>NC_135402.1:3055000-5455000 GCF_051989625.1 Stigmatopora argus
ATTTTTATCCCCCCAAAAAATCTGTATTACAACATTAACCAGCACATTTCCATTATAAAGCGAACCTTTGCGTTTAGCATTAACTAGCATAAATAGCTCCATTCTTTTCCCGTGTTTAGCACGCGAAACAATAGCCGCCATTGTATCGGAAAACCTACAGTGGCTTCATTTATCGACGACTAACCGATAAACCGGCGCGTGCGTGGCTGCGATAACAAGGTCAACGGGACCGAGCGGGCGGCGGCCATGTTTTTCCTCGCCCGCAGCCACGTGACGGCTCGCTGTAAGCGCTGACCTCTGCGCTAATGAACAAAACACAGAGACAGAGGAAAGTCGGGAGGGGGGGGGGTGGCGTATGGGGGGGGATTGCGATGGCGGTTGAACATGAATGAAAGGCAAATCTATCCCAAACACGCCTCCCTTAAATACCCCCCCCCCCCCCCCTTCCTCCCGCGCCCCCCCCTAGCCTTATATTTTATTCTCCGCCGCGCGGCGAATTTAATAAATATATGCAAATGTGTGCTGTGGAACATGACGAGTGTAAATCAGGCGAGGATGTTCTTTGAGCGCCGCTGAGATTGAGGCTGAGAGCTGACCTCGGGTTAATCATTTTTCACTTCCCTATCGCATTCAATGCTGCCGCCGCCGCCACCGCCGCCGCCTCAGTGTGTGCGCACGTGTGTCGTAGTAGAATGTGTGCCGCGCCGGTGGAGGCAATTCTTTATAAACTTTGTACACATGACTGTGTTTACTTGACAATTTATGCAAAGCACGATCGGCGGCGTTGGGAGGGGTGGGGGGGATTTTTGGTGTTCCGCTGAGGTTGTTCTAGACGAGATTTTTCCCTTTTTTTTTAAAAAGGCGCTCGCAAGCGTCTAAAAATTACTGTCAAAATTTGCTTTTACAGTTTGGTGTTTCACTGTTTTTGGTGCTAGTTATATAGCAAAGTGTGCTACGAGGACCGTTGGTGGCACCGAGGCTCCCTCTAGTGGTAAGTAAAAGGATGACTTAATTTTAAAGCGCGTTTAGGATGTTTTTTTTTTTTACTTCCAAAAAGTTGTAATTAGAATTCATTCATGGCCACGTGATTGGCATTATTTCGTTTTCCTCAAAATTCGGAAAATCGTGGAATAATTTTTACTTTTTTTTTAAATTATAACAGCCCTTTTATAAAATTTAAATTCAAATTGATTGGTCATAGATCCCTCATCGAAAATTGAGGGTGTTTTTGCTTTCAATTTTGTTGCGCGGTTAAAACATGAATTTGACTTTGGCAATTTTGGAGAGATTAATTAGGGTTGCTCCATACGTCAATCGCGATTATTACAATTGGTAGATCGCGCTACAATAAGATTTGATCTTTCGTGCTGGTTTCCATAGCTTGGCAATGACGATTTGGCATGTCTACAGCCAATCAGCATCAGGGATAAAAGCCACTCTTATCGACGGTCTCGTTAGTTGATCGTAAGGACGCTCAGTGGCTCATCTCGTGTCGGGAACCAATCACGTGCCTTACTGTGAGTGCCCGAGTCAAACTGTCAAACATTCTCTCGCACTTCAATATCGTACCCACATATCTTGTGATGGCTCTATCGGCTCATGCAGCGACGTGACGAATATCAACATACAGAATTGTTGAGTTTTATCGGGGTCCCGGGAAAAAAAACGAAGTTAGATGGAGTCATTGAAAAGTAGCTCTCTTGGAAAAAAAAGTTTGCACACCCCTGCATTAGATTCTTTATTATTTCTATGTATTACTATTGGTTTGAATTAGGGTAAGGACACCCCTGATTGGATGCTATCATTTTCAGAGTACGGGAATCAATGTATTCATTGTTAGTCAATGACAGCGGCCCGTGTCAATGCCTTCACAGTATGACAATTTTTGCAGGAGCCGTGAACAAATAGCGCTGCGTATAGGAACGGAAACACAATTAAAGGACAAATTTGTTTTGCCGCAGGCTAAGAAGACCCCCCCCCCTGAAAACATCAGGCGCAAAGAACCCCCCCACCTCCCCTCCCCTCCAGAGAGTCGGTCCGGCAATCCGTCGGGACCGCAATCCCGTCCCGAAGGCTCCTCTGGTCCGACAACGGCGCTTCTGATCAAACATCATTTACTCGCTATCTGGCTCTCCTTCGCCCCCTGCACCCCGCTCGCCCCACTCGCCCCTCGCCCGGGGCCTGTTGCCAAGACGACCGGCTTCTCATTTCTGAAGTGTCACATTGCATTATTGTCTTCACGCTTTCCAGCAACAAGCTCTTGCTCTACCTCGCTCTCTCTCTCTTTGGTTCTCTCTCTTTTTCTCGCTTGGGCGCAAATACATCTCCTCTCTATAGCTCTATCTATATACAAATATATCTGTATCTATATATACGGCGTCATTGTCTCTCCTCGTCGTGGAGTGCCACGCAATTTTCCCGTTCAGACATGCATAATGCAGAGCAAACAGCGGGCGAGCGCTCAATATGCAAAGGATTGTTGTGGAATAGCGGAGCTTTCCCACTGGGAAAGGTATCAAAAGACCCCGACTCGCCTCGCCTCGCCTCCCATTTTGGACGGCGGGGAGAGACCAGAAAGATGAAAAATGGGGGAAAGCAAATGGGTAGTTTGGGAGTTTGCGAGTTTACGGGCGGAAACGAGTTGCGTTCAAACTAATCTGCGCAGCGGTTGGTCTTTACCTTTTAAATTGACAAGAGAAAATGTGGAATTTTAAGTGGCTGATTAGTTCTTTGCTTAATTATCCACACCAAAATAAAATCAACTTTAGCTTTTAATGGAATAAAAACAAGCATTTGTTAAGCGTTTTCTGGCTAAAAGCGAATCACAATTATTGTCGGAATAGAGAGAGATTGTGCTTGACTGTGAAAAATACAAATTTGCCAATAATTTACAGGAGCAGAAAATTGAATTGAATGCTTTTATTGTCAAAAAAAACATACATTTGACCACTTAAATAAAAATGACAACAATAAAGTTTGAGTAAATGCCAAAAGGAAAACAATCTTTTTCTACTTAATGGTTTAACTTGGTGTAACAAAACTTCCATTTGATTAAAAATTTGACTTGAAATGAGTCTTCGGATGCTGCGTTGCAAGACGTCCTTTCAAAATGGAGGACGAGTCCATTTGGCGGCCCACTCGCCACACAAATGAGTGGTTTGGTGCCAGGAAATGTCAAAAGACGGGACCGCAAAAAGTCGGTTAATAAGTGACAGCTGTTTGAAGACGAGCGAGGTGTTTCTGCAAAATGAGCACGCCGGCGGTGGCGGTGGCGGTGGCGATGTCGAGTGGAGAGCGTCGGGAGGGTCTGAAGTGAGCATTACCTGTGATCTCATTTCAAGTGGCGGCGCGTGGCACAGATCTCGACAAGCGCCCAAAACTGTGAATACCGGCAAAGAGCGCAAACGTCGCAGATGTAACAACTGCAAGGAGCAACTGCTAAATAGCAAGCCGTGTTTCGCGGCTCACAATTGACGAAACTTGACGCAAAAAGTACAGAAAATGGAGCAAATCAGACTTTTTTTTTTGACAATCTGCTGGTCGAGTAGACCGAGTTCAAGGCTGGCGGCAATCAGACAAAGACGCTCAAAATGGCCACTTCAAAGCAAAATGGCCGACTTACACTTGAGAAAACGGTGACTACTAGATTTGGTTTTTCCTATATCAAAAACACAAGTGTGCCTTGGTTCCAAAGTCCTCGAAGGAATAACTTTTTGCCAAGTTTCATTTTGCTTCAAACTTTGTCTTTTCAGACATCCACATAGTTGAGGCGGACCGACATTCTCCAGCTGGTCCGTCCGAGTCGGTCTCAGCCGTCTGGAGGCCTGGGAGGACCCGGAAGGTTAATATTTGAAGGAAGGATGGCCCATAAATATGAGCACGGGGACTATTAATTAAATAAGCACTTCTTAAATATTCTCCCGGGGCCACTGCTTTTGTTTAAAGATGATTGATGGACTCGTGCATCTCCAGGCAGGACCATTAGTTTCGCCACACTCCTGCCTAAAGCCCCCCTCTCTTCTTTTTACCTCTCTTTTTTTTTATTTTATTTTCTCCCTCCACTCCACGCCCATTTCCCCGCCTTGTCCATGCATCTGCTGTCAAGTGGCCTTTCGCGGTTCTCATTTGATCAGTCGGCGGCCCTGAGACGCCCTCTCGGGAGTCCCATATTTCTCCCGGCCCGTGACAGGCTAATGAGGCCGGGCTAAATCCCGGCGTACCCCGGAGCTAGGTCCAAAACGGGGGGCGGCGGCGGGGTCTGCCCGCTTGGGTCCTCTTAGCCGGGCCTCCGCCAGGGCCCAAAGTCGGAAGAGAGATTGTCCCATGTCCGGCGTCCAATGAAAAAGAGGAATCGGACACAGATTGGGTTGACTTTTTGCCATTCCAAAATGGTAGTCCATTTTTTTTTCTTAAAACATCATGTTATTTTTCATCGCTTAGCTCACAGGTGCCAAAGTGGCCAAAAAAAACGCCCCCCCCCCTCATTTTGGGCAGCCGGAGAAAGTAAATGATGAGTGGCGACTTTCTGTCTTATGATCAAATTCAAATAAAGATTATAGATGTATAGGGAATATTTCCAGCGTTTCCCCTTTTTAAATCAATATTTGCAGAAGATTTGTACTCATTTGAATGTCCAAAAATGATCTATCAATCAGCACGATTGGAAAAGCTGTCAATTCATTCATCGCTTAATTTTGGCAGCTTAGTTTCAAGATATAACGGCCCCCCAAACGACAACGTGGCCCCCACAATGAATGACTTAGCGGCGACTTCGTTACTACGGGTACACAATTATGATGACAGTCACTTGTAAATATAAAAGAAACAACCATGTTCAGTATAGCATTTTTCATATTTGTCAAGAAAACTGGGATCCTATACTTCAAAAACGTAACCAGATTTGAATTCCGTATTTTAAAAAAGCCGAGTCCTACACGGACAATCTCCCTCCAATTGTGTTCTGTCTTTATGGTTGTATTATTTTCTCTCTCTCTCTCTTTCTGTCTTTCTCTCTATCTCATCTACGCCTGGCTGAGTTGTAGCTGAAAATCCTGGATCGACGGGGGAGCGCTGTCTGGCTGTGGATGGGTCTCGCGAGCACACAAAAAACTTCAAGAAAAAAAAGCCACTCAACTAAAATGACACAGCTGCAAGATTATTTTTTTTATATGACACAGAATGGCATGAATGATCACTGCCATCCTCCCAATTCAAATGGATTGGACGCCAATGCGACTGAAACGTGACCTTTGCCCCACCAGTAGGTTGACCTCGCATAGCAAAAAAGGAATGAGAAGTCGTACAATTAGATTCGGAGATAAAAGGCAAAATATGTTTCACTAGGTCAAAATTTGCATAACTGTCATTTCCTCATTTAACGAGTGTCATTATAATAAACAAATATTGCCAAGTGTTGCAGAAACGTATCATAAAAACCATCCGAACTCATCTAAAAAAAAAAAAAGCTTAACGTTTAAGTAAATTTTCACACGCGAAATCTCCCAATAGCATTTTTTTTTTACTCATTTGAATAATTTTACATTATTAGGAGGTACAATTAGGCAGGAAAAGTGTCAAGATTTGATATTTCTTTTTGAGATGCTGCGCCGAGGGTCAGAAAACAAGCTTTGTCACTCTGGCTTTTCACAAGCTAACAAATCTGATTAGGAACATGACATGGCTTGTTGAAGGAAGAATTAGCAGTTGGCTGGTGATAATAATGGATGCTAAAATAAGCATTGGCAGAAATCAGAATGACTTGAAAATGATCAAATCAATGGGAAGCTTCCGTTTTTTTTCCATATTAAGACCCAATAGTTGTCAACGAGATTATGTCAAACTGTTCCCCGTTACGTCCTGAGTTTCTGTGCTTTTTTTGCGGTCTAGGACAGTTTAGTCAACATTTTCCCTTTTCTCATTATTTAAAAAAATGAAATAAAAAATCCAACATAGGCGGGCGGACCACCCACCCAAGTTCAAGTGGCAATTTCCCCCGAGCCGAAACGTCGCAACCAAATGCGTCATGGCAAAGCTGAGATTAATCTCCGTTTGATTATCCCCAAACCTCCATTTTGAAAATGAGGTCACCGTGATTCCTTTTGCTGTAGCGGGGTCACCCAATCAGCACAAGCCACTAAAGTGCTTTTGTCCCATTTACTAACAATAGCCACAATTAAAAAAACCTCCGCCACTACTTTTCACCATATTTTATTTCCTCTCTTTTCCTGGCGCAATCGTGACCCCCCCCCCTGCCCCACCACCCCAAAAATGGCAAAGACGCGCGACGAGGCGCTTGACGGGACCCCGGCGGTGGCTGGCTTGCCAGCCCTCATTAGCGCGCATTGATCACCGAAGCCAACGACGTGTTTACCAAACAGTCCGAATGGAGACGACAAAGCAAACAGCCGGATTGACGCGGAGGTGGGACGGAGTGACGCTCCGGTGCCGAAGAAGAGGAAGAGGAGGAGGAGGAGGAGGGTGGGGGGGGGCAGGTGATGGTGTGATAATGGAGAGAAAAACACTCCGGGGAGGGCGCGCTTGAGGATACGGAGACGATGAGCTCGCACTCCCAAGTGTCGGAGGGATGAGATGCAGGTGAAGCAGGTGAGCCGGCGTGTGTATGTACATGTGTGGATGGAGGGGGGGGGGGGGGGATAGATGCTGAAACGGGGGGGCTGGGGGGTGCATATTAAAAATGCAGCAGTGGGGAGCAGGCCGGGGATTCACAGTAATTAGATGACAAAACGGCGGCAGGCTGGAGATGAGAGAGAGGGGTCACACACAATGCCACTGCCGCCGGGTAATTTGTAAGTGTCAATCACCAGCCTGCCGGGGGGAAAAAGGGAAAGGGGAGGGGGAGGGAGGGGGAAGCGGGATGGGATGGGATGGGATGAGGGGCGGTGGGGGTGTTGTGGCGTCTGGAAATAGAGGCGGAATATGAGGCTGAAGATGGGGAGGAAATGGAAAGTCACCAGAGTGAAATGGAAAAAGATGGATGAAAGAAGACAAAAATCACTGCTGGGTGATTACTGTCAAGAGCGCGCGCGCCAATATGACGAGGGGGGCCGAGGGGGGAGACGAAAATAGGACCGGCGAATCGGGGAAAAGAAAAGTAACGGATTCTTTGGAGTTTGGGGGTTAACAGGTAGGCTCTTTCAGCAGAAATTTGGACAGGTTGAGACCAATGAATGTTGGCATACGATCTTAATCGGGTTCCGGGACTGAGATCGTATGTCGAGCTTTTTGTAACTCGAGCAAACGTTTCCCATTGAAATGAATTAAAAACAAATTAATTTGTTCCAACCCTTTGAAAAAACAGGTTTTTCCACGACAGCGCACTCTTAACCAAACAAACAAATTTAAATGAACTTGGATTAACATATACAGACACTCAAACATACGTTTAATGTAAGTTTACACAAAACTGAATTCTAATTTTGTTTTAATTTGGGATCCAAGATGGCGGCGCGCACTGACGCAGCGGCTCTATGCTCTCCAGTTTGGCGTTTAACAATTCCGTCATACGCAGTTTCTGGGTGTGATGACAAATAGGCTTTTTGTTGTTGATGATGACGACAAGGCCTATGTCCGATTAATATTATTATTATTAAATAAATAGCATTTGTTCATTTGCATCAGTGCTTATCCTTGCCTGGGTCATGGGGTGCTAGAGCGTATCCCGGTTGACTTTGGGTAAAAGGCAGACTACATCCAAATTGCAACAAATTGCAGAAAAAAAGGGACTCGAACAGGTGCCGACTGCGCGCAAGTCAGGCGAAAGAACCACGACACCATCCGTTGGCAAGCTAAAATTAGGAGTACCTAAAGTGTAGTTTTGCTTGAATAAATAGAATTATTTTTTTTAATTTGTCATCTGCGATTTACGGTGACAAGAATTGTCTTTTCAGTGCACCCCTATCATTTCGGCATATTACGACTCACAACAGTTTAAAAAAGGGGGGAACGACATGAACAATCTTCCTACCATTTACTGTCCAATTTTATTTATTGACTTCCAGAGACGACGATAGACTGAAACATGATCGTTAAATCCCAGTCACAATGGATTTTGATGGACTACATGTCTATAAAAACCAACAAGACTATCCTATGTCGGCCTCCGCATTAATAGAGTAGAAAGACACGTTGGAAAAGCTTCATCTCCCCCCCCCAAAAAAAAATAAATGGCGTCCGAGCCAACCAATGGGAGAAGCGGCGCGACTGGCGTCCACTTCCCGGCACGCCGCCTCCCCTTTTGAGGAATGAGCCAAATATCAGCGTTGTCGTGTTATGTCATGTCAGTGCCCCGACTGGGCTGCATGTGTAAAGACAGATTATCTCCATTTTTCTGCCACACGCTCGCGCTCGGCGCCGTTTATGCATGCATGAGCGCGCGCTATTGTGTCGTCTGCCGCTATTGTCTAAGCCCGCGACCCCCATTGTCGGCGAGGTGCCGGCGGGCGCCTTCACCTGTCCGTCACCCGACTTTAGGTTGCGCTGCTACCGTTTTTCGCGTACACCCCCCCCCCCCCCCCCCCCTCTCCTTCCAACATGCCGACGTCAATATTTTTCCTTACAAACAGAGTTGTATTCTTTTTGGATGAAGCTTTAAATCTCATTGTACTTGTAGAATGACAATAAAGGCATTTAATATAATATTTGGAAGAAAATAAGTGGTTGTGCTGCTAAAACGGGGGTGTGCAAACTTTTGTCCAAAAGGGAAAAAAGAAAAAAAGGATAAGGGCAATTTGTTGCAATTTGTCAATGACAGGCAATAAGTGCCCTATAAAGACTAAATTTTCATGTTTTATTTTGTTGTTATTATTTTATGAGATGTAGAGTGTCCTGAAAGTTGCCTTGAAATAAAATGTGTTAGAATTATTAATGTTTTTTTGGACAGGAGATGCATTTTTTAACAGTATTTGTGTTTATTTAAAACACTTTTTTTACTTTATAATTAACAAGTCATGTTCCTAGTTCAGATGAATTGGACGTCCATCGACATTACCGAGTGCCTACCCTCCATGTTGAAGTAAATTGGACTTCCCTCACTCTGGACGGCAGTGCATTCGTTTAAAAAAAAAAAAAAAAAAGACTGAAAAGCTCGACAACAAAAAAAAATTGAAAAAATAAAAAGTTTTAATTACGTTTCTTCAGTCTTCGCCATCAATCCGCATCCTACATGCATTCGACAACCTGCGTCTGATGACTAAACTGGATGTGTTCTCATTTAGGAGAGTTAAACGTAGCCAATTAGAAGCAATGAAAAGCGTTACAGTAGAGAAAAAAAAAAAGAAAAAAAAACACAAACACAAAAGAAAGTGTGCAAATTACCAAGACAAAGACGGCGAGCAAACTGCCTTTGGCTTAATTAATAGGAATTAGGAAACGTGTCACACGTACCCCCCTGACACAGGCGCGCGCACACTTCTACAGACAACAAGAACAGATAGAAATGATGACGATTCTACGATTATTTAGTTGCCAATTAGCAGCTAATCATTCGCCGCTCTCGTCTTCACAAGCTCGCATTCACGCCGGAGTGACAATGAACCGCCGCTGCGTGGAAAAATATTTTTAATACTCAATCCAAACAATGTCCACGGCAAAGGACAAAGAATTTTTTTTGACTAACTTTACAAATTGCCGTGACCAAGAAGGGGAAATACGGAATTTGATCAAGCTGAAAATGAGACCTTTCGGTAAGGTTCACAACCCCGAGATAAGAAAGACAAACAACAATTAAGATCATTCGTCAGCGTAAAAGCCACAAAGATAGTTGAACTACATTAACTTTACAACTTAACGAAGCGATGGGCGGTCAAAGGTTAACGTCGCTTCATTTCGGTCGTGCCTTCGTTTGGGAAAAAGAGTCAAATGAGCGAATACGGGGATTGCTTTGCAAACGTTAAAGTCATTTGAACAAGTGCCATCATTCCACATAGATTGGACATCTATCACAGTCAATGGCAGGCAATGAGTGCATAAACTGCTTGAAAAATAAGACCCCCCCCCCCAAAAAAAATTAAAAAAATAAGTACGATTGTCTGATTTTTTCTTCCAATTTGTTCATCCCAAGTAACGACTCAACTTGTTTTGTATCTAAAACTATCATTTTTTTACTCACAAAAAAATAGTTGAAATGGGCTACAAGCAGCAAAATGAAAAATGCATATTTACACGACTGGAAAAAAACCAATCATCACATTTTTATTCCATTTTTTTTCAACAAATGCATTTTCATAAAACAATACACTAAATTCTACATTCATTTCCATGGGACTTGCACCAACTAGTGTAAAAAATGAGAACTGCCAGAAAATTAAGGCTCGATTTAAGCTTCTTCTGCAAGCCCCATTCAACGATATTTTCATCATTCGCTGCGGGCAAAAAGTGGGCAGTAGGCCCACAAGCCCTAGTTTGGACATCCCTAATCTATTGGATTCCGACATGTGTGCGCGTGTGTATGTAGGTGTGTATGCGAACGCCTGTATGTTGCCAGAGGGGTTTTTTTTGCCAATGAATGTGAACTCCATTGGTCTCCACATCTGCCGCTAACAGACGGAGCCAACAGCCTCTCGTTAATAAAGCGGATAAATAAATAAAGCTTAAGGAGGCCGTGTTTACCTGCTTGGGTTCTGTCTATTTGAGCTGCTTACAATGCCAGCGGGGGGAGGTCCGGCCCAATGTGTGTACGTACGTGTGTGTGTGTGGGTGTGGACAGCGGAACGCGGACCCCCCCCTTCCACGTATACGACGTGGCCGGCGTTAAACTGCTTTTCGCTGGAAAATTGCCGCATTGCACGACTTATTGGGGCATCTGTTAGGACATCCCGAGCCAGAAAATTGCCGCGTGTGTACATTTTACAGCAAAAAAGCGAGCGGGCTAAATGGAAAAAGGCAGCTTAGTGAATGGGGCTCGCTCGCCATGAAATAACCAACGTCTGGCTGGCCTCTCTTAGCGTGATTCGCGTCCAGAAAATTTGGTGAGTCACGTCGGCTCGCCGCTCTTCTGTATCGTTCGGGACGGCGACTGGGACGGACGCACATTAAATGATTGCTTGCCATTGACAAAGATAGACGTCTAATCCCATTTGAGATGATGCCAATTACCGACAAAGACTAAAACTAAATATTGGGATATTATCTCAAGTTTTTGACAATTTTGAAATATTTTTTTATCTGCTTTTGCTTTTTTTCCGCTAGATTTTTTTGTGCCTTTTAACGTTTTTTCCATAATTTTCCGACGACTTTATAGCATAGTTTCCATCCATTATTTGGACAACAACATGATATTTAACGATTTTCTATTCTGCCACAATATGAATCGGTCGCAGTTACTTTGATCGTGTTAATATGATATGTACACATTTAAAGCAATCTATTGCACTTTACAGAAAGCAATTATTAAAAAAAAAAGCAATTTCAACAATTTGGTTGTTGAAACATTTACAACATTCCAACAATTTAGCCTTCACATTTATGTAAGAACCCCCCCAAAAATTATTTGACCGATTTAAACCACCTTATTTGAAGAAAAAAAATCACTACCATCACAAAAATCCTTCCTACACAATTTCTTCAATTTTCTTTAAACATGACTGAACCCATTTCACCGATCCATCGGCGGGCTAGCCACCCAATCCATGTGGACTGGGTCCATTTCCAGTCTGGATTGGACGTCTATCACCGTCAACGGCACTGAAAGATGCTCTCCACGACCAGCCTTATATACCTATACGAATATATCTATTTCTATATATATAAAAGCGAGTGAGAGGCAGACAGGAGCGGATAAAGACGGTATATGGAGAGCGGGCGGGGCAGCGCAGGGTCCCCCAGCAATCGTCCCTCCGCAAGATGGAGCGAGACTGCCGGCGCACACTGTCAAGGCAGTTAATATAAGCGGCGCAGATAAGGCGGTGCAGACAAACACTGACCAAATCAGCCATTTCAGCAGCCAACGCGCCAACTGTCAGTCAGCCTGAGAGACACAGCAACAATCAGCACTCGGCCGGCTGATAAGAGCTCGGCCGGCCGGGCGCGGGAAATAGCCAATCTGCCGCTGAGGAGGAAGGAAGGAAGGAAGGAAGGATGGAAGGAGAGAAGGAGAGAAAAGGAGGGGGAGAAAGAAAGACGGAGGGAGGGAGCGAGGGAGGAAGAAGCACTGAGCAAGAAAACAGGATTCCGATGCACTTGGCTGCACACAGGGAATACTATACACCAACCCATCAGCCATAATATTAAGGACACCTGCCCAATGGCATTGATTGATGTTGCGCGGTACGCGTATGGCGGGGGGAAGGGGGGGCCGCTGTCCAAACTGCGCCCCGCGGCCCGGTTACTATTGCTTCGCAGCAAAATGCTCAAAATATCAATGTTTTGGCAAATATCTTGATGAGCTGTTTGTATGCTTTAGTGGGGAAACCCATTTTTTTCTTCTTCAAAATATGACTAAAAAGGGTACGAATCATATGCGCTGAATAAAATTCAAGTAGTGATAGACAAAGGAATATGACAGGAATGGTCACAACTGCAATGCAAAAAAAATTATCGACTAATTATGATTTAGGGAAACTGGTAAGGCTGCAGGGGGAAAATATTTTTAATCAGTCCAGTCCCAGTTTCAGCTTTAATTAGCATACAAATCTCACAAAAATGGTTTCCACGTCCAGTCGGTCTGCTTTAATCGAGGACTACAAAAAAAAACAGGACGCTTAGTGATAAGAGGCTCAAAAATTTGGATTCCCCAAGACCCAAGCTGAGCTCCATTGGAGTTAAAAAAAAAAGCCCATTTTCCTACATTGACCCCGACGGAAAGGCGAAAACGACTGGGAAAGCTGGCGGCGATCACCAGTCAAAAGGGCGTACCAACGTTAGTCGACTTCGGGGTATCGGTGGCGTCACGACAGACAAAAAACGGAGGCTTCTCCGTACCCGGTCAAAGCGCTGACGTTAACGATTTGAACGCCTGGCTTCTTTAACGCGCCGCCTCGCTTGCTCCGCACAATACGGCCGAGACGCGCAGTTTGGTCGTATCTATTGATTAATGGCGCATATAGCGTGCGGACGCACGCACGCACGCCAGCACGCGCACGCACTCACTCCGGTTGGCGTGAATGTGAGAGAGGGATAGCGCTCTCCATTTAATGGAAGAGTGAAATTCCCTCATAAGAAAATAAACACATCCAAAAAGGCCAGGCGTGGTGGGTGGATGCGGCGAGGGCGAGGGGGGGAGGGGCCCCGTCCCGCCGACACCCAAGGGCCACACTGCCCCCTGGAGGTGACACGCGTAAGCCGGGAATAAATTCCCCGCCGTTTACCGGCTTTGTCAAACACGTTTAGGCCGCCCGCGAGCAACAACAGAGGCGAGCGGCGACAGCTGGCGACTGTTTATTCTTGGAAGTGGAGTCAGAGGGGCGTCTGCGCTTCCTTGATCAGGAAGCAAGCGGCCATTACGGTGAGCGGCGGCACGCTAATCGCCCCGCGTGCCGCCCAGGCGCGGGAAGAGTTAAGCTAGCCCCGTGCCGCCGTCCCCTTTCGCTCGGTCAAGGCCCATTAAACCGGCTACGGCGCGGCAATATGGCGCCATCAATTACGGGCGCGCCGCTATCAATGCGCGCAGGCAGGGCCGTATAAATAGGATGGACGGCCACATAAAAGGCGAGCGGCCCGTGGCCTTTAAAATGACCCCTGAAGCGCCGGACCGCCTCTCCGTTTACGCTCGCGCATGCTAGCGCATGCAGATATGCGGACAAAATGTGCACTTTGGGTTCACGTGGACTACAGTCAACATGAAACCATGCAACAATTTGGACATGTAAAGGTGGTGATGGGGGGGGCTATTGTAAGAATCGTTTTACTGCCCCCTTGTGGCTTGAATAAGCTACTCAGTTTGTGCGAGAATGCCCATTCGAAATGCAGGTAAATCTGTGGTTTTGGAATATTAGGGGTGTCCAAACTTTATCCCACAGGGCCGCTAATGACAAAAGATTTAAGACAAATTCATTGGATGTCCACATTTGTCAGTAAAAGCCATTAAATTAAGTTAATTTCAGTTATCAGTGCGTGGAAACGTTGAAATTACACTCTGGATATTTTTTTTCACGGACTACAATATTTAGACAAGGCGCAGAAAAAAAAACAAGTTGAAATGAAATGAAAGAAGACAGGAAAATGATATTGAGTTTATTCTAAGATATGTTGCACAAAAGTAAAGAACGCGC
This sequence comes from Stigmatopora argus, assembly GCF_051989625.1. Taxonomy (NCBI): domain Eukaryota; kingdom Metazoa; phylum Chordata; class Actinopteri; order Syngnathiformes; family Syngnathidae; genus Stigmatopora; species Stigmatopora argus. The sequence goes on from NC_135402.1 coordinate 3,069,226, forward strand.
ACAGAAATAAGGGCCCGTAAAATTGGATCTGAAATCCTAAAAATAATATACAGCGCTATCTCCCGAAGAACATCAGGAAAACCTTTACATTTTCTGACAAAAATTGATTTTTGCTCACAGGGAATTTAGGGGGTGTTACTACAGTTACTAAATAGATTCTATTCAGCAAAATCATTCTTGAATAGGCAATTAAATCTCAACAATTATTACATCCTGAACTGTAACGTTTTGCTCACGTTGAATAGCTTTGAAGTTGTTTGCGTAAATTGGAAAAAAGCGTGTAATATTTCCCGAAAATATAGTATACTACTGTTTTCTATGACTACATCTGCGAGGAGGAGCTGCTGCTTCCTGAGCTTTTTGTCTTCTGCCCCCTGCTGGCGCTTGGTTGCCGCTGCACCCGCTGGCCAGAGGCCTCACGCATTTTTTCGGCGGTGCTGGTCGATGATGATGTCGCTTTGCTTCGCACAGCCGCTGAACCGTAAGAAAATACGACAAAGTGAAGCGAGGATGCCAGGAGGAGAGACGCAAACATTCCGGATTGAGGGGAAAAAAAATGCTTCCGCGCGGAACGTTACGAAAGGCAATCGAGGAATTAAAATAGCATTGATGCAATGCAGTGTGTTTATCTCTCCTATATCTTTTAACACACCAACATTTTCATATCGAGCTTCAAATGTGGTATATTGGAGTTTTTGCAGTCATTTGACAGCTTTGTTAGCCGTTTTAGGGCATAATATTAACATTACTAACATGCTTATTAGTAGTATTAGTATTTGAAGAGTACATACTAATATTGATTTTTACGAACGTGATGCACATGCTTTTAAATGATGAAATTTTGGAGTCAACATGGACATGCAACTACTCAGTAAACACTGTTACCAAAAATAAGGCTACACACTTACCGGTTAATACACATTACTACTATTAATGTCACAGCAATACAATTTATGAACACTAAGACTAACACACACATGCAAAACATCACTGACTCACTATTTCACTTAAACTAGGGCCATGTTTTCACTCAAAACTAGGGTTGGGTTTGGGCTGGACTTGGGGATGGATCAGGGTAAACATTCTCTTTTGCATCAGACCTACCTTGCCACATAGTGGGTGGGTGGGTGTTCACGGGGCCAGGCGTTTGGTGGGCAGGGGCTTTCTGGGGGGTTTGGGGGCGGGGCATGGTGGGCAGGGGGCATTCTGGGGGTTTGGGGTGGTTAGTCAGGGGCTTTGGGGGCGGGGTCTATTACAAAATGTGACCTAAAATGCAGTGTAATGAAACCTATAGGAAAATAGAACAATAGAAATAATGGAACCAGACCTTGTCCGTGAGGAGCGCTGCCCACATCTTGGGTGACGTAGGCCGCCATTTTGGCATTGACCCTGGTAGCCCGGGTTCCGAGCCCCGTAGGCTTTACACTCTTCCCAGAGCTCAAATTGTCATCTGGTTGAAAAATGGAACAAAAAATTAGTATAAGTACAGACATTTGAGTAAATTGTATGCTCCATTACGCTTTGGGCAAATATTGTTTACCGTTGATCAGTGTCAATTTGTTGTTAAACTGAAGATGTAGGATATTTAAGGAAATATAAGCAAATATTTCTCATAACAGCTACAAAAACACCAACCTCTGGCATCAGCTTTGATGGATGAGATGGTGGCGCCATGGGGGGCGTCCCCACCAGAACTCTCAGGGAGCCTTTGCCCGGCACACATGGCCTTCAAAGTCTGCAGGAGGACTTCGGGAGCCACGTCCATTTTCAGCAAATCCACTATGATCCTAAAATGGCAAATGTGTGTTATGACCACATGCAATCCAGTCGACAGATACAATGTTGATGAGGTTTTAATCATTAAGACTAGGAATGGCCCAATCACTACTTTGCATGCGAGTAAAAGAGCGAAAAAAAATCACCTTTAAAGGCATTTTTTTCCAATTAAAAAAAAACCTATCCAACTTCATACGTCAATAAATGGCTTTTAAGTACATTAGAAGATTGAGACAACATTGGAGTCAAGAGATTGTGCTCACTTGAAGACCTCCTGATCCACGGTGAGTCCAGCAGCCTGGGTCAGCTCGTACAAATCACTTTCCTCGGGGTTCAAAATCTTCTTTTTCTTCATGGCGTATTTCTGAACGTTGGCGGTGACCACCACCGTCGGGGAGTCCGCAGATGGGGGTCCCGCTGGCTGAGACATTGCACCGGGAAGGTCCACTTCAGAGCACGTGAACTGCAAGACGAGTTAATTGGGGGAGAACAACCAGGAAACGTTATTTTAGCGTTCAACTACTACTTGTTAACTACATTGTACTGAGTAAAAATGTGGCCCGTATCGTAAGTTAGCAATGTGTTGATTTTTGACAAATAAAGAAGCCTACGTACTTTAAAATGACGTTAGCAAACAATACACACCGTCAATTCAATTTTTCTAGCGTCGCTCGCATCCACAAGAGGCAATCAGGACGCAGCTGGACGCATTAGCAATGTCATCATCATGCGACATAACGCAAAGCAGCATGGGATGTGAAGTCCGCTCTGTTTAATTTTCTGTTCTACATAAAAACACATTAATAACGGACAGTTATATATATATATATATATATATATATATATATATATATATAATAAAAAATATAGAAATAATAATATATATTATATATTTATATATGCATATATATACACACACACAAATATATATATAGCCTTGATAGCATAAGATTTCCTTCACTTAGCTCCATTTCATTGCAGAATGTGCTGCGTGTGTGGATTGACAGAAAGACACAAAAGGTTGAAAGTGAGACGCTTTGTATCGCACAATGGTAATCAATCAAGATGAGCACGTAGCTATATTGCATCGCTCTCCTTTTTGCGGCTGGCAAGAGGATCGCCGCTCATGACGCAAAGCTGCTTCAACTTTAACAATGATTCATTTTCTTTGACCGGCTTTTATGTGTTCCGGCTTGTATAGGCACGAACCTACAAATAAAAGAGTGGCGTTCATCTCCAATCGAAGTGAGCGTCTTTTTTTAATTCTATTTTATTTTGTAATGAAATGAAGTCAACAGTTCACAAATATCTCTTCCAAGCCTTGTAAAAGAAGTCTGCGGTAAAAAGACAAGAGCCAAGAATGGAATCTGGTATTTAAAGGGAAACTTAAGCCCTAATTATAGTGTAATTCCAGTTGGTGTAGCAAGACATGAAATTTTGGGGATAGTTCTTGCTGAAGATTGTTTGTGCAAACCTCGGCTTGCTGTCCCTCCTCTTGGAGTGGGACGGTCTAAGTCCAAAGCATTTAAAACAGAGAGCGTGAGGAGACCTGAGGTAAGGCTCGAAGCTGCATAATGTGGCATTCAGATTGACAAATAACTTCTCCTCTTCCGGTGATCTTCCATACTTGGAGACCGACCCCGGTCGTGAAGTGGACTTCTCCAAGGGCATCAATATTAAGCGACTAAGCCTCAAGAGGAGGCCTCGCTCGGGCCTGGACCATGCGGAAAAGACGCAAAGCCAGTGGCATTCTGTGGAATCCCTATCTTCCTCGAGCAGCGACGAGACAAGACTCCTGGGTCGACCTCCTCTTCCTCCACCACACGGATCCACTGCAGATAAACACTTTTCCAAGCCTGAAGGACCAGATCGCCGCGATCAGTTCAAGTCTTCGCCTCCAACGAGATCTCCTCCTTTGCAAAAACAAACCCCACCGTTGGAGCAGACCACCGCAGAGCGACACCTCAACTCGGAACAGGAGTCCGCGATCCACTCGCTCGGCGTCCGGCGACGACTGGCCAGCTTCGGCGGGGTGAGCTCCCCCGGTTCTCCTTCTCGCTACACCGCCTTTCACTCCTACGACAACGAGAACGGCGTCCAAGGAGCTGGCGTCCGCAACGAGATGGATGGACTTCTTGCTTCCTCACTGGGGAGCGCTGGTAGCACGGGCTGCCTACAGTCGAGTCCTCGGGGATCCGGAAGAAGCACCCCGGTTTCGGGTTTCGGCTCCACGCAGTTGCTGAATGTCCGCGAACAAATGGTGGTGGCCCTGCAGAAGCTGAGAGAGCTGGAGGAGCAGGTGAAGATCATCCCTTTGCTCAAGGTGAAGATCTCAGTCCTTCAGGAAGAAAAAGAGCAATTGGCCTCACAACTCCAGATCCAGAAGAAGGACTCGGAGGGGACCGGCGCGGAAGAAACTGCGAAAGGACGCAGACGTAGTACGACATTAGAAGAAGATATTCAAACCCAACAACAAGTTATCGCCTCCTTGAAGCAGAAAACCCTTCACCTGGAGGCAGAGTTGAAAGAATCCTCTCTCCAGGCGGAGATGAGCCGGCTGAAACTGGAGCTTCAAGCTGCAGAAGCCAGAAACCGAGTGGACAAAGCCTCCAGCGCCAAACCGGTCACTGCCAGCTGCAGCATCCAGGCCAGGCCCACCACCACGTGCCAAGGGGTGGGCAACCACACTGAGCTGAAAGATGCCAGCACGGGGGATCACGTCGAAGTGAAGGACGTGGCCGTGTGGTGTGGCTCACCTGAGTCCAAAAACGCCCGCGTCGGCCCTGATCTCGCCATGAGTCGCTGGGAGGTCAGAGAGCGAGTGGAAACCAGGGAGAAGGGCGAGGGGGTCCACGTTTCTACAAACTCGCAAGGTGTCGGAGTCGAGTTCCAGCTATGTCACGCAGAGAGCAACACGGACGTTCCGTGGCCAGATCTGGAGAAGAAGAAGGAACTTCGGTCAGTGGCGTGCGGCGACTGTTCCGTCAACGTAATCGTCCGGCCGGCAAAGGATACCGTTTCTCGTGGCACGGTGACAGAGTCGCTCAAAGGAGTCGGTCTCGGACCCGCGGCGTCCTCTCAGGTCACGTCCCAGCGTACCAACGCCACTTTTAGCTCAGCGTCTCGTCTGGCAAATACAAGACACGCCATCGGCGCAGAGTCCAGCGCAAATACCGTCCTCAGAAGCCAACACAAGCTAACAAACACCGCCAAAGCCGTCGCGGCGAGGACGGTATCCGTTGGCAACCGGGTCAAAGACGTCAAGGGCATCGCCAAGACACGCACCGTTGGGGTCGAGACCATCCCCTTAGAAGGAAATGCTCCGAAACCAAATACCCGAGACATCGGCGTGGGATTGACAAGCATTCACGACAACTACCTGGTTGGCCTTAAAACCCAAAACATGGCGTCTGGACCGTCGCATCTACCCGACCCGGAGAAGACCAGGAGCATCGGCGTCGGGGAAGGAAAGATACGAGATCTGTCGGTGTCCAACGGCGTAGTCGGTCAGCAGATTCCGTCGTCTCATTGCAATTCTGCGGTGGACCATCGCGTGGAGAAGATACCCGTGGTCCCTGAGCGGCGTCGTGGTCCTCAAATGGAGGGGTTCTCTGAGCAGAAAAGTGACACGGTGCCATCCATCAGTAACAAAGCTGGGACTCAAGGAGGTCCGTTAGTCCCAGGTCAGACCTTTATCTTAATTCATCCATGTACGGCGTGTTTTTGGTTTAGCTTAGCCACTTTCACCTCCAAACGTCTTGGGCTGTGACATCATGGGGCTAAAGTGGGGGAATAGAGTCAAATGATTTGAAATGTAGGACTTGGTCCTTGCTAAAAATTGGAAGGTGAAAAGTTAGCTATGACTTCCTGATCGGTGATTTGCTGCCACTATGTTAAAAAACATTTTGGTTGATTTTCTTCACCGCAGCCAACAGAGAACTTTGCACGCCAGCTGACGTCTCCGACTCTGGTCAGCCGGGTGGATACGACTCGGAGGTGAAACGAATGATACAGCTGTTAGAGCGACAGACTTCATCGGCCGTAAGAGGTAGCGTACTACCGTAAATCCCCCGAGAGTACCGCCGCAAATGAACGTGGTGGTTAAAAATTCTATCTCCGCTTCTGTCTGTTCTCACGACGGAGCTAAACTTAGCATTTTAGCAATGTGAAGAATGTTATCTGGTTTTGGAACTGGTCTCGCTACACAGCAATTTGTGGTCCAGGGTCTAAAAATTGAACGCCTCGGTCGGGAGTGGAAATGTTTTCTTTCGCTATACGCATGTCTGAATGAGGAAAACAAGTCTTATATGAGTGAAAGCTTAATTTAAAAAAATATAAGTTCACCTTTGACCCTTTGTGTCCAGAGGGCTCAAATCTTGTGGCGGTCCCGCACAAGCCAATCAGGAAGGAAAATACTGAACAAGGCTGCAGCAACACCAGGAAAAACATGAGATTCATGAGAGCCGCCAGCGGGTAGATATATTGATTTAAGTATTATTATTTTTTACAAATTGCGGTGGTGGAAAGTACCTCCAATCTTCACCTTTCCTAGCGTAGCCATTTATGAATGGATGTCATTCCATCACGAAGGTTGAACCCCTCTCACAAGCTCTCCGTCGCCGACAACCCGGAGGAGGCGGATCGGAGCTCCAACAGAAAGTCCAGGGAGGCGGAGCCGACGCCGGCGAGACGGCTCAAGGGCGCCGTCGTGGCCTGCAAGGGGTCAAAAGGGTCAACAAAATCGCAAGTCACTAAGAGGTAGCGCTCAACTTCGGTTTCCATCCAAAAATATGGATTTCCAACTCTGAATGAAGAAATAATACGCTTGGGAATGCATCAAATATGGGATTGTGCGCTTTCCAGGTGCAAATTCAGCGAAAAGATGATGTCGGCTTGCCAGGCCTTGAAGACGCACTTGAGCGAAGGCAAGCGTCTACCGAGTCGAGAACTGGTGAGGTCGCCAACCCTAATTAGCTCGACCACATCAGCGCTTAACCAGTTGGCGTTTTTTCTTTACCTTTTAGCGCGACTGCTTGCAGACGGTCCAGCAGGAGTGGTTCTCCGTGTCCAGTCCAAAGTCGGCCTCCGTGGAGTCGGTGGAGGACTACTTGTCGGGCTTCCGCGTCATCTCCCCCTCGCTGCTGCGACACGTGGCCAACATGGCCGACGGCAACGGCAACACGGCGTTGCACTACAGCGTGTCGCACTCCAACTTTGGCGTGGTCCAGAAGTTGCTGGATGCCGGTACATTTTCAGCACCATCTCACTCTCCCTTTTGTATGGGACATTGTTTATAGTGTTGAATGGAGATCAAGGACTAAGACAAGACTAAGAAACCATAAGTGAGACTTCATTGAAGTAATTTATGTGCACTTACAGTACACTGTTTTAAGTAATATACTGTGTGTTGCGTGTGCAGTTACAGTACTATAACTGTATATGAGGGAAAGTGGAACTTACTAGGTCTCCATATTTTCAATGGGCCCTCTGTCTTCAAAATGGGGCCTTCAATGGCAGCCAAGGAGTTAATAAGGAACCTTAAAATGCCCAAGTGACCTAGAAATGTCCAAAAAATAAACAAACAAACAAGAAGCATCAATCAATCAATAGGAAATGATCCAAAATTGACCAAAAGTGATCTACAAGTACCCTAAAATGGAAGTGAAAGATAAATCATCGCCAATGATAAATGCCCAATTCACCTAAACTCATCTCTCAGTGCCATTGACTTCTAGAGCCATCAATGGCGGCGAATTAGATCACTTTTTGGGCCACAAACTCACATGAGATCTGATTGGCGTGAATGTAGCCTGCCAACCAAACTGAGTTTGAGATGTCATTTTTAATGATGAAGTGTTTGTATAATGCTGAGTGAAACTGACCTTAGTTGAAATCAATTGTGATCTGTAGGTGTGTGCGATGCCAGCAAGCAAAACAAAGCGGGTTACACGCCCATCATGCTGGCGGCGCTCGCCGCCGTGGACCGGACGGAGGACATGGACGTGGTGGAGCGGCTCTTTGACAGGGGGGACGTCAACAGCAAAGCCAGCCAGGTCACCTGAAATTTTACGATGTAGAATACACGGCGGTTGCCGCCATTTTGTGACACGCACTGAATTTGTGGGCCGCCGGCAGGCCGGACAGACGGCGCTCATGCTCGCCGTGAGCCACGGCAGGCTGGAGATGGTCCGGGCGCTGCTGGCCCGCGGCGCGGCGGTCAACGCGCAGGACGACGAGGGCTCCACGGCGCTGATGTGCGCCAGCGAGCACGGTCACGCCGCCATGGTCCAGCTACTGCTGGATCGGCCGGAGTGCGACGCCGATTTGACGGACGGCGTGAGTTTCTTCTTCTCCTTCTTTGCCTATATTGACCAATGAAAAGAGCACAAAGAACGTATCAATATGTTTTTTTCATTATTTCCTTTTCCGAGCCGCGATGTTTGCAGGGGTGCTGGAGCCTATCCCAGCAAACTTTAATATTTAGCATCTATTTCAAATATTATAGATTCCATGAGGTCAGATTTACATAGTGCTAATGACACACAAATGCTAATTGCATACAATTTCTAACTAATGCCCCATTTATTTTGTCTTTGATGAGATTAGATTAAGCTTTATTTGTGTTACTTCCTGCTTTCATTCTTTTTGTGCCCAAATGATCTAAAAAAAAAATGCCTTTTTGTTTCCAGGATAACAGCACAGCCTTATCGATCGCTTTGGAGGCGGGACACAACGACATTGCCGTGCTTCTCTACGCGCACGCTAACTTGTCTTAAAAACCCTGACGTGATCCCATTTATCGATTAAAAATGAATCCTTTTGACAGAAAAATACAAAGATCCTCCTTTTTTTTCTGTGACAGACGCTTTGGAAGACCCTGATTTGCTTCTCCATTTCCAGGATTGCAAAAGCTCGTTTTCCAGTTTGAGCGCCATCTTCTACAACATAAATAAATACAAGTACAAACAACTGCTTCGTTTTCTGTCTTGTGTATGTGTGTGTGTGTGTGTGTGTGTGTGTGTGGTGGGTGGGGGGAAGGGGGGGTTGCTTTTGCTTCAAGTGCAATCAAATCAAATCATACGCAAGCAGCGGCAAGCACCAATTTGCTGTTGCCACGGCAACAGGCAGTGGTTTTGAGCGCTTCGCGGGAAAACACGCCATTGACACGCCACTTCTTTTCGAAGGGGACGACGCTGGGACCCCATTACAATGTTTTCAGATGTCGAGTCGACCTGAAAAATATTTTGGGTAATCGATTGGTCTCTTAGGTTCCGATTGGGGGCTGAGATCTGGCTCGGATCCTTATTGCAAAGACTATCTGCAAGTTATTACGTTAAAAAAATGGTTTGAACTGTAAATTCTAGTGTTTTTTTTCCCTAATTTAAAAAATCGGTTCATCATCAAAACGCAGATCTTGGGATATTTCGACCTTCTGTTGTTGTAGCTTTGAGATCCTAGGCTTGAATTCCAAATGAGACACAAATGGGGTCAGTTCTGGTCTTGAGCCTGGACCTGGTCTCAGTCTAGATTCCTAAAAGTCTTCAACTGGATTTGATCTCAGGGATTTTTGTTTTCCTGGAGTGATCTTAAGGCCAACGTTACTCCCAAAAAATCCCAGCCTAGGAGTCCTTGGAGATAATCATTCCTGATCCACCATAATCTTGTGATTGTTTGTTTTTGTGAGCAAGATTGCTCGTCACAAGTACTAGATTTTGTTTTTGTTCTCGCTGAAGGTAGAAATTGGGCCAAAAGTGCCACGCCCAATTGTTTCCATGCAGAACTTGTCCTTTGTTCAGATGCTAATTTTCCCCGCCGCAAAACCCACGTGCAGCCAGATTGCCTTCCGCGTCCAAACGGACGGAACGCCACTTTTTTTTCACCTCCCTTTGGCACGTCCCGGTGGAAAAAAAAAAAATCCCACAAACGGCTTAACGGCAACCAGATGTCGCCCGGAGTCGACTTGGACTTTTCCCTCGCTGGAAATACCAGTCTTTGTGTTTACGCGGCGTGGAGCGCGTCGAGGCGCTTCCCCGCTAAACTGTCTGGAATGCAAAGTCCAAAGCGGACCTTTGGGGGGGGGGGGGGGGGTGAGGTAGGGAGGGAAAGAGCCAAGACAAGAAAAGGACTCCGGATGTCGAAAGCACGCGAAGGGAGAGGGAAAGGCGCTGGCGGCCCGGCGCAGACGTCGGGAAGCCATGCAGACGGGAGCGTCCGCATTGCCCCCCCCCCACCCCTCAGCCATTTGTTTTATGAAAACATAGTGCTTCACCCCCCTCCCCCCTTTCCTCTATGCTCCCCCTTTCTGCTTCGCGTCGAGTGATCAGCTGATGAAGAGACTAGCAGCTCGCTGCTATGCGGGCTTGCTAATTCTCTCCCCCGCCGCCACCGCCGCCGCCGCCGCGCTGGATCCTGCGGACCGCCCTCAGGTAAACAGCCACGTTTCCCCACGGTGTGTGCGTGTGTCATCTCGAGCAGATTAGTCAAGGCGTCGGTGCTAGGGGGATTACGCTTTCATTCCTCCAGGGGGATGCTGCAGACGACCCCCAACCCTTTCACCCTCACCCCCCACACCACCCCGCCACCTAATGGGCTTCTTGTGCGTGTTTAGTTTGTTTACCAACATACCAGCGTGTCGCCAGCTGTGTCCTTGATGATCCGCGGTGAGCTCGTCCCATGCAGCACTCGGTCAGAATTCGGTCTCATGCGGCTGGCGTGCACAGGGGAGGGGGGCCCCCCCGCAAACATCTTTAATTGGATCGTCGGCCTGAAACAAAAAATAAATTAATTAATAAAAACGCCATGACGGTAGCGAGAGATGGAAGGCGAGCGGCAATGCAGTCGTGAAGAAAACAGATAAGGGATTAGTCAGGGAAATTTTGAAAAAAATGAAAAAATAAGGTGCTACAAAAAAAGATGGTGGACTGGCGAACCACCATTTTTTTGAAGTTGGTATTGGGTCAAGACTAGCCTACTTGAAACCAAAATTGCTCAAAAGCAGTATGCAGTTTTACTAACAAAATTTGAATGTGTTTTTTGGTAAATATCGTATGAAAACCCCAGTAGCAGATGCAGGGAAGCAGCCCCAGAACAAAAAGCTTTCTAACAGTAGGGATGTCGGAAAATATCGTAAGGGTATTAAAACACAAGTACGCCGAAATTCTTCCCCACCGTAGCCGGAAGTCGGCGGGAAGATGGAGAAAGACGGCGGCGGTGTGAAGAAGCCCAAACGCGACGAAGCGCGCGACAAAGATCCGCCTCCGCCGTCGCCCATTGAAGCGCCGCACGGGACGACGGGTGAAAAAGTCAAACGGAAACGAGGGCGACCGCCCGCCGAAAAGCTGCCCCCGAATCCGCCCGAGCTCACTCGGCAACTGACCACGCTGGTGGACATGGTGGTCAACTACAAGGACGGGTGAGGAGGTCGGCGTTTCTACAAAAAAACAGGAAAGTGAGGTTAATTTTTTACGTATTTTCAGTTTGGGCCGTCAGATCAGCAAAGGTTTTGCCCAGCTTCCCTCCAGGAAGGAAGCCCCCGAGTATTACGAGCTGATCCGAAAGCCCGTGGACTTCCGACGAATCAGGGTCGGCCTCCGTCGCCCGTCGCAAAACCCCCCACCCGGCGTTGACGTCCTCTCTTTTCAGGAGCGGGTACGAAACCACAAGTACAGAAGCGTGGGGGACCTCCAGAAGGACCTTTTCCTGCTGTGTCACAACGCACAAACGTACAACTTGGAAGGATCGCAGGTGAACCCCCAGAAGGGCCGGTTTTGGTCCCTGACGGAAGACGCTCAAAGGTACGATGTCCCTTTGGAGGGAGGATTGACCGGGAATGGCGGGTTGTGTGCCGCCGCAGATCTACGAGGACTCCATCGTCATCAAGTCGGTCTTCGAGAGCGCCCGGCTTCGGATCGTGACTGTCGCGGAGCCCGAGCAGACAGCGGCCGCCCAGGGCGACAACGGCGCCGTGGCCGAAGACGCCCTGGGAGGTAAAAGGGGACCGCCGGGCCGGGCCAAAAACCTTCAAATTTCCATGATGGTCTCTGTCTCTCTGTAGCCCTGGAGAACGAGAAGAACCCAAATTTCACAGCAAAGCGGCCTTTCGTATACCGAGACCGGGATGCCGAGCAAAAGGTTTCCGAGGATCAAGTTTGAACTGTTGTTTGGGAAGTATTTTTTAGATGATTATCGGTGGGATGACCAAAAACTTACTACACAGATTGTTTTTTTTTTCTTTTTAAAAGGTTTCATATAGCAATTTGCTAAGCGTCCATTTGCAGGTCTTCAAAAATAGGCTACGACTCAGTCATTCTCTTGTTGTTTAGCATTCATCTGCTCCAGATATGATGGAAAACTAACAAAAATATGCTTTATGGACTGTTTCTACGGTGTATTTAATGGGCTGGTGAAGTTACTGGGACTCGTGCCACCTACTGGGAAATCTCAATGGAACCGCTCCATATTTTTGTGGACTTTGACCACCTTTCCACAATGCGGAACTGGATTTTTTTTTTTCAAAAGGAGATTTTCCTCTTTGGACTCTGAATGTAAAATCTGAGGAGATGCATTTTGTACATATGGTATGCGAAACGCGTTGGTTGTCGGCGACGACAATCCCCGGGAAAAAAACGAAAATGTACTGTATCTATTCAACTCTACTCTTAATACATTTTGTCAAAAACCTTTCCCGATCGGACTTCACATGATTGGCTATTGGGAACGACCAGTCGCGAGACGCCTACTCAAGAGCCGTTGGCGGACGCTCTAATGGCAGATTAGCAAATCCACAAGGACGCTTTTAATCTTGACTCCAAGGACTTTAATAGAAGGTTTTCCGTTCCTGTAATTGCAGGGGATGACAATAAATAAATGGCAGGGACTGTCCCCAAAGACAAAAACTGGCACTCCCGTCTAGATTAGGCCTGGACTTGATGGCTCAAAGTACACGTCCGGTACACGTAGAAGAACATTCAAACAATAGTATCCTATCATTATCGATATCATGGCATAGACTAAGTTGCTGTTTGACAGACTTGGCAAAAAAAAGTCCAGCAAGAGAAAGAAGTGACAACTTGATGAAAACACTCGCAGTACGGAGGTTACGTGACCAATCGAGATTTACTTGAGCGTGACGGACAACCCATTCGGAATGACAAAATTGTACCTACAAACTGACGGATGGAAAATCCACGAATGTCTAAGCGGTGACTCGTTGGCTGACGACGAGTCGCCGAGGTTCTTGACCCGGACGGACTACCTGTCAAGAAACACAGTGTTGTGAAAATACCGTTCAGTCAAAATGACATTAGACACAGAAGAGAGGCTTACCAAGAATCTGGACCCTTTTACGGGTCTTCTGCAATGGGATCCGGGCCACCTCGGTCTCCCGACGCCGGCTTCCCACCCGAGACGGACCCCCCTCCGTCGGCGGGCCGAGAGGTCGGCGCGCGAAGGGTGAAGCTCCTCGGGTGCTCGGCGACGTCGGCGCAGAGCCTTAGCTCGAAGGCGGCCCGGAAAGCCCGGCGGAAGTTCTCGTTAAAGAAGCCGTAGACGACGGGGTTGACGCTGCTGTTGAAGAAGGCCAGCCAGTGGGCCAGCGGGTACAGGTAGATGTTGACCACGCGGTGCTGGGCCGGACTCAGACGCCCGTAGTCGCTCAACATCATCAGCGTCCACAGCGGCAGCCAGGAAACCACGAAGAGCAGCGCCACCACCAGGAGCATGGCGATAACGCGCTTCTTCTTGCCGCAGACGGCCCGCCGGGCCGGCGTCTCGGGCCCGGCGCCCCGCGGCGACAACTTGGCGCTTCGGAACAGCGCCCAACCCACCCGGGCGTAGGCGGCCACGATGAGGGCGAGAGGGGCCAGGTAGATGTTGACCAAGAGCACCGCGGTGTACGCCTTACGCATGTCCGGGCGGGGCCAGTTCTCACGGCACCAGTAGAGGGGAAGGCTTCCCCGGCCGCCCGGCAGGAGCAAGTGCACGCCGGGCTCCCGCACCACGCGCAGGGTGACGCCCGACGGGCAGGAGATGGACGCCGCCAGGACCCAGATGACTGCGATCACCAGCTTGGACGTGGCAACGCTCAACTTGCGCTTGAAGGGATACACGATGCAACGGAACCTGGACGCGGCGACGACACGGAATCGGTCGACGATCAAAACGCGGCGTTCAAATATTTCCCGACGATCGCCACACCTGTCCACGGCGACGGCCACCAGCGTGAAGATGGACGCCGACACGGAGATTCCCTGAACCGTGCCGCTTAATTTGCACATCACGTTCCCAAAAGGCCATCCTGCAAACAAACAAAAAATAATCAATATTTGGTGTCAATCATTTCCATTCAGTGCATTTTTCAAAGCATGGGTGGAAAACAAACTCCATTCGTTGTTTGCTTTGGAATCTCCCATCAATTTCCAATGGGGTTCAGGTCAGGGGAATTCTCTCAAGAGCCAATTAACAGACAAATTATCTACTATACATAGGGTGGCACCATGATTGAGTGGTTAGCAGGTCCGCCTCGCAGTTCTGAGAACAAGTGTTCAATCCCTAGTTAGACGTCCCATCCATTTTCAGCGGGAGGTTCGAGCCAACGGCCTTAGTGACGTTACCGTTCTGTCAAATCAGAAGTCTCGCCATCCTTTCCTTTCCCATCGACCTGAACTCCGAGATGGTTTAGGGCGAGGAAAGCTTTCCCTACCCGTGATGATGTTGTCCACCAGGGTGGTGGGCACGCAGAAGACGCCCACCAGCAAGTCGCTGACAGCCAGGTTGAGGATGAACAAGTTGGTGACGGTTCGCATGGCCCTGCGCCGGAGCACCGTCAAGCAAACCACACCATTACCCAGCATGCACGTCAGGAAGACGAGCAGGTAGGAGGCGGCGAAAACCGCCGCCACCGACGGCCGGTGGAGGTAAAAGTCCACGTAGGTCACGTTCTCCCGGTGAGACCGCGGCCCGACTGACCACGACGAGTTCCGGCTGACGTTTTGCTTCATCTTTAACAGACCTGAAAATGAACAAAAATAAATAAAAAATCTTAAATTTCATCCTTCGATTTCTGTTCTTCTGTAAACATCATTTACAAACATTTTCATAGATTGACCTCACGTCGGTCGAAGCATGAAAACATTTTTGGGGGCCAACACGTGGACATTTTTAGAGCAGTATATAGAATTTTCAAAAATAAAAGTCAATATTGTGAAAACATGTCAATAAATACAAATGACATACAGGTAATGTATATTGATGATGAATGCAGATTACCTGTCAGTCCGTTCCGGCGTCCCTCCACTAGGCGACTGGTGAGGCGGAGCTTCACGCGAGAAGGTTAACTGTGGTGTCCAAACTACAGTCCGCGGGCCAGCTGCAGCCCCGTGCTTATTGGCTGTGGCAAATGATGAAAAGATCATTGAATTGGGCCCGCACAAGAAGCTGGAATTCAGACTGCATGGTGACAATGACAAAACATTTAAAATGCTTTTACCTCAGGGGTGTCCAATCCATTTGGACTTGTCGTATTTAGAAACTCAACTCAAAATTGAGGAAAAGACAGAAACATTAGGCCCTTATTTACAAATAATTTAGTTTTTAATTTGCTCATTCAAAAACACACCACCATAAAAAAGGTTTCTTCTGTTTGGATTATTCCGATAATATTCAACCCATAAGGTGCATGTATAAAATTGTCTAAACTTGTGAAAAATAATAAAATACACTCGCACAAAAGACATTATGTAAAAAGATGTTGATGCGGACATTAAAACACGTGAAATAATATGTTGATTTTTGATTTGCGCTAAAAACATCTAAACAACAATCGTCGTGCGCATCAAATTTGTTGCATAGATTGTCACCGCCATGTTGGTTTCGGATTTACAAAGAATAAAAGATGAATTCAAAGGATCACATTTCAAAGAGAAAACAAAATGAAGTAAAAAAATAACTTCGGAAGAAAAAAAAATGATTTTGAGATGGATGCCGTGTCGGTGTTTTGATCACAAACATAATTGCACATGATGACAAATGTCTGGCACCTACAGAGTAATTAGAGGTAGAACTACGTTATTAATAAGACAAAAATAAATCATACGTCGGAGAGAGAAAATGTATTTAAGTGGAGAAATAAATACGAGGGAGGAAGATTTGATTGAACTGTGAAAATATTATTGGAGGATAAAAAAGGGTGTTAAATTGGTTTTGCAGGTTAAATGATATGATAATTAAATTATAGATTAAAAATAGTCAGGTAGATGTTAGATGAAATGCACTCATGATTCAAAATCTTGTCATTATAATTATATATATATTTATATATATATGTATATTTTTTTTTCAAAAACTAGCCAGTAAAAAAGTCATATTTTTGTTCTATTTTTTAGTTGCCATTGACAGCGATAGAGGTCAGTCATCTATTGGATGTCCATCGCAGTCTATGCAACTAAAACATGATTTTTAATTTCATCTTTAATGCTATAAAAATATATCAATTGATTAGAAAATTAAGAAGGAAAAATTCAGGCTCATGATGACTATGAATAAATGATCATTTTTGTCAAATTGTATGCTATTAGGAATATTAAAACTGAAGAAAATTGCACAAGGCTTTGTCATAAGAATACAAAATAAATCCAGCCATTTCTGATTGTAAAGGAATATTTCAAACCAGTTCTAAGGAGAGTAAAAATTTAAAAAATAAAATAAAAAATCTTTTCACAGGTCCGTTTCAGAGGATTTTCTCCACAAAACATGGTGCTCCTCCACGTTGCCGTCCGTCGGCGACGCTTTGGAGTAGGCGCCTCTCTCCAGACTGGTGAAGAAAAAAACAAAATTTAAAAAATGTTTACATTTCAGGGCGAACGGGGCGGGAACTCACGTACTCGGCCACCGTGGACGACTGCAGGCGGTGTTCAGCACGGCGAATGGGGATTAAGGAAAGTCTGCGATGCATCTCCTACAAAGGCGCAAGAAAATAATGCAACTCAATACCATAGTTTATATATAGATAGATATATATATATATATACAGTGGTACCTCGACCTACGATCAGCTTCTACCTACGACATGCTCGAGGTACGGTGAAAAATTTGATCGAATAATTCGCCCGAGATACAATCAAAATTTCAAGTTGCGACCAAGCCAGGTGGCCATGACATGAAAGGCTGTTTATCATTGTAGCGCACTGTCTTTTTTTGCCGCATCTCTTTCGTGTATAACAGATATCTACGAGCACCGAACGATTTATTCAGACGAGTTTCCGCTACACATGGACCAGAAAACGCACAACGCGCATGCGCGGGAAAAAAAGAGGGCTTTCTGGGTAATGAAGTATACTCGTGCACACAACACCGATAGCCAATGGCACCCTTTCTCAGAATAAAACTTCATTACCCACAATCAATACGTGGGTAGGGTAGTTATTCCTTCCTTAGCCTGTTAGCTTTGCCTCGTTGGCAAGTGGTGGTGCGTTATCCTATTGTGAGGACATTTGTGTGTATGTCGCTGTCTCTACCCTCCGCAAAATGCGTCTAATTTTACTTCTATTAAACACATTTTATTACTATTAAACCACTAGTTATGTGTTACTTTGTTAATAGATGGCAAATTAGAAGAAATAAAACATTTTTTTCCAATTCAATATCCTGTTTTTGGTGTTTTTACAGAGGGTTGGAACCAATTAATTTGTTTTTAGTTCATTTCAATGGGAAACGTCCGCTCGAGTTACGAAAAGCTCGACATACGATCTCAGTCCCAGAACAGATTAAGATTGTATGTCGAGGTACCACTGTACATGTACATGTATTTTCGGCATTATAGGGCACAACTAAATGACTCAAAAGCCGGCAGTGCTCCTTAAATATGTATCAATATTGGTTAATCATTGCTAAAACTGGAGGTTCTACACGAGAAGGGTTGAAAATTCTACTTTTGGTGGGAGAACGAGTTTGAAAACGGAGCATGAAGCAGCAAGAAGCAAGAGGCGAGTACTCACTGGCCAAAGACTTCTGCCCTAACATGGGCTCCTGCTCCATCATATCCATGGAGATTTTTATACTGGGAATATTGTCATGGTAGGGATAGTCGGACTGCCGGAGAAGGAAGAGGAGGAGGAGGAGGAGGAGTACGAGGAGGACAAGGGAGGGAGAACATTAACCACGCCACAGACTAGAGAGGTCGGACTGGGCGAAGAAAAAAAAAGTGCCACGTACAAAGTCGTTTTCCGAGTCGATACTGCCTTTCTTCTTGTGCTTCTTCTTCTTTTCGTCCTCCTTCTTCTTTTTGTCCTTCTCGGGGATGACGTCGTCCAGGTAGCTCAGGTCGTGCTGGGAGAACAGGTAGTCCATGGCCTTGCGCACGGCCACCAGGGCTAAGATCTGAAGGAGGGAGGGGGACATGAGCCAAACAACCGGCGACCAAACGTCCGGCGACCAAAAGTCCGGCGACCAAAAGTCCGGCGACCAAAAGTCCGGCGACCAAAAGTCCGGCGACCAAAACAACCCGCTCTACGCATGAATAAAAGCCAACAATGGCCCTGAGCAGTTTCACTGAGCGGACGTGTGAGTGTAGAAGAGTTTGTATGTACATCCGTTGTCCCCTTAGGAAGGTACGTCAGTCAGGGTCTTAACAAGTTCTCCAACAAAACACAATAAAAGTCCGGGAAATTTGGAGCTTTTCTTTAGCCTAATAATTAATAGGGCATTAAGTATGACTAAATAATAATTCGCAGTTTGTATTTAGGGAATTTGAGCAACAATTTTAAATGGTAATTATAAATAACCTTCCGGGCGACCAAACGGCCGAGTACCGTCACGTTCACCCAGACAAGGACCCACCATGACGGGGAAGATGATGGCGGCCACGGTGGACTTGAGCACCCAGAGGAGGGCCAGGCACACGGCTTGGATGAAGGTGAAGAGGTGGATACGCCGCTGAGGCACGTGGCGAAGGTAGATGAGGTCCGGCTGGTGCTTGGCCGGCATCAGCAGCAGCTGCAGACGATCCATGAACTGACCACAAACGTGTCGTTAATGAGCTTTTAATAAATACACCCATAAAAAATACACAACCGCTAATGTTAGTTAATTAGTACTGCTTCCGACTCACCTGGACGCCATTGAGGGAGGCCACGCCCATGTAAAGGAAGACGCCGTACAGCACGGGCATGGGAATGAACTGCGAAAAACATACAAATCCAATTTCATGCTCAAGATTATCAAAACAGATGGCTTCATTTTAAAAAAAGCTTTTTTTAGCAACACGGCTCCATTTAAAAATAGTCGTCAAGCAGCTTTTCTCCGAACGTTCTGGAATTACACCCTGGGGCTTAGGAAACTCTTGAAAAGGCGGGTATTCTTGGATCCGTTTTATTGGTTGACATTTAATCCGAGCCTTTCAGGCACAGTGGTAGATTCAGCTAACGTGTTGTGGTAATTAAAATCATGCTCACTCATGCCTAAGGGCAATTTTGAGTGTCCAATCAGCCTACCAAACATGTCTTTGGAATGTGGGAGGACACCGGAGTACTCGGAGAAAACCCACGCAGGCATGGGGAGAACATGCAAACACTACACAGGTGGACTGACCTGGATTTGAACCCAAGTCTCCCACTGTGAGGCCGACGCGCTATGGGAAGTATTTATCCATTATATTTGGATTATTCATTTACTAATTGTCACCCGAATTAAATAGAGGGCCGATGAAATAAAAAAAACAACTAGAATGGTTGAGTAATAACAATAAGTTTCCCCATAAATGCGCATGCGCCAGTGTTACGTTTCGCCACACTGTCCGCTAGAGGGCAAAATAGCACAACCTTGAAATTCTCATAATGACTATGGATTGGAAATGATGACGGATTCGTCCCGAGTTGAACATTTCGAATGGAATCATGGACAACTTCCTGAGCCTACCTTGAGGACGGGAGCCATTAAGACGGAAAGTCCAGTCAGGATGAAAACGATGATGCCGGTGACCCTCTGCTCCCTGAACAAAAACCAGACAAGCAATGAATGTTTGCTCCCTGAACAAAAACAACAACAGACGAGCCCACGAATGGCATGCAAGGACCACCCTCGCAAGGACACCCCACCTGACGCCGAGGAACTTGGGCATCTCCCCGGGCGCCGACGTCTCAGTCTCCATCTTGAGCGAGTCGATGTGCGCGATGGAGATGACGGTGGCGGCCACGTACCAGGGGAGGCCCATGAAGGAGCAGACTATCATCAGCACCGCCACCCAGAACAGGTCCAAGTGGTAGCCCGCCCCTTTCTGAAAGAGCAGAAGCGCTCGGACCCAGACCGGAGGGGAGGCGACAGTTGGACGCTCTCGCCTTGAGCTTGTGCTCCTTCCTGTTGACGATGACGGCTGTGATCTGCTGGTCCATGAAGATCAGGATGGTGACCAGCAGGGCAGGGAGCGCGGAGGCCAGGTACACCCACCAGGGGTTTCCCCCCAACGGGGGGATGAACCAACCTCGTTCTGGACTAGTGGGCTACGGGGAGAGAAAAAAAAACAATCCACGGTGAGAGCAAACGACGGGACCAAACTTTGACCCCGGGGTGTCCAAATTATCCTACCTTGAATTCGCTTGGCACTATGAGCTTGGGAGTGGCCACGCCCACCAAAGCATCCACGCCGCAGAAGAGAAGGATGGCCAGGATGATGGCAAAGTCGCTGATCAACTTCCTCACCTGGAAAATGGACCGAGAACATTTGAATCGAGTCCACCTAGACCAGGCGTGTCACACTCGGGTTGGTTCGCGGGCCGCATTAACGTCAACTCGATTTCATGTGGGCCGGACCATTTTAGATATAATATTTAGATTTTTTTTAATAAATGGATTAAAAGCCCTGAATATTCAGTTTTTTATGGATCTAAAACAATGTTTATTTTAGCTTTATAGATTTTTAGATTTTACAAAATGATTTTTTAACTAAAAACACAGAAAAAATGGATTAAAAAATTACAATTATTGATTCAAAAGGGGGAAAATCTGGAAATGTAATATACATCTATACTCTTCATTTCATTTTGATCCTAAAACAGAAAGTCGGCACTCATGATTTACTTTCCCGGGCCACACAAAATGATGCGGCGGGCCAGATTTGGCCCCCGGGCCGCCACTTTGACACACGTGACCTAGACCTTTCATCTGCTCCCCCTTCATTTTTTGGGGGGGCAACGGAAAGGCAAAAAAAAAAGTCTGCAGTACAACACTCACTTTGGTGGGAAAGAAGCGACTGGTCTTGAACTTCTTGAGCGCCATGGAGCAAGTGTAGGTCCCAAAGAACAAGATGAAGGACATGAGGGTAATGTCAGGCACGTAGCGGCAGGCGTCGCCAACCAGGTGCCCGCCGTACGTGACGCACTGGCTACGGCTCAGGGACGCCCAAGTGGCGTTCTCCGACTGTCGGGGGGAAGAAAAAAAAACGGAAGCTAAAAACGGGGAGCGTCGAAAGTCTCGCAGACGTCAAAGGTCGCGTGGCGTACCAGGTCGGAACGGTTCGTCCAGGCGGCGACGTCGTGGAGGTCGCTGTTGTTGCCTTGGAGGGAGGAAACAAAACAAAAGCAAGCATAAAAATCAGGTCGACAACGATAAGACAAGAAGCTGGCATATCGGCAAGCTAACGCCGGCTCTATCGCTTCTTATCTTCTCTCCAAGTCGTACAAAGAGCGAGCGGGATGCCGGCTCCGGCTGATAACATTGAAAGGGGTTGGCGCTCCCGTTGCGAGTGCGCGGGTGGCAAGCGTCGGGGGTTTGTGAGTCAATAATTTGTTGTGGATTGAAAAAACGTGCTCTGTCTGCCGATTAAATGATACAATCGTTTTGGGAATGACGACTTGGAGTGAAGCGTTTGTTAGGCATTGCTATGATTTAGAGGTGAATAGAAAGAAATAGGAAATAAGATCGCAGTTTTCCACACAATTTCCTACATTGATATCAAAAAGTCAGGTTTTGAGCCTTGAGCAAAAGTATGCTTCATCTAGTGTTGAAAGTGAGAACTGCAGGCTGGATTTAAGCTTCTTGTGCAGGCCAGATTCAATCATATAGATATATCACTGTGAGTGAAATGGAATCAGAATGTCATGGTTATGTGCCATCTTCAATAGATTGAATTCAATTGCAGTTCAAGTAAATTGCATCGAACCACATCATCACCTTTGCGGGTGCGAATGACACTCACCGGGCTCGCAGCTGCAGTCGTACTGCGTGGCCAGGTCGTAGTTGTAGTCCGCGTTGATGGGGTTGTGGTGCGCCAGCTTGCTCATCTTCTTGAAGGCGTCGTAGATGAAGATGAAGCTGATGAGGGCCGAGAAGCCTTCCTCGGTGAAGCGCGTGAAGTACTGCACCAGGAAGCTGGCATCGGTGGCCACCAGCATCAGGCAGAACACCCCCGACCACAAGCCGATCCACAGACGGAACTCCAGGTAGTCCAAGCTGTTGTCCCTACCCGTCGCGCAGAGAAATTACGTCAACGGATCCATTCGGAAGTGGTTGGGAAAGATTTGAAAGGTCTTTTTTTTAAATGGATGGATTTATTTTCTGTTTTAACTCGTTGGCAATAGGAAACCATTTTTTCAAGGGTCATTATTATTCCAGTTTTTTTATCTATTTAAATGAGTGCCATTTTTTTTTTCATCCACAATGCCAAATTTCCCAGGCTTCAATTATTCATCATGGAAGAAGACAGACGGGCAAACGGAACATGTAACATTAGAAGGGCGGCACGTATTAATCGAGGCTGTGTTGCTATGGAAACAATCGTCGACTTTATATGCTATGAGTGCAGCAGAGTGCCATTTTAATGCAGCCACAAAGTGTCATTGTACGAAGAAAGTAAAATGTGAAAACTGACTTGCTGAAGTTGAAGAGGAGCCTCTCGAAAACCAGAACGGGGCCGGTGCTGCTGAGGATGGTGAGCGGCTGACCTGCCAGCAGGCAGAACACCGAGCCCGTCAGAGCCGTGCCCAAGAAACTCTCCAACACACCCTGATAACCACAACCAAAAAAAAAGAGATAAACATATCATTATAGTTAATTGCAAATTCAAAGAAATAGCCCTTTTATATTTCCCCTTGCTAATGGCAGGATGAGGGGGAAAAAAATCAAAATAAATCAACTTTAGTGTATTATTGGGGACTCCAACCAGTGTATTTATTTGTATTAATTTAAATTTTATTTTGTTAATACTTAAATAATGTTAATAAATAAAAATATACATGCAAAAATAATGTTTTATTTAAAATATATATAATTGCAAAAAATGTTAATATTGTGGCCTACATGACTCAAAGTGTTATAGAAAGACGAAACAAAATAATTCTATATTTTTTGTGGGGTTAAAAATAAACCCTTACATTGTAAAAAATATACATTTGAATTTTTGTTTATTTTTTATAAATTGCAGTGTTAAAAAGAAAAAGGAAAATCTTCACAAATGGGGCTGGTAAAAAAAAAACTGTAAACTTTGCTAGCTCAACAAAAAGTTGCATATTCCCACACAGTTGAGGCTGCAAAGCCGGCCAATCAGGACAGGCTTGTTTGTGTTAAACTTGTGTCCGCTCTCCCTACACACTAATGTGTATCAATGTTTCCCGAGAAGGAGCCAAAAGCAGACCTTTTTTTTTTGCCTGAGTGAAGATAAAGAAAAAGAACAAGTCGGCTCGAGGATTCCCTCCGCTCACTTAAAATGCGCTGGTGCGTGTAGAGGTCAACGAAAACGCGCGGCCGTGACGGGTAATCTGGATCTGCGGTTATTTACGGGCAGCTCAAATCCCCCCAACGTGCATCTCGTCAGAAGCCGCTAGGATGCCACGCATGACTCTGCGTTTCTCGCAGGCTTCGTTTGACGTTAGTCAAGTAGAAATTCTAATAAAATCTAGCATTTTGCAATTTTCAAATGACTATTTCCATTGAATTCCTTTCAAAACGCAGGTGTCAAACTGAAAATATTTCCAAGACCACTATGACACGCCTACTTTAGAAACTAACCTACAAGTCTCATTCAATACTGAATGAAGTGATGCAGTTACAGTTAATGTCCACCGGAAGAGACTTTGTGCGGCAAAGTTGATCTTTGTGCCGCTTTCGCGCAGATAGCAAGAAAAAAAATCCACCCCCCAAGGTCAACAAGACGGTGCCAAGGCTCTCGTGTGTACTTCTTTGTGTATTGTTGTGCATTTTTCTGGGTGTCGGTGTACTTTTTGCATGCCTCTATCTGTGTGAGTCACTGTTTTATTGGTCTGCTGGTGTGTGTGTGTGGGGGGGGGGGGTTATTTCAGTTTAGTAGTTCAATTCTTTTTATTATTGTTTGTCTCTGTCTGTGGAGTCATTTTTGTTGTTTTTACTGTGCCTGTTTATTTTTCTGTCCGTTAAGGTTTGTGTTTGTTTTGGGTACTAACTGTGCTTATCCTGGACATTTTAAGCCCCACCCTTCAAATACTGCACATAGATAATACTAATACATGCCGTTTCTGAGCATGTTTCCTTGTTGTGAGAGCAAATCTAATAAATTAATAACCATTAAAATACCTCAAAAGTCTGCAGTACCCACTAAATAATGTCAGAATTTTTGTTGACCACGATATGTTACCTGCATGTTGTTAGTGGCGTCCCCCAGCAGCCCCCCAAAGGTGATGGCATTTGTGACGGTGCCCAGGTAGATGAACAAGATGGTGGACAAGGACTGGATGTGCAAAGCGTCATAGAAATCGCTGGCGTAGAAGGGCAGCTTCCGTTTGACATCCAGCACCAAGCCGCCGCAGAACCTGGCCAAAGGCTTTGGTCAACAACCCATTGCGCGACTTTTCTGAGCTAGAAAATATTGATTCTTTACTTTCTGGTGCACTGGAGCTCCTCGCCGACCTGGTGACCTCCTCCCCCGCCTTGACCCGCGTCGTGGGGGGCATCGCCGTTCATGGGCGGGGGCTCCAAGCCGGCATAATGGTTCTTTCTGCAGAGCAGATATAATTTGGTTTAAAACAAAAGAGGAATAGCACGATAAGTGAAATGTCATTGCGAATTGTGAACCAGCGGCGACCTTTTGTCGGAGGATGGCAGCGACTTGGGCGGTTCTATCCTGATGTCGGGGTCCCATTCGCCAGGGGGTAGCACGATGACTTCATCCAGGAACTCCTCGATGCCGGCCAGGAGGTCCTGTCGGTCCTTGGCCTTGTAGGCGATGTCGTGGAACACCTGGCAAACAAAGACAAACAAATGTACAAAGTCCCATTACGTGGAGAAACCAAGCTGTTAACTTGTCACTCAGTGTGGCACAGTAGTACAGTGTGTGCATGAGGGAGGGTTGTGGTCCAGCGAGCGCATGTAATCGAGCCCTGACGTGTCTCTGGGGTAAAGTTTAACTTGAGGAAATCCTGGAAAAGCATTTCCTGCGCTGCCATGTTGACACAGGTTGCATTCTGGGAAGAGCAAAAGTCCTACGTACTGTAGACGAGAACGTAAGAACTGAAAGGGTGCAAAATCAAGTAAACTTTTTACGCTTATTCCCAATGACATTTTTAGGGGCATTAATGGTTGTAGCATTGCTTTTTGTTTTCACTTTTTATATTTTTTTAAAAATATATAAAAACTTCATTCTAGTATTCCAAAACACTACAATTTATGCTTTTAAAACAGAACCCCAAGGAATCATAAAACAACTTTTAAAAAAATCGCAATAATCGGGGGGATTACTGTATAATTAATATGATCAATTAGCAACATGTACTAACCTCGTCCGACATCAGGGTCGCGATGGCTCTTCCAATCTCATGATAAGACTTGGCTTTCCCTCTGGGACCCAGGAGCACAAAGAGGAACCTACCAAAGAACATTGCCATTAGCAATTAGCGTTAGCATTTTGGCACCTCAACCCCTGGCAAAAACTATAATATCATCAGCTTTGGTGAAAGACCAATCTGTTGGTTATTATACAGAAAGGAAGAAAAATACACATAACAAAAAACTAGTCATCTGAGTCCTTTTCATTTTGCGTTTGTTAAAACCAGAAAGTTGAAACGAGCATTTTTTCAAATCCCATCATAGCTCTGTGTTTTCACTTTTAGAACCATGGCACAAAAAGAACATCCACATCATTTTAGCCAAGGATTGTATTCGGGTGTTAATTTTTTTTGTACCTGGTAGGAACAGGGACCTCTGTGAGGGCTCCTAGCATGACGGCGTGCTGCAGGCGGACAAACGCCACAAACGGGGTCTCCAGGAAGTCCACCTCTCCCACCAGCACGTTGGACGCCTCGGCATCGCGAGGAAGCTTCTTCATGAACTTGTTTTTCAGCTGAGCAGACCAGTGCGTGAAAAAAAATTGGATCGAGTTGAGTCGGAAGAAGGTGTATTACGTTAAAAGCACACTTTGGGGGAATTGCGCTCACTAAAAAGCCACTCGAGAAATGTGATGACAACACTTTTATCGCCATCCAAAGTAAAGATAAGCGCGTGGGCAAAGTAGCCCGGCCTTGACACGATGAATTTGCTGCTCGTTTTCTGTAAATGGAAATTCTGGGGGACAGAATCTGTTTATTTTTGGGTCGAGCAGACCTGGCTGGCCTGAAGATTTATTTTCAAAAATGTACAAGAGGCTTTCACGACAGCTTGTTGGTCTTGGAACCAGTCGCAAACTTTTAAGATGACATTGAAACAAAAAAAAGACGCTTTTGGAAAACACAAGTCCATGTGACATTGTACCTGATCCTTCTCTGGTTTGTCTGAGAAGTCACTCAGGCTGTTGGAGGTAAGGGTGCGATGCGTTGTGGTGGGACTGCCTGCAGAAAGGCCAGGAAAATGGCTGTTATGATACCGAAGGCAAACCAAAAACGTAAGATGTCATTAAGAGAAACGAAATACAAGGAAAGAATGGAGAATATAGCGGTAGCAAAGTGGATGAGCCAGACAGAAACCTGGGCTAAATACAGCGAGGATTAAAGCCTCCTGGGACGGACGCCAGGCACTCACTCATTCATGGCGTGGTTATTCATCGTACAAGTCCAAGATTCTAAGTAATGCATTCAACGAGCCTCGGAATGTTGTGAAATTTCTGCAAACGATCGGGATAAGACGAGGTGCTCGACAGGTGCGTCAATTCTGGACGAGCGGACAAAGATCGCCAAAATCTTGTCTTCCCAGAAGACTAGAGCCAGTCAAAGCTGGATAAAAAAATCTCATGACTCCCTAATCCCTCCAAAATGTGGATGTCATGGAGAAAGGTGTCAGCTTTAGGGGAGAGTAAGTGAACAAAGACTTTGTTCGTAATAAGGTTCTGTCTTCTACAAAGAGTTATCATGAGGATCAAAAGGTCTGTGGTTTGTCAGTACTATTTGGGGTTAGGAGTTGGTTGTAGAGTGAAGAGTTTTATACTAAACGGGCCTCTCAGGGACTATAAACCATATTAAGATGGAGTACCAAACAATGGTAACAGATGCGTCACTATGTTTGGCTCAACGGCATGATACAGGGAGATCGAATAATGACAATTAAATAAGGTTTATGAATTTGGGGGTCATATCAAGGGAATGGTTCGAGAGTTGGGCGTTGGGCAACAGGATTGACCTGGTTAATGGCTCGGGTTATCTTTGTCTAATGAACTTGAGCGGCCATTACGAGGCTGCTAGATGCACACAAAGCGATGAAGTTGCGCATTGATTGACTAAAAACCTAAAAACGGGATGCAGTGCTATAACTCCACCACCTCACTTACTCAAGAGGTATCCCATGCTGGTGCTCCTTAGCACCTCACAGGGGTCTTCTGGCTCGTGAGGGGATAAACAAGGCACCGGGGGTTCAGTCAGGTTGCGTGCTTTAACAGAGCGCAGGAAGCCAGAGAGAAGCCAGAGAATCCAAAGAGAAGGGAAAAGTAGTTCAAATAGAACGGAAAGTACAAGTAGAGAATGGAAAGTTTAGATTGATAAGGCGTGCCAAAAAGCATCTCGCTTGAGTCGTACCATTTTCCTGGCTGGAAAACAGCCGGCTGGCGCTGGAGACGCTCTTGCCGATGTCGGCGAGCGAGCGCAAGTTGGACTTCTTGGTCTGGTGGCGATGCTTGCGCAGCAGCGTGTACATGACCTTCTCTTTCAGGTCTGCCTTCAACTGCCCGCTTTCGATCTGGCTGTCGGTCACCATTTCTGCGGGAAGACAAACCAAAGCGAGGCGGTTTAAACGAGCTCGGCTCGCGCCGACGGGGACCGCTCGGTGTCACGCGGATTACCGACGACTTGCGGCAGCGTGGAAGCCTCCAGATCCAACATGATGGTGCCCTTCTCGATGCACGTCTTCAGCTCCATCAAGCTGTGTAGCGACAGCGTGGCGACGTGGGGTTTGCTCCAGCGCTCACCGCCCTTTTCCACCTTCTCCTCAAATTTGATCCACCTGTGGGGGTGTACATGGTGATGTTAGCATAGCACTTGTCGTCCTTGATATAAATGACAGCGTAGTTTAAAAAAAAACGTAATTGTTGGGAAAAAAATAATTAAACGTGAAAGACGCCTTCATGTTTTTGCTCACACGGACAACAAAGATTGTCTATGATAGTCCTGCCTCAGATATCAACGCCACAATAGCGCCATTCTCCCCAGACTCCGAGTGGGATGGGATTTCCCAGAGGGCGTCGGATTTCGCTGGCCACCGCGTGCCGTCTTATGAGGAACGTGGGTTGTGGCGTGAAACTTTTGCTCTATCTTGCTTGATTCTTGACAATGTATTTTTCCAGTGGGAATTCGAGGGTTTTTCCATTTTTTCCCTTGACCTAATATGGCCATGTAATAGGTTATAGTAGCATAAAAACCGCTCATTTGGAGTTGAGGAAAAAAAACAGCACTGTTTAGAAAATAAATCAGAAATGATAAGCAGCTACTTGAGTAGTTTTCACAGTAGATACTTTATGACTAGTACTTGATTGAGGTTTTTGGGTAACTACATTTCCTTTGACTTGGTCAAGTCATGGTGATTTAAAGTAACAATGTTCTTAGTCAAATGAATGAGCAGGTCCACTTTTAACAGCTTTTTTTTACAGTGTGAGGACTTTCAGCACTGCTGGGAGTTTCTGTCCCTTCCTGCTCCCACGGAGCAGGTTCCATTGGGATTGATCTGATAAGAACAGAGCGGTAGTCCACCCTCCTGCAATTATAATTTATTAAGGCTGGCGAAACCGCCCCGGCGGCGGCGCTTTATGCCAAAACGCGAACCGAAACCTCACGCTTCAGCGGCGAGGGCATCCGGGATACGCGATACCTGGCCGTCTCCTTCCACTCCATCTCCTGCCCGTCCACCGCCAGCAGCTCGTCCAGCTCGGTGAAGAGCTGAGGGGGAGGGGGTCCGTCGTCCTCCTCGCCCAGGATGAAGCGGATCCTCTCCGCCGGGGAAACTGGAGACAAGGGGAAAACACATTGAGATTTTCTATCTACGGCGCCATCATGAGATGGAGCGTCGGGGGAATGTGCAGGGGTTCCGCACGAGATTTCCAAGCAGCTGTACAGTTACACAGTCACTGTGATTCATATTTATGGTCATGAGATTTTTTGTCAGGGGTGTCTTGAGAAGGACAAGTAACCGATAAGGTAGGACCTGGGGGTAAAGACAGACAACACTATGCAGGATTTGGTCGATCATTTTTTTCCCCCGTTCCAATAGCCCAGGGGTCGGGAACCTTTTTGACAGAGCGAGCCATAAACAATTCATATTTTCTAAAGTTATTTCTTGAGAGCCATTCTCAGAATTGAAAAGTAAAAACACATGAAAGTGTGATTTTTTTTTTGTAATTTTACCACTTTTAAAGTACCAAAAGTCAATGAATTATTTTGACAACATTGTTATGCTGTTTCTAATAAACCAGTATCAATGATACTATGCATCCAAAAGAGAAAAAACTAAATTATGATTAAAGTGGTGGTAGAGGTAGTGTCAACGCCACAGTGATTCTCTTATTAGTATGTTCGGGACTCAGCTCTCTCACCACTGATTTCCATATTTTACCTCACAGGTTAATGGAAAGCCATATGCACCCATGGAAAGAGCCACATA
Organism: Stigmatopora argus; assembly: GCF_051989625.1. Classification (NCBI taxonomy): domain Eukaryota; kingdom Metazoa; phylum Chordata; class Actinopteri; order Syngnathiformes; family Syngnathidae; genus Stigmatopora; species Stigmatopora argus. The sequence continues at coordinate 3,099,031 of NC_135402.1, forward strand.
TGGCTCCCGAGCCATAGGTTCCCTACCCCTGCAATAGCCCATCACATTCTGCCATATTTCCTGGTTTCATTTCCTCCGGATTGAATCCAAATATACTGTCATTCGGGTTTGCTTGAGAAGAGTAGAATTCCCAAATACGGTCATTTATTTTGACACAGTACAACGAGAAAAGAAAAAAAAGATTGCCCCCAACTTTATTTCACACGTACAGAGACTATTTTCAGCCAATCCAAACGGTTGACATGTGCTGACTATGTAAATCGTTGAGTCAGATCCCATTTAAATCATTCCAAAAGCTTTATTGACAGAGACAGTCAGTGTCAAACATAATGCTGGGGAACTTCCGATGTTTACTTTGATCTAAGAAGAAATAATGTTCTGACGCAAACGAGGGCATGTCGCCTGTCAAAGTGACGGTTGACTAACAGCCTCCGTCACGTGCCGTTTTTTTTGTCCTCGCGATTGATTAGCCGTCATCCGCAAACTTGTTCACTGACGCAGCACCACGAGTATTAGCCCGAGGAGCAAGTCTTCCTGGAAAGTTGCGCAACAGCGAAGTCGCAAGAGGCTCCAAACTGATCTTTTAATCCCAACTCAGGATACCTGGGTTTAATTTAGCAGCGTGAGACTACAAGGTAGAACTGAAGTCCCAAATAAAAAGGTACAGGGAGTCTTTTATGTGACTCGAAGTACAGTGTAGCGCTCACGATTGAGACCTGACTCGCCAAAATAGGGACTCGCTGACCGTAAAGGATATCCCAATAAATGCAATACATTTGCAGGTCACCACAAAGTTTATGGAAATTCTGACAGAAACAAGCCCTTCAAAATGTGTCCGTCTCGGTATGAGCTCCCAACGAATAACAATAAATGGTCACATGTAGGTCCCTATGAGATACAGGAACCAAAAAATAAAATCTTTGAAAGGCCCAAGATGGAAACAAGATACTATCTAAAGGTTTTAGATGAAGGTAAAACAAACATTCACCACAGAGTTTTCTTGTTGAGCATATCCCAATCTCTTGTAGCCGGTCCAACAGCCGAGACCAGAAAAAAACGAGGTCACGTCCTCAAATAAATAGGTGCAATCATTAAGGACGTGACCCCAGGAAACTAAGTGGTGCAAAAAGAGATAGCAGACATTCCGAAGTCATAATCTGAAATTACAGTGTTGTAAAAACTCCCGAATATTGACATACAATATTTTTTTTAAAACACTTCCTGTATATTTTTTTTCTAATTTCCTGCTTTAGGTGATGCTATCAAGACATGACATCAACAAGCAGATTATTTCTCATCCCCAAACCCTCACTACGTCATTTTGCATTTAAAAAGGTGCTTTAAAAAGTACACAAGAAAAAAAAAACGAGTATTTTGTCAATCTCAGATTAACACCAGTGTCATTGCACTAATCTTTACAAAGACGGACCCCATCTGGCACGCTCTGACGCACTTCTTATTGTGATATTATTGGTCAGTTTTTCCAAGGTGGAGCAGATAGAGGCAAATTGAAACATTTTTAGACGGACTTGTCTTTTGCCAATGGTTACATAAAGCCAATACGGTTCTCCCCCCCCCCCCCCCCCTCCTCGATTATTCCCTTTCCACACAGTGGACGTCAAACGCTACATCATTTTATGTCTTACAAGATTACACCGGAAGATTATCTTCCTGTCTGAGGTGTGTTAAGAGTGGATTTGCTCTGAATCGCAATCTGTAATATGGAAGGCCGGAGAGAGAATTGTAAAGGACTCACTGAGTGGTTTGAGGAGACCGCTGTTGGTGTCGTCCACATTTTCGCCATCCGACTTGTAACCCTCGGCGCCGTGCTCGGGGCGTTCTCGTCTCTCTTTGTGGCTGGACTTGCGGCGGTGGCGTCTACGCCGGTGGAAGCTTTTGGGGACGTGGACGCCGATGTATACCGTGTGGTGACCTGCCAAATCGGACGGCCAGTTAAAGAACAATAAATAAACAATGACCCGCTGCCCAGTTTTTATTGGCTCGCGGAAAATGATGAAAATGGCCCGCGCAAGAAGCTTAAAGGAGAGATTTGGACTGGTCTAGTGGATTTGAAGCTTGTTTTTTTTTTGGTTTGGTTTTTTTACGGGAAGCGCTCACCTTCCACTTCCTCTTCGTCGCACACGTGCTTGACGGAAGACGCCCCTCGGTCGAGAACGGCCTCGTCCTCCACTCTGAAAACAAAAACAATGAAATAAAACATGGTGTTGCAAAATCAAACCCGTGTGCTTTCCAGGCTAAAAAACTAATATTCTCCTAATTTTCTAAAAAACATTGTAAATGAAGTTTAAAACATTTAAAGGGTTTTAAGCAGTATACATTGTAGATCATAACAATAATGAACATTGAATCCTTAGAAAAATACAAATATTTTCACAATTTAACGTTTTTTGTTTTAATATTAAAAAATGAACTGATACAAAATACAAGTGGATATACATAAATAATATAATATTAAAGGAATGTATCAAAATAGAAAATGACAGGCAAGCAGGAACTTGATAATCAGATTTTGGTTTCACCCTCATCGCCTACAAATACTGTTAAAATAATAATATTAAAATGATGACCAAGTCCATGACTGTGATGAGCTTCACAGTCGTCAAGTGGGCCTGTTAAGACTTTTAAAGGCTTATAAACAAACTCAGGAAGGAGACACTTAGTGCCACCCATACGGCCTCCATCGGTTCTTGCGAAAACTACAGGACCATCGGGGCCCGTGTGAGGCTCAGGTTGCAGACTTTAAGGAAAGCGCAAAGTTCCGCTGTGGGACCTGCAAACATGCACACGTGGAAGAACCCGCAAACGGAAAAATACACACACAAGGAAACAGAAAGGAACGTACGCAAAGAGACTTCTCTCACAAAGCAACTCTTGCATTTGACAAGCACAACACTGATAAGATCCAACGAGAGTGCGCAAATCTCCCTTTGATCTTATCTTAATTCTGGGTGACCTCTTCTTCCTCGTCAAATCATCATCATCGTCTCATGGATGAGAGATGGCATAACACAGACAACCGGCGCAACTAGTCGCACGCATAGTAGCATTTTTTGTAGCGACCAGTGGTAACAAGTAGAAAAGTTGCTTGGATCTGAAAGAGTCAAAAGGGGAAAACAGTTTGGGTTTGGAAAATGTCTCATTGACTGTGAAAGATGTCCAATTCAAATAGTCTATGGTTTGGCAGCTGATTGGCAAAAAGCTGTCGTTCAATTATTGTTACCAAGTTGTGTTGGTTAAACTGGTAGAGCCACTGGCCATCTGTGGGAAAAAAATAAAATAAACGTAGCGTACACGTATGATTCACATCTTTGTGTTTGATTCCTCGGGAGTATGGAAGTGTCCCTTCACACCCTTGTCCAACCTTTCTCCTCCAACGTGGTGTCAGCATTTAGCGTCTTAGTGTACGTGCCTTTAATGTTGGGGCTTTTTTTCGAATTCAGGCTTAACCTCTATTTTCATTTCACTTGACACATATAGCTGATTGGATCTAAAATCAATCTAATGTAGAAGAGAGAGGAAACGTAAGTACTAATACATTTTTTTTAAATGAAGCGTAGCAAAGTACGCGAGTAGTGTGGTAATAGATTACTTTTGTAGCTGATTGGATCTAAAATCAATCTAATGTAGAATAGAGAGGAAAAGTACTAATACATTTTTTTTAAATGAAGCGCAGCAAAGTACGCGAGTAGTGTGGTAATAGATTACTTTTGGGACTACATTTTTCTTCAGAAAGTAACTACATAAATGTTATTACCCAATTCTAACTACTGATGGGTTTAACGTGTACTAGTAAAAAAATCGACATTTATCACTAGTAGTACTGTAGTAGTAGTAGTAATATTAGTGTTTTGTTTTTAATACAACACTCAGGAATCAGTTTGTCAAGAGCGACACGTGGTTGAAAGTGACAAAAGCCCCTCCCGAAACGACCCCGATTTTCTTCCGGGAAAGGGGGGACGCCCCGGACATCGTGTACGCAAACCCCAACACACACACGCGCATACGCGCGCGCGCGACTTAATGGACGCGGACAGCTCATCGCAAACCCGATTAGCGGCTCCTTTAAATCCATGTCAACAATATGAACAAGTATATCGCTTTGGAAAAACAATGCGGGGAAAAAAAGTTGTAGTTAATGAAACTTTTCTCAAGTTTGACTTACTTCTTCTCTGAACTCATGCTCGCGTCTTGCTCGGGTTTCGGTGGGGGGCGGACGACAAGCAGATGTGTAGCCGAGCGGCAGTGACTGCCTGCGGGGCGGCTGGAGGAGCGCGTCCGAGCCGGTTTGCTTGGCGGGGGTGCTGGATCGGGGTCTCACAGGTGGCGTCCGGCTGTCATCGCGCTCGGCGGAGGACAATGTGGGACGGAAAAGTTTCGTCCGCGTGTTCTAGGCGCTGCTGGTGTCTCCTTTGCGCATTCAAGTGTCATCCCTCCCTCCTGGGTGACGTCACGAGAAGTGGGCGGCGCCCAAGTCACTCCCCCACCTAGACACGCACACAAACACACCTCTGTCAACTAAACATAGGTACTCCAGATGGTGCTTTCTTTTAACAAAAAAATGGTTGCCGAGACGGCGATAGATGTCCAATTCGTTTTGACTGTGAGGAGGCGGACGAAGAGACAAAAATCAGTCCAAATAAATTGGACGTCTTGTGACGTCAATGGCATTCGAAGATGAGCATGCAGCGAGTGCTGCCAGTTTGAATGAATTGGACATCTATTGTTAGGCAATGACTTAAATACTTTAGAGAAAAAATAAACTTTAGTGTGCTAAACAAGACATAACCAGTGTGCTTTTATTTTTATACATTTTTGAAGATTTTTTTTTTTTACTTACCAGCTTAAAAAGATGAACTTCTACCTACATAAATAATATCAAAATAAATCCCACTCCTCAGCAAGAATTATTGTGAGGAGCCTCGTGTTGAAAAACAATGGAAGATTTTAGTCCACACAAGTTTATTACAGTCTGCAAGCCACACATTAAAAAAATAAATACATGAATCTCATTGTTAAAAACAAACAAACAACAAAAAAGTAACAAAAATAAAAGCTTGTTGCAACCTTGCCTTATCTGCGATCCCTCATAAAGCACTCAGGAATTCTTTCACCTGGAATACACAGATTACACTTTGGGTTCAAGCACCAAGTTGGATACTTTTTGGCAAAATTTGCACGTGTACGCATAGCGGGCGACAACAATTTTGAAGTTTCAATGCATTCTCTACGAGTGAAGCAGGAAAATGTATCAAAAGTGTGGACACTGAGCAACATGACTTGTAAATGGATGCTTTGTGAGGCCTTTCGGCGCCTTCCTCACCTTCTCCATCATGTCGCCGCACTTGTCCTGGCTACTTTTAAAGTCTTCTGTGGCGTCCAACGTCAGCACCGGCACGTCTGCCAGGTACTCAAATTCTGTACTGTGGCATCATAGAGCTTTAAGTCAACTTGAAAACATGTTCGCCAAGAGAAATATACAAACACTGATTGTATTCCTACTTACTTTCTAATATACTTTTTGTTTTATGATGTAAAATATACGGTAAACGTTAACCCTCTAGGCCAAGGGTGTCAGACTCGGGTTGGTTCGCGGGCCGCTTTAACGTCAACTTGATTTCACGTGGGCCGGACCATTTTAGATATAATATTTAGATATTTTTTTTGTAAATGGATTAAAAGAACTGGATCAAAAGCCCTGAATATTCAGTTTTTTATAGATCTAAGACAATGTTTATTTTAGCTTTTTTTTTTTAAATATATGTTTAGATTCTACAAAATGATTTTTGAACTAAAAACAGAAAAAAATGATTAAAAAATTACAATTATTGATTTAAAGGGGGAAAATCAGAAAATTTAATTTACATCTATACTCTTCATTTTAATTTGATCCTAAAACAGAAAGTCAGCACTCATGATTTACTTTCCCGGGCCACACAAAATGATGCGGTGGGCCAGGTTTGGCCCCCGGGCCACCACTTTGACACGTGCTCTAGGCCCTGAGCCTTAATGGGCTGTTTTTTCTTCTCTTTTTTTAAATGTTTGTCTCTATAGAACATGTAAAAATGTTTATGACACCCAGGGTTTATCGCTTTGTATATATTTTTTTCTCAGCACCTGATTTATATGAATTGTTATTGTTACAATATTACCATTTACAATATTAGGCCATTAGGAGGGTGTTCTCACGTCAAGGACTTGTGTTGCAACCAGCTCTCATGTTTGACATGGAGCTTCTCCAGATACTCCAAAGGGATTTCCTGCTCTTCCGCTCGGCCTCGCACGTGCAGCCTCTCCATGCACTTCTACATAAATAGAAACAAAAAATAGCTCCCCATCATAAAACTGACATGCAAAAAAAAACGTGATCGGACATCCCTAGATTCAACACGATATCTACCTACCTCCGGCGGGACCCTTAAATAGATGATCCCATCCAGCTCGATGTGGCGGCCGAACTGACCGTGCAGCCAGCTGTGCCAGTCCTGGTAGAGGGCCCACTCGGTGTCGTTCATGCACTCGTTCTCGTAGAGGTTGGCGGCGAAGATGTACCTAAGGGACGTTATTTAGAGTTCAAATTAGCCCTGCTTTTATATATCTGCGTGCGATCATTATCCCGTGGTACCGGTCGCTGTAGATGGACCGCTCGAAGAACTGAACAGGGTTCTCGGCCTCTCGCAACTTCCCGTTGGCCGAGCGTATCTGGGCGCGTACGCGACTGATGCAAGCGTAACTCTGGAAGGTGTACGCCCAACGGTCGGGCTTGTCGTACATCATTTTCAGCACGTTTCCACCGCTGTGCTGTGACGTCGTCAGCTCCTGATGGGCGGAAAAACAATGTTAATATGGCCGTACAAGTCGCACCAGTAATTAAGAAGTATTTTAATGAACATATTTAAAGAAATTGTTGATCTAGGAACCATTTTTGAGATAGTTTAATTTTTTTACATTAATTTAAAAGTAGAAAACAAGAGACAAAATAGGACTTTCTTGAATGCACAGGAGAAAATAGGAATGAATCACTCCAAAAATTAATTACCATTTCTTCCTTTGCATTTTGGCCAAAGAGGGTGATATAAATAATTTGATACACGACAGAAGTTAAGCACTTTAATTCTATGATAGAAATGGTAGTTACATTTCTTCAGCATTTAAAAAGAACTCTTTCTTGATCTTTTGCATTAGATTCGATTGAAATTTGGGTGATTTTATTTTTAGACCACGTAGCCTATGCTTAAATAAAAAAAATTACATTGTATGATTCCATGCACAAATGTGTCCTGCTGTAAGTGGGGCTCATTTCTCTGTTGGAATGTTGAATGGCGCATTTGAACGGAGTCATTAAAGAGCGAGCATTGATGTACAGTAGACATATGGACAGTCTACAGCAGCTGCATTCTAAATTCAGAGAAAGATGCTCCCACTCATGATGTATCCTTGTCCACGTCATCTAATCCCCCAAAGAATTTTTCTGTCCACGTAACTACGGAACAACTTCTTTTGAGAAAGTATATTTGGTCCAATTTTGCTAAAAGTAAGCGTAAAACGCACCATTTGTCTTTAACCGTCACAAATATTATCTAGTTTACACACAACTAATGACTAACTTGAAGCAAGATTTTCCTGTTGTACGTAAAATCATTGATGCTAAAAATAAATGTTATTTTAGTTACAATGTGGAATCGCTGTGCTTTTCCAGTAACACATTAATGACAGGCAAGTTTTTCTTTTATTTAATCAGTGAACACTGCAACGTTAGTCACCGTGCATTGCAGAGTTTATGCTTCTTACATTAGCACTTGAAACTCGGAAGGTTCTGAACTCAACATAGATGCCATGAGGGATAATAAGTGTGTAAATGAGGAATGGTGGAGTCAAATAAACGTCAATAAATCAGGAAAACAGCGAATAGGCATTTGGACACTGATTTCACCTCAAAGTCGCCGCCGTTGGTTTTCACGTTGCACCACCTGGCGATGGGTTCGGGTACTACCTCCCAGTCAGAAGACTCCTGCTCCAGCAGGCGGACGAACGTTGATTTTCCCGCCGCTGTAAAGAGCCCGACCCCGCCACCAAATTAAAAAAAAAAACTTCAAAGACATGCCGCACAATTTAACGAGGACAATGCGCCATTCATATAAATAAACACGTTAACGGTGTCTTTTTCTCTATCTTAGCATAGCCAAGAATGGCGCAGTTTATATTTACAGACACAAACAATTTGTCAATATAGCTAACTATAAGTACGTATTAAGGAGAATATCATTTATACCGCGGCCGTTTGTTAAAATGTTCACACAGCACAGAATTTAACCCTACTCACCAATGTTCCCTTCAATGGAAATTCTCTTAATTCTCGTCTCGGTGGAGTCGTTGATAGGGTCAGAGCGCGGCCTCTTCGGGGTTGAAGACATGATTTTTTTATTGTTTGGTGACCCCAAAGTCCTTCGTGGTAACCGCAAAGAGGGGAACGAAAAGACCGAGCAGCGGTCGTCTGTCAAAGCTTGGCGGGCACAATTGACATTACCACAAAGCCGGAAATGGCGGCACAACATAGACAACTTCCGGGTAGAATTTGAACATAAAGTAAAAAGAGCGGAAGTTGTTTTTAATGAGAACATTGTAGTTTATAGCAATGTAATATTTGACGACCGTTGTGCCGCAACTAGTAAATATTCACATATATAAAGTTGGAATTGTCATGAATTTACGGAAAAACGCAGCGCAACTTTTCTTAGAGCCGGAAAAGACTGATTTTCTATGCTGCTATTGTCCAACAATAGCAAAATACTGTAACAGAGACTAAATTCACTAAACGGCAACATTTCAAATCATAAAATGGTACATAATAGAAATATACACTTTCCTATGCCGAAAATTGTTGTCATTCTCAGTCAGACACGACACAAAAAGTAGCACATGTTTCTTCCAGCAACCACTGATTGTCATCACTTCCGGCGAGGGGATGGATGTTGAAAAATAAAATTTTATCAACAGCTTCTTCTCAATAATTCTATTTTTTATTTTTGAAATATCCACATACATCTGGATTATTTTGTTGCTTGTAACCCTTGATTCATTCACTGCCGTTGACAGAATGTTCAATATCACTGCCATGGACGGTGATAAACGTCCAATCCAATTTGGCTGGGTTACTTGGCATGGGGGTTCGACCAAGCAGTCTACATGTGCTTTGTGGACTTGGAATAGACCATGTCCCCCGGGGAGTCTTGTGGGGGGGTACTCTGGGAGTATGGGGTTCCAGAACCCCTGATACCCGGGGTCCGGTCTCTATATGACCGGTGTCTTGCAGCCCACGTAGTCCATGTAGCCAGCAGTTAGTCTGATCCGTCCAGTGGGGGGTAGGACTCCGCCAGGGCTGCCTTATGTCACCGATTCTGTTCATAACTTTTATGAACAGAATATCTAGGCGCAGCCGTGGCGCTGAGGGGGTCCGGTTTGGTGGGCTCAGGATCCCTGCTTTTTGCAGATGATGTGGTTTTGTTGGCGTCATCAGACCGTGATCTCCAGCTGGTGAGAATCAGCACCTCTAAATCTGAGACCATGGTCCTCAGTAGGAGAAAGGTGGCGTGCCTTCTCTGGGTCGGAGACCAGGTCCTTCCCCAGGTGGAGGAGTTGAAGTATCTTGGGGTCTTGTTAACGAATGAGGGAGGAATGGAGCGGTAGATCGACAGGCGGATCGGTGCGGCGTCTGCAGTGATGCGGACTGTGCATCGTTCTGTCGTGGTGAAGAAGGAGCTCACCCAAAAGACAAGACTCTCAATTTACCGGTTGATCTACGTTTTCCACCCTCACCTCCTCCGGATCGAGAGGAGCCAGATGAGTTGGCTCAGGGATCTGATCAGGATGCCCCCTGGACGCCTCCCTAGGGAAGAGGCTGCGGGGCTGACCTCCGACACGCCCAGGACCGCCTTGTGGTCCTCCCGGAAGAGCTGGATGAAGTGGCTGGGGAGAGGGAAGTTTGGGTTGCTGCCCAACGTGACCCGACTTCGGATAAGCGGAAAATGAGATGAAAGATGAAATTTTGGAAGCTATTATAAATGATCAAAATCCATTAAAGGTAATAAAAATGACTCAATAATACGTACACTATAACACAAATAAAACCAGGCGGCCCAGTGGAGTGAGTGGTTAGCACATTGGCCTCATGATTCTGGGGTCCTGGGTTCAAATCCAGGTCACGTCCACCTGTGTGGAGTTTACATGCTCTCCTCGGGCCTGGGTGGGTTTCCTCTGGGTACTCTGGTTTCCTCCCACATACCAAAGACATGACTGGTAGGCTGATTGGACACTAAATTGCCCCTAGCTATGGGTGTGAGCTGGGAGTCAGCTGGGATAGGCTCCAGCACCCCCTGTGACCCGAATGAGGATAAAGTGGTTCAGTAAATGAGATGAGACACAGAAAAAAAACCTTGAAAAGAATTCAAAAGAGTCAACGCCACCTTTATTTGCCTCGTAAACAGCGTAATTCCTTTCAGCAGCATTGGAACATCCATACCGAGCTATTATGTACATACAATTCCTCAATAATACAGCCAACAAAGGAACAGGAGAGGAAAAGAAGGCAGCAAGGAGCCGGCCGGGCTGGGCTGGGCCATTCTTGAAACCACATTTTGCAAATTGTATGACTGAACACATTCATATTCAAGATCTAAGATAACAATGGGATGAAACCAAGACAAATTGAAGATCTGAAAATAGGGGAAATGAAGCTGCATCTTTAAACAAACAAACAACTCCATGCTTATAGAAAGTTTGAGCAAATAACGAAAGAGTATTATTTGGCAGTAAAGAAATAAAAGGTGTGGTATTGCAAAAAAAAAAAAGTACGTAATACGCTCATAGGTGACCAAGAAAAAGAACAAGCTTCAAATTTGGATAGTTTTTTGCTGTTGTTGTAATTTTGAAATAGAAAAAGACTGACACTAAAACTCGGTTATTTTTATGTGTAGGGAAAAAATACAGTATTTTGGCTACAGTCTATTTATATTAAATTCGTTTTAAATCACTTTTTAATGTATTTAAAAATACTTTTATAGTTGTAATCTTAAAATATTGCAGTGTATTAAAGGAAGGGAAAATATCAATGTATCTCAGCTTTAAATTATATTCAAAAAGACAAACCCCAGTGTAAAGTTAATTAAAGTGTAAATAGGAAAAAAAAATTCTCTTGGTATCCTTTCCTTTCCCTAATACTCCTTCGTAGAGCTCATTATATATTTACATGTTGTGCATTTTAGTATATCTTCAGGCAAACGAAAAAAAAAAAGCGCTTTAAACACTAATTCCAAGCTGAAGCAAAGCTATTCTTTTTTTAAAACCTGAATGTCGAACTAAAAACGATTCAGCATGAACGCGACCGCGGAATGACGCTCCTATTTGATATCTCACGCGATCCTTTGACAGTTAAGAAAGCTTAATTGCGTCAATTCGTATTGCATAGAAGACTTTTAGAGAGCGCGACATGTGCATGCAAAATAACAAGAGAGAAATATCTGGGTAATGCCTCGTGAGCAGAGCAGGCCGACATTCAGTTTTTGAGGAAGGAAAGAAAAAGCAAACCATCGCGTGACAAAGCACGAGTCGACATTCAGGCAAAGGGTCGGTCGGGAGAACTGATCGATCGCTAATATACGCGCTAGCTCGCTGTCTGAAAACGTTTTTTTTTGGGTTCGGTAATAACCTTTAATTGTCCGTAAATCAAAATCGAGTGAAATATTTGCAAAAGTTCTCGTTGCGGATGCCGGGTCAGGCACTTGGGATGCGGAGAAAAAGCAGCAAACCAAGAAAATACTGGAAATATTTTCAGCTCTTGGAACGGCACTATTTTTGTACGTAGCGACCACGACGACCGTCGCCCGAATAGAGTAGGTACGTAACGTTAACGAGAGTCCCGGTGCGTTTAAAACCCATCCAGACCCGCTCCGGCGTACCGGGTCTCGTTTAGAAACATTTCCCCAAATGGAAATATAGTTTATACTGCATACGTACAGCCAAGGAGGGACATAGGGGAGAAAAAGGGGGGTTTTCTGTGCAAAACTAGATGGTGACAAAAGGACGATGGCGTTTATCTGTCCTTCGTGGTCAGCTTTTCGATCAGCTCCTGAAGCGGCGCCAACTCTTTTCTGTCGATCAGGTTGAACTCCTGAGGGAAGACGGATGGAGTCAGGGGGGAGAGAAACGGGGGGCAAATGGGGGCGTGTCTTTTTCTACCTGGACGAAAAAGATGAAGTGTTTGAAGGACGTGTTGAGGTGGGCCTCCTCCTGCAGCTGCATGACGGAGTCAAAGTGCTGGTGGTAGATGTGGGCGTAGACGCGGAACAGACGCTTCAGGATGGTCTTGGCCACAGACATGAAGTTGCGCTTAAATGGGACGCCTTGACAAAAGACACAAGAACAGACGTTTTGTGGAATGGTCGATGTTTAAACAGTTTGTGTCAGGGGTGTCCAAAATAGCGCTAATTATAACCAGCGCGAAAAGCTTGAGTCTGGGCTACATTCAGTTGCAGTGCACAGCTTCACCAATAGAGGGAGCTAGTCGGGTTTTCACATCTGCCCTGTTTGGTCCAGGCTAAACTTCAAAAAGGGACATCCCTAGCACATTCTGAAAGCGGTCATTGGAGAAAACTAAAAGTTTGGACACCCCTGGTTTATGCCAATCCGAAAGGAAATGCGCAGTCATTTTTAGTTTGCACTGACACTGCCAAAGAGGCTCTTTTGAGTTACGAAAGCGCCGTTGCGCCATCGGAAAGCCGCCTTCTCGTCACCTACGACTTCTTCAAATGCGATAATGAACACGGTACTTTTGTCTGAGCTGGATGGCGTCCAGCTGCGACGGGTTCACACCCGTCTGAACAAGACTCGGCGGGTTTGTCTCGCTGCTTTTTAAACGCGTACCAATCTTGGAGGGGAAAAGCGTCTCGTCGTCCAGCTGGTCTTGGACCCACGTCATCAAGTAATCGATGTACTTGGGCGCGGAGCACTTGATGGGCTTTTTGATGTTGGTCCCGTCGGCCCAGTGGTATTCGTATCTGCAAGGCGAGAAGACGGATACATGCAACGGGAATCAAGCATTTCCACCCTGAGGCTGTTGGCAAACGACGTGTCAGAGCGCATCCAATGAAACAATAAAGCACAAGTGCGCTCCGAGCGTTTGGCCGCTGACTCACTTTGGACCGGCAGACATGACGGGGCAGCTCTCCTCCGTGCAGAAATCTGTGATGGTTCCGTACAGCATGTTGATCTGGTTGAAGAAGTCCACGGCTGGGAAATAAAAATGTGTTGCTCTTGGTATTTTAGTGGGAAATTCGCATTGCAACCCCACATAAGTCATATGTATTCATCATCCCTGCCCATATAGGCGCAGCGCTATATGCTATCCCAGCTAAATATGGGCAGTTAGTTGGCAAGGTACATCTGAATACCATAAAAAAAACAGGACTTGAACACGTTTGTGTGTCCCGGAATAAATAAACGGGATAAAAAGCAGATGGCGTCGGTGGCTTACTGTTGACAGCCACCCACTCGTTGAGGTCTTCGCCCTCGGGCAACATGACGGCCATGCGCAGGTTTCCGCTTCCCAGCGTGGCCTCGGCGTGTTTCAACAGCTCGTACTGGTGCGAGCCCTCGGGGATGTTTTTCTTGGGTTTAAACGTCTTGGACGAGCGACTTCCACTAGACGGAGAGAAAAATGGTCATTGTAAGTTGAAAGAAAAGTCGTATTCCGGTGACATTCAATGCTGTTCAGGGGACAATAAGTCATCATAAATGTTGGTTAACAAAAAGTGCTGACGAAAGAATTGATAGGACGGTCTGGCCGAGCAGAACAAAGTGTCTCTGTGTGACTAATGAGGCCGCTTGGAGTGTTCAACATCTCCCGTGGCCCCCACTAAACAAGAACTCGTTGCGTGAGTCATGGCAGAACGGAAGGACACGAGGATGGAGCTTGACAATTTCCAAAATGATGAAATTGCTCCAAACTCAAAAGCAGCTGAATGATGTGACTTTGCAAATGATTATTTTTGTAAATAATCACAGCTAACTTTTCTTAGCGTTTCACAACTATCATTTAAATCCCGCCGACACGTGATTAAAAACGGTCCTAAACTCAAATTAACTCGCTTCCTCACCCACAAAAAAAAGCAATAAAACCACCCACACACCAAACGAACTTCTCAAACAAAGTAGTAAAAGTAGCAAGGTCTTAAATTGACCAACCTGAAATTCCATTTCATGCAATGTTTGCACCTTTATTACTAAAAAATGTCTTCAGGGCATTGCTTAAAAAATAAGTATTTATTTAAATAATATTATAACAACCATTCCGATATTTTTGGCACCGATACGTCCCATTTAACTACTAACTGCTAAATTGCCATTTGTTTTGTCGGCTCAATAGTCACAAACGCACAGTGCAATTTTGCCTGTGTAAAAAAAACAACAAAATATGTCTCGTTCTGGAGTTACACTTGAATAATTGAGAAATAATAGTGAAAATACTCACAGAAACGCGCACACGCGCACGCACACACACACGCACAAAAACAACAACAAAAAACAACTATGAGGCTAACTGGCAACCGTACGTAACATTTTTTTCCCTTTTAAAGGTCTGATGTTTCTTGTAATGTGACATTTAGACAAATACACTATTCTGAAACATGGTTTTGACCTGACATACTATTTTGCAGTAGCCAGAAACAACGTTGATATGAAAGAGTCACTAGTCTTGCTAACCTGCTAGAGCTAGCATAACGGCTATCCTCGAGACGCTGTCCAAGTATGAAAACTAAAAGCGCAAAACGAGGCTTCGGCAGGTCACAGACGAACCAACGAGTAGTTAAAACAACTTACAATAGAAAACTCATGTTTCCCCAGGCGGTGCTTCTTTGTCTTGCTCTCGGGAAGTAATAAGAATGATAGCAGCAGCAGCAGAGGAGGAGGAAATGCGAGGAGGAGGCGGGAGGGATTGTTTGTCCAAGTCTCACAAGTCCTCGTCGTGACTTCTCGGCCTTTCTCGCGGTCCTCCTTCAGGCAAATTACGTGCAAGACCAAAGCAGATTGCAGAGATATACGTGTTATATCCACACTTAAAAAAGCTAGAATTAAATATGGGGTCTTTTACCAGAGAGCTGCTGGTCCACTGTATAATGTGCTGTGGCGACCGAGGAACCAGGACAACACTACCATAGATACCGCATATATATATGACTAGTCGGAGTAGTGTGGTAAATGAATGGCGGCCATACTTTGTCAGAAAACCTCGATGTGAGCTTTAATGAAGCGGTTATATGGTGATTTATTTATTTTCAGTCTAAAATTCTCTTAACTTGGTGAATTTTGACGCATTATAAATTGGTTTCTTGATAACAAACCGAGTAATCCTGGCCGTAATCAAGGGTGGGTATTGAATAAAAATATAAGTAAACTGTTAGTTTACTCCATCTTTTATATCAAGGGTGTGAAACTCGGGTTGGATTAAAAAAACTGTATCAAAAGCCCCAAATAGTCCATTTTTATAGACCTAAAGCAATGTTTATTTGAGCCTTTGACACCTGTGTTTTATATTGATTTAAAAATCATGTTTGCAAATGAGTTGAAAATCAACAAATGTATGTATTTTGATATTGACCACGTTGTGTCATACTTAAATTGCCCCGACGCAAAGCGGCCAGCAAGTGACGATTCCCAATCCCGTTAGTTCACAAGAGGCATCAGATATCTAGTTTTATATACACCATTTCTAGGAAAGCACCTGCCAAATCCAAGCTCGACTTCTTCGCGGGACCATGATCACCAAATTCTCTTTTGTGCTGACACCTAGTGGCTAATAATGTTACCTATAATCCAGGAGGTACCATCGTGTTAAAAATGAGAGGTGGAACAGAATGGAAGATAAACTCAAGTTTGAACTCCTTGTTCTATCAATGTTCACAATATTTTGCAATAAAATACGAAAACATAATTATTTGCGTAGTATAAAAATGAATTACTCTCGTTATCCTAGTAATTCTGCTGACCAGGTGACATTTTATTACAATTTCAGGAAGAAACCAAGGAATTCTTAAAGGTCATCTAGCACTTTATGTGTAAAGGGCGGGTGTTAGGACCGCGCAGCCACCCGTCATCTGCCCCCTTGAGCCAGTTAAAAGCGGCTGCAGCGCGCCCTTTCTCGGCCTGCCTGTCAAACCACCCTCATCCAGAACGGTTCTAATTTGACAGGCCCATGTCTGACACTCCAGTCACTCTTTCCCCCGTTCTTCAGCAGATATAAAAATAATAATAATAATTTGAATAGCTCACCTAAGCGAGAGAACCGAGAAAATTGAACCCCCCTCCCCGCCCTTTTCACTGGTCCTTCCGGGGGTTTCGTCGAGCGTGTTGTCCCCGCCTCTTGTGTCGTTCATGTGGGGTAAACCTCCCGTTAGCTCGGCGCGGTGTATTTTTTAAATAGGCGCAGTCACAACAAAGATGGAGTGTGCGTGGAAGCCGGACGAGCAAGGTCTCCAGCAGGTTCTACAGCTGCTTAAAGAGTCCCAATCCCCGGATACGTCCACGCAGAGATCGGTCCAGCAAGTATCCTTTTTTTGCCTTCATGTTGGGGTCGGCTAGCATTAGCCGTTGCTAATCTTTTTAACGTTAAACCGTGTTTACAAAATATACACAAATGTCGACTTTTTTCTTCTCAATAACGTTCATTTTAAAGCATAGGCGATATGGTAGTTGCGTACTTTACATATTTGAGAATATGCAACAATGGGAATATGACCCTGAAAATGTATGTTTTCAACGTGACACAGCCAAATTGCAGCCTTTCTTTTTATTTGATGGCTTTAGGCAATCAAAGTCACGGGGCCCTCCACAGCTTTGAATTGCAAAGATTTCATCAACATGAATTTTCGAAGATTCCACTACTTGCTAAGCTTATAATATCCAGTTTTGATGGACATGAGCTAATAAGTGAATAATCTTAACATTTTAGTAGAATTGGTGAGAACACGAATGAAAATAGATGCAGTGTGACACTAATACTTCAATCTTGACGTCATTAGCGTCAATTCATCCCTACTGGTTTAGTGGTGTCCAAATTACAACCTGGAACAAAATATGAAAATATTGTTGAATATGGCTTGCACAAGAAGTTTCAATTTAGCCTACATTCTTTTGCACTTTTCAGCTTTGACACTAGATGGAGCTACTCGCTTAAACAGTACCAGTCAATCTCTGTTCATTAGTTGTGTATGTATTATTGGATTGGATAACTTTATTCATCCCATATTGATTGCAAATATGTGGTTATTGGGACTATGGCTGACAAAATATATGGCCCAAAATATGACTAAAGTGAAAATCCCAAAATAGTCATGTAAGTTAAATTTCCAGACATTCTGAAGTTCTGTTATTGCTTTGTCGCTCAGTCGTTGTCATAGCTTGGTTGCGCTCGAGGGGATAATAACTTGAATATCTCCAGCAAACCTTTGCCGGCTCTCCGGGGCGAAAGGATATTAGATTTTGTGTATGTGTCTGAGAGGTTGGAGGAGGCGTGAAGACACAATTACCACCCCTGGGGTGTCCAAACTTTTTTTTTTTTTAATAAAAAAAAGGGCATCTGACTTTGGATTGAATGCACAACTAAATATCTTTTTAAATCCAATATACATACATGTACTATTTGCTGACACATGCCCTCCATTTTGTGCCGCTGCTGTGTTCCTCAACCAATTACTCCACAGAGACTGGAGCAGCTGAATCAGTTTCCCGACTTTAACAACTACTTGATATTTGTTTTGACCAAGTTCAAAACAGAAGGTAAGTTTTATTATTTTTTGTTCCTTGATCACCAAACGATGCTTTC
Organism: Stigmatopora argus; assembly: GCF_051989625.1. Lineage (NCBI taxonomy): Eukaryota > Metazoa > Chordata > Actinopteri > Syngnathiformes > Syngnathidae > Stigmatopora > Stigmatopora argus. The sequence continues at coordinate 3,116,924 of NC_135402.1, forward strand.
TTCTTCCATTTTGTGTAAAAGCCCCGACGAGCGTGACTCCTGCACTGACCCGTCGACCGCAGATGAGGCGCTGGGGGAATATGGGTCGCGGTAATTTTAAACCCGATTCTTGGCAGCGCTCGGCTCGCCACGCCATGCCGCCGTCTGCACGGCGGATGACCTACATGCCCGTGGCTTCGTGACATTTGCTGCCATTTTGCCTGAAAATATTGTCGAAAAATAATCTTTCGCGTTCGTTAGTCGCAAAGCTTGAATAAATAATAAGCCTCCGCAAAACAGCTGTTTAAATGTAAACAAAAGTTCGGATTGACATTTTACTGGCTTTTTTTTCAAGAAAAAATATTCATGATAAATACAAAAAAGCTAATATTGGGATATTGGGTTGGGAAATGGTCATTAGATGATTAAATTCTGCAAAAGAAGGAATACAAAAAAGCTAATATTGGTATATTGGGTTGGGAAATGGTCATAAGATGATTAAATTCTGCAAAAGAAGGAAATGAAACTTTTGTTATTAGTAAAATGCAATTTTTCGCAGGCATAAACCGGGCAGCTAAAGGGTTAATTGCACTTTTTGTCCCCCCCTCTCCTCCCCAAGATGAGCCAACACGCTCCCTGAGTGGCTTGATACTGAAGAACAATGTGAAAGCTCACTATCAGAACTTCCCTCATGGCGTGTCTGATTTCATCAAGGACGAGTGCCTCCAAAGCATCGGCGATTCCTCGTCGTTCATCCGCGCCACCCTCGGTAGGTTTTTTTTCTTTTTAACTACCTACTCCATTTGCTGGAGCTCCCATGTCCAATCTTTCCCTTTCCTCCCCAAACAGGTATCTTGATCACCACAATTGCGTCGAAGGGAGAACTGCAAAATTGGCCTGAGCTTTTACCCAAACTGTGCCAGCTGCTGGATTCTGAAGATTACAACACGTGCGAGGTACGAGCAAGATGGGGCGCGTTATTGTGACCTGTGGGCGGAGCTTACCCGCAGAATTGGATGATTGGCAATGAAATAGAAAAGTAATAACTCAGCTGCACAAGGTTGGAGCGTGACCTCCCGTACGTCTTGTGCGTGATGAAGGTCTCGCCCTTGAGATTTAAAGGTCGCTACTATGACTATTTCTCATCGCGCAATGGCCTCATTTGACACCTGTGTCCTATGAAAATGAAAATACAGTCATACCTGGACACTTTTTTTCAATACATTGTGTCTTGGATCCGCCAAATATGTATAAATTATTGACTAAGGAATAATAAGACTACAAACATGAAACAAACACTATCCCTACATTGCGGTTGTTCACCTATCGGGGCAGGTTTTGGACGGCCATTGCCGTCATCGACGTGACTGGTCAGTGCCAGCCCTTTCAACTTCAAACGGATTGGACGGTCGTCACCACAGAAAAATGTCTCCTTCAAAGCGCCACGTTCTGCCTCGCCGGCGAAGCTTATTGGCGAGCGGAGATTTAGGTCAGGGCTAAGAATCGCAGCGTGCGCAAGGTTCGTAATGCGGCGGCAAATGTGGCAACTTCTCATAAGACTTCCTTGATTTTGAAAAGCAGCTTGGACGCGTTAAAGCCTCTTAGTTGGAACTAAAATGTCTGCTAACACGTTTTGATATTTCGTTTTGCATGAATAAACTTTACTCAATGTGGATTTTTTTTCTTCTTCCCGAGGTCGCTGACATTTTTCCCAGTCAAAATTGCCTGTCACTTGCTTGGGTTATTTCTTTTCCTAATCCCCCATGAGGAACATAGCTGGGCATTTTTCCCCATCTTTTATGTGTTACTTATTTTAAAATGTTCCTTGGTGGGGGGCTTGAAACAGAGAAATAAATTCCTTGCGTGTTCCCAATATACTTGGCCAATAAACCTCATTCTATTTCTCATTGGTTCCTTTTTTGTTTTAATCAAAACCCCATGTTCGATGCTGCTCAATATAAGCACATCTGTAGAATGGGAGTGCACAAAAGCCCTCAATAGTCAATTTTACTCGTCTAATTCCTTGTGAAATCCTGACCTAGTGGGTTTAAAGGGTTAAGCCATCCCCGAGGCAACACTTGAACGCTGCCTGGCTGGCATTCATCGCTATAAAAAGCGCCGAGCAGGTGACGCTGGTTTACTTTATTTAGATTGTCGGTTACGATGAAGACGGCGATCCGTCTCGGCGCTTGTTTCTTAACTCCTGTTACACATGATTGCCAGATGAGTCGACTTTCTGTGGATGAGAAAAAGCAGATGAAGTCAAGCACCCCGGGGTGCTTGACACTCAATCTTGTCGCTGGGCATTTTCTCTTTCTTTGCAAAGTTTGTTTCAGTATCGGAAATTTGAATTAAAATGTGCTTTTATTTATTTTTACAATATATCCATGGATTATATCGACCGCAATGGCGGCGAGCCATTCAGTTGGTTCATTTGTTTTCCGTTCCGCTTATCGTCAACGGTCGGGGGGTGCTGGAGCCCAGCCCATTGCAGGGCACAATGAGAAAACCATTTGTACTCGTACCGAATGGCAATTGAGTTCAACTCGCCTACCACCTAGAAAGTTGGGAAACATTGAAACTCCATACTGGAAGCCTAAAAAGCATGTAGCTCAAAATGGTGGCTGTCTCATGTGGTTTTTCTTGCTATACAGGGGGCTTTTGGAGCCCTACAGAAGATCTGCGAGGACTCTGCCGAGATCCTGGACAGCGACATTTTGGATCGCCCCCTCAACATCATGATCCCCAAGTTCTTGCAGTTTTTCAAGCATAGCAGCCCCAAAATCAGGTATACTCTTAACATCCAATCAAATCATTGTTCTTCCGCTAGGCCAAGGGTGTCAGACTCGGGGTGGTTCGCGGGCCGCTTTAACGTCAACTTGATTTCACGTGGGCCGGACCATTTTAGATACAATATTTAGATTTTTTTATAAATGGATTAAAAGAACTGGATTAAAAGCCCTGAATATTCTGTTTTTATAGATCTAAAACAATGTTTATTTGAGCTTTTAAAAAAAATATTTTTAGATTTTAAAAAATGATTTCTGAACTAAAAACACAGAAAAAATGGATTAGAAAATTACAATTATTGATTTAAAAGGGGGAAAATCAGGAAATTTAAAAAAACATCTATACTCTTCATTTTAATTTGATCCTAAAACAGAAAGTCGGCACTCATGATTTACTTTCCCGGGCCACACAAAATGATGTGGTGGGCCAGATTTGGCCCCCGGGCCGCCACTTTGACACATGTACGCTAGGCCAAACTACAGCCCATGGTGGGTCATATTTTAAAAACCCAACTTTTTTTTTGTACCCATTTTGAGAATGACTTCAAGTTGCCTCCTTGGATTTTTCTGAAAGCGGCCTTTTGAGCAAATGTCTGGACACCCCATCACACTGGCTGCTTTCAGCAGCCATTTAGCCTCCAGTGAGACACATGGCTCACAATTTGCTGGGCTTTGTGCATTTGTAGGTCCCACGCCATTGCCTGCGTCAACCAGTTCATCATCAGCCGGACTCAGGCGCTCATGCTGCACATCGATGCATTTATCGAGGCAAGCGCAAACCGCCGCGAGACTAAAATGACCGCAACCAGTAAGCAGCGCCTCTTTCCTGTCCGCAGAACCTGTTCGTGCTGGCCGCCGACGAGGAGCCCGAGGTGCGCAAAAACGTGTGCCGAGCGCTCGTCATGTTGCTGGAGGTGCGCTTGGACCGACTGCTGCCGCACATGCATCATATTGTTGAGGTGAGTGAATAAATGAAACTAAAAACGTAATCAAGGCTTAATGAATCAACTTTATTGTTGCATGCAGTACATGCTTCAGAGGACACAAGACCAGGATGAAAACGTGGCCTTGGAGGCCTGCGAATTCTGGCTGACGTTAGCCGAGCAGCCCGTGTGCAAGGAAGTGCTATGCGGCCACCTGTCCAAGTAAGGAGCAATCGCTAGATGGGTCGCGGCCTCGTTCCGCGACCCCGACAGCCGATTAAGACGGCGGCACTTGACCTCGGCCGTCACACCAACCCGCCGTCGTCGCTGAGTAATGAGGCGTCCTCGCCCTTATGTCACTTCCCGTCCCTCCCAGGCTCACGCCGGTGCTCGTCAACGGGATGAAGTACTCCGAGATAGACATCATCATGCTCAAGGTTAGATCGTGCGGCTCTGTTTGAACGGGAGTTGACCCGCCGACATGGGATGTGGCATTGGGCTGGAGCCATTATGTTGGTAAAATGTATGCATTGGTTAAAGGGCTGTTAGCCACCAGGAGAAAACGGACAGGAAAAAAAAAATCAATTATTATGAGGGGAGCTTGGGAACCCATCCCCACAATTGGGGGAAAAATAATAAGGCATAACATTTTTGTTTGTCACCAGGGCGATATCGAGGAGGACGAAGCCATCCCCGATAGCGAGCAAGACATCCGCCCTCGTTTCCACCGCTCCCGCACGGTGGCCCAACAGCACGAGGGCGACGGCATCGAGGATCAGGTCGACGACGACGATCTAGATGACGACGACGACGACGAAACCATTTCGGATTGGAACCTTCGTGAGTACCCGAACGAGGGGCTCTTTGGCGAATTTGGCGAGACTTGAGCTGGCCGTCACCAATTTTCAGGTAAATGTTCGGCAGCGGCCTTGGACATTCTGGCCAACGTGTTTCGGGACGAGCTGTTGCTGCACATTTTGCCGCTTCTCAAGGAGCTGCTCTTCCATCCCGAGTGGATCGTCAAGGAGTCGGGCATCCTCGTGCTGGGAGCCATCGCGGAAGGTCACCATTTTGTCTTAATGAAAATGTTTTCACGTGTAAAAGTTTGGTAAAAAAAAATTGAGTGGACGAGTAGTATTTTTTTCGCCATCAATGGCAGCCATCAAGTTGAAAACAAAACAATGGGTGCATGAAAGGATTAAAGTTAGCAGTCTTTTTCGCCCATTGCCCTTAGGCTGCATGCAGGGAATGATTCCGTACCTCCCCGAGTTGATTCCCCATCTGATCCAGTGTCTGTCGGACAAGAAGGCACTGGTGCGCTCCATCACCTGCTGGACGCTGAGCCGCTACGCCCACTGGGTGGTGAGCCAGCCCCCCGACGTCTATCTGAAGCCTCTCATGACCGAGCTCCTCAAGCGCATTCTGGACAGCAACAAGCGCGTGCAGGAGGCCGCTTGCAGGTAAGCCCTGACATTTTTTAAATTATTTTTTTAAATCATCATTACTGTGGAGAAAAATGTCGCCGTCTCCTTGCAGCGCCTTTGCCACCTTGGAGGAGGAGGCGTGCACAGAGTTGGTGCCCTACCTGGCTTTCATTCTGGACACGCTGGTGTTCGCCTTCCACAAATACCAGCACAAGAACCTTCTCATCCTTTACGACGCCATCGGAACGCTGGCCGACTCGGTGGGACACCACCTCAACAAACCGGTACAACTGGATTCACAACCTAGATAGAGCTTGGCGTCATGACAAAAAATATTACCACGATTTAAAAAAAAAAAAAAAAGATCAGTCAATATCAATAATTATCCCGATTTTTGTTCATCCAATGTTCTTTCGTCAGGAGTACATCCAGATGTTGATGCCACCTCTGATCCAGAAGTGGAACCAGCTCAAGGATGAAGACAAAGACCTTTTCCCTTTGTTAGAAGTGAGTCACGTCCAAGTGGGATTTCTCGTGTGTTCGATTTCTCGGTCCAACCCCGTCTGCTGTCCTTCAGTGCCTTTCGTCCGTAGCGACGGCTTTGCAGAGCGGCTTCTTGCCCTACTGCGAGCCCGTCTACCAACGATGCGTCAACCTCGTCCAGAAGACTCTTGCTCAGGCCATGGTGAGTGAGCACGCTAAATAAACACCAGGGGCAAACAAAACTAGCGCTTTTCCACTTGACACTCAACGCTGGTCTGAAAATTGTGGGTGATGCCGTAAGACTTGAGTGTCCAAAAAACAGGCTGTCTTGTCCATCCTCCAGCTTTACCAATCGCAACCAGAGCAGTACGAAGCACCGGACAAAGACTTCATGATCGTGGCTTTGGATCTTCTCAGCGGTCTGGCCGAAGGTTTGGGAGGCACCATCGAGCAACTGGTCGCCCGGAGCAACATCCTCACCCTGATGTACCAATGCATGCAGGTGAAATTCTGTCCTCCAAGTCAACCTTGCATCGAGTCAACAGCTGAATTGTTGTCCCCCTCCGGCCCTCTCCTTAGGACAAAATGCCTGAAGTACGTCAGAGTTCCTTCGCTTTGTTGGGGGATCTGACCAAGGCATGTTTCCAGCATGTCAAACCGTGCATCGGTATGTTTTTTAGTCCCGGTGAAACATGAAGGCAAGTACGAGCTCAGCTCGGCTGATTGGCTTGTATTTTTTTGTGTTTTTTCTAGCTGACTTTATGCCCATACTGGGTACTAATTTGAACCCAGAGTTTATTTCTGTGTGCAACAATGCAACATGGGCAATAGGAGCGATAGCCATACAAATGGGTGAGTACTTTATTTAATTTTTTTCTCTTCACTGCAGTGGACAACTACAGTAATCCCTCGATTATCGCGACTTCACTTATTGCGAATTCACTTATTGCGAATTCACTACTTTGCAATTTTTTTTCTGCTATTAATCTTTTTTTTTACTTCAGTGCACACACTTGTTGTAAGGATATGTTCACTATTATAGCCTGTCCAAAGCAATTGAAATATTATTTTTTCTTTCTTCGATAAAACGGCAAGAACTCATTGGCTATCATTGTTAGCAACAGATGTCCAATCCGTCTCACTACCCATTTTAAATGTCTTTTTTTGTTTGTTTTTGCCTAGGGCCTGAAATGCAGCCATATGTTGCGGTGGTGCTTCACCAACTAGTGGAAATCATTAACAGGCCCAATACGCCGAAAACACTTCTGGAAAACACAGGTACCACACTGTGGCGGTACTGAGCCGGGCCCACGGCGGCTGCCACACACGCAAACAGAATTGCAAAACACTTATTGGTCCTCTGCCTTCCATTTAGGTATGCTAACAATTTAAGCTAGAAAATTCAGAGCGGCGATTCCCTTAAACACGCCAAATCATTTTTCTAAAGCCAAGCGTCTCCCGAGAATCCACGTCCAATTTGTCTGCCTGCCTAGTTTTTACGTGCCCAAAGCGAAATAGAGGGTGCTGGAGCCTATCCCAGCCAGCAACGAGGAGTAGGCCGATTGTGTACCCTGAATTGGATTACTTCAGTATGTTGTTTTACATAACCGTATATACCGTAAATGACAAAAGTGAAATATTGCTTTTGAGTGCGTCTAGTCATGTTAGCGAACATTTTTGCCCATGCATAGTTGAACAGTATAAAGGAGCGGGCCCATGCATATAATTTGCTTAGTGGAAGCATACTAAGCACATTAGAAAGGTTACACTCTACCTCCATAAAATAGGAATTGCGTACGTGTTCCTGTCTGTTTGCCGTCACTTGATTTATTTAATTTCTTGCTCTCTAAATGTCAGTGCATTTCTTGCAATTGATGTTGTTTGGTGCAGGATGGCCATCAAGAACCAAAATGGTTACCTTCAAATCAGCTATTTTGGCTGGAGTTGAACTTGGAACTCCAAAGTTGAACGTGGTCTATTGTGAAATATTTGGCACTTTGTCAATTTGATCCCAGACTAAAAATATATATAAAAAACATATTTTTGTAGTGCCCCGAGACACTTTTGTTTAGCCCACATAGCATGTAAGATGCAACCATCCCTTCATGTCAAACCTCGCATATCAACATCATCTTTTAGCTATGCAGTTATGTTCAAAATATTTTTTATTCAAGAGCTGACATATTTAGCAGCAAAATTGTCATAAAGGTCAACATTGCTTTGAAATTTTTACTCGCTCAGGTAATGTGTCAAATGTGTAATCAATAATGTTTTAAATCAAATGGAGCCCGACTTTGAAATATCAGCCAATATTATATCAACGTCCAAAGAATTATCATACATTGGTCATTTACACTTGTAATATAAATCCAGATCATCGTTACACCCTAATTGCGCTTTATCATACATTTTCAGTCTCAAAAGACAGTAATGCTAATTATTGCCAAATCAATGTTGGTTCAACTTTGGAGCATCCTTTCTAATTTTTTTAAACAATCCTGCACTGAACTTGTTTAAAAAAAAAAGTTTCAAAAGTGGCATTATCATCTGCTTTCTGCATGTGCCATTTGACTTGTTCCCAAAATGTGCCTGCTCGTTTTAATGAGAATGTTGCATAGTTGTGTGTCTTCTTAAACGTAGGTCTCTTCTCTTCCACCTCCTCTCTACCTGGATAGCTCCTCCCTATCCTCCATGTTGTCGGACTCGTGTATTTTCTATTAAAAAAAAAAACGAGCGACAACGACACCCAAAAAAAAACGCACGCACAAACACACACACTCCTCTTTGTTGTGTACAATTAATATTGGTGAGTTTAAGGGAGAAATGTGCTTATGAGGCATGAGTCACCACATTGGATTCAATGACTCAAAAAAGGAACATTTGATTTAAAAAAAAAAATCTTGCATTGATTACATAATAACTTTGTCCTATTATTATTTACATGAGTGAAACTCAGGCAACATTTCATAAATGAATTCACTGCCATTGACTGCGATAGACGTCAATTTTTTTTTGAGCCCCTATCCGTGCATTTTGTATTAGACGTCTATTTCAGTCAATGGCGCCCAAACACCATCGCTCACTGCCGGGATAAGTCATTTCTTTTGGAAGACTGTCTTATGTCCTACTTGTCAATGTGTTCTCCCTTAAACGTGTTTTGTATGTCTTATTTTTTGCATTCTACCCTCCTCCACCGTAGGGGGCAGTAGCGTGCTAACGACGCCAAAGTGAAATCTTGTGTTTTTTTCAGATCATGGACAGATTTTTGTTGATTTCTATGTCTTGTGTGTTTTTCTTCATTTTTTTTTCTCCTCCCCACTCCCCCCTCCCCCCCTCCTCATTGCTCATGTCTTGGTTGGCGTTTGGTGGTGTGTAACCGTGATTGCGTTACCGTAGCAATAACAATTGGTCGTCTTGGTTACGTTTGTCCTCAAGAGGTGGCACCCATGCTACAGCAGTTTATAAGACCCTGGTGTGTATTATTCAATCTTTTTTTTCTTTTGTTTTTTTAATTCATTCATTTTTTTCTCTGTTACTCTTTTCTCTTCTTGCTGTCGCTTTCCTCTCAAAACAGTCTTTTTGAGTCATTTATTCTTGAGTTTTGTAATCATTGCCAACCATGTGACTAACCCTGTGCTCTTTTAGGTTCTGTTTTTTTTGGGGGGGGGCACTATTTCACCTGTATTTTTTATTTTTGTCTAGTTTTCAATTTTTTGTCGTCGTCCCACGTAGCCGATGCGCTAAAAGATGATATGAGACGGCCACGTGGCAGTCAGTTGCCAATTAACTGTTAATTGGAGTTAACCGTTGACCCACTTTGCAATCCGACTGCCAAGTGGCCACCTCCCTCTAAAGCACCCCTACAATCCACCCCCCCCCCCCAAAAAAAAGGCTAATCATACATTTTTGAGAGCAAAATGATGTAAGCAGACGGATGAGTAGTTTTGATATCAAACGTTTCTTTATTTTTGCATTGTAAGGAAGCCGTTACAGCCAATAATTAGTACTCCCACTACAAAAAATAGTGACTTCAATGAAATTGGTGCATTTATATTTTTTTGCATAGACTAACTAGGATATGGTAATATATTTAGCTTAGTCCTGTCATATTTATTTTGTAGGACAGGTTTCAAATGGAGAGGAAAAGGTTGTTTTTTTGTCATCTTAAAAATGTGGTTCTTTTTGTTGTCTAGGGAATCCAGTTGAACTGAAATTTCCATTTTTTTAAAAGATAGTCATTTTATTAGGTGCAGCATTTCGTATTTCCCTCATTGGCTGAAATGAGCTTCCTAACTAGTCATATACATGCTGGACTTATTTCTGCTTATTTTCCACTTGCCAATAAAAACGGTTAATCTCTGCTAGGACAAAGTTAGCCAAGTGACTATTTTGACTTGGCTGCATATTCAATACGCATTCCCTCCCCCGTCAACAGGTGCACCTCGTTGCGGAATATTCGAGATAACGAGGAGAAAGACTCTGCTTTTCGGGGGATTTGCACCATGATCAGCGTCAATCCAGGCGGAGTCGTGCAGGTAAAATGAAAAAGTATGTGTATGAGCCTCATTGAGAATGGCATTTGAGCATGTTTTTTTTTTTTTAAATAAAGGATTTTATCTTTTTCTGTGATGCCGTGGCCTCCTGGGTCAACCCTAAGGAAGATCTGCGAGACATGTTTTACAAGGTAAGGCAAAGGGCGGGAAATAATTAAGTTAAGATTGGTCATTAGTGTACATGCATTGAAGTTAGCATGATCTTAACCCATTAATTTGTGGTGGTAGTTTGTAATAGAGGGCAATCAATTAAATCAGTGCTTCCAGCTCCTCCCACTTGAAATGGAATGGGCGTCTTGTTTATTTCAGATCCTTCACGGCTTTCAAAACCAAGTGGGGGAGGAGAACTGGAGGCGCTTTTCTGACCAGTTCCCCATGCCGTTAAAAGACCGCCTGGCTGTCTTCTACGGGGTCTAAAATGGGCGGGGTCAGTTTACCAGTTCATCTTTCACAAACAATGAAATGCTTTAGCTTATTGATTTTTATTATTATATATTTTTTTAATCCTTTGAATCAGGGGTAGGGAACCTATGGCTCGGGAGCCACATGTGGCTCTTTTGATGGTTGAATATGCATACCTGTCAACCTCTGCCGATAACTGCCCTTATAAATGATTATGAGTCCCCTTACAAAGCCCCAAAAAAAACTTGCAAACACCGTACGAGTCGTACGCTGTTTGTAAGGTTTTTTGGGGGTTTGTAAGGGGAATCATAATCATTTATAAGGGCAGTTATCGCCAGAGGTTGACAGGTATGCTCCCATATCAATATATATTGTCACACCCGTATAAACGATACATGGATCTGACCATCCGATCAAATCATGACCCATTTTATAATACAGCAAATATTGTTCACTCGTCCAAAAAAAATCGGTGCTGTATTTTTTTTAGTCCTTGCTGACAAAATTTGTTATGCTTGCTTAAAAGTGGATAAAATTAACAAAGAAACAAACTTAATGGGGGCTGACAAATACGCACACAAAAAGAGGACACACCCCAAACAAAATGATACTCCCGTCAGGACGTAGTAAAACACGGGCTTTCGATACACAGGCGGGGGATGGTTAACGAGGCAATCACAAACACCTGGCTCACCTCATTAGGAGAGCCAAATAATACTCGACAAGTAAAACAGTTCATACCTGTCAACCTCTGCCGATAACTGCCCTTATAAATGATTATGATTCCCCTTACAAACCCCCCCAAAAAACTTACAAACACGGTGTTTGTAAGGTTTTTTGGGGGTTTGTAAGGGGAATCATAATCATTTATAAGGGCAGTTATCGGCAGAGGTTGACAGGTATGCTCCCATATCAATATATATTGTCACACCCGTATAAACGATACATGGATCTGACCATCCGATCAAATCATGACCCATTTTATAATACAGCAAATATTGTTCACTCGTCCCAAAAAAATCGGTGCTGTATTTTTTTTAGTCCTTGCTGACAAAATTTGTTATGATTGCTTAAAAGTGGATACAATTAACAAAGAAACAAACTTAATGGGGGCTGACAAATACGCACACAAAAAGAGGACACACCCCAAACAAAATGATACTCCTGTCAGGACGTAGTAAAACACGGGCTTTCGATACACAGGCGGGGGATGGTTAACGAGGCAATCACAAACACCTGGCTCACCTCATTAGGAGAGCCAAATAATACTCAACAAGTAAAAGTTCATACCTGTCAACCTCTGCTGATAACTGCCCTTATAAATGATTATGATTCCCCTTACAAACCCCCCAAAAACCTTACAAACACCGTACGAGTCGTACAGTGTTTGTAAGGTTTTTGGGGGGTTTGTCAGGGGAATCATAATCATTTATAAGGGCAGTTATCGGCAGAGGTTGACAGGTATGCATATGGCTCTGAGCTAAAATATGGAAACCGGTGGTGAAAGAGCCGAGTCCCGATGCACCAATAGGAACGTCACGTCGGCACTGGCATTGACTTTTTTTTCCATTAGTCTTCTGCATCTATTCTCTCATTGATACTCATTGATTAGCAACAGCGTAACAATGTTGTCAAGGTTGATTTGAAGTATGCCTATTAATTACAGACTTTTATTTTTCATACAGGTCTGGTGTCAGGAGACAACATAGGGAACCTCTTTTAAAACGGGGAAACATGTCGCCCTTGACCAGGGGGGAGGATTTGCCTGATGAGGGGAGGGGGTAGGGGTCCCCGGCCCCTTTCCTCCCTACCTGGTGGAAAAGGGGTGGGAAGGCGGCGGGACGGGGCCCCCATGGGTGGGCCCGCACGGGGGGGAAGCGGGTCGGAAACAATCGCGGGAGGAGTTAATAACCAAAAGTTGCAGTTCCTAATCACGACGTCATGATTTTGCTTTTTTCAATTCTGTAATTGTGACTCCTCGGACGGACTCCATTGTTCTGGAGAAACTGTCCGTGCGCGACCAGGCCAAAGAAAGTTTTGCCATTTTTCCTCCTCTTGTTGAAAGGATAGAGTTAGCAGAATGAAGTTGGAAATAACTCAATTCCTCGACCCAATTTCATGGAAATAGCTGTAATTATAGTCTGAATTAAATGTAAACATTGACTTCATTTGAACTACTAAAGTGGTTTAAAAAATATGAAGTTGGTGTTTAAACAAAAAAAAAATGTCATAATGTTAAGAGAATACTATTGTACTAATTTTAAAGCCATAATTTCACAAAAAATGGAAATTATATTTTTATGCCAAAAGTCAGTTTTGTGAGAAAATAAGCAGAATTTTACAACAACAACAAAATACACCTGGCGTTTTACAAGTTAATGGTTTTAAATTTTTACAAAATAAGACTTTTGTGAAAACTTTAAAAACTATTTGGCCAAAACATGCAAGTTGTCTAAAACTTAAATCAAGCCATTTTTCCACATTTGCAGGATTCCTAAATGTACAATTTTACCAAAATAAACTTGCAGTTATTCATTAATATAAAGCCATAATTTAAGAAAAACCTGGATGTTTTTTTTACAAAAAAAGGATGATATCACTTTGTATTTATAAAGAAATACAACAGCTGTGATTGTAATAATAGTCAGAATAGCATTTTTTTGGTCTTGGCGATAATCCAGGATTTCGTCTCGTAACATTATGACTTTTTTTTAAATTTGTGTTTTTTATTTTGGTACTATTCCCACTTTCTGTCAGTGTTCCGGAATGTTGGGACAGAATTGTGGAGAAATGCGATATAATGATTCGCCTTGAGTCTTTCCTGAAACTTTGTTTTATGTTGTCAATCTTACTTGACGTGTCTTGTGCATGGTTTTGAGGATAACTTAATTTTTTTTATTTTATTTTTTGCACTTGTCTCATGCATGTTGGTGGCCCTTGAACACTTTGGGGGGGATTTGATTGTTTTGGAAAAAAATAATAGAATAATGAGACCTCTTTTTGCTGCCCTCTACTTGCTCTGAAAATACTGTGAAACTCCATTTGTGTCATTTCAACAGCCTGAATGTATTCCAAATTCACAAATTGTGTTTTTGTTTTTGTTTTTTAATTCTTTTTCTCTGCTGGTCAGAGTCAAAATTGCAGTATTTTAACCCTGGAAATTGGAGCTTTTGTGAAGTGATGCTGCTAATGTTTTTTTTATATATAGGCAAACAAAAAATAAACAGTGGAGCCTTTAAAAGTACAATGCAAAAATATTTGGATTTTGGAAGGATTTTATTTCAAACTTTTACAGCATTGATCTTTAAAAAAACTGACTTTTAGGCAAACTTGGATTTTAGAAGCAATCTTCACGTGGATGTTCTTTTTTTGTCTGTCACATTCCGAGTGTCGCCGTCTCCGCTCAATTTACGCTCCCGTATGTCTTATTTGGGAATTTGGTTAATGAACAAACATCATTTTTATGAAGAGCAATGGAAGTAAATTTTGACTTTGTGAAATCGTAGAAGGAAAATAAAATTGTTTCTTTTAAATTGTCATTTTCCATATTGTTTCCGATAAAGCAGTTTCTTTATATTAACGTTGCCCTTGTAATGATAAATCATTTTTTTGTGATTAGAAAATATCATTTTATAAGATTAATCATGATCCTATGATAGAGGGGATTAAATGGGATTATGTATGAGAATAATATTGGAAGATTAGGATGTTGCAATGGTAAAAGAATATAAAAAATATTAAGTGTTTTGTATTTCATGAAGTATAAAACAATTTAGAATACAATTGTCATTTTTATGACAAGTTAATATTTAACATAATTATTGAATGATAATTTTTCACAAATAAATTTGCATATTACCCAATAGTTTAATATTGCGTTGCACTCAAGTTAGATTTGGAATTTGCACTTTTTTTGTGTCAAATGTGTGGTTGTTTTTTCTTAAGCACTGTTTTCACCAAGTTTTTTTTACCAGCTTGATTCATACAATGAGTTAAAGACTAAAAAATAACACTTGTTTCACCACTATTATATATTTTGGGAAAAAATATTTACTTCGAAAAAATATGTGCACTTCATTTAGTAGACGTTCTGCCTTTTTTTTCTTAAGGTGAGGAAATAAATGTAATAAAGTATTTGGAAATAATTCTGGGGCCACCTTGTGTTTTGAATCATGCCTAGAATATATGTACTATATATAAATACTGTACTGTTTTGTAATATTTGTAAAATGACTTAGTGGTGGCTGTGAGAGTGTGGTTACCATTGTTCCAATAAATTGTTTACATTACATTGTTTTTCATTTCCATTTATTGTATCAGAAGACCATTGTTGCAATGGTTAGCAACTCTGGCTAATTGTACACACTGCCACCTAGTGGAAGAGCACACAAAACAAAATAGAAAGCTGTTGACAGAATACAATTATGATATTTTATAATTTTTAAAAACTCAATACATCATTTTATGAGCGACTGGTGATTTCCCCCGAATTATGAAGTCATTTGGCAAGATAAAACTAAAATAATTTCACAAAATTAGACCACGAAAATCCACCACCTGTTAACAAAAACGCTCTCTTTGCTGTAACTTGAGAACAATAGTAGTTTTATTGGAGGAAATTGAATATTAATCACTAGGATGCGATTGTACAGAGTAAAAATGTTAGAAATGGGAGTTATTATTTGACCGTTATTCAACGAATTGTCGTGTTCCTAACTTTACTGAACACATCTAAGGTTTCCCCACCGTCCCTGAACGCCGCGTTTCCTGAACCCCTCGCGGTTCTGTTTGTTTAGTGTCCGCTTTTGGCAGCCTTATTTTGCCCCATTTCGGGCGGCTCCACTCGTTGCCTGACCCGGAGGAGGGAAAGACAACGGGGCGGCGAGGTAGAGTTTTGTCGGGTGGAGAAGCAGGGAGGGGAAGGGAAGAAGAAAGGGGGCAGAGACGGAGGCCAACCCGGACGGAACGGGGCGGGGCGGGGGTAGCAGGCGAAAGAAACGAAGCAGTGCACGACAAGCGGGCGGGCTCCAAACGAGGGCTAAGTGTTTTGGTTCAAATTGGCCATTTTTTTCTCCACGGAAGATCTAAGTTTCTTCACAAGTGTCCGTGGCGTAGAGGACGACAGCAACAAGATGATAACGCCATACTTCGTGGACAATTTCTGGGTAGGTTGTCTCATTTCGTGAGTATTTACACCGGGTGTTTGCACCTTCTCTTGTAGTGTCCGTGAAAAAAACAGGTTTTTCGTAAAATATCAGTGTCTCATTTACTATCAAACTCTAGTCATTTTTTAAAAAGAAATTATTTGACTTAGTATATTTCTCTCAGGCAAATTAGAAATTTATTAGGGCCTTTGATGGGAGAGAGAGGACCCACCAAGCTTGAAAAGCCAAAGGAAACGCCCCCTCGTTCGGTTTTGGTTACTGATTGGCCAGTGTGGCAGTCTAAGGAATGCTCGTCGCTTTGTGCGAAGACCCTATTGGCTGTTGTGATTGTCAATCAGGGGCTCTTTGGGGGGCCTTTAACGCGTCATTTTTCTTCCTTCCGTGAAGTTTCAGCGACAGGCCAGATGTTTAGAAAGTTACCTGAAGATAAAATGTCCGCCCTTCCACAGCCTTGTCAGTTTAAAGCGTCTTTATTTAAAATGAACGTCAGTTTTATGGCGTAAAATGTCTTCATTTCCCTTGCCCAGAATTGGTTTCCACACGAACATGATTTGACGTGGCTATGCTAGTTAGCTAAGACAAGTAGAGGCCTGACACTTGGTCGTAATTATTGTTTATACATAATATTCATGACGTTTTGACCTTTGTTGTGTCAACACTGTTGTTTTGTGAAAGGTGGAAAAACACGAATTGATTAAGACTAATGTTTTTAAACTGCCGAATACGAGACAATTTACTATGAATTCCTTTTTAAATCAACCATGGGCTGCAGATCTAATGATTAAAATAACGTTTTCATCCTGGTGTTTTGCTTATTATTAGTGTCGCTTAACCCAACGTATTAGAAAGTGCTACCATGTGTAATACATGTGAAAAGCAGAATTGCACAATGTACTTTAAATTTAACATTGCAAGTTCAGTAAAAGAATAAAAAAAAAGAATGTGCATGTGTTACATACTGAATGATACGTCGTTATGCAAATGAAAGGGAAATACTCTAAATATGGACATTAGGGGAACTAACACAACAATAACACTCAAGTAAAATATGGAAATCACAAACAATCGGTCTGGTGTGTGAATAATAACTTTTGGAGTCAATAGAAGGTGCTAAGAAGCCACCCCAACTGGCTGCTTAACTAAAAAGCAAGAAAGGAGTGGTGCTACTAGTCAGTCTGGCCTTTGTGCCTTGGCCACAAGCGAATCCAGTGATGGCAAAGATCAGCTGTGTGTTTAACATGCGCAGCGCGCGCACACACACACACGTTAGCGAAAGTCAGTTGACAATTAAGTGGAGTGAGTGCAAATCATCAACCAAAACACACAAACACACACAGGCCAATGTCAGAAGCAGTGCTCGTTGTTTCATTTTCCAACTGTAAATATTTAACAGGGATTCATACAGGAGCCGATAAGTCGACTCATGGCAAAATAAGGTCAGACATTAGAAACAAAAACTGAATATATATAATATATGTAACTAGCCACTGAATCGTTGTTTACCGCATTTACCTGACCATTTCCCCGTCTACTTCCTGGCTGGCCGGACATTAAACGACCAAATAAAAGTCCACTTAGTGCACCCGTGATACATTCAGCACCTTCCTGCGATCGAAGAAAGGCGGCCATCGACGGCCTCTAAAAAATGGTCTGGTCTTAAACCGGGGGTGTCCAACTCAATTTGGTTGGCAGGCCACATTAGTAAAAGTAACTGGATCTCATGTGGACCTGACCAGTTTATTTATGAACTCATTAGCTACTGCCGACCCTCCAATTCTAATGGATTTGGACGTCCTGTCACCACCAAAGCCACTGAAACGTTAGCGTTCACGTTATAATTTTACTGTGTGATGTTGGGCTGTCATTTTGTCCCCTATTGCCTAGCAATAATCCTTTTCCTGTCTTTGTGTTCATGTTTGTTTCGTGTTCTTTTCATCACTTCCTCTTTGTGTGGACACATTGTGTACTTTGATGAATTCAAAGTCTTATTTGATACTAAATTTGCAGTGCATACCAGTCACGTTTGCTGACTTGCCATGAGCGTAAAAAAAGGTTTAGCTAAGAATTTTTGGGGCTGGCAAAAAAAGGGGGAGCTTTCAAAGTGCTGAGTGTGGCGGTGCGTTCAGGAACAAGGAAATAGTTTCGCAAGAATGAGGATGCTTGATGGGAACACAGGAATGAATATGGATGGTTAGATTGCTGCGTTGATGTATTTTTTTTGTCATGTAATAACAGTGCAGCAGTGACTCAATAGAATTTCCCATTAAAAAAAAAAAGCAAAACAAGAGATGTTAACTTCACTGCCCTCTTGTGGATTGAGTAGGGTAGTACAGCAATGCAGCACCAGTTAGGACGTTCATTACTGAGGCTTAACAAGTTAACCGGTTAATTTACGCTCCATTTACTGTAAAATAAGCAACAAAACCACTTTCATTTTACAATATTCTGCTTTTCTCTTGTAAATTACATTTTTTTTAATATTACAAAGTATGACTTAATTTAATGCGCCACACCCGACTATCAATTTAACCAAAGTCAAATTGGATTGCTAATTAGTTCACACACAAAAATAAATGCATTTTAAAAATCTGATATTTTTTTGTTCCGAGAACATGCTCATACTTTGACCCATTTTTCTTAACAGGGTGAAAAGAACAATGGCTTCGATGTGCTGTACCACAATATGAAACATGGACAGATTTCCTCAAAAGAGCTGACAGACTTCATTCGGGAAAGGTAAGATGGCCACTCCCACTCCACCAATACGACGGAACAATCATTTTTTTCTTCTTGTCTCCAGGAGCGTCATTGAAGAGTCCTACGCCAGGTCCATGACCAAACTGGTTAAGACGGCGGGGAACTTTTCACAGCTCGGGTAAGTCGGTGCTAGTTTTGAGCCTGGGCAACCGGGACGAACTGACGTCGCCGGCCGGCTGACCACAGGACCTTTGCCCCGATGTGGGAGCTGTTCAAGGGCTCCACGGAGAAGCTAGCCATCTGCCACATGGAGCTGGTGCGCAAGCTGCAGGAACTCATCAAAGATGTCCACAAGTATGTGGAGGAGCAGGCCAAATCTCACAAAAAGGTCAGAGGAGAACCGCCACTGCGGTTCCAAGTCGCGGGAATAGCGGCGGGGCTAACACAATTTGCTTTGAAAAGACAAAAGAAGAAGTGGCGTCCACCTTGGAAGCGGTGCAAAACATCCAGAGCACCGGGCAGGCTTTGCAGAAATCCAAGGAGAACTACAACGCCAAAATGGTGGAGCAGGAGCGCCTGCGCAAGGAGGGCGCCGCCCAGAGAGACGCGGACAAGGTAGGGCGGCGAGGTAAACGACAAAAAAAAAGTCGAGTCGACCGAGGATGGACATTTTGTCGTTCTTACGCAGGCGGGGATAAAAGCCAAAAAAGCCACCGAGACCTACAAGTCGTACGTGGAAAAGTACGCCTACGCCAAGTCAGACTTTGAGCTCAAGATGGCGGAAACAGCACAGGTCAGAGGGCAATTTATTATATGTTACATTTTAGGCATTCTCTTCAAATTAAACCACAAGTCCGTAACATACACTTATTAGGTCTTTTGCCGATTAAACGTAGCTTATGGAGAAGCACCATCAATTTCGTCACACGCAGTTTCTGCGTGTGATGACAAGTAGGCTTTTTGTGTCGTGATAATGACGACAGGGCCTATGTCCGATTATTATTATTTATTATTATTATTATTAAATAAAATGTATTTTTGAAGGTGAATTTCATTTTTACACTGTGTATATTTATTAAACATTTAAGATGATTTATTTAAGGGATTTTTGTCCAATGATAAAATATAAGTTATGAGTGTGCAGATGAATATTTAGCACTTTTTTTTAATTAGCCCAAATGAGTGACCTGTCAATGGTTAAAAATATTTTTTCTTCTCTGTTTGGTGTTGATTTCTTGTAGAGATTTCAGAATATTGAAGAAAGCCACATCCTCCACATGAAGGACATCATCAAGTCGTACTCGCAGTCTGTGGACGAAACGCACGTCCAAATTGGAGAGGTCAGTGCACGCACACACACGTATATCCAAATGTCACCATTAGCAAGTCTGATTAGCATTGCCAAGATTTTTTTGGGATTCTAAATTGTTATTTAGTCCCAATGGGGGTTGAAAAAAGCTTTCAAAAATGCAAACGTATCACCGTTATCACTGTTCGATGATGTACTACTTTGGACGTCCGTGAGAGGGCGCTCTACTCCAGAAAAAGGTCTCTGGTACAGCTCCAGCTGTTTCTCTGTTTGTGGTTACACAAAAGTAAATCCATACCCCCAAAAAGGACAATTTTGGGAGTCAAATCACATGAAAAAAAATGACATAATTTATCAGCTTTTGTTTTCTTGATAGTCGTAATAGGAGTATCAAAAAGTATCCCCCCGAGGGGACAAAAGAATCCTTTTTTGAGTTGAAAAGCAGTTTGAGAAAATATAATAGTGGAGTGATTTGAAGCCAAACTAGAACTCGTGCGTCTCCACCCGGGAGAGTCAAAGCGTGAGAAGAGGAAGCAAAGAGTGTGATGGTGGGGGGGGAGGTGTCTGCGGCACAAAACGATGAAGAGGAAAATGCCTTTTTTTAAGGCTCAGAGTAGAAAGAAGTACCCAGTGTGTATTTACACGTTCATGTGTGTATACGGCGGGTGTATCTGTCCGTGCGCGTGCTTCTGTTTGTTTTTGTAAGTGAGCTCATGTGTGTGTGTGTGTGTGTGTGAGAGCGGGACGCCTCCGAGCGAGATGCACGGAGGCCAAAAACCTCAGTGGGTACGTGTGTGTCCTCACAGCAAGCAGCACCTGACAGCTTGCGTGAGCCCCCCACGGCCCCCCCACCGCCTCATCACTCCACCGCACACCTCGCCTCTCTGTCTAACATGCTCCACTCGCAAAGCTAATGCACTCCACCTCTCCGCGGGACCCTCAGGGCCAGGGCGCGCGCGCGCGGGGGTGCGTGCGGGAGAGTCACTCGCGCGGCGGATCACGCACATTTAAATGGCGCGGCGGCGGCGACACGACACGCAGGCGCTCCCCGCTCGGTAAACAAAGCCACCGGGCGGCAACGCGACCTGGAGAAAAATATTTTTTTTTAGGTCTTTGTAACGCGGGTGTCAAAGTCACCCACATCCGTGCCGGCTAGATTGGCCGGACTGGTTTATTTTGGGCCCAAAAAGTTCATGTGCTTGCCGCCATTGGCGACCAATCCATTTTTGACCGGGACTGAGTTTCTCCCAGTCAAAATTATTTTGTACCGCATCTGGTGTGTATGTGATATGGGTCCAGATTATAAATATTAATATGAAATGTTTTTTTGTGGGATTGTGCAGGTTCACAATGAATTTGTGAGAAATGTGGAGAACACTTCGGTGGAGAGCTTAATACAGAAATTAGCCGAAAGCAAAGGAACAGGCAAAGAAAGACCAGGTAAAGCATTTTTTTTTTTCGCCCCAACTTTATTTAAACTTTACTTGTGTATTTATTTATTCTTTTACTTTAGTTCAACTAAAGATCAGATGATAACAATTTTAATTTGTATTCATCCATATATATGAATAGAAGAAGAATAAATCAATAAAATATATGACAACAAATAATTTAACCCTTTATAGGGCAAGGGACTATTGCTAATTTAATCCAAATTTAAATATCTCATATTTTTCTAAATTAATTTTATTTTTTTCACTCTCCTTATGGCCCACAATAACACTCAAGTTCGTCATCTTAAATAAATAGCAATAATTACAAATAATACGTTTTATAATTTTGAAGAAAAATGTTTCAAAAAAAATAATTAAGAGAATAATTGCAATTTCATCTTTTCTTATACAAATTTTAAGTCACTATTAATTGTTTAACTCTATAAGAATGACAGCCAAATCGAGGCAATAGGCGTCCAATTTCATTGATGGCTTTCGGCCCCTCGGATTGGACGCCCGCCGCCATCGCTATTGGCCAACGTCTCGATTATGGCTTATAAAGTGTGAAGGATGGATTTATTTAACGTTGGCACTGGCGGTCCTCTGAAGGCGGGCCCGAGTCGTGGCCTGATACGGTAAAGCAATAATAAGGTCAGCTGTGCGTAAACAAAGGCGCCCCGGAGAGGGCCAATTAGAGTGAGGGAGCGAGCGAGCGGCCATCAGTCCCCGATGGTTTAATCTAGCGCATTCCGGTAAGCATGTGTCACATGGGGGGGCTTTGACTTAAGCGGCCAGAACACCAGCGAGCTTTTGCGCCCAGGTCAGGGCTCAACAATGACTCCTGTGTAAACTTTCCCCCGCCTGGCGGAGATACGCTTTCATCACGCAATTAAAAGCAGATTCTGTCACCGAAATGCTAATCGCGCCGCAAAAAAATGGGATTGGCGTGAATATTTAAAAGGGCCCCGGGGGCCCCGAGGTACGCCCCCCCCCCCCCCCCCCCCCCGCCCCACCTTCCGAGCCCCCGTCTCCGCTCACGCGTGGCGTTACGTCAGGCACGCAGGCGCTTCACCCCTGTCGTGTCTGCGTGCCAATGTGTGTAAACAATGCGTGAACCTGCCCTCGTGTGTCCATACACCGTTTCTTTGAACAGCGGAATGAATAAAAAAAGGAAAAATTATACCAAGCGAGGTCTATAATGGAATTTTATTTGAGTGGATTCATCTTAGATTGGGCAAAATGTGTTTCTTTTTGATTTGGGGGCTTTTCATGGTACAACAATCACTTTAAATGGATTACTAAAATTGGCCAAATTTAGTGTAATACACAGTGAGGAAGACCACATTTGTAGATGCAGATTTTGGGGACACAAGCAAACAATATTCTACAAATATTGAAGTATTGACATTAATAGTAAACTGGAGAATAGAAAACTAAAAAGGTAACTGTTAACGTGATACACGTGTCAAAGTGGCGGCTTGGGGGCCAAAGCTGGCCCGCCGCATCATTTTGTGTGGCCCGGGAAAGTAAATGATGAGTGCCGACTTTCTGTTTTAGGATCAAATTAAAATGAAGAGTATTGATGTATATTAAATATCCTGATTTTCCCCCTTTTAAATCAATAATTGTAATTTTTTAATCCATTTTTTCTGTGTTTTTAGTTCAAAAATCATTTTGTAAAATCTAAAAATATATTTTAAAAAGCTAAAATAAACATTGTTTTAGATGTATAAAAACGGAATATTCAGGGCTTTTAATCCAGTTCTTTTAATCCATTTATGTAATAAAAAAATCTAAATATTATATCTAAAATGGTCCAGCCCACGTGAAATCAAGTTGACGTTAAAGCGGCCCGCGAACCAACCCGAGTCTGACACCCCTGACGTAATATATGAATAGGTTTTCAGTGAACTGCAACCTAGTAAATAGTATAACATCTTGTCAGAGTGGCAAAAAAACATACAAGTCGCAGGTCAAGCCAAACTATGAAAATATGGTCCTATAGTCCAGAAAATGAACAAAAGAGGTGGTATTTTGTAACTAAAATAAACATCTTTAAATGTGTATGAATAGTTTTTCAAATGGTAAAATCATAATGATCTGCCTTATTTTTCCTTAAGCTTTTAATTAACTTAATGAGTCAACCTTAGCCACACAATTGATAACCAAACAACTTAATACAGTCAAAATCTTGTCATTTATTCACAATATTTTGCTTTAGTTGTTTAGAGAGTTTAAGTTGACAATTTATTTATTGGGATAAATGAATCGAAGCAAAAATACCTCATCGCTAGTCCAGAATTTTTGCTAACGGAAAGGCTCAGCGGTCCGGATAAAAAACCCAAGAAGGCCGCCTGTGGCCCCTCCACCGTACCTTTCCCACCACCAGGTTAGCGAGGTTGAATAAACTTTCTATTGCGGAAATGATCCTAAAGTGACACGCTGTGAAGGAGCTGGGGGTGGAGTGGAGTGGAGTGGGGGGCGCTGAGGGGCGCTGGGGGGGTTTGTTGGGAGTGTTCAACGATATCCAGCTGAGCTGTCAAACTGGCGGCTGGCCAGACACGCAAACGCTGCCCACCCTCGCGCCGCCCTGCCAAGCATAAGCCAGATAAACACAAGTCTCTATCGTGTTGAACTTCAAGTGGATTGGACGCTGATGGCCGCCAATATCTGCCAAGCTAATAATATATGATATATTCGGACATACTGTCATTTTATAAAAGAAAGCCATCCAAACTGTCACTTTAACGTGGCAACGGTTTTGAGTTCAACATCTGCCTGTCCTACCATGCGATGTGCTATTCTTGAATGTCAATTGCATTTTGATTGGCATGACGCACACAGTACACACACACAGACACACAAATACACAAATACAAACCGCCGCCATTGTGCAGCGGAGGGCCGATATTGCACAGTAGAGTAGATCAGTCATCGGTGCGCTTTATCCACTTGACTTGGCGTGACGGGCGCCTCTCGTGACTCGCCGCTTGCCTGCGCTTCAGCGCCGCACGCCAAACAATGCATCAATGGTCGCCGCCCCTCCCCTTCGCACGCCCTTACCCCGGAGGATGGCGGTCGGCGGGCGACGCGGCTAATGTATACGTTCCCAGTGAAAACACGGACGGCTTTTGTTCTTTTCAGGTCACGGCGTTTTGTGCCGTGTTGCCACGGGGGGGACGCCGACTCTTGTCGTATTCACGCACTTTTCGTCTTGAGCTGGGAAAAATGATTCGGTCGCCACGCCGTCCAATCGGTTCGCAATCGTGGGTCGAATATTGGCTGATATGCTCAATATCCAATATAGTGATTTTTTGCTTAGAATATATACATTCATATTAGAAGTGTTTCACTTGCTGTTTAAAAAAAAAGTATATTGGCGTCAGATAGCGGCTTTAAAAATCAGCTTTAGATATCGGCAATTGGCAGATTATATTTTTTTCATCGAAAAAATAATAATTTTGGTTCACCTTTTATTCACAATTCGTGCGATGTTATGACTGAGTACAACTTATTTATTTACCGTATTTCCCGGACTATAGAGATGCTCTTTTTAGGTTGACTGGATCTGCAATTTATACTCAGGTGCGACTTATATGTGCATTATAACGTTCAGTTAATTAACATGTTAAAAAATATCACCGTAAATGACATTCTAAACGCAAAACCTTTATCAACTTTTTGTCAGCGCCCAATTTTACAATACCGTGAATTAACTGATGCTCACTAAATTCAAAAAAGAGAAATACGGTTAAATAAAAATGCTGTGTATAACACCACTTTAATTTTTTTTTTTGAATAATCCCATTATGATGCGTCTCCACATTTCCCAGTTCTTATCCCGCCCAATCGAGGAGTAAAAATGACTGGCGCTGCAAGCTAATCACTCGGGATAATCTGACTGCGAAGCGTTGGCTGACTTTGATCAGATCAGGGATTAAATACTTAACCCGTTATACGCCACTGGCTGCCATTGATGGCGTTAGACGTCCAATCCAGCCAAATTGGGATGGCGGCAGCCAGTCAAAAAGGCTTGAGCGTTAAATAGAGGTCATTCCTTTTCATGCGAGTATGCAGTAATCAAGTATTAAAAGAAAAATGTGGATATTTACCCCCCAAAAAATTACTTTCTATACTGTTTTGGCATTTAGGCAGTTGTCGTGATAGAAATATTTAGCTGTCAATGGCATTGAGACAGTTTAAATGGATTGGATTTGACAGCAAGCATAAATATATATTGGAAGTCATAGCCTGGGAGTGTTGTTGTTGTTGTTGTTGTTGTTGTGTTTTGACTGGATCGCGACGGCTACCAGACGTCCCTTTTGACCGCGGCCGTCCGCCCCGTGGGATCAGCCTGGCCCTGTTTGCTTACACTCTGTGTGTGTCTTTATGTGTATATGTGTGCGATTATTGCGTGATGTACATTTGCAGCG
Organism: Stigmatopora argus; assembly: GCF_051989625.1. Lineage (NCBI taxonomy): Eukaryota > Metazoa > Chordata > Actinopteri > Syngnathiformes > Syngnathidae > Stigmatopora > Stigmatopora argus. Next base: position 3,142,514 of record NC_135402.1, read on the forward strand.
CTGGCAGCGGCGGCTCGGTGACCCTTTGTGTGCCAAATGAACCTTATAAGATTTTTTTCTTCCTTTTTTTCTCTCATTAGGGCCCATTGAGTTTGAAGAGTGTAACACCGCCATTGCCACTGAAGGTAGGAAAGAAGGACCTTTGCATCAGCTATATGTAATATGGGATGTTGAATTTGCCTTTTTTTGGGTATTCCAAAGGTGCCAAACCTAGAAGGAGGAAGCCATTTGGCATCCCCGGACGCAGAAGAGACAAAGACACAGACTCCACGTAAGTTGAGAGGATTTTTCGGACTATAAGTCGCACTTGAGTGTGCAAAATGAGGGGGGAAAATACAGTGAGGCTTATTTTGAGAAGGCAATTTTATTTTTAGAAGCAAAGAACAAACATTATAGCTTAAATTTGGTTAAATGGAGACTAACAGGCTAAGTAGGCATATGTTAGCTTAACATAATAACAGTTTTTCAGATAGCTATAGTGTAAACAACATCATCTCAATCATAAAAAAATACATATATTTCTATAAATAGACACATATACTATTATTTTTGTCTGATTATAAATAAGCTAAATTATTTTTAATGAAAATAAAGTCATAATTACACTGTTTATGGCTTCAAGATACCTTTTTTTTTAAGTATTCACTAATTGACGCCAATACAAGTCCAATTCAATAAGACCGGCTCATCTTTCCGCGCCATTAACGGAACTATACGTCTAATGCATTCTGAATGGGAAGGACGGGGAAGGGAAATATATCGTGATTGGGGCGCATCCCTCGATTCTCTCCCAATTTAAGAATGAAGAGCGCTTTGTCACGCTGTCGTGTCTCCTTTGTCTTGCAGGGAATCAACAGAGGCAGAAAGTGTGAGTAAAACGCTTCCTCTTCTTCCTGGTCCTTGTTTGCTGGTGTTGTTGTTGTCGAGCAGCGGGGGAGGCGCTCATTTTCTGTCGCTTCTTACTACTTCAACATGTGACTCTCTCTCTCTTTCTCTCTGTTTCTGGCTCTCTCTCGCTCACTCGGTTGGCCTGCCTGTTTTCCTCTTGTTTGTTTTGCAGATTTGCTCATTCATTCATTCCCCTTGTCTTTGTTTATGCTCGTAGAACGCTGCCAACGGCGCTCCCCCCGGATACTACGGGGCCATAGACATTCAGAATGCTGTAAGCAAGCCAACACACACACACACACACACACACACTCACAGACACAGACACACACTTTTCGGTTTTCCAAGTCGCAGTCGTCTGTCATGAATAATGAAGTCTTCCACACCCAAACACTTGTAGAGTTATTGTACTTCCGCAAATAGCGGCTGGATTGATATTTACTCATTCACTTTAGGAAAAGAATTAAGAAGAATTAAGCGCCTTTTCTTTTTGCAGAATGTTCCACAAGTGGACGAAGAAGGTTTCTGCATCCGGCCGGAATCCATGGAGAATGATATCCTTGCATTTTCTCAATAGAAGGGACCAATTTTCCCTTTTTATATATATATTTTTATTTTTATATTAGTATGGATGGAAAATTCAGGGCTAAAACATGACTAAACCAGTTATTTTTCACCCAAATCACTTTTGTCTTTTTAAATCTCATTCCTGGTCTATTGTTTCTCAGGTGGTGCAAAAAAAAAAGAAAATACATTAGCCTTTGAAACCTTTTATGAAAATTTTATGATACTTTTTTTTAATTCATTAAAAAGGTATCAATTTTTCCCTTCAGTTCTGTCTGTTAATAACCTGAAAATGCAACTATTTTTGGGGGAAAACAGGCAACTTTAGATGAAATTACAGTTAGCTACAATTTCCATCCATGCAAAAAAAAATCACTAAAACTAAGCAGTAAAATAATAGCTTTTACAATGAAAAATATGTTTTGCACATCAGCAATTTTTCTCCCCATTTTTTTTGTCTCAGACACCCAGAAACGTCGATCACATTTAATTCCCATTGACGGCAACCGATGTCTGGTCCATTTTGACTGAATTGGACATCTATTGCCGTCAACAAACTTTTACCGAGATGCATATTATCCACCTTAACGGGCGTCCAACATGCCAAAGAGAACTCTTTCTACTCGTCCAGCGACTCGGAGGACGAGGACGAACCTCGCAAGTTCCACGTGGAGATCAAGCCGGTCCAAGCCAACAACGAGCCGCAGCAGAACCGCGCCACCCTCGACGAGCTCAAGGTCTCCATCAGCAACATCGTCTTGTCGCCGTCCGCCTCGGTACGTCTTTTCCCCGCCGCTTTGCACCACTAGAGGGCGCCAGGGAGGTATTTTAATGGGCCAGCCAGCGGCCCGGCATTCCTGGCCTTTCAAGGCATTTATTTTTATACTTAACAAAGAGTCTGAGCATTAGCTGCTGAGTCACATGCGGCTTTACGTGATTGCATTAGCCCCCCGCGCTACTTAACCGCACGCCAAATTAAATACAGTGTTTGCATACATTTCCCAAGATGTATTACCTCCATTTGGCTGATTTTTCAACTAAGGCTTCCGGGATACTTATTACAATTGTTTTACTTATTGCAGTTCAAGTCAAATAAACATGGGTGAAAAATATCCCACACAATATTAGATTGAATAATAAGTACATCTGTAATTTTTTTAAGAAATGGGAGTATATTTTAAAATTGAACTAGACATATGGAGAAGTTTTCTAGACTTTTAAAATCATTTATAGATTCTTAACTTTCATGTTTAGATTTAATAGGGAAAAAAGTAAAGAGATACAAAGACAAGTTCATTTAAACCGGCAGATAAATAAAAATCCGCAAATCTTTGACATAATTTACGAATGAGTCTGCACACATCTTTAATTCTGAAGTAAATAACAGTTTGGAAAAAGTTCCTAATATGACCCGTTTTGTTTACATCACTCGTAATTGAGAATATATTTAACATGTAAAAAGTTTTCAAAAATAAGGTGCTGAAAAGTTTAAGACAATTTCAGATGACTTTTTTTTTTTTTTAAACTTTTATTTTCATAATATCATCACACACACACACACACACACACACACTTGCACTTGAAACAATTACACACACATTTGCTCTGAAAATAAAGCATCGGCATTAAAATTTCAAGACGTGTGTGCGTGCGTGGCAAGCTTGGCGTGGCAAAGAGGGGGCACGCTCTCGTTCGCCCCTCTTCCTCCTCTCTCTTTGCAAACACACACACACACACACACACTATGACATGCACACAGCAGAAATGTTGCATTTAAAGGAAGTATTGGAGCCACGTTGTAGTTATGACCAAAATCACTGTTCCAAATGCTCCGAATAAAATCTTAGTTGACACTTCCAAAAATGTGCTTAAGCCTTTATAAGGGCAAGTGACTCATTTTTAGTCATAAAAAATAATTTAGAAAAAAACACAAGTACTTGGCAGTTACATTTTGGGTCGTGCAGGCCACAATATTAAAGTTAGTTCAGTACAAGTGACTCAAAATGTGATGTGGGCATATGTGGTTGCCAGATCTTAATCATAAATATATATTTATAATGATAATAAGGATAAATAATTATTTAATTTTAATTGTGTTTTTATAAATCCATCAGTGTTCATAAAAACAAAATGGATTCACTAAAAATTGAGCAATTGTTATGGCCCCACTAAAAGTGAAAAGTTTCTTATGATAGGATGTCAGTGTTCATTTTCCAGTCTTAAACGTCCAATCCATTTTGACTGGGACAGTGGCAGCGACCATTCACTTTCAACTTCTTCCAGTCACAACGGATTGAACTTCCAGTCATTCCATTTCTTTGTTTCCATTAAAAAAAACACACATTTCAAAAAGAATAATAGTCCCAATGACAATAACATAGATCATCAAATCGAACATTTACAAGGGGAAACAATTCTGAATCCTTTTCCCCAATGAAGTCATCTTCTTGAAAGCGCACCAAACTTTATTTTCTGAAGTCATTATCCCCTGGTTATATTAGCGTCGTCTTTTGCCCCGGAGTCTTAAGTTTGACACCCGTTGCGCATGCACCGTCACCCCGTGTCACTTCCTGTTTATATTGACAGGAGGTTTCTCCATTAAAACCACCATCCGTCATCCTCGCAGCTGCTGACACAATTGCGTCGTCTGGTGTCAATTATTGAAATGTCTTCTTTTTTTTTCTTCCTTCTTCTTCTTCCCCACCTCCTGTTTGGCTCTCCCTCCACCTCCTTTTTCTATTTATATATACACACACAACACAGACACACACACACTCAGTTTAGGCGCGTGTGTGTGGTCACCGAGCAAAGCAGTAATTGAACCCATTTGCCGCGGGACGGAACCTCGCCCGTTTTGCGTTCCTCTCAGCCATTTTGTTGGCTTTCTCACGGGATCTTGTATTACGCCGGCGAGAGAGACGCGACAGATTTACGAGTTAGTCCAGTCGCTGGAGAGTGATGGTCGCCGCGCGGCGTCCAATCCTCTGACAACACTCGGCTTCCAACAACATCAAGCGTGATTTAGTGGCACGTTCACGTTTCGGCCCGTCGGGAGTCGTTTTAGTTCAACTTTTTTTTATTTTTTTTCCCCTAAGTACTTACTTGAAAGTGTCTTTTACCAGCTCGTACTGGGCAGGTAAAAAAAAGGGGGGGAAAAAGTTGAAAGTTCAGAAGAAGTTGAGCTCATAAAAATGTCGGGAATGTTGTATGTATTTATTAGTCTTTATTTTAGTAGTTACTGCTGCTGCCGTTTGTCATTTCAAGCACTTGGTTGGCTGTATACGCCGCCTTTATTTATGTAGGATATAATATCACAAAATATACCTGTAAGCATAAATTCACAACATTTAAAAAAATACTTATTAGATTTTGTTTAAAAATCTGAATTGAGCTAAAAAAAAGTAATTCCAATAATGTAAAACAATAGCAGATTTTGGCTCTTCTTGATACAAACATTGTGTATTGTACATGAATATGATAATAATAAGATAACCTATATAAATGTTTTTTATTTTTATTTAATTAACTACTCCAATACATAATCTGTGAATACTATCGTCTACCTCAACTGGCAGTGAATCATTTTAAAATGAGTCTGTGTTGAGAAACTTTAATATTTACATGAATGGAAAAAAAGATTAATAAAAAAAAATCTAATTAGCAACTTTATAATTGATTCCGATTTTAGTCTCACAAAACCATTTCTCCCCAAAATATATGAAAGAAATGTGAAAGACTGAAGCAAACATACACAGGCACAAATATTGTTCATGCTTACTAAATGCTTTTAATAGGATTTACAAAAAAACAGAAAATATATCAATAGTAAGTGGGTTTTTTTGTATTTATGGTCTATGAAAACTGTGATGAAAAGTTACTCGATTTGAGTATAAAGTGTGATTAAAAAGTTTATTTTGCAACCATTTTTTTGGGTAACTATTTAAAGCCACCCCCTTAAAAAAATGTATACAAATGTGCACTTCACTTTATAGATGACACAATCGTTGCCAGCCATTGACGTTCAATCTATTTGGACAGGGAGGGCTGGCTAACAGCCATCCCCGATTGCTGCCTACCCTCCCAGACGGAATGGATTGGACATCTAGCCAGCCCATTCCAAGTTCAAATCAATCGTTGTTTTAAAAAAAAATATTCAGACTGATTTTCTCAATTTTTTTTTCAGGTCCAAATGCGAAGAAACCAATCCAGTAAGTATTTTTCCCACTTTTTTTCAGCCACGCTTGTCTTTCAAAGAAGCCGCTGGGAAAGCCCGTCCAAAAGCAACACGTCCCGGGGCAAAAAAAAGCAAATCTAGCCCTTCTTTTCCCGGGAACGTCGCCGTCCGCTCGCCTCCCGCCGACGCCAAAGGAAGATGAATTGCCTAATTGCCGCGAATATTTGAACATGTCACCCGTGATCCCTCTGCCTTTTCTGCTCCCGGTCGGGTTATCTGGCTTTGGAAAAACACTGGGCTATCAATCGGGAGCCTTTTTTTCTTTCTTTCTCGGCTCTCCGCAAGGTTATGTTTTGATTAGCCCGGCTTTCGAGCAGCTATTCATCACAGGATTAACTATTGGGGGAATTTGCACCATGATGATGTCAGGGAATATCATCCCAAAATAAACAGCACATTTTTTTGGGCCGCTACAATTTCCATCCATGGCCAACTCCGTTAAGGAATCGGAATCTGTTCGTTTAAGAAATGGATGAGACGTTTACGGGGGCCAATGTTAATGCTAAATGTTTTTGTTTTGTTTTTTTGCAGGTGACGAGCTGGTCAAAGCGAGGGTGCCGCCGTCATACGAGTGAGTCGCTACCTTCTTTTCTGCTGTTAAGAATTCATTGAAATAGAATTTGCAGGCTCATTATTACATCATAGTTCCTTCAAATATATTCCTCGACAAGGAAGTGAGTCTTTCAAAACAATGCAAAGTTTTGACAATGTGCATAATGCTAAACTTATTTAGAACAGACGTTACGTTGACAAATGAATCGTCATGCTATGTTAGAATGGCGAGCTAAATTTTTTTTTTTTCATGTTAATTGCTGGAATTTTTTGATAAAAAATTTGTATGTAGTAGTTTGGCGTAGTAAACTATGGGAGATCCATAGTATTTGGCATCTCTGATATAAATGCAGTCTTCCCTCGATTATCGCGACTTCACTTCTTGCGAATTCATAAAAATTAAAAAGTTCATAAAAATGTGAAAATCCACGCTGAAACTCTTAAGCGGAAGCCACTTGCTACTAGGACTCAGCATTGAAGAAAAAAATCTAAATGTAGTTATAATATGAGCCTACTTTGTGATTTTTCAATTATTGTGGCCATGTTTGGTCTACATCACATGTGTCAAAGTGGCGGCCCGGGGGCTAAATCTGGCCCACCGCATCATTTTGTGTGGCTCGGGAAAGTAAATGATGAGTGCCAACTTTCTGTTTTAGGATCAAATTCAAATGAAGAGTATACATGTATATTAAATTTCCTGTTTTTTCCCCCTTTTAAATCAATAATTGTAAATTTTTAATCCATTTTTTCTGTGTTTTTAGTTCAAAAATCATTTTGTAAAATCTAAAAATATATAAAAAAAAGCTAAAATAAACATTGTTTTAGATGTATAAAAACTGAATATTCAGGGCTTTTAATCCAGTTCTTTTAATCCATTTATTAAAAAAGAAATCTAAATATGATATCTAAAATGGTCTGGCCCACATGAAATTGAGTTGACGTTAACGCGGCCCGCGAACCAACCCGAGTCTGACACCCCTGGTCTACATTAATATTCGAGGGATTAGTGTACATATTTATTTATATTAGTGCTGCTCGATAAGACGATATGCTCGTTGAGTTTAAATAATGAAAGTCATCCTACTTTCTTGAAACTCTTATCCGTAAAAAAAAAGGATAACATGAGAATGTGTGTTTGTGTCGCAGTTTGAGTAACAACGACCTCCTGTCCCTTGACCCGTTGGGCCCCTTTTTGACCGCCGCCTCCTCCCAACCGGCTCCCACGTCAACAGGTAGCCTCTATCGATGAGTGATCTATCTATCTTTTTTTTTTTTCTTCTTTTTTTGGGGGGTAAACGCACGGAAGCGCTTTCTCCCGACCGAGCGCCTTTCCGTGCAGAGGCGTGACACCAACGCCGACCCACCGCCTAAGCTCGCCCGTAATCCGGCGTTAATTGGCGCCTCGTCGGGGTCGAGCGGGTCGCCCGTGAAAACCCTTCTAGCACGCATGTTGTCAAACAAGCTCTCGTTACTTACCAGGCTTCAAAGTCAAAAAGAGCATCGAGGATTAGGCCTGGAAAATTGCTGGCGTTTATTCATCTATTTATTTCTTGATTCATTATTCGTACTGTTTTTGTTGATTTTGAATGTGTCAATTGTTTTGTATATTTTGAGTCAACTAGAGAGAAGCCTTTTTCACATTTGGAGAATTTGAACCCTTTTCATTGAGAATATTTGTATTTATTTATTTTTTAAATCCTCACCCATTGGCTGCCATTGACAGCGGTGGACGTCCAATACATTTTGAATTTATATTTAAGTGAATTGGACAACTATGTCCGCCATTGGGATGCAATGAGACTTTATGAACTTAATTTTGATTAACAATATACTCTTGTGTAAGATGAAAACTATTCTATAAAAGATATGGATGAATAATGAAAAATATATATATCACAATAGTTGTCATGCCCGTCAATGGCATCCAATGTATGCTGGTAATCATCTAATGTCCCCTATTTAAAGTGGGTGTGCATACTTATGCAAGCACATGGTGTTTTCAAGGGTGTGTAGACTTTTTAGATGCCCAATTTTTTGGCTCGCTCCAAAAAGTTTGGGGCGAGCAGACTCCACAGCCCGAGCCCGAGCCCGAGCCCGAGCGCTCGCCGTCCAAAGACGCCTCGCCGGTCTCCTCGTCCATGTCGTCTCCGTGGGACTCCCCGGAATGGTCCTTCCAGTCTCCCCGCCCGCCGCCCGCCCGCGCCCACAGCGCCCCGTTGGCGCCGGCGGACGAAGGCGCCCCCCGCGCCGGCGGCTCCCAGAGCCGTTGGGCGGCCTTCGCGGAGGACGTGGCGCCCGGTCGGCGTCACCCGGCCAGGGCGGGGTCCGGACGGAGCTCTCGCTTTCTGTCGGACGACTCGGCCGAGGCGTACGGGAGAGCGGCGGAGGGGTTTTCCGACACTTTCTTCGGGTTGAGCGACGGGGCCACGCAAATATTCACGGGTAATTCCTGACTTTGATGCATGTGGGAAACCCCAATTAGCTTATAGACATTTTATTTGCCTTGTTTAATTCCGTTTGGTTGGATTTTATTGACTTGTTTTTCAATATTTGAGTTTGAGCTTCTCTGTTTTTGCTCTTGTGTGAGATTTGTGGATATTCTTTTGCCTGATTTTGCTCATTTCAAGGCAATATATTGCATTATTTTGCATTTATTTTATTTAGCGGACTAGTTTTGTTTTTAAAGCACGCTGTTTTGTTGTTCACCTAACTTTATTTTAAATGCCTGGTTGTCCTTTGGTATTTTAACTATTGTTTTTGCCAATGTGTTGATGTTGGCCTATTTTATTTTCAATTTGTGATGTTTTAATCTCAACCATTTCAACATATTTATGGATTTACAGACTTGGTTTTGTTTGTGTAACTTATTTTTGCCTCTTTTTTTTCTGACCTGCTTTTATTTGCTGTCTGACTGCCTTTCATTTTGTGTTTTTCTTATTGAGTATTCCGGTTTTTATGAAGCCTCCTGTTTATGTGTTTGATTGACGTTTGTTTTTGGAGTGGGTCAATTTGGTGTTTTTACGTCATGGTTCTTAACCAGCGACTTTTTCCTCTCGCCCCCCCCCCTTCAGCCACCAACCGTCCGACGACCCCTCTGGCGGCGGGCGTGCTGGTGCCGCCGCCTCGCCCTTCCTCCCGCCCCAAGCTCCCCACGGGCAAACTGAGCGGCATCAACGAGATCGTGAGTAGGAAAGAAATCCCTTTGGTGTGACTTTATCCATGTTTTATTTGTATTTCATTTTTTGATTGTAGGCGAGACCCTTCAGTCCACCCAAGGCGCCCGGCGCCAGCCCACCCCCTGGGGCCCCCCTGGCCCGCGCCGAGAGCTCCTCGTCCCTGTCGTCAAACGCTTCGCTCAGCGCCGCCAACACGCCGACCGTTGGTAAGAACAATTGTTTTCATTTTTAAAATTTTCCTTGGTCCATGACCTTTCCTGGTCTCCTCTTCCTCCTCCTCCTGCCGTTCCTCCTTTCCTCCCAGGCCTTGGTCACCTCCTTCTTCCCGATCACTTCTCTTGCGTGCCCGACGTTTTCTCCTCCTCTTCTTCATTCTTCCCTTTTAGTCTGAGTGAGTGTCCGTCCCATTGTAAAGCTTCCTCCTCTCCCGCACGCTACGTCCAATTCCTTAGCTCCGCCTCCATTGGTCAGTGGATAGAAAAGTGTTTGTAGTGCGTGCGTGTTTGTTCCCCCTCACGTTGGCGTCCTCCTCCTTCTTTCGAGCAAAGAAGACGACATGTTTGCGTCCAAGCTGCCCACTTTTGAGAGACGCCGTGAAACACCAGCAGGTATCCGGCGGGGGCGCTCTTCCAAATTCCAATGGCGTCTTTTTATTCTTTGCTGCCTAATTTCGTTTGGCCCAAACCATTCATTTGTTTGTCTCAATAATAACCACTGACTCATTGGTGGTGTCCAAACAACGGCCAAAATGGAATTGGCCCGCACAACAAGCTTGAGTTTTCGGAACGTTTTCAACACTAGATGAAAAATTGTTGAAACCAAACCTAACTTGTTCATAATCTTTACTCAATCTTCACCAATTGGTTTGGCCCTATGCTTCAAGTTTTTGGAAGAAAGTTTGGACACGCCAATGCTAGGCTCATTAATATGAAAGCGTAATGCTAACATGTAAACGGCATGGAACTAACTTTTTATACCACAAACATGATATTGAAGTTGACTCATTCAATCCAATTCCAATTTTGTTGTTTGAAATATTCAAGCCGTTGTTGATTTTGTCATCAAGGGTCATCACGCGGTCCAAGCCCTGTCACGCTGGCGTCCCAGGATGCTTTGCCCATCGCCGTGGCGTTCACCGAGTCGGTCAACGCCTACTTCAAAGGCGCCGATCCCAACAAGTGAGTCACCAGCACCACCACACAGACTTTGCACACAGAAAAAAAAATTGAATTCTATTTGTGCTGGTGTCTTTCTGATGCAGCAAAGTATGCGCCGTGCTAGTTTAGCCATCATTTGCGGCTAGTTCCTCCCAATTGGAATGGATGGGCTAAATGGATGGCACTTAATGACGCTAAAGCTTTCCCTTTGCCCATTTTGTCAAAGCTTGTTTTGTTTCCGAGCCTTAAAATTGACCATCCGTCGCCTCCTGGCGTGGTTCTCCAGGTGCATCGTGAAGATCACGGGCGACATGATGCTGTCCTTCCCCTCAGGCATTATCAAGGTGTTCACGAGCAATCCCTCGCCCGCCGTCCTCACCTTCAAGTTGAAGAAGACGGGTCGGCTGGAGCAGATCCTCCCCAACCAGCAGCTTCTATTCAGGTGAGCTTTTTCTTTTTCGGGATGTTTCGGAGAGGAACCGAATTGAAATGGCAAGCCGATCTGAAGGTGTCCTCACGATGCTGTCCATTGTTTTCTAATGGGTCGATTAAATGAATATAGAACAACCAATCTGAGGGCTGATGACCAGTTTAGAGATATTGTTGACCTTTTTCAAATATTCTGGTAATATGATGGCGCATTTGGATTTTTTTTGTTAATTCTGATATTGTTAAAAGCTAACAATGTCCTCCTAAGAGTAAAAAAATCCTTCCTGCACGGCTTCAAAATAACATGCAGCCAACTTGTCGACATTTTTTTCCAATTAAATGCTGTTAATGGAAGTCCATTCCAGTCACATATAGTTGTTAATTATATATTGTCCACCTCAATTGTTTGATTTGTTTGGCTACGGCTGAAAAAAACAATAGAAAAATGGTGAGGATAGATATCGTTTTGTTGATTTAAAATGGGAAAAAAACTTCATTTATGTCATTTGATCCATTTTTAACATGGAAAAAGTACCCCAAAAAACAGTAAACAATGAAGATGAACGTTTAAAAAGAACTATATCAAGTGTACGCAACCGGGAATGATAGTGATGATCCATTCCAAGCTTTAATTTAGAAAAGCTCTCCTATTGGACGTGTTCCTGTATATGAGTCAGTCTTTCCTTACTTTCACCTCAATTGAACTCCTCGAATTTAGCAGTTGGTAGGGCACCATTGCACCATTGGAACTGGGCACCCAAAGCGCACATGTGAGCGAGCAATGAATAATTGAGCAGCATTCCTTCTAAACACGCGAGCGTCTTCTGACTTTGGCCGTGTGGCGCAGCGATCCGTCTCAGAGCGACTCGGAGTCCAAGGACTTCTGGTTCAACATGCAAGCGCTGACCGCCTACCTCAGGAAATCCGCCGAGCAAAACCCCACTGCCTCTTACTACAACGTGGACATCCTCAAGTACCAGGTGAGTAAGCTCCGCCCCACCCGGATCACTTCTCCAAGTAGAATGGCCTGACTGCTCGGGGTGGCGTTGCGTTCAGGTGCAGTCGGACGGCGTCCGCTCCACGCCGCTCAACCTGGCCGTATACTGGAAGTGCACGCCGGCCTCCACCGACCTGCGCGTGGACTACCGCTACAACCCCGACTCCATGTCGGCGCCGGGGTCGCTGGGAAACGTGCAGATCGTGGTGCCCGTCGACGGCGGCGTCACCGGCGTGCAGTCGCTGCCTGATGCCGTCTGGTGAGATGTGCATATCTGGCAACGCATATGTTTTTCCCGTATTTTAAGATGTTTTGTGATCATTTCAAATTGTGTATAGCTATAAGAAATCAAATCAAATGCGCATTGACTTCATGTTTCTCACTAAGAAGGTTTTTAGCCGTCTTTTGTTGCCAGCTTCTCCCGCTTGACCCTTTGAATGACCCCTTGTTCTTCCAGGAATGCGGAACAGAATAAATGTCTTTGGAGGTTGAGCGACATTTCGGAAAAATCTGAAAACGAAGGTGACGTCGATAAATTAGCCGTTTTTCCAAATGAAAGAAATAGCGCTAAAATGTTTTGTCGTACATAAGAAATGCCTCACAGTTTTTTATTTCTTTTTTAAAGGCGCCGGCTCCCTGCGGGCTAAATTCGACGTGTCCGACGGTCCTTCCAACCCGTCCACACTGGCGGTCCAGTTCATGAGCGAGAGCACCACGCTTTCCGGCGTGGTCATGGAGCTGCAGGGCAGCGGATACAGGTTGTCGCTTAGCAAGAAGAGGTTCGCTACAGGTAAACAAATACATTCGCCAAAAATAACCTTTTGCTGTAGGGATATCCCCATCACATTTTTTGGCACGAGTCAGAAAATGACGCTACCGAGAAATTATATTAAGACCCGGGTCTCAAATTTTATTTTCCCACCCAATTTGAATAAGTCTATCCCATCATTATAATCATATAAAACGATCAGGGCAAAAAAATCCCTTTTCGTAGCTGTACAACACCAAAATGAGCTTGCATTTTACCTAAATAAACTTACACAGTGAATATACATAACCAATAAAGATGCAACAAACCAATCATAAATTAGATTACATTAGATTAGATGACTTCATCCCGTATTTTCTTATATATAATATAATGACAGCTGCCAACGAATGCCGTCCAGATGTTTGTTTCTTCATTTTATTAATGTATCCTCATATGAAACCACACATTTATTTATGCTACTTATTTTGCCGTTCATTATTGCAAACACACACGCCAAGTTATCACTTAAAAAATATGTATCACACTTTAGAGATTTAGATTAGATTAGAACTTTATTTCATCCCGTATTCGAGATATTTGGTTGCAGTAGCAAGACAGACACAGAAGACATTGTAGACCTAGTTAAAAGTTACTATTGCTTTCTCACGATTTCCTCGTAGGAGCACCAAAGCACCCCCATAAATGGTGTTCGGCTAACTATTCTTTTTTCCTCAGGTCGGTACATGGCAGACTGCTGAGTCCGTGCCCAGAAAACAAAAAAAATGGAAATTGCCTTATCTCGCTTTAAACAAAAAGACACCCGGAAAAACCCACCGCCGGCGGGAATCACTACAATTGCAGCAGCACTGAGTACCGAACACTGTTTAACGGAGAAATAAAAAAAAGCAACATAAAGGTGAGCTTTTGGGGACACGCGTAGCTAGTCATGCCTTAATTGACGTGTTCTAAGGATGTTTCAATTTCATCAGTGTATATTTGAAATCCCAAAAAATAAGAAGAAGAAGAAAAGAAAAGGAAAAAAAACACATGCACTAACATTTTATACGGGCTCTTTTTTTCCCACCGTAATTCCGCACACTGTGTTAAAAGAGTATCGGCGAAAAAAAATGTTTCCGATCATTTCCTTCCGCTTTTATTGTGAAAGGCGCGCAATGAAGGAAGAGTCGTTCTCATAAGCACAAAAATAGAGAAAGAAAAACAGGACCTCAGTGCCTCCTCCAAAAACTCTTGTTTTATTTTTATTTTTTTTAAATGCACGTTGGGTTTTCAGGGCTTTTTTTTGTCAATGTCCTTTTTTAAATGTTTTTTAAAACGACTGTAAAAGCGTCGCCGTGCTTTAAAAAGGATCCAAATTAACTCGTAGCCTTTCGACGAAACTTGAAAATGTGTTTTTCTTCCGACTTTTCGTGTCCACGGTCTGCCGAGAAACAAAAAACGTGCCTGAACGATAGCGATAGTTTTTGCAAGGATTCCGAAAGGGAAGTCGCGACTTGCCGATTGGAAGCTTTTCTTCTTTTTTTTTTTTCAAAAATGGATGCCACGTGGTATGATCTGAATATTTTGGAGAGCTAGCTTTGTCCGCTTTGGACAAGAAAATCAAATCGCCCGACATTTTCAAGCGCCACTTTTTAGCAAGCTGGTTCTTGCTCGTCCTCAAACGACAAAAAAAAAATAAACGGGGGAAAAAAGACGTTCTATTAAACGAGCCTTCATCTCTGGTCACTTTTTTCTCGGTGTTTGTATTTAACGTGTTTTCTTTTTTAAGCAAATTTGTGTAAATGATTCTCATAATTTGTACGTTTTTTAACAAGTATCAGCCACTTTTTTTGTCTCTACGTAATGAATTCTCACTGTGCCTGTATTAAATGTGGTAATATATGAATATATACAAATATAAGAATGACTACTTCAAGAGAACTTGTCATTTTTCTTTGGTCATATTTTGGAGCAATATTAGCAGCGAAAATGTGTATTTTGTCTCTTTTCAAAGAAGTTTTAACAACTAAAACTGATGACCATTCACTTTAGATGTCAAACCTAGATTGACTGGAAATATGAGAATATATCAAATAACTTTTTTTCTTCCTATTACTGCAGGTTTCATTTTTTTTCTTAAAAATAAGTCCATAAAATTCAACAAATTCCCTCTAGGAAATCTTCCTCTTTACCATTCCAATATGGAAATTTGACAATTTTTTGACCCGTTATTCTTCTTTGCTGATTTGTCTTAAATCTGTAATTGATTGACTTTTTCCCCAACTGTTATTTTCAGTTGCGTTGCACCGATATTCTGATTCTAATATCGGGAGGAGACCCGATACAGCCTTAAAATGCAGGTATTGGTATTGGTGTGTATGCTAAGAAATAATGCGCAATATGTACACTTGACGAATTTGTTTTCAAAAAACGGATGCCCCACCCAAGATGGCCGCCGATCACAAACGCCACAGAAGAAGACAAAGAAGAAGAAAACAAAGAAAGATGCACTGAAGGTAGATGTTGTTTCATATTTCTTTATAAGATGGTAAATGATCATAAAGTCCTCTTGCGTTTTGAATTTCAAATTTTGAATGTTAAAGCTTATATTACTTTAATTGGTGTATAAATGTATGTATATATGTCAAAAAGTAATACCAGTAAAAGTACGTTAGAGGGCTTTTCTATTGATTAGCGCGTTAGCTAAGATAACTAGCATGGTGTAATGGCATTGGCTATGTTTTTTGATAGCAATTGTCTTACATAATATTGAGTCATTTAGTATTAGTTATTTATTGAATTTGTCAATGTTTAAATTGAAATTTGAGTGCTTTTATTGTCATTATATAGTCACTTATAATGAGATTTTTAAGCTAACCACTTCGTGTTAACTCAAGCGCTGCCATTAGCGATGCTAAACGTCCAATCCGTAGCTTTTCTGGACACGATACATTTTCAAAGAGCGCCATTGTTTTCACCGCAAGTTGTTAACAACTATTTAACAAAGTCAACTTTGAACTTCCCCCGGTCTGGTGTCGATTTGACGGTCCGACGGGCGGGAGGGTCTCCGACGTCTTTGTTGTGGGTGTTTGTCCAAAATCCCCGGCGGAGTCTCCGGCCTGCCGGTCGGCCGGCTTCCCCCCCACATCACTGACTTTTACGGACCATTTACAATTGATGTGGCCGTTGGCTCGGGGCGAACAGAACCATCTGAACAAACACGCCGTTGCCGTAACTCAATTGCGCCAATATGGACTCCCCGCGGGACCTCTTGGGGAATCATATTTTCCACCCAGACAATCGTCAATCTATCGACTAACCAATCAAATCGCGGGCCACAACTAGGCCAAACTTTTTTCTTCGAAAGAGCCTTTCAAAAAAAAAAATGGGGTGAAAAGCCAACTTGAGAGGCACGGTTTAAATGACTAAATCCAACAGAGTGTAGGCTGAACTCAAGCTTGTCGTGCTGGCCATATTCAATGATGTTTTTTGCTTTAAGTTCTGGGCCTCGGGACACGATTGGCCCGCGGTCTCTATAGCCAGGACACCCCCGGTCGTGGAAACTGAGTTATCGTCTTTTAATTGTTTCTCAAACAAAAGCCAAAACAATCAAATGGGCCTAGTTAGTGTCCGGCCTGGGGAGAGGGAGCGGACAATTCCGTGCCAGCCTCACGCAGACGTGTCACATACTATTTTGTCATGGGAAGGGGAGCGCAAGCGTGGGTGTGTGGGTGGGTGTGTGTCCAGGAAGAAAAAATGCTTGGGTCTTAACTTCAATCCGAGTTTGTTGAGTTTGTGAGGTTGCACATTTAACACATTGGATGTTATTGAGGATCCTCGCTTGGGTCAATTCGACCATTTTCAGATTTGAAGTTAAGAATTTGGCCCAAAAAGACACGCAAAGGCAGCCATTTTGGATGGAGCTCACACACACACACACTTGGGAGAGGAAATGTCCATTTGATAAATATTTGGAGTTAGCTAATTGAAATTGAATGTGCGCCGCTTCAATTCTGGGAGGTCACTAAACACATATGGACACGTTGTGCACTTATCTGATCTACACACACACACACATACAAACACAGAAGTACTCTTAAAGTATTCAGGAAACACGTCTGTGTGTGTGTGTGTGTGTCTCCGGGAACCCACGTAGAATAGCATGTTTGCTTGTCACTTTGTTGGCATGAACAATTTATGAACATACGTGCAGGTTGTGCAGACCGCAGATGGTTGTCGCTCGTGTTCTTTGCCGTGTTCAGCCTACACGCGTGTGCGTAGCGTGTCACATATCACGGGTGAGGCGTTAGCTTAGTCAAGTCATTTTGTCTTATTGATAGCCAAAGTGTTCGCAATCGAAATGGATCAAATTCATGAAGGAAAAATCGGCGCTTTTTACGGTTTTAGGAGCACATGTGGTCCTCGTTTTTTTTTTCTTCGCTCGGGCCTGGATAGCCCGAATCTCAAGGATGACCCGTGACCCTCGGCTCCTCGGAGTGACATGATTCCGCCCGTCTCGCTCCCCGGGTCCGGAGGTTCAAAGGTCACCCGCGGGGAGCAGCAAATTAACCCAATGTGTCAAAGGCACTATGACACCATGTTCACATTGGAAGGTCCAAATGATTACGCCTTTCTGGGCTTTTTCAAAACTCAAAAGCGCTCACAACCTCAACGTGAAATATGTTTTGCTAATATTTAAGATTTTTTTAATGACCAAAACTAGCCACTTGCCTTATAAAGGGTTAAAAGTCCTTCCATAAGTTTTTTTAAATGACCGTTTTTAAATGTCTTAAGCGTTGACTTTTGAATAGCTTTCTCCACTTTAGTGACCACTAGTATTCCTTAAATCGCCAAAATAGCGACGTTTCTATTTTACTGTGAACTTTATAACGTGAATGTAGTGCTAGTTGCATGAATTTTTCGAGCTATTTTGAACAAGTGGAAAAAACGTACGAGAATTGATCCCTTTAAAAACAGGAATTTAGCCATTTTTCTTGGAGTCGGCCATCTTGGACTCCCTTCAAAAACACATAATTGTGTGAAATTTAATAGATGACAACGACAAAATTAAAAAAAATGGCTCACGGACCCGCATGTAAAACAACACAGGACGTCAAACATTGGTTTCCGCTTTCTACTTTTCACCGGGAATGATCCCTGCCAGCCCACCCACTTTAACCTGATTGGACAATATCGTACCTATCCCTCTAACTCCGCCCCCATTCCCGGGGAAGATCACCTTCTGCGGTTAAAGACGTTTCAGTTCAGCTGTCACAAATTATGTTGGCCTGCCCAGCTGTCAAAACAGGGCGGGGGGGTCTTTGTGTGTGCATTGGGGAGGGGGGGACGTCCCTTTCATTCCGGCTCCCATGCCATGAAAGGACACGGGGAGGGGGACGCTCTTTAAACGTGGTGTTTGGACACAAGCAATTATCTCTAATTATTGTTTTTCTTTTCAGTTTGCCTGTCCCGACGGAGGTCCGACATGCAATAATCCGCTCCGGTCGGGCCCGATCGGGCCCGGGCCCGGGCCCGGGCCCGGGCGGGGTTCCCCGCGGGGTCCCCGCGGGACCTGGGCGGCTTTCATCTCAATGTGAGTCAGGAGTGATTCAAACGTGGGCTGATGGGAGAATTAACCCCCGAGACCCGGCTTTCAATGGGCTCAGCCCGGAGATTACGTGTGTTGATGGCAGCCTTTTGTACGCCACGCAATTTTAGCCTCTGTCCACACTTACGCCGCCGTTATTTGGGAAAGTACGCCAGAGCGGCAGGGGGCGCTCTAATGCGCGACCTAAGCCTTTTTTAAATACGCTGGATAGCTATTCAAAAGTTGACACTTGAGACCCTTTTATAGAGCCAGTGACTATTTTTGGTCATTAAAAAATGGCAATAAATTTAAAAAAATGATTACTATACTTCCTATATTATTTGATATAATTATAAATACATTTAAAAACGATTGCAATGTTAATAAAAAAGTTAATTAATTTTAGACTGCCTAAAAACTAGTTAAATTCATTTAATGAATGAAAAAATGGGAGCCGCAAAATATTGTCCCCTGGCCATAATTAGCCCCCGGGCCGCAGGTTTGGGACCACTGTGTTAAATCAATTTATTCAAAAAAAATTGGGTTAAACATAAGCATGCTTATTGTTTTTTTTTCTTTTTAACACCTGGGGCATAGGCTAACTTGTCCTAAAAATGTAGTTCAATTGCGACACAATGTGAATAATGTGTGTACTTATTATGGGCAGACGGTTAACACTCAATTACATATTGTTTTCATCTCCGTATTGGTGGGAGGGGGGTCATCAAATGAGGCATCAAAGACACAAGAAGTGTCTTGTGTGTGTGTACACATGTTTGCGTGAGAGAGGTCTTTGTTTCGGGGGGTGGTCCACGTCTGGGTTTGATTTTGGACTCATTGAAACCCAAAACTCGGTAAAAGCTGACAAAACAGGCCGTCCTGTTCCCAGGTGGTTAATGAGTGGGTAGAAATGACCAGTTGACCAGCGTCGTATTGACGACCTTTCACTGATGCGCCCCAAACTAAACCTCAGTCCGCCACTCGGACCCCCCCATCTGTAAGATATTACCCCCCACCACCAAAGAAAAAAATTGGTGTTTGTTGAACATATGTAACAGATGGGTGGTCCCGTGATGATGCCGCCATACGTCTTCATCATGTCTCTGAGTTGGTGCTCTTGATTTCATATGTATATGTATATGTATGTGTATATATATATATATATATATATATATATATATATATATATATATATATATATTTATATATTTATATGTATATGTGTATATATCTATATATATATGTGTATATGTGTATATATATGTATATGTATGTATATATGTATATATATGTATGTGTGCATATATGTATGTATGTATATGTATATTTGTGCATATATATACATATTTATGTGTATATATATATGTATGTGTGTATATATATGTATATGTATATATATATTTATATATATATATATATATATATATATATATATATATATATATATATATATTTATATATATATATAAAAAGCAAAAAAATACAATTTTAACAAAATAAACCCAAATATACAGCACAACCTTTTATATATATCAAAAACGTTAAAGCTTTATAGTAAAAAAAAGTTTTAACATTAGAACCACACAAGACATGACTAATGCATCAAAATGTCAATATCACAATATACATTATATTAGACAAATTGTGAACAAGTAAGCATTAAAATGACGGAACAATATTTGAAGAAGATATCTCACTTTCTTTTCAGAAGTAGACTCATTTTAAGCATCCAGATAGCATCATTTTTGACATTTGGCAACAATATGAGTCTCAAAGCACATTGTAATCCTTACACGCCGGTTACATTTTTTCCCGATTGACTCTTTTAAAACCTCCGTTGATTTTCCACCGTCGCTCCGTACACGCCAAAGAGACAAGTCCGCTCCAATTTGAGCCAAGTTGCAGGTGTCAGGGGTGATAGGTCGTAGGTCCCGCCAGTGTGGGTGGCTCCGATGGAGCCCCGTTAGCGCCTAATGAGGCCTCCCTCCGCAGACACGCCCACGGACCCTTGTCGCCGTGCGGGTCGGGGGCGCTAATCGGCCAATATTCCCCTTTGACAAGAGAGATTACACGCCGGCACAATGGAGATTTACTCGGTCGCCACTAAAGAGCCGCCGCACAAAAAGATGCCGCGTCAGTCCGTCACGGAGGCCAATTAAGGGTGCCGTGGGGGGGGGGGGGGGGGGGTGACGTGACACCAATGTACAATGAGGATGGGGGGCTTTAGGGTTAGCACAGTGGTGAAATTACAACCTTAATTTGAGCAATTCAACATTTTTTTATGTATACCTAGGGACAATTTAGCACCCGATTAGCCTAGCATGCATGATTTGGCCAGGTGGGAGGAAACCGGAGTTCCCGGAGAAAACCCACGCAAGCTCCGCTGGTGTGGAGTTAGGCCAGGAAATTGGAAAAAGGCCCCGGCATGGGACGGAAAGCTCATAATGTGGCATATTTGCGGTTTGTAGTCACATCGATGACTTTTACAGACGCACACGCACATATGTATCATAAAATTGAAATACATATAGCGCGCCGGTGCCCCGGTGGTCCGTGTCATGCACATTTGTAGCACATGCGGGCTGAGGTTTGGCAGCGTTCCCGCGCGTCCAGACGGGAAAGCTCGCAAGGCTTTCTTCTGGTGTGGAAGCGACGGGTAATGTTTAACGGCGACAGACGTCGACGTCCAATCCGTTTTGAGTGGAATTCGTAAATGAGTCACGAAAATGGATCTGATGTAAAATTATTTCATCCAATTTGTCACCACTGAGTAAGCGATCACTAGTGGACAAATGTCATGTTTTTGCGTCGAGTGGACAGAGTATTCGACGGAAGTCATTGATTGGTCGCAAAATTCCGGGACAGTAACAGATCTGGCAGTCCTGGATTTCATAAATGAATCGCAAAATAAGATTAAATGTAAAATTAGTCGTCAGATTATTCCATTCCTTTTGTCAACCATTTACAAAAACACTCATTGATCAAAATGGCCATCCTTGAAAAGACACTAGTTTTCTCCCTTCACTTTGACGTGCAGACACCCCCGCGCGCGCGCCACTCGCCGCGGACCACCCGTCCTCCGGGCCCTCCGGATCGATGACGCTAGTAAAATGTTACAATGCGGCTAATTGTCCTCTCGTACTTCAGATCTGGTTGCCAGCGTACGAAAGTCAATAAAAATGTGGTATTTGCGGCCTTCGGGGTGGGGGGGCCACGGGTAAATCCACTTTCAGCCTGTCCCCCCGCTTCCCCGTCCCCCCGCTTCCCTGCCGCCCCGATTTTCTTGCGTTTTCACCGGGCGTTCCTTCTGTCGTCATGTGCGCCGTGCGTTGTAATCAGATGTTTGGGTACAAACCACCATGCGAGCGGGGGGGCATGTGGTGACGAACCGACCACCCGTGAGCGTCAATCCCCCCCCCCAAAAAAAAGTTCAGTCACTCAACATAACCAACCCACCGCCCTGGCTTGCAGCTGGAAGTAGCAACACGGTGGTGTAGTGGAATGAATCAGGACCGCCCTAAAAAAAAACGTTTTAAAATGATTTTTAAGGGCGATAGACATCCAATTTTGTCAAATTGGATTGGACGTCTATCACCGTCAATGGCAGTGGAAAGGTGATCACTCAATGGGACTGAAATTGTTTTGAGGGCTGGAATGCTCAATAGGAGTGAATGAGTTAACTAGTGACATCATAATTCAGAGTAAAAAAAAAAATCCAATATGGAAGCCAAGTTAGTAAAAGCTAGAAAATGTCAAAAGTGGTAAAAAAGTCAAGAAATGCAAAACCACCATAGCACAATTTATCCCATTGAAAAAAAAGTAAACAACATTTATGTTGTTTGTGGCTGTCTGTCTGATTAGGCTTTCGTTTTCACCTGTGTGACCTTCCGGAACCATCCCTGCCTCCCTCCCGCCTGTGAGCCAATCAACCCATGTCATGCCCAGGTGCTCTATGTTGTGTTTGTATGCTGGCTACCATCTCACTGCATTGTTTTGCCTATTCTGCTGTCTGTTTTAATTCTTTGTGTATAGTTTATTAATCTTAGCTGTCTCCCCAGGCTTTAATTTGCACTTTATTTAGAAGATTTGCTCACTGAAGTACATTCCCAACTGAAACTTGACTTGCTGGGGATTGGACAATAAAGCTGAAGTGAGCTATGAGATCTACTAGCCTCAACTTCATCCACCACAATTTAGGAATTGGAAAAAGTTTCCATCTTCTGCATTCTAGGAAGTCAAGGTCAGTGAGTTTTTGTTTTTCTTAGTGACTGTAGTCACCTGGTTTTTAGACTTAAATGTTCTTGTGGTTTCAGGCAGGCTGTGACCTTCTTTTGGATTCGTATGAATATGAGGATGGAAGTCGCCATCTTGACGTCAATCTGGTAGGAAACATGTTTATTGCTTAAACTGATCTTTTTAGGAATATGTTAGTATTTCATTTTGATATAGAAAACTCTGGTTAGGCTTATTTTCTATTACAAATGGCTGCTGTGGTTAATAGTCACTTATAGTTAGTGTATCAAAACAATCCCCCTTTTGGATAGTATGGAAATGATCCATGTGTAAACTTTCCCCTTAGAAAATTGTCTTTGAATAAGCTTAATGTAAACAGATGAATCATAACCGCATCTCAAAGGTCCCCAAATTTGATAAAATAGAAATATCTCTGCACTTGTGGAATGCTCCTCAAAAACCACAATCAGAACGCTCCCGTTTCATTTTTTTTTCTCGGCGATGTCTCGCATTTTTGCGGACCAAAGTTACTTTTTCAAAAGTTTAGGGGAGATTTTTGGCCACGCGCTTGTTTTCCAGCATTAAAAAAAAAAGAAGCCGCGGCAAGAATGCGTCTCGCCGACTCTTAAAGAGACGGACGGCGTGGATTACGCGGCGCGTTTAACCTCGCTCACCTCGCGGCTCGCTAAAGCAAACAAATGGTAAAAGCGTGCAAAATGTCTGCAATGAAAGCCAGGCTGAGTCAACGGAGCAAAGTTTACAAGATGGCGGCCGGCGTTAATGCTAAACAGCTGACAGAAAAATGGCTTTAAAAAGCGTGTCGGGGGCAGAAAAAAAGATAATTTAATTATCGGGACGCCGAAATTGCGTTCGGGGGGGCTCGTCCACGGAGGTCGGGGTCTCAAAAATGATTGTATTGTATTACGAGTGACGGGGAGAGTTAAAAAATTAACAGTTTATTTGAATATGGGTCGATTTTTTTTTAGTTATTAACTGTAGAAGTCATTTTTGTCCCTTTATTAAATAAATTAAACTCAATTTGGAACATGTGAAGATGCGAATTAAGTTAAAAATAACTTCAGGATTAAAAAGTCGAATGGCTGGGCATTTTATGAAGAAGAAAAAACATTATGAATAGGTTTAAACTTGTCAGGTTTTGACCTTGAAGTGCTGTTTGATCGGACTGGCTCCATCTAGCGTTGAATTTGAGAAGTACAACTAAATGTAGGCTGGACTGAAGATCCCGGTTCTTTCCCTCTTCACTTTTGATTTGCCGCGAGCCACAGTTTGTTGTTTTACGACAACCCGACGGCACCTCGGACCCCCCGACAGATGTAGGGCAAGCACCCTCGCTTTTTTTTTATCCCAATCTCACGGCGGAGGACATTAAATGCCCCCGATTGATCGCCCAAATACAATTTTCCGCGTTATTATGCGGTTAAGCGCGCCCGGGCGTAATGGTTTCCTGGGGATATTGAAAACAAACACATTAGGCCCCGAGGAATCCAGCAGGTGTCGGCGGCCATGACGGCGGGCCCGTTTGATGGGCTTTTGGCGCGTCCGCGACGGGCCGTGTTTACTCAGTGGCCCGCTTCACACGCGGGCTTCTGGCGAGCGGCGCGGTGGTCCCGTGATCCGCCTGACCCGCGCCATGTGTTTTCACTTTGAGTCTGTGATCCGGGGCGCCCCGCCCCGCCCCGCCGACAGGGGGTTTGGGGGGGCGCACGTACAAATTGAACGCTAACCATTTGCAGGCCCCCTCGAGAAAATATGCCGTCAAAATTGGCCACGCCGCAGTAGAGTGTCCGTCGCTGACGAGTTTGAGCCCCGGACCACCGTCGACCGGTTTTAAAGGGTCCGACGTCTGTTGCGGTCGAGGGCGCCGAAATGCGCTTCTAAGGGATTGGACGTTTATTGTCGTCAGTGACAGAAAATGAGTTCAATTGAGGCTATGAGAGGAAAACATGTTAATATAACGTCAATTTAATGATTACAATTGATTTCAAGGTCATGAATTTCAAAATTTTAATATGTTCATTGATCATATGAATTTCACATACCGTTTTAATGTGTAGTCGTTAATGAAGAATTGAACATGATTAATTTCACATCACTATAATGTCATTAATTTAAGGGCTTAACTTGACAACTCGTGTTATGACTTAAAGCATTTCACTTTTAGTGATCAATGTCATGTTATAACTTGATGCGTAATCATAATTTAAGCGCCTTCACATTACAAATTTCACAACATGATAAACGATATCTAACAATATAGGATGTAAAATAAATTTTAATCCGAGGTTTAAATGTAAGATGTGCGTTTTATATTGAAACTGCCACATTGTGATATTTTTCAGGCCTAGCTTACATCATAATGTCAATATTTTTGAAAAATCTAACTCGTCCTACTCCTGTTTTGATTGGTCGCCGACCAGGAAATCATAGCTGCGATTTCGTCTGTTTTTCTTTCCGTACGTTTGACGATGACATGAAAACGTGACCGTAGACGCCCAATTATTTAGAATTGGGAAGCAGTCCAAATGGATTGGACGTCTATGGCAGTCATTGGCACTGACTGGACGTCGTCCCATCGCGTCGCCTCGCTGCCTTTTTGCCGTGTTTGCTTTGATGGGCCTTGGCGGCGGCGCAGCGCTTATTTGCCCAGCAGCTGGGAAAACACGCCAAGCTCGACTGCATTAGTGAGTGCTCATTTTGAAACATTTACACAAGACGGGTGGGTGGGTGTCTGCGTTCTTCTTTATGTCACGTGTCCACACACACGCACACACACACACACACGCACACACACTTAATATGATGTGCTCATATCAGAAGACATTTGATATTTGTGTAGCTCGCAAGTCCAATTCGAACAAAATCTAGATGAAATATTTATTAGATGAGAGGGCAAAAAGGAAAAGTGAAGAAAAAGTAATTGATCAAAAATATTCATTCAAATATTGAATAAAATATATGTAACTAATTGTCGACAAAAAAAATTTGCACGGGAACTTTACTTTTAAAAAAAATATATATCAATCATAAAAATAAAAAAAATTAGAATAATGTTATGCCTTATTCATCTTTAATTTAAATGTTTCCAAAAGTATATTTGTTATAAATAATGATTATAATGATAATTGCCGGAGGACTTTGAGATGTCATTTTTAATCATCTCAAGCTTCTTTTCTTGTGTCACAAATGTTTTGTCATCCATGATAAAAAAAAACAGGGCACAAAATGTGGTTCGCATCTTTCCGCCATTTTCTGTGGCCGCAAGCTATTTTCAGAACTTTTCTTTTTTGCGGTCCCCTTTTTTGCCTTTGTCAACCGTTTCCCTTTTTTTCGGGGCCACCGTCTTTGCGACACCGCCTTCTACTTTTGACTTACGAGCCGTCGACGCGGCGCTAACCGCCACTCATCCGGCGCGTCCCTCAACTTGGCGTAAAGCGTAATGGGCCGCCGCCAAGATGGGAGCATCCGTCAGCGTCGGCGTGTCGAGCGCCTTCAAAACAACCCCAAAAAATGCTGCAAACACGAGAGGATGTGTCATTCATTTATTTCCTTCCGCAAAAAACCTATCAATGTACGCTATGATTTGCGGCGCGACGCCGTCCCTTCTGCTTTTTAGCCGCATCTTTTCAACGTTAGCACTTTTGCATGATGTCATCATCCTGCTGTTGGTTTGATCTAAAGCACATGTGTCAAAGTGGCGGCCCGGGGGCCAAATCTGGCCCGCCGCATCATTTTGTGTGGCCCGGGAAATTAAATCATGAGTGCCGACTTTCTGTTTTAGGATCAAATTAAAATGAAGAGTATAGATGTATATTAAATTTCCTGATTTTCCCCCTTTTAAATCAATAATTGTCATTTTTAATCTATTTTTTCTGTGTTTTTAGTTCAAAAATCATTTTGTAAAATCTAAAAATATATTTAAAAAAAAAGCTAAAATGAACATTGTTTTAGATCTATAAAAAATGGAATATTCAGGGCTTTTAATCCAGTTCTTTTAATCCATTTATAAAAAAAATCTACATATATCTAAAATGTTCCGGCCCACGTGAAATCGAGTTGACGTTAACGCGGCCCGCGAGTCTGACACCCCTGATCTAAAGAGACGCTCAGATCATAAGGCGCCATCCTTGGGTGCAAATTCCCCAAATCTGTTATACACCGTTTACTAGAAATAAACCAGGAGAGATGAATTCATTAAATATAATTTTTTAAAAACGTAATTAGACTGAGGCTGGTTGCTTGCAGTGCCACTGAGGGCTTTAGACGTCCAATCCATTTGAACTTCCTAGCATGTCGGTTCAAGGTTTTGGTAAATAGACAATGCTATAGCAATTCTATCGCGCCAATTTCAAAATAAAATGCAGCGTGTTTCAAGTGTACTGCCACGAAATCTGGATTTAGCTCATGTCGAACAACTGATAAATGCCTTAAAGATATTTTAATTTTTAAACTGAAGAAAAAGTTTGATGGGCAAAAATAAACAAAAAAAAGCGGCGACCATTCTTCACGGGCGTATTTAGCCGTGATTAAAGGCGCTGGGACGCCAGCCATCGCTCACTGTCGGCGCGCTCGGACCTCAAAGCCGATCCGGCGCAACCTCCCGACACCGGGCATTTCCCCGCGGGGGTGCCGCCGCCCCGTGATGCATGTTCCCGGCCGGGATAGGCAGGTTGGCTTTCCCCCTTGGGGACCAGGCGCTAACGATGGCGTGATTGGGCTCCAAACGACTGGGATCAAAGCCACCTCCGGGGAAAACGCCTTTGGCTTTTTATTTTAGCTCATCGGCTACGTTTGACAGGTCGCCAAACCGTGGCGTTTGCAGGCGACAGACGGCCGATCCATTTCAAGCGTAATGTGATAGACGGAACATTTTAACATGGCGGCATTCAAATGTTACATTTATCACATGGAATGACTTCTTTTTGTTCAGACATTCAATTCTGTGTCATGTTGCAATGTTAAATTTATCACATCCTAGCGTAGAAGTTGATGTGTTTGATTCATCAGGTTATGTTTAATTTATCGGGATATACAGTAAAATATTCAGTGTCGCACTAAAAAGTGAAGTCGCGTTTTGACATAAAAGGGAATTCATTAGTCAATTTGTGAACTCGCGTTAAAACACGGTGACATAAAATTGTGACATTAATCACACAGTTACATTGATATAATCAATTTATAATGATATTTTGTGGCATTATCGCATGAAATTGTTTAATTTGTTACCCCTAACGAGAGCAAAGAAACGCAATTTAAATCAATGACATTATTTTATTATTTTCCAATTTTCTAACTCTTTACAAATAGCAATCTGTAGTTATGATATGAAGATTTTCATTAGATTTCTACACTGAATGGAAGGTTTAAAAAAAAAAATGTTGTTGTTCTTGGGAGGAACCTCACTAAAGTTGCTATTTCTTCCTTAATGGCAGGCGTATCAAAATGACATTTTGTACATATATTCTAGCCATGCATATGCAATTATCCCTGGAGCCAGATTTCTTTATTTTATTCACCTCCAGAACCCTCCCACTTTAAATAGATTGGACGCCTCGAGTGTAGCAAAATGAACATTTATCGTCAATCAAAACGGACAAATGAAAGTCATTCGTTGGACGACGGCGACCCGTGAAAGCGAGACGTACTCCGCGCTAGAATAATAAACCTGGGGAGCGATGCATGCTGGGAGGATTAGTCATATTTCTGCGTCTAATTGGGACAATACATCACCGGGGGGCCCCAAAATCTGGACGGGGGGGCTTTCTCCGCATTGTGAAGCCGCCTTTTAATCATGCGTGTAACTTATAGCTTTAAGAGTAAATAAACGGGAGCGTGTTTGCCATATTGCAGGTGTGTGTGCGTGTGTGTGTATGTGCGTGTGCGTGTGTGGTCTCCTAGCGGTGGTCTTTGGAGGGAGTGGAAGCGTCCCTCTCAGGGTTAATATCTGTTTTCCATCTTTCCCAAGTGGCTCTTGAGTAAGTGCGGCTTTTCCCCATTTTCTTCTTTAAAAAGGCCCCCGCCTCTGGGACCCTTGTTCTGCACCCCCAAACCTCCCCCCCCACACTCCACTACCCCCATCTTATGAAATTACAAGCACTTGAAAAGATCTAATGTGCTCTTAATTGTCTCGCGCCGGCTGCCGAGGGGAAGCGGTGGGCTCGCTTTTTTCTCCCTTCTCCTCGACAGTGTGTTTCACATTAACAATAGCCAGACGCACTCACACTGAGAATTTGCCACCAAAAGTGCTTTTAACGCGGCGGCCGCGATCGAACGGGATTGGACGGCGGTGGCCGTCACTGGCGCCGAAATGGGATTATCCGCTGAGAGGCTTCACGGTTAGAAATATGCGTGACCGGTCGTTTGGTCGCCGGTCTTTTGGTCGCTGGACTTTTGGTCAGGGTCTTTTGGTTGCCTGGACCCAAACAACGGGCAACCAAAAGACTGGCGACAAAACAAGGTAAAAACAAGACGGTCTACGCATGAATAAAAGCCAACAATGGCCCTGAGCAGTTTCACTGAGCGGACGTGTGAGTGTAGAAGAGTTTGTATGTACATGCATTGTCCCTTTAAGAAGCGACGTCAGTCAGTGTCAAGAACAAGTTCTCCAACAAAAAACAATAAAAGTATGGGAAATTTGGAGCTTTTCTTTAGCCTAATAATTAATAGGGCATTAAGTATGACTAAATAGTAATTGGCAGTTTGTATTCAGGGAATTTGAGCAATGATTTAAATGGTAATTATCAATAACCTTCCGGGCGACCAAAAGACCGAGTACCAGAAATAAGTTTTAATTTTTTGGGCTAAATTGTTAACTTTGCTTTTTAAACGTGTGGATATTGCACCCAAGGATGACCTAAGAGGCTCATTTAAGTGCGAGCTTCTCCATTAAATTGAAAGCTTCTGATTGGTTGATGACTTTTGAATTCATTTGGGAAAAACTAACAGAAAAATTCGGTCCCTAACGCAGACCCCGCACAAGTCGAGTTCATCCTTGGATGCAATTTCCATGAGGTACACAAAATCAAATGCCAACCAACGAGTTAATACGGCCACTTGAGCAACAATTTGACAGTCAATAACGACTGATAATTTATTTTTTTTGCTCCCTTCTTCAATGGGGTTTTCCTATTTAACTAATTAGACCGTTTTAATAGCATAATTTGCACAATATTTTCTTCTTTCAAAGCCAATGACGTCATTTTCTGCCGATTTCCTGGCTCGCGTGAGTGGCGGCCATGTCACCCCGACCTCAGAAGGGCAAAAAAAAAAAAGCATCGCCATGGTAACAGCTGAGCCGAGCCTCCTGACTGACGGCCCGGGAAAACACCTCAGCAACCCAAACCCCCCCACCCCCCACCGCCCACCGATATCCTCCCTCTCGCTCTTGCGCTCACACCATCGCCGCGGTAACCCTTGCGTGCGGAGGCAGCACCGAGAGCGCCGCATTTTGGCCCCGCTACCTTCCGCATGAGTAGGCTTGGGAGGGGCCGGCGGGCGGGGTGGGGGGGGGGCTATTTGGGGTCGAGGTTGCCCCCACGGAAGGCACACACACAACAAGGTCAACCAATACTGCAGGAGGAATTTTAACCCCCCCAAAAAACAATGAGAAGCATTTTTTTCTTACCTGTTTTGTAATTGGGGAGACATGACAATAAATACAATTAAAATAATAATAAGGTTTTTACCTGGCAGTGACCTCGCCAGATGTCCAATTATTTTAAGAGCGAGGGTCGGCAGCAAACGTTGATCTGCTAGTTTTCCACGGCACTAACAAAAGTTTTTTTTTTTTTTTAGTTTAATTGAATTGGTTATGTTGTAGGAAACTAGGAACCTTAACTAGTGTAATTGATATTCATAATCACTTAAATTTAGTTGTATTCAGTTTGTTTTATGTATTTTTTTTTATTTTCATTGAAATATATAGCATGTATAAAATAATAAAATAGTAAGTGCCATTTTTGGACTACAAATTGTTAAACCACAGTCCACAATATGTTGTGGAATAATTAAAGCAAAAGGCATGTAGTAAATCAAACTTAATAAATTCCATAAGCTGCAGGGTTTAAAGTGGTAGAAGAAAAAATGTGTTTTATACTATGCAAATTACGGTAATTATAATTTACAATGCATTGTTAACTTGAAAAAGTGGATCAGTAAGTAAAGTCAATAATAAAGTAAAGCGAGGACTCCATCTTTCCTGAATGGCAGTTTATCATTTGCAAATGCTAAATCAAAGATAATAAAACAATAAGTTGAGGAAATCATTTTCTAACGACAATAATTGAAGTGAAGAATGAATTTTGGTCTGGAGTGCAATGATCTTATTTCTTAATGAGAGCTGTCTGCGATCATTTAAATGTCTTGTGGCACACACACACACACACACACACACACACACACACACACACACACTTACACACACACTTACACACACACTTAGACGTAAAAACAGAATCATGGCAGACAAGATGCAGAAGAAACAAACAACACATGCTTCCCCTCTCCTCCTCCTCCATGACTCCAAAATACACAAATACAATACAACAGCGTACAAAAACAAGCCTTCCACCCCGATGACAAAATAACTCAAGAATGTGTTTATAGGGTTAGATTTTGTCATCATGAATTAAACATCAGAACATTCCTAAAGGTAGACTTTTTCAAAACGCCTCCATCAAAAACATGCACTCATTTTGGAAGGAGGAAAATATAAGAAAGTAATCAAACACACCAAAGTGAACTCCACATGTTAAATGTTTGAAACTTGTCTTTAATTTAAACTGAGGTTTAAATGGTTGATGGTCAATCAGAAGAAAACAAAGAAGTTGAGTGTCATATTTTCCAAGTTGTCATCATAATTTTTGAATGAATATGTTTTATATAGAGTTGGTTTTTCTATAAAGTTGCATTGTGGAGTTCACAATGCAACTTTATAGAAAAAACAACTCTATAAAACATATTCATTCAAAAATTTTGATGACAACTTGGAAAATATGACAACTTCTTTGTCTTCTGATTGACCGTCAACTATTTAAACCTCAGTTTAAATTAAAGACAAGTTTCAAACATTTACGACATTTGTGCTAAATCATCCTTTGAAAACGTCTCCATTCAAGCATTTTCTGTCTCCCCAGTCACCTAATATAGATTTTTTTTAAAAATGAGGAAAACAAGTTGCCTTTTTTCCCTGCCTTTTGCTCATACTTTTGTTTTTATTTTTCTTGTTCAAGCATGCATGCGAATTGACATAAAAGCGTGTTATCGGCAGCGTGAAGAATGCCACAATGACTTGCTCGCACGTTTCTTAAGTTAGGAAATGGTCTTGAAAATTGGCCCGGCCTGCGTAGTGTTCTTTTGCTCCGTGTGTGTGTGTGTGTGTGTGTGTGTGTGTGTGTGTGTGTGTGTGTGTGTGTGTGTGTGTGTGTGTGTGTGTGTGCGCTGTCAAATGTCAGAGCATAACGTAAACCCATTTGAAAGCAGCGTTCCTCTTTTAACCCGGTTAAATAACAATAACAAAGTCAAGCGGGGGGGTTCAAAAATGGCCTTGAAGCACTTTTCACAAAAACTTTTAAGTGTATAAATTGCAAAAATGCCTCTTTTTTTTTTTCCAAATTCAAGAATGACAATAGACGTTCAATTCATTTGAAGTGGGAGGGTCGGCAGCAAATGAGTCCAGTTCAAATGGATTGGACGTCTAGTAGTGTTAAATGTCACTTTTAATCACTTTGTTAAATAACAATACAAAATGTGAAAGGGTCGTGGAAAAGGTTTTTGCAAAATTGCTTTGAAAACTTTTTTTAAAGGCCCAGGATTAAAATTTGTAACATTAGGCATTGCTAAAAACTATTTTGTTCAAACTGCATAAACATTTAATCAGGCCAACAATGTTTTTGTAAATTGACCATGTGATTATTACTTGGTCAATTAAGCCAGATGAAGAGTTATTCGTAACTTTTAGTTTAAAATTCGTCACGGCAGTCACGAACAATCCATATTTTCTGGACTATAAGTCACAGTTTTTTGTAGTTTGGCTGAACCTGCGACTTATACTCGAGTTTATTTGTTTGTTTTTTTCACTCTGACATCTGCGACATTTTGTTTTTTCCGCCTAGTTACCCGAAAACTGCAATATTTCAGGTTCTCGATTTCACAATCATTTCTTTAACGTCTAATGTTAGCTCTTGTTTTCTGCTAAATTAGGTCCCAAAAGTGATTTGTACTCCTGTGCGACTTTTTGGGGGGGCATTTTTTGGCAAATGCGACTTATATGCCAATTATAGCCCTAAAAAATTGTCATTTTCGTAGAAGTTTTGAGCCATGTCGTCAAAATTGCGCTTCGTAAAACTCAAACTCATCAAATCCATACTTTTGCATACTTAGACCTGGCCAACGAAGTACAAAATGGCATATATATTTTTTTTTGCCACGTCAAACCGTTGACATTCTTTCGCCAGCACGTCATTGTTTCCCCAAACGCCAACGAAAAACCGTAAAAAGTAATCGGAGCTTGCCCTCGCCGACCACTCGTACGTTTTTCTCCAAAGCCAAGTCGGCGCGGTGTTTGTCGGCGAATCGAGCGACGTGTTTGACATGGCGCGTATACAACCCGCCCGCCGCGGCTCTGCTTATTGTAGCGCGCCCGCCGCTTGTTTACCGCCCCGGGCCCGTCGGGAAGGCTTTCCAGTCAAAGAACAAATGCCGCGCATGATGTCATTGAACGCAACACGCCAGCCCTGAAACTTATCGACAAATGAGAGGGGTTTTGTAGTAGGGCCACCAGAGCAATCTGCTTCTCCTCAGCGTTTGAAAGTAGTTTGCCCGCCACGTACGTTTCGCCATCAATCCATCCGTGGCGTGACGTGACATCAAAGTAGGCGGCAAGGATGATATAGAGAGTGGCGTGGTCGCCGTGTCTGTAATTATTCGAGTAGAAATAAAGCTGGGGTGAAGATGTGCTGGTTTCACGAGACAGGTGCTTCCCATGTTGGATTGTTTCAATTGTGGATGTCTGTAAAACTTTTCATGGCTAGGATGAACTTTTTTTGTAAGATCTCCAACCATGGGATGACTGCACAAAATCTGGATGGAAATGGAAATGGCTAGCCATGTGTTAGCATTAGCATCATAAATTGCATATAGTTGTTTGTTATAAGGGCTCATTTAAAAATGCCACAAGTGGATTTAAAGTGATAGCAGACCAATTTTTGACACAATTCCATTTTAAAAAGTCTCCTAGAAATGGTGACTGTGTAAAAAAAAAAAAAGCATTTTTGATGTAGAAAACTAATTTGCCGCTCATGTGTTTTTTTTTTTTACCGTTTTATAGTTATTCCAGTCAAAACAAGGCAATTCTGGTTGTGACATCACCACCAAAATGGATGACATCACAGAAGAGAAAATAAAAGCTTGTGGATAATATGCCGGACTGAAAAAATATACAGCTCATGTTTCTGTTTGGAGATTTTTTAAGAGCATTTAAGATCCACTTTCTTTATAAAATATGGATTTGTATTCAAAATATGGTCTGCTCTAATTTGAAAGTCACTCCCTATAGTACTGCATTACATCTTTTAATAATTGACCAACTTGCTTTCAGTTCAAATGGATTAGATTGGATGTCTACAATTAGCACAGAAAGATGTTTTTACAGCCGGCCCTTGCAGTTTAAATGAATTGGACATCTATCATCTTCAATAGCATGTATTGAGTTAAACACTGTTAACTAGGGTGTATTTCTATTTAATTTGACTTTCACTTGACATAGTATTTAAAGTTATCAAAGATATATCTGAAAAATCCAATCTTGGTTATTCAAAAAATACGAATCATCATCATTGTAAGTTTTTTTTTTGTAATGCAAAGTTGAAAACGGCCGTCTGGAAAAGTACCGCATTTTCCCCCCAATTTCTTTTTCAATTTTTCACCTCATTCACATCATTAGCGGCTGTTGGAGAAAGCTTTTTGTGCGTGGCGGGTCTTCATGTAACGTAAAAAAAAAAAGAAATAAAAAGAGGAAAACCACCTAAAAGGCTTGGGAAACACAATGACACATCAAAAGAACAAGCTGAAAACTTCAGAGGATAATAAAACTCATGAATATGCTCCCAGCCCAAAGGAACAATGCGTTTAAAAGTGTGTGTGGCACTGACAAGTGTGTGTGTGTGTGTGGTGGTCTTAAAGTTTGCGGTTAAAAGCGGGGACAAAAGCAGAGGAGCGCTCATTCATTCCGCACGTTCATTATTCCGCCGCCATGTCACATCATCGTGCGCTGCCACTTGAAACGCTGCTTTTATGCTGGAAAATGTAAAAAAAAAAAGAAGAATTTAGGACAGATGTTTCTACTACTTCACTTGCTACTTATTTACGCGGGTTTCTCCACGTAGGGTAAACTCGTCAAGATGGCGAGGCGGTTGGTAACTACTTGGCTGCCATTAATGTCACAGTCCCAATAGATTGGAAGTGTATTGGCACTGAAACGTGATCGTAAAATGATTGGCGGGTCAAAGTCATCTTTTGCATTTTTGGTGTCCTTCTCCTACTTGCCCATAAATAATACATTTTTCAAATGAAAAGACACTTGGAAACTTTTTTTAAAACCTAGAAATGGTCAAAATCCTGTTTCGTTAAACCTGTTGCCAATATTATTTTCTATTTTATTTTGAAAGTAACTTATTTCATGTTATTCATTCATCTTCTCTACCGCTTAGGGGTGCTGGAGCCCGGCTCAAACACTCTGGACTAGTCGCCAGGCAGTCGTGTGACACATAGAGACAGACAACCATTCCCCCTCGCAATGCCACCAAGCGGGAATCGAACCCACGCTTCTCTGCACCTGAGCCAGGCAAGTGAACCACCACACACTCAAATATCCCTTATTTTATTTAGAAATGAACAAGAACTAAATATTCCTAGTTCAAAATAACAGTTTATTCATTTTAAATTCTAAAAGAAAGGGAAAAATGTTATTTTCGCGATAAACAGTCAATGCGCAATTTACTTTCGCGGTCCGTAAACAAGAACGTGGTGGGCCACTTCTGGTCCCGGGGCCTTCAGTTTGACACCTGCGACCCTCTGTTTCTCCTTTCATTAAACCCCCCGCCCCCCAAAACATTTGTCTCGGTGGTCTCCACTCGTAGACACCCCGCAAGTGGGCGCTTCTGGTCTCCTCGGAGGTCCGCGCGTTTTCCGCCGCTTTTGCCGTCGGCGCAATGAGGTCTCGTGACCAAAAGGAGGCACTTGAGAGCGCGCTAAGTCTCCTGAAGTGGGCGCCCAATTAACGCGGACGAGGTGTTGCGGCGGGCGAATGGCGCGAGACGGCCATTTGCAAGAGGGAGGTGAAGATGGCTAGTTTACTTGGTTTTGCTAGTCGTGCTAGTAGTAGTAGCTGTGTTTACTGTCGTAGTAGTTGCAGTATTGTCAACAGTAGAATTTCACCCGGTAACAGTCATCATTATTTATTTATTTTAATTCATATTGTGTGATCTTGATTATTTTCCACCCGTAATTTTTCCTTAACTCGTTTTCATAAGCCTACAGAGTGGTTGAATTTTTTTTTTACTGTGGTAGGATTTCAATATCAACACTTTGTACTTACTATTTAAAGCCAAAATGACAATTGAGTCATCAAAATAAATAGAAAATAAAAATGGCCAATGTAACAAACTGAAAATATATTGCGTGCATTCAACAAGGGAAGAAACATGTAAAGATGGGCTCAAAAAATGAGCGTCTCTATTGGAGCTATGCATAAAAAAATAATTAAAAATAACCTTGGAGGCACTTGAATTTGATAGAAAAGCAGCACGTGTAGAAGGAAGAGGCTGACCTTTCTCTTACGATCACTTCTTTGCCTGAGAGCCTTGTTCTATTTCTCAGCTGTGATTTCCTGCGGCGGTTGCGCATTAATATTCATTTTAACATTAAATACCACAGTGCCAATTTTCGTCAGTGCGTGAACGGCACCTGCAAATTAGCATTCAAAACAACCAAAATATGAATGATTTTCTTTTTCTTTGCCAGCCTTGTTCTCCATCTAGTTTGAATGATTTTTAAAAAAATAGAATGATCATGTTTCAGTACCATTGACAGCAAAAAAAAAACAAATAAACACCAGTCTATATTGACCTGGAGGGGTCCTAATTCAAAATGGATTTGACATCCATCGCTGTCAATGGCCGCCATTGTAGTTATTTAGCCATTGATTCCATTTTTTTTATGGAAAGCAGCTTCCTCTTCTTATTCCTCCTCCTCCTCCTAGACCCTTAAAGAAGTGTGTGTGTGTGTGTGTGTGTGTGTGTGTGTGTGTGTGTGTGTTTGGCCGTGTCCCACTTTCGCGGGCCTCCCCGCGGACACTCGGCTGGGTGAACCTGACCGGTCAATTAGCCCGAGCGGCCCAACGTAAACATCGCGTGCGTCGGTGCGCCCACTGTCATCTCTACATCCTTCCATCCACACACACACACACACACATATGCTGCAGTAATTCCATTTAATGCAAAGAGCACTCCATTTGAATGAATATCCACGCAAAGAATGATTCCATTAAGTAAAAGCCTCCCGTCGACACGCCACCCAGAAATTGTCATTTAAAAAAAATTAATTAAAATGCACGTGCAAATATCAAATTTAGGTCAGATGGCATTTTAAAAGCCCACTTGACAACTTATTGCTGTAAAAAAGAAAAGTCACTATAAAATATGTCGTCAAATGCTCCTTTTCATTTGGAAAAAAATGAATTTACTACAGAAAAGCAAGTTCAAATAAACTACGACCGCCTGGCTTGCATCAGCCCTCTACTGGCTACCTTGGAATCTACAGACAACAATAAGTCCGTAATCAATGATTAAACCCAATCATCAAGCTTTTGATATATATTAATAAAATATAATGTAAATAAATTAAGACTCAAACTGCTAATGGATTTTGCTAAATGCACTTGTTGGTCATATACTAAGATATTGAGTGCTCTTATTTTGAAAGGCTCTCTTAGAATGTACCTTGAAAGCAAGCTTCTCTTAGCAAACATCAGATTTGGAGTGAAATATTATTCCGAGATATGATTTTATGCGTGCAAACAAAAGTGTTCCATTTTTGAACAGGCAAGGTTAGGAGAACCCCCCCTAAAATAACAAGCAGCTGCAGGGACATCAATAATTAATATCTAGGGAGTGGCTGGCACATGCACACACACAAATTAGAGGTTTATGATATCAAAAAATAATTCATTTATATTTTAACTCCATTGAAATCTTGTAAACTCAAGTATTTTTAACCATGAAAAATATCAAGCCGTTATTTACAATTGGGGGAAAAAGGCCAACAGTAGTTTATATCTTATTTATTTGAACACAAAATACTGCATTTTCCAAATTTAAAGTACTTTTTTATGGTTTTATCATTTTTTTTGCTATGTAGACTCCAGTTGTTTTTTTTCTTTTGACTACTAGTTGTGATTATTTTTACTTTTTATTATAGTTATCCCAAAATAGTTATGTTTGTCTCTGATAAGTAAAATAAAAAAAATCAAGCCAAAAAAGTACCATTTTTACTCGTTTTTTTCTCCCACTGGTACAATGTATAGTCCCAAAAAGTATTAAAATAATACCTGTTAAAAATTTGGAGAGAAAACTGAGTTTTTATTTAAAGTCTAATCCATTTATGATTCAGTCAAACCTCAAAAATACTTATTGAATTTAAGACTTTTGACCCCCAAAGCAGTTTTGTTTAAACTATCAATTATTATCTCTACTAATAAAAGAAAAAATCAAAATCCAAAAGTAGTTCAGGCACAAATATCTTAAATGGTATTGTCATATATGAATGACAATGGAAAAATCATCATGCTTTATTTGGCATTGAAATAGAAAATGACATATTTGAGTGAAATGAAAGGACGGACGGGTTCTTTACAATGAGCCCCCTCCCCTATTTCAAAGCAGTTTACTTCAAATTGACCCGTTAATTGTGTCTCCAACATGTGCGATGACCTCCCCCCAAAGGAGCCAAGCCGCTTTTTACGGCCCTTTGCCTCACTGACCCCGCCCGGAACCTTAAAACCTTGAAGCGGGCCTCCTTAGCCGGCCGGCCGGGGTGCTTAATCCCGCAAACATGGATTTAAACAAACACTGTAATCCATAACTCCTCTTTTTTTTTTCCTTTCTTCCCTTCGCCATTCCCGCACTCGCACGCCATCGCGCATGTGACAATTTCAAAGTATTTTCCGTAGTTTCTCGCATATACGCCGTCTATCTCGCAAAAAAAATAATGACTTAATTGAGGGTACGTCTTATATGCACACAAATTAGACTTAACATGCACCAAACTTCAAGGTGACAAAGACGAAACGCCATAACGCGAGAAAATACGGTCATTTATTTTGAAATAGAGAAAAGATAAACAGATAAAACGCTTAACGAAATTTATTTTGACGTCGATGAATGAAATTCAAGGGGAAAAAACTATATAATCTTGCATAAAACATGAAAAAACTCACTTGTGCCTGCCATTGCTCGCTTAGGGCGCCGTCATCTTACTTAGGGCTGACAAACTAGACCGCTATGGACACACTTCCTGGTTGTACTGCTCACATGATTTCCTTTTTGAATTTGTCTACGTGCAGGCAATGTGCAATCCAGCGATCGATTTAAACATTATCTTAGAAATAGCACGTGCGATGATTTTTCTTAAAATTTTCCCTTCAAAGTAACACATTTGTACTCATCATAATCATGACAATCAGGATATATTTCACATTTTTATTGTAATAGACTTGTTAGCATGCTTTTAAATAATTTACCAATCTCATAAATTTGTTGCATTTTTAACTAAATAAATTCAATGTTTGAACCTGATGACTCAAATGATAAATTAACATTTTAATATGCTAAATTTAGCATTATTGCATGATGAATTTGAAGGTAAATTTACTGTTATAAAGCATTGCCTTTTAATGTTTAGAGTTAACAAATGTATGTATATATATACTTGTGTATATGTGTGTATGTGTGTATATGTGTTTATATATATATGTATATATGTATATTTGTGTATGTATGTGTATATATGTGTATATATACACACGAATATACATTATATATACACATATACACGTATACATATATACATACATATATATATATATATATATATATATATATATACATATATACATATATACATATATATACATATATACACACACACACATATACACACACACATATACACACATATACATATATATACATATATATACACATATACACACACATATAATATATTTGACATGGTGTCAAACTGGTGTCCTGGGGGCCACATCTGGCCCGCTACATCATTTTCAGCGGCCCAGGAGACAAAATTCCAGCCGTCCTAACAACGTTTAGCTCGTTTGCCGCTAAACTTTGAGTTTTTTCTCCACCAATGTTACACTCGTCGGCCATCGACCGACCAATGGCGTATCACGATTGCAAGCGCGCTAGCCCTTAGCGTCGGCGTCCCCTCCCTGGGCCGGATCCAGCACCTCGGCGCTCCCTTGAAGCGGTTCATCAATATTTTGGTTGGCCTTTGACTCGACCCGGCCGTTCCGACAATGGGATTTGGGCTACACTAAATGGGCCGGCTTAGCAGCGGAGGGCCGGCTAATGAGAGGATGTCGTCTTGAGTTTGGACTCTCGTCCGGAGGGCGGCCGAGCGGAAACAAAAATCCGACGTTCCGTTAAGCCGCCTCACGCAAACTTTCAAAGCCGCTCCAGACACTTTGGGAATCGGGGAAAAAAAGGAAAAAAAAAAATCCATCCCCCCCCTTTACACCCCCACAAAAAAAGTGCCCTCTACGTTTCTCCTTCGTGTGGCCAAACAAACGTTTTTCTGGTTTACCTCCAAGCGTGGGCCGTTTTTTTGAGAGACAAAGGCGGCTTTGGTGTGTTCGGCCAATTTTTTTTTCTATTTTTTTTTTATGGCCGTCCTGGCTTTTTTTTTCTCAGGCGCTCAGCTGGACTAACAAAAAAAAAAGGATAGGGAAGAGGCCAGTGCTTTGCTTTTCTTTTGCTGCTATTTTATGACTTGATTCTTGACATAAGTGCTGATTTGGATCATTTGTCTAATGGACTTTCACTTTATTACTTTTGCTTAAAAAAAAAAATCACAACTTTTTTAGTCACATTAGATGTCAAATTGCGATTTGTTCTTGTATTTCTTATTATAGCCATTTAAAAAAAATAGATTTATGTACTTCTGTTTGGACTCTTAATTAATTACTACAATGTTAATTTATGACAGCATTTAATATGATGATATCCACCTTAAATGGACTTGATGTCAAAAAAAATCCACCAAATTGTCCGTTTTTAAGAGCTTCAAACAACCTTTAGATTGAGTTGACACAATAGTGCAGTTTCATAAAATACTTTTAAAATTCTCTGTTTTATTTTTACTATTATGAATGTTTATGGTATGTTTAAGTAGTTGCACATTGGCTATTCATTCACCAAACTAAAGTTTTGATTAACAAAGTATATACTAAATTAGATTTTTTTTACTTTAACAAATGTAGAATATTTATAAATACTTTTATAACAGATAATGTGATAATGTGCACTTTAAAATAATTTTAGGTCCTCCACTAAAACCTTCTTTTATAGTGTATTTAATGATCTGTATTTATTTTTTTATGACTTTATAAAAAGCTGCAATAGATGTTAGTTTTTAATTTAACAAGCAAAAAGATAAGAAATATTAGACATTTTGTATTAAATGTAGTTAGTGCCAATGACTAACTAGCATCATATGTTTAAAAAATGTTTTTGTTTCAATGATTGTTTATTTTCACACTTTCTTCTTATTTTGCAATTATTGTGCAAAGAAATTGACAAAAATATTCATTGTAGTGTGCGATAAAAATATTTCCATCACTGTGAAAAAATGATTAGAATTTCTGTTTTATAGACTTAAACAAAACAACACAAACATATTTTTCTACATTCAACAAATATGTTATTGAATTGTTAGAATTACCTCCTGTATAATAATCATGGAATAAAAATCATCGTAAATATTTTTAAAAATCATAGTAAAGTATACCTATCCATATTTAAAAAAAAAAGCTAAAGTGGATTTAAAATGGGAAAAATATATAGTATTTTTGCAAAAAAAGTGAAAACAAAACATTGATATTAAAATATGTGCCAATAATGCAGAAAAAAAAATATTTTTGAAAAATGATCATATATTTGCTTGATATCCAGTAAAAAAAGGCATTATTATTATTACAGATCAGCAACCCAAATTCTAATCTCATATGTAAAAATCCATATTTTCTGAATGAATCATAATTCATATTCATGTTTTGAACCGCCAAATCTAAATTCCCTGTTGAAATGAAGCACCCAAAGAACCCCTTAAAAACCCACCTGGAAAAAACACCCCGAAACGTAAACCCCACATTTCCAAGGTTCTCTTTGACAGTTGCCTTGGCGACGAGATACGCTTTGTTGTGATTTATTAGCAGGGGGCGCTAATGTTTACGTAACGTGTGCCCTCGCTCACATTTAGCCGGGCGCTGGCTAGCCGTGTTAGCACAACACGCCTTCGCCATGCGCCCATTGGCCGCCTTCTTTCGAGGAACCTCCTCCCCGAGCGACAGACTCCATCGCTTTCGCTCCAATAATCCGGCACAAATGCTAGCCGCATGTGGCCGCCGCGTCCCGTCCCGGCACGCACGCACGCACGGAACCGCCGTCGTCTTCTTTCGCCGTCGTGGACGTCCGATTGATTGGGGTTCGTGGGGTTAATAGTTCAAGAGCGGGTCAAATCCAACTTTGACGGCGGTAACTTTGTAGCTAGAAAATACAAGGAGAAATTAGCCCCTCCCACTCCAAATGGATTGGACGTCTAGTGCGGTCAATGGCAGGAATTCCCAGGTGATCGCCATGATAGGCATTTAATGAGTTCTTTTTCTTGTCGCGTTCTTGTTAGTCATTTGAGGCTCCTTTTGGGTCACTTCCTGTTGATTTGGGGTCACTTCCGGCACATTTTAGGTCATTCCGGGGTCACTTTCTGTCCATTTTGGATCATCGGTGGCAAACAAGTTAGACACAAAGAGACAAAATTTGAAACTACGAGAGTTAAAGAGCGACAACTTCCGTCAGAAACAGCATAAAAAAATAATCCAATATGCCAAACTTTTTAAATATCATTTATTATTGGTTTTTAATGGGCCCTGATGAATTGGAGTCAAAATATACATGAAACGAAGCCAAGAGCTGCAATAAAATATGATAAGAATCAAAGAGGTGCATTTATTTTGGCCGGGAGCCGCATGCAGCTGGAGAGCCACAAAATATATAAAATATGATAAGAAACAAAGAGGTGCATTCATTTTGGCCGGATGCCGCATGCAGCTCGAGAGCCGCGTGTTCGCCACCCCTCTTTTAGATCATTTCCTGTAGATTGTCCTGTAAATGTCCGGGTTCTTAGTTTTGATAGTTGCTTTTTTTCCCCATTGCAAATGAATGGAGTAGTTTTTGTCAAATTGTATGTTTTTGACAAAAACGATGCCATTTTGTGCATCTTCATTTTTTTAATATGTAAATTATAAGTAAAAGTAGAACCAAATACATTTTGATTTCAATTTTTGATAACATGGGAAATTAAATGTGACTTTTGTAGTTAAAAAAACCCAAACACTTTTTGGAACGTTTCAAAGTTGAAAAAAAGAAAGCACGATTATCTGCGGGGAAAATTAGACTTTGACGAGGACGATTGTGTGGCGCGGGGCGAGTTGCCAGAAGCGGCGGTCTGTTGCGAGCGGATCGCTTACAGCAGACTGACACCCAGACTTCAACCCACACACCTCAGAGAGACGTAGCCCCCCCAGACCCCCCCCTTCCCCTCGTTCGCCCCCTTCGCCCCTTACCGTCTGCGTGCCAACATGGCGGAAGAGAGAGAGAGAGAGGGGGAGGGACAAAAGACCTCCTCCTGGCATCTCCAGTTAGCACTTGCCGCCCCTATAGGGAAAAAAATCGTCCATTCTAAGCGAGATTTGACGTTCTAATGTTGCATTGGCATTTTAGCGTGATCGTTTTCCCGTTTTTAGGCGATGTATTTCACATTTTTCCGCGATTCGATCTTCGTTTTACGTTGTAATGTGATTGAACGGGATGAGTGTTACGTTTTAATAGATATGTTTTGTTTTGCATTAAAATTGAATGCCAAATTGTACGTAAAATGTGATGAGATATGAATTTGCATTTTGATTTTAATGGAATAGTATAGAGTTAAATGCTTAGAAAAAAAGCTAGATTTAGTGCCATAACCAGTGAGTATTTCTGTATTTGTTCATTTTAATGTCACGATTTGAGGAATTAACATTGTCTTTTAAAACAGGAATGCTTAATAGTGTTAGCATTAAACCTGAATAATGCAAAATAAATAAATGACCAAAAAGGCTCACACAAAAGGTCAAAGATCTTAAATGTTTCTCTTATAAATATGTTTGTATATTGTGGATAATGACCCCAAATAGTCAGTTGCTCTATAAAAGGTCAAAGGTCAAGTGTCAACTTTTCAGTAGATGTCCCTGAGAGGCTTAAATCTTAAATCATTTTTCACAAATGTTATATGTTTACAGTAGTCCAGAGCCTGTCTGCTTTCATTCTCCTCCTTGTGTCAAATTCCCAGCATGGAGCAAAATATTGCGTGGCCCCCTAGTGGTGCCTTTTTCAACCGCCCAACCCCCCCCCCCCCCCCCCTTAAATGAAATCAACTGGAATACCGCCAGTGTTAGGCTGACAGTATAG
Organism: Stigmatopora argus; assembly: GCF_051989625.1. Lineage (NCBI taxonomy): Eukaryota > Metazoa > Chordata > Actinopteri > Syngnathiformes > Syngnathidae > Stigmatopora > Stigmatopora argus. The sequence continues at coordinate 3,186,891 of NC_135402.1, forward strand.
GCAGGAAGTTTGGGAATCCTCACCTCTCTTATTAGCCCGCCACCGTTTCTTAACCTGGGCAGGTCTGGAGTCGAGGACCCCTGCCCCCCCCCCCCCCCCAACTGCTTTCCCTTCCGTCTGGAATGGAATTAGAGTAAAATTACAGCATGAGGTCACGGCACTCTGGCAACCAAGTCAACAAAGCTTTGAAGCCCAAGGGATAATGTTTTGACTTAAGTGTGTGGGGGGGGCTTTAAAAAAAATGGCCAAAAAATAAAAGTGTGGGGACGAGCCGGAACCCCTGAATTAAAAAGCGGCGAGTCGATATTTTGCGACGTGGGGATGAGGTAGCCCAAAAAAGCCAAAAAGAAGAGGAAATGAGTTTTTCCGATGAACGGCGCCGACCACACGGAAACGTTTCGGAAGTCTTCCAACTTCCTTCGGGGATTGAAATTGAGAAGCCGCACACGGAGGCCAAAACCCGAGTCTGCTTTGCTCTATCTTTTGGCCCCATCGCCATCCGTCTTCATTTTGCGCCTATTTGCCTTCCATAAGCCGCGTCGTAAACGTTCCCGGCTCTTCATTACGCAACGTAGCTTTTCATGCTTATTAAAATGTATTGAATATGACAGCAAAATGGATGTCCAATCATGTTAAACCTACAAGGATAAATGACGGTTGTAACTTTGTGTACTTAACATTGGAACACAGTTTCATGCTATAATTGAACAAATGGGAGCTTTTTAATTCAACTTTACAACCCGATCCATTTAACACAACAAATTAATAACTTGACTTATCTCACTTAGACATGTATGAGCTTATTAATCTTTAAAAAAAGCGGTTCAAAACACCAATTTCTCCCCACCGTTATGACTCATCGCTAGCCATTGACTCCGTTAGGCGTCCAATCCATTTGAAGTCGGAGGGTGACCATTGTTCATTCGCTGCCAACCTCCCATTTCAAATGAATTGGACGTCTGTCTACTACTGATCAACTCATTTTTTTCAGGCCGCCGAAAGAAAAAGTTTGCACACCGCTGAGTTAAACTCTAAATGTACAATAACACATTCAAGCCAAAGCCTGATAAATGTAGTTTTTTTTAATTTTATTATTTCTGAAGTGTTTGTTTAGTGTGCCATGGACAGTGATAGGTGTCCTATCCATTTGGACAGGTAAGTGTTGAAAGGGTATACTACTTGTGAGAAGGTAAATTGTCAAATATTGCAGCAGGCAGCTGGGAATTTTGGCATTATGAAGAGCTGGTGTGTGCGTGCATGCGGGGGTGTAAAAGCCACTTTTGTAGTGGTACGAGAGGGCAAATGGAAGCCCGCTAAGTGCTGCGGATAAAATGACGTCGCCGTCGGTAAACGGGCAAAAGTGGCCATAAAGAGGTTTGATGGGGGGGAAAAAATCAGGGCTTCAACTTTGAAATAAAATGTGCTGCTGGAAAAGTTTAGGAAAAAGTTTTTAAACTATTTCACTGATGATAATGTTAAAGATATCAAAAATGCTAATATACAAATAAAGTAGAGGCCCAAAAAAGCTGGAAGTGAAGCTAGAAATCCAGAGGAGGCAAAATATTTTTAAAAAAAGCTATTTTAATAAAATTCTAAATTAACTGTGAGGCCTGATAGAAATCATTCAATCGCTGTCGACTCTTTCAGTCAAAAAAAATGGACGTCTATCACCGTCAGATGCACCCAAACGTGAGGAATCCCGGCAAAATAAAGGCCAACTAAAATAAAGTACCACTTTAATCAACATCAATGATTTAAAAAAAATGTATCTATAAAATTTGAAGGTATAAAAATGCAATGTATGGAAATTTGATGAGACCGGATTTGAATTCCTGAAAAGTATCCCATAATAACCTCCTTGCTGTACAGCTGTTCTGAGTTGAACTTTATATTTGTCGAGCAAAAGAATAATATTACGCCGCTAAGTGGAGAATTTGCATCCGATGACTGGCCGCCTCGTACGGCCATGTTTTACTTTGATAGGGCACCGTGTTGTGACAGGAAACAGGAAGTGACAGCTGGGGGAGAATGTATCAAATTCAAGTGTACCCACACGGAATAACAAGAGTTGTGCTAAAAAAGACTTTGAAATGCCACATTATTCATTGGACAACTTTTAGATTTCGAATTCAATGCTTTCCAAATCAAAACAATGTGTGGAATGATAGAAATCTGAAAACGAGTATTGTTTTTAACCATCAGGCCTCGCCATCTTGGTGGAAAGGAAGGAAGGAAACAAGCAAGGAAGGAAGGAAGTGATCTTCGCTCACCATTTCAAGGAAACCAGGTACGATTTTGCACAAAAAAATAGCCCCAAATTAATCTAAATGGCGAAAATATGATAGGGTACTCAAAGTTATTGACGTGTGCTACCTTGTTTCTTAATGTGTGCGTTTGCTTCATGTAGAGTAAGGCATTAAAAAATGGTAAAACGTAAAATGTATAGCACAGCATTTTTCATCCTAAAAAATGACCAATTATAGTCTGAATAGAAAATGTATTCAAAAATACAATATAATATAAATGTTAGATGTTAAATGTGCACAATATTTTTTTTTTACATTTTGGGGTTTTAGTCTCCAAAGAAAAACTGCATATTTATTATACATGGTCTAATTTTTTTTTTTCGTATTGCAAAAAGTTCTTGCTATGTTTTTCCTAAACAACCGTGCACCTGTTGCCCCCCCATAAAACAACCCCTAATTTTCCCATAGAAAAAAACCCTGTTTATTATGCATGGCCTTTTATCTTGTAAAAATAACCCCATGTATTTAAGGCTGTGTTTTATTGAAAAATGCAAACATAGCGTGGTTATATTTTTACCTAAACGACCAAAAGACCAGTTAAAATCTGAAATGTTTTTTTTTCATCCTCAAAAACATAACCATGTGCAATAATGTTTTATATATTCTTTAAAAAAACGTATATTATGCAGGGCCTTTTTCCCCTATAAAAAAATCCAGGTATAGTAAGGCTTTCTTTTCAAAACATATACGACCACAATAAGGCTATTTTTTTCCTAAACAACCACGCACTTGTTGTCCCAATAAAAAAAAGTCATGTATAATCTTTTCTCCTCAAAAAACACGACCATTTTTACAGTAAGCCTTTTCTTCATATCATGTAATGTGGCATCCACCCACCAAAAAACCCCATAACATGTTTTTATCTTACTACAATAAGGTATTTCGCCCTCAAAAAACTTAAAATTTAACCACAACTTTCCTTCAAAAAGACGCATGCGCAAACATATTTGTGAAATATGGCCCTAAAATAAAAATGACACCCCAAATAAGGTTTAAATTCTGTTCCAAGTGCCAATTTGTACCATAAAAGCACAATTTAATGAACTTGAGGCTCCTATTTAACAGCCAATGAATGCCCTTTTGCCCGTTTTTGTTTGTTTTGCTTCCTGTTTGTTTGTTTATAAACAGACTACTGGCCTTTTCTCACTCTCTTTTTTTTGCTCTCACTTTTCTCTCTCTCTCTCTCTTTCTCTCACACACGTCGCGTGTTACATCATCACGCAATAGCTGTCCTCTCGTGGCCCAGTGAACTAGCTGCGAGCGATGCACCGATTTAGCTGCTACACACAAACACCCACATTCAAGTCACGGAAGCAGCAGTTGAAAAAAAAATGCAATTATTTTCCATTGGTCACCATGGAGGGTGATATACGTCTAATTCCACGAGGAGGTCCTCTTCAAATGAACTGGACATCTATCACCGTCAATGGCATGGTAGGAAAATGAGGGCAGGATCGCGTGACAAGGGTCACGCGCCCCACGAAAAATGGAATATTTTTTTTGCTATGAGGTGAGCAGATGGAGAAACTTTGTGGCTGCCCTAATTGCTTTAAATAAAAAGAAATAATTGTTGTATAGCTAGTTAGTAATAGTTTAAAAATGATATATGCCAAATTTGATTGACTAACTTTTACAAATTGATACAAATAATGCATGGTCTGCCATTAATGATATTTTTGCACATGCATGAATCCAAAAAATGTATTTCCCTTCATCTATTATTATTTGTTTCCAAATCATAATTTATTCCTCTTATAAAAAAATGTGTGTAAAAATAGCACACGTTATTTACAATTGGTTTCAGCCCAAAATGTCCATTTCTGACTGAAATAAACACACACTGCATGTGATCCAATGTCTGTCTTATTTTTGGAACGCTTTGTGTTTTATTACAAATTTTTAAAATCAAAGTCCCGTTCAAACTATTCATATTAATAATAAGAGGAAAACATGTGTTTGACACATTAATACATTATTATTAGTTTTTCCAAAACAACATGTGATCATTTCGAGCAATTCGTCCTGAGATTGTGGCTGGAGGAGACAAGGTCCAAATAAGTATCCTGAAAGCTCCCAAGAAAGAAAAAGCAAAAAATAAAAATAAAATAAAAAATTAAAAAGATGCCCATTAAATATCTCCTCAAGCGCGCACGCCCATGAAAAGGTACAAAAATAATCCTCCTACCTTTTGACCGAGGGCCCGTTTATTTGTTCGTTTGCCTGCCTAAAAATTAGTTTATTGTTCTTTCTTTCTCGTATATTCGGGTGAGCTTTAACAGCCCCCGGCGGTAAAGTTCTCCAGCGGATGCCCCAGCGTGGCACCCATCACCGGCATCGCCGCCGGGGAAGTCCTCGGTGGGCTGGGCGACCCGGCGCCGATGATGCTCTCGATGGAGAAGGGCGAGCGGTGCACCGGCGAGCCGTCTTTGCGCGAGCCCTGCGGACCGCCGCCTACCTGCGGGTAGAAGCGACCCCGGGGCGAAAGCGAGGCGTGGGGGAGTACGGGGCGGGTGGACGGCGACTGAGACTGGGATTGAGACTGGGACTGCGAGTGCGAATGCTGCTGCTGCTGTTGCTGGAAGGCCAGGAGAGCCGAGTGCGCGTGGTGGTACGACTGCAGCTGGAGGCCGTAACCCCCGCAGCCGTAGCCCGGGTAGCCGTAGGCGGCGGCGGTTGCGGCGGGCAGGAAGCCGGCGTGCTCCCGCAGCAAGTCCTGCGTCTGCTGCCGCTTGAAGCGCTTCCGTCGCCGCAGGAAACTGCCGTTGTCGAACATATCCGCCGACTCCGGGTCCAGCGTCCAGTAGTTGCCCTTTCCCGGGTTGCCCGGCTCCCGTGGGATTTTGACGAAGCAGTCGTTGAGCGACAAGTTGTGCCGGATAGAGTTCTGCCACGCCGGGAACTTTTCGCGATAGTACGGGAAGCGGTTGCTGATGAAGTCGCAGATTTCGCTCAGGGTTAGACGCTTTTTGGGGCTCTGGAGGATGGCCATAGTGATTAAGGCGATGTACGAGTAAGGCGGCTTCACTAAGGGGTTCTTGACACTCGCCGAAGCCGCTTTGTAGGCATCACGAGCGGCTTCCGAACTGGCGGCCGCGGCTGGCTCTGACGCCGGGGGAGAGTGCTGTTGCTGCTGCTGCTGCTGTTGCGGCGGCGGCGGCTGCTGTGGAGGCGGAGGCGGGGGGAAACCGCGGCCGTGCTCGCTCTCCTCCCCCTCGCCCACGACGTCGATGTCGGTCTCTTCCGAGAGGACAGAGGCGTCCGACATCTCGGAGCTCAGAGTCATGGCTCTCCTCTCACGCCCGGCCGCGTCCACCGAGGCCAGATGAGGATGAGGAAGCGCCGGCGTGCCCCCCTCCCTCGGCGAGGCTCATACGAGGGGGAGGAGGGGGGGTGAAAGGAGGAGAAAGAAAAGGATGGGGGATACCGGGGCGAGGAGGTCGCAAGAGGGAGATGAGGGACTCTTTCGGCTACCCCTATGTCCATATGCTTCCACACGAGTCGGCGTCCAGTTCCTTTCCGTGCCGTTCTGTGCCGGTCCGGTCCGGTCCGGGCCGATCAATCGCCACGCGAGGGCCCGGAGTGAATCCGGGAGGGGGCGGACCGTCCGGCGCTTGTTATACGGGCACCCCTGGTCACGTGAACTACACGTCACACATAGGCCGACCACGAAAGTAACACTCACTTTCTTTCCTTTCCTTTTCTTTCTTTCTTTCTTCTTTTTTTAAATTTATATATTATATCAAATAGACCGTTTTTTAAAGATGCATTTAATTTTACACGACTTAACGGACGCCCCCTTTCCAAAAACAATTAACAAAAGAAAAGGAAAATTATACATTTTGGTCGTGTTCAACTGCATACAAATAAGTTAGACTAGTTTATGAAATACAAGACACATTCAAAAAAGAAAACAAATAAATTAGATTCAATAGTTAGTTGTGCCCATTTTTCAAATATATATTTAAAAACTCATGAAAAAGAAAGTTCCAATGTTATCATAGTGTACCCTATCTATCACAAGAATAATGATGAACGAGTGCTCCATTAAAGTTTAGATTATAAAAAATAAATGACCATTCAAAACATGAAAATAGAAAAGTCTACCAAAACAAAATGACAAAAAAGCTAAAAACGTAACATTCCAATGAAAAGATGACATGAAAACTATAAATTCAATAGCTTCATTAAAAACACAACATAAAAACTACTTCACATAAAAATTAAACAAACCCAAAAGACCCAAAAGAATAACGATATAACGTTCATAGAACTTTTGTTGAACATCAAAATGCACCCCCCAAAAAACGATGCTTTCAAGTGCTTATAGAAAAAGTAGGAGCGAATAATGAAGACGACACAATCGAGTGCAAAAGAAATAAAAAAGCTTACAGTTACCAATTAAAACAAAAAAATCCATGCACTATAAATGTGTACCAAGTCATGGACGTCTATAGACGTCCAATTAATTTTGACTGATCGCGCCCAATTTCCCAGTCCAAATAGATTGGACTTTGATCGTGGTCAATGTTAGCCAATGACTTTAGGAAATTTAATTTTACACCTGCTTGGATATTTTTATCTTTCCTCTGTCTAAAAACAACTCCATTCCAGATTTAGTCACTCGTGCAGATGTTTGCTTTATTCTGGCGCCACCTAAAGGTATCGTTTTGTCAGTGTCACCCTTTTTAAAATTTGTTCAAGAATGTTATTTAGACCTTTTCTTAATTTATTGTGTCTTTATATGTTAATATATAGAGCTATAACTATGCGTATGTCGTTTTTTTTAAAGAAAAAAGCCTTACTATACTATAACGTTTTTAAAGAAAAATGCCTTACTATATTATCTCGTTTTTTAAAGGAAAAAAAGCCTTGCTATATATACTATGTCATTTTTTAAGAAAAAAGCCTTACTATACTATGTCGTTTTTTAAGAAAAATAGCCTTACTATATTATGTCTTTTTTAAAGAAAAAAAGCCTTACTATACTATGCCGTTTTTTAAGAAAAAAGCCTTTCTATATTATGTCGTTTTTTAAGGAAAAAGCCTTACTATACTATGTCGTTTTTTAAGAAAAAAAGCCTTACTATACTATGTAGTTTTTTTTACGAAAAAAAGCCTTGCTATACTATGCAGTTTTTTAAGAAAAAAGCCTTACTATATGATGTCGTTTTTTAAGAAAAAAAGCCTTACTATACTGTCGTTTTTTTAAGAAAAAAAGCCTTACTATACTATGTCGTTTTTTAAAGAAAAAAGCCTTACTATACTATGTCGTTTTCTAAAGAAAAAAGCCTTACTATACTATGTCGTTTTTTTTTTAAAAAAAAGCCTTACTATACTATGTCGTTTTTTTTACGAAAAAAAGCCTTACTATATTATGTCGTTTTTTAAAGAAAAAAAAGCCTTACTATACTATGTCGTTTTTTAAGGAAAAAGCCTTACTATACTATGTCGTTTTTTAAGAAAAAAAGCCTTACTATACTGTGTCATTTTTTAAAGAAAAAAGCCTTACTATACTATGTCGTTTTTTACGAAAAAAGCCTTACTATATTATGTCGTTTTTTAAAGAAAAAAGCCTTACTATACTATGTCGTTTTCTAAAGAAAAAAGCCTTACTATACTATGTCATTTTTTTTAGAAAAAAGCCTTACTATACTATGTCATTTTTTAAGAAAAAAAGCCTTACTATACTATGTCGTTTTTTAAGAAAAAAAGCCTTACTATACTATGTCGTTTTTTAAGGCAAAAAGCCCTACTATAGTATGTCGTTTTTAAGTAAAAAAAGCCTTACTATACTATGTCGTTTTTTAAGAAAAAAAGCCTTACTATACTATGTCATTTTTTAAAGAAAAAATCCTTAATAAACTATGTCGTTTTCTAAAGAAAAAAGCCTTACTATACTATGTCGTTTTTTTTTTAGAAAAAAGCCTTACTATACTATGTCGTTCTTTACGAAAAAAAGCCTTACTATATTATGTCGTTTTTTAAAGAAAAAAAAGCCTTACTATACTATGTCGTTTTTTACGAAAAAAAACCTTGCTATAATATGTCGTTTTTTAAAGAAAAAAAAGCCTTACTATACTATGTCGTTTTTTTAGAAAAAAGCCTTACTATACTATGTCGTTTTTTAAAAAAAAGCCTTACTATATTATGTCGTTTTTTAAGAAAAAAAGCCTTACTATACTATGCCGTTTTTTAAGAAAAAAGCCTTTCTATACTATGTCGTTTTTTAAAGAAAAAGCCTTACTATACTATGTCGTTTTTTAAGAAAAAAAGCCTTACTATACTATGTAGTTTTTTTATGAAAAAAAGCCTTACTATACTATGCAGTTTTTTAAGAAAAAAGCCTTACTATATTATGTCGTTTTTTAAAGAAAAAAGCCTTACTATACTATGTCGTTTTTTAAAGAAAAAAGCCTTACTATACTATGTCGTTTTCTAAAGAAAAAAGCCTTACTATACTATGTCGTTTTTTTTTTGAAAAAAGCCTTACTATAATATGTCGTTTTTTAAGAAAAAAAGCCTTACTATACTATGTCGTTTTTTAAAGAAAAAAGCCTTACTATATTATGTCGTTTTTTAAAGAAAAAAGCCTTACTATATTATGTCAATTTTTAAAGAAAAAAAAGCCTTACTATACTATGTCGTTTTTTTAAGGAAAAAGCCTTACTATACTATGTCGTTTTTTAAGAAAAAAAGCCTTACTATACTATGTCGTTTTTTAAAGAAAAAAGCCTTACTATACTATGTCGTTTTTTACGAAAAAAAGCCTTACTATATTATGTCGTTTTTTAAAGAAAAAAAGCCTTACTATACTATGTGGTTTTTTTAAATAGAAAAAAGCCTTATTATACTATGTCGCTTTTTAAGACAAAAAGCCTTACTATACTATGTCGCTTTTTTAGGAAAAAAAGCCTTACTATACTATGTCGTTTTTTAAGGAAAAAGCCTTACTATACTATGTCGTTTTTTAAGAAATAAGCCTTACTATACTATGTCGTTTTTTAAGAAAAAAAGCCTTACTATACTATGTCGTTTTTTAAGACAAAAAGCCTTACTATACTATGTCGTTTTTTAAGGCAAAAAGCCCTACTATAGTATGTCGTTTTTAACTAAAAAAAGCCTTGCTATACTATGTCGTTTTTTAAGAAAAAAAGCCTTGCTATACTATGTCGTTTTTTAAGAAAAAAAGCCTTACTATACTATGTCGTTTTTTAAAGAAAAAAGCCTTGCTATAATATATCGTTTTCTAAAGAAAAAAGCCTTACTATACTATGTCGTTTTCTAAAGAAAAAAGCCGTACTATACTATGTCGTTTTTTTAGAAAAAAGCCTTACTATACTATGTCGTTTTTTAAGAAAAAAAGCCTTACTATACTATGTCGTTTTCTAATGAAAAAAGCCTTACTATATTATGTCGTTTTTTAAAGAAAAAAAAGCCTTACTATACTATGTCGTTTTTTAAGGAAAAAGCCTTACTATACTATGTCGTTTTTTTAAATAAAAAAAGCCTTACTATACTATGTCGTTTTTTTAAGGAAAAAGCCTTACTATACTATGTCGTTTTTTAAGAAAAAAAGCCTTACTATACTATGTCGTTTTTTTTAATAGAAAAAAGCCTTACTATACTATGTTGCTTTTGAAGACAAAAAGCCTAACTATACTATGTCACTTTTTTAGGAAAAAAAGCCTTACTATACTATGTCGTTTTTTAAGGAAAAAGCCTTACTATACTATGTCGTTTTTTTAGAAAAAAGCCTTACTATACTATGTCGTTTTTTAAGAAAAAAAGCCTTACTATACTATGTCGTTTTTTAAAGAAAAAAGCCTTACTATACTATGTCGTTTTTTTAAATAAAAAAAGCCTTACTATACTATGTCGTTTTCTAAAGAAAAAAGCCTTACTATACGATGTCGTTTTCTAAAGAAAAAAGCCTTACTATACTATGTCGTTTTTAAGAAAAAAAGCCTTACTATACTATGTCGTTTTTTAAGGAAAAAAGCCCTACTATAGTATGTCGTTTTTAACTAAAAAAAGCCTTACTATACTATGTCGTTTTTTTAAGAAAAAAAGCCTTACTATACTATGTCGTTTTTTAAAGAAATAAGCCTTACTATACTATGTCGTTTTCTAAAGAAAAAAGCCTTACTATACTATGTCATTTTTTTAGAAAAAAGCCTTACTATACTATGTCGTTTTTTACGAAAAAAAGCCTTACTATATTATGTCGTTTTTTAAAGAAAAAAGCCTTACTATACTATGTCGTTTTTTAAGAAATAAGCCTTACTATACTATGTCATTTTTTTTGAAAAAAGCCTTACTATACTATGTCGTTTTTTAAGAAAAAAAGCCTTACTATACTATGTCATTTTTTTGAAAAAAGCCTTACTATACTATGTCGTTTTTTAAGAAAAAAAGCCTTACTATACTATGTCGTTTTTTAAGAAAAAAAGCCTTACTATACTATGTCGTTTTTTAAAGAAAAAAGCCTTGCTATAATATATCGTTTTCTAAAGAAAAAAGCCTTACTAGACTATGTCGTTTTTTAAGGAAAAAAGCCCTACTATAGTATGTCGTTTTTAACTAAAAAAAGCCTTACTATACTATGTCGTTTTTTAAGAAAAAAAGCCTTACTATACTATGTCATTTTTTTTGAAAAAAAGCCTTACTATACTATGTCGTTTTTTAAGAAAAAAAGCCTTACTATACTATGTCGTTTTTTAAGAAAAAAAGCCTTACTATACTATGTCGTTTTTTAAGGCAAAAAGCCCTACTATAGTATGTCGTTTTTAACTAAAAAAAAGCCTTACCATACTATGTCGTTTTTTAAGAAAAAAAGCCTTACTATACTATGTCGTTTTTTTAGGAAAAAGCCTTACTATACTATGTCGTTTTTTAAGAAAAAAAGCCTTACTATACTATGTCGTTTTTTAAGAAAAAAAGCCTTACTATATTATGTCGTTTTTTAAAGAAAAAAAGCCTTACTATACTATGTCGTTTTTTAAGGAAAAAGCCTTACTATACTATGTCGTTTTTTAAGAAAAAAAGCCTTACTAAACTATGTCGTTTTTTAAGAAAAAAGCCCTACTATACTATGTCGTTTTTTTTTAATAGAAAAAAGCCTTACTATACTATGTCGCTTTTTAAGACAAAAAGCCTTACTATACTATGTCACTTTTTTAGGAAAAAAAGCCTTACTATACTATGTCGTTTTTTAAGGAAAAAGCCTTACTATACTATGTCGTTTTTTAAGAAAAAAGGCCTTACGATACTATGTCGTTTTTTTAGAAAAAAGCCTTACTATACTATGTCGTTTTTTAAGAAAAAAAGCCTTACTATACTATGTCGTTTTCTAAAGAAAAAAGCCGTACTATACTATGTCGTTTTCTAAAGAAAAAAAAGCCTTACTATACTATGTCGTTTTCTAAAGAAAAAAGCCTTACTATACTATGTCGTTTTCTAAAGAAAAAAGCCTTACTATACTATGTCGTTTTTAAGAAAAAAAGCCTCACTATACTATGTCGTTTTTTAAGGAAAAAAGCCCTACTATAGTATGTCGTTTTTAACTAAAAAAAGCCTTACTATACTATGTCGTTTTTTAAGAAAAAAAGCCTTACTATACTATGTCGTTTTTTAAAGAAATAAGCCTTACTATACTATGTCGTTTTCTAAAGAAAAAAGCCTTACTATACTGTCATTTTTTTTAGAAAAAAGCCTTACTATACTATGTCGTTTTTTAAAGAAATAAGCCTTACTATACTATGTCGTTTTCTAAAGAAAAAAGCCTTACTATACTGTCATTTTTTTTAGAAAAAAGCCTTACTATACTATGTCGTTTTTTAAGAAAAAAAGCCTTACTATATTATGTAGTTTTTTAAAGAAAAAAGCCTTACTATACTATGTCGTTTTCTAAAGAAAAAAGCCTTACTATACTATGTCATTTTTTTAGAAAAAAGCCTTACTATACTATGTCGTTTTTTAAGAAAAAAAGCCTTACTATACTATGTCGTTTTTTTAAGAAAAAAAGCCTTACTATACTATGTCGTTTTTTAAGAAAAAAAGCCTTACTATACTATGTCGTTTTTTAAGGCAAAAAGCCCTACTATAGTATGTCGTTTTTAACTAAAAAAAAGCCTTACTATACTATGTCGTTTTTTAAGAAAAAAAGCCTTACTATACTATGTCGTTTTTTTAGGAAAAAGCCTTACTATACTATGTCGGGTTTTTTTTGAAAAAAGCCTTACTATACTATGTCGTTTTTTTAGAAAAAAGCCTTACTATGCTATGTCGTTTTTTTAAGAAAAAAAGCCTTACTATACTATGTCGTTTTTTTTAGAAAAAAGCCTTACTATACTATGTCGTTTTTTAAGAAAAAAAGCCTTACTATACTATGTCGTTTTTTAAGAAAAAAAGCCTTACTATACTATGTCGTTTTTTAAAGAAAAAAAAGCCTTACTATACTATGTCGTTTTCTAAAGAAAAAAGCCTTACTATACTATGTCGTTTTTTAAGAAAAAAAGCCTTACTATACTATGTCGTTTTTTAAAGAAAAAAAAGCCTTACTATACTATGTCGTTTTCTAAAGAAAAAAGCCTTACTATACTATGTCGTTTTTTTAAAAAAAAAGCCTTACTATACTATGTCGTTTTTTAAAGAAAAAAGCCTTATTATACTATGTCGTTTTCTAAAGAAAAAAGCCTTACTATACTATGTCGTTTTTTAAGAAAAAAGGCCTTACAATACTATGTCGTTTTTTTAGAAAAAAGCCTTACTATACTATGTCGTTTTTTAAGAAAAAAAGCCTTACTATACTATGTCGTTTTTTAAAGAAAAAAGCCTTACTATACTATGTCGTTTTTTAAGAAAAAAAGCCTTACTATACTATGTCGTTTTTTAAAGAAAAAAGCCTTACTATACTATGTCGTTTTTTAAAGAAAAAAGCCTTACTATACTATGTCGTTTTCTAAAGAAAAAAGCCTTACTATACTATGTCGTTTTTTTTTTGAAAAAAGCCTTACTATACTATGTCGTTTTTTAAAGAAATAAGCCTTACTATACTATGTCGTTTTCTAAAGAAAAAAGCCTTACTATACTGTCATTTTTTTAGAAAAAAGCCTTACTATACTATGTCGTTTTTTAAGAAAAAAAGCCTTACTATATTATGTCGTTTTTTAAAGAAAAAAGCCTTACTATACTATGTCGTTTTCTAAAGAAAAAAGCCTTACTATACTATGTCATTTTTTTAGAAAAAAGCCTTACTATACTATGTCATTTTTTAAGAAAAAAAGCCTTACTATACTATGTCGTTTTTTTAAGAAAAAAAGCCTTACTATACTATGTCGTTTTTTAAGAAAAAAAGCCTTACTATACTATGTCGTTTTTTAAGGCAAAAAGCCCTACTATAGTATGTCGTTTTTTAAGAAAAAAAGCCTTACTATACTATGTCGTTTTTTAAGGCAAAAAGCCCTACTATAGTATGTCGTTTTTAACTAAAAAAAGCCTTACTATACTATGTCGTTTTTTAAGAAAAAAAGCCTTACTATACTATGTCGTTTTTTAAAGAAAAAAGCCTTACTATACTATGTCGTTTTTTAAGAAAAAAAGCCTTACTATACTATGTCGTTTTTTAAGAAAAAAAGCCTTACTATACTATGTCGTTTTTTAAAGAAAAAAGCCTTACTATACTATGTCGTTTTTTAAAGAAAAAAGCCGTACTATACTATGTCGTTTTCTAAAGAAAAAAAAGCCTTACTATACTATGTCGTTTTCTAAAGAAAAAAGCCTTACTATACTATGTCGTTTTCTAAAGAAAAAAGCCTTACTATACTATGTCGTTTTTAAGAAAAAAAGCCTTACTATACTATGTCGTTTTTTAAGGAAAAAAGCCCTACTATAGTATGTCGTTTTTAACTAAAAAAAGCCTTACTATACTATGTCGTTTTTTAAGAAAAAAAGCCTTACTATACTATGTCGTTTTTTAAAGAAATAAGCCTTACTATACTATGTCGTTTTCTAAAGAAAAAAGCCTTACTATACTGTCATTTTTTTTAGAAAAAAGCCTTCATATACTATGTCGTTTTTTAAGAAAAAAAGCCTTACTATACTATGTCGTTTTTTAAGGCAAAAAGCCCTACTATAGTATGTCGTTTTTAACTAAAAAAAAGCCTTACCATACTATGTCGTTTTTTAAGAAAAAAAGCCTTACTATACTATGTCGTTTTTTTAGGAAAAAGCCTTACTATACTATGTCGTTTTTTAAGAAAAAAAGCCTTACTATACTATGTCGTTTTTTTAAGAAAAAAGCCTTACTATACTATGTCGTTTTTTAAGAAAAAAAGCCTTACTATACTATGTCGTTTTCTAAAGAAAAAAGCCTTACTATACTATGTCGTTTTTTTTAGAAAAAAGCCTTACTATACTATGTCGTTTTTTTAGAAAAAAGCCTTACTATACTATGTCGTTTTTTAAGAAAAAAAGCCTTACTATACTATGTCCTTTTTTAAGAAAAAATGCCTTACTATATTATGTCGTTTTTTAAAGAATAAAGCCTTACTATACTATGTCGTTTTCTAAAGAAAAAAGCCTTACTATACTATGTCATTTTTTTAGAAAAAAGCCTTACTATACTGTCGTTTTTTAAGAAAAAAAGCCTTACTATACTATGTCGTTTTTTAAGAAAAAAAGCCTTACTATACTATGTCGTTTTTTAAGAAAAAAAGCCTTACTATACTATGTCGTTTTTTTAGGAAAAAGCCTTACTATACTATGTCGTTTTTTAAGAAAAAAAGCCTTACTATACTATGTCGTTTTTTAAAGAAAAAAGCCCTACTATACTATGTCATTTTCTAAAGAAAAAAGCCTTACTATACTATGTCGTTTTTTTAGAAAAAAGCCTTACTATACTGTCGTTTTTTAAGAAAAAAAGCCTTACTATACTATGTCGTTTTTTAAGAAAAAAAGCCTTACTATACTATGTCGTTTTTTAAGAAAAAAAGCCTTACTATACTATGTCGTTTTTTTAGGAAAAAGCCTTACTATACTATGTCGTTTTTTAAAGAAAAAAGCCTTACTATACTATGTCGTTTTTTAAAGAAAAAAGCCTTACTATACTATGTTGTTTTTTTAGAAAAAAGCCTTACTATAATATGTCGTTTTTTAAGAAAAAAAGCCTTACTATACTATGTCGTTTTCTAAAGAAAAAAGCCTTACTATACTATGTCGGGTTTTTTTTGAAAAAAGCCTTACTATACTATGTCGTTTTTTTAGAAAAAAGCCTTACTATGCTATGTCGTTTTTTTAAGAAAAAAGCCTTACTATACTGTCGTTTTTTTAGAAAAAAAGCCTTACTATACTATGTCGTTTTTTTAGAAAAAAGCCTTACTATAATATGTCGTTTTTTAAGAAAAAAAGCCTTACTATACTATGTCGTTTTCTAAAGAAAAAAGCCTTACTATACTATGTCGTTTTTTAAAGAAAAAAGCCTTACTATACTATGTCGTTTTTTTAGAAAAAAAAGCCTTACTATACTATGTCGTTTTTTTTAGAAAAAAGCCTTACTATACTATGTCGTTTTTTAAGAAAAAAAGCCTTACTATACTATGTCGTTTTTTAAAGAAAAAAGCCTTACTATACTATGTCGTTTTCTAAAGAAAAAAGCCTTACTATACTATGTCGTTTTTTTAGAAAAAAGCCTTACTATACTGTCGTTTTTTAAGAAAAAAAGCCTTACTATACTATGTCGTTTTTTTAGGAAAAAGCCTTACTATACTATGTCGTTTTTTAAAGAAAAAAGCCTTACTATACTATGTCGTTTTTTAAAGAAAAAAGCCTTACTATACTATGTCGTTTTTTTAGAAAAAAGCCTTACTATAATATGTCGTTTTTTAAGAAAAAAAGCCTTACTATACTATGTCGTTTTCTAAAGAAAAAAGCCTTACTATACTATGTCGGGTTTTTTTTGAAAAAAGCCTTACTATACTATGTCGTTTTTTTAGAAAAAAGCCTTACTATGCTATGTCGTTTTTTTAAGAAAAAAAGCCTTACTATACTATGTCGTTTTTTTTAGAAAAAAGCCTTACTATACTATGTCGTTTTTTAAGAAAAAAAGCCTTACTATACTATGTCGTTTTTTAAGAAAAAAAGCCTTACTATACTATGTCGTTTTTTAAAGAAAAAAAAGCCTTACTATACTATGTCGTTTTCTAAAGAAAAAAGCCTTACTATACTATGTCGTTTTTTAAGAAAAAAAGCCTTACTATACTATGTCGTTTTTTAAAGAAAAAAAAGCCTTACTATACTATGTCGTTTTCTAAAGAAAAAAGCCTTACTATACTATGTCGTTTTTTAAGAAAAAAAAAGCCTTACTATACTATGTCGTTTTTTAAAGAAAAAAGCCTTATTATACTATGTCGTTTTCTAAAGAAAAAAGCCTTACTATACTTTGTCGTTTTTTAAGAAAAAAGGCCTTACAATACTATGTCGTTTTTTTAGAAAAAAGCCTTACTATACTATGTCGTTTTTTAAGAAAAAAAGCCTTACTATACTATGTCGTTTTTTAAAGAAAAAAGCCTTACTATACTATGTCGTTTTTTAAGAAAAAAAGCCTTACTATACTATGTCGTTTTTTAAAGAAAAAAGCCTTACTATACTATGTCGTTTTTAAAGAAAAAAGCCTTACTATACTATGTCGTTTTCTAAAGAAAAAAGCCTTACTATACTATGTCGTTTTTTTTTTGAAAAAAGCCTTACTATACTATGTCGTTTTTTTAGAAAAAAGCCTTACTATACTGTGTCGTTTTTTAAGAAAAAAAGCCTTACTATACTATGTCGTTTTTTTAGAAAAAAGCCTTACTATACTATGTCGTTTTTTAAGAAAAAAACCCTTACTATACTATGTCGTTTTTTAAAGAAAAAAAAGCCTTACTATACTATGTCGTTTTCTAAAGAAAAAAGCCTTACTATACTATGTCGTTTTTTTAGAAAAAAGCCTTACTATACTATGTCGTTTTTTAAGAAAAAAAGCCTTACTATACTATGTCGTTTTTTAAAGAAAAAAAAGCCTTACTATACTATGTCGTTTTCTAAAGAAAAAAGCCTTACTATACTATGTCGTTTTTTAAGAAAAAAAGCCTTACTATACTATGTCGTTTTTTAAAGAAAAAAAAGCCTTACTATACTATGTCGTTTTCTAAAGAAAAAAGCCTTACTATACTATGTCGTTTTTTAAGAAAAAAAAAGCCTTACTATACTATGTCGTTTTTTTAGAAAAAAGCCTTACTATACTATGTCGTTTTTTAAGAAAAAAAGCCTTACTATACTATGTCGTTTTTTAAGGAAAAAGCCTTACTATACTATGTCGTTTTTTTAAATAAAAAAAGCCTTACTATACTATGTCGTTTTTTTAAGGAAAAAAGCCTTACTATACTATGTCTTTTTTTAAGAAAAAAAGCCTTAATATACTATGTCGTTTTTTAAGAAAAAAGCCCTACTATACTATGTCGTTTTTTAAGAAAAAAAGCCTTACTATACTATGTCGTTTTCTAAAGAAAAAAGCCTTACTATACTATGTCGGGTTTTTTTTGAAAAAAGCCTTACTATACTATGTCGTTTTTTTAGAAAAAAGCCTTACTATGCTATGTCGTTTTTTTAAGAAAAAAAGCCTTATTATACTATGTCGTTTTTTTTAGAAAAAAGCCTTACTATACTATGTCGTTTTTTAAGAAAAAAAGCCTTACTATACTATGTCGTTTTTTAAGAAAAAAAGCCTTACTATACTATGTCGTTTTCTAAAGAAAAAAGCCTTACTATACTATGTCGTTTTTTAAGAAAAAAAGCCTTACTATACTATGTCGTTTTTTAAAGAAAAAAAAGCCTTACTATACTATGTCGTTTTCTAAAGAAAAAAGCCTTACTATACTATGTCGTTTTTTAAGAAAAAAAAAGCCTTACTATACTATGTCGTTTTTTAAAGAAAAAAGCCTTATTATACTATGTCGTTTTCTAAAGAAAAAAGCCTTACTATACTTTGTCGTTTTTTAAGAAAAAAGGCCTTACAATACTATGTCGTTTTTTTAGAAAAAAGCCTTACTATACTATGTCGTTTTTTAAGAAAAAAAGCCTTACTATACTATGTCGTTTTTTAAAGAAAAAAGCCTTACTATACTATGTCGTTTTTTAAGAAAAAAAGCCTTACTATACTATGTCGTTTTTTAAAGAAAAAAGCCTTACTATACTATGTCGTTTTTAAAGAAAAAAGCCTTACTATACTATGTCGTTTTCTAAAGAAAAAAGCCTTACTATACTATGTCGTTTTTTTTTTGAAAAAAGCCTTACTATACTATGTCGTTTTTTTAGAAAAAAGCCTTACTATACTATGTCGTTTTTTAAGAAAAAAAGCCTTACTATACTATGTCGTTTTTTTAGAAAAAAGCCTTACTATACTATGTCGTTTTTTAAGAAAAAAACCCTTACTATACTATGTCGTTTTTTAAAGACAAAAAAGCCTTACTATACTATGTCGTTTTCTAAAGAAAAAAGCCTTACTATACTATGTCGTTTTTTTAGAAAAAAGCCTTACTATACTATGTCGTTTTTTAAGAAAAAAAGCCTTACTATACTATGTCGTTTTTTAAAGAAAAAAAAGCCTTACTATACTATGTCGTTTTCTAAAGAAAAAAGCCTTACTATACTATGTCGTTTTTTAAGAAAAAAAGCCTTACTATACTATGTCGTTTTTTAAAGAAAAAAAAGCCTTACTATACTATGTCGTTTTTTAAAGACAAAAAAGCCTTACTATACTATGTCGTTTTCTAAAGAAAAAAGCCTTACTATACTATGTCGTTTTTTAAGAAAAAAAGCCTTACTATACTATGTCGTTTTTTAAGGAAAAAGCCTTACTATACTATGTCGTTTTTTTAAATAAAAAAAGCCTTACTATACTATGTCGTTTTTTTAAGGAAAAAAGCCTTACTATACTATGTCTTTTTTTAAGAAAAAAAGCCTTAATATACTATGTCGTTTTTTAAGAAAAAAGCCCTACTATACTATGTCGTTTTTTAAGAAAAAAAGCCTTACTATACTATGTCGTTTTTTAAAGAAAAAAGCCTTACTATATGTTAGGTTTATCCAATGTTAGGTTTATCCTTAGGTATTTCCAAATTCAGCTTTCAATAAAAAAGGCATCTGTAGTCACATCACCATTTAATTTTTGCAAGAAGAGAATACATCCACCCGCTCGTCCGGTCAAGATTATTCTGTCGAGCGGCATTATGTCCTGCCCGTTTAAGGCCTCAAATCAAAACAATTACAAGGTTATCGATTTGATCCAATTGCGTAAGCAAGAAGCAAAACAATTCCATATCAAGCAAACCTAGCGTCAAAACTAGCGTCACAAATTAAAACAATATGCAAGTAATCGATCCAATTGCGTAAGCAAAAAGCAAAACAATTCCATATCAAGCGTTACAATTTATAACAATATGCGAGTTGATTGATAGCCATCCGCTGAATCAACAACAATGTAAGCGTCCTTCACAGATCTTCATTGCGAACTTGTATCTGGGGAAAGGGTTGAGGCGTATCTTCCAGTAATCAGTCCTCGGAGCAAGGACTCAGTGAATTGTTAAGTCTGGAACCAGCTGTCCTGGAGAAAGACCTTGGAGTAAGCGTTAGTCTTCGTTGAAAGCACATATTAATTCTAACTCTAACATAAAAGCGATCAACACATATATATATATATATATAGTTTAACATAGTTACACATTTAGGATGAGCATTACTATTCCTAATAAGCAAATATATTGATTAATATAGTAAGCATGTATATTATAAGGCTTTATATTCATTGCAAACACATTTATAATAATGATTACTCCAACACTATACTATGTCGTTTTTTACGAAAAAAAGCCTTACTATATTATGTCGTTTTTTAAAGAAAATAGCCTTACTATACTATGTTGTTTTCTAAAGAAAAAAGCCTTACTATACTATGTCATTTTTTTTAGAAAAAAGCCTTACTATACTATGTCGTTTTTTAAGAAAAAAAGCCTTTCTATACTGTCGTTTTTTAAGAAAAAAAGCCTTACTATACTATGTCGTTTTTTAAGAAAAAAAGCCTTACTATACTATGTCGTTTTTTAAGGCAAAAAGCCCTACTATAGTATGTCATTTTTAACTAAAAAAAGCCTCACTATACTATGTCGTTTTTTAAGAAAAAAAGCCTTACTATACTATGTCGTTTTTTAAGAAAAAAAGCCTTACTATACTATGTCGTTTTTTAAAGAAAAAAAGCCTTACTATACTATGTCGTTTTCTAAAGAAAAAAGCCTTACTATACTATGTCGTTTTCTAAAGAAAAAAGCCTTACTATACTATGTCGTTTTTAAGAAAAAAAGCCTTACTATACTATGTCGTTTTTTAAGGAAAAAAGCCTTACTATACTATGTCGTTTTTTAAGAAAAAAAGCCTTACTATACTATGTCGTTTTTTAAGAAAAAAAGCCTTACTATACTATGTCGTTTTTTAAGAAAAAAAGCCTTACTATACTATGTCATTTTTTTTAGAAAAAAGCCTTACTATACTATGTCGTTTTTTAAGAAAAAAAGCCTTACTATACTATGTCGTTTTTTAAGAAAAAAAGCCTTACTATACTATGTCGTTTTTTAAGAA
Organism: Stigmatopora argus; assembly: GCF_051989625.1. Classification (NCBI taxonomy): domain Eukaryota; kingdom Metazoa; phylum Chordata; class Actinopteri; order Syngnathiformes; family Syngnathidae; genus Stigmatopora; species Stigmatopora argus. Next base: position 3,207,863 of record NC_135402.1, read on the forward strand.
AAAAAGCCTTACTATACTATGTCGTTTTTTAAGGCAAAAAGCCCTACTATAGTATGTCATTTTTAACTAAAAAAGCCTCACTATACTATGTCGTTTTTTAAGAAAAAAAGCCTTACTATACTATGTCGTTTTTTAAGAAAAAAAGCCTTACTATACTATGTCGTTTTTTAAAGAAAAAAAAGCCTTACTATACTATGTCGTTTTCTAAAGAAAAAAGCCTTACTATACTATGTCGTTTTCTAAAGAAAAAAGCCTTACTATACTATGTCGTTTTTAAGAAAAAAAGACTTACTATACTATGTCGTTTTTTAAGGAAAAAAGCCTTACTATACTATGTCGTTTTTTAAGAAAAAAAGCCTTACTATACTATGTCGTTTTTTAAGAAAAATAGCCTTACTATACTATGTCGTTTTTTAAGGTAAAAGCCTTACTATAATATGTCGTTTTTTTAAATAAAAAAAGCCTTACAATACTATGTCGTTTTTTTAAGGAAAAAGCCTTACTATACTATGTCGTTTTTAACTAAAAAAAGCCTTACTATACTATGTCGTTTTAACTAAAAAAAGCCTTACTATACTATGTCGTTTTTTAAGAAAAAAAGCCTTACTATACTATGTCGTTTTTTAAAGAAAAAAGCCTTAATATAGTATGTCGTTTTCTAAAGAAAAAAGCCTTACTATACTATGTCGTTTTTTAAGAAAAAAAGCCTTACTATACTATGTCGTTTTTTAAGAAAAAAAGCCTTACTATACTATGTCGTTTTTTTAAGAAAAAAAGCCTTACTATACTATGTCGTTTTTTAAAGAAAAAAGCCTTAATATAGTATGTCGTTTTCTAAAGAAAAAAGCCTTACTATACTATGTCGTTTTTTAAGAAAAAAAGCCTTACTATACTATGTCGTTTTTTAAGAAAAAAAGCCTTACTATACTATGTCGTTTTTTAAGGCAAAAAGCCCTACTATAGTATGTCGTTTTTAACTAAAAAAAAGCCTTACTATACTATGTCGTTTTTTAAGAAAAAAAGCCTTACTATACTATGTCGTTTTTTAAAGAAAAAAGCCTTAATATACTATGTCGTTTTCTAAAGAAAAAAGCCTTACTATACTATGTCGTTTTTTTAGAAAAAAGCCTTACTATACTATGTCGTTTTTTAAGAAAAAAAAGCCTTACTATACTATGTCGTTTTCTAAAGAAAAAAGCCTTACTATACTATGTCGTTTTTAAGAAAAAAAGCCTTACTATACTATGTCGTTTTTTAAGGAAAAAAGCCTTACTATACTATGTCGTTTTTTAAGAAAAAAAGCCTTACTATACTATGTCGTTTTTTTAAGAAAAAAAGCCTTACTATACTATGTCGTTTTTTAAAGAAAAAAGCCTTAATATAGTATGTCGTTTTCTAAAGAAAAAAGCCTTACTATACTATGTCGTTTTTAAGAAAAAAAAGCCTTACTATACTATGTCGTTTTTTAAGGAAAAAAGCCTTACTATACTATGTCGTTTTTTAAGAAAAAAAGCCTTACTATACTATGTCGTTTTTTAAGAAAAAAAGCCTTACTATACTATGTCGTTTTTTAAGAAAAAAAGCCTTACTATACTATGTCGTTTTTTAAAGAAAAAAGCCTTAATATACTATGTCGTTTTCTAAAGAAAAAAGCCTTACTATACTATGTCGTTTTTAAGAAAAAAGCCTTACTATACTATGTCGTTTTTTAAGGAAAAATGCCTTACTATACTATGTCGTTTTTTAAGAAAAAAAGCCTTACTATACTATGTCGTTTTTTAAAGAAAAAAGTCTTAATATACTATGTCGTTTTCTAAAGAAAAAAGCCTTACTATACTATGTCGTTTTTTTAGAAAAAAGCCTTACTATACTATGTCGTTTTTTAAGAAAAAAGCCTTACTATACTATGTTGTTTTTTAAGAAAAAAAGCCTTACTATACTATGTCGTTTTTTAAGGTAAAAGCCTTACTATAATATGTCGTTTTTTTAAATAAAAAAAGCCTTACAATACTATGTCGTTTTTTTAAGGAAAAAGCCTTACTATACTATGTCGTTTTTAACTAAAAAAAGCCTTACTATACTATGTCGTTTTAACTAAAAAAAGCCTTACTATACTATGTCGTTTTTTAAGAAAAAAAGCCTTACTATACTATGTCGTTTTTTAAGGCAAAAAGCCCTACTATAGTATGTCATTTTTAACTAAAAAAAGCCTTACTATACTATGTCGTTTTTTAAGAAAAAAAGCCTTACTATACTATGTCGTTTTCTAAAGAAAAAAAGCCTTACTATACTATGTCGTTTTTTAAGATAAAAAGCCTTACTATACTATGTCGTTTTTTAAAGAAAAAAGCCTTACTATACTATGTCGTTTTTTAAGGAAAAAAGCCTTACTATACTATGTCGTTTTTAAGAAAAAAAGCCTTACTATACTATGTCGTTTTTTAAGAAAAAAAGCCTTACTATACTATGTCGTTTTTTAAGAAAAAAAGCCTTACTATACTATGTCGTTTTTTAAGAAAAAAAGCCTTACTATACTATGTCGTTTTTTAAAGAAAAAAGCCTTAATATAGTATGTCGTTTTCTAAAGATAAAAGCCTTACTATACTATGTCGTTTTTTAAGAAAAAAAGCCTTACTATACTATGTCGTTTTTTAAGAAAAAAAGCCTTACTATACTATGTCGTTTTTTAAAGAAAAAAGCCTTAATATACTATGTCGTTTTCTAAAGAAAAAAGCCTTACTATACTATGTCGTTTTTTTAGAAAAAAGCCTTATTATACTATGTCGTTTTTTAAGAAAAAAAAGCCTTACTATACTATGTCGTTTTCTAAAGAAAAAAGCCTTACTATACTATGTCGTTTTCTAAAGAAAAAAGCCTTACTATACTATGTCGTTTTTAACTAAAAAAAGCCTTACTATACTATGTCGTTTTTAAGAAAAAAAGCCTTACTATACTATGTCGTTTTTTAAGGAAAAGAGCCTTACTATACTATGTCGTTTTTTAAGAAAAAAAAGCCTTACTATACTATGTCGTTTTTTTAAGAAAAAAAGCCTTACTATACTATGTCGTTTTTTAAGAAAAAAAGCCTTACTATACTATGTCGTTTTTTAAGGCAAAAAGCCCTACTATAGTATGTCGTTTTTAACTAAAAAAAGCCTTACTATACTATGTCGTTTTTTAAGAAAAAAAGCCTTACTATACTATGTCGTTTTTTAAGAAAAAAAGCCTTACTATACTATGTCGTTTTTTAAGAAAAAAAGCCTTACTATACTATGTCGTTTTTTAAGAAAAAAAGCCTTACTATAGTATGTCATTTTTAACTAAAAAAAGCCTTACTATACTATGTCGTTTTTTAAGAAAAAAAGCCTTACTATACTATGTCGTTTTTTAAAGAAAAAAGCCTTAATATACTATGTCGTTTTCTAAAGAAAAAAGCCTTACTATACTACGTCGTTTTTTTAGAAAAAAGCCTTACTATACTATGTCGTTTTTTAAGAAAAAAAAGCCTTACTATACTATGTCGTTTTCTAAAGAAAAAAGCCTTACTATACTATGTCGTTTTTTAGAAAAAAAGCCTTACTATACTATGTCATTTTTTAAGGAAAAATGCCTTACTATACTATGTCGTTTTTTAAGAAAAAAAGCCTTACTATACTATGTCGTTTTTTAAAGAAAAAAGTCTTAATATACTATGTCGTTTTCTAAAGAAAAAAGCCTTACTATACTATGTCGTTTTTTTAGAAAAAAGCCTTACTATACTATGTCGTTTTTTAAGAAAAAAGCCTTACTATACTATGTTGTTTTTTAAGAAAAAAAGCCTTACTATACTATGTCGTTTTTTAAGGTAAAAGCCTTACTATAATATGTCGTTTTTTTAAATAAAAAAAGCCTTACAATACTATGTCGTTTTTTTAAGGAAAAAGCCTTACTATACTATGTCGTTTTTAACTAAAAAAAGCCTTACTATACTATGTCGTTTTAACTAAAAAAAGCCTTACTATACTATGTCGTTTTTTAAGAAAAAAAGCCTTACTATACTATGTCGTTTTTTAAGGCAAAAAGCCCTACTATAGTATGTCATTTTTAACTAAAAAAAGCCTTACTATACTATGTCGTTTTTTAAGAAAAAAAGCCTTACTATACTATGTCGTTTTTTAAGAAAAAAAGCCTTACTATACTATGTCGTTTTTTAAGATAAAAAGCCTTACTATACTATGTCGTTTTTTAAAGAAAAAAGCCTTACTATACTATGTCGTTTTTTACGAAAAAAAGCCTTACTATATTATGTCGTTTTTTAAAGAAAAAAAAGCCTTACTATACTATGTCGTTTTCTAAAGAAAAAAGCCTTACTATACTATGTCGTTTTCTAAAGAAAAAAGCCTTACTATACTATGTCGTTTTTAAGAAAAAAAAGCCTTACTATACTATGTCGTTTTTTAAGGAAAAAAGCCTTACTATACTATGTCGTTTTTAAGAAAAAAAGCCTTACTATACTATGTCGTTTTTTAAGAAAAAAAGCCTTACTATACTATGTCGTTTTTTAAGAAAAAAAGCCTTACTATACTATGTCGTTTTTTAAGAAAAAAAGCCTTACTATACTATGTCGTTTTTTAAAGAAAAAAGCCTTAATATAGTATGTCGTTTTCTAAAGATAAAAGCCTTACTATACTATGTCGTTTTTTAAGAAAAAAAGCCTTACTATACTATGTCGTTTTTTAAGAAAAAAAGCCTTACTATACTATGTCGTTTTTTAAAGAAAAAAGCCTTAATATACTATGTCGTTTTCTAAAGAAAAAAGCCTTACTATACTATGTCGTTTTTTTAGAAAAAAGCCTTATTATACTATGTCGTTTTTTAAGAAAAAAAAGCCTTACTATACTATGTCGTTTTCTAAAGAAAAAAGCCTTACTATACTATGTCGTTTTCTAAAGAAAAAAGCCTTACTATACTATGTCGTTTTTAACTAAAAAAAGCCTTACTATACTATGTCGTTTTTAAGAAAAAAAGCCTTACTATACTATGTCGTTTTTTAAGGAAAAGAGCCTTACTATACTATGTCGTTTTTTAAGAAAAAAAAGCCTTACTATACTATGTCGTTTTTTTAAGAAAAAAAGCCTTACTATACTATGTCGTTTTTTAAGAAAAAAAGCCTTACTATACTATGTCGTTTTTTAAGGCAAAAAGCCCTACTATAGTATGTCGTTTTTAACTAAAAAAAGCCTTACTATACTATGTCGTTTTTTAAGAAAAAAAGCCTTACTATACTATGTCGTTTTTTAAAGAAAAAAGCCTTAATATAGTATGTCGTTTTCTAAAGAAAAAAGCCTTACTATACTATGTCGTTTTTAAGAAAAAAAAAGCCTTACTATACTATGTCGTTTTTTAAGGAAAAAAGCCTTACTATACTATGTCGTTTTTTAAGAAAAAAAGCCTTACTATACTATGTCGTTTTTTAAGAAAAAAAGCCTTACTATACTATGTCGTTTTTTAAGAAAAAAAGCCTTACTATACTATGTCGTTTTTTAAGAAAAAAAGCCTTACTATAGTATGTCATTTTTAACTAAAAAAAGCCTTACTATACTATGTCGTTTTTTAAGAAAAAAAGCCTTACTATACTATGTCGTTTTTTAAAGAAAAAAGCCTTAATATACTATGTCGTTTTCTAAAGAAAAAAGCCTTACTATACTATGTCGTTTTTTTAGAAAAAAGCCTTACTATACTATGTCGTTTTTTAAGAAAAAAAAGCCTTACTATACTATGTCGTTTTCTAAAGAAAAAAGCCTTACTATACTATGTCGTTTTTTAGAAAAAAAGCCTTACTATACTATGTCGTTTTTTAAGGAAAAATGCCTTACTATACTATGTCGTTTTTTAAGAAAAAAAGCCTTACTATACTATGTCGTTTTTTAAAGAAAAAAGTCTTAATATACTATGTCGTTTTCTAAAGAAAAAAGCCTTACTATACTATGTCGTTTTTTTAGAAAAAAGCCTTACTATACTATGTCGTTTTTTAAGAAAAAAGCCTTACTATACTATGTTGTTTTTTAAGAAAAAAAGCCTTACTATACTATGTCGTTTTTTAAGGTAAAAGCCTTACTATAATATGTCGTTTTTTTAAATAAAAAAAGCCTTACAATACTATGTCGTTTTTTTAAGGAAAAAGCCTTACTATACTATGTCGTTTTTAACTAAAAAAAGCCTTACTATACTATGTCGTTTTAACTAAAAAAAGCCTTACTATACTATGTCGTTTTTTAAGAAAAAAAGCCTTACTATACTATGTCGTTTTTTAAGGCAAAAAGCCCTACTATAGTATGTCATTTTTAACTAAAAAAAGCCTTACTATACTATGTCGTTTTTTAAGAAAAAAAGCCTTACTATACTATGTCGTTTTTTAAGAAAAAAAGCCTTACTATACTATGTCGTTTTTTAAGATAAAAAGCCTTACTATACTATGTCGTTTTTTAAAGAAAAAAGCCTTACTATACTATGTCGTTTTTTACGAAAAAAAGCCTTACTATATTATGTCGTTTTTTAAAGAAAAAAAAGCCTTACTATACTATGTCGTTTTCTAAAGAAAAAAGCCTTACTATACTATGTCGTTTTCTAAAGAAAAAAGCCTTACTATACTATGTCGTTTTTAAGAAAAAAAAGCCTTACTATACTATGTCGTTTTTTAAGGAAAAAAGCCTTACTATACTATGTCGTTTTTAAGAAAAAAAGCCTTACTATACTATGTCGTTTTTTAAGAAAAAAAGCCTTACTATACTATGTCGTTTTTTAAGAAAAAAAGCCTTACTATACTATGTCGTTTTTTAAGAAAAAAAGCCTTACTATACTATGTCGTTTTTTAAAGAAAAAAGCCTTAATATAGTATGTCGTTTTCTAAAGATAAAAGCCTTACTATACTATGTCGTTTTTTAAGAAAAAAAGCCTTACTATACTATGTCGTTTTTTAAGAAAAAAAGCCTTACTATACTATGTCGTTTTTTAAAGAAAAAAGCCTTAATATACTATGTCGTTTTCTAAAGAAAAAAGCCTTACTATACTATGTCGTTTTTTTAGAAAAAAGCCTTATTATACTATGTCGTTTTTTAAGAAAAAAAAGCCTTACTATACTATGTCGTTTTCTAAAGAAAAAAGCCTTACTATACTATGTCGTTTTCTAAAGAAAAAAGCCTTACTATACTATGTCGTTTTTAACTAAAAAAAGCCTTACTATACTATGTCGTTTTTAAGAAAAAAAGCCTTACTATACTATGTCGTTTTTTAAGGAAAAGAGCCTTACTATACTATGTCGTTTTTTAAGAAAAAAAAGCCTTACTATACTATGTCGTTTTTAAGAAAAAAAGCCTTACTATACTATGTCGTTTTTTAAGAAAAAAAGCCTTACTATACTATGTCGTTTTTTAAGGCAAAAAGCCCTACTATAGTATGTCGTTTTTAACTAAAAAAAGCCTTACTATACTATGTCGTTTTTTAAGAAAAAAAGCCTTACTATACTATGTCGTTTTTTAAAGAAAAAAGCCTTAATATAGTATGTCGTTTTCTAAAGAAAAAAGCCTTACTATACTATGTCGTTTTTAAGAAAAAAAAGCCTTACTATACTATGTCGTTTTTTAAGGAAAAAAGCCTTACTATACTATGTCGTTTTTTAAGAAAAAAAGCCTTACTATACTATGTCGTTTTTTAAGAAAAAAAGCCTTACTATACTATGTCGTTTTTTAAGAAAAAAAGCCTTACTATACTATGTCGTTTTTTAAGAAAAAAAGCCTTACTATAGTATGTCATTTTTAACTAAAAAAAGCCTTACTATACTATGTCGTTTTTTAAGAAAAAAAGCCTTACTATACTATGTCGTTTTTTAAAGAAAAAAGCCTTAATATACTATGTCGTTTTCTAAAGAAAAAAGCCTTACTATACTATGTCGTTTTTTTAGAAAAAAGCCTTACTATACTATGTCGTTTTTTAAGAAAAAAAAGCCTTACTATACTATGTCGTTTTCTAAAGAAAAAAGCCTTACTATACTATGTCGTTTTTTAGAAAAAAAGCCTTACTATACTATGTCGTTTTTTAAGGAAAAATGCCTTACTATACTATGTCGTTTTTTAAGAAAAAAAGCCTTACTATACTATGTCGTTTTTTAAGAAAAAAAGCCTTACTATACTATGTCGTTTTTTAAAGAAAAAAGTCTTAATATACTATGTTGTTTTCTAAAGAAAAAAGCCTTCCTATACTATGTCGTTTTTTTTTAGAAAAAAGCCTTACTATACTATGTCGTTTTTTAAGAAAAAAGCCTTACTATACTATGTTGTTTTTTAAGAAAAATAGCCTTACTATACTATGTCGTTTTTTAAGGTAAAAGCCTTACTATAATATGTCGTTTTTTTAAATAAAAAAAGCCTTACAATACTATGTCGTTTTTTTAAGGAAAAAGCCTTACTATACTATGTCGTTTTTAACTAAAAAAAGCCTTACTATACTATGTCGTTTTTAACTAAAAAAAGCCTTACTATACTATGTCGTTTTTTAAGAAAAAAAGCCTTACTATACTATGTCGTTTTCTAAAGAAAAAAGCCTTACTATACTATGTCGTTTTTTTAGAAAAAAAGCCTTACTATACTATGTAGTTTTTTTACGAAAAAAAGCCTTACTATACTATGTCGTTTTTTAAAGAAAAAAGCCTTATTATACTATGTCGTTTTCTAAAGAAAAAAGCCTTACTATACTATGTCGTTTTTTTAGAAAAAAGCCTTACTATACTATGTCGTTTTTTAAGAAAAAAGCCTTACTATACTATGTTGTTTTTTAAGAAAAAAAGCCTTACTATACTATGTCGTTTTTTAAGGTAAAAGCCTTACTATAATATGTCGTTTTTTTAAATAAAAAAAGCCTTACTATACTATGTCGTTTTTTAAGAAAAAAAGCCTTACTATACTATGTCGTTTTTTAAGAAAAAAAGCCTTACTATACTATGTCGTTTTTTAAGGCAAAAAGCCCTACTATAGTATGTCATTTTTAACTAAAAAAAGGCTTACTATACTATGTCGTTTTTTAAGAAAAAAAGCCTTACTATACTATGTCGTTTTCTAAAGAAAAAAGCCTTACTATACTATGTCGTTTTCTAAAGAAAAAAGCCTTACTATACTATGTCGTTTTTTAAGAAAAAAAGCCTTACTATATTATGTCGTTTTTTAAAGAAAAAAAAGCCTTACTATACTATGTCGTTTTTTAAGGAAAAAAGCCTTACTATACTATGTCGTTTTTTAAGGAAAAAAGCCTTACTATACTTTGTCGTTTTTTAAGAAAAAAAGCCTTACTATACTATGTCGTTTTTTAAGAAAAAAAGCCTTACTATACTATGTCATTTTTTAAGAAAAAAAGCCTTACTATACTATGTCGTTTTCTAAAGAAAAAAGCCTTACTATACTATGTCGTTTTTTAAGGAAAAAAGCCTTACTATACTATGTCGTTTTTTAAGAAAAAAAAAGCCTTACTATACTATGTCGTTTTTTAAAGAAAAAAGCCTTACTATACTATGTCGATTTTTAAGAAAAAAAGCCTTACTATATTATGTCGTTTTTTAAGAAAAAAAGCCTTACTATACTATGTCGTTTTTTAAAGAAAAAAGCCTTACTATACTATGTCGTTTTTTAAGAAAAAAAGCCTTACTATACTATGTCGTTTTTTAAGAAAAAAAGCCTTACTATACTATGTCGTTTTTTTTAGAAAAAAGCCTTACTATACTATGTCGTTTTTTAAGAAAAAAAGCCTTACTATACTATGTCGTTTTTTAAGAAAAAAAGCATAACTATACTATGTCATTTTTTTTAAAAAAAGCCTTACTATACTATGTCGTTTTTTAAGAAAAAAAGCCTTACTATACTATGTCGTTTTTTTAGAAAAAAAGCCTTACTATACTATGTCGTTTTTTAAGAAAAAAAGCCTTACTATACTATGTCGTTTTTAAGGCAAAAAGCCCTACTATAGTATGTCGTTTTTAACTAAAAAAAAGCCTTACTATACTATGTCGTTTTTTAAGAAAAAAAGCCTTACTATACTATGTCGTTTTTTTAGGAAAAAGCCTTACTATACTATGTCATTTTTTTTAGAAAAAAGCCTTACTATACTATGTCGTTTTTTAAGAAAAAAAGCCTTACTATACTATGTCGTTTTTTAAGAAAAAAAGCCTTACTATACTATGTCGTTTTTTAAGAAAAAAAGCCTTACTATACTATGTTGTTTTTTAAGGCAAAAAGCCCTACTATAGTATGTCATTTTTAACTAAAAAAAGCCTTACTATACTATGTCGTTTTTTAAGAAAAAAAGCCTTACTATACTATGTCGTTTTTTAAGAAAAAAAGCCTTACTATACTATGTCGTTTTTTTAAAGAAAAAAGCCTTAATATAATATGTCGTTTTTTACGAAAAAAAGCCTTACTATACTATGTCGTTTTTTAAAGAAAAAAAAGCCTTACTATACTATGTCGTTTTTTAAGAAAAAAAGCCTTACTATACTATGTCGTTTTTTAAGAAAAAAAGCCTTACTATACTATGTCGTTTTCTAAAGAAAAAAGCCTTACTATACTATGTCATTTTTTAAGAAAAAAAGCCTTACTATACTATGTCGTTTTTTAAGGAAAAAAGCCTTACTATACTATGTCGTTTTTTAAGGAAAAAAGCCTTACTATACTATGTCGTTTTTTAAGAAAAAAAGCCTTACTATACTATGTCGTTTTTTAATAAAAAAAAGCCTTACTATACTATGTCGTTTTTTAAAGAAAAAAGCCTTACTATACTATGTCGTTTTTTAAGAAAAAAAGCCTTACTATATTATGTCGTTTTTTAAGAAAAAAAGCCTTACTATACTATGTCGTTTTTTAAAGAAAAAAGCCTTATTATACTATGTCGTTTTCTAAAGAAAAAAGCCTTACTATACTATGTCGTTTTTTTAGAAAAAAGCCTTACTATACTATGTCGTTTTTTAAGAAAAAAGCCTTACTATACTATGTTGTTTTTTAAGAAAAAAAGCCTTACTATACTATGTCGTTTTTTAAGGTAAAAGCCTTACTATAATATGTCGTTTTTTTAAATAAAAAAAGCCTTACTATACTATGTCGTTTTTTAAGAAAAAAAGCCTTACTATACTATGTCGTTTTTTAAGAAAAAAAGCCTTACTATACTATCTCGTTTTTTAAGGCAAAAAGCCCTACTATAGTATGTCATTTTTAACTAAAAAAGCCTTACTATACTATGTCGTTTTTTAAGAAAAAAAGCCTTACTATACTATGTCGTTTTTTAAGAAAAAAAGCCTTACTATACTATGTCGTTTTTTAAGAAAAAAAGCCTTACTATACTATGTCGTTTTTTACGAAAAAAAGCCTTACTATATTATGTCGTTTTTTAAAGAAAAAATAGCCTTACTATACTATGTTGTTTTTTAAGGAAAAAAGCCCTACTATAGTATGTCGTTTTTTAAGAAAAAAAGCCTTACTATACTATGTAGTTTTTTTTTACAAAAAAAGCCTAACTATACTATGTCGTTTTTAAAGAAAAAAAGCCTTACTATACTATGTCGTTTTTTTAAAGAAAAAAGCCTTACTATACTATGTCGTTTTTTACGAAAAAAAGCCTTACTATATTATGTCGTTTTTTAAAGAAAAAAGCCTTACTATACTATGTCGTTTTCTAAAGAAAAAAGCCTTACTATACTATGTCATTTTTTAGAAAAAAGCCTTACTATACTATGTCGTTTTTTACGAAAAAAGCCTTACTATATTATGTCGTTTTTTAAAGAAAAAAAGCCTTACTATACTATGTCGTTTTTTACGAAAAAAGCCTTACTATATTATGTCGTTTTTTAAAGAAAAAAAGCCTTACTATACTATGTCGTTTTCTAAAGAAAAAAGCCTTACTATACTATGTCGTTTTCTAAAGAAAAAAGCCTTACTATACTATGTCGTTTTTTAAGAAAAAAAAAGCCTTACTATACTATATCGTTTTTTAAGAAAAAAAGCCTTACTATACTATGTCGTTTTTTAAGGCAAAAAGCCCTACTATAGTATGTCGTTTTTAACTAAAAAAAAGCCTTACTATACTATGTCATTTTTTAAGAAAAAAAGCCTTACTATACTATGTCGTTTTTTAAAGAAAAAAGCCTTAATATACTATGTCGTTTTCTAAAGAAAAAAGCCTTACTATACTATGTCGTTTTTTTAGAAAAAAGCCTTACTATACTATGTCGTTTTTTAAGAAAAAAGCCTTACTATACTATGTCGTTTTTAACTAAAAAAAGCCTTACTATACTATGTCGTTTTTAACTAAAAAAAGCCTTACTATACTATGTCGTTTTTTAAGAAAAAAAGCCTTACTATACTATGTCGTTTTCTAAAGAAAAAAGCCTTACTATACTATGTCGTTTTTTACGAAAAAAAGCCTTACTATATTATGTCGTTTTTTAAAGAAAAAAAAGCCTTACTATACTATGTCTTTTTTTATGAAAAAGCCTTACTATACTATGTCTTTTTTTATGAAAAAGCCTTACTATACTATGTCGTTTTTTAAGGAAAAAGCCTTACTATACTTTGTCGTTTTTTTAAGAAAAAAAGCCTCACTATACTATGTCGTTTTTTAAGAAAAAAAGCCTTAGTATACTATGTCGTTTTTTTTAATAGAAAAAAGCCTTATTATACTATGTCGCTTTTTAAGACAAAAAGCCTTACTATACTATGTCGCTTTTTTAGGAAAAAAAGCCTTACTATACTATGCAGTTTTTTAAGAAAAAAGCCTTACTATATTATGTCGTTTTTAAAGAAAAAAAGCCTTACTATACTGTCGTTTTTAAAAGAAAAAAAGCCCTACTATACTGTCGCTTTTTTAAGAAAAAAAGTCTTACTATACTATGTCGTTTTTTTTAAGAAAAAAAGCCTTACTATACTATGTCGTTTTTTAAGAAAAAAAGCCTTACCATACATGTCATTTTTTAAGGAAAAAAGCCCTACTATAGTATGTCGTTTTTAACTAAAAAAAGCCTTACTATACTATGTCGTTTTTTAAGAAAAAAAGCCTTACTATACTATGTCGTTTTCTAAAGAAAAAAGCCTTACTATACTATGTCGTTTTTTTAGAAAAAAGCCTTACTATACTATGTCGTTTTTTAAGAAAAAAAGCCTTACTATACTATGTCGTTTTTTAAGAAAAAAAAGCCTTACTATACTATGTCGTTTTTTAAGAAAAAAAGCCTTACTATACTATGTCGTTTTTTAAAGAAAAAAGCCTTACTATATTGTGTCGTTTTTAAAGAAAAAAATGCCTTACTATACTATGTCGTTTTTTAAAGAAAAAAGCCTTACTATACTATGTCGTTTTTTGGGGGGGGGAAAGCCTTACTATACTATGTCGCTTTTTTAAGACAAAAAGCCTTACTATACTTTGTCGTTTTTTAAGAAAAAAAGCCTTACTATATAATGTTGTTTTTTAAAGAAAAAAGCCTTACTATATTTTGTCATTTTTAAAGAAAAAAACCTCACTATACTATGTAGTTTTTTTTACGAAAAAAAGCCTTACTATACTATGTCGTTTTTTAAGAAAAAAAGCCTTACTATACTATGTCGTTTTTTAAAGAAAAAAGCCTTACTATACTATGTCGATTTTTAAGGGAAAAAAGCCTTACTATACTCTTTTTTTTTTTTTTTTTTGAAAAAAAGCCTTACTATGTCGTAAGGCTTTTTTCAAAAAAAAAAACGACATAGTATAGTAAGGCTTTTTTCTTTAGAAAACGACATAGTATAGTAAGGCTTTTTTTCTTAAAAAACGACATAGTATAGTAAGGCTTTTTTCTTAAAAAACGACATAGTATAGTAAGGCTTTTTTTCTTAAAAAACGACATAGTATAGTAAGGCTTTTTCTTTAAAAATGACATAGTATAGTAAGCCTTTTTCTTTAAAAAACGACATAGTATATTAAGGCTTTTTTCTTAAAAAGCAACATAGTATAGTAAGGCTTTTTTTCTTTAAAAAGCGACATATTATAGTAAGGCTTTTTTCTTTAAAAAACGACATAGTATAGTAAGGCTTTTTAAAAAAACAACAACATAGTATAGTAAGGCTTTTTTTCTTAAAAAACGACATAGTACGTATAGTAAGGCTTTTTTTCTTTAAAAAACGATATAGTATAGTAAGGCTTTTTCTTTAAAAATGACATAGTATAGTAAGCCTTTTTCTTTAAAAAATGACATAGTATATTAAGGCTTTTTTCTTAAAAAACAACATAGTATAGTAAGGCTTTTTTCCTTTAAAAAGCGACATATTATAGTAAGGCTTTTTTCTTTAAAAAACGACATAGTATAGTAAGGCTTTTTTCTTAAAAAATGACATAGTATAGTAAGGCTTTTTTTCTTAAAAAACGACATAGTATAGTAAGGCTTTTTAAAAAAACAACAACATAGTATAGTAAGGCTTTTTTTCTTAAAAAACGACATAGTACGTATAGTAAGGCTTTTTTTCTTTAAAAAACGATATAGTATAGTAAGGCTTTTTTCTTTAAAAAATGACATAGTATGTATAGTAAGGCTTTTTTCTTAAAAACATAGTATATATATTAATGTTTTTTTCTTTAAAAAACGACATAGTATATTTAGGCTTTTTTTCTTTAAAAAACGCCATATTATAGTAAGGCTTTTTTTTCTTAAAAAACGACATAGTATAGTAAGGCTTTTTTTCTTATAATACGACATAGTATAGTAAGGCTTTTTTCTTTAAAAAATGATATAGTATAGTAAGGCTTTTTTTCTTAAAAAAACGACCATGTATAGTAAGGCTTTTTTGGAGAAAAAAGACCACAAACAGTGTATAGTAAGGCTTTTATTATTAAAAAATATGACCATGTATAGTAAGGCTTTTTTAAAGACTATGTATAGTAAGGCATGAAGATGTAAAGAAAGGCTTTTTCCCTAAAACAAGACCATGCATAGTATGGCTATTTTAATTTGGAAAAAAATATTCCGTAATATTTCTTTAGATCCTGCAAGAACAAACGCAGGGGAAAAGTACTGCAACGGACGTGCTATCGCTTTCTATCTCCGTCACTTCCCTCTTCCTCCCTGGCGTCCATCTTGCTCGCCGCGTGTGTCTGCAGTTAGCTTACAGGTGAGTTTGGAGCGGTTAAAGCTCTTCTTTCACGTCGCCGACAGTTAACACAACGTCGCTTTTTATGTTCGATTATGAAATGCCGCCGAGTGGGCCGAAGTAAAGACGGCGGGGCGGAGGCGCTCTGTAGCCGCCTGTTGCGCGTTGGTCTGCGGGGATTATGGCGCTAACATGCTAGCTAACGCCTTAGTTTCCGGGGTCGTCTTAAAAAGCTAAAAAGTTGGAGGTCCTATGTCAATATACTTAAGTCGTGTCAATGGTTATTTTCATCAATTTATCGCTCAAAATAGTTCGTATAAAGTTGTAAAGGTTGACGCGGCCTTGTGCTACTATCGTGTTGATTTATTTCAATATTGCAAGGTTCCTAATACAGAGATATTTTAATGATTCCAAAATGTCCGATTTCAATGTGTAAATAGTATTGTAGGAAAGCAGTGTGCATTTCCTCCATATTGTATATAAAAATTCCCAAATTTTAAATCAAAAGCTTTACTATACGTGATATTTTTTTCTCTCAAAAAAGCCTTACCATAGATGGTCATTTTAAAAAAAGCCTTACTATACATGGTCCCTTTAAAAAAATAAAAAGCCTTACCTTACATGGTCCTTTTTTAAAAATAAAAAGCCTTACCTTACATGGTCCTTTTTTAAAAAATAAAATAAAAACCCTTACTATACATGGTCCTTTTTTTTAAATAAAAAGCCTTACGATACATGGTCCCTTTTTAAAAATAAAAAGCCTTACCTTACATGGTCATTTTTTGCAACAATTAAAAGGCTCACTATGTATGGTCATTGCCAATTGCCAAGTTGTAATTGATTACTTCATTTTTCTTTTCCAGATGAGAGAAACGATAATGAATCAAGAGAAATTAGCAAAGTTGCAGGCGCAGGTCCGCATTGGAGGAAAGGTGAGTGGTGACGCTTCAAAACAAATGTTTGTATGCTACTCACCTCAGTTGCATCACGACTTTTCTTCTGGTCTCCCGTTTTTAGGGTAGCGCTCGGCGAAAGAAGAAGGTGGTGCACCGAACGGCCACGGCAGACGACAAGAAGCTGCAGTTTTCTTTGAAGAAGCTCGGCGTCAACAACATTTCCGGCATCGAGGAGGTAAGGGCGACGAGTCTGGCGCCGGCCCTGCCGACACCCTGAGCGAACTGACCTCTTTGTTTTTGGCCAGGTCAACATGTTCACCAATCAGGGCACGGTGATCCACTTCAACAACCCCAAAGTGCAGGCGTCGCTGGCCGCCAACACCTTCACCGTTACGGGCCACGCCGAGACCAAGCAGCTCACGGAAATGCTGCCGGGTATCCTCAACCAGCTCGGCGCCGACAGCCTCACGAGCCTCAGGAGGCTCGCCGAGGCGCTTCCCAAACAAGGTTGGTCCCGTTTCGTATCGACACGCACTTGTGGGTAATCTTAAAAATAGCCACGTAGAAAAAAACACTTGGTAAAAATAGAAATGAATTCATTGGGACTAAAAGATTGCTTTTCAGATCTTTTTAATGGCTTTGAAGAAACAACAAGATGAACAATTGTGAAAACATTGATGGACATTTCTCCATTAATAAATAGTGTAGGGATCAGTACTTGGTAGTCTCAAAATTGGGTGCAAAATTGTAATTGAGGCAACACTAAGACATATACTTATTTCTATTTTTATTTTTCAGCTCCAGATGGTAAAGCGCCAATCGCCACCGTTGAAGAGGAGGATGACGAAGTTCCAGGTTGGTTCTGGGAAAGTGCCTAGAGGGGTAGAATTTGCTTTTATTTGAATGTGTTTGACATGTTTATCTTCTTTCAGATCTGGTGGAGAACTTTGACGAGGCGTCCAAAGACGAAGCAAACTAGAGGACCAACTGCATGGAAATTGGGGACCGACGTTGGCCGCTATAGACGTTTCAACTGGGATGGCGATAGGTATCCAGCCTCTTTAGGCTAGGGGTGGCCAACTGCAGTCCTCGAGAGCTGCTGTCCGCTCTGTTTTCCATATCTCCCTCCTCTACCACACTTGTATCAACTTAGCAAGCTGTTTAGAAGCTTGAGGTTGATTCAAGTGTGTTGGTGGAGGGAGATAAGGAAAACAGAGTGGATGGCGGCTTTCGAGGACTGCAGTTGGCCACCCCTGCTTTAGGCTGAAATGTAAACCACGTTTAGGCAAGGCCAAAGTTAACTCATTCACTGCGATAATGATTGTGTGTAAATTAATTTCCTTCCATGTTACTTAACCCTGTGTCTGCAATAAAAATACATTTAAAAGCTACAAGTGATTTCACTACTCTTTAATTGCACTCTGTTAAATACATGTGAGCAAACAAAAGGAATAGACTGACCCATGGGCAGTGCAAAGTCCGCCAAATTTCACTCTCTGATGGCCATCAACAATCTCAGAAGGTGCGCCTCCATCACTTGTTGAACTGCACACACAAAAAAAAAAAGCATCATGTTGTGGTTTTTGCTATCCGAACGCGTCGGTCACATACCGTTTCGATGTCCCATGGCGACGGCCATGTCCATGGCGTTGAAACCGGAGTCGGACTCCACGGTGGGATCGGCGCCACTCTCTGCGAATAGAAAGGCGCTCGTTGACGGCGGTGAACTGGATGGATTGTAAGTGTGTGGTGTTGTTGTCCTCACCTAGAAGGAGCTCCACGCATCGAATGTGATTGCCATGGACGGCATAGAGAAGGGGTGCACCGCCATTCTGAAAACAGAAGAAAACAGTTTATTTTAGGCATTTGTTCACATTCCTCTTGCAATGGTTAAGGTGTCAAAAGTTGTTACAGAATGCTTCTGGAATTAACATTAAAAAGTGAATGTTGGGGGAAATACAATGTCATTTATACATGAATATAAAATAGAAAACTCTTAAAATAATTGCAAAACCTATATTAAAGGTAAATTTAGATGGATTATTGATTTAAATATGTATGGCAGAAACTATTGATAAAATGTAGTGTGAACAGTGTAATAAAATTATTTGCCTGTGTTTTTTGTTTCAATTATTACCATTAACGTAAATATAGTAAGATTTGGAATTTAACCATGGTGGTTTCAAATGACTTGTATATATCACAATAGTCGTCTTTTGTTAATTGCTACAAATCCAACTTTTTTGTTAAGTTAAACCGAAATTCAATTAAAAATCGTGATTAGAAATACACGTCAAAGTTGATCTACAATTAAAATGCTAAGCCCCAAGCAGGTAAAACTAAAAATGTGGGTTTTTGATTCTACGTGTGTGGTGGTGGACTCACCCAGTCGTACTCGTTGACGTCGACGCCGCAATCGATGAGCATCTTGACGATGTCCGTGTATCCTTTGCTGCACGCCAGTGACAAAGCGCTCTCTCTTCCCTTGGCCAACAAGTTGGGATCGGCGCCCTGCGTGCGATCACATCATCGTAACTAGGACGCTTAGAAGTTGACACTTTAAAAAAAAAAAGTATAAAAAATTCTCACATTCTGCAGCAGAAACTCCACCACGGCAATCTGGCCATGCGCCGCCGCCCACATGAGAGGAGTGAAGCCCTCTTCGTCTTGGGCGTTGATTACCGTCTCTGTAAGAGAAGAAGAAGCATGTCGTTTCAGATTAGAGGAGAAAAGACGGCACACAAAAAAAATGCAAATGTTTGTAAGTATCTCATTTTGATTCATTATTAAATGAATCAGTTTGTCCTCATTGAATAGTACAGAAAGAGATTTGAAGACTATTTTTTTGGACTATTCGACATCAATGAGCAAGTTTATTTTCATACATAAGTTGCACCTGATTGTCAGATGTGCTAATGCATTTTTTTCTTTATCTTTTAAAATCTAAAATTATTTTTATTAACTCATTGTTTTCTTTTATATAGTTATGCTCCAACAAATAAGGTTTGAGGTCATTAAGCACACGCAGAAAACCATAAATATTTAAACTACTAATAAAAAGATAGTTCTTTTTATGTTTTAAGTTAAAAAAAAAGTAAATACGCAGCAAATATTAACTATTAATCGGCTTGAAAAAGAAGATGTAGGTCATTTTTTAGACTACTACAATACAACAACTACTTCAATATCCAATTAGTCGATTAATCGTAGCAGGACTGGATATAAAATTAAACTTCTGGCCCTGACTAAGAGCCAAAATGGATGGGATTTCTATCAAGTAGGTTGAGTGTGCGTACTGACCTTGTTCTATCCTGCTGGCCAGAAAGACCATCTCCCCTTGCGCTGCCAATTGATGGATGGATAAAGCTGTGGAGACCAATTTAAAGAAGAATTTAATCAGGATTACGTGGAATAAAAGACGTCGGCTTACGTACAGTGCACGAGGAGCGGCGTGGAGGAGACCTCGTTGCCGCGGTGCTTGTTGGTGAGGGTGGTGGATTGCTTGATGGGCGAAAAGTGCTTGGTGGTGGACGGCGTGTAAACGTGACGGACTTGGATGCCCGCCGATGGAGACGTTTGGATGTTGCACTCCGCTGGAAAATAAAACATGCATCAGTCATTTCATTACAATGCAAATGCAAGAAATTAAACATGAGAATTGTTGTTTTTATATGATTTGTGTTGCAAATAAACTTATTAGTATATATCTCTGAAGGTTTGCAAAAGATTATAGTTCAATTGAGGAAATATCAATTCACGAGGTTAACGTGCATGTCATTTATCTTTTTTTGAATTTCAGTAAACAGACATAAACACTATATATTTTAATTTTCAGATACTACAGATATTAATTTGTGTTTTTTTTAATCTTTTGATTATTTTTCCAAAATAAACACATGACATTTTGTATTTACTTGATTTTCTTTACCTTTGAAAAGCACCGATGCGACCTCCAGGTCAGAGTTGACCTGATCCTGAATATTCTTGCTGTCCTCCTCGTTGAGCGACTTGACGAACCGGGAGCAAACGTTCATGTCGAAGCGGTTCGGCAGGATGAACTTGATACCCATGGCCACGTTGGGGTTGCCAGCCTCATCCACGCCGCTCACCGGGAGGCCCTGCTCAGTTTTAATGGCACCTAGGTGCGGCAAGAGGACGCCGACGCTGCCGGACAGGCCCTCCATTTCCTCGCATATGGGGGCGGGAGTCCCAGCCGAGGCCGAGCCTGACACGGGCTCCATTCCGCGTGTCAGCGACTCTAATTAACGCCTAAATCGACCCAGCCGATAACAAAGCGAAGCGACAACGGAATCTAAGTCATATCGTCCCTAAACCAACCTCTTGTCGGTCGGGGATTATACTACAGTGTAAAGAACACTTTTCCAAATTAGAATGTGTATCAAATATGTTTAAAGCGACTTTAACAAAGTCAAATATTCCTTATTTGCAAGAGAAAATACCTCGACGATTCCAAAACAGCGGCGCCATCTTGTTTGAACTTCTTCGTTTCTGAACATTTCGGTGAACTCGAGCGCCCCCTAGAGAACACCACTAGGATTAGAACGTTAACTGATGCAAGTTAAACAAGTGTAGATATAGGACTATTATCACAACCATGTACACAAATAAATACCATATTATATATTTCAAGCTTAAAAGTTTTCATAGTTAGTACGCACTGAGCGAAAAGTGAGAGCCTGTCACAGAAATCCACTGCTTTAAGATGGCCGCCAGTTAGTAACGTACCGTTTTAAACGCGGGTGGATATGGACGAAAACGTAGACCCGCTATGAGGCGTCACGTCGTGTTGTCGTTGCCCTCGCTGCTCCTGCTGTGTTCGGCCACCTCAGCGGTCATTGAGACAATCGGCACCGGCATCGTGCTGGGCATGGCGGCCGCTTTAGCTGGATTTTTCGCAAGATACCAACACATCTACTATTTCCACGAATGCTGCCATCCCAATTGGATTACCTTCAACAACACAGGTGACATTAACATATACATTTAATTTGCTATTTTCTGTATCAATACTATGTGTTTTGTAATTCTTTCCTGGCGCACAAGTTAAGTTTCTAACGCGCAGGGGCTTGTTGATTTTTCTTTGGTAGCGCTCTGATGACGTATACGGAAGTGACTCGCCGAGCAGTGTTATCCTGTAGCTTCCTTGCTCCACAGTTTCGTTTTGGCACTATGTTAGTTTTTCGAGCGCACGACGTGTTTTAATTCGGCCTTCGAAAATGAGAGCCGCACGCGGATTTTTGTGGCTTCACATTTTGATGATCGTCGCGTCGGTGGTCGGCGCTTTTGACCCATTTACCACCACGATAATGTTCGGAATTGGCGCCGCGGTATCCCGCGGTATTTATAACTATTTGCACGAGAGCTGCGACTCCAGATGGATCGCCTTCAATTCCACAGGTGAGATCGCGGTTGGCTTCACTCAGTGGCCATCTTATACGTCCAATTCCTTCGAATTTGGAGTGACTGATTGTTTGTGCCATTGACGGTGACAGACGTCCGATCTATTTTGACCACTTCCAGTCAAAATAGGTGGTTGCGTCAAAGACAGTAATTCATGTAACATTGTTCGAATAGTTTTGGAGGAAGACCTGCGAACCCAATTGTTCGGCCAGCACTTGGCGTCACACATCATCGGGAAGGCCGTGAAAGGCTTCATGAACAATGGCAACCCCAGGAAACCCCTGGTGCTGTCGCTACACGGCTGGACCGGCACGGGAAAAAACTTTGCTAGCGCACTCATCGCTCAGAACATCTACAAAGAAGGCATGCAAAGCCAGTTTGTACACGTCTTCACTTCCGAGCTCCACTTTCCACACGCCGGACAGATGGACACTTACAAGGTACGTTGCACTGTTAAAAATTTTTTGGGGGACTTAAAATACTCAATGGTCACGTTTTAGTCGATTAATTCACCAAAAAGTTTTTGTCGACGCAAATCTAAAACGCCGGACAGATGGACACTTACAAGGTACGTTGCACTGTTGTTAAATTTTTATTCTTAGTTTTTTTGGACTGAAAATACTCAATGGTCACGTTTTAGTCGATTAATTCACCAAAAAGTTTTTGTCGACGCAAATCTAAAACGCCGGACAGATGGACACTTACAAGGTATGTTGCACTGTTAAATTTTTAGTTTTAGTTTTTTAGACTGAAATTACTCTGGTCACATTTTAGTCGATTAATTCACCAAAAAGTTTTTGTCGACGCAAATCTAAAACGCCGGGCAGATGGACACTTACAAGGTACGTTGCACTGTTGTTAAATTTTTAGTCTTAGTTTTTTTTTGGACTGAAAATACTCAATGGTCACGTTTTAGTCGATTAATTCACCCAAAAAGTTTTTGTCGACAAATACACATGTAAAAAAAAAAAAAAAGTTTAGATCACTGATGAAGATTTCAAGGTTTTACCTACTACTATCCACAATATACGTAAATGTCAAACATAGCAAAACATATACGAGTAGCTTTTTTTTGTCTCGTCAGACATAAACTAGCACTCGTTTTGTTAATTTAGTCACCCAAGACGCTATTTAGCGCGCTATCCTTACGCAATGGTGAAAAATGTTAAACTACTTTTGTTTTTGTCATCGTTAACGAAAACAACACCGCTATGATGTTGTGCTAGTGTCTGGTGACGTTTCAAATAGGGCTGCAAAATTTCCCTACTGGTCAACATGGATTGGGCATCTATCAACTTCAATTTTCTGGCTATTGACTTTTGTGGCAGACTCAACTGCAGCAATGGATCAAAGGCAACGTGAGCAACTGCCCTCAGTCCATGTTCATCTTCGACGAGATGGACAAGATGCATCCCGGCCTGATTGACAGCATCAAGCCCTACTTGGAATACTACGAAAAGTTGGATGACGTCTCCTATCGCAAAGCCATCTTCATTTTTCTCAGGTGAGACTATTTTTTTTGTTCACGCGGTCGTTTTAGCTTTAACGCGTGGACGTGGTGGTTTGTCGCCACAGCAACGCCGGCGGCGAGAGAATCGTGGAAACGGCTTTGGATTTCTGGAAAGCGGGGAGAAGTCGAGAGGAGATACAGCTCAAGGATGTGGAGGAGGCACTGGTTTTGTCGGTGTTTAACAACAAGAGAAGTCAGTCTATCATATTTTTCTCTACTTTTCATTGTTAGGTTGATTTTTAGTTCAGTGTTTTTAGGTTGGAGGAAAAAAATCTATTTTAATGTCCTGTAACATTAAATCAATTTGGAAAAATACATATTTGTTTTCATGGATGACCATAGCAACATAATTCTTGTATTTTTAGAAAGTGGTTTTCAATTTCAGAAATGACTTCATGTTTAAAATATTATTATTATCGCAGGTGGCCTGTGGCACACCAGCCTGATCGACAAGAACCTGGTGGACTTTTTCGTACCTTTCCTGCCGCTGGAGTACAAACACGTGTTGCAGTGCGCCTTGGCGACCATGCGGGCTCAGGACATGGATCCGGACAAAGCCACCGCCATCGCCGCCCAGGTGGCACAGGATCTTCCCTACTTCCCCAAAGTCGAGCGGGTCTTCTCCGTCAAGGGCTGCAAGACCATCGACAGCAAGTGGGAGTACTACACATAGCGACGGGACGGGCTTTGGTGTTTTAACGTCGCTTTCTGACTGGTGACGGGAAAAACTGACGAAAGTGTCGCCCACACTGGACGTAATAGTCGGAAGAAAAAAAGAAAAAAAAAAACTTTCAAATTGAAAGGGAATCGTGAAAGTTTTTAACACTTTGCGACTTCATGTTTTTACAGTTTTCCTACCGTAAATGTTTGCTGCCATCCACGGCGATAGACGTCCGATCGCCCTCGATGGTACGTAAACATAGGCCTGCCTTAATTTTTACGTGGAAGAGTCACCCAGCCAAATGTGGTATTCGGTTATGGCACATTTTTTTTGTTTTCAAATGAAGTCTGTAAAATAAAAATAAATGTTCCTCAAATTTTACTCACGTGTTTGCTTCAACATCAACTTTATTGGTATCAAACGTCGACACGGGAGATTCATGTCGTCCTGTGTAAGCTTAAAAAAAGTCCATGTACAGCCAGACCTCATCATTCGCAGTCTTTGGTTTTGAACGAATGAGTCTTAAACCAACAAGACTGCGTTAATGCAGCCGTCATTCTCGGGGTTGTTCGTCACTTGGGCGTATTTACCTAAGATGGAGAACATGATTAGAGAAAGTTGACAGACCTGATCGTGAGGATTTTGGAAGAATAGTGCTGGGCAATATGGGCTTGGGGTATATCAAGAAGTGTATACATTTATTAATGCACAAATAAAATCATGTGATAAAAACAGCAATGAGCACAAAATGTCTTCGTATTGAACGCAGTTTCTGCCCAAAAAAAATGATGGCCAATTCATTTAATCTAACAAACAAAGTGTTTCTGTGTGGGTTATACATGGTGATCTGTTTTTGTTGAACGTTGTTATTTCCAATTGTTTCGGTGTCTCTCACAGGAAGCTAAAATGCTTTCAACATGCCTTGCAGTGGGCCTTTTGTATAAGGTTAGTATCAGTACTGCAGAGTTGATAGTTAACAGTTCATTTTTACAATGTATTATCAAAATTAACGATGGATTTTTTTTTACCATGGTTTTAGTGACATACTGTCATATCACTCAGCACTACCCAATGATAATGGGCCTAAAATGGCGGCCGGGCTGCTTACCCCACACGACTTTGCCTCCTTGCGTGACCAGGCCCAGCTCACTGACGTTGACTTCCACCACGGTTCCCTTGGTGATGACGCCCAGCGAGGTGTAAAGCGGGGACGATGGGTTCTTCTTGACGCCCAGTATGGGAAGGCAGAAGGTGGCCTTCAGCTCGGGGTGCGTCACGTGCGCCTTCTTGAAGCGCAGACCCTGCACAATCGATCGATATGGCCGTGGTCAAACAACAGAGAAGCCACGACGCGCGATAAGCGCCAGGCGAGTGCCGCGCCGGCTCACCATGGGTCTGATGAAGCGCTCGTATTTCGGGGGTTTCCGCGTGAATCCGTCGCCCACGAAGCACACTTTTGTCACCATTCTCTTCCACGCCTTCTTTTGGCGTTTCCCGGTTCTGACGACTTTCAGGACCTCCATCTCGCCCTGGGCTCGCACCTTGGGCAGCGGGACCTCCCATTTGCCCTGCGAGGCGGATGTTGGGCGTCAAAACACGGGGCAGCGAAGCCGGGGGAGGACGACGACGGTGACGCAACTCACCGCCTTCTCTTTGCGCTTCTGCTTGATCATATTGGAGAGCACTTTGGCTCGAGTCTGGCCTTCACGGTCCAGCAGGTATGCGGGAACGGCACCGTCGGGGGTCTTCTCGTCATCTTTTTGCTTTGTCTTCCTCTCCTCGTGCATTTTCATGCTGCGCCCAAATGTTACATACATTATCAGTAACAGTATGCTGTACAAAGATTGTTACATCTTACCAATTTGCAGTCCAAAGTCATATTTGAAATTAAAGTGCTTCTATTTTAACAGGAAAACAAAAAATAATAGTAGTTTTGTTGATCAAAAACAGGAAAATAGACATATTTTCATCTGTAGAAAATTCTAATTTATCAATTCATAATATATATGTCTAGATTGTGTAGAAGTGGCAGCACAGGCTAAGGGTGGAGAAACGACTGAGGAATCCACTCACGTTTTCTTCATTTGGACCTTCTCGGCATATCGCTGCTTGTGGTAGAGTTTGGCCTTGAGACCGATCATCTTGCGGGCCTTGTGCGATCTGGTGTGAACTTCTCGGCTCTCCCGCTTGCGCTTCCTCTCGTGGTGGTCCAGGCGGTAGCCATGCCGCTTGCGATGCAACTCGATGTGCTCGTTCTGAGGCTGTAATATTCAAATGTTGGAGGAAGAATACGGGGTATAGGTTAATAAGCATATAAAACTCATGAGAATATTTGAGACCAACGTTGAATTAGATAATTTTTGAAGTCATTTTAGTGGCCAGAAAGGTACATAATTCAGAAGAATCCATAAGTGATTTAAAAACTGTATGTTTGCCAACTATTATTAATGTACTACCTCATTACATACAAACTGACAGATGGTAACTACAATATTTTTGTATGCGTCTCAATCGGGGTCAATATGAGTAAACAATTTGTTGACGAAAGATTAAGAATCCACGATGATCAAAAAGTCATGCTGTTCCACATTGTCATAATATTAAACTCGTTAGTCTAAAACAGCCACATGGAGGCTAGCCTTAGCATCGAGTGCTAGCTATCACGTTAAACTTTCAAAGACGGCGTCCGACAGATTTATCAACTCACCATTCTGTGTTGGGAAAGTTGCGATCTTTCAGAAAAACGTGCTGCTTGTAGGAATTTTTATTTAAACGTCGATAAATCGATCTTTTTTCATCGGCGCTACTGATGTTTGGATGTTGTTTAAACCAAGCCGAATTTTACAGGAAATACGTCATGTTGGTTTCCGGTTGCATTGGGCCGTCATCGAAATCCGTCCGTTTAAATCTAGATATATTTACTAAAATACAAGGATATAAACATGTGTAATCTTATTAGGAAATAACTTCAAGATCAATTTTAAATATTGAATAAAATAAAAAAATATCCAGTCAATTACCGAGTCAATTTGACTTGCGGAAATATAAGCACTTTCTACGTTCTGAGGGGAGCTTTTGAGAAGCTGTACCCTGCAAAAATGTGATTTTTGACAACCTAGAATGGTTCACTCAGTGTCGGTTTTGTTTACAACCGTGTTGCTCTTTGAATATGTATTTGTAAATATTTTCCAATTGAAAAATCATGTCAGTGCAGGTTTAAATTATACTCATTCTGAAGAAAAACTCTTAGGTCAAACGAATTAATATGGCGACGACATTGGACATTTAAATTATGATTTGGGTAAGCCAGTGCCACTTCAAATTGGGAGTTCTAGTGTCTTGAGACGTTCAATGTCCTTTACAGGTCAAGTATTTCTTAGTACTGAGGCGCTGCAGGTGGACAGCGAACAGGTTTCGAAAGAGAAGTTACAGCTTAATTCCTGGTGGTAAGTCATTATGTCACCTTTTCCGTGAGTTATTTAATAATATGTAAAGAAAACAAGAAATTTTACATTATGCCATAAAATGAGCATACTTTTACAGATGATGTTAAATCGCTGCGATCTGTTCCCAGCCCAGATGTGTCCAAGTAAGTGCCGAGTAGTTTTATAATTTAGTTTCTCACACCATGGACAGTTTATTTTTGACAATTGAACAACAATTTCTTAAAAATAAAACGTCCAGAAGATGATGTCATGGGTAATAGGGCCCATAGTATTATGCTACTGCAACATTTGTACAATAAGTGCAAAGTGGGTATGCTTATTGACATTTTTATTGATTACAATACACACAATAAGCATGAAATACTGACCCCAATTGCATCATAGAATCCGCAACATCGGCATCATGGCCCACATCGACGCGGGAAAGACGACAACTACGGAGAGGATGCTCTACTACTCCGGCTACACTCGCGCGCTGGGAGGTGAATGCGCAGAATGGAGTGGACTCACCCTTACAAGTCGCATTAAGTCAGTATTTTTATACTTTCCTTCTAGACGTGGATGACGGCGACACGGTCACGGACTTCATGGCTCAGGAAAGAGAACGCGGCATCACCATCCAGTCAGCAGCAGTCACGTTTGACTGGAAAGGCCACAGAATCAACTTGATAGATACACCAGGTCCGTGTTTATGGTTCTCACTATGAATTGACATGATCTGGAAATCTGTACCTGTGTGTGTATGTGTTTGTACACCATACCAGGTCATGTGGACTTCACTCTAGAGGTGGAGCGGGCTCTTCGGGTTCTGGATGGGGCAGTCGCTGTGTTTGATGCGTCTGCGGGGGTCGAGGTGGTCACACATTCTGCTTTTAATAAAAAATACATTTAAGACAAGCTCATTTAATCTGCTTAATTTGGATCATAAAGGCCCAGACGATGACTGTGTGGAGGCAGGCTGACAAGCATCATGTCCCATGTATTTGCTTCCTGAACAAGATGGATAAGCCTGCAGCTAAGTGAGTTAATACTACATTGTTTTTAATGTACTGATAGATTTAAAGATTTTTTTTCCAGCCTCAGTTTCTGCTTGGAAAGCATCAGACAGAAGTTGAAAGCCAATCCGGTTCTCCTCCAGGTAACATTGCCATGAAAAACATTTAAAAATCAACTCACTGGCTCCATTAATGGTGGTCGGCCTTCAACTGTTTGGACATCTATTGCTGTCTATGGTACTGGAATATGATCACTCATTCCCAGCTACTTGGTAGATTCCCATTGGCAGAGGAAGAAACTTCTCCGGCGTGGTCGACCTGCTGACCAATCAGAGGCTCAGATGGAAACCGACAGATGACGGGCGCTTTTTTGATACCAAACCTTTGAGTGAGTCCCAGCAGGAAGAGGCGGAGCTTTTCAGGGAAGTCCAACTGGCCAGAACGGCTTTAATTGAGCAGGTGATAAGCAGGCTGCAGTTGGCCCACGGGGCCATAGTTTGGACACCCCTGAAGTACAGTATTGTAGTATTCCTTTTTTGTTCTGATGTATGTCAGGTTGCAGATTTGGATGATGAGTTTGCCGAACTCCTGCTATCCGACTTCAGTGACAATTTTGACGCCGTTCCTTACGTAAAAGTGAGTTGTGTGATCATATTACAATTCAATTTGGTAAAAAATAAAAAATAAATTAACTCATCAAAAAAGTTTGTGGTGTGTAGGTCCATCCAGAAAAGATGTGTAGTACCAAATTTTGGTTTGCTAAAGCTAAACTGCTTCCCGAGGCTGAATTTTCCAAATATTTGAACGTTATAGCAGGCTGGCTAAACAAGTTTTTTTTTTTTTTTTTTTTTTTCTTTTTAGCTCCGAGAAGCTGTGCGGCGGGTTACTCTTACCCGTAAAGGCGTCCCGGTTCTCTGCGGGAGTTCTTTGCGCAATAAAGGCGTTCAACCGCTCTTGGACGCCATCACCGACTTCCTGCCTGCACCTGACGAAAGGGCGCATGACCTGATGTGAGTCAAAATTGCTCCACTCTTTTAAAAGAAACATTTTTTTCACGGCTACATAAACAAGTGTATTTAAAAACACTCTACCTTGTTAATAGAGCTATTTTACTTACGATTTTCCACACTTGGAAATTTACCGTTTTCTGATCATGTTCATTTATTAAGACCTCAATCAGACTTGTCCATTTATGACGTTCTCTCCTTTCCTGTCCATCAGGCGCTGGTACAAGGACGACTTGTGCGCTCTGGCCTTCAAAGTTCTCCACGACAAGCAGCGCGGGCCGCTGGTCTTCCTTCGAATCTACTCGGGAACGCTGAAAGCACAGACAGCGTTGTACAACATCAACAGGAACAGCACGTATGTCGTCGCTAACGCTAAATGACAAAGTAGCCGACCGGACTCTATACTCGCCGCTTACTTTTTTTTAGCGAGAGGATGAGCAGACTGCTGGTGCCTTTTGCCGACCAACACGTGGAAATTCAATCCATGACGGCGGGAAACATCGCCCTGACTGTCGGACTCAAGCAGGTGAACTTGGCCGCTGTCGTCTCCCCATCTTTCCCAAAGTGCTTCATGCACCTTTTTTTCTTCTAACAGACAGTAACCGGCGACACCATCGTTTCCTCCAAAGCGTCGGCGGCCGGTGCGGCCCGCCAAGCGGCGTCCGAGGGTCGGAAAGGCGTGGCTCTCTCCGGTGTGGAGGTCCCAGACCCGGTCTTTTTCTGCACCATCGAGCCGCCCACCATGGCCAAACAGGACGGTAAGCTACAATTAAACCGTGATATCGTCCGACCTATAAATTGACTTTTTGTCATATCTATGACCGATAAAATAATTCTAAACTTTTACATTCACTTTTTGGGAAATCTTGATTTTCCACCACTTATGGCCAGTGTTGTAAAAGTAGCATTTGAAAAATGTAAAATTTCTAATATACACATTTATAATGTTTAAACTGCCTTTCAGCATTAAAAACAAAAAAAAGAGAGGTTATCACTCCACCTAATTTTGATCACTCAATACTCGGCCTAATTTTTCTTTCCGACGTACAGATCTTGAGAAGGCACTGAACAATCTTCAAAGAGAGGACCCTAGTTTGAAAGTCCGGATTGACCCGGATTCCGGACAGGTAGGACCGTATCATGCGCGTCTCCCGTTTCCAGCGTCCACCTCTTTGTCCACCTCCAGACTATTTTATGCGGCATGGGAGAACTGCACATAGAGATTCTCCACGATCGTATCCGGAGGGAGTACGGCATCCAGACCCACCTGGGCCCGCTGCAGGTGGCCTACCGGGAGACCATCCTCCACCATGCTTCTGCCACGGGTGCGTATAGCTCACTTTTCCTATTGAATTCCCGTCCATTTCCTAGCGTTTTTTCCTTCTGACGCAGACACGCTTGACCGCTCCGTGGGTGAGAAGAGACACGTTGTGACGGTGGAACTGAACGTCCGACACGCTCCTGGGTCGTGTCTTGTGGAATTCGCTGAAGAAGTTGCTGCTAGCTTGTCAGAAGATATGAAGGAGGCGGTGGCAAACGGAGTGGATAGCTCCTACCTCCAAGGTTAGGACAGAACTTGGTCTACAAGTACTTTCATGAACTCATATTCTGCACTCCTCTACTGTTCCAGGTCCATTATTGGGTTACCCTCTACAGGACGTTTCCACGCAGATTCAGCGCGTCAACGCGGAACCGGGCACGTCTCCGGCGATGGTTTCCGCCTGCGTGTCCCGTTGCATGCTAAAGGTTAGCCAGGGACGGGTTCAATAGCGCACAATTGAACAAAGTCGACGATAAAATCTGTCCCCAAAGGCTTTGAAGCTGGCTGGGGGGCAAGTCCTGGAGCCCGTCATGTCCATGGAGGTGACGGTGGAGGAGGAACACTTGGGTGTCGTGTTAGGCGACCTGGCCCAGAGAAGGGGGACCGTTCGGGACATCCAGAGTAGACATGACAACAAGTTGTTGTTGGCGAGTGTCCCGCTAGCAGAGACTAGGGTGAGTTCTGATCATTCCCGTTTCTCAGTTTCCTGGGAGCATACCGTGGTAATATTCTGGATTTGGGTTATTCAAGGAACTTAAGGTGGCCCATTAAATTGCACGTTGGGAAGTGGGAGCAGTTTTCTTATTGGTCTAAAATAATTCTCAAGCCGTCTTGTTTTGTTTTCAAGGGTTATTCCACCGCCCTGCGAACACTTACCTCGGGGAAGGCCACCTTCTCCCTGGAGTTGGACACGTACGAGGCCATGAACATGCAGGAGCAGAACACACTTGTGAAGCGAATGGCCGGCTTGTTGTAATTTGGACCCTCAGCACACTACAAGAAGTTAAGACTCTGGGCTTGATTAAAAAAAAAATTCTCTGCTGATAAAAAAAAGTGTGTCCTGGCAGACTCGACACACTCGTTCATATTTGCAAGATGAATAAACACGATCAAGCTTCAAAACAATCATGTTTTGTTGTCAATAGTACATCAAAAAAAGTACATACTGGGCAAATGTGTCCGTCCGTATTTGTATGTACAGTCTTACAATCATTACAATAGTGTGCATTGATCAGAGAGTATGTGTGTGTCCAAAATTTAAAAAAATGCCTTCATGATGCACGCCCACACTCGATTCCTGATTTTCCCTCTTCTTCCTTAGATTCCCTTGTACTCGTGCGGGCAGTAGCCGGTAAACAACGGTTCGGCGGCGATCCCGCGCCTGTGCCGACAAGAAAACGTTCAGACGTGCATGTTTACTTTTTTGAAAAAAATGCAAGAAGGGGTACTCACTCCACCATACGACAGCGGTGCAAAAACAGCCTGTTGTACGCGTCGTTGAGGTCCGTCACGTTGTTGGCGCTCCACAGACGCTCGGCCACGGCGCTAGCGCGAGGCCTGCTCGCATGACAAAAACAGTTCTAAAATGGCCGCGATGCCGCGAGACGAAAAACACTTGAGGCCGTCGTACCAGAGCCGCGGTGTAAGATTGGTGGCGTCCACGTACTCCCCCCACAAGCAGGCTTCTCCGCCGATCACCAGCTTCTTCTGCGTTTCAGTTCCTAGTTGGGCGAAGAAGTGGAGTGAGGAAACGACCAAACCGAAGAAACGTGATAGTTTTTTTCCTCAACAGGCTTACGCTTAAGTGCAAGAGTCGAAGTTTTAACTATAGGGAACATCATTTTTGGAAGATTGGAAATTAGTTTAAAAAAATATATTTTTTTATGTATCTATAGGTATTTTTATGATTTAAGTACATGTCGTGGGCTGCCATTAATGAATAATAACTCCCAATCCGCCGAGTCAAAACGGATTGTTAAATTCGCATTGAATTTGGATAGCGATGTCCATATTAGAACTCCTCAATAACAATGCTTTTTTTGCGTATAGCTTTTGTAAACTGAGGAATATGAATGTCAGCTATAGAAAACTAAAACTAGTGAGGATAAAAATCTCACGACAACGCGTCATAAACTGCAAAGAGCCTATTTGTAGCAACTTGTCATTTTTTGGGGAGAAAGGATTTCAAATCCTATCTGATGTCATTGGGAGGACGGCGATGCGTTTTCTGTCTTTTGGATCTCGGGTGGGGATTTTTGACACAAACCCTGGAAATCCTGCGGGTCGGCCTTGTAAATGGCAAGCCAGTCCTGGCCGTAGGCGATACGGTTCAGGTACCAGGGGGTGGAGAGCAAGGTCTGGTAACCCGACGCGGTGACTTTGGCCATCTCATTCTGGTATTGCTGCTTGGTGCCTTTCCACACATGGATGAGCGTATCAGCCTTTAGCTACACAACACACATAAGACAAGCACCCATGTCACAAAGCAGGGCCGTCCTACGCCTCGCCTACAAGCCATGTATTGGTCTATTTTATCCTGTGTTATTTCTCCGTCACGCCGCATCGAACGGACACCCCGGTGCAAAAAAATGTCCATCACCGTTAACGGTAACCGCCACCCGAGCACTTTGAAGCGTAAGCCTATTGCTGAATCCCATGGACTGACCGTTGAAGCTGAGCGGTTCCACTTTGTAGTACTTGATCCAGTCCTGGCCGTAGCTAATGTAATCTAGGTACCAGGGTGACGAGAGAATGGCGGTGAATCCGCTCGCCGTCACGTTGTGCATTTCCGGGCCAAAGTCTGCGCCGCCCATCCACACGTGGACTACGGTGTCCGCTTTGAGCTGCAACGTGTGTCAAGCTTAGTGGTTCCACGCTACCTCCTTCTCGCCAGTGCTCGTCTTTGGAACTTTGTCGTTATTGTTTAACTTTTGGTAGTTTGCTGATTTTGCACTGGGCTCCAAAGAGCGTCATGTGTTGGATGTTTTTGTGCTTTTGTGGTTTCATACTGGTCACTCAACATGTTGATGATGCTAATTTGAGAACTATGTGTAGCCTCTTTTCATCTAAATTTCCCATCATATAACGTGGACACATGCAACTTAGTTTAAGTTAGATTGGGTGGCCATCACCACATAAAAAAATGCAATTTACCTCCACACCATTGTCGAAAACCTCTTGCCAGATGATATAGCCCTTCTTTGTGGACGCCACAATGTCCAAAAGTCTACATAAAATCAGAGAGAGATAGATACATTGGCTAAGATTCAGCCTAATGATGTATTTTGCATCCCTACTTTTGAATGTAGAAAGACTCCAGTTTGCTGTAGTTTTTGCCAAAGCCCTGCTGCTCCATGAACGTCTGGATATCAGGATTGCTCTTCCTGAAAAAAGGAAGGCGTCGAGGGTTTAAAACAAACAT
Organism: Stigmatopora argus; assembly: GCF_051989625.1. Lineage (NCBI taxonomy): Eukaryota > Metazoa > Chordata > Actinopteri > Syngnathiformes > Syngnathidae > Stigmatopora > Stigmatopora argus. Next base: position 3,241,666 of record NC_135402.1, read on the forward strand.
GGGAGAGATTGGGCGCCAGGGTTGTTTGGCTGCTTTTTTCCTCACCAACAGGTGAAGTCCACCTCATCGCCGCCCAGGTGAAGGTAGTCGTCTGGGAAGACAGAAGCGATCTCCTGGAACAGGCGGCTCATGAAGTCGTAGGTGGAGTTGAAGATGGGGTTGACCGGACCGAAGCTGTTCGACGGCTTGGAGCCGGCGAAGCACGCCGTCAGAAGATCTTCCTGTCCTACAGAAAAACATTGACTTGATTATCCTGTTCAATCTGGAGACCAGTAGTCCAGTTTCCTAACCTTTACTAAACCCAATTCCCAAAAGAGAAACTATTACAGTGCACTAAACCTAAAAAAAAAAACTTAACATAAGCAATATAACTTGGCAAACATACCGTTAAATGAATTGATACTGTTTTATCCATTTTAATTAGGAAAAAAAACTGAAGATGAGTGCTTGGCTGGGATGTAACTCAAACCTTTGCCCCAAGACTGCGTGTGACCCGGGGTGTCAAACTCCGGGATGACTCGGATGCCTCGCAGGCGAGCGAACTCGATGATCATCTTCACGTCAGATGGCGTGTACACGTGCGTGTAGGGGTGGAATGCGCCCTGCAGAGAAGGTAGCCAACAAGCATCAATTTGTGGATACGACATTTATGATTAACGCATCAGTTAACCAAAATATTAATGACCTTCCGACTGAGGTCTGGGAACGTCTTGCTCATGTACGGAAAGGACGGATCGTCGACGATGTGCCAGTGGAAGACATTAAATTTGTTCATTGCCATGGTTTCCTGGAGTCGTGGAAAAAAATACCTTAACATACATTCACAGATTTAGTTTTCAATTCAATTTAAAGAGTTACCAGATTAGCCAGAATAACTTTGACAGGAATAAAGTGTCTTGAGGTGTCCAGCAAGAGGCCTCGGTGCCCAAATCGGGGGAAATCACTGATTTCGCTCCAGTTGACGCATTTCTGAAACGATGGACATAAAGTTGAAATGGCATGATTTATGACACAAAGCATTTATTTTGACGTTAACATAACAAAGTCCACTTACAGTGCCGAATTCATCCTCGTACACCAGCTGACTGAACGTTTCCAGACCTAAAACAAGGCCAAAAATCAGCGCAATATTTTTTCTTATAAAGCCTATCCCTCCTGTTTCCTCTTTTTTGAGTGACATATATCAATTCCAGCAAGATGGAGTCATTTTAAAAGAACAACCTACCATGCAGGGCGCCCCAAACTTTTGGTGCTTTCAAGATGGCAAAAGGATGATCCACCAACAGTTCATCTGAAGATACAAACAAAATATGTTGTTTTCTTTTGTGACATCTCAGGCAGTGGCAATTGGCTGAATTTTGTTTTTAAAACGGTTTATAAAAATCATTTCTCAGTCGACCTCTAGTTCATAGTACGCGTTTTTTTTTTTTTTTTTACAAGTAAGACAAGTGTACTAATGATTGACAATAAAACAGGAAATGGAACCTGCTTCAATGAAGATAAAAAGGACGCTTGCTCACTCACATGACTCGTCAGACTTCACACTGGGGTACAGATCACAATCAGATTCCGGGTTTGTGATCAAGACCTGCAGACCATTCAGTTGAAGGAAGTCAGTCCACTTGTCTTGCGGTGGCCGTTTTGTTTTAATGCCACCAAATATGTACTTGTAGTACCTGAAAGGGGAGGACAATAACAATGAGTGAGGCATTTTGATTGATAAAAAAACAGTCCTTGAAGTCAGCAGGAAGTAGATAGAAAAAGTGCACGTTTTTACAAAAGGAATTATGAGTAAGTCCATGACAAATTCACTAAGAGAACAATTTGACGATGTTGGTGTTTTTGCATCCATTTTATGAATAGTTTAAAAAAAAAAATTAAACAGATTGGCAAAATTGTAAACCTCATTAGATTTAGTCATTTTAGGAGTAAATATGTACTGATATTTAAAAAGTTATATGGTAGTAAGACTATAAAGCGTATGTGAATCTGATTTGAATCATTTTAACTTTATTGCCTGATGTCCATTTACAATAAAAATGCGTCTACGACATCAGAGGACAGGAAAAAAAATCTACAGAATTACATGATGAAAAAAACAAGATTCGTGTTCAAAATGTCACCTTCTGTATGCGTTCTGTAGAAGGTTACAGCTCGAGCCTGCAGACGACTCTTTGCCGTCGAAGATTTCAAAACTGTCAGCGGCTAACTTGAACGCCACATCGAACGTGTTCACTCGTTGGGGTAGCGGCCACAAAGACCCCCATTTGGAAGGCTCCCGGTCCCGAGGAAGCCCCTCGTCGGCCAAGGGGTCCTGCCAGTGTCCCCCAAGGCAGGACGAGACTATCAGAAAGAGGAAAACGCTCAGCGATGCTAACATGACAGACCAATGGGACAACAAATAGTCATGAGACTGCAATGGTGACGAGGAGCAGCCGAAAAGTGTCCCAAGGGGGCGGGGCCAAAACGACACATGCGGAAGTCACGACATTTAAAAGGGGACAGTTTATTTTTATTTTGTTTTTGTCCGAGATGATATTTTATCGTTTCTTTTATGGATTTTGTGGTATTAAACACATTTGCCCATGATTTAAGTGACTTTCAATCGGCTAAATTCTTCTACTATATCACATTGTCCACGGGGCGTCGCTGTTGTCAGACTTAACCGTCTTTTCAAATATTGCCAACTAAAAAAAGCATATTTTTGTTTTAAGTCATTGCATGATCGTTCCCGTCATTTATTTGACAGTTAACTCAAATATTTTTCCGTCCAAATTTTTTACATGAGTATTCTTCCCAACAGTTTATTTAACATGATCTCCTGCGTTATCAGATATTGATTATCATCTTCATGAAATACATTTACAACATACTGAAGACAGTGTTGATTTAAAACTACCACAAGTTTTGTTTTCAGTTTGATTTTGTTTTGCATGCCAACGCCCCTCCTACTCTATCTCCTGCTCCTATTTGATTGGCTCCACGAGAAAATGTCGCCCCGCCCAATAAGCCCAAAGCACTGTAATAAAGCACCATCGAGCTCAGTCATTCTCAATAGGAGAACAAGGGTAGAAACCAGACAAGTCCTAAAGTCCATCACACGATCCTCACCCCCAATGCTTAGATCTCCCTAGTACGGACGTGGACTTCGAAATCGGAGAAGGTTTAGCTTTTGGATCGGTGGTGTTATCTGGAGAAGAAGAAACGAGAAGAAAGCAAAGCGGCCGCATCCTGGCTCTATCACCGCGGGCATGTCTGAGGGATTCCACGGGCGAGGTTGAACTCCTGCTTCACCCCAAAGAGGTAAGCCATTACATATTTATTACCCATTATTATGACTATTTTATGAAGTAGGAATCCATCAAACGCTAATTCATAGAGCATAATAACCAAACTGACGGCTGGAATGCATTCATATCTGCACTAACAACCTCAATTATGGACAGAATACAAAGCATCAGGAACAAAAGAAGCAGCCACGAGAAGCAATTAATAAAACATTTAGTGTCATATAATCTACAAGCACGCAAAAATTGTTATTTGGTCATTTTTTCTGTCTTTACCCCCGTGTGCATGATTACAATTAATAGCCAAGAGGTTGTTTCCTTCAAAATATCCGACCATTTCAACCGGTAAATAGGATCAGAATTGAATATTTAACATTTAATATTTCCATTTTTTTTGCGCGTAAGCTAAGAAGCATTCATTCAACCGATAACAAATAACGTCAATACCAAATCGGTCAACAGTGGGAATAAGTTGACTTTACATACAGGTGGTTACAGTATGTACATTATATTCCACTGGTGTTCACATTTGCTTATTCAAGTCATTCAAATCCTTGCTTTTATTCTAACGATTATCCTCACAGGGGTCACTTGTGATGCAAGATGACACACCCTCCTGTTTATTCAGCCTAGGGGGATTTTGTTGTCACCCTGTTTTGGTTCAGTATCGGAAACGGTTTGAAAATGTTTGCAGAGATGTAACGTGACAGGCAGAACAGGTAAATGCTATTCCTTGAGACCACAGAACGAACGTACAATTATTCAAATAGCAAAGCTTCATTTCATTCCATTGTCACCAATTTAAACGACACAATAGCTTTCTTTGGAACTAAACAGATCCAGAGTTCACATTTGTAGGCTTATTTACAATTAAAAACAGTTGACATTTCCGTCATAGGCTTCCACAATTTACTTATTTGCGATTTTGTTATATGGAGCATCTGCTAAACAATCTGCTAAAAACTTTTTCCTTTATATTGTCTTTCTGAAATGTCCTTAGTTTATCTTAATGAATCATCTGTAAGACATTTATTTGGAAGATAATGTAGGATGAAGACAGCCGTCCGATAAATTTTTTAACAACAAAGGGGTCTTTTGCTGTTAGTAGTACTAAAAAAATGCTCATTCACTGCCAACTCTTACAGTTCTAAAATATTGGACATATGGCTAATAATGTACCCCAGTTTCCTAGGTTATATTTGAAGGTTTTTGGAAAATTTAACATAGTTTAATGACCGCGATGTGGACGACTTAAAATGTAAATATTACCGTATTCAACCATTGAAGGCCCTTTAAATCGGTACACGGTCGATTGGTCACCGATCTTTTGGTCGCCCGGAAGGTAAGTGATAATTACCATTTAAATCGTTGCTCAAATTCCCTAAATACAAACTGCGAATTGCTATTTAGTCATACTTAATGCCCTAGTAATTATTAGGCTAAAGAAAAGCTCCAAAATTTCCCGGACTTTTATTGTTTTTTGTTGGAGAACTTGTTAAGACCCTGACTGACGTCGCTTCTTAAAGGGACAACGCATGTACATACAAACTCTAATACATTCACACGTCGGCTCAGTGAAACTACTCATGGCCATTGTTGGCTTTTATTGATGCGTAGACCGTGTCGTTTTACCTTGTTTTGTCGTCGGTCTTTTCGTCGCCGGTCTTTTGGTCGCCCGTTGCCGCGGTCCGGGCGACCAAAAGACCGGCGACCAATCGACCGCAGACGCTTTAATCCAATCTGCGATACACGATAATATTGTTAAATATGTCGTCATTGTATTGTCCAAAAAATTGATGTTGTCAATTGGGCTGTTGACATTTAGCTGCCAAGCTAACAAATGGGTCTTAGCCTGATCAAGGTTTGAGGACAACTTGTTTTTGTTTTATCCTGACAAACCCAGTCGGTGACGTATTGTTGATACGTTTCCAAGAAACAAAATGGCGAAATCGGGCGCCAGCGACCGGCAGGAAAAGCAGGCTTTCGGAAGGACAGCTGGCAGGAGACGCTAAATTAGATCCAGAGGAGTTTTGAAGCCGATCAACGGTCTCCGCTACGCTTGCGCCTTCTCCTTTTTGTCGCTTCCAAGTGGCCCATTTGATCCCCATGTTTACTCGCGGAGAAACTCCCCCCTTTACATTCCCACTAGTCTTCCCCATCCGTGATTGTGGACACCTGGCAATGATTTGGAGTTTGCATCTAGCCAGGCCTCAGATGGAGTCCAGAGGCTTTCTCGCTAGGCCTTCTCCTTGTGTTGTTTGTTGGCATTTGCGGCTTATTATTAACATTGGATAATTCCCCCCAGAAAAATATAGATGGTTTACTCACACGTAATTGGCCGCCGACTTCAGTCACCGGCAGTGCCTTTGAAAGAACCTCGGTTAACCGGATGCTTGAAGATTGTCGGGATGAGCTCATGACTCCGTTAGTCATGTCTGGGGATAGAGAAAATATAGCATGACTGGCGTGATTATTTACAGAATAACCGGCCCATCCCGGGATTTTCAACAGGGTTAACTAATACACCGAGGACTGGGAGACGTTTGGGAACGGCCATTAGTCCCAGATTGTTTTCTTTTTTGTTTTATTTTATGAGCAAAAGCAGGAAATGATTTCCATCATTGGATAGCAATAACAGCATCGTTTGTAACGCTACATTTGTTAATCAAAACCATTTTATCAATATTCTCTAAGGCAAAGGTGTCAGACTCGGGTTGGTTCGCGGGCCGCTTTAACGTCAACTTGATTTCACGTGACCCGGACCATTTTAGATAATAATATTTAGATTTTTTTATAAATAGATTAAAAGAACTGGATTAAAAGCCCTGAATATTCAGTTTTTTAAAGACCTAAAACGATGTTTATTTTAGCTTTTTTAAAATATATTTTTAGATTTTACGAAATCATTTTTGAACTAAAAACACAAAAATTAAAAAATGACTATTGATTTAAAAGGGGGAAAATCAGGAAATGTAATATACATCTATACTCTTCATTTTAATTTGATCCTAAAACACAAAGTCGGCACTCATGATTTACTTTCCCGGGCCACACAAAATGATGCGGCGGGCCACATTTGGCCCCCGGGCCGCCACTTTGACACATGTGCTCTAAGGGTTATCAAGCACAGTGTAGAGTATTTTTTAATGACCATGACAATGAATGCCTATCATTAAGTGCAATAGTATTTGCCTTATTGACAACGATTCACAAGGCAAAAATTTTAAACATTGTGTTTCGTCATGGACATTTTTCAATGGGGTCTTGGAAAGGGCCAGAAGCTACGAGATGCCCCGTCGCCACCTTTGTTGTTGCTGGAATGCGACCAATCCTGTCTGGCTGAGGTATTTGGGCCTTGGTTGATGACTGCGCAAGTACGGATGTGCCTGATGCCTATTTCGTCTGAAACGAGTCCACCGGATACAGAGTACAATGTACCGGCATTACCGTATTCAGTCCATTGCATCCTGTCTCCACATGCTTGTTGCCATTAAAGAGCTTGTTAGCACTCGCCGAGGCTAAAAGCTGGCTAGCAGCTGTGGGAACTTTAACTGCGCGCATAACTGGAATGCCAGCGAGTGAGAAAACCACTCATGCGACACGTCAAGCCTTGTAGGTGAATGATTAACATACTTGAAATTTACGGTATGAGAGTGTACCTTGTCGTCACCTCGAATTGTTTGGATGCTCCGAATTCTCAGCGGACGACGTTATGCGAATCGAGGCTAGCGGTGGTCAACTCTATGGAAAGTCATTTGTTTTGGTCTGATTGTTCTCGTTGGTTTTATCTCCAGGACTCGATGAAAATGTCGGTGTGCGTCCACGAGAATCGGAAGTCCCGAGCCAGCACCGGCTCCACGAACATCTACCTGTTCCACAAGTCGTCATACGCCGACAGCGTGCTGATGCACCTGAACTCCTTGCGGCAGCAGCGTTTGTTCACCGACGTGCTTCTCCACGCCGGCAGCCGGTCATTCCCTTGCCACCGCGCCGTGTTGGCCGCCTGCAGCCGCTACTTTGAGGCCATGTTCAGCGGCGGGCTACGCGAGAGCCAGGCCAGCGAGGTGAACTTCAACGACTCGGTCCACCCGGAGGTGCTGGAGCTGCTGCTGGACTACGCCTACACTTCCAGGGTGGTCATCAACGAGGAGAACGCCGAGTCGCTGCTGGAGGCCGGGGACATGCTGGAGTTCCAGGACATCCGCGACGCCTGCGCAGAATTCCTGGAGCGGAACCTTCATCCGTCCAACTGCCTGGGCATGCTGCTCCTCTCCGACGCCCACCAGTGCACCAAGCTCTCGGAGCTCTCCTGGAGCACCTGTCTGAGCAACTTCCCCGCCATCTGCAAGACGGAGGACTTCCTCCAACTGCCCAAAGACATGGTGGTGCAGCTTTTGTCCCACGAAGAGCTGGAGACCGAGGACGAGCGTCTGGTCTACGAGGCCGCTCTGAACTGGATCAACTACGACCTGGAGAGGCGCCACTGCGAGCTCCCCGAGCTCCTGGGGACGGTCCGCCTGGCCCTGCTGCCGGCCATCTTCCTCATGGAGAACGTCTCCACCGAGCATCTGATCAACGCCCAGGCCGGGAGCAAGGAGTTGGTGGACCAAGCCATCCGTTGCAAGCTGAGGATCCTGCAGAACGACGGTGTGGTCAACAGCCAGTGCGCCCGGCCCCGCAAGACCAGCCACGCCCTCTTCCTCCTCGGGGGCCAGACCTTCATGTGCGACAAGTTGTACCTGGTGGATCAGAAGGCCAAGGAGATCATTCCCAAAGCCGACATCCCCAGCCCGCGGAAGGAATTCAGCGCCTGCGCCATCGCCTGCAAGGTGTACATCACGGGCGGGCGGGGCTCCGAGAACGGCGTCTCCAAAGACGTGTGGGTCTACGACACGCTCCAGGAGGAGTGGTCCAAAGCGGCGCCCATGCTCATCGCCAGGTTCGGCCACGGCTCGGCCGAACTCAAGCACTGCCTCTACGTGGTGGGCGGTCACACGGCGGCCACCGGCTGCCTGCCGGCCTCGCCGTCCGTCTCGCTCAAGCAGGTGGAGCAGTTTGACCCGGCGGCCAACAAGTGGACCATGGTGGCGCCCCTGAGGGAGGGCGTGAGCAACGCGGCGGTGGTCAGCGTCAAGCTCAAGCTCTTCGCCTTCGGGGGGACCGGCGTCACCCACGACAAGCTCCCCAAGGTGCAGTGCTACGACCCCCAGGAGAACCGCTGGACCGTGCCGGCCTCGTGCCCGCAGCCGTGGCGGTACACTGCCGCCGCCGTCCTGGGCAACCAAATCTTCGTCATGGGCGGAGACACAGAGTTCTCGGCCTGCTCCGCCTACAAGTTCAGCAGCGAGAACTACCAGTGGACCAAAGTCGGAGACGTGACGGCCAAGCGCATGAGCTGCCAGGCGGTGGCGTCTGGGAACAAACTCTACGTGGTGGGGGGATACTTTGGCACGCAACGCTGCAAAACCTTGGACTGCTACGACCCCACGTCGGACGCGTGGAACAGCATCACCACGGTGCCCTACTCGCTCATTCCCACCGCCTTTGTCAGCACTTGGAAACATCTGCCTGCCTGAAGACCCCCAGTCCATCCCACAAGGTACTCCCAGAGGTTTTCCAAGTTCTTCAATTGTTGTCCTGGGAAATAATCTTGTCCAAACAAACAAAACTAAAAAAATCTTCACACGGAATAGTGCTCGTCCTGAATAGAAAGATAGAACTGATAAAAATGAGTATTAAAAAAACGGGAAGAAGCAATATAGACGGACACTAGCATCTTTTCCTTAGCTTGCCAAAGGAGATCATCTAGAATCTCATAGTTCAGATCATGTTACAAACCTGGTTTTGAGATTAAGGTCACCCTTGATCTTTATCTTTTGTTTTTAAATTCATGTTTTGGTTGCCACGCTTAGCGTCCTGAAAGTTTGACAAAGAACTAATTCCTTCCCGTAAAGTCGCGGGGAGAGGATTAGCTCACCGAAAAAACAACTAGCCAACTGCTGGCTCATCATTTGAATCTAGTATGAGGTTTCTCATTTGTTTGTGGGCAGAACGCAGGCACCTCAGAACTTAGACGCCATCTTCTCCCCCTTCTAATTGTATTTCTGCCCCTTTGTGTATCGGAATGCGATGACCAAAGACAAAAGATGTGCGGCGGGATATCATGCGGTCATTTACGTTGACGCAACCCGGCATTACTAGAATTCTTTGCGTGGGAATTCCATCTGGCTAATGTGGGAATATTGAAGGTTTCAATCCTTGAATGATACTTCTCGGACTCTTTTTCCAACTTCTTTGGACTATTAACGGAATGTCGGAGTGGCGGGCGAGTGGCGCTGGCGGTGGTGGGGGTTGAGCAGGGGAATGGGGGTTGTTAGTTAAGTAACCGCGGGGACGTGCCAGAGGATAGAGAGGGTAATTGATGTAGAATGGGATACTTTTATTGCTCCTGTGGGGGAGGTTACTTTAGCCGCTTGGCCAATTAGACAGAGGGTGGTTGGGGCGGTTGGGGGGGGGGGGGGGGGGGGGCGGTGCACGCCAACAGGCCGCAACGCCACAGCCAGGCCTAATCCACTCTCGGTCGCCTCTCTTTGATGAGGTTACGCTGCCGGTAGCTGGCGAGAAAGGAGGCCGCCCCGTTGGGAAGCATTTGTCACGGGTTAGCCGCTGACTTGGTTGAAAGCAGGCGATTGGCCATGGGACTGGGCTCATGTTTTGCGTTTATTTGCAACAAATTCAGTAGTACGCCAATCAAAAGAATATATCTATTTGCTATAGCGCCTGTTCGAAGAACTACATATTTTCACGACTATAAGGCGCACTGCATTATAAGGCGCACCCTCAATGACTGAGACATTTTATGTTTTTTTCCATATATAAAGCACACTGGATTATAAGGCGCCCTGTCTATTTTGGAGAAAAAATAAGACTTTTAAGTGTGCCTTATAGTCGTGAAAATACGGTACACGTTAAAATATACGCTGAAACGGCGAGGAATCCGTTGCTAAACTACGAAAATGAACCAGGAATTTGATATTATCATTATAGCCGCTTTACTATCCTCCTACTTTAATCTCGAGTGACTTCTCTTTGGATTTTGCGATCTAATTATTCGTCGACCGTGCGAAAGCGCAGGTCATGAAATATTCCGACACGAATGCCCACTTCCTGCGCGCAGCTCCGAGGGGCCAATGGGAAAGGCGGTGAAGTGAACGCCTGTTTTTGTTTTTCTGACCTCCTTCTCAGCCGCCATGACGATGAGCGGGCTCGACGTAGGAGGCGCTTCGCTAGCCGACGGTCGCCTCGGGCGCGGGGTGGGGGTGCCGCGGCGGGGACCCGTCACCCACGCGCGCTCGCCGGCTCTTGACAACAAGGCGTGGGCGAGCATCCGGCGCGTACGTCGTCGTCGGATAAAGCTAGGCGAGCGGCTAATAGCGCGGGATTACTCCCCGGCTCAAGACAGTCACCCGAGGCTTTAATCCTGCCACTTATTTAAACCTCAGCCGGCTTTCAGGTTGACAGCTTGCTCGCGGCGAGTCGTGACGAGGGAAAGGGACTGCGGAAGGACTGCCGTAAAAACTTTTGCCCTCCGAAGGGAAACGTAGCGGCCCACCATCCGCCCACCATCCCCTTTCCGACTTTATGGAGCTGACCGAGCCGGTTAACGCTCGTTAAAAGTTGGGCCGGCATGATGGGATGCTGAAATCAAATTTTTTACGGCGGTCTTAACGGAGTTTCGATGATAAATGAGCTTTCACTTGCAGAGTTTTTTCTACCTTCTAGGTACTCAAAGCGCCTTAACGCCGGCTCATTAATGAACTGATGACGCAGCGTTAGCAACGGGGTCAAAAGAGGGGGGGCTAGTGTGTCTTTCTTAAGGACACTCAGGATGGAAACCACATGGGTCATTCCGAAAAATCTACTTCCCACCATTTCAATTTGGAATCCTCTACACACAAAATACAACTTGCATTTCACATTACTGTATTTCCCGGACTATAACTATAACTACTTGGTCATTGGCCTGCAAAACAACACTAAAACCAATTGAAACCATTTATAAGCAAGCTCTGAAAGTATTGTAAACGCTGTCAGATACGAAAAAAAATACCTGAACTGGAACCATACTGTTAAATATGCAGATGCTACCTTAGTTTACAAAATCTTCCAACACAAAGCTCCTCCTACCACTGCAAGATTTTGTACCAAAAAATTCCAACATATCAACAAGAGCTGGCTCTAGAGGTGACTGTGTAGTTCCCTTCCAAAAGAGTGCTGAATTAGCCAAAGCAGCTTCTTTCTTCCTACCTGGAACTCAATACCAATTATCATACGTGAACTTCCGTCTCTGAAACTCTTGGCCAATCATCTTAAAGCCTGTTAGACGAACAAAATTGCGATCGTGTCATCTTTTATCTTCTACCTTCACAAGCGAGTAAAGATGCAAATTAGCCCTTCGCTACAATCTTACATATAAATATTCATTAACATGAATATAAATAAGTTCTATAATATGTGCTGTCCCTTATTAAACAAACCAAACTGAAACACATAAGTCGCTCTGAAATTAAAAAAAAATATTGATAAGTCGCCCTGAACTATAAGTCATATTTTTAGTGTCTCATAATACGGTCGCTAGTTTTACTTCAACAATAAAATAGCGGTTTTAGCAACAAACAAACAAACAATCAATTGTTAGAAAACAGGAATACACTAGAAAAATACACTCGTAAAATATAATACAGAGAGCTACCGGATTTGAGGCTTGTGGCGAGTAAAGGAATCCAAATGAAAATGCACATTAAAAAAATGTCTGTCATTTGTTTTCCAGATCTCCAAGTTTTTGTTTACTGTTGTCATCGCCTACGGGAAGATGGATTGTGACAAGACCATCTACGAGGAGACCTCAAAGATGGATGCTCCACAAAACAAAACATAAAAACATGCCCAAAATACACAACAGGCTTAAGTGACACATTTCAACTATACGTATTTTCATGACTACACTGTTCAGTGTGTGGACAAATAGCACAAAAAGATAAACTCCCCCAACCACGCTTATGACATGAGGTATTTTGGGGGGGGGGGGGGGCAATCTGCTTTGTTTTGGAGACGCTGCTTTCTATTATGCCGTTGGTGAATCTATCTTTATGCCTTTTTAATGCCGGAAGAATTTTCATTATTTGTAGTGTTGCACCGATACTATTTTTTTCTCTCTCTCTGGACAGATCGCATTTTTAGGGAAAACAAAAAAACAAAATACTATGATATGTTTTATAATACTAAATTATTGCATACTCACTGCTTAAAAAACGTTTAAAAAGGCAAAAAAAAGTTTCACCCAAATTTTGAAGTTGCACAATCGATACCACTACATTAGCCCATTAGCTTATCTCGTGCTAATCACTTTTGCTAGGAAACTAAGTAAGTTCACAAGACTGCTTTTGTTTTATATCAAAGTTAACAATTTTGCAGATGCTCATGTCAGTGTGCATAAAATGTTCAAACCTGTCTGGTATTACCGTTTAAAATGTATATTTAGCCACTATTCAAAAAGCATAGGCGCTAACATTGAAAATATGAATCGCTAAAAGAGCTTTTTTTTCCGACTTTCAGCTAGATTTTTTCTACCTTTCATATGTTCTTCGTCGTTTGTAATTGGTGGCCATCTTGGGAAGGGCAATTGGCGGCCATCTTGAAAAGGGCAGTCGGCGGCCATCTTGGGAAGGGCAATCTGCGATTGGAAATGAAATTTTGAAGAGCACATTTTGCGCAGTAGGTCGCCAATGGCCAATTTTAGTGCCGTATTGGGGCTCCTTGCGATAACTTGTATCGGTGCAATACTCAATTTATTTCTGTGGCTATTTATTCACAAAGAAATTTCAGCCTAAATCGTATGAAAAAGAACAGTCGTCATAGTTGGCCCGGTAGTGCCGATAGGTCAAAATCTCTATTAAAAATCTACAATATGTGCACATGAAAAAGACAGTCTTGGTAATCTTCAAGCGAGCAACCCCATACCAAGCGACGGACTATACTTCTCCCTGGAAATATTATTATTACATAAAGGCTTGGTCACCGCAGCGGGTCGGAAATTCTTAACGAGGAGGAGGAAGAAGCTCAGATTACCCACAGCGCCAGGCCGCCAAGGCCGCGGGGGGTCCAAGGCAAAGAATTCCTACTCGGCTGGGCGAAACCTGCCTTAAATCAGCCGCCACGAGCCCCCCGCCGACTCCCCTCAAGGCCCTGGAAAAGTGCAAGAATTAGCAGCGGAGCGGTGACGACCCGCCGTGATTGACGGCCAATGAATGCCACGGCTCGAGGGTGGGCGGAGTCCGAGTTATGGATAAAGGTAGACGGCGCAACAATTTGTAGTTTGAACACGATTTGTCAAATATTTGTAGGCACAGTTGCTTTCAAAGCAAATTTGGATTGTTTTGGAATGGTTTGATTTTGTTGTCATTTTGGATGTTGCCCCGCACAATGTTTTTAAGTTTATTTAAAATGCACAAAGGCATTGGTTGCCATTTTAAGGATTTAGATAACCGTCTAGATCGGAGGTGTCAAACTCTGGTTGGTTCACGGGCCGCATTAACGTCAACTCCATTTCATGTGGGTTGGACCATTTTAGATCTAATATATATATTTTTTAAATTGGATTAAAAGAACTGGATCAAAAGCCCTAAATAGTCCGTTTTTTATAGATCTAAAGCAATGTTTATTTGAGCTTTTTTTTCTTAGTAATGGAAAATTTCTTTTAAGCATGTTTTTCATTTCAAATGGAAACAAAATTTATTTTTTAATTATGTTCAATATTAAAGTGGAAAACGGAAAATATCTACATATTTATCTTTAGATCTTACAAAATGCGCTTTGAACTAAAAACACAAAAGAAATAAAATTGGATTGAAAATATTTTAATGATTGATTTTAAAAAGGGGAAAATCAGGAAATGTAATATACATCTATACTCTTCATTTTAATTTGATCCTAAAACAGAAAGTCGGCACTCATGATTTACTTTCTCGGGCCGCACAAAATGATCCGGCGGGCCAGATTTGGCCCCCGGGCCGCCGCTTTGACACCTGTGGTCTAGATGGATTGGACGTCCATCGCTGTCGATGGCAAGATATTCTGATGAATATTTATACGCGCAAGACCAAAAAAAAAATGCTAAAGTACATGTGGCTTTGTCCTGGTTGATGTCATGACTTTTAGTTTCCATGGCATTGTTTTGTACATTTTCTGTTTTTTCACAATGTGAAATCCATGACTGAATAAAGCTGAGAGTTTTTTCCTCTTGTCTGTACAGAAAACCTGCGTTTGACTACTTTATTTCATTTTTAGGGGCTTGAAATCTTTCGGCGCTTTTTACCTACTGCGCTAAAAGAGCCGCAGATACTTTGCCTTTCTCTCTTGAGTCACCTTGGCAACCATTATCTGCAAACTGTGGGGGCTGGAGGAGAACATGAAATCTTAAAAAGCACCACTGCCTTCTCCTCTTCCTCTCACACATTTTTTTGGGGTGCGAAAGCTACGACGAGCTACGTGGCTAACACAAAAAAAAATAAAGTCATCCGATCATCCACTCTTTTTTTGTTTACATTCCTGTTCCTTTTGAGAAACACCAGTTGGGCTGGATTTTGACCCCCGTGAACCCATAAAAGGTCGGGGGTGATTGAGCCGACGAGGGGGGCGCTAAAGAAATAAACAATCCGAGTAGCGAGATGTTGCAACGAGCCACTAAAATCATCTTTTCTTCGCTGTGTGGCCCGCTAACAAAGGCCGGCATTTGAGGAGTAATGCGGGGGCGCCGTGTGTGGGAGCCCAAACCCCCAACCCCGAGACCCCTGCGGCCGTCACATTAATCAAGACAGGAAGTTGAATTTCCTGTCCGGCAGGAAGCTCAACTTATTCCCACAAGCAGAGGCCAGGCTAACGCACACCGACACTTTTGGTCTGGGGTCCGGCGGGGGCGGGGGTTAGCGGCACGTTTAGACCACCGTCGTGAGAAACGACAACTAGTCAGGACTTTCCGGGAGGACTTGCTCATTGGGGGGCCCTTGGGGAAGACTACAAAGATGCTAAAAGTTCAAAGCTAAATAGTTTTTTGGGAGGTCTTGGAATTTTCAAGGACCTTTTTCAAGGACCCTTGAATACGGACAAAATGGTGGGAAAATTAGTTTCAAGACTGACATGACAAACTGATAAAATAGCACCTTAAAAATGCAAAATGGCTTTTTTGTAGGTCAATTTATGATTGACAGGTCTACTAAATTTGGGAGGTCAAACCCAAACTGGCTTGGTAAAAGACCGAAATGAGCTGAAATGGTGGGCTTGAACGTAAGATAAATAAATATATTGTCCCGTCTAGTGTAATTATCTTCAGGAAGGCATATTTTGGTGGTGCCTGCCAGTCGGAATGTCGCCCAACCACACGCAGATGTAATCTCTAAAACGAGCAAGCTGCTGGATGGAACAAATAATGTATACATTCGCCTCAAATATTCCTCAAGCATAGAAGACCTGATTCACATTGAATTATCTTTCAATTTCTTCGCAAAGAAAACCACACTAAGTGTTTTAACTTCAGGATTTTTGAAGTATTTCTCTTTCAAATAGACGCTCGAATAACGTAAAAGCCAAAACATTTGAGATGTGGGCCAGGTTAATAGGGCAATCTCCAAACCCGGTCTTGGTAGAAGTAATTCAAGCCCCCATCAGGTGGTCTGTGGGGGAACCTAAATGGATACCGATGACAACCAGAGATGGAGCGGCTTGCGAGGGGTGCTTAGGAATCCCATCCAGCTGTGTGACATCCTGTGTTTCTCAGCTAATTACTAAGTCAAAGGCTTCCCGGTAGGCCGCAAGACCCCCAAGCCGGCTCCGTGGACCCCCTACTTAACACCGCAGGCAGTCAGGCTTTACGGTTTGTGCTCCCCCGTTAAATCGGCTTTGAAGTTTTTTCGATTCTCTACGGAAATCGGCAACTTTTTTTCCCTTTTTTTCCCCAAAAAGATCTAAATTACGATAGTACTTCATCGCAAAAACAATTTAGGGAAAATTTCCGATTGTTATTTTTCGGGAAAAAATATGATCTCCATTTTTTTGCTCAAAAACACATTATGTACCCTGTTTTCTTTGATTATTTTTTCCCCAGATCATAAATCTATTTACGGTTTTCTTAAAAATGCAAATGACACTGAATGAATGAAATGCTAATTTAGCTTTAATGTTGTTGAATATTTTTTGGGTGAGATAAAAATGGTCCTGTGTTGCTTTGAGCCGAGAAGAGTTTTGATTAATTTTAACGTAAGAACCTATGTACTTTAAAGTTTTAATCGCATCTAAATGTCAAACTGTAACAAGTCAGAATTAAACATTTTATGAACACATACATTTGACATTTACACCTAGAAAGAATAAGATAAATACATAGTAGGCTAGCAAACATGTGTAGTCTCCTAGCAAAAGTGATTAGCACGAGCTAAACTAATGTGCAACAACAAAAATTTAGATAAAGGATCACCAAATGTTGTTTTTCCAAGCGAAACTGGCTTTGATGGTTCAATTAGCAAAGTCAATTCTTAAATGTCAGGAAAGAGCGCCGACAGACAATCATCCAAAGTCAAGCCATGAAATATTAACGACCAACCGGCTCCTCCGGTGACGGTGAATAATTCAAACTTTCCGCCGGACGCCCTTTTGCGGCGCGCCGGCTGTTTCGATGCGGCGGCGGCGGAGGGATGAGCGAGACAATGGCGTAAACATAACCTAATCAAGGGACAAAGACCGGCGCTGGGACCTGGTCGCATTCCGTTCCTTTGTCCACCAGGACAAAAGGGAAAAGCAAGGAATGCGGAAAAAAATGCGGAAAAAATGCGCGACCAAGACACTGCTTTTGCTTGTCTTTAGTGTTTGTCCAAGGATGAGAAAAAATATATCAAAAGGGAAAAATTGTTGAATTTAGAACATTTCTAGGTCAACTATGTCTCCAAACGATTGAATCCGGTTGTCGATGAACTATTTTGGTCCAAATTAGACAGCCATTGGAATTTAATTGAAAAATATGTCATGTTCTTTTTTTGTATTGATTTCCCATTGTTTGGTCGCCGTGGTGATGGATGATACCTTCTTGCCCGTGTAGCAGGATTCATCATTCTGAGTCCTCCTAGTTGAGCAGAAGGATTGTTTGTTTTTATGTTATTTTTTTTTAAATTTTTATGACAATGACGCTGCCCACAGAAGCGCTGTGACATTTGCCATCCCATAATGCACAGACGGCAGCCGTGACTCATCCCAAAAGAGAGAGAAAGACAGCGGTTGAAAATGAAAATACTTCTTACTGGTTCGCGGTATTTGCAAAAGTACTCCAGTCTATGTTTAAGTAAGAAAAACTGCATCTTCATAAATTTTGCAATTATGTTTTCGTATTTGTATTGCGGCACAAATCATGTCTCTTAAAATAGATGTTTATATTTTTAAATTCAAATCGGAGCATTATTTATGATTACAGTAATCCCTCGATTATCGCGAATGCGCGACGCAATTTTTTTCGCTATTAATTATTTTAAAAAATACATATATATTTTTTTAAAGTTCATAAAAATTTGAAAATACAAACTGAAACTCGTAAGCAGAAGCTGCTTTTGCTACTAGGACTCAGCACTAAAGTAAATTTTTATTTTGTTTATCTTTTTTAAATAACCTTCGCAATTTTTCAATTATTGCGGCCATGTTTGATCTACATTAACCGTGATATTCGAGGGGTTTCTGTACACTTGGATTTTAGCGAGTTGATAGCGGCAGAATTTTCAGTCTCAAAGAAATGTTGCTTCCCTGACAAGCCACTTTTCATTTTCCTCCAAATTTGAAAAGTAGGATTTTTTTTTTGCAATATTCTAGCGCATTGCTTTCCCAAAAGGGCAGCGGAAATGTCATTACAGCAATGGTTTTAGTAGCTCGGGGGGGCACGCCAGGCATGACAAATAGGCAACTTTCCACCGGGGGAATGTTGCTTTGCTATTTTTTCTTTCCAGGCCGTCACTACCTCAATGCTTTAACGAGCCGAGAGGTTGAAACCTTTCCCTGCGGCGTGCTGCATTTGCATTTGCATCTGCTCGGCTCGCCGGCCCCAAGCGCATTCAAAGCCGTGTGGGAATGCGCGCCAGGGCGTGTTGACGCCACGTGGGGCAGCGGCGACATTCCTTTAGCGACCTTGTTCTCAAAGAGCGGCAGATTAGGATCGCTTGGCATTATTTTTTCCCTTTCAAAAAGGTCAGACTTGTGAAATATCGCAAAAAAATGAAAATGGAGACTGCAATCCAGGTCAAGACGGCGAACAGCCATTAGAGACCTTGAAGCGATTCATCCAATTTCCGTAGCGCTTATGCTCACAAGACTTGCGGGGGTGCCGGAGCCTCTCTCTTAGGCAAAAGTACCAGGAGGGAGACACCCTGAATTGGCGGCCAGCCAATCGCAGGGCACATATCGACCAATCATAGCTAGGGTTAGGCCGTGACCGGATGTTTGGTCGCCGGACTTTTGGTCGCCGGACGTTTGGTCGCCGGACGTTTGGTCGCCGGACGTTTGGTCGCCGGACGTTTGGTCGTGGACGTTTGGTCGCCCGGACCCAAACAACCGGCGACCAAACGTCCGGCGACCAAACGTCCAGCGACCAAACGTCCGGCGACCAAAAGTCCGGCGACCAAAAGCCCGGCGACCAAACGTCCGGCGACCAAAAGTCCGGCGACAAAACAAGGTAAAACAACACGGTCTACGCATGAATAAGCCAACAATGGCCATGAGCAGTTTCACTGAGCCGACCGACGTGTGAGTGTAGAAGAGTTTGTATGTACATGCGTTGTCCCTTTAAGAAGCGACGTCAGTCAGGCTCTTAACAAGTTCTCCAACAAAAAAAACATAAAAGTCTGGGAAATTTGGAGCTTTTCTTTAGCATAATAATTAATAGGGCATCAAGTATGACTAAATAATAATTCGCAGTTTGTATTTAGGGAATTTGAGCAACAATTTTAAATGGTAATTATCAATAACCTTCAGGGCGACCAAACGTCCGGCGACCAAAAGTCAGAGTACCGGGTTAGGCAACTTAGAGTGTTTTTTTCCGAAAGGACACTGTTATTGTTTTCCTCCCTCTTTTGCGGTCAGTTTAAGTGTATTTTTTTGGGAGCATGACGTCGCCGGCCCGCCTCGAGTCCCGAGATGAATTTGCGCACTCTGGGGTCATTAGACGAGCAGCTTCCACGAGCTGGATGGAAGTGGGCCAAAGACCAAGGAGAGGACACGTCTTCCCCGACCGAGTGTGATCTGATAGATGGAAGCCAGAGTCACGCAGAGTTGAAAGTTGAAACGTGGGGCGGGCCATTTTGCCCCGATGAGCGTGTCGTCGTTCGGCGCTCTCTGCGTTAAGACCGGTTGACTTTAACGACCGTTTATCACGTTAACAAACAAATCGGTTCATCGTATGGAGACATTGTGGGACTGAAAATTGGTCAAATCCATTTTAAGGGGCTGGTAAATATTCTATTGGTTTTATTTTGTTATCTTTTCAAAAATAATTTTTAATACCAGGTCATATTTTTTGCAGTAATTTTATTTCTAAAATATATATTAAAAACTGCAAATATTTTAGATTTTTTACACTTTATTTTGAACTGGTTTCTGTAGTCTGAAGATTTTTTGTCATAAAAGAATAAGTGCAAGGGTGTCAGACTCGAGTTAACGTCAACTCGATTTCATGTGGGCCGGACCATTTTAGATATAATATTTAGATATATTTTTTTATAAATGGATTAAAAGAACTGGATTAAAAGCCCTGAATATTCCGGTATTTATAGATCTAAAACAATGTTTATTTGAACTTTTTTATATATTTTTAGATTTTACAAAATGATTTTTGAACTAAAAACACAGAAATAATGATTAAAAAAATTACAATTATTGATTTAAAAGGGGGAAAATCAGGAAATGTAATAATATACATCTATACTCTTCATTTTAATTTGATCCTAAAACAGAAAGTTGGCACTCATGGACCACACAAAATGATGCGGCGGGCCAGATTTGGCCCCCAAGCCGCCACTTTGACACGGGAATAAGAGATTTTCTGCTTTTGCTGTGGAAAACAATCTTGATAAGGAAACAGTTATAATATTTTTTTGTTAAAAAAGATCTCCCAATTTTCTTGTACTTACTGTAACCTCTCATATACCTAATAAATATCACTACCCTAAGATTTAGCCGCAGAACTAAATGCTCTTTTCAACTCTCATCTCATCCTTTCAACACTGAGGCAATGAAAAAGCAGTTAAAAGAAAACAAAGCGAGAACAAATCCTCTCCCATTGATCTCATTTAAAGTGTAAAGCAGTTCCTCGGCGAACACTATTTCCGTGCCTCCCAGTAGACGGCCGGCTAATCTCCAATTAAAGCGTCCATTTAAGGTGTTTGTCCAATATAAACTCCGCCTCCGCTTTTAGCCGGCGATTCCGACGACTCAGACGCATGCAAAAGCGACCTATATTGAGCCGCTAAATCATTTCTGCGGACACCGGGGAGGATTAGCCGAGATTAAAAAATGGACAACGTTTGGGGACGGACGAGTATCTGAGGCCAATTAGAATTATTGGCAAAAAACGTACAAAAATACATAAAAACAGAGTAAGTAGAGCTTTTTCCCCTCACGCTTGCTTATTCCGAGACAATAAAGTCACAATATTTTGCCACCGGAGAATAATTAGGGGAGCAAAGTGTGTGTTATAGCGCAGTAAGCAAATAGAAAAGTGTGTTTAATTCGGTAAATTAAATGGAGGCCCTTAGAAGAGAAAGAAAGTTGTTTGATTGGTGGTCATATTAGGACAAAATATGGCGAAAAGTCTTAGAAGGGCTGCAGGATTAAAGTTTTTTTTATTAGTTTTGCGGTTGCTTTTGAACTCCCAAATTGGCCACGGACCCTTTTTTTGGAAGCACTTATTCGGTGTGGATGTTCGGGGGAACATTAGCGCTCGCTTATTAGGCGCTCGGGGGGGAACTTTGGAGGCCGGGCGGGATGAAACGTGCCGAGGTGCACGTAATAAGCGTTTTTAGAGGGTTTGTCTGGCTCGTAAGCGTGTTTATGTTCCCTTTGAAAGTCTTTTAATCGTGTGCTCGCCCTGTAATTTCTGCCTTTTGAAGGCCTCTCGCCGGGGTGTGCTGATGAAAGATGGCTCAGGTGGGGAATGTTTACACATCTGTGATAGCCGAAACCGCAACCAGTCAATTTTAACCCCAGATTTACTGTATTTTCTCGCGTATAAGCCGTACCCTTCAAATTTTACAATTTCTCTGGTATAAGCCGTACCCTTCAAATTTGACAATTTCTCTCTTATAAGCCGTACCCTTCAAATTTGACAATTTATCTCGTATAGGCCGTACCCTTCAAATTTGACAATTTCTCTCGTATAAGCCGTACCCTTCAAATTTGACAATTTCTCTCGTATAAGCCGTACCCTTCAAATTTGACAATTTCTCTCGTATAAGCCGTACCCTTCAAATTTGACAATTTCTCTCGTATGGGCCGTACCCTTCAAATTTGACAATTTCTCTCGTATGGGCCGTACCCTTCAAATTTGACAATTTCTCTCGTATAAGCCGTACCCTTCAAATTAGACAATTTCTCTCGTATAAGACGTACCCTTCAAATTTGACAATTTCTCTCGTATAGGCCGTACCCTTCAAATTAGACAATTTCTCTCGTATAAGACGTACCCTTCAAATTTGAAAATTTCTCTCGTATAAGCCGTACCCTTCAAATATTACATTTTCTCTCGTATAAGCCGCACCCTTCAAGTTTTACAATTTCTCTCATATAAGCCGAACCCTTCAAGTTTTACAATTTCTCTCGTATAAGCCGTACCCTTCAAATGTTACAATTTCTGGCGTATAAGCCGTAGCCTTCAAATTTGACAATTTCTGGCGTATAAGCCGTAGCCTTCAAATTTGACAATTTCTGGCGTATAATCTAATTTGTGTGCATTTAAGCCGTACCTGTATATGTGAGAAAATACGGTATTTCAGAGTAGCCATTTTGGGACTCATTTGCCCTTGCTGGGCCTACAAAAACATAGATGTAGGTATATTAAAATCTAAGGCAAGGGCTCAATTGGAGATTCCAATGTAGAAAGTCAATGAAAAAGAGTTTGTTCTGGCAGCCAATGAAGACCTCCCAAACCGCTGAGCTAGGACGCCATTTATCACCTTTAATTACAGCCGGCCTCGGACACACAACGCCACCATTGTGCGCGTCGGGATGGCCGCCCTTGGCAGGTGATCACCTGAAACATGGACGAGGTCGGAGGTTTCGCAGCGTGGTGGCAAAAAAAAAGTTTCACGGCGGGCCTTGAACCGCGCAAACACACTCGCTTGCGTAAATCAATACATGTACGACGGAGAGAGTGCGTGCGTGCGTGTTTGTGGGTGGTGATGGTGTCAGTTGGCCATAAATTCAAGCGCGGAGGTCCACAAGAGAGCAGCAATAAAGGAGATTTGTTTAACGGCGCCGCGCCCTCATCAACGTGTCCGTCCGCGTACTCAATTAACGTTGCATAATTTAGGAAAGTCAATGGTGGTTAGCGTCTCTGCTACCGTGAAGTCAAAAACACTTTCAGCACGTCTCTAAAATCATGATTTTGGGTATTCGGACGTTTGGTCGCCGGACTTTTGGTCGCCGGACGTTTGGTCGCCCGGAAGGTTATTGATAATTACCATTTAAAATTGTTGCTCAAATTCCCTAAATACAAACTGTGAATTATTATTTATTAGGCTAAAGAAAAGCTCCAAATTTCCCGGACTTTTATTGTGTTTTGTTGGAGAACTTGTTAAGACCCTGACTGACGTAGCTTCTTAAAGGGACAACGCATGTACATACAAACTCTTATACACTCACACGTCGGCTCAGTGAAACTGCTCATGGCCATTGTTGGCTTTTATTGATGCGTAGACCGTGTTGTTTTACCTTGTTTTGTCGCCGGACGTTTGGTCGCCGGACGTTTGGTCGCCGGACTTTTGGTCGCCGGACTTTTGGTCGCCGGACTTTTGGTCGCCGGACTTTTGGTCGCCGGACTTTTGGTCGCCGGACTTTTGGTCGCCGGACGTTTGGTCGCCCGTTGTTTGGGTCCGGTGACCAAACGTCCGCAACCAAACGTCCGGCGACCAAAAGTCCGGCGACCAAACGTCCGGTCACGATGATTTTGAGCTAGTCAGAATTTGGAGTAAAATTCCAGACCACTTTTAAAGGTGTCTTGTTTTTTATGACGACTCATCATATACATTGTTTCCTTTCGATGGCAATTATGTTAGCATTCATGTATTTCTGGTATGGTACAACACTAATAAATACTATTTTGTTGTCAGATTTGGTGGGCAGGGCTTAGGGTCAGGTGCAAAAATAACAGTCAGCTCACAAAAAGTCAGTCCGCTAAAACCACACTTCTTTTTCACCTCGCTTTCTGGTTGCCGCGGCAACGACCAAGATGTCCGGGGGTAAACAAATCAGCGAGTCAATCGGCTTTGGAGCGTCAATGCCCGGGGCCCATCTCGGACTGTCGGCGCACGGTTGCCGTGGATACGCCAATATTTTCACCTGTGATTGTTGGGTTACGGTGGTGTGATCGGTCGCCGCTATATAGCGCGGATGATAGGCGGAGGATGAGTCACCCGTGCAGCTGGATGAGGATAACGATGAGTAAGTCATTGTTGTCATCTCGTTTTAAAGGGTTGCGCGCGTCACACTTCCTGTAAAGCGCTTCGGCGTCCGGACGCTAGCGACACGTTGGCCGCATTGACGGCGATAGATGTCCAATCCGTTTTGAAAATGTCAAAGCGGTCACGTGGGGAAGATTACCGTCAAATGTTCCCGAGCTTCGTTGTTGTTGTTGGTTTTTGGAAATGTCGTATAGTGGCGTGGTGTTGACGCAGCGTCGGCGAGATGCTAAGCGAGACGGCGAAATTGCGGGAATTCGGGACTCCGGTGTGATATTTGTCGAGGTTGTGAGGAAGCGACGCCCCCGAGCACGTCCCGTCAACAAGAGTTTAATGCTCGCCGGCTGAGCTTTGTTGCCATTAACAATAGAGACGTCGCAAAACATATTTATGAAATTATATTCATATACATTTAGAATAGGTTAACAAGAATATCGAGAAAATTTGAACGTTTTCCACTTTTAATAGAAAGGAAAAATGTGTTATTAGAAATTCATTTTAAAAATTATATTTATTCCACATTGAAAAAGCTATTTAAAAAAAAATCTGGCTTTCTTAATTAAATGTATTTTTTTTTACATTTTATGAAATGCTTTAATTTGGGATTACTTTTTGTAAAAGTTTAAAAATATAGTGAAAGAAGAGAAAAAAATACTAGCAAATTTCATTCATTCAGGGTCATGGGGGTGCTGGAGGCAACTTTGGAGTCTAGGTGGGGAACAACCTGAATGGCTTGCCAGCCAATCACAGGACACCATGCCACAAACAACCAATCCCACTCACACTCATACCTAAGGACAATTTAGAGTGGTCGCCAACCTAGCATGCATGTTGTAGCAATGTGGGACGCAACCCAAATACCTGGAGAAAACCCACAAACGCCACAAAGGAATGGGATCAAACCCTCGACCTCAACTGTGAAGCGAACGTGCCAACCACTTATCACCGTGCTGCCTGCCTCTTAAGAAATATTCTTGCAAACAAATCTAACCCCAAAAAAGTATCACAAAAAAATCCAAATAAAAAAATAAAAGCTCTTTTCTCCTCCCATAATTTTCCTGCTAAAATATGAAAGCCATAATAACAAATAGATTGATTACAAAACAGGCACGACTGCTTGTGTTTCTCCTCTAATGGAAGTCATTTTTGAGGGGGGAGTGGCATTCATATTCAAGATGGATGCGGCTATTTTCAGACCTGTTTTATGTTGCCTTGGGAGGGTATTTATCATTATTAATGATCACTCCGCCTTACGCCAAGGTGCTTTGACCTCCTCTGTGTGTGTTTGTATGTGTGTATGTATAACGAAGCACTTACTCAAGCAGACTACAAGGTCACATGATAAACGGCGAGCGCGGTATTGGCGGTCGAATCCAAACACACAAACAAGCATCGCCAAAAAGTTAAGCTGCGGTGAAAGAGTTCATTCTTGAATACCTTTACTTTTTTTTCTAGTTGACTTAACGCTCAGAATTTTTTTAAAAATATAGATTTTTGTCGGGTTATGTTCTGCGATATTTATTATTCGCATGCATTTTTCAAGTATAATAAAAATAATAATATTTTTACACTATTTCTTTTAGTTTGGTTGGTGACGTGTTCTATGTTGGAGGTGAAAAAATGAAACGTGAAAAAAAAAAGAAGTCATTTGCCACCCTGTGCTCGTAACAGTTGTCAAGTTGACACGACTCGCAGCCAATTAGATTTCACCTCGTGACCCTTTGCCTCCGGCTGGTCAACTCCAGAGTTGCCTAGCAACTAAAAAGACCTGAATCAGTAGTTGGGGATGAAAAAAGAAAACAAGCCAGGTGCCCCTTTGTCCATCTCAATGGCCACTCAACTCACTGTTTATATCTAGAAGAAATGCAGCTGTCACCCTTAACTTAGCTCGCGATAATTAAAAATAATGATTTCTGACTCGTTTTATATACATATGTGCTATTTAAATGGTTCTTGGTGATTTATGAGCATAAATTAACGCTTTAAGTGACTATTTGTGGTAAGTTTAACCCCATCATGACCTGGCATACCCTATTTTGTTGTTTATTTTTCTCTAACATGAACCAGAAGTTGTTTAGTTTCAGACATCAATTTTTGCTGACGTAAAGTCTGTGAGAGAAAATATTTTTCCCCGTAATATTAGATTTAAGTAACATTTGGAGACAAGTCGGAATTATACGATTAAAAATATGACTTACTTATTTTTGCATCACTCGAACTGTAAGTTGTACAGGAACCACGGTTTTGGTGACATTAGGTCAGTGTGAAAAATTAGATTTGGGAATAATTTGGGAGTTTTTTTGTGATTACTGCTGATAAAACGTTGATTAGAACGACTATTGCTAATATAAACGACATAGTTTTAAATGAAAAGATTTTCAGATGAGATTTTTTCAATGCAAAAAGTGGTTGGGAAACACTAGTATAAAGGGCAAAGATAAAAATTGGACCTATAAATTCACCATTTTGGAAACATTTGTACCCATAAACACATTTACGTCAAACAATATTTGAACTTTTGTTGTTCACATACAACGACATCATGTTTGGTTTACCCTTAATGCACTTTCAAGATGGCGGATGGACATATCCTCAAAATCAGGTGACTAAATGTGATAGTACATAGTGTGTGTGTATAAGAGAAGTACAAATACCTTGAAATCCTTCAGGCAAATGGTTAGCGAGGCGGATCCTGAAGAGCCAAATGAAGATCCAGGCCGGTGATCGTAACGCCCTGGACGAGTGGATGAGATGAACAAATGAGAAGGCCGCAGGGGTAACGGCGCACCCCCAATTTTTCCCGCCCATTGCTTTTCCAATACAGATTCTCTCACGGAGGAGCGTTATAGGCGCCGGTGCTTTTAATGATTGCAGTGGAGCTTTTTATTTGCCGCAATTTAATGACCATCCATCACCGAGATGTTTATTGGCGTGAGGAGAAACGGCGCCCATTATCGCCGGGCCGCTCCGTTAAAGCTCGGGGGACGCCTTAACTCATTGACTGCCACTGGCCAAAAACTTTTTCAGCAATAGTAATGACATTTTTTTTGTTTTTTTAATCATGTATGGCCATATTGACTACCTAATTCTTTTCTAAATATTTAATCGTTAATTGCAAATTACGGCCCGGTGAAAATATTGAATATGGCGGGCACAAGAAGCTTGAGTCCAGCCTACATAGTCACACTCCATAGCTTTAACACTAGATGGAGGTAGACAATTATACAGTGCCCTTTTAAGAGCTCAGGGGTCAAAATATGATAACATATTGAAATTGCAGTATTTTGTTTGACATGCTAAATTAGTTTTTTAAAGAGCTATTGTGATGGACTGAGAAATCTGGGTTGTGATTTGATTTACTTTTGCATTATCCTAATGGCTCTGCATTATTTTGTTACTTGTAGCCCTCAGCTCAGGGGTCTCCAAACCAGCCCGTTTATGGAATAGTTTGTAACCCCCAGCCTTAACTCGCTCACCTCCACTGACAGCCATAGACGTCCAATCCAATTTGCCTGGGAGATTGCAGCTTTCGTACATTGGGACTGAATTGGTTAATACTTAAAAGTACATGCATTTTAAAAAACCCAATGTCCAGACTATTCAGATTTTTCTGAAAACTGCCCCCAGAGGAAAAACAAGAGTTGAATAACACCAAACTATGATTCATTTTTGCAAGGGTGCGGCCATTTTGGTCAGAATGTTTAGTAGTATGTTAAGAGTAATTTGTACATTTCAAGAAGAAAAAAAATCAAAAGTTTATACTTACTGTAAATGTTGAAGGTGAGATTCAACAGATTGAAAACATCTTTGCAAAGTTTTTGCCAATATTTAAAGCAAAAACTCACGGATCGACGGTTTGAATCGCTATCAACTATAACTTGGTCCCACTGTAGATCTTGAATGAATTCAAGTAAGGACGTAACAAACTTAACACCCTAACCTTCCCATCGATTTGATGTTTTCACAAGAAAGCAGATATTGTTGAACATTTTGGTCAAACGAAGCAAAAACGAGGTTGATTTTCGCTGGGCGACTTGCATGCTTTAATTCTAATCACCTGCAGCCGTCGACCAGGTGTGAACGATCCGTTCAAACAATAACACCACCACAAAATGAGGTTGAAAAGCACACTTCTTTGGCCATAATCAAAGTTCCAGTTGACATTGCCGCCCTCTGGAGGCCGCGCACAGTTCTACACAAATATTGTGCCGATTTGTAATTCACTTGTGTGATTTAGCAACATTCAAGTGTATTGTGGTCCCCTATCCAACTGAGATAAGATTAAAAAAAAAAATAATAATAAAAAAAATAAAAAATAAACAATTTTGAATAATTCGCGTTTCCTTTAAATATTTTTTTTAGCAAGAGTGGGAAAGCTTGTCTTTTCGGTGGATCCATTCATTCCCAATTAGACATTAAACAGCCAATAAATAACCACAAAAATACATGCAGTGACTCCGAAATGTACCAAAACCAGTACCAAGTTTTCCACCACCAATAAGGGGTTAACTACATTTATAGCACATTAACAGGAAATCACCTGCTCTTTAGAAAGTAAATAGAAATCAATAAAGTGACCCAATAAACAAAGAGGACCACTTGCCGGCTAGATTCGACATAGATTTAAAAAAAAATCTTTTTCCTCCAGCCTTTTCTTTCACCTAAATGCTGTAACAAGTTGAAAAAGTTCATTAAAATACATAATAGATGATTCCAACCCACCAGTAGCAACAGCAGGCATCTCTGGGGCCTAATTTGGTCCAATAGGCATCAAGGGATAAAAACTAAATAGGGAATGGAAAAATACACAGTTCTCATAAAACATTCATATTTTTGGGGAAATAAACAAACAACAAAATGCTGACGGTGTGCCTTTTGTTCTCAACAGCATCCGAGTAGATGCAGAAGTTGCGCGTCCATGCCGTCGATGTCGGACTCGTCGCCCGAGTTGGCGCGTTTGTCGGCGTCGGAAGGAGGGCGCTGCGTCGTGGCGGCGGCGGGCGGCGAGGCGGCGCAGTCGTCCGCCTCGGCCGTGGCTTCGGGCAACGAGGACGGGGAAGACGATCGGGACGACGCGGGGGAGGTGGAGGAGGATGAGGAAGGTGAGAGTGAGGAGGAAGAGGAGGAAGGGGACACGGGGGAGGACGAGGGGGACGAGGCGGGTCCGTCGGCGGCGGCGGCATCCCAGGCATTGGCCTCGTTGTGGGCTGCTACCAAAAATGCACAAATATGATAGCTTTTAGCAAGACAGCTAATGGTAGCGCGTTAATAGACTACAAAAAGATTTGATTAATAATTAGTTGGCGAATTGTGCGGCAAGAATGATAAGACGAGGGTGAAATCCAGTGGTGAAGTAGCTTACCTGTGCTGACACGCTGCCTCTTGTTCTTTGGGCCCTGCACACAAAAAGGACAAGAAATATGACAAGTGATTTTTGGAGTTTGAACGGGAAGGTCAACGCACTTGGCTTTTGTCTTGGTCGCCGCTGGATGCTTCGGATGACATTTGCTCGTGGAGCTTTTTCTGCACGAAGGCCTGCTCGTAGTATTTGGCCTGCTGCTCTTTGTTTAGCGACGTCCACTGCCAAAACATCATGTTGAAATTGAAAAAAACAGTAAATCAGTTGGGCACTTTTCTGCCCAAGTTGACTAAATATAAAGAAAAAAACAACCAAAAACTTTTTTCTTGTCATACTACGTCTTTAACGTCCTAATTTTCTGACGTTAACCTCCTATTATTAAAAAGTATGAGCTTATTCTCATAACATTACAACTTTAATCTCATAGTATTACAATGTCAAAAAAGCCTTGCTTTAAAAAAATAAATAAAAAAAAGATCTGTTTTTGAATGGGTTAAATAAAACTCACCAGCTGTGCCAGCAACTTATTGACAGCCGCACTGTCCATATTCTCCAATTGGGTCTTCATGGCCAGGCGCTGTTCCCGAAGGAAGCACATGAACGCGTTGGGCGGCTTTTTGACGCCGGGAAGCTTGCGTCGTCGTTTGCATGTCCTTTTGGCACTTGGGGCATAAAAAAATAAAGAGTACACACGTTAAAATGTAGGACTGCCACAAACCATTATTTTGACAGTCCGTCAATCATTGTTTATTTTGCAATTGGACTCATCGGCTCGTGTGTGTTTATATCATATCCTATTTACTGTTATTTACATTTTACTCCCAAATGTGTAATTGCAAGCTGAACAGATGAATTGAGAAAATATGGACATAATGATAAATATTTTATTTTTATCATTATTACTATAATATTAAAAAAAAAAATTAAAATATATATACGTTATTAATTTAAATAAAAAATAAACAATTATGTTTCATTATATCCATAGCAAAAGGTGTTTGCAAATATTTAGGATGTACTGCAAAGATAAGCATTTTTTCCTATCAAGAACAATAATATAAAAAAAAAAATGTAAAAAATATTTACAGTTCATTTTTTAAAATTTCGATTATTTTAGGCTAACTAACAAAATAACAAAATAGCAGCTTATGAGTTTGTTTTTGATTATTTGTGTCACGCTGAGGTCAGAGTCATATTGGAATAGAAGAGATTTACGTGAAAGATGTCGCAGAAATGGGAGGAGGCGCGGCCTGCGAGGCGTCCACCGCCGCGTACAATACTTCGCCGTTCCTACGAGGCAAACATCAAGTCAACATCTTGTGCACAATTTTTTTGTTTACGCTTGAGCAACTCACAGCATTCCGACGGCGCGCAGAGTGGCCCCTTCGGGCAGCGGCACAACAGGCAAGTTTTTTTTCTGCAGACACAAAAAAAAAAGTCAAATAGATATCAACGTTTACTTTTTTTCAAAGGATTTGTTCATGCTGCTACTTTGAAGAAGCTCCCGAGGGGACATAAAATAGTCTATTTTATACGTCCCCTTGTTCAAAACTTTCTATGTTCAGTTACATTCCTATTTTTCTGATGGAGCATTTCAAATTGTAACAACAACAAATGGACAGTGTGTGTGTGTGTGTACGTGTGCATGTGTACGTGTGCATGTGTGTGTGCGTACCGGCTGCGTTGGCGGACTGGTGAAGGTGAAGGGCCCCTGACCTTGGACGACATGTGATGGTACCTGGCACGGTAAAAACTGCGTAGAGGGGGAAAAAAGGGTCTCAACCATTAGTAATGAAAATATGTCTGTGTATTAAAGTAGCCACAGAATATGTCAAGGGAACCTGAATTGGAAATAGCATGTTTTTCAGTTTGGGGCTCCTTACCTGGTGACGGAAAGGACCGCCCGGCTGGCGGCTGAGGTAAAAGGGCTGCATAATGTAGGGATTGAACTGCGGCCCGTATCTCATACTGGGAAGCGCCACTAACTGAGCTGGCGGGATGAACGGGAGCCGGGTGGGCAAGCGAGCCGGTTGGGGGTGGCGGGCGTCCAGCGACAGCCCGAATACGGGCGACAGGGCGTGGGCGGAGGAGGGGTTTTGGTTGGGAAGGTGAGGAGAAGTGTTGGGATTCGGTTCGGACATGACGTTGGAGCACAACTCCTGCAGCGTGGCGGCCACGTCCTGCCACTCCAGTTCGCCCACGATCTGCTCGAACTCTTCCCTCAGCTTCTCCATCTAGCGCTCCCGACTTCTGCTGTCAATCACAGATGGACACACACATTTTCTTAGTACGCAGCACGATTTCAAACTGAAATACCCATCAGCCGCCATCGATCTTTTAATCGAATTGTACTTTTAGGAACACTTTCAGGGGCGGTGGTCTAAAAAAACATGTTGTATTTTTAATATTGTAATAAACAATTGAGTTAAGTAAATTTAAAGGAGTAAAAAGAGGTCAGGTCATGTCAAAATAAGCAACAAAAGAACTTGGATCTCATAATATTATCATTTTAATCCTGTAATATTACAATGTGAGATTTAAGTCTCATAATATAACGACTTTACATTTGGACTATTCTCATAATCGTAATACTATTTTTCTTTGTTTGGACTTGTGTTGACTGGATGTGAAGTTATGTGAATAAAAAGCTGATTTTGTCGCCATTTCATTGCCTTTTTATAGAAACGCGGAAATCACGAGCGTCAATTATGCGCCCATTGGAATTGACGTGTGTGACGTCACATAGACTAAAACGGCGGATAGCAGAGAGAAATCACACAAATACATACTTTTATCTAATATTCACCGAGAGGGAAACGAAGGAATTAAAATGCTCTGGACAGGTGAGGCCCGTCCAGACTTTTAGCGCAAACCATCATTTTACACAAATAAATAAATAAAATACAAATACTAGCATTGACGTTACCGGTCTATTGTGAATATTTTAACAAAACTATTTACGTGTGCCTTTTTCTACTTGACATAAACGGCAAATTTCAACTTTTTAAAGAAAGATGTAACACTTTTAGATGAGATGTTCTATTAACAGTTAGCTAAAACGGTAAGCAAGTGCGATAAACTTGTTTTTTCCTTATTTTATATCCACATATTTAGCATCTTACCTATTGTAGTTGGTCTACAAAAACCCTTTGAGTGGTTTAACAGACGAGATGGAAATACTGTACAATACTTTCGAGAAATTTTCACTGTATATTGTACTTGAAAGAAAAGTCCACTTTCAACGATCGGAAGCGGGTTGCCATGGCAACTGGGAGTTCGTCACCCGAGTCGTCAAAAGTACGGCAAGAAATGTGAACAAATATTCTTGTTTGCTCATTATTTGCAATTACTGCTTGTTGAATAGCAGGCTAAAATATACATCTGCCATCACATTAAAACTCTAAAGGATGAAATTAAATAATTGGCTGGCGATTCATTTATTTGGACTGTGATGGGTGACTCCATTTAAGATAAATTTGCATTCCCACGCAATTCCTGCAGATATAACAATCATGGTTTGCGTGTCATTTCAGAGGCAGCCACAGGAGGGCGGCGTCGGGCTGGTACTAATGTGTGTATAAATCTGTAATACTAATGTGACGAAAAATGATTTCTGGTAAGAATCACTGCCAGTTCTGTTTAAGTAATGCATTGGGTGCCATTGACGTCCAGTCCATTTGGACTGGCAGGATGGCAGGAATCGAACAATATTGCCAATATTACATGAACGTTTCTTTTAAAATCCCAAACTGAAAATTGAGTTTAACACATCTAATAA
Organism: Stigmatopora argus; assembly: GCF_051989625.1. Taxonomy (NCBI): domain Eukaryota; kingdom Metazoa; phylum Chordata; class Actinopteri; order Syngnathiformes; family Syngnathidae; genus Stigmatopora; species Stigmatopora argus. The sequence goes on from NC_135402.1 coordinate 3,274,846, forward strand.
TGAAATGTTATATCCGTAAGGTTTATTTTGCTGCTTCTACCTTTAAAAAAAACTTTATTTAAAAGACAATTTCAGTTTTTGACTCATTTCACTTAAAAGGTTTTTCTAAATTTACTTTTTGTTGTAATTACTTAAATTACAGACCAAGTATTAGCACACAAAATGCGCTAAACTGCTTGTGATAGTTCATAAGAACACCTAAAAAAAAGAGTATATGTGCCCCACTGGCTAAACTTTCAAATTCAAGCCTCAGATTGAATATCAATGACATTTTGAGTTATTTCATTCATCCAAAGAATGCCAACAGGTGGTCTTTCTTGCTCATTTTGATTTGAAATTGAAAAAGGTTTGAAAAAATGAGTTTCAGTTTGAATTTTGATTGGAAGGAATGAGCTGTTTTTTTTGCAAGTGTGGCAATGCTTTTCATTTGTCCTCATTCAACCTCCCCCTCTTGTGCACTTTCACCCCTGACCCCCCTAGCAGACACTCACCGATACCAGACAAAGCCTCGCAAATATCCCAGACGGACTGACAAGAGCCAAGCGCTGATAAGAAGATGCATTCAAGCATCTTTTGAGATCCCAGTCCTTCCCCCAAGAGTCGCGCTAAAAGACCGAGGGGGACAAAACCGGCCATCGTATCGTTTGCTGTGGGCCCTGAAAGGAAAATCACGTGCTTTGACTTTGTGTCCTGCAAAAACCAAACTAATGTGGTACTCATTAAAATGTTTCAAACCTGATCACTTGCTGTACGTGGGAAGACGTGCGGGGCGGAAAGAAAGGCTGACATTCTCGAGCCAGGGCGTCAATGACTTGCAAGGCTTTTTTTTCTGTTATTGTTGCAAGGGCAGCAGTCGGCGAGGGGGTGCGCGGGGGGTCACGGGGAGTCCGGTCTGCAGGATCCAGATAAATCCAGAGGGGAGTAGGCGGGAAGTGCTCTCACATCACTTCCCGTCTTTGTTTCTGCCGCTATTTTCGAGGCCCGGAATGTCGCTCCTGTGGTGGTGAAAGCATTCAAAACAACTTCATTAAGTTCTAAAACACAAAACACAACATGCATATACATATATGTATTGTATGTACATAAGAAGTGTGAGGAAGTTACAAGTTATAACGCCACTTTCCCAACTTTAACAATGCTAGCACATTATAGTCATGTAACTGAGTTAGAAGTAAAGTGGTAATTTCAACAAGGCAAAAAAAGTACTCAAAAAATATAAACACAAATATGCTCTTTTACATAAACAATCTTATATAATGAATAAAACTGATCATCTAATGTGATTAACGGCACTATTCTGGTTGTGATTATCCTGACCTTTTTGACAGTGTGAATATATATATATATATATATATATATATATATATATATATATATATATATATATATATATATATATATATATATATATATATATATATATATATATATATATATATATATATATATATATATATATATATATATATATATATATATATATATATATATATATATATATACAGTTTAAAATGTACTACGTTCTGGTAAGTAGTGGCGACAACAAAAGCCTGATTTAAGTCTTTTAACCCCAGGAACCTTGTCTCTGGTTCCTATTGGTTATTCACATGACGCCATTCTTCTCTTCTTAATTTCAGCGTGTTTATATTTTCAAACCCTGGGAAGTTTCTATTTGTGGGAATTTCTGGTACGTAGTGCTATCTATTTATGTCTAAAATGCCTTTCCTATTTCTGCATCCTCACCCTCTTGCTACTGTGACAACCAAGTTTCCCGAATACGGGATGAATAAAGTTATCCAATCCAATCCAATCCAATCCAATTAACAGACACCAGGCAACAATCTCCTCTATTCCTAGACGTTGGCTTCGGTCTGTTTACGGTTTCAAAACAAAGGTATGGCAATTTCTGACAACCAACTTTGCTAGATGGGGGAAGCTTAGGTTTCCCCAAATCTTTTCCCCCCCATATTTCAGTATAATGCTATTGGACATCCTTAGCGTTGGCTTCCCCTATTTGGTGACGTGCTAACAGAGCTATTCAAAACATTTAGCTTTTGGCCGCCGTTTGGCTCCCTACAAAAGCTGTCAAGCTGTCAGCAAATGTTGGCAGGACTCCAGCCCAGTTCAAATCCCCCGAGCCGCTCGCTACAGGGCAGAAAAAAAAATCATAATTTAACACATGGAGAGCTAGTTGGGATTTCTAGGAAGTCGTGCATAAAACAGCACAGCCCCCCTTTAAACATTTATGTACTACATGTGATCATTTGTATTATTTGTCTGGTTTTTAGCATACTTTAGTTTGGCGACCTCGGCAGGAAACAGTAATCTCCACTTTATTTGTTAAACAGAGGATGGGAATTGGGAAAAAAAGATCGATATTACCTCTTTTGATGATGACGATATCTTCGTCAATGGCAGTGAGAAATGATCGCTCAGGTTCAGACTTCCCGCCTGAACCGGATTGGATGTTTAGAACTGTCAATGGAAGGGGAATTAGTTAAGGGCTATTGGAAAGAAAATACTCTAGAGCACATGTGTCAAAGTGGCGGCCCAGGGGCCAAATCTGGCCCGCCGCATCATTTTGTGTGGCCCGGGAAAGTAAATCATGAGTGCCGACTTTCTGTTTTCGGATCAAATTAAAATAAAGAGTATAGATGTATATTAAATTTCCTGATTTTCCCCCTTTTAAATCAATAATTGTAATTTTTTAATCCATTTTTTCTGTGTTTTTAGTTCAAAAATCATTTTGTAAAATCTAAAAATATATATAAAAAAAGCTAAAATAAACATTGTTTTAGATCTAAAAAAAACTGAATATTCAGGGTTTTTAATCCATTTATAAAAAAAAAATCTAAATATATCTAAGATGGTCCGGCAAACATGAAATCGAGTTGACGCTAACGCGGACCGTGAACCAACCCAAGTCTGACACCCCTGCTCTAGAGGTATAAGAATATTGAAATATATACATAATTAATATTTTTCCCTGAAAAACAATCCCAACTAAGATAGCTCAATTCCTCTCATTGGATGATTTTAGTCAACAAAATACTGAAATTAGGTGAATTTAAGCTTCTTGTGCGGGCCATATTCGATGGAATTTTGCAAATCAAATTGCAAAGCAGGCTGCTGTTTTGACAGATTACAACTTATACTCGCTAAATATGCGCAATATTAGTCAAGGGTCGGCTGCACGTAAGTTTGGAATTAGCCCCTCTTTACGCCAGGAAGTGCCGGTCGGCCGGGACCACCAGAGTAAAGGAGGTAAGGGGGGTGGGGGGGTTTAGACAAGTGTGCCTTGGCTGTCCCTGAAGTGGCTTGAAATGTGGAGGGGGGGGGGGGGGGAGGGGGATGGAGGTAGCGGGTGTCAGGCCTTGGATGGCAGGATGTCCTGTTTGGACGGAAAGCAAAAAATAAAAATAAAAATAAACGGGACAGCGCTCGTGATTCCTGTGATTGGTTCACAGCCGGCGAGGGAAATGGGACAATTACTTTCTGTCTTTCACAAAATAGTTCTCGATCCAACGGTCGCTTCTAGGGAGGACTGTGCGCGCTAAATGTAAATAAATAGATTTATCATCATTTCTGACAAGAACTGGGATGGTCTTAGACTTCTTGATTCCTATTTTTTGGAATGATGTATGCCGATTTTTAACTTTCAAAGTGAGTGAAGTGAATTGGTAAATTTTGGCGGATTTTGCGGCCCATTCCTGAACAGTTGCATTTGAGACGCCCTGGTCCAAGGTCAGCGTCGCTGGGCCTTTTCCCCAAATGTGACTGACGCAGATCCGCTTCCTGTCCGAGCCAGATCGGCATTGTTCGCGGGGAGTCGGCGCGCCGATCTCGCTCTCGCAGCCGTTTCCTTTTTCCTGTGCGAGAGGAAGCGGCATGGACGCTAACCTCGCCTTCTCTGCTGATGCCTGTTTGGATTTCAAAGAAGGAAATAAGCCTCTTCTCTCTCTTTCTTTCTTCGGCACTGATTTGAAATTCGACGGAGCAGATTCCACTGGAAGGTCCAGTCAATTGATGTCATACAATTAACACTTTCCATTCCATTTCACCTACAACAATAGAAAATACAGATCAATTTTGATTGACATTTTTGAGTTTTGCAGCAGAAAATGATCAAAACTTTTCTTTTGGAAAAAGAAAAGTCATTCTAAAAGATGATTGCTATTTTGCCTTTCAATAGATTTATTCAATAGTTCCAACTCTAATATATATACAATGGACACTTAAACAAGTTTACACTTAAGATCATTAAGCTTATTTTAGTGTTTTTTGGCATAAAAAGCCTTTTATTGTGTAAGTGGCTAGTTTTTTTCACCCCCCTGAAATATTAACAATTATTTGTAAAAGTATACAGCTTATTAAGGCTCCAAATAAGACTATTATAGTTGCTTTTTTTTTTCAAAGTACTAAGAACTACTCAGAAAAAATGTGAATATTCTGAAAAGGTTGTTTTTATAAGGTGAAAATGTTGATTAGCAAAGTTATCGCTTGCACGTACTGGCTTAAAAAATGGTTGGTTTCATCTCGCCAAAATAAAACAACTTTTACTACAATTTGCTTGCCGTCTAACGGATTTCGATCAATAAAAGTGGCCATTCATGCTGATATTTTAGCGCCCTTCGATTCTCGGAGTCAAAACGGACTGGACTGGACGTGTGACCCCGTCAATGGAGTTATAAAACCAATACAAAAGTGCTAGCATGTTGCATTTAGTGGAAGATTGGGAGCGGGATTGTGCACTGGTTGACTCTTTTTTTCCCTCTTTTTTATCATTAGGGCCCAACAGTGACAGGAAGTCCGCTTTGGGGATTGTCCGCGAGATTCCTGCCTGAGTTGCAACAGGAAGCGTGGCATAAAAAGCAAGTGGAAACACGCCCAGAGATCATTTTGGAGCTCAGAGGAGGAAGGCCGCCGTCGCCGCCACCGACGCCACCGACGCCACCGGGACCAGCGGCGAACATCTCACAGACGGCACCGCGATGGCGAGGGCGGCAGAGGGGTCGCAGGGCCGTGGCCGGAGGGGGACGGCGAGGGCTCGCGCCCACACACGTCATGGCCTGCACGTCCACGGGTAAAAGAAAATGATCGTTTTATTTTGAAAACAGATTCTGGTTCAGAAGTTGGGCACGGAAACTTGAAAGATTAAAAAAAAAAATAGAAAATTTTGGTGTGATAGAGAGAAAAGTATCATTTGTGTAAATTTGAAAAAAAGATTCAATAACTTTACAACTATATATTTCTAAGTCAAAAATACATAAATGACTATGAAAAAAGTAAGAAAATATTAGTAATAACATCTATTTGTCTTTAAGTTACTCAAATATTCAAAATGGATCATGCAATTGCATTTTATAATGTTAATAATGGAAAGTGACTATAAAATAAAAATATTTTTTTAAAATGCTTGCGCTAAGGCATGTATTCATTTAAAAAAATATCACAATTAATTTTAGAAAACAAAATCTAGTAAAATATTACTGTAGAAACTACCATTATGACTGAGAGAAATATTTCAGCATTAAATAGACAATCTAAAAAAATGTATTAGAAACAACTATTTCAAACTTTCATAATGTTACTTTTTAAATCCCCAAACAGAAAATTAGCATTATCCCCTTTTAACAAATTATTAATAACAATAAATGACAAATAGGCCTTTAAAACATCTCTTTAAAAGTATCATTTAGATTGAAATTAATAAGGGGGGTTAGCTGTCCAATTGATCTATTAGTGTTGATATTCTAACTGATCAATTTTATATTTGAGACGATAACGGGTGGATGACGTAACGAGCCGGTCCGTAGGGGGAGGCGGGTGCTGAGGGGAAGGGGGGGGGGGGCGTCTTAAAGTGGGGGGAGGTCCTTCATCACCCCCCATGCTTTCCGTGTGCGTGACAGTCTGAGTTGACCAGCCACACGTACACACACAAATACACATTGGATTGAATGACTATTAATGGGATTATAACGAGTGGATCGGAATTGGACTGCTAACCGGAAGCGAGACTGTTGGATTTCATTTTTTTGGGGTGTTTTTTTTCCTGCTATTTTTTGGACTTTTAACCCACGGCAACGGTGATAGTTCTGTGCATGCTTCTTACTGCGTGTGTGTGGGTTCGTACGTACGTGGATGACGTAGTCTTCGTCCGTGTACGCGACAGTTGAACGTGAGTCGCGGAGGAAAGAAGGGGCGCCCTCGTGTGGTGAAAAGGGGAAACTGTTTGGAGGAGAAATGGTTAATGCGAATGTCAAATACTTTTTTGGTTAATGATTAGAAAATTTTGAGCACATTTGGATCGAATAGTTGATAGTGGATTTTGAATATGAACTAAATCAACTAAAATATTTAAAATACTGGGTACAAATGTTAATATTCCTGATATACATTTTCCTGATAAAATTTTAATAAAATCTCTGGTGAAATGATATATTTTAAAAGATGTCAATAACAATACTGCATGCTAATTTCAAATAGTTTCTTTTTAAAGCCATTTAATTTAATATTGAAAGGCCTTTCTCTACTGCTTATACACACAAGGATCGTGCAGGGTGCTGGAGCCTATCCCAGCCAACTGTGGGTAGCCAATCACAGGGCTCTTTATCTATCTAAAGAAGCCAAACAATCTTAAAGTATGGCACATCAGTTCCCTCTAGTGGTTACTAATAACCCGACATTCCCGTGTTTGTGTCTCAGGTGGTCCTCCAGTCCCAAATTCCAAGCCGGCCGGCCAGCCGGGACCCCCCCTGGCCCCACCCCGCCCGTCCTCTTGTTGGCCGGGAAGAGCGTGAGAGCGAGCCAGCGAGGGAACGTCGTGGGAGAGCAAAATGATCCAGACGGCGCTCCTCGCCGCTCTCCTCGTGCTCACGCGCTCATCCTACGCTCACTACTACGGGTAAAAAACACGAATCCATTAGCCTTCGCTGACGACGATCGCACGGCGCTGAAACTGTATCATTCGCTCCCTATAGGAGGAGGGTGTGCGGTGGCCGGTACCAGCACGTTGTCATGGCGACCGAGTCATACGTCCGGCCCCTACACACGCCTTACATGGCCATGTGTCAGGGTCACCGCCTCTGTAGTACTTACAAGTAAGTTGCCTACCGCCCCACATAAAAATACATGGGAAATTTGCGATTATGATAGAAATTGTTTGACGAAAACGACTATTTTGGAGGTAATCAAACATATATTGTTTGGAGCTCTATTCAGAATCAATTAGATGCCTATAATCGTCAATAACGACGGCCTAAGAGTAATTTTGATTTCTGATGAAAAGGAATAAAAAAAGTCCCTTTCCTCCAAAAAAACATTACCGTAAGTACACTTAATAAGACAAATGAGATAGCATGCACTCATGCACACAAAAGTGGGTCAAAGTGGAATCTGGAGTTGTTATCGAGTATTTTGTTTAAGCACGGGAAATGTCCGCCCACTGAGATTGCTCAAGACCCGATTGTTTATTCTTGTGGTGCCCCTCCTGGCTACCTGATTCCAACAACAGCTAACCCCATTTCCCCCCAAAATTTCAAATCAAAGCACTTCCTTACTTATTGATGAAGGCCATCTTAGTGAATTCAATGGTTGAGGTTCAAGGGCGGATGGAAGGCACACTTCACTGTTTTTCGACGTTGTCTGTGCTCCATATGAATAAAAACAAGAAAAGAAAAATACATTACATCTGATTTCTGTAGTTGTCATTGTCATTGATTATCGTAGTCATGAATCATCAAATATTTTAATTCTCAACAGATCAGAAGCATTGTTGATCTTAAAAATATTGTTATATTTTATGACCCTTTTAATACAAAAGCCTTGCTTTTATTTTTCAAATCTTATTTAAGAGCTTTATTAAATAAAAAAGAAAAATAGAATATTCCCATTTACAGTTTTGAAAAATAGATTGCATATGATATAGACTATGCAGTATAATTATTTTTATATTACATTCTACAATTATTATTTTTTTAAACCTGTAAATATTGCCATTCTGTAATCCTCAAGGAAAGTATCTATATAATCAATCAAATTTAAACATTTACAGGTATATGCTTTTGATTTTGTTCATTCGCTGCCATGCAGACCACTAAATAGTTATTTAAATGTATAGAGTTTTAGGTATTTTTTTTATGTCAAATGGATCATGCTGTCTGTAATATTTGTATTTTCTCCTTACAGGACGGCGTACAGGGTGGCATACCGCCAAGTGAGCAGACTGTCGTCTTTCTCCGACGCCTATCCCGAGTGTTGTCGGGGATGGCGCCGTTTTCACTCGCTTAATTGTAACCAAGGTAAAGCTAATTGGAGCATTTTAATTTCGGGTCAATCCAAAGAGGAGTGCAAGACGCTTGAAATTTTACCTTCCAGATGTGGACGAGTGCCACGATGGGCATCCGTGCGCTCACCTTTGCGTCAACACGTACGGGAGCTTCCGATGCGAATGCCGTCCGGGCTTTGTCCTGGCCGAAGATGCTCGTGGGTGTCGCCGTTTTGTCCCTACGGCGCCATCGTCAGGTAGGCCGAGGAAACAGACAGACGGACAAGTTAGCATTTTTGGTGTTTGTTAGTTTTTTGTGCCAAGACTGAGAAGACGCAGAAGAGATCGTAGCCAGCTTCGCGGCTCATTATTACTTTTGGTACGCGCTATGCCGCTCTCAACTCGTACCGTGAGTAATAATGCACTGCGACTGGCGCCCCCTACAGCTCACAAGCTTGAACAACGTGTGCTTTCTCCATTACTTTGCATGTCATTATTATTTTTTTAATATTTGATTTCTTACCTTTAACCATTTTAGAGAAGGAAAAAAATATATAAAGAGGATTATTTGTATTATGTGTATATTTTACAATACTATAGTACGTTGAATTTATTTAATTACGATCATTTTTTTTCAGAAAAATGTTTCCCTGTCCCATATCTTGAAATGGATTGCATGTCTGTTGCCGTCAATGGCAGTCCATAAATTAAAAATGAACTTTTTGCCAATTGCGCAAATATTATTACTATTTTTTGTTGTTGTTGTTGTTGGCCTGGTTGGCCAGTACCTGCGGTTTTGGTTCCAGCTGGTCCCGTTTCCAACTCTATCACGTCTGAGTACGAGTTGACGGCGGTCCCGGTCCATCAGTAGCAATGGCAAACATCTGGGAGAGATTGAAAAAATAATCTATTTTTAGTCAGCGTTGTACATTCCTTCCCACGCAACTACTCGAGAATTTGGCAGTTTTAGGGTCGCTCTCCGTACCGCCGTCCGCTAACGCTGCGCTCCCTGCAGGCGTCATTCCCGGGAATGTGACGGAGGAAGTGCAGAGCCTGAAAGAGAGAGTGGAACTTTTGGAGAAGGTAAAAAAAAAATCACTTTTTTTTTTCTAACAGTGACTAGCTCCATCTAGTGGTAAAACTGAGAATGGAAAAAAATGCAGGATGAACTTAAGGTTCTTGTGCGGGCTGGTGTCGATAATACTTACATGGGCGCAGTTTGGATACTCCTGTCATCTGCTTTCTTGCCTTTTAGAAGCTGCAGGTGGCGCTGGCGCCGTACAGCAGCGATTTTCGGGAAGAAGTATTGGAGAACAGCCCCACCTTGCTGTCGCACTCGTTCCGCCAGCTGGATCGCATCGACTCTCTGAGCGAGCAGATCGGATTCCTGGAGGAACGTCTGGGAAGCTGTAAGTCAAGCACGAGCCCGGGAAAATGAAAACAACAGTGACAAAAATGGCAGTAATGATATTTTCAGTCAATGGCAAACTTGCTACGAAAGACCAAAAGTGCCAAAATGAATGTCATTTTTGTTACTATATTTTGAAAGTTAAATAGTTCATTCCATAACACTTTCCCTTTCGTTTTAGGTTCCTGCCAGGAAAACTAGCAAAAAAGCTAAGCAACATGGAGACTGTACTCACCTGGTTGTCGAGTCCACTTGTCGCACAAATCACAGGGGCACTGTAAAAGGGCATCTTTGATATTTTTGTATTATCTGTTTTTCTCAGTGACTGCCATTGACAGCGATAGACGCCCAATACCTTTGGTTTGTGGGGTCTATTGTCGTCATAGGCATTGAAACATGATCTTCAATGGCAAAATTCAATTGTTTTGTAATGTTTTGTGACATTTTCTAATAAAAGTACTCAATGACAGAGTGACAAAAGATTTCATTAAAATTATGAAAAAAATGAAATCAAAATTTATTGAAATATTTTGCAAGGCATTCACATTTACCCCATTTTATAACACGACATCATCAATATTAGAATACTGAGAATGGGGAGGGGCTTAGGACCACACACACGCAAACACTGCATGATATATGCCAGTCTTTAATAGCTTTGGTGAAAAAAAAATTATAACAAAATCAATTTCCTTTCAGAATTTGTATTCTTAATTCTTAAGGGTGGCTATTTGACATTTAAAACACCAGAAGTTGACAAAACAATAATATATTGAAGCCAAGAGTGTTATGCGTTACACATATTTTTTTAAAGCACCATACGTACTAGATTTTTATATTTTTCTCATAATCTTACCAGAATAAAGTAATACTTTTGTAAATAACTATATTTTAGTTGTTATTTATTGGGGAAAAGATAAAAAAATTGAATGCTCATATTGTGTAAATAGCATTATTTTCAAGAAAACCGAAAAATGTAATAAACAGATTCATAAGTTATTCCTACATTGTGTCATAATCATAAATGTAAAACAAGCAAAAGCAGGCGAGCGTCACTCGTCAAACCGGCTATATATTGTACATTGAGTCAATAGATGCACGCTAGCTCAGCGCGCAATGACGTCAGTGCGCAATGACGTCAGCGCGCAATGACGTCAGCCCACGTTTTAAGCACCGCCCCCCACTCCAAAAACATAGGGGGAAAAAAATGACACTTTAAGATGCAGTTAGTAGCTTACACGCTTATCCCAAATTTCCAGAGGTACATTCGCAAAATAGAACATAAGGCCTAAATTTGTTAAATTCAAAAACACGTGGCATTAAAGGCAATAGACGTCTAATCGATTTCAACTGGCATGTCTGGCGGCAAACTTAATATAGATTGGATGTCTATTGCCGTCAATGGGAGCTAATGAGAGAAGAGTTGGAAAATTATCAGAATAAAATAACATTTCGGACAAAAAGTCTTGAATAAGACATGTTTGCACTCCAAAAATAACAGTCCTGAACTAAATATGAAAAAAATAATATATATATATATCGAAAATATTATTTACAAAAAAAAATCTCATGAGACAAGATATTTGGCAAAAAAAAACTATTTAGAGTTAGGTTTGGTTTCATAGTATGTGTCATGGCAGTTAGCAAAAAAAAGTTTAAAAACACAATTTTTTTGGCCGGCATTGACAATAGACGCATGTCCCATCCGTTTCAAAATAGAGGCAGTAAATGTTCATGTTTGTATTCACAGAGTATGCGTTGTGGTATTTAGCAAAAGATCATTTCCCCTAAAAAAAAGGAAAAAAATGTATTGGCTGCCATGGCAATGGACTTCCCATGCAATGGAAATCCAGCTATCAATGGCAGCCAATGAGTTAATGAATACTCTCCATACCTCCACTTCCCGGCGCATCCGAAGAAGTCAGTGTCGAGCGGCCCTCCGCCGCATCCAGGAATCACCCCGACAAAAAGGCAACATGAGGAAAAAAAAAAGCATCTGAAGTGAAACGCGCACAAAAGCATGCACGAAAAAAACCAAAAAAAAACACGCAGGTCCGAAGAGCAGGCCAGCCGTCCGTCACTCCGCTCGCAGACACCGCGAGGGTCGGGACTGCGCCGACCTGGACCGAAACGTGGCCCCTTCGCCCCGTAGCGGGATAGTGACCAGGAATATAAGTGTCAGCGGGCTCGGGTTGAGAAAATGGCGGGCGCGCGGGCGCTCAGTGCCTGATGGGCCCGTTTGGGCGCGACAAAGTCGAGATGTCCAGGAAGGCCGAGCGCATGGCGTCGAAGGATTTGTCGGCGAGGGACGCCACGTCCTCCGACGTCATGCCCTTGGTTTCGATCTTTGGGAGGATCTTCAACCGGATAGTCCCTGTGTTTCACAGCAGGCGAAAAAGTACTCGAGTACTACTACAAAAGTCATGGCCTGGGATTTAAAAAAAGAAAAAGTAGCACTTACCCGATTTGAATTGCCTCTCTTTACGCAGGTAGAAGTTACCGTAAGAGGAGAAGACCACTGGGATGATTGGAGCCTGCAAATAAAATTTAAACTGTAGGGATTTTTTTAAGTTTAATTAAAAAAACGTGGAGAGGGAATGAAATCGAAATAAGACAATAATTTCCCGAAAGAATGAATCCTCGAGTACTCGGGTTAATTAGGAGTCTACTGCTATCTAGTGGCAAAACATAACTTTTGCGACGTGACGTGCCGTTTTGAAAAGGTACTAACTTGCGCTTGCACAGCCAAGTGGAATGCGCCTTTTTTGAAGGGCAACAAATCTCCTCTCTGGTTCCGCGTTCCCTCAGGAAAGACCCACAGACGGATCTACAAAAGGTTAAAACAGTATGAACTGGCAGATATTAGCAATTAACACTGGCCGAACCTTTTGAGCTGCCCTCACCCGCTCGTCCAACATGGTTTTGGCGGCGTCGGCCATAACGCTTTTGGCGTCGCTGGTCTTCTTGCGGTTGATGAAGACGATTCCGCCCAGCCAGCAGACGATGCCCACCGTGCCGGCGTAGATCAGCTCCTTTTTGGCGATCATGGTGCAGCGGTCGGGTAGGATCTCCATCAGGCCTGTCGGAGGAAGGAAGTTTTTTGTTAAATTATTTTTTCCAGCAGCGTCATTGGTAAATTAAAAGTAAATTATTTTAAATGTACCTTATTTTTTTGGGGAAAACTTGACTTTAATTTTCCATTCTGAACCTAATTTATAGTACAGTGTGGCTTATCTGTGGATTTTTAGCTAGTGAGCTGCAGTGTATATAATATGCAAATTTGCATATAAAAATCAGCTTTTTTTTAAAAATAATCCAGAAATGTCAGTGTTTTTATACATAAAATATGTTTGCTTTCATTTATCTTCAAATTATTTCATTTTGGCCTTTATTGAAAAGAAATATTAGCGTCAGTGATTTACAGCATGTTAGCCATATACGAAATATTCATAAATCAATTGTACGTTATTTTTTTTGAATGGCTTGGAATAACATTCACAAATCTCACCCGCCTTTGGTGTGTCAAAGCATGTAAGAAAGATCTTTGGCAGGCGCACGCTAAGACTGGATGACATACGCTTTCATATTGATGAATGTATTGATTAGTCCGACAACTCAAAAGATGCTTTTAAAGTAATTGACGGTTAGCCGCCATTTGCCTGGTTTGTATGACAGGACTGCTGCTACGAAGAACTTGTTTCAACAACAAAGTGGGCTGAAAAAGGGAAAAAAACAGGGAAAAAATGGGAATCCACCTACCCAAAACATCAAGGGAGCTCTGGTGGTTGGAGATGATGACATAGGGTCCCGGGGTCTGGAGGTGCTCCCAGCCGCTGACTTCAAATCGCAGTCCAAGGAAATACTTGACGTGCCGAACCAGGGACCGGATAATCCTGAACACAGGAAGGGGAAAAAATGCATCAAAATTCACAGTATTTTTTTTTTAAAGTAGGGCCAACAAAAATGGAAGTGGCCGAGTCCTAATAGCAAGAGTGGCTTCCGCTTACAAGTTTCAGCATGGATTTTCACATTTTTATGAACTTAAAATAATAAAATAAAATAAATACAAAAAAATATATATAACTAAAAGCAGAAAAAAATTGCTAAAAGGGAATTCGCGATAATCGAGGGAAGACTGTATTGACCTAACGCTCCTAATAGCTCTCAAAAGGCTACATGCTATTGTGAAAATGCTAAGTTTTTGTCAAAAAGGATTATTCTCGTGGCCTTGAATGGCATTGTTGTTATAGGGAGTCATAACAAAACAACCGTGTCGCCGCTTTTGAACTCAGCCGAGCTGATTTATCACATCCCCAATGAGAGATAACTCGAAGAATTCAGAGATCTCGGGTAAAGGTTCCATTTTGACTTGAGTCGTTTTACAAGTCAAATAAGGAGTAGAAGGAACAACTCGGTGTCACTTAGCTGCGTGTCACATGCTAGCTAATGGAAGCTAGTCATGTGTTCAGAAATGTCTTATTTGCACAATATGAAAGGGTGGATCCGCTACATAACAATGTTTACTTTGTGAGCAAGTAAATAAGAGGATATTATATTAAAAAGGCCAAAAAAATGAATTTGTGCAATTTTCTTTTCAACAATGTCTCCGAATGATTTAAACTAAGCATTGTTTAATCAGTTGGCGATTTGATAGTTGATTGGGCTAACAAAATACTTCAGTTACTTAAATTGATCAATTCATTAATGAATAAGCGGACTTTTGAAAACAATAGCGGTCCGAGGAGGGACTTCCAAAAATACATTATTGGGGATTGTGTTTTGCTTAAGCTAACGTAAAAGCTTCTCTTAAAAAGAACAGTATTATGGACATATGTAGTAAAAGCAAAAATCGGCAAATTGGACTTGAAAAATGATGTTATAATAGAAAATCCTCTGAAATCTGGCTTGGAGTGTAAATCAGTCACGGCACCCCTAGCAGCAGATGGATGCAAATCTTCACTGTGAGGTCATCTGACTAACTAATACATATGCACTAGCTGCTTAATAAGTGGGTACAGACCATCTGGCATCTACTTCTCGGAGGTAATTAAAACAATGCGCCAATTAAACCGTACAGTCACCAATTCCTGCCCGGCTCATGTGAGTCATATAAAGTGAATCTTGTTCCCTGTTGGAGATAAGAAAGCTTAAGAGCAGGTCATTGTCCAGAAGGAGTGTTCACAAATGACAGTTTGAGCAAAATATTCTCAAACTATTGGGGAGAAAGTAAAATACAAGTCACTTTGACATTGCATAAAAATAAAGTGTAAATGATGAAATAAGGAAAAAAATCTCGGCTGAGACTATGACCGTTTATAATGTCCTTTGTAATCTTTTGCGGGAAAAGGGTGAAAATAAGTTCCTGTTTCAAGGTTGCAACATTTTTTTTTTAATTTCCAAGGCGTTTCACATAAAAGCTTGCAAATTTTTCTGACTTCTTTCGGCTGTGCAAATAAAAATACCACAGAAAGGCATTCCTGTTGAGTACACATGCAAAGATCAAGTGTGAAAAAGTCAACATGCTTTAACTAATCCAAATATGACTTTTGCAGAAACTATGAAAGGGGCTTTAGAAATGACATACACCACATGGTATCACATTATTATTGAGACCATAACAAACCTAAAATGACCCAAATTAATGGAAAAAATACTAGTGTGGCATTGTTTCTCTCGCTCACACTGGGGAATATTCCAGAATTTGACCCTGTTGTTATTGTTTTTGTTTGTGACTACTATGGCAGGAGGTTATGTTAGCATCATTTTGACTGAAATGCTATTTTTTAAGAGTTTGGACGAACAGAGAGCGAAAGAGTCTGGTTTTATGAATGGTGATCTTTTTTTGCACAGTCGTGGAATTCGAGTTAGCCTGTTAGCTTAACAAGCTGTCAAGTGAGAAGTCCTCACCTCATGTTCTCGACGTCTCTGCCGCCGCTTTTGAGCACGCACAGCGGGATAGCCACCAACGCCAGGACCATCATCCAAGCCACGTAGAAGCAGGTTTTAAAATAAAACACCAAAGTCTGGCGGCTGCTCCACAGCAGCAGCAGCACCGCGAGCGGCACCACCAGCGGCGCCATCCACAGCAGAACATCCATAACGGGGCAAGTGGAAACCGGCTGCGTAAATTGATCGGTCGGGCTGGCCGGGGCGCCGCTCACGCTACTCGGCGAAGGGCAGGCGCCGCGAGCCGGGCGATCATAATACGGTCGTTGGAACTTTAGATTATTGAGAGGACAGTGTACCGTGTTTCATTTGTTGCGAGGTGGAGCCCAGGACCAGCACACGGTCTCGCCGTCGTCATCCGCTGTCTTGTGCGCCCATTTCCGGGACGGTTGTTGCTGGTCCGCTGCGTGTGACGTCACCGCACCGTTAGCTCCGGATGCTAACAAAATGAGCACAAATTAACTTCAATTTAAAACTTGACTAATTAAGATTTATTGAATTTTTATCATTTTTCATGCCTAGTATTTCCTATTAATAATACAAAATAATAAAACAATATTTGTATTTTTCAATCAGTATTGGCTTAAACACTGAAATCAATAAAACGAATTACCAATTAGTAAGTACGTTTTTTTCCTTCGAAGCCTCTGGTTTAAAAAAATAAAACAACAAAAAGTCCAAACAAACAATATACTACATGTTATTAAGTCATTTTCTGTACCGCTTATCCTCACAAGAGTCACGGGGGTGCTGGAGCATACTAAGGGGAGCAAGCCGGCGATTGCCAGCCAATCACGGGGCACAAGCAGAGAGAAAACCATTCACGCTCATAGTCATACCTCAGGGGCAATTTATATGGGGTAAGCAGCCTATATGACAGTTTTTGGGAAATGGGCAGAAACCGGAGTACCGGCAGAAAACCCACACAGGCCAAAGAAAAACATGCAAACTCCACAGAGGAAGCTCAAAACCCACCGCGGCTCAAAAGATATACATAAATGGTTAGTTTATACTTGAAATTGCCCGGGTATACTTACTTGTCCATCACCAGAAATGAGACTAACATGCACATATATAATGGGATTGGCCATGATAATCCAATTTTTGGCCTTGTAATCTAAGGCTGTCTTTCTGGAGTTTTTCGACTCTGCTTGACACGATTTGGGAGATTAGAAGGGATCGTTGGATCGGGCTGATTGAAAGCTGATCCTTGACTAACTGTAATGGTGGCAGTAAGAAGCATGATTGGTCTTTAAAATAACATTTGCACTGGGGGGTGTAGACTATTGAATCCATTGTTTTCTTCAACATCAGACTCTTTAGTCCAGAAATGATATGCATATTTATATTCTGAACTACAATCTCACCTTTGACAGTTCTAAACTTCCAATGCAAATGATCTTTAACTGCCATTGACGCCAAAAGACGTCTGATACTTACTACTATGTATAATACAGAGTATATATAGTATGTGTTGTGGTAGTTTTAGTCATGTTTATTAACAGTGCCAGAGTGTCGTCATTATTGACCACAGGGTGGTGGTGTTGATTTAACAATATTCTAATTTACA
Organism: Stigmatopora argus; assembly: GCF_051989625.1. NCBI lineage: Eukaryota > Metazoa > Chordata > Actinopteri > Syngnathiformes > Syngnathidae > Stigmatopora > Stigmatopora argus. The sequence goes on from NC_135402.1 coordinate 3,292,036, forward strand.
AGCCAAACTAGAACGCTTTTATTTTTTATTTTAAAAAAATATAAATTTCAAAGGCAACTTTCTGCATATGTTTAACATACACGTTTTTCTGGTTGTCTTTAACTAACTGTTGAAAGCATCATAGGCAATATGTTGAATTAGTCTGCATACAGTAGTTATATATTTATATAACAGTTAGTAATTACACATGACATCATAGCATCTGAAGAAACAAAAACCTTTGGACGGTTTTTGGGACATTTGAATGAAAACAATTGCTTCTAACAAAACGCCCTACCAAAAAAAGAGAATGTTGTTCCATTAATTGATGTATATTTGATGTATATTGGTACTGACCGATATATCGTTACTCACTAGTTTGGTGTACTTTGTGTTCCTTCACGATTCATTGCACTTTGGTCTTTTTTAAATGAAAGAACAAGAATAAGGCCATAAAAAGTAGGATAGACGAAAGTAGTTAAGCCCACTTGGGGGTGTCGTTGAATGTAACATCTGCCTCTGTGGGTGTGCCCTATGGGGGGCGCTCCTCCTCCCACTGCCCCCTTCCCTTCCCTTTCAAGCCTCACTTCACGCGAAAACACCATCGAGGAGACTTTCCACTTGTATTATTTACTAAAAAAGGACAAGCAAGTGTCCTCCTCCTCTGCGGGACCACCCCAACCCCCCGCGCCCAGTACTCCAGTGCACGCGCACGACCAGAGCAGCTGTCATTGACTCCTCACGGGGACGCGCGTGGGCGCTGCATCGATCGAAGAACCATCCACGGCTCAAGATGAAACGCTGAATTAAAAAGGACAACACACACGGATTTGACCGTGTAATAGACTGATCATCATTATCGTAAAAAGAGCAACAACAAGCAGACACGTCGTGGATTAATTCCGAGGATAACGTCCCGAAACCATGAGCTGGGGCTCAGATCTATGGGTAAGTGATCGCCCCTATCACCATCATTATATTCTGATTATTATTCAAAAGTAACCTGGCTGCTCATTTTGTAGATACGCATAAACGACGTCAACCTGCAGCACTAGCCTGGCTGGAGATAGCCCCCTGTTAAACGCATCCAAGCTAATTTATCTAGCACGGCTAACTGCCTTTCAACATCTTTATCGTTTTTCTGTTACGTTTGATGTCGTCACCCTTTGCTAAATAGTCGCCGTTTTGCATCCATTTTTAGCAAAACACGCTAGTTAAGGCCCATCCTTCTCACAATCACAACATCTATCATCTAATCGATCCATCTATCAATCAATCCTTCTAACTTTTACTCTATAATTCCATCCATCCATCCATGCGCGCATAATCAATTGAATGAAGTTAACTGGTCGCTGCCATCTTTCTAGTCAAAATGGATTGGACGTCTATCACAGTCAATGGCAGCCAACGAGTTGGTTGATTGTTTTCAATATAACTTGTAATAACTACTACAATACATACAGTGAATGCTATGCATTTATGTACCTGGGCTGATTGGACGCCTGTCGCTGTCAATGACAACCAATAAGTTAATGAGGGTCTTTCAAAATAAATGCTCTTATTTTACTGACGACCACAAGACGGATATTGTAATTAGGGGTTTTAATATAAATGTTCTTATTTTACCAACTACCAGGACAGATCATATGTGAATACCTTTCATATCGCAAACTTAAAACTGTAATAACACATTCAGTTACATTTCTTTTATTCTATATTATGCAATATTACAATATCAAGGAAAAAAATGACATTTTTTTTCTTATTTGCTATTCATTTGATTGTCAGATTAAAGCATATGTGATATGTCAATTTTTGCTACCGGTAAACAAAATTGTGATGCCAATATATTTACGGTTTTTGATGAATTTAGATGACATTTAAGTCGAATTTCGTGAAAACCAAGTACAAGTGAATAGGGGTCTTTGTAGTTTTTTTTTTCTTAAAAAAGCAACCAGAGGCTTGATGCAAGAGAACTTTGTTTTATGATGAATAAAGATTACTCGAGTTTTCGAAAGAATGTACTTTTAAGTTTAATTGACTTGAATTAAAATTAAAAAACAGATCATTTGGCAGTGTGAATGGTGCTATGCTAGTTTTGAAAGGATTTTTTTTGTCTGACTGTTGACTATTCCTTTAATCACAAAGGACCTTCCTTTTTTCACTGCTCTTTGTAAGCATCAAAGACATCTTCATCAATCACCCGCCTTTGATTGTTATGCGTTGACAAGCCATCGCAGGTGCACAAAAAAGGCCTAGAAATGACATTCCCATGGTGTTGTGTCATAATCAAAACCGAATCTATTCATTAGCTTTTTTTTCGGGTCCTGTCTTAAGCCAGTCAGACTATCGGAACGCGTTAGTGGCAACGATTGAGATGACAAGAAGTGTGTCGAAGCTATTTTGGTGGGATTCCCATCTCGGCGTGACTGGCTGCCGTCGTTGTGGAAAAAGGTTGGCGGCTTGTCGTGGCAGAATTCATGGGGCATGGTGACAAGCGGTGGAATGTGTGAACGCGGAGATGTCTCGCGAGCCAGTGGGAAGGCTCTGTTGTATTTAGCGAGCCCCCCGGGTACTGTCATTTCAGGGTAATCAAAATGTCTTTCCTCTGCCTTTTATAGGGATAAACATAAATCGGAACAGCTTGATCAAAGCGTAAGTATATTGTGAGTAATGTAGATGACAAAAATCTTGAAGGAACGGGGGACTTCCAACTTAAAAAATAAATAAATAATATAGTCAAAGGGAATTATGGACAGTTCCGAATGGTAGATTGAGATTCACATTGTCTTTTACTGTTAAAATATAAGTGTTTGTCAATTTTTTTCCGAGGGTACAGATACAAAGTCTAATAAGTTAGATTAAACATAATTTCATTTAAATTAAGATTTGACTAGTGCCAGTGTGCTTTATATATGGGAAAAAAATTAAATGTGCCATTCATTGAGGGTGCGCCTTATAATGCGGTGCGCCTTATATTCGTGAAAATACGGTGAATCCTAATTGTAGAAATCTTTAAAAAACATTTGCAGTGAATAGATTAAGCCCTATAATATCACAAACCATACTGTGTTTGGCCTATTATAAAGAGATGTAGTTTAGTAAGGGATGTATTTTTCTTTCTTTGGGGCGGCGGTAAAGAAGGGATACTTTAATTTACCTGGTGCAAAGTTCACAGACAAAAGCAGTTGAAGACCACATTCTTGGGATTTTCCTTGTGATGTCAGTATATTTTTCTTAGCTGTCGTGCAATGTAGCCTTTAGGCCACTTTGGAGGCTTCCACTTAGGCTTGAAATCTGGAAAACATTTCATTCCAAGTAGTAAATACCTATAAATGGGCTTTGAATTCTATTATAGTCAGCTGCTAACCCGTTTGATTTGAACCCAGGCACTTGTCAAGGAGATACGAAAAAGAGTTAAGAAGCTTCACAGGGTGTTGTTATTTTTTATCTTGTCCCACTTCAACTAGCACAAGCTGCAACACGGAATTAAATGATGGTGACCGCAGCTTCCTGTAGCGTGTGGGCAGGAGTTTCCTGTGTGCAAGTGCAATTGAGTAATGCACATGAAAGTAATGGTGTAGCATTATATCTACGTTTACAGTAGCATCAGTATTTTCCCAATTCCTAGCATAACGTTTGACGCAGTGACATAGCGCTGATGATGACAGTATACATTGTGTTCATAAAACCAGACCAAAAGAATGAGCGCATGCCAATCGATTATTACCCTGGCAGACCTGGCCTTGATAAATTTACCAGAAATACTATTAAATAAAACATAATAATGTTTCCAGCCAAGTCCAGCTGCAAAGTCTTAGTTGCAAATCCAGACGTAAAATATGAAACTTCGTCTATGGTGAGGTCACCTTGGTAAAATTTCTAGCTGTGCAAACACTTAAGAGGAGTTGGCAGTTCCAAAACGCCTTGAAAATATTAAAGAAAAGCACAAAATAATCTCAGCACTATCAATATAGAAGTAGCCATAACAAAAAAAATCTTACCTGTGTGACAAACAAGTCATCGGTCCCAAATGACGGTCAAACCTGAAAAAAAAAACACAGATTACAAGCATTATAAAAAATCTGTGTGCAAATTTAATTATAATCACAGCAAAAACATGACTCACTGGCGTTTAAGACCATTTTAATAAATGGTTTAGGTTAGGTTAGAACTCTATTTCATCCCGTATTTGGGAAATTTCTTGGTTGCAGTAGCAAGAGAGACACAAGACACACAAGACATTGTAGACTTAGCTAAAAAAATTGGAGCCACACAGGAAGTCCTTAAGGTGGGGACCTTTTGCAGACAGAGACTTAACTTCCCTTTCCCTGGTACCACTGACATGTTACCTTTCTGCTTTAACTCACCTTGAAAATTTCACTTCTGTAAAGAACTGTGAGGAACTTTAAAGTAACAAACTTGAATAGCTTACGAGTCTATACCATGTTGTTCTGACAACATAGCTGAACGTCTCAAAGAGTAACAAATTAACGTAAGTTAACCGTTGGAAACAGGTTGACCGAAACGTTATTTGGATGTGTGTATAAGTGGAATTTTGGTATATTTCATCGTCATATTGTTGCTCTCAGGGGAGTCATGTTCTCATTTTTAGCGATCGCGAAGTTTGGACTCATAAGGAGTCCCAGCATTGTCTCCTCAGTTTGACTCATTTAACATTCAAGAAACAGGTCCCGGAAACCCAACCTAGTTTGTTGTCTTTGGATGAATCAGACTTTCTCGCACTATATTCAAATCCTTTGGACCACTGTATTCACTTACTTGCTGACTGTGAGATTCCACTTTAAAATCGTGTCTTCGTCGAACCCCCCTGTGACTGTAAACTAATCTAAAAAAGTCGGCACTACTCCCTGGAGTGCGAGGAGAGGAGGATTCAAGCAAAGTAGGACTGCATTGACAAAGGATGCCTTGCAATCTATTGTGGGGGTCTTTGGTGGTTCTGTTCTGACTGGCAATTGACTACTCTAAACCTTCCACTAAAGCTACCTAGATAATAAGATGACTGTAAACCAATAAGTTCAGCTTAGGTTACATTTCTTCAAACATTCCTTGGTCTAATGTTGTGTCCAGACCTGGAGGAACTGTGCTTTTAGTCTTATTGGCATCCCATAAACATATGTTTGTGTCAGTCTTGGTCCTGAAAATGAACACGATTCCTCCTCACCACTCAGGAGAAGCTGTTTTGTAATTTTTTACCCATGACTCAATCTCTTCCCGACACTCACTATTACAGCCAGTAATCTTAAAGATAGCATTCTCTGTGTTTTTGCTACAGTTAGCCTCTAATCACCACTTGAAATTATACGACCCATGCAACGTTGCTACTAAAGCGTGTCGTTTTATTTATTCATTGGAAAACACCACTTACTTGTTCCTCGGGGCGATGGATTTGCACACTAAATACTTTTGCAAAAGCCAGAAAGGGCCTAAAGAGCTAAAAATGTTTCTCATATTTGCTTACTTTTACACAGACAGTGGAATTCCAAATTGCATATTTTGAAGGATGTTTAACATTAAGAATTTCCAATGTATACCCAATCTTGGTTTTGTTTTTCTCTCTTAGGATTACAAGCATACTTCTTTAATTTTGATATATTATATCATATAATTTCCCCTTCCCCCAGAGAGTGCTGCAAAAACATTTATTCTACTTATTATCACACCACTTTTCATCCTGTTCTGTATTTTGGTAGCCCTGTTATAGACTATCTATTAGAATTAAAGAGCTTTGTCTTGGACAGAGAAGAAAAACAGCTCAAGTAGAACAATGGTAAACGTGTGCCTGACGGCAAGCAGTATTAATCCACAGAACAGCAGGCTCTCATTGGATAAGCAAGCCAGTTACCCAGAGAGGTGCCGTAATCAGATTAATAAGCGGGTCATTCCATTAGTTTTTCTGCTCCTTCTCTCCCGTCGCACTTTTGTTCCTGACTGGCATTGAAGTGACATCCTCGGAAAACAAACGAAGAAAACTTGGGGTAAAGACTGTAAACATGTTGCGGCGAAGAAGCGAATTCTTCATTTTCTTGGACAGCTCGCCTACGAAACCCGAGAACGAGGGGCGAATGCTGAGTCCGTATCAAGAGTACTTGCAGGTGCTTCTCCAGATGAAAATGACCAGCAATGTAAGTGGGAACAGTTGGAAACCGTAGTTCTGGACTAGGGGTTGTCCGACTTTTGCGGTTCAGCAAGGGAATTTAATTAACGCTCGTATCGAAGCACAGTTTGAAAACCAATGTCAATATCGACACTGACAGTTTGAAGGCGTGTCCGAATGAAAGCGACAGTAAAACAGATGAGTCGACAAGGCTTCCTGTTACATGTGTCATGTAGATGTCACAGTGGCGAGTTCATCTTGTTTGCAGGAGTACACCATACGTTTCGAGGTCTTCTATTTCGGCGTTGTGGCTATTAATAGCCACGCGGCATGCTAACGGCAACTTGCACTGTTGAGTTCGGCGAGCAGCTGCTGGGATTTTGCACGAGTAGTCTGACGTGGTTTTGCTTGGCTAATTGATAACGGATCTTGATTTGAGACTGAGTACAGGCGCCAGAAGTTGGATTAAGTCACACATGTGCAAGTCATAATTCTGCTGCAGGTTTCAACCTTCAAGTTGAAAGGAAGTCGCAAGTTACAGTACCAAAAAAAAAATCAAGCAGACTAGTGAAGTGGAGCATTAGTCATTTTTGAATGTGATCTCCAGTTCTGGGAAAGGGATCAGGGGGAGTTTAGTCTGGCTATGCTAAGTAAGCACTGTGTCTTCATTTTTAGGATTTTCAGATGGGCACTTTGCAATTCTTACAGTTTAATAACGTCGAGCAGAACTAGCACAGTATTGCAGTTTATAATGAAAATCAATGTTTTAAAACTGTATAAAAAATAAATAAATCTGAAAATTGTATAGTTACTGCATACCTGTTAACTTCCCCGTATTTTACAATTGTTTTGATCATTTCAAATTGTCTGCGCCATATATCAACTTTTGTACGGGATTTTTTCCAAGTACGTTTTTTGTAAAACCGATCTCGTTTGAGCCATTTCTTGACGAAAACATCACCGTCGATTGCTAATATTGTCATGCTTTAACCATCATATGCGGACGCATATATAAATATAGTGCGTCAGCAAGCAATGTACCCAGACAGTCAAGCTACAGCTACAGAATCTTGAATTTTGTGCATAATGATTGGGCATCCTGTCCACTTTGGAGAAAATTTTAGACTTGAGTGCGCCTTATGTGAGTAAATATGTACCGCAATGCATTTGTACGTATTTTTCAATTTTTTTATCGCTAAATAAGGGGAATTGCAATCTTTAATAAGGGGAGCAATTGGCCGAGGTTGGTATGTTACAGTTCTCAGTTTGTACGCTTTGTGAATAGATGTCAGAGTGGAAACATTGGTTGTTTTAATTCCCGCTGGCATTAATTAAAAAAAAAAGAATTTCACATTTTGTTTTGCTGTAACGGTCGACTAAGCTCATTGGTTCAGCACACGTGGTTGATGCCCTTCGCTCCCCGTGAGGAGGTTACTCGGGGATACAGAAGCATTATTCCGCCCGCTTCCTCGTACAAAGCGGCATGTGTGTCGGAAGAAAGGGCTCGGCCTGTCTACTAAATATTTGTCCGTGCTCGCCGTACGCCCACGGCACTCAACTCGCCAAAGTGCTGCACCCAAGCAGAGGAGTTATGGTTGAAGAAGTGGAAATTTTGGTCATCAGTGGCACTTGATTTCATTTACTGGAAAAGATGTGGACTATTCGCCCTTAGGAAGCTAAGATTTGAAATCAGATCCAATTAAAAATGTAGACAATCATGCTGAAAACTAAAGTAAACTCTCATTAAAACATCATTTTTCATGGTTCAAGTTAGCTGTTTTCAGTTCAGGTACAAACTTGTAATGTCAATGTTGGCAAAATTGTCATCGAGACTTCTGTCTGGTGTTTACAACATGTTAGATCGCATCCATAAATTATAGTAAACGTCATTGTAGCCGTGTAATTGATTGGGATTATCGGGACTCCTGCTGTACTATGTGTTCAAAACAATAGGCCTCGGGGCAACCACTACAAGGAGAACATCTGCACGGGCCTAAAGACCGTGGCGGGACATCTGCTTTGCGTTGACTCAACAGGCTTCCTATCTTCCTGTGATGCAATATAAACCAAGCATGAAGCAGATCAGACAAAAATGTTCAAGTTGTAAATGAAAAACCTCACTCACTTGAAGTTAGTAAAAAGGCAGCAGTTTCACAGAGTGAGATAAAATTGTGATTCTATTCTGTTATTATAACAAGTATGTTTTTTTTGCTCTAAGAGTATTTGTTCTGGGTGCCCACAGATCCTTAAAAAGTCTTAAGAGTTTCTTTCTCCTCCAAAATTAAGCCTATATGATCTTTAAAAACTATATCTGATCTTTAAATGCGCAATGCAAACGTAATGGGAAAAAAACCTAAGTGTTATTGCTATAGAATTCTTACAAATGAATTTATATGTGAAGTGTTATGAAAAGAAGACCCAACTGAAGTTACATTGAGTTTATAATGGAGCGAGTAACAAGATCTAAATCAAAATTTCAATCAGTTTTTATATGGAAAACACTTTTTGAAAATACGGTCAGAACCATTCTTAATCAAGGACCCCCTTCAATGAATTGTTACGTTGAGTTAGTTTGGCCGTAACCCGAAGACAGATCAGTTCCGTTTGATTGCTTCAACAGTGATTGACTCATTTGCTCGAATAGGGTCCATTCATTCTGGATCTCCTGTTATCTGGTTAGATCAGATCAATATTCCCTGGGTCGCCTGTAATCAGCGGCTCTAATCCGGAGTGGAAGCTAAATACTAACGTGCATTAGTTGTGATTAGGTGGCAGTGTGGTGCATTTGGATGATTCCAAATCCCTGTCACCAGTTTGGAAGGGCTGTGGGTCAGCAGGTTGATCCTTCAACAACCGCCTATTTGTTTGCTTTATGTCACATGGCTCCGCTGTATTTATATTTAGCCCGGGGCTGCTTTTGTCTCCCCCCCCCACCGCTTGAACTCTTTCCATTTCCCGAATAATAAAAAAAATGTGTAGCCCCGCACTTCTATTTGTTTTCCCTCATGGGCTACCACAATAGAGCTCACCTCATAGGGAGGCGGTGGCTGTGTCCTGAAATAATAAGCAAAGAACTACAGGTTTTTGTGCTTACTTTGGGGAGGAGTTTCATATAATGTCAACAACATGGGCAAAACTTACCTTCGTTCATGTTGGGTGAAAATGTTGCAATGGGAACTCCGGATCTCTAGTTGGCGACCTGACTCTAGAACGAAAGAGTAGAGTGAATTCCTGGTTATTTGCGGTTTGCTCCGTTTAATAGGAAAGTAGTAATTAGTTTCAAGGAAGTTGGTTGAAGTGGTGAGGGGTGCAGGGACTGATTTTTTGGAGTTGTTATTTAACTTAAAATTCAAAGCATAGTAAAGTCATCCCTCGATTTTCGCATCTTCACTTAATGCGCATTCACTACTTAGATTTTTCCCGCTATTATTATTTTTTAAAGTTCATAAAAATGTGAAAATCCATGCTGAAACTCGTAAGCGGAAGAAAAAAGTTATGATACTACTTCGCGATTTTTCGATTATCACGGCCATGTTTGGTGTAAATTAACCGCGGTATTCGAGGGATTACTGTATACATATTTTTGAACATTGCCTTTTGCTTTGGAAAACATTGATACATATTTGTAGACTGCAAATCATAAAACAAGATTTCTCAGTGTGTAGTATGTGGTGCCGATATGTATTTATTGCTATAATGTAGTCCAGAGTCCAAAGTAAATTACGTGTTTAGTCGATTATCAAAATAATTACTTGCCCTAATGTGGGTGTGAAAAAAGACCAGAGCATTTACTGAAAAATCAATTTCTCTATAAAGTTTGGGAAATGTCATGGGTATTGCATGATATCATTTTGCACTGCTTTTCTCCATACCGTTTCAGGGTGCATTTGAAATCTATTTGATATTTTGGATTTTTAGGGTTGAAAACGACTGCGTTTTCAGAATTTGAATTGGTATTTAGTCCTCATATATCCGTATTCACCAATAATGTTCATAAAAAAAACGATACATTGTTATTAAATAGTTGATATCTCATTTACTTCCAAATCTATCCATACTGGGAAAGGCGGATTGGATGCCTATCTTCCAGAGAATCATTTGGTTTCTTTTATAAGGCCAGGATGAGTCCAAATGGAGCTTACGTTGTTATTATTTTGCTTTTAATGTCCTGTGAAATAAAAGGCGTGTGGGGGTGGGAGGTTCAAGGCCAATGCGCCCCCCGCCTTCAATTGTAATCCCTTTCCTGTTTAATCCCGCCCCATTCCTCCATTCCACTCCCTCACTGTCGTCTTCCTTTATCCTGTCCATTGCACCTTACGGCTGATGGAGCATTAACACAGCGGGCCGCTTCACATTTCACATTGACTCACTGGGAGAGTGGAGAACCTCTCCCGGACGGAGTTCCCTCCCTTTAAATAAAAATAATCGTGAATTATAGTGTGGGAGTCGGCCGGTGCACTTCCCAACCGCTATTTGGAGATGCTCACGTGGATGTACGCTGTTTGGGATTAACCTGAGTTTGGGATTTTTTTTCCCGGTGAAAAACGGAATAGGATGGTGCCGTTGCACAAAAGGATAACGCCTATTCTGCGCGCAGGAGTGAGTTGTTTTTTTCTTAAATTGGTGCTTTTGATGATTGCAGAGGGGAGAAATTGGCCCCAGAATAAATTTAACGACCATTAGTCAGATTGTACTGTGGATCTGCCTGTATTTGTGAATGTACACATCTTTCTACACTATCGCTCTTTATTCATGTAACGGTACGCTTATTGGTTTAAATTATCATTTTCTATGTGTTTTTTATTTACTTGAATGCACACTGAGTGAGTATCAATTTTATACAATAGCACATTTTTTAAAAGACAATCTTCAGATCATTTCAAAGTGCTATAATACTGACTGTTTATTTTTCTTAGAACAAAATATGAAGTGGACAGTGTTTTTGTTGAACTAACTTTTTCAAAAATAAAAATAAAAAATCATATAAATAGATCAATTTTCTATAAAATCCCATTACTCCTGTAATAATCTGTCATTTAACACATGTTGACTTTTTAAATTTGTGAAGCATAAATGCTCAAGCCATTTTAACAACAATTCCAAAATGCAAGAAAAAACATTAAATTCAACAACACTGGAATTGCCTCATTAGAAATTTTATCGATCAAAACGTCCTGGATGACTTTTTAGACGACATTGGCAAGGAGATTTGATATGATATAAAATTCCATAAAGGCACACAGGAAAGTACGCTTTCAGGCTAACGAACTAAATGCAACAACTGATTGTTGACAAACTCCAGTTTGAATAGCACAATTCTAATTAGAGGACTTGAGCGTTATCTGCTGTGCATAGTGATCCGCTGATGAGTGATTGCTCATTCAAAGTAGCAAACAATACCGGCCGGAAACCCCCACTCTCTCAGCCCTGTTATTATTGTCCCCCCGCTTTTGAGAAATGAAGGTCATTTCGTTTTGAGAGCAACATTGGAGCACTTTAACTCATTCCAAACCATTGGCAGCAGTAGTCGCCAAAGCAACTGACGTTTACAGGCATTCAACATGTTGAGACGTACTTTGACTTTCACGGTTTTGGACGTTGACACTAGAAACATTAAATACATATAAAACTAGCATATTGGTTCCAATTGAGTTGATTTCAAGGCATACGTACACAATCATCACCGACTTCCTGTGTCACAAGCGCATTTTCTTCCGTCAATCATGTATTGAGTGGAAACTGCAGACATGGTAGGCAAGAGAATGGGGGGCTGCCAAAGTAACGCCAATCTAGCGTGTTTGTTCAACCAAAAGTATAGCGACAATGCTGTGAGTATAAATTTGGTCTCCTGTGAAGCACGTTTTGCAATTGTTGCAGCTTTTGTCAAGTTTTTAGCAGCCCTCATGCTGTAGGGAAACTACCAAGTACAAACCGGCGCTGTGGGAAATTGCAGTACTTGGTATTGCCACTGAGGGCTTGTTTACATTGACTAAAAATTGTTACAATGTTCGATTGTCTAATGTTTATACACCTGGTAGCTAAGGGAAGGAAACAAACTCAATTGGCTGCAGAATTGAAACTGACAAAAACAAATATATTTCAGAAACACGCTTATTTATTTATTATCTATTTATTTATGTCGAAAATGTCTGTGTCTGTATTCTCACCCTCTTGCTACTGTGACAGTGAAATTTCCCGAATACGGGATGAATAAAGTTATCTAATCTAATCTAAACATACATGGCAATGTTAGCAAAGTATGTTGCTACGATGCAGTAGAGTTAGAGTACTCCATAGTTTCCATTAGTTTATAAATACGTCATGATTAACGTTGCTATGACTGTTATTAATAAGCACAAATTCTTTCCCGCAGGATCAATTTGACAACTTGGAGAAGCATACGCAGTGGGGGATAGATTTTCTGGAGAAGTACTCGAAATTTGTCAAGGAGAGGTCTGAGATTGAAGCCAACTATGCAAAACAAATCAGGTGAGTGCTAATCACGGGGCTATATTATTTGTCAAAAATGGTACTTTATATTGCAGTCACATTTGATTTCCATTACTAATGTGTACTTGAATTTTGAGGAAAATCACGACTTCATCCATGCATTCATCTTCAACACCATTTATCCTTATCGGGGCCACGGGGTGCTGGAGCCTATCCCATCTGACTTTCGGGTGAAAACGCAGACTAAGATCTAAACTGGTCGCCCGTCAGTTGTAGACACACCCAAAAACAGACCATTCGTACTGCAATCGTCTTGATTTCTATCGCTATCAGTGGCATTGAACAGCTTAGACAGTAAAAAGATGATTTAAGAAGGAAAGGAAATAACATTCACTACTGTTATCTTTTGTCAACTTCTGCTTTACTCGAGAGGAAGTCCATTCGATGTGTTTAGCGGTAGATTGTGGAGGCGGCGCGGGTTTGTTTCCATGGCGACACTTATACGGCGACACGCATCAGCCTTACGTACGCCCCCCACCCTACGTCTGACCCAGATTTGCGTTCCTCTAACCAAAAGTGTCCCCCGGCCCCCCTCACATCAGTGTACGAGCAGCCCGACATAGGGGAGGATTACCCCGCCCACCCCCAACACGCACGCCATTAGTCATGTTTAAAGCAGAATGGCAATATGTTATCGACTCTTTCCACCCAACCCCCCCGTTTGATAGTGACTAGCCAATAGCGTTTTAGGATTTCCCTAGCAACAAATCCCGATCTCTTTAATTTATTGGGTGAGAATTAAGTCCGTTAGAAGTAATTGGACAACTGTGTTTGGACCAGGACCTCCCAGAAACTGAAAATTAGGGGAATAATAACTTTTAGAAATTAGTAACATGATGATTTCTATGCATTCGAACTGCATTATGGAAATTGTATCGACTTCATGATGGGGAAAATATAAATATATTCTAACTTTATTCCTGTAAAATGATAACGCAAAACGGCAACTTCATTAAAATACACTTTGGTAAAATGGCAACTTCAATTTATAATTTTCGTTCCAAAAATGCATGACCAATTAGCAATGATTAGCCGTTAATAACAACACAAAAGAGTCGTATGGACTCATATGTACACCCCCTGTTCCTTTCTATAGCCACCACGCACACATTGCACTAATCCAAATCTAATCCTCTTCCAATAGCTTTGGTGTAAACATGCACAATACTCCGGGAAAGGCAATACATTAATTCCTCTCCCCCACTAAAATTCCAATCCAACATAATACATAGTGACAATAAAGACTACTTCCTTCATTTTTAAGCACATCTCCTTAAGTATATTAAAAAGGTATTTTATAAAAGCTGACATCTGGCCTAGATTGACTAAATGGCAACCTGGATTCTATTATTAGACAAGGACAAGAGGTTAGGGGGGGACCAGGAGATTTAAATCTGCCTAGCAACAGTATTGGAGAGGCTTCTGGGATGAGGACAGATTAAGCAGGAGGAAGTCCTGACACGTATTTTTATTTTTTATTTAGTCCGGTATTTATTATTGATACATATTTTTCCTTTAAATGCAGCTAAGTGGCAAGGCCAATCTCTGGACATCCATTTTTTATAGCGCTGCCACTTTATCGGATCATAATTTAACTGGAGTTGATCCCATTTCACGATAACTGAGTGTCTCTGTATGTGATGAAATAAAGACCTAAATAACCTAAAATTTGAAATAAACTGGTCAATAAGTTTTATTTTGGGAGGGTAAAAGTACAGATATAATATATCGATAAAAAAGGAGTATTGGCTTGGAAATAAGGTAAAAGGATTATCTATTCTGGTAAAATAAAGCTGTTATTATTTAAATTTAATAATAAAAATGTTAATTTTGGGGGGTAAAATAGCTTGAAACGCATTTACAAACGATGCGAGAAATAGAAAAAAATCATTCTTCAATCATTCATGAAGTTGATGATGATAACTTGGTAAAAATGTACAATGCTCTCCAATTGTATCATTTTAGAAGCATATTTTTTTATGGCAACAGTTGAATTTAACACAATACTTGTGAATCTATCGCAAAGCTTATGATTACGTGCTGATGACAGAGTAGCTAGCGTCTTCCTGTCTCGTACCGCTCGGCGGGAATCACAACAAGATCGCGTTAGTAAAGCATGTTTGCGCATGTTTGTTTCTGGTGACTGGCTCTGCATTTGACCTCCCCGGGGGCTTGCAGGGTGGGGGATAGGGTGGATGATTTATGACCCGACAAGAAAAGGATGGAGATGTCTTAGCTGGGGCGGAAAGCGCAATTCGGACTTGGACGGATGCACTCTGGCAGAAACGCAAGGGATGTGTCAGATTAACATTTGGGCCTCCCAATGTACTGCATATAAATATAGTAGTATGCTGCACATACATGAATATTTGTTTTACTCTTACAGGACTTTGTCAAAGAAGTACCAACCCAAGAGGAACTTGCGAGAAGAAGAGGAGAGCAAGTAAGCTACAGGACAGAGTGATGCGAGGATATTTGGTTTGGCTATCGTTTAAAACGTCAATGTTTGTTCAGGTACACATTCTGCCAGGCCTTCCTGACCACTCTAAACGAGTTGAACGACTACGCGGGGCAACACGAGGTGATCGCCGAGAACCTGTCGTCGCAGATCATCGCCGAGCTTTCACGCTACTTGCAAGATCTGAAGACCGAGAGGAAATCGGTGAGTAAAAAGATGGCAGGAAACGAGTACGCGACTGTTTTTGGATGAATGAACATGCAAGCGGCTTTTGGCGTGCCTCTCTTCCAACATGGAAATTGTGAATATGCTCGCGTCACCCTGCGTTGAGGTTACGCTGGGGTAAATATAGCCTCACCCAGAGGCTCGGCCGCAAGTGAAGAACATCACTGATTTAAAGTGGTGATGCTTAAAGAAGGGCTAGGCAATATGATGGAAAAATGGTCATACCTTTTAGGGGCGGCACATTGGTGGAGTGGTTAGCACAGTTGCCTCACAGTTCTTAGATTCAATCCCCGCTGGGTTCCCAACTTCCTTGAGCATAAGCGTGGATGGTTGTTCGTCTCGTCGTGCCCTGCGATTCATAGTAACTAGTTTACAACCATATGATGGCTGGTCTACAAATAAAACAATTCACATTTCTGTCAATTTATGCTATTTTCCCGTATTTTATACGTTTTTGGATCATTTCAAATTCTGTACGCCGTATAACAACTTCTGTATGGGATTTTTAAAGTACGCTTTTGTAAAACTGATCTCGTCTTCCCCATTTCGGCTCTTATCCGGATCGTCTCGGTCACTGGTAGCAGAATAAAACGTCAACGGCGACTGCTAATATTGTCATGTTTTAAGCATGATATGCACACACGCATTCCCCTTTCACCTTTTCCACCTGTTCACCATGTAATTATAGCGTGTCAGCAAGCAATACATCTACAGAATCTTGGATTTAGTGCATACTGATTGGGCAAAAAATTTGACTTTTAAGTGCACCCTATGTGAGTAAATATGTGCAGTGTTTCATTTGTACATTTTCTTTTTTAAATGGCATAATAAGGAGAACTGCAATCATTAATAAGGGAAGCATTTGGCCGATCGAACTTCTCATGCTGATATTTTCCTTTATTTTTAATTGAGCTTTAACAGATATTTTGAATAATCTGGGCTGAAAGCTTTAAATTAGAGCGCAGTTCAACTTTTTACAAACATGAATGAAATATTAAACAAACACAAAAGGTCAACTGCGATTGCCTTTTGTCATTTTTATTGCAAATTGGATCGGACAATACGTTTACGGTTCATCACCAAAGTCAACCTCTATTTTCTTGGTGAACGATCGTGGTCATGTCATCTCAAAGCTTCGGTTTTAAGAGTTCTTTCAAAGCATATTTAGCAGAATGTGACGAGCTGGGAAATGTACTTGGAGGGAGGAAAAAAAAGTCATGAAGTGGACGTGGTGTCACGGAAGCTTCCAGCTGAGGGAACTGGAGTGGAAAGTCAAAGCAGAGGCTTTTTTTTTTCAAAGGCACACTGACCCTTTTTTGTATATGTTCCCTGTTGACTCATTGCCTGAGGTCACGGCTAGCGATCAGTTTTTATTTGACACTTTGTTCATGTTTGCAGGAGTCCCATAGAGGGGGGAGGGGGCTTATATCAGCTTTTGTGAAATTTCTATACAAACTCATTTTCTTTTTGGCTGGATTTGACCCGGAACGTTCTCTGTCCACTGTCCAGATTTTGGAGGCAAAGACTGTAAAGTGACACAAGCAGGGATTTTCCTACAGTTTTCTTCACTCTTTTAGTTTGTTTCATTTACCTAGTGTATTCAATTATTTTAGTGTTTGCTAAAATGCATTCAAAAGAATGCAAATAGGCAAAAAAAGCACTAAAGGACATCATAACACTTGTTAAGTTTGGGGTCAATTTGACTCTTTGCAAACCTTTAAATAAACAAAAAAAGAAAGAAAGCAGTAAAACCCATCTTAAAACCCCCTACAATGCTTTGACTCAATTCGACCTTTTAAAAATGCTAAAATGCAGCAACAAAGGATTTGACCTACTTTTAACGCTCCTGTTTTGCTCCAGGTCAGATTGGCAATTTAAACTCCTTCAAATGGACACAAATTCACGAAAGAGGTCCTTGAGAAATGCCTATTAACCATCCTGTTATCTTGCGAGTTAACTTGACCCTTTGCAGGCTGCTAAAATGCATCAACAAGGCACTAAAATTTAAAAAACTAAATATCTATTTTAAGTTCTGGACACATGTATCCAGTATTCTTAAATCAAAACAGAATTGTAACCTTTCTGAGTTCGTGTTATGATCGGACAGGGGTGTCAAAATGTTAGTTTTGTACGATTATTTTTGCTCCCTTTTTGTTTTTTTTTCAACTGAACTGGAAGCAGCATCCAAGTGGGAACTCAAATGTGTTCCTAGAAAGGGATTTTAACATTATTTTCACTACATCATGGCCTGGCTTCATAGTATTCAGACTAGTTACGCAAGCATATTTCATTAAATCTGAATTATAAGAGCTCCTTTTGAAAAAATAGATGACACAATACCTTAAGAATTTGGCTTGCCTCCACAATGCAGTGTTTCGTCATTTGGGGGATGAGTCATTGGGTTTACAAATGTGTTTCAAGAATGATTATAAGGTGATCTGTCAGAAAACAGACAGCTAATTGCATGCTTAGTTCTTACTTCTATTAACTATTTAATCACGGGGCTGTGCTACTTAAATGCTACTTGGCATTTACTGTTATTTGTGCTTTAGATGCATGCTTTGAGTTGCGGCTCAGTGGACCTCAACCAAATGGAACCAGTAAAAAAAATTGATTACATCTTATTCGGTCGACTGTCGGGAAGTAAGCGTTTAGGCAAAAATAAAAAATTAAAATCAACTGAAAACCACAGTGTAGGCTTAAAAAGTCTGTAAGATTGAGTTGTGGATGCTGGCCTGAAAACAGCCGCTAACGACAAAGTAGGTTGATGCAACCACAGGCTAAGAATAGTGTTGTACTCAAGAGAATGGAGAGCAAGTCGAGACCAAGACCATGAAAATGTGAGACTTTGCAAAGACCTAAATTGATATCATGTTAAACTGGCTCAAGAAAGACACCATGGCAAGTAAAGATGAACACCGATGCAATGTGAGACGGAGTTAAGTACGATAACGAAGGAAATGAAACCAGAGTCAAGACCAAAAGCACGAGACCAATCAATACTAAGACACACCAATGCACGACAGTCAAAAACAAGACAAAAATGGGTGAGAACAGACCAAGAGCAAGGAATGTAAAACTAATAGTGATGCAATGTGAGACAGTATGCACATAACAAGGAAATCTGAAACTCTGCCAAGAATAAAACCAAGGCGAGTCAAGAGCAAAACTGAGGACTTGACAAGACCAAGACTAAGGCTAATGTTACACTGACTGGTTCAAGAACAAGAGCAAACCAAAAACCAAGGTCTTACGATTCTTAATTTTAGCGGTTTGTTGGAGTTTTTGTAAGCATGAGCAGGACTTGTTCCTGGCCTTCCATCCAGAACTCGCTCAGTGAAAATTCCTTGGCTTTATCGCGCTTATCTATTCTATTCTTTTTATGATTTGTGGCCGTTTACAGGGAATATTATGTGTGCTGACAACCACGCTAGTGTGTGTGAGTGTGTGTGGTTGGGTAAGTGCATTCCTGTAAAGCATGTCAGTCAATTGACTAAGCTATCTTGTTACCACTTCAATGCGTAGAGGCATACTGTCTTATACATATTTTTTAGTAATATTTATTATGTCGCCGACACAAAAAGGGGTTCTGCTTTTTTCCCCTGACTTTGTCATTTTGCTTATTACCAAAGTCAATTTGGGCCATTTTGGTATTTTTAAACATATTGCTATACTTGTTTGAACTGGGAGGTTTGGCATTGCATGGTGAGATACAGAAATTTAGAATGTAAAAATATTGAGATGAGATTTTTTTTCATGTCATTTGGAGAAATAAAATGTTTGTTTTTTGAGTTAAACTGCATAAATTCTACCCACAGACTCCTTACGACCCAAGTAAGGGTTTAACTTTCATTTGGATCATGCACTGCCAGACCTCGCAGTTGCTTGGGCGGCACTGCAAAGAAAAAAAAGGGATAGTTGGCAGTGGTGCACTCCCACATACCTCAATTCCTGTCTGATAACCTGGATGCAGCTGTAGGGTCTGCTTGAATTCTTTTTTTGTCGGTGGAAAATGGATTTGTTTTCAGAATCTTGTGATTCCAGTACTCTCATCCATATCCATTTTTGAAGCACTTTTTGTACATGCGGTGGTGGGGAAACATTTGCTCGTCGTATTGAAGCCAGCCAATCTCGGTTGTCTTATCTGCTGCTGTGTCCTGTCAAAACAGAAATGTGTAAGCCTCTGAAATAAGAGCCATTTTACACGTGACGGGACTCCAGGGGCTCAGCGCTGCGTTCGAGTACTTCCTCTGTTGCACTCCAGCGCTTCCTTATTTTAACTAGCTTCCCTAAAAAATATGGGGAAATGGGAAGTGTGACGATTATTGTGGTAAACTCCATATACCTCCGGAAAATTCTACATATGAAATATGATTGGACATGGATGACAAAACATTAACCTCTGCATAATATTCTCCTAAAAATTCATGACTTCCTAAACCAAGGGTGTCAAACTCGGGTTGGTTTGCGGGTCGCTTTAACGTCAACTTGATTTCACGTGGGCCGGACCATTTTAGATATAATATTTAGATTTTTTTTAAATAAATGGATTAAAAGAACTGGATTAAAAGCCCTGAATATTCCGTTTTTTATAGATTTAAAACAATGTTTATTTTAGCTTTTTTTAATATATTTTTAGATTTTACAAAATGATTTTTGAACTAAATACACAGAAAAAATGCATTGAAAAATTACTATTATTGATTTAAAAGGGGGGAAATCAGGAAATTTAATATACATTTATACTCTTCATTTTAATTTGATCCTAAAACAGAAAGTCAGCACTCATGATTGACTTTCCCGGGCCACACAAAATGATGCGGCGGGCCAGAGTTGGCCCCCAGGCCGCCACTTTGACACATGTGCCCTAAACGATCCCAGATACTAATGAAAAGACAGTTACAAAAATATAGTATAGTTCACGGAAATTTTAAAAAAGTGTCGCAAAACAAAGCATGTGCGACAAAACCGCAAAACCAAAAATAATACATCAGTCTCCCAAAAATTCCTAAAACAGCTTGGAAAAAAATACTATCTGTCTGCCTTTGAATCACACTGAATTGTAGCCATCTGCTGGGTCTGCTACAAATATCTCCTTAATCTTATAGGGAATGAGGTCATATACAGTATATTTATGGATCTGCAGTAGATACACGTGTATGTACTTGCCCTACTTTTCTTCCACAATGACTCTACGACATGATTACTATTGACCGTATTCGATGGAGGACCGATTATCCTCATTATGTCAGGAGCTTGGCGTGAGCGTTGAAATAATATTTGTGTTTGCGTGTCTTCCAACAGCACTTCCACGATGGCCGCAAAGCACAGCAGCACATCGAGAGCTCGTGGAAACAGCTGGAGTCGGTAAGTCAAGGCGGAACCGCTTCTTCTTTTTTTTAGGGAAAGTGGTCACGACTGAGAAACTCTACACAAAATCAATCATTAACTTAACAAATTCACCGCCTTTTCAAATCAAAAGTGTATTTCTTGTGACATGGCTAATGAGGGAAGCTAATGATAACTTTTGAATAGATGACCAATGTTTTGCAATTCACCGTACTACTAAGATTTAAGTATTTACAGTACAGTAGAGGGTTTAGTGTGACAAAGTCCAATTGGGAAAAAGCATCCATGTCACATCTATTGGTTTTAGAAGAGAGCTTACACAGAGCGGTTGTCCTTATCTCTGCCTCCGAACCGCCCCCTGCCTCAGAATGTACGTTGAGTATGTTCAATGATCTCTTTGTGAGGCTGATAGGCAGACTGACTCCCGACAAACTCATGATTGTTGCTCTGGAAGGGGGGTTGGATGATTGCTTATTTTTGCACTCACACAAAACCCTACTAAAGACGTATGTTGGATTTATCAAAAGCCCATATGACGCATTTAACAGCCTTGTACGCGATACTATGGTTCTTCTAAATGACCGTCTTTTTATGGGTACAACTTCCCTATTTTTAATAGTTTAGTCAGGCGTGCCATTTATTTGTGACATTAATAAAATACACATTAAATGACATTGATATAGTTCATACCTTTCAACTTGTAAGTTTTCCTCGTATTTTATACGTTTTTTTTCATCATTTCAAATTGTGTACGCCTTTTGTACGTGAAAAAAACAATGTTAAAAAAAGTAATTTGACAGTCAAGCTGTCAGCGTCAAACAGCGGCATCTACAGAATCTTGAATTTAGTGCATAAAAAAGCGCACCGTCTGATTGGGGAAAGTTTTACACTTTTAAAAACGATTAACCATTTATATTAGATTAGATAAGATAACTTTGTTCATCCCGTATTCGGGAAATTTCAAATTTATTTTTTGTATAATTTACATATACATACGTATACACATACACACACACACACACACACACATACACATACACATACACATACACATACACATACACACATATATACATATATATATAAATAATTTCAAACGTAATTAAAAGTCGATAATTTACATTGGAAAATTAGGAGTTTTAATGTATATTTACTTTACTGATATTCAGCATTTTAATACTTGAATCCCATTTGCTTCGTAATTTTTACCCAAATACGTATTTATGGGGGGAAAAAAAATCAAGCTTGTTTTTTGTCTGTAAATATGTGCCATGTTGCATTTGTACGGTTTATTATCACTTAATAAGGGGAATGGCAATCATTAATAAGGGGAGCAATTGGTCGAGGTTGCCAGGTATGATATTTTCAAGACATTGAGGGACAATTTGCACTTTAGTAGAATGCTTAACATTCCCTTCCACACTCTTTTCCAGTGTAAAAGGAAATATGAGCGTGATTGCAAAGAGGCCGACAAAGCGCAGCAGCACTTTGACAAAATGGACGCCGACATCAACGTGACGAAGGCTGACGTGGAAAAGGTGCGCTTCTCCCTGCTTCCATTTTGATATTCCTCTTCCTGTCTTGACATCCAATCCAAAGACCCCCTAAAAGTCCCTTCCTAGGCTGGGGTGTCAGGCTCAAGAGTTGACACAGTTGAGACCCGATTATTATGCAAATACTGGCCGGGGAATAAAGAGCCTTTCTGCTCACTGGACACAAACAGTGAGGAGAAAAAAAAGGGCCCCGAAGCGAGACTGCCCAGCCAAACAGGAGCCGTGTTGTCCCGTTTACACAGTGGCAGCATTTATGCAAGTGCACTGTTCAATCCTCGTGCATCACAACCAATTTATTAGCGTACAAGAGGGCCACACCACCACGACTGCCGTACGGTCGTCATGACATCATATGATTTGGCAGCGTTTGCTCGTCACTTTCATTGACCGTGGGATTATGAGGGGGTCCTTCTATGCATCACCACTGCACGTCTCTGTTTTTTTAAGCCGTTCGATGCCTTTGAGGGGGGGCAGGTGGCTAATCCATTTGAATTGGGAGGGATGGCAGCCATTGATTGTTCCCACTTCGAATTGATTAGATGTCGATTGGCATCGTTGCCATTCAAACATGTCAGGAACATGTCTTGTGAGTTGACTTGACATTGTTATTTTTTTATTTATTTTTTTACGTTCCGGATGTACGATTTGGGGTTAGGAATCATATCCAAAAATTTGTCCAAAGCAGTGATTATTATAATTTTTTGCTTAGATGGCAATATTTCATTTCAAATTAGAACATAATAAAATAACAGTTCACCACATGCATGAGCTTCTATGCATGTAAGTGTCGTTATTATTATTATTTGTCCATATGCATTGGTGTGAATATTCGTTGCTTTAGCAGGTGGCGGGATGCTAATTTTCATTAGCGCTTTAATGGGCGTTTTCATTAATATTAGCATTCAGCCATCAGGTGCTCCAAAAAAATGCAAAAAAAGCATTTTTTATACATGTGCTCAGTGTCAAAACTGACTGAAACACAATCAATACATCAACGAAAACATCAATATTCGACTCAATTTGAGCGACTGCTCAAAATCTTCCCAAGTAGTTCGTATATTTAATTAAAGCACCAAACACTTCCCAAAATATCTGCAAAGATACTGCATAAAACAATGATTACACGAGGGTTCTCCAAACTGGTCCTCAATACTGTACGATTCTGTACGATTGTTTACCAAACTTCCCCATAATGAACGATGACACAGCTATAAACGGCCTAACCATTTTTATGTGTTTATGTGTTTGTATATATATTTTTCAATGCCTCACCTTGAAGCGAAGTTCTCTCAAGGTAGGTGCGGTAAAAACCAGGCGTTTCCGCTTTTGTGTCCCGACGTCAGTGGCTTGCCTCACTTTGTCGTTTTTTTTTCCGTTAAGTGTGCAATTAAATCTCGACGAGGGTTGTTTTTGACCGCAGTCTGTCTTACGTGACATGTTTCGCTGACAAGAAAACTTGAGACAGGATATTATTTGTTGTCAACACGGAGGTGTTGTGCAAGCTCACTTTGTATCGCAATGCATGCTCACACGTGCACTCGCACTTTGACATGTTTTTTTTTCATCCCGCATAGTGTTTAACATTCCTTTTGCGGAGGTTTTGACTTCCACATTCGGCAATTCGACACACGCACTTCCTTTTTTAGAATCTAGGATATTAGCTATTGATTATCCATACGTGTGTTTGTGTATAATTTTTCAGTGGCACCTGGATTTATGTACTTGCTTCTCTTCCTAATTGTAATTGTAAATTGCAAATAAAATGTCTTATAATGGGAAATTTGCACTATACACTAATGTATAGAAACATTTATTAATGAAAAATTTACAGTATTTAAGAAGACATTTATAATTTAAACATAGTAGTATACATATTTCTAACCGTTTTGTTGACCAGCCCTATTTCCAATTGTTTTGAATGCATTACTCACTGCACGGATTTGAAAGGGGAGTGAAAAAATGGCATCGCTTTTAAAAAAATTAATTAAGGCCTTTGTTACAAGGTAATTTTTTCACAATTACATGTATTAGTAGCCATTATGCATGTAATTTAAATCTCTTAATGTATCAATTTGCATTAGTTGTGCGGTGACGTATGTAACCCCTATTTTTTTTTTTTTAACTAAAAGTAGTGGCTGTTTCGCAATTATTATTTTCATTTATCGCGACATGTTAGCCAGGCCTCAGATGTCATGGAATGAAGAAACAGATATGTTTAGAGCGCACACATGTTGTCTGCCTGAGATAATCTCACCTCCATCTGCTGAGATTTGTAGAAGGGCCGCTCTCGCTCCACTTGATCATCATTTCAAAATTAGCCAACATGGCGTGTCCAAAAATTTCCACACAGAAAATAACCTGCCAAAGCACAAGACAAATGCATCCGTAACTCTTTCTGTGCTACAGCCATGTTTGTTTGTGTTTTTTTTTGTCTGCGCTAATAAGCCCCTCTCCTCCTTATTAAATAGTGCGTGTCTTTTTTTGTGTGCGTTTGTTTTTGTGCAGGCACGCCAGCAGGCTCAGGCCAGGCAGCAGATGGCGACTGACAGCAAGAGCGATTATTCGTCCTACCTGCAAAAGTTCAACCAAGAGCAGAATGAGCACTATTACAACGTCATACCCAACATCTTTCAGGTATTAAATGTTGAAGTGTGATGCCTATACGCGTATAAATGTGTCCATTTCAGCTTTGTATTTAATATTATTGCTAAATCTACATGTCTTTACTATATATATATTTTTTTGGTCTTGTAGAAACTCCAAAACATGGAAGAGAAGCGCATCGAGAGGTTATCGTCGTGCATGAAAACCTTCTCCGACGTGGACCGCCAGGTGATCCCCATCGTGGGAAAATGTCTGGACGGCATGACCAAGGCGGCCGAATCCATCCAGGCTAAGGAGGTGCGGAGGCAAAACACTCAAGCGTGGCTAATGTGCGGGTGGAGGAGGAGGAAGGGGGGAGGGGTCACGTGGCCGCCGTGCAATGAAAAAAAGGATGCCGAGGGGGGTTTCATATTTTTGCCTCACGTGTTGTTTCCAACATGTCACAAGGCAGGATATGTTTAGTTGCTGCACTGGACTTCTTATTGGTAGATGATGTCATAAAAATTCATGCAATATTTTTTACCTTAATTTTATAATTTGCTAATATCTTTTATCCGATAATTTTTCTGACAAATTAGTTAACCAGTTAAGCAAAAAAATACAGATGTGAATACGTTTGTATAAAAAAATAGATTAAAAACGATTAACCATTTAGATTAGATAACTTTATTCATCCCATATTTGGGAAATTTCAAATGTATTTCTTGTATAATTTACATGTACATATACTACATGTACATATACTACATGTACATGTACATGTACTACATGTACATGTACTACATGTACTACATGTACTACATGTACTACATGTACTACATGTACTACATGTACATATACTACATGTACATATACTACATGTACATGTACTACATGTACATGTACTACATGTACATGTACTACATGTACATGTACTACATGTACATGTACTACATGTACTACATGTACTACATGTACTACATGTACTACATGTACTACATGTACTACATGTACTACATGTACTACATGTACATATACTACATGTACATGTACATATACTACATGTACATGTACATATACTACATGTACATGTACATATACTACATGTACATGTACATATACTACATGTACATGTACATATACTACATGTACATGTACATATACTACATGTACATGTACATATACTACATGTACATGTACATATACTACATGTACATGTACATATACTACATGTACATGTACATATACTACATGTACATGTACATATACTACATGTACATGTACATATACTACATGTACATGTACATATACTACATGTACATGTACATATACTACATGTACATGTACATATACTACATGTACATGTACATATACTACATGTACATGTACATATACTACATGTACATGTACATATACTACATGTACATGTACATATACTACATGTACATGTACATATACTACATGTACATGTACATATACTACATGTACTACATGTACTACATGTACTACATGTACTACATGTACTACATGTACATGTACATATACTACATGTACTACATGTACTACATGTACATGTACATATACTACTTGTACTACATGTACTACATGTACATGTACATGTACTACATGTACTACATGTACTTGTACATATACTACATGTACTACATGTACTTGTACATATACTACATGTACTACATGTACATATACTACATGTACATATACTACATGTACATGTACTACATGTACATGTACTACATGTACATGTACTACATGTACATGTACTACATGTACATATACTACATATACATGTACTACATGTACATATACTACATGTACATATACTACATGTACATATACTACATGTACATATACTACATGTACATATACTACATGTACATATACTACATGTACATATACTACATGTACATATACTACATATACTACATGTACATATACATATACTACATATACAAATACTACATGTACATATACTACATGTACATATACATATACTACATATATATAGAAATAATTTAAAACTTAATTAAATCGATGATTTACATTAGGAGTTTTAATGTATATTTACTTTACTGATATTCAGCATTTTAATACTTGAATCCCATTTGCCTCATAATTTTTATCTAAATACGTATTTGGGGGGGGGGGGGGGGGGGGTGGACCGGGGGACAAAATGAAGTTTGGTTTTTGTCTGACATCTGCCGGCAATGTGCGACTTTCTCTTACCTTGTGGTTGTGTGATTCATGTTCCTCTCGGTGTTGTGGTCACGCTTGATATATTTAGCTTTCTCCCTCTATTTTTCTTTCACCCTTATCACATTGGCCGTAAGCGAGGCAGACGGCTGTGTGGCGGCTTATCTGCAGACCTGTCGATTAGGAGGAGAATCACAGGAAGCAGACCGTGGCGTGTTAAGATACAGTTTGACAGAAGGAAAACAGCAGATTTTAACACCGTTAACGAGGCGTGCGACAATATATCGTGATGGGGATGTGTCATGATACTTTGTATTGCGATATCTCACCCTCGGGATAACCTCTCTAAAAGAATGGATTGATTGTGTTAAAAAAGACGTCACTGTTTTAGAAAGAAATATTTTTACACTACAATAGTGTGCAGATTTACTTATTGGTTGTCATGGAAGCCATTAAATTTTCTACCCAAGGGGTGGAATGAGTTTAAATTCTTTTGTGATTCTTTATGGTTTTTGGTGCGGGGTTTTCAGTTTTTTCGCCTTTGAGCAGTTTTGTTTACATTTAAAATTTGGGTGTTTTTTTAAAGGGTTTTTTGCATTGATTTTAATTCATTTCTGCGTCACTTCCTATAGAAATTGGTGCTTTTTCAGGTAACTTGTCGGGTCATTTTTCCAATTGGAAATAGATTTTTAGTCAACACCATATATCGATAATGGTTCTACCAATATCTTGAGTAATTAGCATTATCGTGAGCCTTGTATTGATTATCTTGCCATTGTGTCCAGGACTCCAATCAAGTGGTGGAGTCCTACAAGTCTGGCTTCGAGCCCCCCGGAGACGTGGAGTTCGAGGACTACGGCCAGGCCATGAAGAGGACGGTATCGGAAAGCAGCTTGAGCAACAACTCGCGAGGGGAGTCTCGCGAGAGGTCCGCCGGCAAAAGCAAGGGCAAACTCTGGCCCTTCATCAAGAACAAAAACAAGGTAAACACACCCACACCTACACCCACACAACGCATTTGCAACCCTCCCAAGATAATCGACTACGAGTTCTTTGGTGGTATTTTTTTGATGGTGGTTTTATATCCCCCCCCCCTTACCCTCACTGACGTGGAGCGTTTGTACCCGCCCGTAACACACTAATGCATTCCCGCCTTCCCGGCTCCTTATTAATTCACCCCAACTCTGCCTCACTCTTGTTTTCCACTGACTGGCTGTCCAATGAGAGCAGAGATAGCTGATATCTGACTTGCGGGCTGGTGGTACACTCATTTTTTTATTTTTTTTTTTTTTTTTAGGCTTTCGTGTCACTTCTGGTGCCTGTTGGGATGAATAACCTTAAAAAAGTGTGTGTGGTTTTAGACGATGAGTCAAAATAATTCAGTAATCCCCCCCACCACAATTGTATTTTCCACAGATATTTGCTATCAACAAAGTCATAAAGAAAATTTTGCGTTTAATTCATTGACTGGCATTGATAGTAGAAGAGTACGTTTAATTAAAACATGTTTCCAATCTACATTTTGTTCGTTTTACGTTCACTTCCAGTTCAAACGAACTCGACGTCAACGGTCGGGAAATAAATTGGACCGCTAATTGGCGTGACAGTCTTCTAAAGGGAATACATTGGTTTGCGGGGGATTGCCGTCTAAAACCATCAAAATGGCCGTCATTTATTTTTGGGAGATTTTGCGTCACTTGATAATGAGTAGCTGTGTTTTTTTTTGTTTTTTGGGGGGAAATGACCTCATTCATGACAACGCATGGCATCTCTACCGCACGCCTTCTTCTTCTTGAACGTCTCACTTAGCGCCGAGATTTGCTCCAAAATGGACGCCTGCATGCGCTCCAGCCGCTCGCTCGACCGCACTTTTCAGTTTCCTCCCATTCCACCGACGTTAGCAACATTCCACTCAAGTTGTGTTTGATTTATTTGAACATGTCGAAGGAGGCTTATTGATTTTGTGTTCCCTCCTCCTTTTCTTCCGCTGGGATTCTCGACCTCCTTTCTTCTTCTTCTATGTTTTTTTTTCTTTCTTGACCGGTAGTTTATGTCCCTGTTAACGTCCCCCCGCCAGCCCCCGCCGGCCCCCCCAGCCTCATCCCTGCCCTCACCTTCTGCCGTTCCCAACGACTCCCAATCTCCCAAGCAGCACAAGGAGCCCCTCTCCCACCGCCTCAACGACTTCATGGCGTCCAAGCCCAAAATGCACTGCCTGCGGAGCCTGAGGCGAGGGGTAAGTGTGCGTGTGCGTGCGTGCGCGTGCGTTTACGTGCGTTTACGTGCGTTTACGTGCGTGTGCGTGTGTGTGTGCGTACGTGGCGAGCTTTGTGCATGCTTTTTGTGCGCCTCTGCACCTGAGCGCTTTGCATTCCGCACTGTACGGGCCCCCAAGGCATGAAAACCCAAACATGAACCACATTGGAATCAAGGCACGTAGCGGTTCAATGGTGTCAATTGAAGGTTATATTATAAGACTTAAATTGACTTTTACTTTACTAATATTGGCTCAAGATCACTCGTTTTGACGGTGATGGATGGCCAGGGCGTTTTGACCTGGGGGATCGAACTTAAAAAGGATGATAAAGAACACTATGTTCAGCCATTTTGGTACTTAGTGTCTTTTCGTGGAAATGTAGTTGTATAATCATATTTTTTAATTCGTTCTTTTATAGTACTTTTGGACAAATGTTAATTCTAATATTGAGAGATTTATTTGTTCAGCTAACTGGAAAGAGTTCCTTGCGTCTATTTGTTTACAAATAAAGAACACGCATATTATTGATATTCTATGAATATTCACTGAAGGAAGCTAAGAAATAATTACCTCATTATTTCTGTATGTAATACATTTTTTATCTACCCAAAAATATAACTATTTGTTGTTATTTGTGCACTTGGCGGTGAAGCTTTAAATCTCATACTTGTATGATGACAATAATAGCATTCAATTCAATTTAAATTAATGCTAATCAACTTGAAATATTATCATTCATTTTCACAATGGAAAAGTAGGGTACATACTTAAATTTATCATTATTTTAGAAGGCTACTACCTTAATGTTGCAAAAAAAGGAGTTTACATGTGGCAATTTTTTTCCAAACTAACATATTTAATGCCTTGACTCATACAGTGCAATGCAAGTCATTTTTTTCCCCTTCTTTTTTTTCTTTCTAACTTACTTCCCCTTCCTGTGAATCAGTGATGGCTGTCTGACTCACCGGCCTCGTCTCCATTTTGTGTCCTCATTCTTAACTCTCTGCAACACACCCCCCACCCCCCCAAGGTGCCCTCATCCTCGTCCTAGCAATACGGCTGGCGGAGTCACAATGTTAAATCTCGATCTATGCGCGCTTTTCAAAACACCATTGAGATGATGGCGCCGCCTGATGCTCAAGTATTTTCTTCCAAATGTGTTGACATGGAGTGTCAGAGTGATTTCCTGCACGTTATCAGCAGGCTTTCGTCATTGCAGAGCTTGAAACGCACCTTTGCAGTCGTCCGTGACCTCAGGAATGGGATTTAGCCCACATTTTCCTTCCGTACGTTTGTTTTTGTTTTCTTTGGTCACTTTTAGAGTTCTCTGGAAAGTGTTTCTAGTGTTCATGGATGGCGATAGATGTCCTTATCCATTTTGAGTGGGAGAGGTGGCGCTGATTGCTGTCTATTTTAACCCTTTTAAGGGACACTGGTCACTACAGTGGACAGCTAAGTCTTTTTTTTAAACTATTTTGAGGGCAAGTGAGTATTTTGGTCATAAAAATATAAATATTCGCTATTTTTTTCTCTATATGTTTTAAATTCTAACTTTATGAAGATTCTGATACTGGTACAAAAATGTCATGTGAAATTTGTTAGCCAATAGTGGGTAAGGAAATGTTTGTGTTGTAATAGTCACGGACATCAGTTAACAGTTCTGAAAGATTAGCATTCACATATTAATCAACAATTTTCAGTTTCTAGTCCAGTAGTGACAGACATTATTCATAGAAATAAGAATTGATGTGAATTTGATGGGAAAAGAACAATGCAAAGCGCAAAGAAAAGGATTTGAAGCTTGGTTGAAACGGCAAGAGCAGAAAATAGGAAACTACTTTTTTCTAGATGGCGCAGATTTTTAGCTTTTTTTCCTCATCCTTCATCAGATAGAGTCAACTTGTACCGCTTCATGGCTGACAGCAGTTTATCTATGTTTCGTGTCTATAGATGTTTGTCTGTTTTAAAAACTTAAGTGATGGTAGTAGCATAAGGATACATTTTATGGCAGCATTTTGAGCATTTATTTGTATTTTATATTTAAGGACACTTCCTCACACTAGTAGAGCAACTTCAAATACATTTCTGCTAACCGGTAGAACATATCAAGGATTAAAGTAGACTGCTACATTGAACTGATGATAACTTTACGATACTGCACTGACATTAAACACTCTTATTGTATCTTATCATTTGTATATATCGCCAAAATGTGAAATGCTTTTTAGTTCCAAAAAAAGTTGTAGGCTGCCATCCTCGGTGTTACGTATATTATTCGCAAAGCGTATGCTGTGCTAGTTAGCAAACATTACGATACTGTATATTTGAAACGCCGATTTAATTGTTGGCTGCCCTTGCAGTCAAAATGGATAGGATGTCAACGGCTCTCAATGGCAGGCAAAGATTTCATCTCCCCGTCGGCGTTTTGCTAGTGTGACGATTTGTTGTACGATAAGTCGTAGAAGGACATAACTGCTCAAATGGCTTTCCATAAAGGGTCATTTTAGAGTGCGGATTGATGTGTGTTCTCTCTAACAACCACCGCAGCAGCAACAGCAAACGCCGCGCTCGCTCGTTTGTCACAAAGAGCTCATGAAGAGGACTCTGGGTCGGCCCACGTACGCTTTCGAAGCCCGCCAGTACGTCGTAAGTTGCTGCGCCATCCTCCTAAAGGAGCCCTTGGCCGTCCGGCTACGGACACGCCCCCCAAACCCCCCCAGACGAAGGCCTCATGCTACGCATCACGTGCGCCGTGCCGGCTTGACGTTTACGTGCGCATTCCACAAATGTGATGATCATCGTGACGATGATATCATCGCCAGAGGTGGGGGGATTCAAGTCACGTTACGTGACTTGACTTAAGACTCTGGTCGCCACTTCAAGTCACATGACGTGACATGACTTGACTTAGGACTATGGTCACCACTTCTTTTCCCAGCGGAAAGTTCTCCAAGACTTGATTTGCTTGGGTTCATTTATTCTCAAAGCCACTTTATATGGCATTTTTTTTGGCCTAACGAGTGACTTGACTACAAGGTAGCTAGCAACACTTTACTTGTGGGTTGTCAACTCATTTACGGCATAACAATAATACATAATAACAAGTCAATTTAGCTGGGAAGCTAGAAGAGGAGAAGAATATGGACAACTTGTCAGCATATAACTTGATGGCCAAGTTTTGAAAGAGGTTGAGTTGCAATTGCAACAAATAGCCACTAAAATGACCTTTGACCTTTGACCTCCTACTCCTACCTCTGGTCTCATCCGCCATTCTTAGGCCCTCTAATTCAGCCTCTTTTTCCAATGTATATGTTACATGCGTGTGTCTGTCTGACTGCTTATAAGCTAGTTAGCGATTTCTAACTAAACGAGTAGAAACAGCTCAATGGTTCGCGTGACTAGAAAATGGAGGACCTATAAACTCGATGGGCCAATTCTCGCTACTTGATGACCAAACCTTGCCTCCAAAAGCCAAAATAAATCATGGTCCAGATTTTGGTTGCGTGAGTGGAGCAAAAAAACTAAAAAAGATTTAACAAGAGTGTCCACCAGCCTGCGAGCTTCTAAACTGGATAACCATAAATCCCCAAATGTGTTGCCTCCTTGTTTGAGATATGCCCGCGTGCTTCTAGCGCCACCTGCTGTCCAGTGTGTGACATTAAAGAAGGACGCCCAGGGGTTGAGGCACATCTATCTCTCAACGGCGCCCTTTGCACTTTCCTCACCCGCCTTTCCTCTTTTTCCTCACCCTTCATTCTTTACCACAGGGGTTCTCAAACTTATTTTAGTTTCAAAATATTAAATATGAAGCCCAAGATTGTAAAAATAAGAAAATATTTATATCTATAACTATCCTAAAGATGAAAAAAAAACATTATTGATTTTTTTTGGTTTAAGAAAAGAATAAGACTCTTCAAAAATGTTGGTAAACGTAAAAAAAAATATTATTAATTGGGAAATACGTTTTTTAACCCCAGTTTGAGAACCACTGCAATGAGCAGTCTTGAAAGTGCCAATCTCCTTTTTTTTTGCTTTATTTGATTGATGAGAAGCCTGAATGTCCCTCATGTTTCCCTCTTGATGTTGACTGTTTTATTTTTTATTTCTCTCTCCCCCGCCTACCTTCTTCCTCCCCCGCCACGAAGCTTTCTCTCAAGCTGGTAAGCATGACCGAGTAACTGCAACCGCCATCACCCACCAACGCAGCATGACGCATGTCCACCCAGTAACACATTTGCCAATAACGCCACGTGTTGTTTTTGGATTTGCCGTGACATAACGACGGGTGTTGTCTCATTTTGTATATATATATATATATTATTTTTTTATTTCTGTGTGGCGTGGCTGTGTCGTTCCCCCTCATCCCTCTCCCATTTGCCGCTCGATGGCGCAGATCACGCTCAATTCCCACGTCAGGAATCTCATTGAGGTGATCACGTTTTATTGTTGTGGTTTTTAACTGTCTTCCTAACGAGAAATGACTAACTCGCAATGCATGATTTTTCTCTGTTTGTCAAACTTAGTGTTGATTCCAGAATGATTTTTTTTTTATACCCCAAAATGTATGATTCCGGTCTTTAATTAAGGAATTCTGAATCGTTACACTAAGCTAACAGTCCGAATTTGGATGATAGACAAAAGAAAATATGGACACTAATAAATTGTGCTTTTTGGGGGGGATTTTGACATTAGATTTCACTAACTTTTTAGAATTGTCGCATGTAGAACGAGTGTTTTAAGGGATAGAGTGGGCGTTGCATGCTGTTATGCGAGTCACAGAAGTAGAGTGGGCTAACTTCCATTTTTGTTATTGAAATTTAGAAATGAATGAAGAAAAAACCTACCTTTCAGATCAATATTGGCTTTGTTTGGACACCAGAAGCTGAAGAACTTGCAAATACTTGAACCATTTTCTGAAAAAAACAAGAAACAAAAATGACATGAGCTCACTCTTGTTCTGATTGGCTCTCTTGGCTGTAGAGCAAATTGCCATGGTGACCAAGCATGTGTATGTTGTAGTTTCAGCAGTCACAATTAAAAAAAAACCTCAGATTCAAACTAATTCATTAGAATTTGTCTTAAAAAAGGTCTCCTCTGCAAACCTTTTATCAACAGGTTTAAAATACAATGTTTCAATAAAAAATAGAAAGTTGATCTGCATTGCCTACAAAAAAATCCTTCTTTTTTTATATTATATATGTAGTTGATACAAATAGAACTTACAAATGTCCCTGTTTCTCTTTTTTAGTAATTGACAAACAGGTGAGCCTTAAAATAAAATATATCCTTTCAACTCAGGTTCACCAATTGCAGAGAGTTTATAATTAATTGGGTCAAAAAGATGACTGTCCGGGCTTTCAGGTTCTCGTTCTTCAACGCAAAAGGGACGATACCTCGCCCACGATCCATCCCTCAACAATTTATCACTCATTCTTTTTTGTATTCATACATTCTTTACTTGTCTTGTAGGGTTCCGGACCCGAGGACTTTAGCCACCTGCCACCGGAACAGCGAAGGAAGAAGCTGCAGGGCAAGATTGACGATCTCAACAAAGACATTCAAAAGGAGGTGGATCAGAGGTACGTCTGTGTAAAAGATTCCAATTTAGCCCAAACGAACACCGATGGCACATTTCTGCTTTTTTTTCCCCCCAGGGACGCGCTCACCAAGATGAAAGACGTTTATGTGAAGAACCCACAGATGGGCGACCCCGCCAGCGTGGACCCCCGTCTCGCCGAGCTGGGGCAAAATATCGACAAGCTGGGCTTTGAAATGCAGAAGTTTGAGGTCAGTGGAATATACACACTTGGGTGGCTATAGGCCAAGATGTGTCCATTTTTTAAGTCAACTTAGCTGCATCTAATTTGTTTTTGGTCAACCCATCCAGGGCTGGCTTGCCGAAGTGGAGGAGAGGATGCCCTCCAAAAGCGACACGCAACGGAGAAGCGTGGTCCTCTACGACAGCGGCGCCACCACGGTCAACAACAACTGCGCTCAGGACAGAGAGAGGTAAGGGTTCCTCACGGGTTCCTCACGGGGAATCTCCCAAAGTTCCGATAAAAGACGTTCATAGCTTTTACTGCGTTTGCGCGTGTTGGCCCTCGAGCAGCCCGGACGGCAGCTACACGGAGGAGCACAATTCCGAGATTCACGTCAAGGCCAACAACGCCAAGGCGCCGGCCGCCAGCACGCCAGAGTTTGACGACGAGTTTGACGACGAGGAGACGCTGCCTACCATTGGGAACTGCAAAGCGCTCTACCCTTTTGACGGTAAGCCACCCGCAGATGTGTGGAGACCATATATATGTATACATATACACATACATATACACCCATACATATATATACATATATATATACACATCCATATACATATACATGCATATAAATATACACATACATATATATGCATATAAATATACACATAAATATGCACATATATACATACATACATACACATACATACATACACACACATACATACATACACATACACACACACACATATATACACACATGTGCACATGTACACACATGTACACACATGTACACACATGTACACACATGTACACACATGTACACACATGTACACACATGTACACACATGTACACATATGTACACACATGTACACATATGTACACATGTACACACATGTATACACACATGTACACATGTACACACATGTACACGTGTACACATGTACACACATGTACACATGTACACACATGTACACATGTACACACATATGTACACATGTACACATGTACACACATGTACACACATGTACACATGCACATATATACACATTTATACACATATACACATACACATATATATATATATATACACATATATATATATATACACATATATATATATATACACATATATATACACATATATATACACATATATATACACACATACACACATACATATACACATATGTACATATATATACACATACATACATATACATACATGTACATATATATACATACATATACACATACATATACATATACACATACATATACATATATATATACATATACACACATACATATACATACATGTACATATATATACATATACACATACATATATATACATATACATGTTCATATATATATACACATACATGTACATATATATACATATACACATACATGTACACGCACACACACACACATACATACATTCGACACCATAAAAACACTGTCGCTACATGGCAGTTATTCACCAGGTTTTGGAACGGACTAACCGCCGCCATAAATGAGGTATTACTGCACATGACTTGTTTGCTTGCGACTCAGGCCACAACGAAGGCACCATCTCGGTGGCCGAGGGCGAGCTGCTCTACGTCATCGAGGAGGACAAAGGCGACGGCTGGACCCGCGTGCGCCGCAACCAAGACGAGGAGGGCTACGTGCCCACGTCCTACGTGGAGGTCTTTTTGGGGACCAACGCCAAAGGTGCTATGACCTACATTTGAGCCGTATCGCTCCCGCGTGCCTTGGAGCCCATCGTCGCGCGCCCCACGAATGTAAACGTGTAGCTGTATCCAATCGGAACGCATGCCAAAAGTCATCTGCTGGAAAAGTGTTTGATTATGTCGATATTATAAAGGCAGAAAAGTTATTTTTCTAGATGGTAGAGCTTTGTAATTTTCGCATGTTGTCAGCTTTTGTTGGAGAGCTGGAAGATTTGATTTTGTTCAATCACCAAAGAAGAGTTCAAAAGGGAAATGAGAGTTTGGAAAATGTCTGATCATCAAAAAAGTATTCGCAGTGTTGTCTTTAGTATGCTGGAAAATGACACTGAAACATGATCACTCTCTAATGCTCGCCAATGGCAGCCATATTTGATTTTTGTGTTTGATGAAAATCACTAATAGAACTCATACATAAAAAAGACAATTAGCTAAATAATACGGAAAAAAATTGGAGAGAAAAATATAAATAGTCCACAGGAAAAATAATAATGAACATTACATTGGTCCAAATGCAACATGGGGGTAAAAAAAAGTACTTAGAAGATAAAACATATTAATAATTCAATGTTCTTATGGCATTGGAAGGGTAAAATCAAAATATATGACTCTAAATGATGTTTAATCCCTCCCAGTGAATGATCATGTTTCACTGCCATCGCTACCAGCCCTCCCAGTTCAAATGTATAGGACATTTGGACATTTGAACGACTTAAAAATTCACATGGTTCTCCCTTTTTCACTGCCGCCTAACATTTTTTTTGTTCTTTTTGTCACTTGTTGTTTGTTTATATCCTGTCCTGCGTTGCAGATTCCTAAAGGCGGTCGGTGCTGGCTGAGGAAGCGGCAGGGCAAGCGGCCTGGAAAAAAAAAACTAAACAAAAACAAAAGCCGGAGTTGGACTCTTTTTTTTTTTTTTGGCGCTTGTGACCCCTTAACAGTCCGTCTTGCTTTTTTTGAGCTTGGCCGCCCCGCCCCGCCCCGCCCGACTAACCCTCCAATAGTCAGAGAGAGGACGCAAAAAGCAAGGCGGCAACCCGCGGACCACCCGAACGGACCAAGGCTCGCTTCATATCTCATCCCCATCCCATCTTGGATCCAATAGTTTCAATCATGAACACAAATAAGTTCTCCAGTCCCTTATTTTACATGATTTAAGTCATAACGCTTTGGTTTTATTTGGAACTACTTTATTCTCGTAATAATTTCAAAAAGTTGATTTTTTTTTTTTTTTTTACAGAAACTCAGTTTTTGCAAGATTTTCCAAATGTTACGATAATTAAGTCAAAGTATTGTGACTTTTTTTCTCCAATTAACATAGGTTTTCTTACTAAGATTGAAAATGTGTTTCTATTACGGGAATAAGGGCAAAATGTTTGTTTTTTTAATTCTCTCATTGGCCGCAATTTATGGGTACAGATGTTGAATCCAGTTTAAGACAAAATGGATTGAATGTCTAATGGAACATGATCATTCACTCTCATGTTACAACTTCATTCTCATAATGCTATTAAACCAAAACAAATGCTCCAGTGTGGGAAAAATTAGTTCTCATTACACTGACACACATTTCCAAATCTTTAAATATTATGATATAATTCAATATATAAAATTATTTTCCAAAATTAGGCTTAAATTTCCAATTTTCATTCTCAAACGTCCCGAAACAAAGTCATGGTTTTACAAACGCATCACGAGAATGAAGTCGTAATATTAGTACACTACAAAAATGTTAATGTGTGAAATTGGACTCAATATTCCGACAAACATTGAATCATCCAAACTATTACAAACCCCGATAATAATCGTGGCATTCCGATAAATTATCAGAATATCACGACTATTTTTCGAATTGGAAAACTTTTACGATGGTACTAATTAGCGATGTTTAAGAAGACTTTACAATCATTTTGTTCAGGATTTTTTTCCCCTCCACCAAAATGTGTGTTAAATTAATGTCACCCACCCATGCCATCCCGTCGCTTGGCGTCTGGTCCTCTCTCTGAACCCCCCCACCCCCAGAAACCCTCCTAACCCCTGCAGGATGCGCCCTCTAGTGTTGGCGCTGTGGCGTGCCGCATGCTTGCCCTGCCTGCCTCCTCTGTCGGCGTCCACGGGGGGGCACAGGGGGCTCCTGATAACCTGAATGAGTGTTTTGGGGGGTTCCTATGACCTTTTCCTAAGGTCGGGGGGTCTTCTCATCTTACTTAGTTGTCTTATCACTGCCTAATGACCCCCAAATTCAAGTTTTTTGGGGGGGTGGGCCCCCCAAAAGTTATTCAGGCTATAGTTTTACTTTGTGTGTTTTGTCATGCCCCCCCAAGGACCCCCCCAAAAGCTTGTGACGCTTCTGACGACATACTGTGAGTCCGCTTGATCTGTTTTAACTGACATTTGCTGTTCCTACATTGTCAGACTAAAAAAAAAAGAAGCAACAAGGATGTCCACCCATCTATCGCACTGGCACATGTTAGTTTGACTCCATGTTGATGATTATTGTTATTATTTCAAGCAGAAATATAATGCGTGTTATGTTATGTCCTGCCACGGAATGGCACTGAATCCCACTTTACTGCAAAAGGCTTTGCTCAGTTGTTTGTTTTTGGAAGGGGAAAAAAGCGTTTGAAATAAATCTCAGCTGACTTGAGTAACTAACTGAAAAGAAGAAAATGAAAATATGATTACATTTGGCATGGAAAAAGGTTGCACGAGAAACCGGGTTGTAATATTACGAGACTTATATAAGCATTTATTGGTGGGGATTTTTTGGGGGGGTGGAGTCAAAGTATTATAAGATTAAGGAGGATGCATATTATATTTTTAAGGAATAGGAAATATCCAAAGTAACGGGAATTCATCTTTTATTTTAATTGGTTCAAATTCTGACATTTTTGAGCATAGTATTTTTTTTTATTGTATAGGATTTGTTGGAT
Organism: Stigmatopora argus; assembly: GCF_051989625.1. NCBI lineage: Eukaryota > Metazoa > Chordata > Actinopteri > Syngnathiformes > Syngnathidae > Stigmatopora > Stigmatopora argus. The sequence continues at coordinate 3,331,705 of NC_135402.1, forward strand.
TTGCTTTTTTGTACAATAGAACAAATTTAAACAATTATTGGATTCATTAAAAAAGTTTTGGGGGAAGTAAGGAAAAACTGGTTGTATATTTAACTATGTTATCATAACTCAATTTATGTCATTTTTTTAATCTCATAATATTACGACTGTACTCGCGGCGTATTTTCTGATGTTTTTGCTCTTGTCAGTGTCCACAAACCACTTTTTGTTCCTGGCGTCGTTTTCCCAGTCGAGATTTAGTTGCGTGTACATTGGAGAAGCGGAAAGTATAAATATATAAATATGAATATATGGAGAAAGATGTAAAAGGAAACAAAAGTGCTCTATTTTAAGTATTGGGAGTGTGTTGCTTTGCAAACAGACGTTCAGGAAAGACTGTTACACAGTTCTATGTGTGTGTGTGTGCGTGTTTGTGAGAGTGTGTGTGTGTGCGTGTGTGTGTATGTTCTTGTTGCCTGTTGGCCAATTTGCTTGTTTTTTGTTGTTTTGGGAGCACTGAATACTTTGTATTGTGTTAACTGTGCCAATTAAAAATGCCTGAAAGTCACGTTTTTGCTCCGCCTTATTTATATGCTGACTGATGTTTTGTATTAATAAAATAGGATCAAATGTGAAACGTTTGGAAAATAGTTATCAATTAAAAAATATTGTAAAAACGCCAATTGAAAGAGCCACAAGTTATACAAAATGGAAATATTTCTAAATTAAAAAAATTGGAATTGAATGCTTTGATTGTCAGTATACAACAGGGGTAGGGAATCTATGGCTCGGGAGCCACATATGGCTCTTTTGATGGGAGCATATGGCTTACGTTGGTTGGTGTTATGCTATTGGCACTACCTCTAGCGCCTTACAACTTACAATCATATTTTTTTTTCCATTACACTCTTCTGCATGGATATTCTCATTGATACTCATTGATACTCATTGATTAGCAACAACGTAACAATGTTGTCAAAAGAATTACAATCCTTTTGGAACTTTAAAAGTGGTGAAGTGACTAAAAAAGCACACAGGCATGTTGACTATTAAATGAAGAGCATAGCTTTCAAGGATTAACATTTTAAAAATATCATTTTTTATTGCTCTTTCCATCAAAAAGGTTCCCGACCCCTGCTCTACAAATATAATGAGATATAAAGCCTCAACATGAAGTGCACAAATAAATATATCAATAAATAAGTAGTCAACATAGATAAGTGCTTACATAAAAAGCAACAAGAACAGAAGACGCATAAATTCCAAACGGACTGCACATCCAGAATGTATGACTAGTAGCATTATAAAGCTATATATTGTCATTTAAAGCTCCTATTTCAGGATGGATGCAGTTTTACTACCCACCGTTAGAGAGGGCTCAAGCCACATCACTAAAAAATATTTTCTTTTCTCCTTGGAGTGATTTTTGATCATATGAAAATGCACATTTGTATATTCCAAGTACTTGAACATATCACTCCTGATATACGGTCTATAATGTCCACCTTATATTAAAAAGTGGCCTCCCTGAACAAAGGCCGGCCATAAAACAACACACTCGTCCAACAACGACATTCCAAGGGGGACCTTTCACCTTGACTTGTAATTTGCTTTCAACGGGGCCTCGGCGACCCCCCCATAAGCGATAAAAACCCACCCCCATTGGCCTGTGTCATCACAAAAAGGAGTCCAAACCTGAGAAATTTAGATCCTCATTATTGACAGTGTTGTTGCCAGGCAACCAGCACAAACACACCACTGATTATTAGATGCGCACTTGTTTCCTTCCACTTAATCCATGAATATAAAAACCAATGAATGAATGAATCTTCTTCTTCTGCATTTCATGTTTTGTGCAGAAAGAAGAAGAAAAAAAAGTACCTCCGGTTTGCCATGACATCATGCCCGCAAACATCTGGAACTGCTAGAGTGTGTGCATGTGCGGCCATAGAAAAAGAATAGCTGTTGACACATCAGCAGTCCGAAAAAAAAAGAAAACAAGCGAGAGAAAGAGAGGAGGAGCAAAATGAAAGAAGGAACAAAAGTGGTTCTTGTTAAGGAAGTTTAAAAAAAAATGTAAATGACTTTTTTTTGCTGTTACATTGCTGACGTTGAACAAGTCAGGGCATTCAAAGTATTTTTTGAACAGCTAAACTGCCGCTATATGATGGAAAATTTGCGCAAATATGGGATTTTAGGAGAAACTATAGGGTTTGGGTCGGGGGATTGGCAGAGATAAGTTGTGAGGATTTGGGTGAAAAACTGAAATATTTTTGAGTGCCATTGATGACTGATGTTTGATGTCCAATCCATTTTAACTTGCAGTGAAAAGGAAGCTCAAACTGTAAAGTGGAAGTTTTTGAGGTGAGAGTTTATTCATAATGAAGGAACTTTCACTTTGAGGTTTGCATTTTTTAAAAAGCTGGTTAGAACATCACTTTTCTGCAACCAAATAAAAGTAAAAGATGATTAACGTTGACCCAAAATGGAGTCACATTGAGTTTCTCTTCTCGGCAACTTTTCATATTTCACCAAGTCCAATTTCCTCAATTTAAAGAATAATATTGCAATTGGCTTTGCAATATCTTTTTCACTTTTGCAACGCTCATCAAAATCTTATTTTTCAATTTTCAAGCCAACTTTCAGTTTTTCGCCAAATCTCGATGACCCAAGTTTTGTCACTCCTCCTCACCACTAGGGAACGACACCATCCTTCCGTTTAAGAAACACACTTACATTACCGCCATATATTATTATTTTTTTGCCACACATTGACTTTGTGTTCCCGTGAGAACACACACATTGGAATTAGAGGAAAAAAAATCTCTAATTTCAAGCGGCGGGTGAACGAGGAGGTAAAAAAGGAGAGACTCGGAGGGGGCCGGATGACGAAACGTGTTGGCCAGATGTTTGTCGTCCATGTTGAAACAAACAAACATTCCTGGCCAACTCTCACTTTCTTTTAGCATCTGCTTTCCATTTTCACCCTCAACAATGTAAAACGACCAGGTTGTGAAGATGGAAGGTCAAAGTCGGCGGACACGTGCGCGTTGCCGGGCACTCGTGGTCCTCCGTCTTCATTTTTGCTGTCTCAGCATCTGTCTGTCTTCTTCTCTTTTTCACGGACCACCCCCTTCACGCATCATTTGAGGGTCCGAAATGACCCCCCACTTAAGTTTTTCCCCCACGAGAAAAAAAAAGTTGGAAAAAAAGCATATTACAAGAAAAAGTGAATTGAATGCCTTTATTGTCATTATACAAGTACAGTGGGATTTAAAGATTAGTCATAAAAACATGCCTATACAATAAAAAAGTGAGGTTAAAAAAATAGTGGAAAAAATTTGAAATACATTGAAAGTAACCTATCATTATAATCATAAAAACAATTATCTTGTGGCATTGGAAGTCGGAATATTTGGACTTTAATGATGTTTAATCCCTCACAGTGATTTGGTTTCACTGTCTAACTCATTTGAACTGGGAGGGCTGGCAACAATTGCCGCAAGCCTCTTCCAGCCAAAATGAGACTTGTACTTTTCTGTGATCTGGTATGCAGATGGCGCTTAAATGTGGCAGCAAATGTTTAAAAAAATAGAAAATAAAAATAACAACGGTCGTGTCCAAGAACCAAGACCCTCATAAAGGCAGTTTCTTCTCTACTTCACCTTTGGTTTCTTTCTTCTTAGTTGGTTCGCGGGCCGCTTTAACGTCAACTTGATTTCCCATTTTAGATATAATATTTAGATTTTTTTTATTTTTATAAATGGATTAAAAGAACTGGACTAAAAGCCCTGAATATTCAGTTTTTTATAGATCTAAAACAATGTTTATTTTAGCTTTTTTAAAATATATTTTTAGATTTTACAAAATGATTTTTGAACTAAAAACACAGAAAAAATGGATTAAAAATTACAATTATTGATTTAAAAGGGGGAAAATCAGGAAATTTCATATACATCTATACTCTTCATTTAAATTTGATCCTAAAACAGAAAGTCGGCACTCATGATTTACTTTCCCGGGCCACACAAAATGATGCGGCGGGCCAGATTTGGCCCCCGGGCCGCCACTTTGACACATGTGATCTAAGGGGTTTGGTTTTTCAGTTTGGTTTCCGGCCCACATTCACGCCATGTGGGCGGGGCTAGTTTATTTTTTTTGGGTCATAAAAAAGTAACTTGATGGCGCTAGACGTCAATTTTGCCTCGTCATTTTCGGGTACTTGCAAGTCACTTGCTGAATTTTTTTTGATCAAAACCTCATTGGTGGGCAACTTCTTCCCCCAAACAAACTTATTGTGCAAACATTTTTTGGTTGAAAAGCCCCCTCTTGCACCCCCATCAGCTGTTTGCGATTAACACGCGGAGTGGAGGAACGTTCCCACCGCAAGATGTCCAACCAAAGGCCTGTTCTTGTTCTGTGCCTTCCGCCATTAACGCTCATTTTCCCCCCACAAAGCAGCTGTGGGATGGATGAGTCAGCGTCTGGGTCCGTATCAGCGATAGCCGAGGTTCGAGTCCCCGGCAGGAAAACGCGTGTCATCGGCGAGGCGCTCAGGGCGAAATTATTCCGTGGTTTCGCGGCAGTGACGAGGCAGTCCGGCGTGACTGGACGGATCGCTCTGCAGATGTTTACGGGCCTTTCTTAACATTATGATTTTTTCACGTCAACGTATTACCAATAAGTTTAAACTAGTAGATGAAATATGCAACGTTTTGCAAAATGTAAAAAATAGGAAAGGCTCGGTACGCGGATGAAAATGTTGCATTATTACCGGAATGAAGTATTGTTATGGTAACCAGCATGTGATGATACTCAAACAAACATTACATTAAATGACGAATAAAGAAAATTGATATTACGATACTCCCATTTTGTCAAATATTATGGAAATAAAGACATGTCCTTACCGTTTCCAACTGGATTGGACGTCTTTCTGTATCAGTGGAAATCAAATAATGGACATTCCGATCCAGTTCCCATCACAACCTGAGGATGCAATCAAAGTTTCTGAGGTCAGGGTTTTTTCATGAATCATTTCGAAAGCATATTTCACAAAATTTGGGACAATATACACATCACGGCTTCCGAGTTTAACACTAAATATCCATTTAAGCTTGTTTTTGGAATGTGCTTGTGTGTAACTTTATGATCCAAATCTTGAAGTGAAACTTTCTGGTCAGAAATTATTCATGAATTATTTTTCGAAAACATATTTCAGAAAATTTGGGACAATATACACATCACGGCTTCCGAGTTTAACACTAAATAACCATTTAAGCTTCTTTTGGGAATGTGCATGTGTGTAACTTTAAGATTCAAACCTGGAAGTGAAACTTTCTGAGGTCAGAGTTTATTCACGACTAATTTCGAAAATATATTTCAGAAAATTTGGGACAATATACACATCACGGCTTCCGAGTTTAACACTAAATATCCATTTAAGCTCGTTTTTCGAACGTGCTTATGTGTAACTTTAAGATTCAAACCTGGAAGTGAAACTTTCTGAGGTGCCAGATTGGCGGTCTATTGTCTTGGATGCCAGTCTTTGAGCATTCTCCTTCTTGGATCTCTTTGACCTCATGGCCCTCCTCCTCCTCTTCTTCATCTTCATCTTCCTCCCCGTGTTTTGCCTGGCAGAGACAAACGCAACGTCTGGAATGGAAAGACTCACGTTCCTGGTAGCGACCGCTCCATGTGTTTACATTTAAGGCATTTATTTGGCTGGAACTCTTTTGCACAGCACCTGATGAAAGACGAACGAGAGGGAAGCAGGAAGTGGCTGGAAAGTGTGATTCAAAGGACAAATATCCACCGCGCTTCCACCGTCGTCATCATCGTCGTCGTCGTTGGGGGGTACGGCGAGCACCCATGGCGGGGGCGTGGGGGGGGGGATCTGGTTCTGCTTGACAGAGCTGGAAAGAATGCACAAGGCAGACGGTGAAAACGTTAATGCGGAAGGGAGGGATTTACAAGAACTTTTCCCACCGTCACAAAGACACTTTCATGACTAGACGCAGACAAGGCAGAACAGCAGAAAATCTGAACCACTTCTTCCAGGTCAGGGGTGTCCAAACTAAAGCCTGTGGGCCAAATGACCGAGATTTTATGGGCCCAAAGCTCGTGATGAAATATCACAAAAAATGGCCGGCACATCAAGCTTGAGTTCATCCAACATTTTGTTGCACTTGTCAGTTTCAGCACCAGATTGGATGACTGATTTAGTACCAAAATGTTTAGTTTTGTTTTTAAATTGTAATTGTGACATTTTTCAAAGAAACACGGGTTGTTTTTTCCGGACCACCCAAAAAAAGCCATCAGCTAAATCCTCTGTGCAAACTAATAAAAAATAACTCGCATTTCCTCTGAGGTTTAATAGCGTGGATCATTTTCACATTCCATTCATTCTTCCAGAGGCATTCTTCGGGACAAACAATTCATCGTATTCATGGCATTTGATTTGTCACAGAGTGAGAGGAGGGCGCGAGGGGCGACGGATCCCAGAAACACGGTTGCCGGGAAGATGGGGGAATCATTTTTAGGTAAGGAGGGAACCCCAGAGACAAGCCCCCGATGCGCAACAGTTCCTGTTGTTTCGGTAAATAGAGGGTCCAGCGGTCAACTGGAAGGGTCTGCGTGGGTGTGGGGGCTGTCCACTAAATGTGCTAAATGTAAATCAGGGAGGGGGTCAAGCAGGGGGGGCGTTTCCATTCATTTTCTAGCCTTGAGCACCAAGGAAAATCAAACCTCAAGTCACTTTTGTGATGGACATGCAGTGTGCTTTTCATATTTATTAACACAATTTATATTGAAATATTTTTTAAGTGATTAATTAACAAAATGTTAGATTAATACATTTAAATATATAAAAATTGGGGGATAGACTGACAGTGTTCAAGATTTTTTTTTTCTTTCTCCAAGACGGGTATTATATTTTAATGAAGAAAAAAAAAATGTATTAAAACAAACAAACAAAATCTTTCATATGATGGTCAGATATTTTTTTCAGGATCTAACTTTTCCGAAAAAGAAAATCCAAATATTTTGATGAAAATCAAGTGGAGTTTGCATATCTTCCTCGGGCTTCGCGTGGGTTTTCTCTGGGTACTCCAGTTTCCTCCCACATCCCCAAAACATGCATGCTCGGCTAGTTCAACATTCTAAATTGTCCCTACTGTGAATTCTTGTCTCATAGCGCCCTGTGATTGGCTGCCCACCGATTCGTGTCCCCTGCACGTGCCCCATGTAGTTATCTGGGACAGGCTCCAGCACCCCCCGCGACCCTTGTGAGGATAAGCGGTTCAGAAAATGAATGAACAAAAATTCTCTCAATTAGCATCTTTTTTTACGGGCATTGTTTTCATACATCTCCAATGACACACTGCTTACAATTTGTACTTTTTGGGAAATGAGTGAGGGGAAAAAAATGAAGAAAAAACGTGTAAGCGGAGCCGCGAGAACACGAGGCAGGAGGATCAAGCTAAGGGGGAGCCCCGCCAATGGAATTTGCTGGAAAGTCACAACGGAGAGCAAACGTGCGGGACTTTTCTTACAAAACAATGAAAAAAAGCAGCCATTTGAAGTCGAAGCGAGGTGCAAAACGGTTAAAAAGGAGGATTTGCTAGCCGGAGAAGATCCACGCAAACACCGCACAGGCCTCAGCCTCCCAGCGGACCTTTACGTGAACATATGTTGCCGCCGTGACATGACTATAGCCAATCTTCGGGATGGGAGGAGCATGACAGACGCCCCCAAATCAAACCCCGCCATTTGTTCAACAAAGCTTTACTGACAAAGACAAATACTTTTTAAGGGGGAAGTCATGACAAAATTTACACCAGGACTTTATCATTTTCTGGTACAGACACCCTAGAAACGGGGGAACTTCTTCTAAACGGTATTATTTGTCAATAGCGGATACGTTCTAATCGTGTGCGGTCGATTGGTCGCCGGTCTTTTGGTCGCCGGTCTTTTGGTCGCCCCGACCGCGACAACGGGCGACCAAAAGACCGGCGACCAAAATATCCGGCGACCAAAAGATCGGCGACCAATCGACTGTGCACCCTTTCTAATATAGGGACATATACAAAAGGCATTTGTATTTTACAAACGAGTAAAAGTCAATAAGAAAACATGCATTTCTTCATTTATTTCCCAAAATATTTCGATCTTCGTGTAGTTCTTCATTCATTTCTATATATTATTCAATATTTTTTCATTTTTGGGCATTCCTGTAAATCCCAAGTCCGATTTTGAGGCAGCCCTTTTAGCTCGTTGTAGGTAATCCGATCCTTGTATGCAAATACTTATCGTTTATCATGTGAGCACCATAAAACAGGCTTCCTCGAGCCCCCGTTTAAAAGGGGTCTTTAAAAAGAACTAGCTCAGAATATGGGTATGCCGGGCTGACGTATTTCGTTATAATTAGGACGAGAGTATTCCGCTGTCGTCACGAAGGGAAAAGACTCGTAAATCTAAGCCAAATTTTGCGTGAAGTCAACCTTGCGACCCATCTGCGACGGATACACTTGGGAAATCCTTTGACAAATAGGAAATATTAGCAGTATTAGCGATAAATAGCAGAGCGGATTCCCATTTTCATGGAGAGGGAAAAAATTCGACTGGTATGTCATTCCGCTAGACATCCTGCCTCTGCTAAAACAATCATCGTCTCGTCTTGATAAACGAGTTGGAATGTGCTGAAACGTCTCTCTCTCAGGCCTCGGAAATGGGACGTAGCTTTAGGATCGGGGTTGCTTAGGTTTGGACAAAGTTAGGTCGGGGACGGTCGTGTCAGAATAAGAGTCCAAAAGGGAAAGTTTGGCACTGCGATTGCAGGATTCCAAGTGATGATTAAGGACACAATCGTATTTGTATTCCTCAAGAACAAATTCGGCTACAAGACGACAAAGAGCCTTCCAATGGCGAACTTGACTGAATGAATCCCGAAAAAAGTGGGTATGCTGGGCCCCCGTTTCAGAAGACTTTGTGTCCAATCGTTGCAGATTTTCTTCTGGCCGCACTCAATGAACTGGAGCTCAGAAGTGTTTCTGATTAGAAGAAGCTGACACGAGTTGGACTGGGCAGACCAAAACAGCAGGAGATTGCACAAAAACATTTTTTAAAGAAAAAAACAACCCATATTTTGGGATCTTCTGGCTTTTCATGGACTGTGAAGATTAAGGAATGTTGTTTTATTTAAAGGGTTTACTGATTCAGTAGATTAAGGATTTGCGATCAACTCATTGACTTCAATACGTTAACTCTCACCTCAGAAACTTTCACTTCAAACTTTGCATGATAGTTGTTTTGTTTTCTTTTTAAGGACATCTGTCCTTTACAAAAACAACTTTAAAAAAGTTGCCCATTCAAATGGATTAGACAATTAATGGTGTTTATCGCACTGTCAGTCCTCCCAGTTCACATAAATTGGGCTTTTTTTCCTAATAAACGACTTATGTCAGTTTTTTTTGATGCGCTTGAACCGATTAACTGCAGCTGCGTCGACTTTGACCATAAAAGGAAGGAATTAAAGCCTTAATGAACCAATTCAAGGACGGCGAACTGACATTTAAAAGTTGCTTTTTTCTGTAAAAAAGCTCGAGCGAAAACATACAATTTGTGCATTTGTAATAGGTAAACAGGTCATTTTTCCATGCCAAACACAAAACGAGCTACGTATGAGAATGGCGAGCGTGTCCGGATGTGCCCCCGGCGAGCTTAGCGCTTTCAAGGGAACGTCGCCGCTAGACGGCTTTTTCCGTCTATCTTGTGTTTGGAGAGCGGCATCTCCGAATTTATGCTCTCCTCCGGGGCTACGTTGTCTTTTCCATTCATATTCCCTTCATCGGAGACCCCGCACGCCATTTTTTTCCCCCGTTAAGTCCCACCCCAGCTTGGGAACAGGTTCTCCGCAGATGTTGAATTGGAGTCAAGTTTGAAAGTGGAATCAAAGAGTCGATAGAAAGAAGATCAGACAAAGTTATTTCAAGCTTTCCATGAAAGAAAAATGCAATTCATGAAGTTATTGTGCGAATGTGTGATAAAAGTTTATCGCCAAATCCGCCATGAATGAAATAATTTTAATAGACGATACTTGAAAAAAAGAAATATTTCCATTTTATACATTCTAAATCGATTCATGTAGAATTTTTTAAGATTGTATTCATGTTTTTATAATGATGAAAAAATATTGCTAAATAATACTAAATCAAATGATATAAAAATACATAATATTATTTATCATAGAATAATAAGAATGATATTTAACTTTTTTAAATATATTTCTACACTTGGTCTATAAACGATATAATTTTTGAATAGCTTTTCACGGTCCCTAAAATGAATGAATTTAGAAAAGATAAATTAAAAGAATGTTAATTATACGGACTAAAGAAAATCATATATAATATATATTTGAATACATTTTAATGCGAACATCAAGAAGATGAAAGCCACGCATAAAATGTCATGTTTTCTGTCTGCCGTCATGGGGGAAATATCCGAAAAAAAATCGGTGAGGTCACCATTTCATGCCGTCTCTTTGCCACTGTGCTCATATTAATGATTTTTTTTTTTCTCTAAGCGTGTGGAAAGTACGAGTTCACCTCCCACGCCGCCAACCTTCAACTTTTCCACTGTACAAGAGTGCCGATTGTTGGCCGTTTTTGATTTTTCCCGCAGCTCTCATGGTCACTGTTTAAGTTCAAGTCCAAAAGGTCGCACGGGGTTTACGTGATGGGAGACCATTGATTACATTTCTTGTCACGTGATGGTCCTTTTCTAGAAAAATAAACTGACCCTCTCATAAAATGTTATTTAATCAACCACCTTGTAATTTCCTCTCTAAATGTGGTGACATCAATTTTTTTGCCTGCCCGTTGTCAGCCAGGATAGGCTCCAGCACCCCCACGAGCCTTGTGAGGATAAGTGGCTCGTATAATGACTGAGTCAATACTTAAGGCAATCTGGGTAGCTAATTTTGCTTTATGCCAAGTTTTTAAAATAAAAGGATTGGCTTATCACATAAAAAGGCTGTTTTAGAACACAAGATTTTTTAAAATTTAAAAACATTATTTGAAGCCGTCACTTTTTTGAAAGTCCTCACTTCAAACCCGAAACTTGAGTCGAAAACTGTAATCCTAATTTAAAACTGACATCGGAGGTCTGACACTGCATTTAAAACCCAAATTTGCAGCCATTAGCCCTATTTAGAATGCACTTTAGAACCCTCTTAAAAACTAATTCCAATCTCCAACCCTGATTTGCAACCCTACATAATCGTCATGCCTTTGTCTAATTTCCCACTCTCTCCTAAAACCATCGGGAACCCTAAGCCTCGTTAAAGAACGTCGAAAACTTTGACTTTGAAGGCCTAATCCTTGTCGGAAAGGCTCCTCTGAAGTCGTCACCCCACTTCGGGGCCTGGTCCGCCCGCACTCGCTGACCTTTACAGTCTGGTCTGCCGTCGCCCATGTGGCAGGCAGCTCTTCTCGTTGGCTGCCAAAACACGCTAGCCCTCCCTTCGGTCGGTACTAAGCGCAGAAGAAAAAGCGGGACCCCGGCCGAATTAGCAAACGGAGATTTGACGTGAACCTTCGCCATTTCTGGGCCAGTCCCGCCCACTCCAAAGGTGCGCGAGACGACCGTGGAGTCCCGACAAAGAGCCGTCCTTAATTTGTCAGACCTTACGCGGTGCGGGCGGCGCAGGGAATTCTGGAAAGAGTGAACGAGGCGCCGAGTCGGCCAAGTCGCGGGCGGTACTTCAACCCAAGTGGGACAGACACGCCGTGACTCACAGACCCGACGTCGTCTCCTCGCTCACGTGCCGAGACGTTCTGGAAAATGTCAACTCGCCACGGCGGCGAGACGGCTGTTTTACGTATAGCGCTTGAATTTCACATTTCTCGCTAAAAAATGATTGGAGCCATCCCATGTTATTTTTAATCACGATGAACTGAATTAAGGTGGCGATTTTGATCGTAATTGATTGTTAGGCAAAAAAAAATTAATGTTTTATATTATTCATTCATCCTTTTTCAATAGGGCTTCTAATTGTCGAGGTTACGGGGTGCTGGAGTCTAGCCCGCTGACTTTGGACCACACCCGAGAGCGGTCGCCAGTCAGTCGTAGTGCACACATGACCATTCGTGCTTACATTTAACACGCTCATAATTTAAAAGCAACATTTCTTGGGTTGAATTACTGGATAACAATAACAGTTATGATTTAATTTTAATAAATAAAGATCTCTTTACCCAAAATAAGATTGTGTATTGATGCAATTCAGTACTTTAAAAATTATAGATAGATTTTAAACGTGGATGTCGGAATTGATACATATTTTTGAAGTGATCTGAATATATTTATAGACAGAAGGGGAGAAAATAAAAGACTTTAAGGTTAAGATTCATAGGTGATGCATTTGCATTGATAAAAGAATTTTGCCAAAATGCGATAAAAGTAACATTAAAAGAACAACCTGCCATTGTGATTTCATTTAGATTGTGCTCAAGCTGAAATAAATAGTTTTGAAAGGAATAAAATGTGAAAGTCTGGTGAAGACATTTTTTCTCGTCATAATCTAAATGGATTTTAAGACCATCTGAAAATATGACTTATACAGCTAATTTCTTGATTGAAAGAGCAGAAAAATGGCTTTAGGGGTGAAAATATGTCCTTGTTTTATGCCAAATGCAATTTTTACATTTTTGCACTTCATGTCGCTTCTAGTTTTTAATTCCGACTTTTTGGCACGCTGGATCAAAAAATGTAAATCCCGATGAAACATGCCTAAGAGAAACGTGTGTTCTTTTTTTTTGTTTCTCCACCGATGATAGATTTGTTCACTTGATGCCGAGAGGGCCGAACGAACGCCGTCAAACCGGATTAGACGCCCAAGCCGAAAGATTTATGCATTTGTTACTCTATCTTCTGGTCTTTTTCCTTTTGAACTTCCCTTTTTGGCTTCCTAAGGCGCTCATAAAATTCTCCCATTTTGGACTCCATAACTCGACATAACAATAACTCTTCCCGTCTTGCGCTTTGTCGTCCTGGGCTGTGAAAATGATGGCGTGCTGGGGGTCAGAAACGGAGCGAAGCTGTGTAATTGGAGGTGTTTGACATTTGTGACTTGATCAGTTTACAATTTGAGGATGTAGTAGAACTGGAACGGAATTGTTCTGGTCAAACGGCAATGCTAGGTTGTAAAAACTGCTGTTGGTTGTAAAGCGAGGCGCTCGTGTCCAACCAATGGGGAGGTTTTGTTGGGGAAAGTAAGTAGAGGTTTGCCGCCCACTTGACCACGTTTTGGCTTTGGCGGTACTTGTGGGGGCAAAGGCTAGGAATTAGGGTAAGGGTGTTTAGGCCAGAGTTTATGCTTGTAAACCTCAGGAGCAAATTTCTGCGGACACTTAGCATTCAATGGCTTATGGACCGCACAAAAAAGCTTGAGTTCAGCGTACATTTTGTCGCGCTAGCACAGATGTGAGTACGCCTCGGGTTTGTCTTTCAAAGTGTAAGGGGGAAAAGCCTAACAAATTATAAATAGTCCACAGTTGAGGGTAAGAACCTAGACATTGATTGTAGTTATGTACGATGACTGCACTTGGAGCACCGTGACATATGACTTACTGCTTAACAAGTTGGTCATCGGCCTGCAAAACAACACTAAAACCAATTGAAACCATTTATATAAGCAAGCTCTGAATGTATTGAACACAAAGCAAAAAAACGCACCTCCACTGTTAGATATTAAAACAACACAAACGCCTGAACTGGGACAATACTGTTAAATATGCAGATGCCACCTTAGTTTACAAAATCTTTCAACACAAAGCTACTCCTCCACTGCAAGATTTTGTACCAAAAAATTCCAGCAAATCAACAAGGGCTGGCTCTAGAGGTGACTGTGTAATTCCCTTCAAAAAGAGTGCTAAATTAGCCAAAGCACCTTCTCTCTTCATACCTGGAACTCAATACCAATTAACATACATCTCTGAACCTCTTGGCCAATCATCTTAAAGCCTGGCTATTAGACGAACAAAGATGCGATCATAACACTGTCTAAAACTGTGCTACATATTTACATATATATGTTCTTTAACATGAATATACATATGTTCATTAATATCTGTCAAAATAACTGCACAATAGCAATGTTCTTTTTAAAAATAACTGTTCGTTCTTGATTGCTGCGGGGCTTTTAAGATGTTTTTTTTTACATGTTTAGAATCCTACATTTATGCAGGTTTGGACTAAAAACTAAGAAAATATAATAACGGGAACATTATTAAAATGCATACATCTATGATAGTATCCCAGAATAACCCCAACAGTTGTTTAAACATAAAACATGTTTACTATAGTGGTGAATGAGGTTTCAGGAAAAAAAATGATATCAATGTACTATTATGTCCATATTGATTTTTTTGTCGGAAGTGACATAAAAATCCCAATCAACGTATTAAAGCGCAGTATCGGGATTAATCGGGATCAAATTATGACATGATTGGCATGGCCAGATATGAGGCAATACACGCTTTGTGTTTTATCACATTTTGATTGTAATCCAGATGAAGTATGGGAAAGACTTGGACTTGCCCCCTCCCTCCACTTTCCCGTTTTTTCCCCAAATTCCAAGCGCAGGAATTGTAGCCATGAAACTTTCCCTGGCACGTTCCCCGTCCTATCGAGCGTCCAACCTACCTCCCTACCTCCGTACCGCCCCCCACCGCCCAAAAACAGACTACTTTCCCTAAAGCACGCTGCCTCTCCGCTGATTGACAGCCAGATTAAGGCGGGGCAGTTTTCTTTTCTTTTTTTTGTGGGGACGCGGGGGGGCCGAGAAGTGACGGCCGGAGGCGCCTCAGAGGAGCGCAGCATCTGAGCGGGACAGACGGCGTGTGTCCAGTCCGGAGGATCCCCCCTACCCCTACGAAAACTCGGGACCCTTATGGCTGCTTGAGATCCCCCGACCCCTCCCCGCCACCTCGACGCTATTCCTCCCCCGTCCCCCTTTTTTTCCTTCTTCTTCTTCTTCCTTTTTTTCTTTTTTGCTCATCAAGCGATCGCCAGCGGCCGCGGGTCCGACTTGAGTTGAGCTGCGAAGAGCCGTGGTGCACTCAAGGCAGGCGGCCATGGATACCCCCATCATATGGAAAGTTAAACGGAGATTAAGAGGGGCCCTGATCTCCCTGCTTGGGATTTTGCTTTTTGTCACATCCCCAGCAAGTTCAGGTAGGATGCAAATGCACTGTGACATCATCTTTTTGCTGTTTTCAAAGCCTTTTTTAAAACTTTGGAACACCTAAAGTGGTCAAAATGCCGATTGCACAAAAAGCTGTGATACATGACATCATCATATCTCTCATCGGAGAGGCGCAACACTGTAAAAAGTTGTTAGGAATTGGAATATTTTCCATTTTCCAAGTGCGAGCAGCTAAAGTATATAAAAAAATGTCTTCTTATCCCTCAAAATGAACTTTTGAAGATGCACAACCTCAATCAACTATCTTAAAAGTTCTATTATACAGGCATAACTCACTTAGTCCTTTTATTACTGCTTGCAGGACAGTCATCACTAGTGACATGGTGTTAAGATAAAGTTAAATTACTTATTCTAATGGAGACATATTGGAGGGTGTGACAAATTTTGATTTTAAAATGGTGACACGTGTCGTGAAGTTAATGTCTTATTGTAATTCTAGAATTGACCTGCACAGGTTTGTGGATGGTATTCATAGAATATGTGTTGTGGTAATTAGTCAAATTCATATAAACAACACTTAATAGAGATTACAGACATCCAAAGTATGTGTTGTGGTCGTTGGTAAAGTTTACAACACTGTTTAACGATGATAGACGCCCAATTCATTTGGACTGGGAGGGGCTGACAAAACGGATTGGGCGTCCACAACTGTCAATGGCAGCCAATGTTTGTGGGATGAGCAAAAGTTGAGATAGATCCTTTTCATATAACTGACCTGTCATATTACTTTGTCACAATAAGTAGAAAATGGATGTATTAAAGTGGATTTTTTGGGGGGATATAGTAAGAAAAAATAGATTTAACAGTCAAGTAAAATAAAAGTAAAAGTACTCACCAATGCAAGATGATGACAGATTTGTTGCAAAACTGAAAGGAAAAAGAAAGACTGTATAAGTGACATTATAATTAAAAAAAAGAATGCATTTCAAGTTTAATGGTATACAGTTGACTTTAACAATAATTACTACATTAACTTTTTGGTGACATGCACGGTGATAGATGTCAATCCAGTTTAATTTAAATTCACGGCAGGAGAATAAAAAGAGCCACATGCGGCTCTGGAGCCGCATTATGTTGGAGTCTGTGGTGTTCCAAATGACTAAAAATGGGCCTTTAGTGGTGTAGTGGTTCACACAAATGACTTATATGGAACTGAGTAAGGGGCGACCAATCATCGAGGACAGTGTAATTGGTATCAATGCATGTTTTGATGTCAGTAAAAGTTGCTACTTTGATCGTGTAGTGGTTAGCGTTGCGTTGTGAAGATGTGATGATCTGGATCCATTGGTTAAGCAAGCGTCCAATCAAATTGGTTTTACCAATTGCTTTTGCTGAAATGCAACAGGTTGTGTTTTAAACGTACATGCATTATTTTAGACTCTATTGAAATCCCTATAACCTTTTAAAGCCCAAACTATTCAAAAAAACCCAGCAGATTAATATACACAACAACAAAACCACTAAAAAAACATATTTATATGATAATCGGGGGGAAAAAAATCACATTGCTCAATATTCATGTCTCAATTATGATACATTTATGGCAGACTATGCATTGCTGGCAAATATGGTTAATTATTTACGATATGGAAATATAGCTATTACTGACCAATCAGCCAGAAGCGATGCAAAGCGAAAGGTTTCGCAGTCATTTATAGTGTGAGGTCAAAGGTCGCCTGCATGCATGTATTATTAGCATCCGGCTCGCCACTGTTGGTGGTCTAACAGGTGGGCCGTCGCTGATGTTAGGACCCTTCTACGTCCGTCGTTAACGACGCTAGACGTCCAATCCAATGGATTGGAGTGGACGCCAAAGGCTGTGAATGGACGCTTATGACCTGAAATCATTTTTCTTTTCGGCCCAGTTTGATCAAATCAACTCTTCCGTGCTGAGCTAGGCGTCGAGTCGAAAAAAATACTGAAATAACATTCTCAGAATTGCGCTTCCCTGTGAAAACAAGGCGGGATTTGGTCCAAATCCGGCGGCCATGGCGACACAAGATGGTGTGCGCAAGTCGGTCCTGGACTCATCAATAGCTTAGTTTGTTTCATCCGAAGAAAAAGAGCAAAAAAAAAGAGAAGAAAAAAAAATGGAACATCAGAAAAGCTGGCCGCCACATCTGGATTTGATACGCTTCCACTGCGTCGTCTGCTAAAGCCTCAGAAAAGCCAGCAAAAATGTCTTCCAGATGTTTTCTTCCCGATTCTCGGCGGAAAAAAACTGCAACCCCCCCCCACTGAAAAGAAAATACACCATTCTTGCGGACGTTTTTTTTTCTTCCTGCGAGAAAATTCCAAATGGAATAACATCTGCAGGCTCTCAGCTGAATTTGAAAAAAAAAAATGATAGGATGTCCACGTTCAAGGTCATTAAAAGATGCCTTTCTTTAAGACGCCTTCACATGTGTTCTTCATTCGGGATTTCTATACACCATTGTGCTTTTCTTTTTTGTCCGGACACTTTAAAGTTGTTTAAAAGCGATTGACTCTGTGCAGAATTTAACGAGTTGCCTTGTTGTTGACTTCCTGTCGAAGCTAACGATAATTGAAGACATGTTTCAGTTGAAAGTGATGGTGGATCATCCACATGAGTCAACATATAGATTGTTAAAATCAACTGAAAATGATTCTTTTAGGAAATAATCTACATCACCATTGAGACTTTTGCTTGAAGTCCATTGATAGTGTTTTGTTTCAGATGAGGTCATTATTTGTCATTCACGCACAACTACTAAATTCAAGTATTTTTTTCAAAACAAACATATTGGATGGTCAATTGGTCTTAATTCAACATAATTACTTGATATGGTATAAAAGTGAATGCTAACACATTTTTCCGCAAAATTGTCGCTTAAAAAAAGCACCACCACTGTCAGATATTTAAAAAACACAAACACCTCAACTGGGACAATACTGTTAAATATGGAGATGCGACTTTAGTTTATAACATCTTCAAAAAATATATATTATAATTCTCCTCCAGTGCTAGATTTTGTACAAAAAAAGTCCAACACATCAACAAGAGCTGGCTCTAGAGGTGACTGTGTAGTTCCCTTCAAAAAGTGTGCTAAATTAGCCCAAGCGCCTTCTCTCTTCATACCTGGAACTGAATACCAATTAACATACGTCTCTGAACCTCTTGGCCAATCATCTTAAAGCCTGGCTGTTAGACAAACAAAATTGCGATCACAATGTTGTGTAAAACTGCGCTACGTATGTGTATGTGTCTAGTAGGTGTCATCATTTATCTTCAACATCCACAAGGGACTAAAGATAGAAATTAGCATTTGGCTACAATCTTACATATTCACATATACATGTTCATTAACATGAATAGATATGTTTATTAATAATTGCTGTCCCTTATTAAATAAATCAAACTCAATCATACTTACGCCAAAACTACCCTACCGCAATTAGGAATGGACGAAATAATTGACCCTTCCATGAATTAATCGCTTTTATCAAGCTCGATTGATTGAGTTGGAGCAATTCCGCCAAAGTCCAAGACTTAGGAAACCCCTTTTTTTGGGGGCACAAATGCTTCATTATTTATGGAAAACTGCATTGTATATCTTGTCTATTGGATCTCGTTGTAATTAAGGCTAATTGTTTGGAAGTGGTGAATGGCGCCTTGTGTGTAAATTCACTGACGCCCCCCCGTCCCCCTTCCAATCGGGTCGGGATGTGCCGGAGGGAGCACAAAAGCTCCGTCGTTTCGGTTTCGGGTTACAGTTCACGGGGACAGGAATGTTCTCGGCGACCTCTTGGCTCATTTGGGAATTGTAGTCTTCTCACAAGAAGACTTGTTGTTATTTAAAAAAAAATAAAAAGGGTAATGGGAGTATTATAATCAGCGCATGATTCATTTTTTCCAACCACACATTCCCTTAGCCGCAGTTTGGACTACTGGAATACTTGAGCGAAGCACTTTTTATCCATTTTTGTTTCCAACCAAATGAAATCCAATCGTTGCCGGTTGTACGGAGGTCGATTCGGAGGAGCTGGGATGGGAAAAAAACGTGCGATTCTGCTCGCGTAAACGTGCCGCTTGGCGTGCAAAAGTATTGAAATGGGACGTCTTTCGCATTGGCAGCAGACTAGCGAGTGGTTAGCATTTGCGTTACGCAGGTCTGAGGTTTTGGGATTGGATCTTAAGAGTTCTTCAAGATCTTCTTGCGTCTTTCTCCAGGCTTGTGACGCCAAAGTCAGAAAATAAATAAAAACCGATTAGCAACTTTGGTCAGCAATGACTGAGTGGGACGAACTGGGAAAATTAGACCTTTGAAAAAAAATCGTCCAATCCATTTGGATCAGCGACCATTCGTTTGTTAAATTGGATTGGATATCTAATGCTGATAAGATAACATAAAAATCAGATAAAGAATAAAGATAGGTACATCTGAAGCTTAATTGATTGACCCTAGATTGGTCGCCAGACAGTTGTAGTGCACACAGAGAAACACATGCAGTTTGAGTGGGAATCAAAACCCCCCTGCCCACCCCGAAGTTAATCTAAAAAACCCACTGTACCATTAGGTGGCTCTGAACAAAAATATTTAATAGAAATTTGAATCTTTTACCAAAAAACTGTGACACACATTTTATTTGTTGAATACATTTAAAAAAAAATGTCAATCAATTGTTTTTTGTTTCTCCTTTTCCTTACATGTTAAAATAAATAAATGACTTTTTGGAGTTCAAGTCCTTAATTATATTGACCAAGTTGTAATTTGGTCTAATAAACCAACTGCAAAGTCAAAAACAAATAAAAATCCCTGTTTTACAAAAAAGGTGTAGTTAAAGGACTAGCACTTGAATTTAGCGTCTTGAAATGTAAACCATTTTTAAGCCGTCTTTGTGCTTTCTAGCATGAGGAAAAAAAACAGCAGGGTTTTGAGTCACTTTTTCCATCCTAGTTAGGGGTGGACAGATTTATATCATCAACACTGTGAACTAAACCATCTGGAGCTCTGTTAAAGCAATAAGAGAGAGAGAGAGAAAAGGCTCCTTGAAAAACACTCCAAACCTACATGTGGTTCATCTTTCGGGGACTGTACCTCAACACGGGAGGGTTATTTCGCTATAGACTGCTTCCACTTGATAAAATGAAGTGCTTACATTGGAGACATTGTGCCAGAATAAATAATTACAATTCACGTGTCCCTCTGCGGTTGGAATTGTCTCGGTAATGGGAGGCTGGTTTCGTTTCACGCTAACGTACTAGAGAACGACGGTTGTGATTTCCGTGACATTTGTGGGCGGCGCTAGGCCGTTGTTACGTCAAAGTAAGCAATTTCTCCATGTTGAGGGATTAGCCAATTAGCATCCATTTCCTCCTGGAGAGCATCCCAGTTAATATTGGGTGACAGCAGGATTACAACCAGGACTGGTCGCCAGTTGGTCCCACGATATGAGATTCTCAGATAAATAAGGTCAGGTTCATTTGGGGAAAATTAAATGGAGGTAACTGGACTATTTTTGCTGGTTCCAAAATCCCTTTTTTTAAGTTCCAGGTCTTTGATGTTGGGTTCCTCAGGTTGTGATTGGTGGGTGTGTCTATTGGGATTGGTCATATTGGTGTTATTGCTGTTGTTGCTATTGGCAGGGGGCAGCAAAGTGATTGCGGTGCGTAATAACTAGTTGCTCTCAAAACTGGTTTTGGCACGAGACCAATTTTGAAGGTTTGGGTGTTGGTTTGGAGTCTTGCTTTTTAACAGCCTAAAGTCTTGACCTTACATTATTAAATGTGGCGTGACTGACTGTGCTTGGAAGTCTTGTCATAATCTGTTGATTATTTTCACTCCCATTTCTGTCCTAAGAAATAAGTGATCGGCACATTTAGGTTCTTTAAGCAACCATCTATGAGATCATTTTTATTCGGTATTGTCATTTCCTTGAAGTCAATTCGATATGATCGGTCAGTCTGCTATTTTCACAAACGAGTGACTATTACGGAAGGCTTGAATGTTTTAAAATAATATCAAGCACCTTAGCGTGATTTACGGCAAAAACCGTCTGGTGGGGTTTATGTGTGTGTTGTGTGGACACTCGGAATCGACTCAACAGGATGTCCGTGTGTGTAATGAGCTCAATCTAGCAGATGTAATGCTTGCAGTATGATTTCCCACATCTCGTCACATGCTCAAGGTCGGAGTTAATGTAACTGAGTCTCGCTATGATATACTTTTGTTCGAAGTAGCTCGGAAAATGTTTGGGATTTGGTAGCCAGAATGTTGGGTTCCAAATGGCTGGTGCTAGATTTGGCTTTAGGGTAACCTTGTTGGCGTTTTGGCGTTTCTGGAGAGAACTCCGTGGTGATGGATGATTGGCTGGGGGGGAAGGGATTCTTTCATTGGGCCTTCTTGTTTTTGGAGTCGGGCTTCTCTTCATGGTTGCTAATTACCACCGGCTTGTCCTCGAGTCAGGTCAAGCATGGGCGCCCGGAGAGGCGGTTTGTCGAACGACTGGCCGGCCGGCTGACTGGCTGGCTGGCCGGACGGCTTCAATTCATCGAGGGCTCTTGCCCATCAGAAGGAGGAGGAGGAGGAGGAAGAAGTGCAGTGAAAGAGGAATGTTAATCTCCTCCCCACCACGAAAATTCACAATTCCAGCTCCCCTCCTTCCTGTCAAAGCCACGGTGCCGTCTGAAGAGTCGACTAGGATTGTTCCAAAGTGTGCGAGTGTGTATGTGCGGGTGGAAAAAAAAGAAGAAGAAGAAGATATGGGAATGGGATCCACCACACACTTGGCAACAAGCCGAGACCTGGATTATGGATCCCAAGCTACTGTTCAAAGAAAAGGTCGCCTAGTGGAGTAAAGATGTTGGCTCGGGCCCGCATATTTCAATAGAATTGATGCAGCTCTTTTTTTGGTGCTGGTGTCTTTGGGAATGGAAAGTATAAAAAAAGTACTAAAATACTGGAAAATGAGAATTATTTTGTACTCGGCATTTAAAAAGATAATTTTAAAAAAAGCAAAAAATACAGAAATCATATTTGGCTTGTGTAGGCCGCAATGGTATCTTTTAGAATACAATTCTGGCGTGCTATTATTGTGGTCCAATTGATTCATTTTACATACTGCTCATCCTCACAAGGGTCCACGATGGTGTTGGGAAGTAGGCGGGGGGGGGGGGCAAACTCAATTGGTTGTCAGCCAATCAGAGGGCACAACAACCAATCACGCACACATCACAATCCACAAGATTAAAAATGAACAAATTGTCTACAATTGACCTAAATAAAAATGAAAATGAATAAAAAATAGAAATACCCTGGTTATGGCCCTAATAACACTGTCGTTTTTTACATTTTTATTTACTATTTAACTCACCACTATAGATTTCCAATGAATTCAAACTGGGAAATGGATTGGAAATGTAAATTATGTCAATGGCAGTCCAATAGTTAAGTGAGTAGTCTATAAAGACTAAAAATTCCTAATGACAATGTATTCATGTATAAAATATTTAGAAATTCAGTCAGTACGGTGTCATTTATTATTTTCTGCCATGTAGTTGACTTTGAACTCGAGCCAGCGACCGCTCCACTAAAGTACGCTACAACGACAAAGATCTCCAGAACCTCCAGAAAAGACGTAGTGTAGACTCTTGCTACTTTACATTCAGCAAAGGAAAAGTTTTGGGGAAAAGCTCTCCGATTTGAGGGCTATTTTTAGCAGGTGGCCCCATAGGTGGTGGCCCTGAGGTCCTTGGGCTAAGTGGGTAAACATCACATCATAACAAGGTGGCGACTGACATCTTGGGATGTGGTCGCCGTCGCTTCCTAAAGTTATGAATGACGCCGTGTGTCCCGCTCGGCTTTGGCGGCGGGCGCACACTGGAGGTATCCAGGCGTCTTTTTTGGTGGTCCTTCTCTGAGAGAAAGCTCCATTGTGTTCACGTCACACCTTTATGGCTTGGCTCACCTCCCTTTGACCTCTCTGAGGGCCCTTAGATCCGCGGGGGTGAAAAAAAAAAAGAAGCTTGGATTGTGCGCCGTGGAAACGAGGGGGGTGATTGAGAAATGTCGAGGTGGGAAAAGTCAGAATAATTGAGTTACGGCAAAATGGAAGAGGCATTATTTTGACAAAAAAATAAGAATGTTGGGACTAAAACAAGCATTCAGGGACAGTCAACAGCTCTTAAAAATTAAAACTAAAGAAGGTAAACCCTTTATATAGAAAAAAATGTCTAATTTAAGTTTTTTTTTTGGTTTGACCTTGGTGCAAAAGACTCATTTTCATAATTTAAAAAAAAGATACTTTCATTTTCTGAACCGTGAATCAGCTCGCGGGGGTGCTAGAGCCTACTGCAACCAACTATGGGTACACACTGAATCGGTGACAAGCCAATCGCAGGGCATTTTAAAAAATATATATTAATTTTGTTCTCGACTATTCATTTTTGTATCAAATTTATTTTATACTTTAAATGCATTCAATTTATGCAATGTGAATAGAAACTAAACTAATCAAATTTAAAAAAATACACTACGTACACCCAAACGTTCAATTGCACGCGCCAATGAGTTTAAAAAGAAAGGAAAAAATACAAGAACATTATAAATGGTTAAATCAATAAATGAGAGATTGTAGTACTTGGTTGGGATTATTAAATAGAGCACCAGAGGGATTGAATAGGTTGTTTCCTCGAAAACTTTGACGGGATTATCTTGTGTCAATGCGGATTAGCGCAGGCAAGATACACGGTCGGGGGTCGTGACTCAGTTAGTGTCGACCGGTTGCCCCGCTGATGTTATTGCTTCATTTGTTGTCAGTCAACGAACAAGTTGACATCCGGAAGTTTTAGTGAGAAAAAGCAAGAGAAAAAAACGACGCGACGCACCAATTTAGCTATAATTTGGACTCTCAGGCATTCGCCTTAAACGCAAGTGATGGCCCGGGCACGTTCGTGCCCTTAAAAGGGACAAATAAAAAGTTAAGATGACTAAAGGACGGATGGAAAGTGCAGGCGACGGCTGGCTGCTCGCTTGTAAAAAAAAACAGTCTGAGGATAGCAGAGAGTGTTAAAAGTGGCTTATTTCTGGGTTTTAGAGGGTGGCCTTCAGAAAAACTGAAATAGTTAGTGCTGTTTTGAATAATGAGTCATGCTTTTTGTTATTTTTGTTAAATTCAAATGATTCTAAGATTGACACATTGATTTTGCTCAAGATATTCATTGGTTTAGCAACTATCCAGTTCAAATCTTTAGGAAAACACTTTCAATGGATGAGGAAAAGTGTACATAATACAATATTGATTGAAATGGAAAAAGCTGCCGACTGTCAAAACGTTTGTCAATGAGTCCCAGATCTTATTGCTTGAAAAGTGCTTTAAAACGGGAGAGCATCACCCTTTGCTGTATTGTCCCAATTACCAAGCGAGGATAAGCGCCTTCCTCCCAGACAGGAAGCGTGGGCCGGATCGGCGAAAAGAGAGCGCGATGAGAACATCCCGATTAGGAAGTGGCGGCGCTCTGAACGGAGCCTCCTCGGAATGTTTCAAAGAGACTCGCTGTTTGGATAAACGCCGATTAAATCACTCCCCGTTTGCCTCGCTAAGAATGTGAAAAAAATCAAGGACCTATTTCACGACGTATATTCCATTCATTGTGTTAAAGAAAAGCGGACTGCTTCGTTTGGTTCTGGGGGCGAGTTCCAGAATTATTAGAAAAATGACAGACTATTTTTTAAAGCGAACGAATAGATTGTGCTTTAAATTCTGCAGACCTTCATCTTTAATTTGAAACTATAACAACTGTCATCCAATTTTTTGAAGGGGACAACATAATTAGATAAACTACCAATCAAATCCAATTTTGACTTTTAAAGATCGGGACATTACTAAAAATGCTACAAAATTATCCCTAGCTAAAGTGTACATGCACGAAGGGTTGTTTGTCTCTTTCTGCCCTGTGATTGGTTGGAAACCAGTTCAGGGTGCAAATGGCTTCTTGCTTATCGTTAGCTGTGATAGGCTTAAGCACCCCGGCGACCCACATAAGAATAAGCAGTACAGAAAATACCTAGACTGTTTGATATATCGAAACATTGCAAGAAAATATTAGGTTAAAACAGTTTTTTTTTCTAGGATTTGTCAAAATTCGCAGAAATAAACGAATTTGATAACGCATACTACCCATTTACATTTTTTGCTGACTAGGTAGCTTCAGTAGCAAAAATTGGACTTATTTCTTTTTACACCATGAATTTTCTCCAGTTTTCTATATGCGTGTGTGTGTGTGTGGTCTCTAGGTTGTCCGACACGCAAGAATGTCATACCTGAACGTGGTTACTATCGTTCTCACTTTTGTTACATGCATGTCGTAAAAATTGGGCCCGTTGTGTGTCCATCCTTTATGTGGATGCGACCCCTATTCTGTCCACATGGCCTAAGCAGGACACTTTTGTGGGAACAGCTGTTTGAGCAAAGTAGCATTCGCACTCTTTGGGGGGGGTCGCAGTTAATGCTGACCCCAAATGTGTATTCTGGTGGAATTGGCTAATTGCACATCTTAGCTTGTGGTTGTTTTTGGATTGCATGGAAAGGGATGGCGGCATGTGGTAAACTAGGGATGTCACGATTCGTATTTTTCGTTTTTTTAAATCTAATTGAATAATTTATTTAGCCAATGCAGGCAAGAAGCAACATAGCACTAAAAACATGACTACTCGATTGGATACAAACTTGAACCCGCATTTGATGCTTTCCAATTTGCAAAAAAATATCCATATCGGGTGCCGATACCGGGTATCGGATCGTGATTTCACTATTACAAACACTCCATCAAATTGCTATTGTGCTACTGTCAGCAAAAAAATAAAAATAAATACAATTTTAAAAAAAACAGTCACTGACATTGACGGTTGCGAAAGACGATAGATTTCGATCCCGACCAACCGACCCATGGCAACCAATGAATCCAAAAACTGGTTGCAAATGAATTTTGACTAAAGAAAATTTGCTTTTGTGTTTCCCTTTGTGTGCAGCGGAACCAGCAAACCTCTTGAAGATTTTAGATTTTCCTAGTTTACCCGAAGGCGTCACGAAAACAACGGGTTTCTGCTCCAATCGGCGGTCGTCGCAAGGACCGGACGTGGCCTACCGAGTCTCGAAAGAGGCGCAACTAAGCGCTCCTACCAAACAACTGTATCCAGGTGAGTTTACTTTTACGCTAATCCCATGCAGGTGTTTGACTGGATTCTGTTTTTACGGACTTTCTAGGGGATGAAATGGAAAAACAAAGCGGGAGACCAATTTCCGTTTTTTGTTTTATAGGCTTTCGTATAATTGATTATTTACGTCTGCTAACCATTATAAACTTTGAATCTGTTCATTGAAAAAGTCCAGACAATGAAGGAATTTTAAAATATTTAAAGGCAGAGCTAAGTATACTTAGATAAGCATTTAATGTAATAAAATTGCGTAAACATAAGGAATAGTAACTACATTGAATAATATTCATTTATTTCTGCATTTATTTGCAATTGGTTTTATTTTAAAATCATTATACGGGATTATGTCATATGACTACCAAAACACTATTCATTTATTTTCATTATAATTGTTATTTTGTTTTACACTCACCTTTTTTTTTACTGGATTACAGATTATATTTTAGCATTTAACAGCACAAAATATTTTTTTGAAAGCACAACATTCCCTTTTTTAGTATCTGAAAACGTGGCAGATAATAGATGCTAGTTAACCTAAAAAATCATTCTACAACTACAATAAAATCTTGATTTTAAAAAATTTTTAATTTAACTGTTCCGATTAATGTTAATGTTTAGTTGGTTCTAGTCTCTGTTTTGATTTTTTTTTATTCGAGAGGAAAGCCTAGCCAGTGACATCACTCCATCCCATTAATTTTTCCACATGATTAAACTCCGCTTTGGCCACCTCATCCTTAAAAAATGTCTACCAATAAATGACAAAGAGATGCTAAACGGAATTGGACAACACGTCGAGCTCTTGTGGAAAAGTGAGCGCAGACGTTCAGTCATCAAACTCGGGACGATTAGTTAAAAATTCAGACGCAGAAGTACTTTCCTATTACCTTTACGACTCGAAAAGAGCAAGCTAATTATAGCGCGCTTTTCCCACGCTGCGGTATGTCTCCTAAGGATTGCCAAATTTGCGCCTGGGGCTACAGAAGCAAATAACGCCTGCGGCTACCAGTTTTCTGACTCAAATGCTTCAACTGGTGGGTGCTGAAAAAATCTTCAAGAGGACTCCCGTTTGACTAAACATAACATTATGATAATATACATGATGTTTAGTTGTGAAATGCTTTAACCATACGGAAATTAGGATGTCATTTTCTTCTTTGCTCTTATGTCTTGAGTAAACAGAGTTTCGGAATCGAGGGCGCTGTTTACGTAACGAGCCCCAACTAGTGCTAACGCTGCGAAATGCAACAGAATGTAGGCTGGATTTACGCTTTTAGTTCGGGAGATATGATGTATTTTCATTATTGGCCGCTTTGGATCACTCTTCTTCACTTTTGCAATACACTAAGAGCGATGCACATTGAAACCTGGCAGTTTCCCCATGTCAAAATTCTAAATAAAAAAAAGAGTAGGGCTAAAAAAAAATCCAAATCTCGCAAATCAGGAGTGAATTTTCCCAATGATGTTTGGAAAAATTATTGGCAATTGCCATATCTGTTTAGAATATTAATAATCGGACTAATAATTGGACATAGGCTTTGTCATCATCATTGATGCGACAAAAGCCTAATTGTCATCATACCCAGAAACTGCATATGACGAAATTGGAATTACATTTGCATTCATACACCATTTGCTCCTTTCACCGCATTATAGTATAGTTGTTATTGGACGGTAGTCAATTCAGCTATGGAGTTTCTTCCAAGTCAACTTAAACCTTTCACCGGTTTGCTCTGAACTGCCTTATCCAATTGTTCCGTGCAGAAAAATCGCCACTACGAATGACCCGACTTTTGAACTCTTTCCTTTGGCTGACCAGGTGATGTCTTCCCTGAGGACTTTTCCATCTTGGCCACGGTGAGGCCCAGGAAGGGAAGCCAATCGTTCCTGTTATCGGTCTACAATGAGCAGGGAATCCAGCAACTGGGTCTGGAAATGGGGCGCTCGCCCGTTTTCCTCTACGAGGACCACACGGGGAAGCCCGGACCGGAGGACTACCCGCTCTTCCGGGGGATAAACCTGGCTGACGGAAAGTAGGTGGACTGCCTTTTGTGGGGATCCGTATCAAAAAGGTTAAGGCTCGCAAGATTGGGCATGGAGGCTTCAGGTTTTGCTTTAGGATTGGGGTCTAGCGTTCAGGTTTTTAGTTGGGTAGTGGAAAGAGAAGGGGCTTCTGGGGTAACTCAGAACATGTTTGAACCGAGATCACCTCTCCTTGTTCTTGTCCAGGTGGCATCGAGTGGCCATCAGTGTGCACAAGCAGACCATCACGCTCATTCTGGACTGTAAAAAGAAGACCACCCAGAAGCTGCTCCGATCGGACCACCCCATCATCGACACCAAAGGAATTATTGTCTTCGGAACAAGAATACTTGATGAAGAAGTCTTTGAGGTTGGCACGCTTTGACTTCGTTTTACAGATACTGCAAAAAGCCTTTAGAATGAATGAACGCATTGAGTCTTTCTTTTGGAAGTCTGTAATGGACATTGGTGCCTATTTGTGGTTTGAGGCGGTGGTGGTGGTGGCGGCGGCGGCCATTTCCTCTGTAGACATGTCGGTGACCGAGCGTGCCTGACGCCTGCCACCCACGCGTCACAAATCGCAGTGCCCAGTAGCATTAGCCGCAAGGCGTATATCTTGACCAAAAGTTAAAGTGTTTAGTTCAAAGTTTTTGAGGGATCACCTGACAGCAAAAGTTCCATTTCCGAAATCAGCATTAGCGCTTTCGGGGCCACAAAATTTAACTTGAAGATTTTATCTTATCGGGGGCACAATTCCGATGACTTGGATAGATTATTTTATTTATTTATTTATTTATTTTTTTCCCTCTTGGCAAGAATCATACTGGCTAAGTATAGTTTTGCCAACAATTTGTTTGAAGCGAAATAAGAAAACATATCCCAAATGACATTTTCTCAACAATGGTTTGTCTTTAAGTTGATTTGCTGTCCTGCGGTTTTATTTCATTTGTCCAACTTTTGCTTTTTCAATTAACACAAATATGCCGCAGTTATGCCATGATGCATTTATTGAAGATTGTAAAATTCATGGCAAGTCATGACTCTGAGATATGACTACCATTTGTCATTTTAACTAGTACTAAAGAGTTAGATATTGGATAATATTTCCTTTATTACCGTTTGGAATTATCATGAGAATCGAAAAACTTTTAGAGGTTTCTGATGGAATAGAAAAGAAAATAATCAGAATAGCTTTCTGGATGCTATTAACGCATTCACATGCTCACCACGATGAACTAATTAGAAAAACGATACTTCACCTGAAATCTATTGAATTCTGGCATGCTTAAAAAAAGGAATCATCGGCACCTTGCTAATTAGTAGCAGAGGACGATTGGCTACGACTGATGCCGAGCCAGCCAACCTCGCGACTCCCTTCCACTCACCCGCGGCGGAGCGTTTGAAATATGACATCACCCCCGCCCCCCTACTCGCGAACGACCAATCTCCTGATGTGAAATCTTCTCAAACTGTTAATCAAAGCAGCTTGCTATGCAAGATTCATGCCAAATCTCTCTCAACTCTTGAATTAACATGTGGTGTTCAAAAGGTATTTTTTTTCTCCAGCGCTCCCCCTATGGCTGACGTAATATTACACATCTGGGAAAAAAATAACATGAGGCCATTTTTTAAAGAAGGCCTGAATACACTATTTATTTCACAGTGGCGAACCAATCACAAAGTGTCTAACAATAAATATTACTTGGTAGAATCATTGGCGCACTAATTCATACCTGTCAACCTCCCTTTATTAATGATTGCAATCCCTCTTACTAAGTGATAGAAACCGTATTTACGCATCATAAGGCGCACTTAAGTCAATTTTTTTTGGACGGGGTGCCCAATCAGTCGGTGCGCCTTTTCTATGCACTAAATTCAAGATTCTGTAGATGTCGCTGTATGACGCAGACAGCTTGACTGTCTGGGTACATTGCTTGCTGACATGCTATATACTTAAATAGTGAAAAAAGGAATGCGCGTGCGCATATCGTGCTAAAAGCATGACAAGATTAGCAGTTGACGATGACATTTTCATCTGAGAAAAATCGTCGAGACGATCATTATTAGAGCCGAAATGGCTAAAACGAGATAGGTTTTACAAAAAAAACGTAAATAATCCCGTACAAAGGTTGTTATACGACGTACACAATTTGAAATAATCAGGAAAACGTATAAGTTGACACATATGTTAATTGCTCAAGGTGTAAATAACACATTTCTGCTCTCTATTCTTAAGACAACAACCCGATATTTGCCAATTTGACAGTCTGCCATGATTTGTTTTAACGTCCTTTGATGGATTTAACATGTACAGTAAATACATTTGAAATAGTGTTATCGGGAACTAAAAAGTTGCCACGTTAGTTTTAATAAAGTATAATTAGCCAGGCCAAAGGAGAAGAGTGCACCCGGAGACAAAAATTGTTTTATAAAGAATGACGCCACACTTAAACTATCCAAATCCGAGCTGGGCTATCGGCGGTCCGACTCCCGGCTGTTACCGTGGGAACGAGGCGATATATTTTTTTGCTTTAAAAGCCTCCCCCGCTGTTCATCTTGGCAGTTTGCAGTCGAGACAGACAAGACGAAGGGAGAAATTGGAAAACCACACTTTCCTAAACTGTTCTCCCCTCGCTCCCTTCACCCCGTTTAGTCTGATCGAGGGTTTGTTTTATTTTATTTTTTTGGTGTCTGCGTCATTTAGCTGGAGTTCAAGCAGTCCAGCCAGAAATAATTACGTGTAGGAACACATGGAAGCTTGGAAATTTTCTGACTAGAACATACAGAAATGTTTTATGTGCAAAGGAGAAATAAATGTGTTTGATGATATGGTAATAATTACAGATTACATTTAGTTATTTTTAAAAGAGCACTAATGTGATTTGTTGGGGATAAAAAGCTCGCCTTTGACAAAAAAAATCATATTTGATTGTGAACAAATTTGCAATGCAATGACGATAAAATTCTATATACTTTTGCAAATAAGTAGTCATCTTTTAAAGAACAATTACGTTTTAGTGGAGAATAATTTTTCCAAGTCATGTCAAAATGTCGGAATGTTGATAAAATAAAATTCATATTTTCTAGGGAAATATTATGCAAAAAACTATTGTATACGTATGAGACAAAAACTGTCATTTTCTGATATATGCTATATAAATACTCTACTACATATTGAATACAATTAAAACAACCATTGACAATACACCTTTTGTTGAAAAATGATAAATTATACATGTACTAGCCCCAGTAAAGTTATGCTTATGAAATATCAGCTACGTCAACATGTTCCGTGGACTCCCCCCGCCTTCAGATATGTGATTCAGTGGCGGTCAGGCAATTGTAAAAGTACTTACCCAAAAACGTCAAGCTTTGGTTTGTGGTTTGGTTTTTAAGGACGATGTCGTGGTCAGCTGGACAAACGTCCATGAGTACCCTTCAGTTACTCAATTTTGGTTCCACCATTGTTGTTCCAAGACAAAGCCGTGACTGGAAATAAAACAAACACAATTGGCTTGGCTCATTCAATCCTATTCAATGCATAGAAAGTCTTATTTTTCATTTATAATGGCGATAAAGACGGAAAAACTACAGTAAGACAACGTCAATTGTGAGGCTGGCGAAAAGGGGGATGCGCGTGCAAAGGCAGTTTTCGCCAACTCTGGAAAAAGTGATGAGCTTGCATCTGAGGTCAGTCTTGGAATTGTGGCCACATGGCGTGACATCATCCAGAGGTTTCGCTTTCTTAGTCTCGCAAACCGTGCGAAACGTTTAGTTTTTAGAAGCCCTGAAGGTTTCATGACTAGATTTACACTCCGCGTACATTTTGATTGCACCCACTTTTTTATGTGATAATTAAACCAGGAATTATGATTTTATTACCTCCATATAACACAGGGGCCTCAAATTTACGGCCCACTGGACAATATTTCGCAAAAAAAGGTCAATAATTTGAAATAAATTAAATGATTTACTCATTGGCTCACTTTTGGGGAGAGAAATCTATTCAAATAGCCATAAATAAAGAACTAAAGGAAAAAGACTATCTGTTAAAATGAGTTTTTTACGCAAATCATTCGTCATGTTTGCTCCCTTGTATTTCTTTAAACCAGTCCGCCATTTTTTTCTGGGAATAGCCAAATGTGAACGATGTGTGATATCAGGAACGGATCTAATTTCCACTGAATATGACCCGTAGAGATGCGAGATTAAGATCTTTAGCTGTTAGTGATTAACAGAAAATGCGAGAAAATGTAATCATGGTACGCTTCATTTTTCTTTAATTGGATGCTGATTTACGGTCAGCGAGTTGAGCTGGCAGCCCGAGTCTACCAACTGGCCTAAAGTCAAAATGCGGAATATTCTCTTTGTGTTCCGTAAATCAGGGACTTGGACGCGGACCTCCCAGGGTCGCACGGGGATAGGCGTGTCACTAACCCCGTTTGTCCTGAGGATTTAACCCTAATCAAGCTGCTACGTGAGGTGGAACAAGAAAATCATTGCTGGATTTTAGAGTGCAACATTCGGTAATGCTTCTGGGACACCGTCATTAAGTTGATTGTGTTTACGGACTACTTAACAAAAAAAGGCATAGACTCATAAGGAATCAGAAGAAAACAGCAATTGGACAGATGATATCGTCACAATTCAGAACAACATACACAGTGATTGATCTTCGTAAAGTTTGATATCGTCACAACTGGTTCAACACAAAGAGGCTGCTTAACATAACATTTTTAACCTGAACTTTGACAAACGATGCGTAAAAACGCCAACATTTTTGAGGTTTTTTTTCGGATGGGTTTGTTGTGCAGATGTTGCAAAACAAAAGTCCCATCATGGGAATGTATTTGAGAAGGCTCGGGTCCAGAGAACTCAGTCCAGCCTGAAAAGTTTTGGGTCAGGTTCAGTTGGGGAGACAGATGTTTGGCTCCATCTTTCCTACCTTCACCTGGACTCAAGCACAACAGTGCGGTGCTCCAACAAAGACTGTGACAAATGTTTGCCTCCCACTTCCATTTGCAATTTAATCAGCGCATACATGACATGTTTGATCAACGATGTTTTTCTGGTCGTGCTTTAGTGACTAAGGAACGTGTAATTACAGCGCACTCACTTCAACCAGAAATGTTGCATTCACATTTTGCCAGCGAATCACATCTGTACAACAGCTGCACACATAACGCTAAAAAGAACTGTTCAGGGTCCAAGTCAGGGAAGGAGAAGATTAGCCTAGACGTTGTGGACGAATGGCCGAGAACTGAAGAAAGGACAGTTGAAGTCAAAGTTATTTGTAAAACAAGATTGGTTTGAAGTAGTTATGTTAACCACGGGCGCTCTCAAAAAGAGTTTGTAATCCAGATTTCGTCTGATCTAAACCACACTGGCACTTGGTGTACTAGGTTTTGTTCAGTTTGGAAGAAAATTAAATCAAAGATCCACGTATAGGCGGGTATGACTATCCCGGTGATGTCACTTTACCAGTTCGCATCATGACAACCTCTCCACTTCTGTTACTGGGTGGATTGAAACTAGGAAATTAATTCCTTGCGTGATTCCAACATACTTTGCCAAAAGATACTGATAAAGAAGATTCTTACTATCAAGTATCAAACTATGACTCAACATTGTAAATCCCCCCCCCCCCCCCCCCAATAACCCTAATTTGAAGTCCCCCCATAATTAGTCAACCAATGTCTTACTTGTAACCCTAATCTCGCCCCATGTGAGGTTTCAATTCCAATGAAGGGATTTACTACTCATCTAATTTCTGGAAACTTGCAAAACAAAGGCCAGGAAACACGGTCCCGTTTTTCTCAACAGCTCTACGAATGTTACTCCCGACCAAGTGTGAGCTCATTTTCATATACCAAAATCCTATCCTCCCCTCAGAGCACAGCTGCGACTCACCAAATCTAACGAGAAAACCCACTCCAAAACCTCCCATATTCCAAAACGGAGATATGGTCACTTGACCATTTCGGGGCTACTCCATTCCTCTGGCCCTGGAAGAAACTCGGGATTTGTTTTCTTGCACCCAAAGTAAGAGACAGTGCTAAGCCACAACAAAACAGGAAACCTAATTTATCCCACCCACTCTGAGGACTATTAAAGGATCACAACGTTTAAGTGTTTGACTCCACAAAGTGACTCTCATTTCTTACATTGTGCTATCCGAGAATGAGGGGCTAACTAAAAACACGGAACAGTTTTTCCTCCTTATTGCCTTTCTTCATCCCCATTAGTTTGACCCAAGTACTTTGCGTCTTGGAAAGATGTGCTATGACATCACTGCATTTGGAGGTGCGATGAGAACATGTTTGGGCCGAAGCAAAAATGAGTGTCGACGTTAATGTAGCAGACACACACAGCTCCGCGTACTTCCAGTCTAGCCTGGGGATCCCACTGAGCCTTCGTCTTCTTTTCCTTTCTCTGGCGCTCGCCTTGCCATCAATCTCACCCCGCTTGTCAGCATTTTTTCTTTCTTAAAGAACTGTTTTACCGCCCACTGGCCAGCCCCTCTCCACGCTGCCATACAATCTCCTCTAAGTCAAACTTCTACAGGTCCGCTCATGTTACGCGCAATCATATGACCATCACCTCTAAGGCATTCACGTTTATAAAAGTGCGGAACCCTGTGGAAAAAGGGGTGAAATAAACACCCTGAAGTCAAATTCAGACCCCACCAAATTTGGCTGCAGATGTTCTGCTTTGTCCTCATTTGTTGTTGGTCCGTCCCCCCTCCTGTCCTTGTTTGTTTAAATGCATAACTTGGTCGTCTCGCTCACTTCCTGTTTCGTGTTGTTTCCAGGGAGACATCCAGCAGCTAATGATTGCAGCAGACCACCGCGCCGCCTATGACTACTGCGAGCACTACAGCCCCGACTGTGAGGTGGCCGTTCCCGACCAACCGCAGAACCAGGACCCCAACACTGACGACTACGTGAGTGGTCACAATGAATTCTTTAGAAATATCACCTCATTTTCAGGGGGGCCTCGTCCATAGGCAAGTCTTAACATTTAGTTTTCAAGCAAGTCCAACTACATTTCTAGCACGTCAAATCAATACTTCAAGTCACGTGTCATGTTAACACTTCAAGGCTTTAGACATACGTATGACTAGCACATATGTGACCTAATCCCACCTATAGTTCAAGCCAAAAATAACCCAAGGACTAATATGGATTAATATGGTTGCCTTGAAAGAGGTCCCTCATTTTTATTGACAAAGTACGTTGTCTGCAGCAGGTGGGGCAATGATGATGAAAGATCCCTGTCCAAACCCAAATTCCTACCTCCAATCCAGGCTGCTAATTAACTGTGACCTAGCAAAATTTTTACTGAAACGTGACCTTTGAGTGTAACATTCACTCAACAGGCAAATCATTCCTCATTCGTGGACAGTGTAGCAAGTTGGAACAGAGGGAAGGGAGTCCAATAAAGGTTTCTACAAGTCCAAGGGATTCCTGTTCCTGTGTCTAGATCAATTGCACTTGATACTAATTACTGCGTTCCAATTCTTTGCCACTACCAAGGGTGGCCATCATCGTATATTGATGACTAAATACAGGATTTTCTCATTGTCCCTCATTAATGATCTAGAACACAGAGGAGGACAGTTACTATTATGAGTACCCCTACTATGAGGAGGAGAACGGAAAAACGACTGACTCGACTGATGCCGAGGAGACAACTCAGGATGTCAAGGTAGTCGATCAATAATGGTGATGCTTAAATACGTTGCATCACAGCAAACGTGCGCTACTTTGCATTATAGGTGACGGACAGCCTGGCATCCAAAGTTGAAGAGGCCGTTAGTGCCGCTGGCACAGGTGGCAAAGTAGTCATCTCTTCATCTTCCGGTTCGTCTTCCAGCACGGGCTCTTCCTCCAGCAGCTCTTCGTCAAGCACCACCGATGACGCCGGTGCATACGACGGTTATGACAACTATGGGACTTATGACAATTACTATGATCCATCCGAGACCGATGGTTCTCAGCCCAAACTGGATCTGGGAGTGGCAGGAAAGATTGATCTGGGAGCAGGAAGCGCTGTGGAAACCAAGGTTGTCTCCGGTGTTGGTGTTGGTGGTGGAGGAGGATCCTCAGTCACAATCAACAAAACAACTGTAGGTGAATTTCTCAGATGTAGACATAAGCTGTAAAAGTCGCGGAGCCAGTCTAAATCCCGTGCATATTCCTAGCTCGGAACGGCCTATGGCGACTACGGTGATTATGGCGACGGAGATTACGGTGTGGACAGCGACGTGATTACTGGCGGAGGCAGCAGCAGGTAGAAGACGAGTCCTGTGACATCCTCTCAATCACCAATTTTAGGAGTTGTGACTTACTTGGATAACATGATAGAAAGACAACTTGGCTTTGACTTCTTGAGAATCCACTTGACTCACAAATATATTTTCCACCCTTGTGATTGACTCTACTTTCTGCACAAATCCCAGACGCACCGTTCACATTGGTGGTGGTGGTAGCAGCAGCGGAGGCACCATCAACCTTGGTGGTGGCAGCAGTACTATCGACCTGGGCCTTGGCGGAGGAACCATTGACCTCGGTGCTGGGAGCAGCAGTACCATCGACCTTGGTGGCGGAAGTAGCAGCACCATCACGCTTGGTGGCGGAGCTAGCGGCAGCAGTGGCACCATCTCCCTGGGCGGTGGAGGCGGCGGCGGCAGCAGGAGTGGCACCATCTCCCTGGGCGGTGGAGGCAGCGGCAGCAGCAGCAGCACCATCAGGCTGGGAGGTGGAAGCGGCACCATCGGAGGTGGCAGCAGCAGTGGCACCATCTCACTGGGTGGCGGCGGAAGCAGCAGCAGCGGCACCATCGCCCTCGGTGGCGGATCCGTTTCGGTCGGAGGTGGTTCGGTGTCAGCGGGAGGCTCCTCCACAGTGGGAGGCGGATCGGCCAGCGCCGGAGCCGGAGCTGGTGGTTCC
The DNA here is from genome assembly GCF_051989625.1 of Stigmatopora argus. Classification (NCBI taxonomy): domain Eukaryota; kingdom Metazoa; phylum Chordata; class Actinopteri; order Syngnathiformes; family Syngnathidae; genus Stigmatopora; species Stigmatopora argus. The sequence continues at coordinate 3,369,099 of NC_135402.1, forward strand.
ATCGCCACTGGAACTGGACTAGGCATTGATGGCGAGGGGGACTACACTGACCTCGACTCCTTCAAGGAGGAGCACATCAATAACTATGATGATTTGGATCTGAATATTTATGATGAGCACTACGATGACTTGGAATACCCTGACAAAGGTTCTAAAGTGCTTCCGGCAGAGACCGAGTACTATGGACAGGTAGGATAGAGCCATCTGAAGAAGGCATACAGAAAGACAACGCGTGGCTAATTCTCAGGTTCATTGTTCCAGGTCGATGGCGTCCGTGGTGAAAAAGGACAGAAAGGAGAACCTGCCATTATCGAACCGGTGAGTATCAACAGGCAAATCTGGGGGACATGACATGACTTACTCTCACTTCCGACAGACTCTGACGAGCTAATGTACAAAAACATATTATGGACAACCCACGTACTGAATGAATTGAATCAAAGTCGAGACTTTGCTTCTCGAAGATTATCGGTCTAGATCTATAGACATGTTGTGACTCATCCCGGGATACTCGTATGGATGATTGCATCCACCGTCCACCGAAGGACTGAGAGCTAATGTACCACTGGTCATCGGAACGCCAATGTAAACATTTGGAGAAGAGCCATGTGGGGATTGTCAGTCATGTGTAAACACAATACGCGCCGTGTCTAAACACTGGCAGAACGCGGTGGAGAAATCCTTCAAAGGTTTTTCGCTCAGAACCGAAGATGCATCGCTCCCAAAACAAATGTCAACGAGTATACATGACAGACCTTTTTCATATTTACACTGTCTGCGTGTTTAGCTTCTCTGTCTTCCAGACAATAGACAGATGTCTACGATTTCCCATCGTATCGGGATGTTTTTTTTCCAGGGTAGACAAATGTGACATGTCATTCACGACAACTCTGAGCAATTTCGCGAGGTAAACAATCAATGGGCAGCGGCTGGGATACCGATGAGGTCACTGAATTGCATCCCAGCTTGTTTTTGGGGGGAAAATATTTGAACTAACTTATACCTTTCCCATGTATTTGATGCACCCTTAGAGAAGTAGTTTCTAAAATAGTTTCATCCTTGCTACCCAACCATTGTAGGTGTCTTTGCCAATTTTTCCTTTGGTGCACCATGGTTGCATACAACTTTTTCCACAAAGGTTTTTTCTAAACCTGCTGACCTCCCACTACACTCATTTTCAAGTGTCTCCCTAATTCCTTTAAGCCAAGAACTGTATTCAACATCCATTTAAATGTTGGCGCAACCATTCCCTGGATACGATTCCATACCTATCGATTCCCTCTCCTTCTCTGCCCAGAACACTCACTCAAAAAAGGTCAAAATTCAGTCTTAATAATCATGATCTTAGCACTATATCGTCTGATTTAATTTCCCACACCGTCCTAGGACAGTCAACTCATAACGTTAACGCCAAAAACGCAAATTCTGCTTCGGATTCAACCCGACGCACTTGCCTTTGCAGGAACGTACGCGCTAAGGTGCGCCGTGCACTGCAGGGCTTGTTGACTGTGCAAATTAATCACTCACTCAAGTGTCGGAATGACAGGCAGGAATGCACGTTAAGGCTTGACCTTGTCATCCTAATAAGATTTTTCAAAAAGTGCACCTCCGATAACGACTCGTGTGTTTTGTGCCTTGCAGGGAATGCTAGTGGAGGGTCCGCCTGGGCCTGAGGGGCCAGCGGTAAGTCAAGCCGCCGGAACATTGTCCTACGCGTGGCTTTTTCTTTCTCTTCCCGTCCCGGCCTGTTTATGTCAGCACAGAAAACAGGCCTTGATTCCCCCTTCCTTCAGAAAGGGAGCGGTCGCTCTCCCAGATGAGATACGGTCTTGCCCAGATGTTCATTTTTAAGCCCCCCACCTTAATTCACTAACATATAAAGAGCGCTCCCTAATGGATGCCCTGTATCTCGGTTCGGCAACATGTCATCTGTTAAAAAAAATAAAAATCCCTTCATGACATGCACGTGAGAGTTCAGTGTTAACATTTTTCATCTTATTGTGCTTATAAAACAGGGTCTTCCCGGACCTACGGGTGCCGCAGGCTCACCAGGTGTTCCTGGAGATATCGGCGAGAGGGTGAGCCCATTCATGCCTTTATCGGAAAATGTTTATGTATAACGTTATTGGTTTATTGTCTACACATAAGAAGCCTTACACAACCTGAACGACTTACAATAAATGCATTTAAACGATCTACACCTAAATATTTCATTTTCCACAAAAGCTAGGAAGCAATAGCTTATGTTAGTTAATGTTAAAAAACCCGGTGACAAGAAATATAGCCTCACGTACGGAAGATATCATTTCGATTTCATTAAAATGATCTGCCAATAGAAGAGGAAAGTAAGATTTATTTGAAAAATCGTGGCAATCTTGATCCTCCAAAATTGGGGCTTATAAAAGAGGAAAACGAGGAACTGACATGTGGAATATATTATCTAATTTGAGCTAAATTGTCTGCCAACACAAGAGGAAAATGTGACTTGGCAAGCTGTGCTGAAAAAAGGCAACCAACAAGCATATTTTGCCTTGATTTGAACAATTTCATCTTGGTTATATTTGAGTAGTTGCAGTGTAAGAAGTTTGTCATTAAACTGGGATGTCATTTTTATGGACGTCTGTATTTACACTAATTGTTTTGTTTGTGGTTTTTTTTGCTCACCCGTTAGGGTCTTCCGGGTCGTTCTGGTCTACCTGGTGCTGATGGTCTACCAGGACCCCCTGGCACTGTCCTGATGCTGCCTGTAAGTAAACAATAAAAACAAATGTCATTAAATAGAGTACTAATAGTGTATAAAGTTTTGCAAATGTTTTTTTTAATCACTCACTATTCAAGCATGATTTATTGATTTAGGTTCATGATTTTTTTCCTGATCGGTATTAGAATGTATTAATTGGAAATTGGCCTACTGTTTCCCTTTTTTATTTTATTTTTAATGTTAAAACACTTTGTGCACTAGCAGCCTCTTGTGGCATTTGCTGCAACAACATCAACAATAATCTGACATATTATAATTCATATTTTACGCACAAAGTTTCTTGAGCTTCATTTGGATTTGAAATAACATTTTACATCTTCAAAATGAATAATTGGCATCAAAAGTGATTAACTTGTTGCCTGCCAATAACTCTGATAAGGGTTTCAATTAACTGGACTGGGAGGTACGGCATCACCAGTTTATCTCAGTCCAGAACTCGCTGCCAGTCGTCCCAATTCAAATGGATTGGACCTCTGACCCAGGGACTGACAACCGATTTGTTACTTAAATTAATAGACTGAATATTAAGACAGGTATCTCAATTCCAGTCAAATTGACCAAAAACAAAAGACATTACCGTGTTCATTTTAATTATTGAAAAGAAGAAAAACAACAATAATGTTAAATAATCTTAAAATGACCTGTCACGTTTTCCCGCTGATCTGATGAGTTTCCCAGAAGTGAGTTTGCGCTTTTTTTTCTCTTTCCATAAGCCGAGTCTGCACAGGATGTCTGTCATTCTGCTGGAAAAATGATTCTCTGAGAAAAAGAGAAGAAAAAAAAAGTACTGAGCACGTTGAGTTCATTTAATATTGTGATTTCGGAATAAAACCTCACATATGCGTACCAGTGAGTTTACCATTGGGCCAACTAGCTAATGAAAGCCACGTGAAAAGCGCAAAAAAATACCGAAATGGTGGCGAAAGAGGGAGTGAATCACCACTGTGTGTATATTGCCTCTGGATATATACTTTAAAAGAAAAAAAAAGTATTATTCAGACCATAAATTCCTGTTATAGCGTGTCATCAAGACCAGTTTTCAGACTCCGAGTCAGATTTCCGCAAAAATCAATCAGCAAAACATGAGGTGATATATGGAATATTAACTTAATTTGCGTGAAAATGATCTAATAGCTTGAAAAGTCCAACTCCAAATCATTGCATTGGCATCTCCAAAGAAGCCAAAAACAATTGTAATCATTGGCGGATGCCGGGGTTTGCAAATTTGACCTTAAAACCAAGGGTGACTTACCGCAACATTAGCATTCGAATTGACCCGCAATTTAGACAGAATGGGTCTTTTAAGATAATTTTTGTAACCGCAAACTATTTAAAACAGTGATTTTTTACGTGATGCATCTTCCTCAAGTCCTCAAGTTCGAGCAACTGTCCATTTCGATAGCCACGTCATTACATGACCCAATCGCTCAGGATTGCGGGCCCCTCAGAGCCGTGTGAAAGGGGCCAATGACATATGACTCAGATGTAATACAGTCGTCTGTCCGCCAGATGGCAGGTTTAGCATTTCTGAAATTGGTCTCGGGTGTCCCAGATGGAACGATAGAAAAGATCCTTGCACTTATATTAAACCCGACAGACTTGTTTGCCAATCGCTGGGCACAAAATAAACCAGATGTGACCCTGGAGGGGTTCCACGGGATTAACACTTTATGGATTTACTCTCTTGTAGTTCCGATTCAGCTCTGGAGGGGGAGACTCTGGGCAGAAGGGACCCGCCATGTCAGCCCAAGAGGCTCAGATGCAGGCAATCATGCAGCAGGCCCGGGTACGAGTTTGCTCAACGCCACGTTGTCGGATACGAAAGGATGCTGTCGTCTTATGATGCTCATTTTCGTTCTTATTCGCATAGCTGGCCATGCGTGGATCGACCGGTCCTATGGGATTGACCGGCAGGACTGGGCCCTTGGTGCGTCCCTCCCCGAAGGAAACGACTTGGGGTGACGGTGTCAATTAACTGTGCTTTTGTTCTAGGGTCCTCCTGGTGTTGCAGGACTGAAGGGAGAGTCTGGAGAGGCCGGTCCTCAGGTCGGTGATATTTTACAATTTGAAATGCGTTCCGCTATTCGTAGTACGAATAGAAATAAAGGCTGTTGCTTAGCCGTTATTAATGTAATGGACGATTTACCATTTCATTTTAAGAAGAATCTGAATTTCTTCCCATGTTTGATTTCATTGGTGAATTTTTCTCAAGATCTTTGGCTGATACAGGAAATTTTTTTCACAGGGTCCACGAGGACCACTGGGATCAGGTGGACCTCCAGGGAAACCCGGCAGAAGGGTACGCATGACACTAAGTAAAGACACCAAACCAGGAGTGCCCAGAGAAAACCCACGCAGGCACCGTGGACAACACACAGGACGGCCATAGACCGGCCTGTGATTGGCTTGCCCTGCCTAGTGCCGATAGTTAGCTGGGATAGGCTCCAGCACCCCTAGCGTCCCTCAGGAAAATTAATTAATAACCTGATTATGGCAGTACATTTAAAGTAAAATCTGAACTACTTTTGCATGATCAATCGCAATTAATCTCAAATGGTTTATCTCACACGATTCATCTCACACGATTCATCTCACACGATTCATCTCACACGATTCATCTCACACGATTCATCTCACACGTTTCATCTCACACGTTTCATCTCACACGATTCATCTCACACGATTAATCTCACACAATTAATCTCACAAATTCACATTATTGAGATCACAATCTCAATCTCACACAATTAATCTCACACGATTAATCTCACACAATCTCACACAATTAATCTCACACAATATCACACTATTGAGCTCACACAATCACACAATTAATCTCCCACGATTAATCTCACACGGTTAAAGCTAGTAAGCATTGCCCAGCCATTAAGACAAAATCCTTACTTTGTGCAGGGTCGCGCCGGAGCTGACGGCGCCAGGGGGATGCCAGGCCAATCCGGTACCAAGGTATGCAGACGCTCTTACGTATTCGGCTTGGTGACTTGCTCAACATCCCCAAGTGCTGCAAGGTTTTTTGTTGTTTTTTAACCCAGGGAGATCGTGGATTTGACGGTTTAGCGGGACTTCCTGGAGAAAAAGGACACAGAGTGAGTTACAATTTTGTAGGTTAGTCTTTGTTTCCGTTTATGTCAACGCGCCTCGTTCCAGGGTGAAGCCGGACCCCATGGACCGCCCGGTGGTCCCGGCGAGGATGGCGAGAGGGTAAGACATTCACCCACGTTATTTTTGGTGGACCCGTCGTCTACGGTTCATGTGATCTTGGTCTTTGTATTGTTTTTTTTCGATTTCAGGGAGATGATGGAGAGATTGGACCAAGGGGACTTCCTGGGGAACCAGTGAGTGTTCCCATTTTTTGAGCTCATCTTGAAAACCACCTTAGGGCTGCAGTTATGAATGCTTTGTCCACAAGGATACGCTACATCGCGTTTGTAAAAAATGAAATGACAGAGTAGCATATCAAAAGCCTTTGGGTTCAAACACAGACACACAATTTCAATTCTAATATTTAATCTCAGATAAATCTTCTTCGTCATTTCATTCTATCATTATTTTAGCCAAACATTGTGTATGTGTAAAAGCATAAACACTAAAAACTACGGTTTTTGCTTGACTCATTTCCTGCAATTCACGCTGACAGCCGTCCATAGCGGGAGAGCTAACCAATAATCATTTGATTTGATTTGTCAATCCCCCAATCTAATATTTCCCCTCTTATTCCAGGGACCCCGTGGTTTGCTCGGACCTAAAGGACCCCAGGGAACCTCCGGACCTCCCGTGAGTCCGGCATCCAAACGGCTATTTCACAGCTAATGCGTTTGCTAGAATTTATGGAAGAGGGATGCAGTACTAATGTGTTTTTATGCGGCGTCCCGCAGGGCATCACCGGAGCCGACGGCCACTCTGGACCCAAAGGCAACATTGTAAGTGACAAATAGAGCTGGGCTTTAAGGAGCATATTGGAAAAATCTCATTTTAGTCTCTGACAGTTTTTAAGGAATAATGGAAAGATCAATATTTGACGGGATTTTTTTTTTCATGTGCAATTTTGAAGGAGTGCAACTGGGCGTTAGCGTAATTCTATGATATGCATAAAAGGAATAAAGCAGGAATTATGGTAATTTTTCTCAGTGACGAAAATATATTTCACATTTGGTGGGTGTACTTTAATAAAACTGCATTTTATTTTTCATATTTGGAACCTTAGGTGAATAAAGTAGAATTATTTTGGTCAGGAAGATACCCACAATATACAAATAATTCAATAAATGGATAAAGTTGTATTTTTCTTAGCAGTTTAGATTCTCTCATTTCTCATTTTCTGAACCACATTATCCTCACTAGGGTGGCGGGGGGTGCTGGAGCCTATCCCAGCTGACTTCTGTATGCAAGATTCAAGTGTTTAATGAAAAACTGCAAAATACTTGCGAGAATAAGTTGAAGAAGTTGACTTGGATAAGTTTGCATGGCAATAATGGATGGAAATAAACTTCTTTGATTGGTTGTGACCCAAAGGGACCTCAAGGAGAACCAGGACCACCAGGTCAACAAGGCAACCCCGGTACTCAGGTGAGCAGATCAACTGAAAAGTGAAAACTTGACTTCCCACCTGAGCAAATTCAGGATTTCTTATTTTCCCCCAATCTGTCCACAGGGTCTCGGCGGGCCTCAAGGTGCAATCGGACCACCTGGAGACAAGGTGCCGTTTTCAGATTTTTGGGGGAAGTAAACTAATGTATAGTTTGAGGCATAAATATGCCGTTTCTGCACTCTTACCTAATGGGATGCTAATGCAAAAGCTCAAGCTAAGTCATGAGCGTGGCATGCCTCCGAGGTATAAATGAAACACGGCTCCCATCCGCTTTTTTAATTAGCAGACTATTCAATAATGGAGCGGGTTTCCCCCAACGCATGCAGATTTATTTCCACCATTTCTATGGAGTTATATATATTTTTTCTTGTGCGGGTTTATAGGGTCCCACCGGGAAGCCTGGTTTGCCAGGAATGCCGGGAGCTGACGGTCCACCAGTGAGTCCCGCTTTTTACAAGCCTCTCAAACAAAATGTATTTTTTTAAATCAATATATAAGAGAAAAGAGTGCCCTTAAAGTTATCATCCAAAAGTACTAGCAATTCATTGAAAGGTCAGTCATCAGTTGTTGTTTTCTACCTAAAAAGTCAGCTTTCATACTAATATGATGACCAACTAGACGGACAAGGAATTCTTAGCCAAATAAAAAAATGAAACAAACACTAATAAAAAAAAGATTTCCCACTACTTCTATTGTGATTAAAATCCTTAAAAATACCACCAATGGCAAACTGTCATTCCAAATTATAATAGCGCCTTTTTTTTCTTTTTACATAACCAAACTAAATAAACACATTATACTTATCATCAGGTAATTAAAAAAAAAATACAATCATTTAAATTACTTTTTCACACATTGTAAATACTTTGAAATTTGTTTTTTTGGGGCAGGGTATATTTTCCAAGAGCCTTTTTCTGGTTAATATTGCAGCTATAAAAACCAAGAAGAAGAAAAAAGCAAAAGTCCCATTCTTATCAATCAATACCTAAACTGCAATAGCTTCCTCTATCCTTCTTTCGCCTGCAGCCTTTATTTCTTCCCCCTCTTTTATTTCTTCCCCTCCCTTCCATTTGTTTGCTGGCGCCTGCCTGAACCTCATCTCGGATCCATTTCCTTCCCAAAGTGGCAACAATAGAAAACCATCAGCCCTCCATTTCCTTCCAATCGCCGCTCTCCCTCGGCCGAAATGAGAAATGTATTCCTCTCTGTAGTGCGTAACATAAACATATACAGACATATATAAAGCTCCGTTTAAGATTCCTAAAAGTGGCTCATCGAGAACAAACTTCTGAGCTAAATAAAATGTCCTTCAGTAGTTTTAGCACTCAGACTTCCAAGACAATATAATGAGTCGGTATATAATAAGCCTTTATGATTGTCATTACACGCAAATGAGCTGATATTTTACTGTTATGATTCATAGGGTCACCCTGGAAAAGAAGGACCTCATGGAGAAAAGGGACACATGGTAATGTTTTCATTCTACTTTCGTCTGGGTACGTGTGAGTGTTTAGTACACGTACTGATTTTATTGTTGTCTGCAGGGACCGGCCGGCCCACAAGGACCTATCGGTTATCCCGGCACACGCGGCGTGAAGGTGAGCGGCCAATCCCGCGATAGCGTGCAAAGTCGAAGGAAAACTATTATTTTGGTTTTATATACAAAAAAGGCAGTAGTGAGGGGGAAAATTTGTTTTGTTTTAGTTGTTGTTTAGGAGAACAGTGCATTGGGAGCAAGAAATTACATCGTGATTTTAGGAGAATAAAGTGGAATTTTCTATTTTTATCAGTTTAAGTTTAACGTCATAAATTATGAGAATGAAATGCGATCATTTTTAAGAGACTAACATTATGAGAATGGAGTTTAAATCTATAAGAGTAAAAAATAAATGAAATTGATGACCTGAGCTATGACTAAGGACAAAAATGAGTTCACTTTTTGTCGTTAAATGAAAGATGTACAATTTTTAGGTCATAATTCAGAAACATGTAATGGGATTTTAATAAGAATAAAATAAATTATTGCATTTTATAAAGTTTTTTAATGGCAGCATTAAAGTAAAGACATTGCAGAAAATATTGATTTGGGGGAGAGTGATTTTCCCATTTTTTAAATTCTCGATGTTAGAATGGAAGCTGTGTCGCTTACCTTATTTTTTATTTTGTCGCATCTCAGGGAGCTGATGGCGTCCGTGGCCTGAAAGGAACCAAGGGAGAGAAGGTATATAAAAAAATGCATTGGAGATGGTGGATGATTATTCATCTTGTGTTGTCTGCTGTCCTCGGATGTCATTTGAAGAATTTCCATTTAAATTAAGCCTCGATTTTTCTTGCCAGGGAGAAGACGGCTTCCTGGGCTTCAAGGGAGATATGGGCATCAAGGGTGACAGGGTGAGTTGCTTTTGTTTTCTTGTTTCAAAGCCGTAAGTACAATTGCTTTGGCACTCTGAAATCACTGCGGGATTGTGGGTAATAAGCAGGTATAAGGTACCGTTACAGTGGTGAGGCACTGGCGGCAATCTCAACAACTCAAGTTGTAATATTTGCAATTTAAGTCACAACTTTGAGTTGTAGACTTAATTGCAGCGTGTTAGCTTGAGTTGTAGATTTAAGCAGCTGTCAAAATTTTACGTCCTGGTTTTAAGTTGAAGCCTTTTGTCACAGGTTTCAAAAAACCTAGATCGTTTGAAGCCTTTAATGAGGAGACTCGTAGGCAATTACAACAAGGCTCTTAACTAACCGCCTGTCCAAACCTTCAACATTGACTCTTGGCATCCAACTTGAATTAGTAACAATAAGCCGTAGTATCACCATCAGTTGTACACTTTTATATATTTGGGTACGGTACTAGTCCTAAAACTAAGAACATTCAGTTCTTTTACCAGATGTAGGGTATCGTAGCCTTGAACCATGAGACTTAACGCTGACTTCCGGCCCATTTCGTTGAGTCATGAACCTTAACACAAGGCCCATCATTTAACCTTGGGTCATCGCTTTTATCTGGGAATCTCAGCCTTTAGCAGTGAGCAGTAGCCTTCCAGTCGATCCATAGTTTTAAACGTAATTTGTGACTTTGAGTCATTGCCTCTTACAGTGAGTTGCAGCTATAACTAGCTTCCATCTGCCACTCCATGGCCAGTGTTAGTGTCAGTCCTCACTTTAAAACGCCACAGCATTCGCCTAACTTGACTTCAAAGAAATCAATGGTGCCTTAAGCCCCGGAAAACCCTGGAGAGTCGCCTCCAGAGCCTAAAGACAACAAGTCGATCGATATCAAAGTGGAGACAAGAAGTCACTTAACAAATTGGCCATTGACCACAATTGACATCCAATCAAACTACATTAATTAAAATCGTTGACTTTAAACATTTGACTTTGACAATTTGGAGCGTTAATAATAAGACTCGTTGATGCACTCTCCACTCAGGGTGAGCTTGGAGCGGCAGGACCAAGAGGAGAAGACGGTCCCGAGGGTCCCAAGGGTCGTTCAGGTCTCCCTGGAGATAACGGCCCTCTTGGCCCATCTGGCGAGAAGGTAAAGAAGCGGCCACGATCCTGTGGCTAAAACGTGAAGCGGGCGGAGCCTCCATCATGTGTATATATTCTCTACCGTCCGTCACAGGGTAAACTCGGAGTGCCCGGCTTACCCGGATACCCAGGAAGACAAGGGCCAAAGGTAACACTTACTTGTCCAATCAATAGATTGTCACTTTATATATTTGAGTATTGTATTGATAATTGCAATTGTCTTTGGCTGGGAACCAACCAACCATTGCCTAGTGCCCATAGTTAGCTGGGATAGGCTCCGGCACCCCCCTCCACAATCATACTGCATAAGGATGAATATGATTTGTGTTTTTCCTCATAGGGATCTCAAGGTTTCCAAGGCTTCCCTGGTGCTAACGGAGAGAAAGGAACCCGGGTATGATTATTCTTCCTTTACGGGTCATTGCGATTGTCCGTCCTAAATTTGTTATGAAATAGAATACTGTGATTTTTCACTCCTGGCTGACTTCCATTCTGTCCACAGGGAACGGCGGGAAAGCCGGGACCACGTGGCCAGCGAGGACCTACGGTACGTGCCTTAGTCAGCAGAGTCGTGACACTAACAGATGGCCATCTTGGCACCGAGATTCAACTTGGTGGGAATCTGGTGGCCTCGCGATAAAATGTAACTATTTCTTGTTTCCCACAGGGCCCTCGAGGAGAAAGAGGACCAAGGGGACCCACTGGAAAAGCTGGCCCAAAAGTGCGCCCAACCAATTTACTTGAAATGTCACATTCATTCTCTAATGGACATCATTGAAATCATTTTTATCATACTTGTCAATGAAATTTTTTACTTACGGTTGGTTAATCCCTTTCCTCAGGGCACCTCAGGGACCGACGGACCACCGGGACCCCCCGGCGAGAGGGTAAATGACTTGATCTCCATTCCCGTTAAATTTCCTTTAATAATGAGCGCTGTCGTTTGTGTGTCAGGGTCTGCCAGGACCTCAGGGACCAACGGGATTCCACGGACCAAAAGGGCCACCAGGGCCTGCCGGAAAAGAGGGACTTCCAGGACACCCTGGACAGAGAGGAGAAACTGTGAGTGGTCACCTTCTAAAAAGAACTAAAAAAAAACAAGACGGACATTTGTCGCTTGAGCCAAGTCTTTTTCTCTTCTACTTTTGTATCACGCAGGGTTTCCAAGGAAAGACCGGCCCTCCAGGGCCCCCTGGCGTGGTCGGACCTCAGGTGGGTGTTTGGTCTTTCCACAATGCAATCCTATCCTAGTTGTTATGAAAATGTTACGAGAAGTCAACTATTCCTTGTGACCCTTATTGTGCAGGGACCAACAGGAGAGACTGGACCAATGGGAGATCGAGGCCATCCAGGACCCCCGGGTCCGCCAGGAGAGCAGGGTCTTCCCGGAGCTGCCGGAAAGGAAGGCGCTAAGGTTTGTTGATAATTGAAAAAATATCCCTTTATTCACAGTGGTGCTCTATCTATGCGTCCTAAAATGGCCTCACAGCCCACGTGAGAAGAAATTTGGCGTCAAGGATGTATGCTGAAGTCATGGATCTGAACTCAGAAACAGTCTTTGTATATCATTAAGTTAAGCCTGGGGTTCTTAGTGGAAATGTATTAATTCTTTTCCAAATCAATTTCTCATTATTTGTGGCCTCATGATTGAAAATGACTTGAAAGTAATTATACTTTTCCGAATTCACTTTAACTCTTTATGGGATTGTGTCTTCCCACCAAAGGGCGATGCTGGACCCAATGGCCCCGCTGGTAAAGACGGCCCACCTGGCCCACGAGGCTTCCCAGGAGAACGAGGCCTACCCGGCCCCGTGGTCAGTATCATTTTCTTTTACAGTGTCATTGCATAACACTTGTAGGCTGTCAAAAGCCCGCCGGCAAGACCTTGAGTGGGCTGGAGTTGAACCACGACGCCATCCTGCCTCGTTTGTTTAGAACTCAGTGCACAAAGTCTTGCTTGTTATGTAACCTGCTTCTACTCTCACATTCAGCTAGAAAGAAACATTGTGAAGGTTTAAGCATTGTTCTGAAAGCTTTGTTTGTGTTTTTAGGGCGCTCACGGTTTGAAAGGCAACGAGGGTCCAAACGGTCCACCTGGCCCAGCTGTACGTACTGCCAAAACCAGACTAAATAACTCATTCATTTCAGATTTCAACTATAAAATGTATAGTACTGTGTTAAGATGAATTCATCAAGATCAGAACTTATAAGCAATGAATGCATTATGTTAGGTTATAACATTACTTATAGTTTTTAATTGCATGGCACAATATTTCTGGGACTTTGTTCCCTTGCCTCGAAATTAACCACTAGAAAGTGTCAAAAAACAGAACTTGACTTTGATATTTTGCATTAAAGGGTTCTCCAGGTGAACGTGGTCCTGCTGGCCCCGCTGGACCCACGGGCTTGCCCGGACGCCCTGGCCCTCAGGGCCCCCCAGGCCCCGCCGGAGAGAAGGGCGGACCGGTAAGAAAACTTTTCATGAAAGGAACTTAATACTACATCCAAAGACAAAAAGAGCCTTTGACAGTTCCAAGTACTATTTTGAAAGTCTTAAATTCTTCTCAGGGAGAGAAAGGACCTCTAGGCCCAGCTGGAAGAGATGGTATTCAGGGACCAGTGGGTCTGCCCGGACCTGGAGGACCCCCTGGACCGCCAGGAGAGGACGGAGACAAGGTAGGATAGAACTTTCAAAACAAATAAGTCGTACAAAATTTAACTCATTTGTAGCATTGTTTGATCGCAAATTCTGTAAAACTAATAGAAAACCACATTGCCTAACAGAAAAAGAAAGCGGTGCATAAAACGGTGAAATAAAAGCAGATTTTTCAAAAGTTAACATGTTCCGTCTGTATGAAAGGACTTTATTAATACTTACGTTCATTTGAAGATAAAATGTCGAGTCGATTTCACATTTGTGACGGCTACGTTTCTCAGGGAGAACTTGGAGAACCTGGCCAGAAAGGAAGCAAAGGGGACAAAGGCGAACATGTGAGTTCATTTGCTTATTTACTCTGTATGTAATCATCTGTAATCATTACTTGACACTTGACTTCAAATTGACAGGGTCCACCAGGCCCCACTGGACCACAAGGACCCGTCGGAGCTCCTGGTCCTGCAGTGAGTATATTAATTCCAAGGCTCGGCTCGCTGTTAAATGAGCCATCGTTGACATCTCTATTTTCTTCGGGTGTGCAGGGAGCAGATGGCGAACCCGGTCCCAGAGGTCAGCAAGGTCTCTTTGGCCAGAAGGGAGATGAAGGATCCAGAGGCTTCCCCGGACCCCCAGGCCCAGTCGGGCTGCAGGTAAGAAATAGTGCAAATGTGTTGAGGAATTTTACCGGTGTCATTTTGACAGATTGCCGTACTGCCGTTTTCTGCAGGGTTTGCCAGGTCCAGGTGGCGAGAAAGGCGAAACAGGCGACGTTGGTCAGATGGTATGATCATGATAAACCGCAACACTCCAAGAAGATTAATTTTCGCAACTTTTCACACTGTTGTGACCATTTTTCTGAAGGGTCCACCTGGCCCACCTGGACCAAGAGGCCCCTCCGGAGCACCCGGTGCTGATGGCCCTCAGGGACCTCCTGGTGGTATTGGCAACCCTGGTTCTGTTGGTGAGAAAGTAAGTCTTCTCATTTTATTGGCTTATTTATCTTCTGAAACTTTTGTCCATCTTCAAGAGCTGTTTTCTCTCCCGGGAAACGTACAAATTTTAGCTTCAGAACGATTGGCTGTTCCGGAATTGAGCTCCGATTGAGGAGATGAATTGTGGCAAATGACACTTTTGCTGCTTCGTACTTCTTTCTTGCCCCAGACGGGTGCGAGAATTCCAAACAGGCGAGCGTTACGTCCCTGGAGTTTATTTGATTTAAGACGGGAGTGTTGTGTGCAAACAGTTTGCATGGCCGCTCAGTCAGTACAACAAACAGCTCGCATCTGTTGGGTGACTAATGTGTTCATTAACGTCATAAGTCAGTTGTCGGTAGAAGGACAGAAAAGACTGAGAAAGTGGTAGATATTTTTCAGGACTTTTTTTCACTACCACCTACTAATGTTGTGTCAAAACCACAACCAAGAGTGGACCTGTATCTGCTCTTTACCAGAGGTCACAAAGAGAATGCCAAGATCGAGACCAAGATAAAGACCTCGGAGTAGAAAAGAATAATTTTACAGACAACGCGAAAAAGATTGTTACTAGCTCTACACTTTCTGTGAAAAAAAAGCCTTTACAACCTCCATTGACAGAATGGCAGTGTCGGGCCAAATTTATTCCTCCATTCCATATTGGAGGAGTTTAGACAGAACAGCAAGCCCTAAAAAAGTCGACTTTCAAAGGGAATACAGAAGGCCCTGACATGGAAAATTGCTGGTGCCATTATTACCCAGAAAAATGATACGTCTTACAGGCTACTGATAGCTTGATCCTCTCCCTTGCGAAATGACAACATCGCACAATCACATCTCTCTTTGGGCTAATGACACTTCCGCCGAAATGGCACTTTTATGAGGCGGAACATCAGCATAATAACGGCGCTGAGTAGCTGTCAGTCATGCTGGCACTTGGGCCGTTGTCAGCAGATGAGAAGCGGTCAGCCCCCAGGGGGATCTAAAGCAACGGGATAGGGTTTTTATTCATAAAAATGGAGATTGGCATCACTGTGCAGCGCGCTAGTGGGTCATATCGCTGTGGTTATTAATTTCACCAGATAACCCCTTGCCGATGGATTTATTGTCACAAGGATTCTTTTTTTAATGCCATCGTCGGTATATCTTGAAATGTCTCTCACCCTTGCACTTGCTCACTTTTTTAGGGAGACGCTGGGGAGACAGGAGAGCCAGGTCTCCAGGGAGATGGTGGTCCACCAGTGAGTGACTTTACCTTAGCAGCATTTAAATGTTTTAGCAGACTCTGCGAAAATCCACTTATGTCTATTTGTTTTAATCATTATAGGGACCGAGGGGAGAGCGAGGAGAGAAAGGAGAGTCCGGCCCGGCTGGTACTGCTGGACCACCTGGACCAAAGGGTCCCCCTGGAGATGATGGTCCCAAAGGCAGCCCCGTAAGTCCTCGTGTGGCCTCGTCTCTCGGTTCACAGTTTTAATGGAAATTGGCTTTAAGGCGACTGTGTAAACTTTCAGGGTCCAAGCGGCTTCCCTGGAGATCCAGGTCCTCCCGGAGAGACCGGTCCTGCTGTACGTTTAGACGTTTTACCTGTGATTGAGCTAAGTGTGCTTAGTTTGTGCTTTGGGAATAAAGTGTGGTTGTGTTTGACAGGGCTTGGATGGGCCAGCTGGTGACAAGGGTGATGACGGAGAGGCCGGTCAGGCTGTAAGTGCATTATGATTGTCTATTAATGTAGTTGTTGTTGTACATTTCTTTTTTTATGTTATAAAATTTCGCTTTAGGGTTCCCCTGGACCAACAGGAGAGTCTGGTCCCTCTGGACCACCAGGAAAGAGAGTGAGTACACTCTTAACGTGGCTTTTTTCTACCTACTCTCATATTCCAAATCAATGATTATGCCACTTTTTCCGCAATTAGGGACCAGCCGGTGTTAGAGGTCCTGAGGGAAGACAAGGGGAGAAGGGTACCAAGGTAAAAGATGAATTATTATTATTATTATTATTGTCAAAACACCAGCAAAAGTGGTGGCAGATAAAGAACATCACTGCCCTTGATTGTGGTCCAAACAAGAACCTAAGCTGAAGCTGATTTCATGTCCTTAAAAAGGGAGAAGCAGGCTTGGAAGGCTCTCAAGGAAAGACGGGTCCTGTTGGACCTCAAGGATCGCCTGGAAAACCTGGTTCTGAAGGCCTGAGGGGAATCCCTGGCCCCGTTGTAAGTTTTAATATTGCAAGCAAATCAAATTCTGGTTTCCCAGGGGCCCAACATCACCGCTTGTTATTTGTACTCAGGGGGAGCAAGGCTTTCCTGGTGCTCCTGGTCCAGACGGACCTCCCGGGCCGATGGTCAGTTTGCCTTTGATGTGTTAGTCTTTATGGTTATATGAGCATCAAGTAATGGAACTGTTATATCCTTTAAAATCACAGGGTCCTCCAGGCTTAGCTGGTTTGAAAGGAGACTCTGGTGTCAAGGGAGAGAAGGTGAGCCCAGACATTTTAGCCACAAAGACTAATGGACTCATTTCCTGGCCGATTGATCAGCTCTGTTGGTTGCCCGCAGCCATCAAACCATTAGAGCACCGGCTGCCACTTAGATGTATGAAGGTGCTAAGTTTTGTGCACGTGATAGTTATAGGGAGTGTGCTTTTTCTTCAGGGCCATCCGGGTCTTATTGGTCTTATCGGACCACCGGGCGAGCAAGGAGAAAAGGGTGACAGAGGTCTTCCTGGACCGTCAGGAACTGGAGGTCCCAAAGGAGATAATGTGAGTGACAAAAGGCTAACCTTGAGGGATTTAAGTGCAAGGCTTAGGCCTAGTGATTGTCAAGAACATTGGCTAGGATTTAGAGTCTACTGTGAAACAATCCGTAAGCAATTTATTTGAGGAAACTCTCAACAAATAATTCTGTTCTGCTACCCTTCTCTTTCTATAGGGAATTGCTGGTCCTTCTGGTCCGCTTGGTCCACTTGGCCCGCCTGGATTCCCTGTAAGCTTCTGCAAATCATTCTTAGTGTAGTGTCCTTTGACATATTACCATCTATCAACTTTGTCTCTGCAGGGTCCTCCTGGTCCCAAAGGTGCTAAAGGCTCATCTGTAAGTTGTCCAAAAAATAAGCAGTCAGATGACATTTAAAAGGTGTATAATTGAGGGTTCCTTTTTTATTCCTGATTTGTTAGGGTCAAACTGGACCTAAGGGAGAGACTGGTACACCCGGACCTCAAGGCCCTCCAGTAAGTCAAGACATTTTTTGAACTAGCTAGATCTAAATGATTCCAATGGGTTCTCAAACAACTCTTTCCCTTCACTGTAACAGGGGCCCCCAGGCGATGTCATCCACCCACTCCCTCTCCAGGCCTCTACCAAGGGCCGCACGCGCAGGAACATTGACGCCAGCCAGATGATGGATGATGAGGCAGGGGACGCCAACTACAAGGACTACGACGACGGCATGGAGGAGATCTTTGGCTCGCTCAACTCACTCAAACTGGAGATCGAGCAGATGAAACACCCTCTAGGCACACAGGCCAACCCTGCCCGCACCTGCAAGGACCTGCAGCTATGCCATCCGGACTTCCCCGATGGTTGGTAGCCGCTGTGTTGTAATCATATAAAATTTTTGCAACTATTGCCACACAGCGACTGAAGATAATTCAGTGCCCTGTGGCCATTGTTCAAATGAAAACCATTTCCGTGAAGGTCAAATGAAACACGTACCTGTGGACTCTCTACAGGTGAATACTGGATCGATCCCAACCAAGGCTGCTCCCGGGACTCCTTCAAGGTTTACTGCAACTTCACAGCCGGCGAGAGCTGCATCTTCCCTGACAAGAAATCGGAAGGGGTGAGTCTGCTTGCTGCCATTTTAAGCCTTAGGTTCAGTGGAGCTGGTAATACAACTCCGATACCAGTGCCCATATGACTTCATACATGATCAGAGTACTGATTTTGACAGCAAACCATGTTATTTCCACTCTGGTAACCATAGTACCAGCTAGCATGTGTGTGGAGAGGGTTGGTAGAATGTTACGATTTTGACACACTCCTCTCCTCACATTGACTATCACATTTCTTTGGGTTGATTAATTTCTGAACACGTCGGCATGGAGACAGAAACAATTTAACCAGATTTTTGCTTCACGTAAAGACGAGCGGCTGTGCAATCCGGCTGTCAGGAGGGAAGGCTGTGTGGCGGCCATTTTAATGAGGCCTCGCTTCAAGCCCATCACACGCTAACTAAACCCAAAGAGAAATGGCTTTAGTTGCCTTAAGAAAAAGAAGCCAAGGTGATGGAGAAAAAAATAAATTCCGCAATGTCAAAGCTTGGCTTGAGTCAAACACTTGCTGTCTAGAGACGGGAAGTATATAAATATGTCATTGCTACACTTTAGTAGATACAACTTGCCTGGAGTTTTAATTTTTCTGAAGACTTTTCATCATTTTATATACAGAAGACGTTAAAAAAAATCCCGGAAAATTGCATGGTAATTACCTGCAATATCAAAATGTTGAAAATGATGATGGAAGAATTATCGATGCAGACAACATATTTGGGGAAGTACGATATTTCTCATTCATAGCTTAATTTGAAAGAATAATGACGCTGTCGGCTCCAAAATGAAAGGCTAATCATTCACAGTTGTCATTGTTTGCTAATTTACTGTTTTTTTATTACTCTTTTCCCAAGCTAAGGGTCATTGGCACATTTTGAATGCATAAAAATCAAGGCTAGCTTGCTTTTTCCTCATAATTGGATAACGGCTCTGAATATGGCAAATCCCCAAAGAAGTAAGTCAGTCTACACCATACCTTAATTTCTTATTCTAACGTTACTCTGGAAATCCTTATTTTTTAAAACTATATTTCCCAAGCCTTAATGCTTTATCTTCTTTCTAGAAGCACTGTTCTTCAAATCTATACATCATGGCTGCTCTTATACCAATTGATGACAGTTTTAATACTGAGCTGTAAAACCCTAGTTGACACTTTGAGCGCTGAGGTCGGCTGATCTTTAAATAGCACCGTGGCAAAGCGCCCAACGGGCTGCGCTGTCTTCATTCATCCGTGTGTACGCTGCAGCAGCAATTAGCTGCCAGCTGCAGTTGGTTCAAGCCGCGGCGTCTATTCCGCTATTCCGGCAGGTGTGGACAGCTACCCTCACTCATCACCGCCCCCCTGAGAACCAGCATGATTGAGAAAAGGGTGAACTAATCATCCCTCCCTGGTGGTCAACACTAACCATTTTTCCTTCCTGTCGATCCGTACCCCCCCCCCCAGGCTAGAGTCACCTCCTGGTTAAAGGAGAAAACCGGCTCCTGGTTCAGTGAATTCAAACGCGGTAAACTGGTAAGCTGGCCTACAACCATTCCCTTTCCCTGAATGCCTGTTATATGGTTTTTCCAGAGCAAAATGGCAAAATGGCCCAAAGACTCACCAGGCACATGGTATAGTCACTACAAGAGAGGTTCCCTGGTAAGTGGCCCCTTGCCTGAAAGGGCAGGCTGGGATAGCGTGGGCCCCCAGGCCGTGCATGGCACTTCCTGGATTTACTGTTACGATGTTGGCGCATGACTTGGCATGAGGTGCATGCTTCTTTGAGTACAAGAGCAGAAACGAGAAAGACGGATGGACTGGTGAATGGGGCGTCCAATCCCGCTGCTAGCCAGTCCTAAGTCCCAAAAGAGTGGGTTGGTGTTCGTATATCCTGACGCTGCAAACTCGAGTGCAGTTTTAGAACTGCAGCATCGCTGATAATGGCTATGCCAATTGAAATAAAATATAAAACTTGTGTTTTAAACACAAGCGTTTGTGCAAATTCTTTGCTAATGAATTCAACTTTGGCTGGAAACAATGCAAATTCAGCGGGTCAGGATACTCGGCCACCAGGCACCCATGGGTTTCTAGGAAACTCAGTCACTTTGGGCTGCTATGATGATGATGATGATGATGATGATGATGAAGAGGTAATGTTGGGGGAAATGTGGGAAAAAGCATGACAACCCTGACTCATGAGCCACAGTGTCAAGACGCTATAGCTAACAGTTGTATGGTGACCGTCCAATTAAATCTTTTTAAATCTGACAATGATGGTCAATCCATCATTTAACGTAACTATCCGTAGAAGTACTATGTAATTGCACTGACATTTAAACTTTTTAACAATCTCTCCCACATTTTCACCAAACACTTGGGTTACCTTACAAACAAATTTTCAGAATTCATCATTTGAATTCCCAAAATAAACAAAATGCAGATAGGTTATATGTCATTTTGAAGGGTCACCTCATCTGGTAAATCTCTAACAAGAATGCTCTTAGCA
Organism: Stigmatopora argus; assembly: GCF_051989625.1. NCBI lineage: Eukaryota > Metazoa > Chordata > Actinopteri > Syngnathiformes > Syngnathidae > Stigmatopora > Stigmatopora argus. The sequence goes on from NC_135402.1 coordinate 3,389,939, forward strand.
ATTTTATGTAGCACTGCAATGCAGTTAAACAATTTCATTGTTAATCTGATTACTATGGCTCAAGAGATGCATGTAAATGAACGAATGAAATGCATGGCAAAGAAATGGCGACAAAAGAACGCTCTGCTCCGCTGGCTGCCATTCCGCATGCACACAGTAAGTTTGGCGGGGAAGACGAAGCCACATTGTGGACTGTAACGGGATTTCTCATGGTTGGTATACAAATGTGAGTTACGGTTCTTGACGTCGTTTTGTTGTGACAGGATTTGGCTCCCTTCATGCCAACAAAAGTGCAAATTTGAGGGTGCTCTGTTTAGAGACAATTGGTTTTAATGTCATTAACTCGAGACTTTTACAATGTTGTACTGACATAATTAATGCAAAAAAGGCAGAAATGTATCAATTGGTGATAGAATAAGCAATGCTAATCTATTATTTTTTATAAATAGTGGAAAGCGCAAAAAACTTGCCAACGGCAACCATTTCGTGATGAAGGTAAATAAGTCAATTAATGATGACTACCTGATGATTTCATTGTTGCTGTAGGTTAATGATTGTAAAATAAAATAAAAATCTGGATAAACATTGATAGTTTAATTTTTTTCTAATGATAATATGGCAAATGTAAAAGCAATTTTGCTCCTAGGCAATCTGGGTTCTTCCTTGTTTTATTACCCACCATCTTTTCTTCCTTGACTCGGAGATTCCCAAATTGTACTTGTAAATAAAACTACAACTCTCTTCTTTAATGCCAGCTCTCCTACGTGGACGCTGAGGGCAACCCCATCGGCGTGGTGCAGATGACTTTCATGCGCCTGCTGAGTGCCTCCGCCCGCCAGAACCTAACGTACAGTTGCCACCAATCTGTGGCCTGGCACGACACGGACGGCGACAACTACGACAAGGCCATCCGCCTACTGGGCTCCAACGACGAGGAGATGTCCTACGATAACAACCCGTACATTCGAGCAGTAATGGACGGCTGCGCGGTAAGACAAGTGGGCGCCATTATTCCTCGTGTGGTTGTCTATCTAAGACCGAGGTGTCCCCAAAACATTTCCTCGAGGGCCACTATCAGAAAATTTCAATGATGGGAGGGCTAACTTGTGAGCCACTTGAACCCTTATACAGCCAAAAGTACATTTTTGCAAAAATAAAACAGTTTCATGACAGGCCTAAGTAACAAAAATGCACCGGAATTTAGCGCCATGCTCTGTAGAAATGAAAAATAATGTTTAGAGTCCATTAGTCGCCAGCTTGAAGAAATAATCCACGTCTACAAAACAGCTGACAACAAAATTAGGTAGACTAGGAGGGCTAGCAATTCAATCGCTGACAGGTTAAGTTAAAGACACCAATGCCCGAAGCAGCAAAGCAGCCCCAGAGTGTTTTGCAGTAGGGACAGCGTACATTTCTGTGCCCACTTAAAACGTTTTTCCCTTTCCCGCAGCTGAAAAAGGGCTACGACAGGACAGTCCTGGAAATCAACACTCCCAAGGTGGAGCAGGTGCCATTTGTGGACATTATGTTCAACGACTTTGGCGGCCCAACGCAGAAGTTCGGCTTCGAAGTGGGCCCTGTCTGCTTCCTCGGCTAAAAACTGTGTAAACATCTGGGAGGTTAAGAAAAAAAAAGAAGAAAAAAAATAAAATAAAAGAACGAAAAGCAGCAACAACAACACTTATTTTTTTTGTTTCCAGGACAATTCCGTTTGTAAAAATGTTTGTTTTTTTCCGTAAAGCAAAATTCTGTGGGATGAAAGAAAATAACCTTGCAACCTCAGCGTGCCTTCTTTAGTGATCACATTCCACGTGTCATCTCCTCCCGCCACGGACTCCATTTTGGCTCCCTTCACTTCCTTTCCCGTCACGCTTGTTCTTCGCTTTATTGTTGGGAGCTTTGTTTTGTGCATAATTGCCCCTCTCCCTGTTTTGTTTTATAAATATATATAAATATATAAATAATTTTTATGTTTGTAAGTACATTCTGTATATTGATCCTGGTGTTTGTTTTATTGCTCTACTGAATTAAAAAAAACGCATGTGACTCCATCCAATGGGCGGATGCACCCATGACATCATCATCATCATCGTCATCACGGCAACAGCGACGAGGAAAACCAGTTTTAAAAAGAAGACAAATGCGAAAACTACAACAATAAAAAAAACTACAGGATGTTTGGATGAATGGAAATTAAAAAAAAAACATTTGCAACCAGCGAACTAAAACCAAAACGGAATATGTCAGCCAAAAATCGGACGAACTTGGGTGCTATTTTTCCTCTTCTGTGGTGCTACACTTTGTATTTTTCCTCGTGGATCTTTTTGCTGCATATTGTACGCTTTATTTTTTTCCTCTCAGCACAGCCGATCTGCTTGAATTTCGTGAATCGGAGCACCAAAAAGGAATCCAAAGAGTATTATTTTGTTGTTGCTTGTGACAAAATCCCATGCCAAAAAAAAAGCTTTTAAGTCATCTTTTCGTATGGGAAAGGTGCTTTTTTCCCCCTTCTGATACAGGTTTCTATTTTAATAAATGTTCAACCTATGCACTCTTTTACGCTTATGACCACTAGTATTGCACCACAATTTTCTACAGCCTCACACATTTTTTTTAAAATAAAACAATTAATAAACAAACGTGACTTGAACAATTTCTCAATCTGTTCGGAAGAGGTTATAACCATAAAATGACTTTTTTTTTTTCCAGTGTGAAACCTGTGTACGGACAAAATGATTTTTTCCCCCCTTTCTGGTTTAAAATGTCAATAAATCCAAGTTTACTGTGGCCATCCACTCCTTTGTATGTCTTTTGAAGCATTAAAACTCATCTGTATGCATGAAATGGTTAAGTTTGCTCTCTTGTTGTCATCACCGTTCTATATATTTATTGTATTATTTAATAAAAATAAATAAAAAAATGACATCACAAACCTAAGTGTAAAGAGGCCATCCCAATATTTAGGCTTTACCCTGTTATTATTTGACTTGTCTTTGTTGCTGCTGCTTCAACTTTTTTGATGACTTCCAGAAAAACACTTAAACAACTCGACATAAGGAGAGATTTATCGGAACTTGTTTCGTTCGGCGAAAAACACGATGAGTGTGAATGTCGCTAGCTTGGCTGCAATTTGATTGGAATGATTATCGATTGGTGTGAAATATTAATGTTGCACTAACACCGATATGGATCGGTATGGAACTAAAATGGCATAATTTGGATCGGAATTTGTCTGATCAAGCCAAAGTAGCAATTAATTCATTCATGTGAGTATGCAGTAATTTAGTATTTCATTCCAAAATAGAAAAATAAATATTTTCAAAGAAACATCGAGTATGTTGTAAACGCACACGGACTAGCATCTCGGAAGAAGCCCTGTTGCTCACGCCATGAAAAGGTTCTCGGAATTTTTCTCAGTCAACAACTGTTCGCACTCGATCCTCACCCGGTTTTCAGGACTTTTCATACCAACATAATAACGCCCAAGTCTCAGTCTGGTCTCAATCTCAACTGCAAAAAGTTCTGGTCCAGGTCAAGTCTCTCTCTCGGACTACACGGTCTTAGCCTTCCTACAGCGACAGCTCATTTGTATGGAAGCTTTCACGACCCCGATTCTAATTGTTTGCAAAACGAAGCATGAAACAAAGACATTTCTACATGACTCCGGGGCGGGGAGGGCTTTAATCACAGCGGCGCATCGACAAACGCAAAACGTTCAATCGAAGAGCCCTTCGGAGCAGAAAAGCTCGTTATTAAATTCTAGACGACGTGCATGGCAGCCTTCCTTCTCCGGCTAAACTGATTGGCATGCATGTGGGTCATCGGCAGCGGGACCAGACTCCTGATAGGCGAGTTTCTACTGTCTCAAAGCAATTACGCATTGACACCGAGGGAAACGTGGCCAACCCGAATCTCAACCCCGCTTGACCCGTCTAAACGGAACCCGTGACACTCTTTAAAAGAGGCTTCTCATTACAATTGGAAAGATGTCTTCAGAGGCTACATGTTTCTGAGCTTTGAATTTCCCAATCCTGCAGATACTCTCCAAAAAAAATCCCAATAAATATACCAAAACCAGAAAAAAGCACCCAAATTAAAATCACAAAATCCGCTCATTTGAACGAATACAAAGTCTACATGAATCATGGGACCAATAGCAAAGCATCCCAAAATACAATTTATGCCAAAATATCTCCATTCTGTCTTTTTTGCCACTTTTTCAACTACACAATTAACCGGCACTAGTAACTATAAAACAATCAATAAAATGCTGACATGTTTTCTGTCTTAATAGAATGCCTTACAAACCCGAAGCCATCAACCAATCCATTTCAAATGCTAAACAAATACGTGAAGCGATGAATCACAAATACCGCCGTTAATTAAATAGTAAATCCTTTTTCACGTCCTCGGGAACGAGGTGACGTTTGTCAGGTTTGCGTCGATTTAAGTCAGAGGCACCTGGGAGAATCAGATCATTTTTTTTGCGATGAAATATATCACGGCATTTGGCGTCGGTGGGGGCTCTAGATTTTAATAACCCATTAAATCATTTGCGGAACAACATAACAGAAAAAGAGAAATCCAAGCGTGTTATTAGTCTATGCAAATGTGGGCATTAAAATATGATATATGAAAGCTTTGCCTTGGGGAGATGTGTACATACAAGATGCCGCGTGGAAGATGGATACAATATTTTCATGTGCAGAATATATTGTATAACGTACAAACATTGCGCAGTGTACAAATGTGCGGTTCATCCTGTTTGGTTAGTAGCGATTCATTTCGGAAGTGAAATCTTGCCTGAATAGAGTAATGTTTGCCATTTTAGGCTAGATTAGAGTGTCCTTCAGAAAGTTGCTCTTGAAGTTGCTATCAACTTTGAACCAACAAATGGATGAGTGGCACTTAATTGCAAAACTCTCTGACCTGGAGAGCAACAGGCTAAATAGGCATTTGTTATCTGTTAGAATTATTATGGAATATTCTATATGTGTTGTAAGCATTTTTAATAAGTAATAAGGCATTTTAATTACTTTTGTATAAGACTGGGACAAACTCGAGGTCACCCTGCTGGCTCCAGCTTGTTGACATAACACCTCACCCTCCAAGGACTGTTTACTGGGAGATCTACGAAGGACTCATAAATTGTTTTGTCTGGGACACCGGCAGTTTACCTTATAAAGAAATTATTATGCTTATACTGCAAATTCTTACGCAGGTGTTTTTCTTTCAATGGCAATTGTTTAAATCAGATTACCTTTGAATGTTTTGGTTATGTGCCGCTAAATGTACCGAAGAGTATGCCGCTCGTCAGAATGCACTGGGGGCTAAGACGACGTCACAGCGCATTTTCCTTGCAAGTTGTAGGCAGAGTTTGTTGAAAGATGTTTTTCCTTTTTTAATTAAATATTACTAATAATGATTTAAAAGGTTTGAATCATTATTCCAACATTATCGTACATTATATATAATTTAAAAAACGTGTGCGGTGGTCAAAATAAAATAGTACTGTGGAATTAGATCCAGTTTTAACGAGTTGTGTAGGCGACCGTTAGCATCCCATGTGTATAGGAGCGGGGGTCGGGTAGACCTACCAAGAAAGATATCGGACGATGTGTTTTGACCAAAACGATGACGAAAGAGGGCAGATGTCCTTCACGTTTTTCACTGTACTATGCTTAGCCTATAAAAGATGCCGAACTTTGCACTAAAGTGCGTCTTTCGTTCTGTCTGGAACCGGATCATATTGCACATTTTGTTCAAACTGCAACAAGAGCAATATATAAATTGCACTTGAATATAAGTGGCAGGTTCAGCCAAACTATAAACAAGTACGACTTTTAATCCCGAAAATACGGTAAGTTTGCACAACTTATTTCAAGTTGAGTTTACTCAGGCATTGAACTAAGGAAGCTCGTCTAAGTTAAGAGTTTCCAATATTGACTTGATAAAAAGAGTTAGTACTCAAACTAAGTGATTCAAGAATTGTCATGCACAAGAAAAAAATATTAACGGCTAACAGGAAGTTATATTTGCCTACAAGGGAGTACAAAAGACTTTCCTGAAAGTCCAAATCAAAGTACGCGCAAAAAGTTAAAATGGAAGGTTGGATATGTCGCGTCTCCTTGACTCGGTCTCTCTACCCACGGCGCTTCAAAGCGAACTCTCATCACGGCGTCCCAAGCCTAACGTGCTTGAGGAGGGTTCGGGGAGGGTTCCAGGCACAGGACCATATGGCCCCCCTTCTGGCACTTAAAGCCCACCATCTAATTAAATCAAGGCTACATTCTGCAGCTAGGCTACAAAGCGTCCCCTGCTGAGAAAGCCTCAAAGTCATTTTTGTTAAATATTCCCTTTTTGGCCCTCCAGTGCCAACTCTGCCAAGGATGAGCGCCACTCTATTTTAAGACTTGAGCGAAACTTTACGTTTTTTTTGTGTGTTCCCGCCTTCACTCAACTCTCGAGAAATCTCAGATGTTTGCAACAGCGCGAGGCGATCGTTCTTTATTATTCTATTTATTTATTTTGCATTCTAATGATCTCTGCTCCGACTTGTTATGCCAAAGCATCAACCCCAAGTTGCTACCTGCCATTCTGCCGGGAAACATGGACGCCGCCTCGGGTGGCGTATTAACACATCAAAACAAATCCCGCCCGCCCGAATCCCACGCTGATTTTAGTGCGACTTCCATTTTTAGCATTGTGACTTCTATTCGGAAGACATTTTAAAAATGACTGACATTTTGCGCTGACGCCAGGTAAACTTTATTACCATGATGATTAGATTTTTCTCAAAGCGATTTGGACACCCTTGAGCTAAACCCCCATCGGAATTCTTGACACACTGACACATGGTCCGAGACGCTCATGGTTACAAACCCACATTGTTCAATTATTCACCTCCGACACATCCAATTGCCAACCTGACTTCATGATGGAGTCACCCCACGCCTTGACTCCACGCTCTCACTTCCTTTCCAGAACCAATTTACTGTTCTTTTGTCCCCTGAGAGTTTGTCCAAGCAATTCTGTCCTCAATCCCCCCTTCCTGCCATTTTATCACCAACATGTCTTCAGGTTGCATCATCCAAATCGTGGCGAAGAGCAAAGCGTTCCATGCTAACATAACAGCTAACGCTGACACATGCTGTGTCCAAGTCAATAATTTATCCACTAGCCATCTTATTTCACACTAAAACATTTTTATACCCTTTCATAAGGACTCTTCCACCCAAAGCAATGCATCAATAACAACACTTTTTTCAGGAATTCTGGTTGTGACATCACAACCAGAATTGACAATCACATGCTGTGTCCAAGTAAATAATTTATCCACTAGCCATCTTATTTTGCACTGAAATCTGACATTTTTTATACCCTTTCATAGTTACTCTTCCACCCAAAACAATGCATTAATAACAACACTTTTTTTCAGGAATTCTGGTTGTGACATCACAACCAGAATTGACAATCACATGCTGTGTCCAAGTAAATAATTTATCCACCAGCCAATTTTAACCAGCACAGTGAACTCTGGTAGGAATTTCTACACCTGCCCTCAAAACAAAAATCTTATTTCTCACTGAAATCTGCCTTTTTTTAAATACCCTTTGATAGTTACTCTTCCACCCAAAACAATGCATCAGGAACGACATTTTTTTCAGGAATTCTGGTTGTGACATCACAACCAGAATTGACAATCACATGTCACTTTCCATTGCTAGGCAAGATAGTAAATGATGGTAGAATGACAAAACAATAACATTCCAATGACGGGACAGAAAGCCTAGCTTTTTTCTAGCAGTGATATTTTCTGTTTGGAAATATTTGTTTGTGGGCGGGGCTAAGGCCGCTGAGAAATTCTTTGTTCAGATCTGATCTCATTATTAATGATTTTCTGTCAAATTTTCGGAGAGATCCGTTGCAAAATAAGCTCTGCTGTTATTTTAAAGTCACTTGCTGTTGCATTTCATATCACCTCGAAAAATGTACTGCCAGAATCAATGTTTTTTTGGTTGAAAGCTACCATTTTCAACTCATACAGTCTTTCAAAACAATGCGGATACGAGTTCCTCAACTGGTTCTTTAGGGGATGGCATTCACAGAGAGGCGAGAATGTACTAAGTCATCCCCCGGAATGGACCGCGAGCGTCACTGCGCCGAGTAGAACGCCTTCTCCGCTGCTCATTTGCATCATCTTCATCAGCACGGTGCAACATCATTAATAATGCAGCGTTTGGGAGGGAAACCGCCTGGGCCGCAACACTTGTTTGTGCGCCAGAGTGTCTTTTATGTAACTGCGGCAAACGCACACGTTCACATTTCAAATGCGTCCTGCAGGGAAAGACGATTTTACAGTGGCCACTTGGAGTTATTTTTAAGATATATTTTTATGTAGTTATTAAAACAAAGGGGTCTCTAACTTGTTGTGGGCTATTTTACGCGGATCCCATTTGACATACAATTGTAGTATTAGTTTTGATCGCATGTATTTTGCGATGCGCAATAAAACATTTTAATAACTACTACGTAAAATGAATTTAGATATTTTTTGGATGGTGCAATTTGAACAGTAAAAAATAAAAATAACTCAAATGGAGAAAAGCTAAGGGCAATAAAAAAGATATCAGAAAGCATAAACTAAATAAAAATCATTTTTAATGAGAAATTTAAATAAGTGAACTCTTTGGCTTCCTTTGATGGTAATAGATGCAAAATCCATTTTAAATGGGAGTTAAGTTCAAATGTCTGAAATTAATTAGACGTCCATTGCCGTCAATAGGTATTATTTTTAAATATCTAACTACCATAACACTTAATCTGTGACCGAGACTTGCGCTGAATGAGTTAAGCGAATAACTTTAAATAAAAATCAACTCTAATCACCTCTCTCCTGAATGTATTAAAAAATAAAAAGAATATATTCAAACAGAGCGAGACTACGAACCGCATGAAAGTGTTCGGTTCAGACAATATAAAGATCAGGCCTTGGTGGAGGTTTGCTTTCTACAGAGAAGATTCCAAGTTTCTTTCACTCGCTCCATTTTGGTGTCTAATTTTATCCCCAAAAATGATGAATAAGGCGCTGAAAGCAGAGCTCCACTTTTCTAATCTTAGAAGAAAAAGCAGCATACGCTTTGCTGTAATGAGGAAGCGATACATCAGCAATTGGACAGACGCAGACTTGCTCTCGTTTGTCAAACTGTCAAATTTGTTTCCGCCGGGTGCAGCCAAGCGACGACGGCGACACAGGTGCGCCGTCACAAAACTGAAAACCAAACGACTCGTTTCTGTGGCGTACTTTTGCAGTCGTTCAGTGGAAATCCCCCAGAGAAGGAAAAAAAATACATAAGTGACCCATTGTGCCGCAACAACGTAGAGAAATGTCCCTTACGCACAGTGAACAAAAATGCCCATGAGCAAAGATTAGGCATATTTGCTGTATTTTCAAAGAGTTCCCTGGTGTATTCATAAAACCCTTTTCATCAGAACACTCTGAAAGTGAAGAATTTATATCGTTATTAAGACTTGTTTTGCTAAAATTTGGTGGTACTTCTGCCAACGGTGAGTCAGTTGATGGCTTCTGTTACCATGCCGACTGTAACGCGAAGTTAACACATCATATTAAATCCAATTCGTGAAGCACAAATGTAATTCATTGGCTGCCAGACTCCATACCTGGCAACTTATACGGTTTTCCTCTATTTTATACGTTTTTTGATCCTTCCAAACGTTTTTTGTAAAACCGATCTCATTTTACCCATTTCGGTCACTGGCAGGAGACGAAAACGTCATTCTCGACTGCTAATATTGTCAATCTTTAAGCGTGATATGCAAATGTGCATTCCCCTTTCATACATCTGCCTTTTCACTGTATAAATATAGCATGTCAGCAAGCAATGTACCCAGACAGTCAAGATGTCAGCGTCATACAGCGACATTTACAGAATCTTGAATTTAGTGCATACTGATTGGGCACTCCATCTACTATTTTAGACTTTTAAGTGGGCCCTATGTGAGTAAATATGTGCCGCATTGCATTTGTATGGTTTTTTTGCTTAGTAAGGGGAATTGCAATCATTAGTAAGGGGAGCAATTGGCCGAGGTTGACAGGAATGACAAGAAAATAATCAAAATTGAGACCTAGCCTCCACAAATCTGAACATCACATTTTGGGTCACGTAAGCTTCATCTTTTTTACCCAAGATATTCTGAAAATGGCGTCTTGTGTAAAGGTTTAATTTAGAATTTCATGTTGCCTAGTTAAAAGAGCGAGAAAGGCAGATTTAAAAAAAATAATAATCTGCAGAATGGGTTTACCAAATCGAGTTTTGAGGATCACGCCCCTATGTGAAGCAATCTTGCCACTTAACTCAGAGTAAGACAGAAAAGAGCAGATTTAGCTTGAAGCCCTTCCGATTGGCGGTGAGGACAGATGGCGGGACTTCAGTACACGATGTGCACAGAGATATGGGAAAGGCAGAATGTGGGAAAATTCCCTTGTGGCTGAGCCAATGTTTGACCAGGAATAAAGTCCTGCGACTAAACCCATGACTTGAGCGCGAGGCCTACGGAAAAATGGCATCCTCGACCCTCCCCGTAGACTCCGTTCCCATGCATGGCACGTCGAAATGTATGCGGCGGTATTATCGGCGCTAAAGCGGACAGACGCCATCATAGCCATCTAATCTCCGTCGTATAATTGAAGGGGCGGTAAGCAAACGGCCCACGAAACAACGGTTATCACTGCTGGCTGTGTTTGTGAAACATCAACGCCGTTCGCATGTTAAATGACTTGCACAAATCCAGCAACATGTTATTTTTGTTGTACCAAGAGTAAAGATTCAATGGACGAAAAATATGAAGGAAAAACAATCAAACAAGCAAACAAAAAGAAAATGCTTAATTGTGTATTCTTTGGCTGGTGCGACTTATACTCAGGTATGACTTTTAATCCGAAAAAGATGAAAACCGACTTAAAGATGTTAGGAAATGGTGAGCATGTCAAAATATCTCAAATAATATTAATGTTTTTTTTCCTTTCATAGTTATTATTCCCAAAACAATGCTTCAAAGAATATCCACTTTTATTTGGCAATTCTGGTTGTGACATCACAACCAGAGTTGGTTGTGACATCACAACCAGAGTTGGTTGTGACATCACAACCAGAGTTGGTTGTGACATCACAACCAGAGTTGGTTGTGACATCACAACCAGAGTTGGTTGTGACATCACAACCAGAGTTGGTTGTGACATCACAACCAGAATTGGTTGTGACATCACAACCAGAATTGGTTGTGACATCACAACCAGAATTGGTTGTGACATCACAACCAGAATTGGTTGTGACATCACAACCAGAATTGGTTATGACATCACAACCAGAATTGGTTATCATGTTTAGCTTTCAAGTGCCGCGCTAGACAGAAAGGCTGCTCAGGTGTGACATTTTTGACATTTTTTAGTGGGAGGGGCCAAGGTCGCTGAGAAAGGCGATGACTAATTAGGATGTAATTATTTTATTAAGCGTTTTGTGTCCCTTTTTTGGATTGATTTGCATCCAAAAGATCTGCTATCATTCCATATCATTTCCTTGGTGTAGAATTTGATAGCAGATTTCCAAGAGATGCTCAACAACCTTTTGACTGAACTGCCGCAAGCCAACACATTACGCTAATGGATACAAAAGGGAAGGAGAAGGACGTTGTCTTTTTATTTTATGAATTGAACAAGAATGATGGTTAGCCTACAGTCAGATTTGTGCAGAACAAAAAAGATGAAAACGTCGCCACGCTGATTGCTAATGCGCTGAATAATAACGAGTGCTCTCGGGGCTCGTAGTAGTCATTGAAATGTTCATGGCGGCGTGCCAAGTTACTTCAATTAATCGAGATTCGGGCGTGCTAATGCTCGCGAGGCGAAGCAACACAGTGAGCTAAACTCCGTAGCAAAAAATATAGATAGAGTGATAAGGATTAAACTTCTATAATTGAAAACTTTAGAACTACAGCCCGACAGATGCCAGTTTTTAATTGGCTCGCATTATGAAAATCTGAAAAAAAATCAGCCTAGTCATGCAAACAGCGCCCTCATCAGCTCAGGGTTCAAAACCTGACAGGTTGAAATACAAAATACAAAACAGTACGCTACGATATGACGTAAATCGTCATATTTAACGGATCCAAACTCATAGACCAAAGTCTGGACAACTGCTTTGACTACATTGAAATCCAGGAGGCGTCGCGGTCCACCCACGATGCGCAAAGAACAAAAAAATGGCTGCTGACATTTCAAAAGGTCGTTTATAACAAACAAGTCATCATGTTCACGGCAGAGGGATGGACGCCGATGGACGGACGGGGCAATAATGACCTCTCAGGACTCGGCTCACCCGCTTTCATATTCATCATAAATCAGTGGATGGCAACGGCGCTTGTTAACACGGAACTAATCAGGGCCGTTGCAGTAAAGGAAGCAGCGGTAGAGCAGCCGGGATGGGGAAGAAGAGGGGAAAGTGATGAAAGGGGGAATTAATGGCAGCACGCTCGGGGACCGAGGAGAGAAATCTGGTGGGGACCTAAATTTAAAACCGCTTCCTCCTTCCTTCTATTTTGGATCCCTTTTTATCTGAGAAAAAGAGTGTTTTCTTCATCGAGTGTGGCTCAATATTAGATTTTTTTTGTCTACAAGTTTAACTGATGGGGGAAATGGACATGTCAATGGTTTATTATTGAAACTATTCAAAAGATGACACTTAAGAACTATGAGGCTTTATAAAGAAAGTGATTGGGGGAAAATTTAGATTTTGAAAAACAAAGCAATGCAAAAAAACGAATGGTATGTTATTGCAACTTAGGTTATTCTATTCAAAAGTTGACTCTTAAGAACTTTGAGCCCTGTGATTATTTTAGGTCATTTAAAAATAAACTAGATAGAATTATAAATAAATGTATAATGAATTCAAGTTAATAAAAACTAAGGTAGTGAAACTGATATGACTAAAAAGCGCTATTAACAGCAGAGAACGTCCAATCAGTTTTGAGTAGGAAGCCCAACTAAAGTTCATTCAATGAATTAAAGGGGTAAAAAAAAAAAACAATAAAAAATGATGTATGATGGATTAAAAAAAGGAGAAACTTACAACTGTAGATAAAAAAACAATAAAAATGATGTATGATGGATTAAAAAAAGAAGTAACTTACAACTGTAGATAAAAAAACAAAATTTGTTAATCTCAAATGCCTCAATTACCCTAAAAAACATGATTTAATTTATAGTGTCCATTAAAAAAAATCTTTCCAATGAATCCCTATCTCGTCTTCCTAATTGACCTCTTGATTCCGTAGTCATCATCTTTTCACTCCTGCCATTTGGAGTACCCAATACCCTCCCTCCCTCCCTCCCTCCATCCAACCATCCCTTCTCCTCCCGTTATCCCTCCCCCCTCCCTCCCTGCATCCCTCCTCCCCATCATTAGCCTGCAACTTCCGGCTCTCAGCACCTCGCGCTCGACCGCTCTCCCCAACCGGCAGCATCGACGGCATGACCCTGTTTCGACGGGGGTAACGTCAACTTTGCGCCCCCCCTAGAACGCTCTACCACCCATTGACCCAAATGCTACTAGCCTGACGTGCAAAACGAGAGAGAGAGACAGGAGAAGAAGGAGGCGCGTTGGAGACCAAAAGGATGCATCTGCGCTCGCATCCTCGCTGAGAAAAAAAAGAAAAGAGAGAGGTGGAGGAGGGGGGCTACTGTACGCTCACGTTTGGTCATCGAGGCACTAAAACGACAGCCGCAACGCCGGAAAAGGAGACGCGAGGAAGGCGGCCGTGGGAAAAAAAGACAAGGTGAGGGTGCGGGGGGCTCCGTCCTCACAGCGAGAGACATGCAGCCCGCCAGCAAGCTCCTCACGCTGGTCCTCCTCATCGTCATGGGCATGGAACTCACGCAAGTAAGCTCTTGTTTGGTCTTGAAAACGCCATTTTGCACTCTGCTTCCTGTTCCAAATGTCATCTGGCCCTCTAATTGGCTCGGGAGAAAGCGGATTTAGCGAGATCGTCAACGCCGACTCGGTGGTACTTTGTTCCCAAAAATGTTTGGATGTTGAAGTCGGTGATGGGAAATAAACTGCATTCCCTGCGAGTCCATTAAGGCGTAAATAATATTAGTACGTGGTGATCGGTAAACTAAAAAAAGGTACGTAACGTTTCAGAAGGTGGGTGTGACCCGCACGCAATTTTTGAGCAGGGCAAGTTGTGATATGGGCAAAGTTTGCAATATTTTTTTAAGGGATAAATTGATATCACCATGCAGGAAATATTATGTGGTCATTTTACATGGTTCTTTCTAGGGCAAGTGACTATTATTGGTAAAGAAATGTTATGTAATACATACGTAAACATCCCATTTTGGATCATGTAGGCCACGATATCTTTTGTTAAAGGGTGAATGTATTGATTAATGTTTTTTTAGATAACTATTGACTGCTGGGCAAGTTGTCATCCAACTTTATTGTGAAATTTTGGCCAAGTTGAGATCAAATTTTCATTTCATTTCATCATGAGATCAAAGTTCTGCCAATATTGTTCTTAAATCACAGCAATTAAATAGTTATGGTAAAAGGTTTTGCATTACAATTTTGCATATGTTAGATACGTCTTGTATAAGATACTCAAATTTTGGCTAGTCGCTACCAAGTTTATGCTGTACTGTTTATATGCATACAATATATTGCAACAGATTGTATTTTAAAACTGATAGTCGATAATAATTTAACGATGCGACTATTGCAAACTATCGTTCTTTAGAAAATCTTTTACAAATGTTTTACAGCATAGAGCAAATGACAATCTTCCCTTGATTATCATTTCCCATTTTTTTCTGCTATCAATTATTAATTGTTTTTTAAAGTTCATAAAAATGTGAAAATCCATGCTGAAACTCGTACTCAGCACTGAAAAACCCTACTTTGCGATTTTTCAATTATCACGGGCATGTCTGGTCTACATTAACCGCGATATTCGAGGGATTACTTTCCGTGTAGAATTTTTATTATTTCATGGCTTTCTTTTTGGTGCCTAAGGCTATGTTTACTTATTTTTACTAAGGATGAGCTCACAATAGATTGCAAGAGATCAATGCATCAACACAAGCTCTCACTACAAAGTGTAGATGATGAACGCCTGAGCCGCCATAACTTGATAAAAAGGGCGTTGGCGTCGTTATACCACTTAAAACTGGTAGGAAGGCATTCAAAAGGAAAATTGTTGCTGAAAAAACAGGCTCCATTGAAAATGTCTAATTTGTTGTTGAGTGCAGTCTGCCTTGAACGCAACAGAAACGTTTATTTATTTAAAGAACCATACCTTTCTGTTAATGGCATCCAGTGCACTTGGTTGAGTATTGAACTTTTAATGCCGTCGTTGTTTATAAAAATCAATTACATTACGTATGGTGGAGGACTTTTTCACTCTAGTTTAAATTTGTTGTTATTGTCGCATATTAGGGTTGTTTAGACAAAAAAAAATGATGCGATTGGCTGACAGAAAACTCGAATTGTATCCAAAGATGTGGATTTTACATTAAATTGCATGGTTTAAATGGCTTCTCCCATATTTATGGATATTTTCTAAAGACCTCTGACCCCTATTCGAGCGCAGGCACAATAAATAAACTACGATCCGAGTGACAAAAATCATTGAAAAGAAGCTCTTTACCAATCCTACGGTCTTGGAAAATATTGACATCTCACTGTGGCAGATCTCGATTCATTTCCAAATGTCAATCAAGAATGTCTATTCTATTCACTTTTTAAAAAATAAACATTGAACACTGACACGATCAAACAATGGCGGCTATTTACAGCGGCGAGTGGAAGCCATCAGTTAAAGGTACGTGGAGCTAGGTGAGCATACGATTCTCTCGTGCAGTTTATTTGGGTCAGGGCTGAATGGAGCACCGGCTGATTGACGGTAAGCCAATAGGAGGCGTGGCCTGGGGGAACGCCGTGTGTCGAATATTCGGTATGAAATCATAAGAACAAATCAAAAGCAAGATTAATAGACCTCAATGCAATTGATCAAAAATCACTTTCAAAAATGTGACCTTTTTCAAGACTTAATTGTCGAGTTAAAACTACTTGTTGTTGTTAGTGGTGTGTACACTATCATTTTTTTTATTTATCAGGCCATTGTTTGAGGGCAGATCCCAATGGAATCAGTTGACTTCAAAATTTGCACAATTCCGCCCAATAATCAGCGTTACACAGCCAATAAATTAAATGCAGTGTTGAGTTAAAATGGACTAAATATGAAGCTTGAGGTGAAACGCTGCGAGTAGCAGTCAGAGTGGGAGTTAGTACATTGTCGTGGTGCGCTTGTGGGCCGGGAGTGTGATTGCCTTTGTGTGTATGTGTGATTGTCGTCATGGCAACTGCGGCTCACTCTAACACAGCATGGGCTATGATGTTACTTTCTCAAAAAAAACATGTTTTGTGGGTTAGCAACTTTGAACGCTCATTTTCCAGCGGAAAATGAAAAGAGGATTTCTCATTTGTGACTTTTAGATAATTGGAGGAAAGCATATCTGGGCTTCTGCTCATGCACCCCATCCTAACGCAAAGGTCACAAGGGCAGAGAGCGCCGCCAATGTGGCAATAGTGCGCTTCGCCTCCCTAAAATTACGTTACAGAAACCAGCGGACGGAAGCAGTGCGGCTATTCCGGGGGTCTCATGCATGATGCATCGCTGCCATTTTCACACTGTCTTATTTCACGTGGCTGAACTGGATACAAAAAGCTTGGTGTATGAAAGCGAATGTCAACAGAAAGGGATGATATGAGTCATTGGTGGGAAGAGCGTTTCACCACGTTTATGGAGCCAAAGCTCATATTGTACATGAGAAAAATCACACCGGCATCAACACACAACCAATAAAAATGTCACACAAAGTCTTCCTGATAAAATAAAGCTTAACTTCTTGTAGGGCAAACATTTAACTCACTAGGCGCTAGACAAGCAATCTGTTTTTCCTGGGACGGGGTCAGAAAACGCCATTTTGCCTGGGATGGGTCATAAAATATGTGTATAATTGATTGCCGGTGATGGCAGTGAATATATGTTAATTCATCAAATAACACATTTTGATGAAATGTTGCCTGTTCAGGTGAACGCAAAGCTATAATGTTCTATGACGGGTAACAGGTAAAACGCAAGTGAATTGTGCATTCTGCCATCTTGTGGAGGAGCATTTAATTTCTTGCACATCACTACTAATTATATATTTCTTTAAAAAATATTTCTTCTTTGTATTGAACAGTTAGGACATGGACCTTAAACTTAATCCACCTCTGGCTTTTGCCTAAATTTAGATTGACTAACTCACCTCAGGCTTGAGAAAACGTCTGGACATCGCACATGCCTCAAAAATAGGCATTACTACATTTCACATGCAGATGGCGCCAGAGTCCGCCACTGCGTTCGACAATCGTTAGAGAAGCCGTATGACAAGCTTGGAGTTTGCTCAGAGGTGGCTTGAAGGATGGAAGCAGGGTTGTCGGGGTGACCGAGAGCATCCCCTGGCCACCGCGACAATTCTAGTTAATCCCAGATTGTCATCTCGGCCCAGGGGGGTTGTCGAGCCGGGATGAGCGGCTCAGACTGCAATCGCAGATTTTTCCACGAGCCTGGCTGACATCATTGCGTCTGGAGATAGATGCCTAGTGGCCCTCCCCTCCTCCATCCCACTCGCTCTCATCCATTCGGAGAGTGCTGCCTCCTAACGAAGGCAGGCGGGAGGCGGGTTGTGGGCGTGAAGCAAATAGTAAAGAGGCGCATCGGAAAGAGGGAGCAGTGCGCGGGAGAAAGCTGAACCAAGCGCAAGGGGTCCTGCGCCGGTTCCTTTCGGTCACTCCGGAGAAATTCCACTGCATCGAGTTACGTCGGGAGAAGAAGAAGATGTGCCAGGAACGGAGAACTGAGCCGGAGTCCCGGTGCCAACCAGCCAGCCAGACCGGGCTACGCCACCCCCGTTTGAAGCAAATCTTCCCAGGAGTGGTTGGAATGAAGACGGCGTGAGCGGAGGCTTACTTTCGGAGGAAGATGTCGGTGCCGTTGCTTAAAATCGGCGTGGTGCTGAGCACCATGGCAATGATTACCAACTGGATGTCGCAGACGTTGCCGTCTCTGGTGGGGCTTAATACCACCAAGCTGACGGCGGCGCACGGTGGCTATCCGGACCGCAGCACCGGAGTAAGTCTGCGGCTTTTTCCATTTCTCCTTTGGCTACCTAACTTTTTTTTTATCTCGAATAAGAATTCTGGTGACAATATGACAAAATCAAAGCCACATTTGATGGGTTAACCAGCAACAGGCATTTCAACTGTCCAACATGTGACAAAACTGAGGGTCAATCTACAAGAGCACAATCGCAACTCTCCCAAGTGGAGCTCATCAGTAATTCCCTCAAATTAATGACAAATGAAGCATTAAACACCTCAAACGTATTGTCTAAAAAACAACAGCCAATCGTTTACCAGTCTAAGTATCTCCCTAGACCAGTGGTTAAACCTAAAGGAGTTGTTTGAAGGTATTTGTTCTGGTCTGACTCGCCAAGAAACAAAAAAACAATGGCACGATCTGGTAAAGCTCGGCTCAAATCATCTGATTCATTGCTTTATTTCCTAAAACCCAAGACCAAATGTTAGTTTGATGAGGGGTTGGGCTCTTTGTCGCCAGTGCAGTGGAGCGTCATCTACATTTTTCCAATTTGTTCGCAGCTTCCACCTACAGATGAAATCAGCAGGTGCACGCGGGATTTGCACAGTGATTAATGTTTTTTTTTCCTCTTCCACGGTTTAGCCAGTCGGTCAGAATTCCTTTTCCTGCAAACGAATGAGTCCAGCCAGGAAAGGATTGATTCTGTTTGCCCTGATGGCACGAGAGCAAAATAATACAGATTGCGACTTTCCGCCATTTTCTGTGTCGAGGAACTTCGGCTATTACGTTGGGTCACCAAACTCTGATATCCAGAAGATAGCTAACAGATAGCATTGATTCCCAATCACTGCACTACAGAACAATTAAGCGTCCTTCTACTAGATGACAGAAGGTGCAATTACCCTCTGATGTTAACCTGTTGTTCATACAAGATAGCCGTTGAACTAAACAGACCTCCATTTGACAACAGCTAAGTCATTTTCTGAGTACATTGAGACAAGATTCTCATCATTTCACCAAACATTCCATCGACACGTAAGAAAAATTCATTGTCAGTTCTACGAATTAAATTGAATATCCTCACCTGTTCACGACCATGCTAAATGTTTCTCATTTACCTTGAATCAAGATCATCTACCATTCAGATGGCGCTAGATTATCTTTCTCAATCACCACCACCACTCAACACCCCACTTTTCCCGCCCTTCAGGTGCTGCCGGCCAACCCGGAGGAGTCGTGGCAGGTTTACAGTTCTGGCCAGGATGGCGACGGTAGGTGCGTCTGCACCGTGGTGGCACCCCAACAATCTATGTGCTCCAGGGACGCCCGCACAAAGCAACTGAGGCAGCTTCTGGAGAAGGTAACCCCGCTTTTAAGCTTTGCCGAAATGAACCGAAGCAAAGACGTCAACTGAGTTTGCTCTCAGGTCCAGAACATGACCCAGTCCATTCAAGTTCTGGACCAGAGAACCCAGAGGGAACTCCAGTATGTGGAGAAAATGGAAGTGCAGCTCCGTGGCTTGCAGACCAAGTTTAGGCAAGTGGAAGAGAACCACATGCAGAACATGGCTAAGCAATACAAGGTGAGGAATTGTACACTGTCATACCGATCTTGTTTGGGGGGGATGGATCAGTCCGATCCTGACATGCGAAGGCCTTACGTAAACTTTCTTGCAAAACGTTTGGGGTCACTCAGATATATAGATTTTAAAGAAAATCACAATCAATAACAATAACTTTTTCACTCCTCTCAATGGCACCCATTATGTTAATGACTTGGCTGTATATGTGAGAATCAATAATTACTAAAATAAAAAATAAAAAACTACATTTCCAATTGACTTTCAACTTTACTACAACCAAACAACAACATAAAGAATTTCTATATGACCCTAAATCTTTTTCAATGACAATTTACATGACCACTTAATGTGTTCCATTCATTCCATATTCCCTCCAACAATTGCCTCAACTAAAGAAAAAAAATCGGAACATGTTGGCGCCGTTAAGTTGCAAATTTTTAAAAATATATTCCTGAACATTTGCACGTTTGTTGCAATGTTTTGATTATTTAGCAGTACAATATTTTATATACTTTCAAGATCTGGTGCTGGATTGGTCAGTTCCAAAATCTACGGCGTGAGCCCTCCCATGCATGTTTACGGCCATACCCACGACTCACTACTCATTGCATGTGTGTTGTTGTTTTTTTGTTCTGTGCAAAACAAAAAACAAAAAAAATCTTGCGCGTTTTGTTTGTTGTGTGTCTGCTAGCGAGGTTAGCAAGCTGCTATCAACAGCCTGTCGTTTTCTTGCTTGCAGGGCTAACTTTAAGACATGTAAAGAGAGAGAGAAAGAGAAAGAGCCACAGGGAAGAAGAGGCAGGTCAAAAATCCAGATTTTTCTCCCCCTTTCCTTCCCCTTTGACCCCAGTGAGAGCTTTTTTTCGGGCAGTTATTTTAGTGACCATTACAGGCAGACACGCCCCCTCCCACACCACTGATCTCTTCCTGCATGTTAATTATTGCTGTCCCCCTCCTACTTTTGATTTCCAAGTGTAATGGATCTCCTCTAATTGTTGTTATTTCATTCTACTTGCTTTCGAGCTTTTGTCTATGCATATTTGGTTCCTCGACAAATCCACCAAGAACATTTTTGAAAGAAAAAACTCAAAACGTAAAATTCCAGTTGTGTGTGACATGTCAAAAAAGAAAAAAAAAAAGACGCATGTAACCCTTACTACAATGTTGCATTTAAAAAAAAAAGACAATGACCAATAAAGAGCTTTCCCAATTGTTGCTGGTGTACCGAGGGCTTGCTTTTTTTGAATTTTGATTTGTTTGTCTTAAGCGGCTGGTCACCGCCGGGACGGAACTTCGAGAGCAAAAAAAAAAAAACATTTGCTGGTTTGTGCACACGCACATATACTCACACAAGTACACACAACACACACTGGGGGTCTTGGTGGCAGGTCAGTGTTAGCGTAGCCAGGCAAAGCCAGATTTTTTTTGTTTTTCTCTCGCCGACGCTGGGGAGGGTGGCGGGGTCGGTTTTGCGAGGCGCCGTGACACTCAACCGAGCTTATTCTAATCCTTTCAGGCCATAAAGGCGAAAATGGAGGAGCTTAGGCCGTTGATACCGGTGTTGGTGGAGTACAAGGCCGATGCCAAATTGGTATTGCAGTTTAAGGAGGAGGTCCAGAATCTGACGTCAGTGCTAAGCGGGCTGCAGGAGGAGATGGGGGCCTATGACTACGAGGAGCTCCACAACCGAGTGTCAAATCTCGAGGAGCGGCTGCGAGCGTGCATGCAAAAATTAGGTAGGCCACAGCAGACGCAGACACGTGCACGCACTCACGCACAGAGAAGACGCTCAGGTACATTCACATTGTCACCTTCGACGTATACGGTTCATGTTGCATTTTGGGTAAAGTGAAAAGTGCAGCTAAAAGTTGCAGCTAGCGTATTTTTAAAAATTAAGAGGGTGAAGAAATAGCTATTTCTCGAAAAGGAGCTTTAATTGCATTTCAACTAAGACACAAACTGGCAAAAAATATTTTAAAATTAACTTGAAACGGTAGGTACTAACGTCCATGTGTCATTTTTTTTTATTTTTTTTTACTAGAAGTCACACCTGAGTCTAAGACGACGCACCAAAGAATACACAATGAGAGAAAAAAATAGATGTCGCAGTGGAGTATTAAGTCGCATTTTTGGAAGGCAATTTCTATTTTATTTTATAAGAAACCAAGAACATACTTTAAAGCATGTGTCAAAGTGGCGGCCCGGGGGCCTAATCTGGCCCGCCGCATAATTTTTTTTTGGGTGGCCCGGGAAAGTAAATCATGAGTGCCGACTTTCTGTTTAAGGATGAAATTAAAATGAAGAGTATAGATGTATATGAAATTTCCTGATTTTCCCCCTTTTAAATCAATAATTGTCATTTTTTAATCCATTTTATATTAAAAAAAGCTAAAATAAACATTGTTTTAGATCTATAAAAAAACTGAATATTCAGGGATTTTATTCCAGTTCTTTTAATCCATTTATTTAAAAAAAATCTAAAAATTATATCTAAAATGGTCCGGCACACGTGACGTTGACGTTAAAGCGGCTTTAAAGTAATAATAGTAAAATGGAGAAAATCAGACTAAACAAGCATCTGTTAACAGTCTATAGTTATATGAAAAACCTACTAACAAAATCTAACGGCAAACTATCTGTGTGATTTATAGTCTGGAAAATACGGTACTGGGGTTAATTCAGGCTCAATGACAACATCATGATCTTCTGACAAAAATACAGAGGCGATGCTGTAGTGATAAATGCTTTTACGGCTCGGCAAAGTCCTTTTACTTTCCAGTCCGTCGCCAGTGTCTTCTTCACACCTCTGTTACAAGCCCCGGCGCTAATACATGCACACCCACACTCGATTGAATAAGACAGCAGCAAGGCTGTAAATCACGGGTAGAATGTGTCCCTGTGCTTGTATTTTTAATTATTATTTCATTATTATGCACAGAGAGTTCTTGAGAAATCATTTTGGCTCGGTAATCCTAGCGAGTGACAAAATTCTCCGAATTAGTTACAGGTCAGCGAGTTCTCATTTACCACTTGAAAGTGTTTTCCCCTTAAAGTGCCCCTTAACAACACTAATATTTTATGACTTGAATCGATATGAAAACCCTACTCAACCTTTCCTTCATTCAAGAGAAATGATCCTTTTTATCCTTTCAACCTGCTATACCACATGCTAAAGGAATGACAAAAAGGGTTTGCTTATACGCTACTGTCCAACTCTTAAACGTAATCAATCTGCACAGATTACAAAAATAAATGGGCGTACACATCTGTACAAGTTACCTACCAAATGTCATTATGAACAAGAGAGCGATTTCCACCAAGAAAACTAGATTAAAAAAATAGTGTACACACCATCAACAACAACGCCTCCTACCTGTTCATGTCTATGCTAATGTCCACGGAACAGGTGGCTTCAGTATGATGAACTAAAGAGCATTTTGAGACTATCCAAGTTTTCTATGACTTAAAAATTGCTTAGCAATGACCCAGCTTTTTCCTTTAGAAATCTCAAGGGCTCACTTGTGCTCAGCAGGACTATTTTTCTTTTTCTCAAACAAACAGACTTGATGCTTGGAGCGCAATTGGTGCATGTAGACAAGATGAGAAGAGATAAAAGACGAGGTCGCGCAGCGAGAGGCGGCAAAAATCGAGGCTCGCCGGTCCTTTCATGTCGAGACAAACGCTTGTTGAGATTCCACTCGTGAAGGTCAATCAACCGCATAAGCGGCAGTGGGACCGAACAGGAGGGGGGAAAAGTCTAATTAAAGTTATAAAGTTCAATGGAAGGGCAATTTTGCCGTGGACGGAATCTCGAGAGTTATTCGCGAAGACTTTTGTTTTGCTATGGCGAGTTAATAAATATCAATTAAGCGATACGGGTCTGTGTAATATACAGAAGACATTATTGGGCATAATAGGACGCCTAGAAACGGTTCAAATGCTGGATGTCCTGTGACTTTTCAGGTAAGAGCTTTTGTGAGTCTACCTTAATGAAGTAAGAATACTAGGAGGATCACAAAAAATAGCTTAAGTATTTTCTGTCCTTCAACCTTTGTCGGAGAATCGTCCAATGGCACTGCTCAGGGAGATAGGATGGGGACGGGCTACAATGGTCATTGATCAAGGGGACGCTTCAGCTGGCCGGGCAATAATCAAATCGATAAATCACCCGCCGTCACATCCCAACAACGTGAGCGCTTGGGGCTAATCCTCAATGCTGATGAATGGCGCAGGAAGTCTATACTAGTACAGACTTGCCATTATTCTAACACCATTCCCTCCACTCGCTTGTAGGGAGGAGTTCGAAATTGACCATAAGTCTTGGCTAGCACTTCAAATAATACTTCATCAACTGTTTAGGTTAAATAATGACTATAAGACTTGGTTTCGGAGCTCAAAACAGGGTGGCTAAGACAATAAAGTTGACTATGCGGCGCTTAACATTGTCATCATCCCAGTTGCCCAAAACAGTGTTTTGTCATCAAGCCGCCACTTTCTATCGGGTTTATTTTGATTTCCATACATTTAGGCCAACAAGGGATTAAACCCTCCAGACTTTATTAGAGCGTCCTAAAATGGAGGCTTAATTGCAGAAAATAAACGAATGGTTAAGTAGATGAAGCATTTATGACTTCATTCTAATCCTGTTGAGGATGATGGAAGAGATACAAGCCCTACTGTAAATAGTAAATGCTGTGTATATCTCTAACAGTGAATCATCGGTGACCCTTACAAATGCATTGCTTTGAATGTAACAGATGATAAAAATGATAGAACCAAAGAGTCAGTTTGTGTAAACATAAACTTACCTTATGTATGGGCGTCTATTGACATCGATGGTAGCTACGTAATGGGTTCGGGAATGATGGAATTTAGGTTTTGGGGAAAGTTTCAAATCCAGGCAACACTTTTAAGACTTCAGTTATCTTAGAATGTTCAATTCCCAACAGAACCATCAGAATAAATTTTATCCCATAATTACAGCTAACTGACAGACACATGGATCCTCTACTTGGAAGTGAAGATAGAAAAGTGGAAAAACTTGGAGCATTTAACAGCAGGGGGAGGTTTTAAGAGGCTTAAAAAGAGACGAGGAGTTGCACAGTTAGCGGATAATGACTGGAAATTTGTGCAAAAGGGGCTAATGACGAGCCGAAACAGGCTATTATGACTCGGTCTTTAAATTAGTGGCTCGAAATGGCTCATTACCAATGAAGCCATCCAATCATCCTAATCGACATTTGCCCGAGCGAAATGGCGTCCGAAGAAATGGATGCTTAACGGCAAGCGTTTTATATCCCTGAACTAATCCGTTCTCGTTAAAATCGGAACGCGGGTCGTGTAGAGTGGCGGCCACGCTAGTTTTGTCAAGTTCGCACGTAGAACTCCATCATTGCCAATTAAAAACATAGTGAATACACAGAGCAACTCATGTGTGAGCGGAATAGCAAGAAGAATCTATTGACCGTTTGAAAGGAAACGGAGAGCGGCCAGATGGACTTCAACTCCCTCATCTTTCAGGCAAACTCGTTTGGATGTCAAGCAAATGAAATCCTGGCCTAATGAATTGCTGTTTCAGATAAAGCAACCCTGAATGGTTTTGGCTCCTGTCTTCTTACCTCCTGTCCTTTGCAGCATGCGGCAAATTAACGGACATCAGCGACCCCATCACTATCAAGACGTCGGGGTCCAGGTTCGGCTCCTGGATGACGGATCCCTTGGCAGCTGAAGGAGACACAAGGGTATGTCGGTTCACTTTTATATTACATTGACTCTTATGAAAGCTTATTTGAAATGATTTGCTTTGGCTTGATACCCTGCGAGAAGTGCCGAAATATCCGAACTTGGAAATGATTGACCTAAATAAATATTGAAGCTAGCGTCTTGTGTCGTAACTAGTGCTCGTCTGTACGTCGTGTTCAAAGTTAGAGCTGACATATCGTGGAAGTTGTAAAAAGAGGCTGTCTTCATAAAATAAGGAGGAATATTAAGATGCATGGGTGTACAGAATGTACTGGAATGGGGATAGAAGCTCAACGGCTCTTTACAATGAGCGCAAAACCCAAGTAAAGCTCCTCCGACACACCATTCGACGAGCGTCTGTGGACCCAGTCTTTAGGTTGGCACTCATTGGCCTTTGTTGGCAGCTTTTCAACCGCCGTTGACTCAGCCAACGGGACAAATGAGCGAAACGGAATTGCATTAAATTCCCCCTTGGATCATTCCTGAAAGAGACGTTTGTTACAGAAAAGAACGCAGCTCAACGTGCTTAAGCCGGAAGGGTAGAGATTATCGCATTCTTAAATGATTTGGAAATGCAAGATAATATTGAGTCACATCACTCAAACCGAAAGCCTGACTTTTTATTCGTCTCTGATGACAGTCTATGACAATTGTGGGAGAAAATACTAAATATTTCTTGTTTACCATTATGCGGACCCTTCTCAGTTAACTACAAGTGCTAATTATCTATGTAGAGGGTGACACCTTCTTCCATCCACTACGAAACTCTAAAAAAGGACACGTTACAATGAATTGCATTTGTTGATCAACGCTTAAAGATGTAAAACGAGCAAATTTGGAGCACATTTACCATTTGCGATTGTCGGCTTCGTCTTTTTAATCGCATAATTTTAAAAACAAACTTCTAACCCAGTGTGACACTTTCTCAACACAACACAAACATGCAAATATGGCATATAAATCATTGTAGATTCAACCAGACGCAGCGCAGCGGACAAGCAAAGGTGAGCGCAGCGGGTAAACACATTTTATTGGCGGCAAAACAGGAGCACTTTATTGGGCCCCACGATAGCAACGACCCAACTTTCAATGTCACGTCGGGAGGATGAAGAGCATCCACTGTTATGTAAATTGCTTCCTGGAGGCTGCTTCAACTTGCAAATTGCTGACCTAATGTTATATTTAGCATGCCGCCAAGGCTACCTGGAAACGAATACATAATAAGCAGATCACATGAAAGAGATGCTGTGCTATCCTCGCGGGGCGTGAAAGTGGAAAAATGCAGGAAAGTGACAATAGCATGCCGCTGTCTATTCAACTTCTGTTTTTTTTTGTCCTTTGCTGAAAAGTATTTCATGTCAAGAATTCCACTGTCAGTGTTGAATTTGGAATGAGGAGAAAATATTGGAAATTGTGAGACTGTTCGACACAGGACGTGGAAAGAAAAAAGCTAGATGAAAGAATATTGTGGCATGTATCGGCACTAAGAAAAACAAACAAAAAATATCTTGTGAGATAGGAACGCTAAGATTGAATACTGGATTTGAATAAAAAGCTTTTCTGAAGTGATTTATAAATAAGTCAATCCCAGCGGGATGGTGCGTGGCGGCATGACAGGTAAAAGAAAGATCAAAAGTGTTTGAGCCTCTGGTGCAGAACAGGAACTGTGAGTGTGTGTGTGTGTGTGTTTAAAGCTTCTGAGAATAGATATTTTATTGGGGGTAGAACCATCCTTTGTCCATCCGACCGTGTTCATCCACCATTACATCTTGGCGCTGCCTGTTTCGCGGAGAACTCTGCGCTAATTTAATTGGGATGCTTGTTGACTGTGTAATGTGATCTGTTCAGTGCAAGTGAACTGCCTACAAAAATGAGCGATACGCAAAGGAAATGTCTGGAATTGCTTTGACTTGAACTGTAATGATCTATTAGTTTTGAGACGCTGCTCATTGGATTCGTGACTCGTTTGCATATTTGCAGACACGGAACGGTTGTGCCCGCTTTTCCCTGCAGTTGGTTTGTTTGCATTGTACTGTGTGTAATTAATCCAGAAGTATATACTGAATAATGCAAGATGCGTTTCTGCACCGGATTCATGCGTTTTCATTTAGCTGGTTAAAATTCACGTACGGCGAGAGGCAGGCTGACGCGTTGCAAACTGTTGACGTCGATCTGTCTGTCTTCTTAAATCAGTGCTGACGAAATCCTGTGGCGGTGCCAGAGAAAAGGTCAGCGTTCTGACTGTAGAGTGTAAAATTTAAAGGGTAAAGCAACATGGCCGATCTGTTGTATCATTTTTCGATGCTGCTCTATCCATTATTTAGCCAGCCGGCATCCCTCTGCCAATTGTTTCAGCAAGACTCCATTTTGTGGATCCATACATTGGTATTAGGAAGCGTGAGGGAAGGAAATGTCAATTTCTGTTGGTGAATGAAGCTGTTAGCCTCCTGCGGTAGCAGTTTGGCAGAGGTCCCGCCATCGACAACCCGAACAATGCACGAATTAAGTCTAAGACGAGCTGTTTTGATTGAATTAGCTAGCAGCCACATTGGACGGAGCTTTCCAATGAAGTCACAAAAGGATGAAGTAATATTTAGACTCACAACACAAGGCAAGGTCATAACTCAAAAACATGTAAATTGAGGCAAGTCGAGGTATTATCGTGTTCCTCCTTCGTGTCTGCTGGCTGATACGATTAAATTTGTTTGGAATGACGATTCTCATTTACTGTGGCTGACAGGTCTGGTACATGGACGGTTACCACAACAACCGCTTTGTGCGGGAGTACAAGTCCATGCAGGACTTCATGTCAACCGACAATTTCACCTCCCACCGGCTCCCCCACCCTTGGTCCGGAACGGGCCAGGTGGTCTACAACGGCTCAATCTACTTCAACAAGTTCCAGAGCCACGTCATCATCAAGTTCGACTTCCGCACCTCCGCCATCAGCAAGTCTCGGCAGCTGGACTACGCCGGCTTCAACAACGCGTATCACTACGCCTGGGGCGGCCACTCGTACATTGATCTGATGGTGGACGAGGGGGGCCTGTGGGCGGTCTACGCCACCAACCAGAACGCCGGCAACATCGTGATTAGCAAGCTGAACCCCAACACGCTGCAGACTGTCAAAAGCTGGCCCACCAACCACCCCAAAAGGAGCGCCGGCGAGTCGTTCATGATCTGCGGCACGCTGTACGTCACCAACGGCTACTCCGGCGGCACCAAGGTCTACTACGCCTACTCGACCAACTCCTCGACGTACGAGTACATAGACATCGCCTTCCAGAACAAGTACTCGCACATCTCAATGCTGGACTACAACCCTCGGGACCGCGCTCTCTACGCTTGGAACAACGGGCATCAGGTGCTGTACAACGTCACGCTATTCCGCGTCATTCGCTCGGAGGAACTGTAATCGCGGCAAAACGGGATTGTACGAAATAAAGTATGTACCTGCGAAAGAATGTACACAGAGGACTTTAACGGAGAAAATATCGAGAAATATCAGAGGGTTAGATTTAAAGGAGAACTGAACAATTTCGTTTTTCAAGAAACTGTTGACTGTGACACCACAGGTCAAAACACAGCATTCTAAATGCTATGAACCCAAATTTACGTCCAATTTACGTAATTATCACATGACCAAAGAGTTTGACTATTACAGTGACTAGCATATATATATACATACACATACACATATATACACACATATACACACACACAAACATACACATATATAAACACGTACACATATTCACAGACACATACACACACATATATATACACATTCACACATATATACATATATATACACACACATATACACATTTATATACATGTATACATATATACATACATACATATATATATATATATATATATATATATATATATATATATATATATATATATATATATATACACATACATATATATATACATATATATATATACATACATATATATATACATATATATATACACATACATATATATACATATATATATATATATACATACATGCATATATACATATATATATATACATACATGCATATATACATACATACATACACACACACACAAACATACACATTCATATATATATATATATATATATATATATATATATATATATATATATATATATATATATATATATATATATACACACACACACACACACACGTATATATACACATATACACATACAAATATATATACACACATACACACACAAATATACATACACACACATATATACATATATATACACATACATATATATATACACATTTATATATGTATACATATATACACACATACATATATATATACATTTATATACATGTATACATAAATACATACATACATACATACATACATACATACATAGTATATATGTACACACATACATAGTATATATATATATATACACACATACATATATATACACACACAAATATATACATATATACACATATACACACACATATATACAAATATTTATACACATACACATAATATATATGAGTCACTTGTCTTTAAATGGGTTAACAATACCAAGTATGAATTTTAGTTGGTTACATATAGTTATAGCTAAATAGTTGCAGTAGTCATTGAAAATCTAATTAAAAAAAAAAATGTATGCTGTGTTTGAGTTCTGGTGGCACATCAAGAGGATTCTTTAAAATAATTCTGTTTGTTCCCTCTTTTTTAAACGACAAAGAAGAAAAAGGATACATTTGTATATTTAAATAAATTTAAAAAAAATCATACTGTGATAATACTAGTTAGGCAATAGTTACCATTTTATAGCTGCCATCTTTTTGTCAGACGATTAGTTTGGAATGAAAATCTTCATTGTTTACTGCATAGAAAATGATTGTAAAAGTAGACCACACCTATATAAAGCGCTCTATATATATGTATAACAGAAAGTAATACAACAGATGCCAAAAATGGAGAAATAAAAAAAAAACATGCCTTTGTTAATATCATCATCATCATCAAACTTCACTCATTCCGACGGCTGTGATTTTTTTGCTGTGAGTCGTTAAACAAAGACTAACATTTCATTTCCAAGCGGAAAAAAAAACATAAATCATAACCCCTCACAAAGAATAACCCCAATTACCCCCCCAAAGAGACTGACAGTACATCAAGTCATTTCGTTTTTCATGGAGTATAGTAGCAAATAAAGTCCATCGAGGACAGCGACAATAACGACCGAAGGCCCCGACTGTTGCTGGGCTCTTTCGGCGAAGCTCATTCAAAAGTTCCATGTTCGTGTGGGAAAAAAGCTTTCTTATTTTATTTTATTTTTTTTGCATGAGTGTTTTCTACCGCTACTGAATGTCTTTCCTTCGATGTTAGCCTATTGTTAAAAAAATAAATTAAATCAAACATCATGGAGGATTTCACTATGGGAATTTTGATATTTTTAGCTGCTTTTTTGGGGTATTATTTCTTGTATTGTTCATTTTTTTACTTAATTTCTGGTCTTTGTATCACTGTAATTGTTGGCGCCGTAGCTTCTTATTTTTATTTATTTTTTTATAAGCGCATGGGAGGAATCTGAATATCAAAAAAAGTTAAATATGAGAGAATGTACCTACCTTAAGATTGTCAATCCCTCCATGCAACTGTGGTTGAAACTCCTTTTTTCTTGTCCCATGACATGTATCGGCTTGTGAAGGACGCAACTTGTTTTCAATGTAACTCCCGGTGGACAAAAAAAGCCTCTCTTTCTTTTTTCCAGTTGTACTCGACGTGTTGTACCTGAAATGAGATAGTTCACTTGTGTCAATACCAAAAAAAATAAAAAACAGAGAAGGACTGTGTTTAGAAGAATAGTTTTGGGGGGACATCTATAATAGAATTGTAACAAGCATTAGTATACAATTTTGGTGTTTTTCCGCCTCAAACCTCCACAAATTCATCAACAAAACAAAGTACACCGATTTCAGATCCAAAAAGCCACATCGCTGCCACCTGCTGGCAGTTGTCTAGCAGTATATCGCATTTTCACGACTATAAGGCGCACCGCATTATAAGGCGCACCCTCAATGAATGACACATTTTTTTCCATATATAAAGCATACTGGATTATAAGGCGCCCTATCTATTTTTGAGAAAATTTAAGACTTTTAAGTGGGCCTTATAGTCGTGAAAATACGGTAATTGCTTGAAATTTAAAGAGTCACACCCGTTCCCACCATTCCTTTTAAAAGAAAACACGATTGAAGGTCGTACTTATTACTCTACAATGCCAGCCAATGAGTAAATTACTCCAGATGTGTATATGTATTTTATTTATTTTGTTACCACACTGCACAGTCACAAAATGAAATCTCTCCCTTTAAAGACTGGAACACTTTCAATGTGCCATATGGCAGATTGGTGACATTTTAGTTTTTTTAGTATTGATGGTTTTTCATAGTCAAGTGGAATAAAACCGGGAGGTCGGCTAGTCCAGATAAAATCAGTGGGGAGTTCAGAATTTTATTACCATCAGCGGCAGTAAATTAAAATGTGCATCCCAATCAATATTCCCTCAATTTTTTTGTTTGTCTGGGCAGAAAGACAACCTCCCTGAGCACACTGAGTACTGGTGTGAGCAACATCATCATTGCTCGCTATGGGCACACACCAGTATCACACCTGCCATAAGCAGGTGCATGTCTACTACACATAAATGATTTAGTAATAATACAATGTAATGATTAACATCTATGAATGGGCGGCCCGGCGGATGAGTGGTTCACGCGTCAGCCTCACAGCTAAAAAATAAAAAAATGGGATTTTATTTTGTGCGCTCCATATGATTTGCTGTGCGCATAGAAGACGAGAGTAGTGCGCAATTGCGCACGTGCGCAGCTTAGAGGGAACATTGATCCCAATCCACGTTGAGGAACATCACTCGCTTGATGAAAGCTTTGCATTTTCTCGCCGCTCTTCATTTTCTCAAAGCTTCTGTTTACCTTTGATGTTTGGAAAGGTCGGATTGTTAGCGCTATTGGAGTAAACTGCAACCACCATCCCCCTTACACACACCCCTCATCTCGCATCAAGCCTCCGCTCGGTACACTTTGAAGTCCTTTGTTGGTGTAAAACTGTCCTTTTTGTCAGCACGCCGCCTTTTGACGCTCTCGCCTTGATCCACGCTGGGTTTGGCTCGATCCCTGCCCCGTGTCTTTGCAGTCCATCTTTCGCTCTGTCAATCTTTTATCCCCATTCTTTGCTAAACAACCCGTGTTCCACCGTTCTTCTCCCCTCCTGTGATGTTTCAATCGATGAATAAATGATTGCTTCTATTTTTCACAGGGAGTGCTTGGCCAACACGAGACGCTTTGCGCCACAGATGATTGGACAGACATGTCGGCGGGATCATCTCCCGACGCTGGCGACCGAATGAGCCGTCAGTCACTCGCTGAATACATTAACATTCAATTTCTTCTTCGGTGTTGTGATTGGCGCCTCAAGTTGGCGGGGCTTATTTTCCCCGTCTTTCCAAAACCTGTTGGTTGCATTTTCATTTCATCGTGTTGTCGTATCCACTTAACGGGAACAAACACAGGTTTTAAAGGGTAATTAGCCGCCGCAAACCGGCAAGACGTCTTGATGCCGAGTGAAATAGCACGACGGAAGCGTTGACCTTGCTTGAGCCCAGCGAGAAGGAGTTCAATTTCCCCAAGGGCGAAAGCACTTAACAGTAATAGAAAGCTACAAAGGCAACAACAACCTTGCGGAGAAGTCGCATCGCGTTACAAAATAAACGACGAGGGGTCACCGTGTACCTTTCTTGAGATGATAGGGAGCATCGCTGAAGCAATTTTGCTTTGGAAATTGAACAGGCAATCCTTCAGAATTTCAAGCTAATGCTGTCTCTTGTGTGCGGTCATTTGGTCGCCGGTCTTTTGGTCGCCCGGAATGTTATTGATAACTACCATTTAAATCGTTGCTCAAATTCCCTAAATACAAACTGTGAATTATTATTTAGTCATACTTAATGCCCTATTAATTATTAGGCTAAAAAAAGCTCCAAATTTCCCATACTATTGTGTTTTGTTGGAGAACTTGTTAAGACCCTGACTGACGTCCTTTCCTAAGGGGACAACTCATGTACATACAAACTCTTATACAATCACATATCGGCTCAGTGAAACTGCTCATGGCCATTGTTGGCTTTTATTGATGCGTAGACCGTCTTGTTTTACCTTGTTATGTCGCCAGTCTTTTGGTCGCCCGTTGTTTGGGTCCGGGCGACCAAAAGACTGGCGACAAAACAAGGTAAAACAACACGGTACGGGAAATTTGGAGCTTTTTTTAGCCTAATAATTAATAGGGCATTAAGTATGACTAAATAATAATTCACAGTTTGTATTTAGGGAATTTGAGCAACGATTTAAATGGTAATTATCAATAACCTTCCAGGCGACCAAAAGACCGGCGACCAAGCGACCGAGTACCGCTGTCTCTTAGCTTTTATGACCAAAATATTAGGAAATATTAGGAGCTAATTACACAATGTTAGTCCATTAGCTCAACACGCAAAACCTGACACGTTGAATTTGATGGAGGAATCTATGTAGAATTGCAATATTTTGCTTTGAAACTGAATTATTATTTTTTAAAACAATCTGATGTGTTAAAATGGCCTATTTTTGGTGATAATTTGATTGCAGTTTTTTGACATTACTGGACATTTTCTCTGTTCTGCAAATTTGCAGAAATCAAGTTGACCCTCGCATTATTAGATTTTTTTTGTCCCTCAGACAAAAAAAAATGGACAATTTATTACCAAAGTTTTTGTCAATCCAGCCTATTAGTCATGTTGAAATCACAAAGGGTGTCCTTTTAAAGGGCTGTGGGTCACCTCATTAGCTTTCAGAGAATTATGCAGCGCAATTAGGGAACGAGGGATACCGCCACCCGTCACTGCCGCGACAAGCTGTGGAAACATGTGGCGGGGGGTAAAAAAAATAAAAAATAAAAAAACAGGCAAGGAGGAGGAAGGTGAGGCAGTCCGGGATGAACGCGCCAGATGGCATTCATTGATTATTCATAGCGCGTGATGGATGCCACTGTCAGATCCGAACGCCGCCTCGGTGCACCTAAGGGTCGGGAATCGAGGAGGGCCGCGGTGGTCTACCGGGCATTTGAGCCGGCGTTCAGTCACGGCCTGTCCCAATTCATATATTTATACTCGTGTATATGCGAAAGGATCAGACGGATTTAGGGCTGAAATGCTACGTTGGGCTGGGATTAGCGGACGGCCCCGTGCTGATTGGTTTGGGGGATTCCTGTGGACTTGGGACCTTGAACCTGGAACGCCAGGCAGCATCAGGCCTTGAAGGAGCGGTCGCGCATGAGCTGGCGTTCCGTCGCAAGTTGCTGTTGGATTGGACGGAAGTCACGATTAATCTGTCATTTATAATTTGGATTGATGATAAAGGAGGCAGGGTGGTGAGAGGTTTTTTTTGCATGAGTTGCAACCTTGAAATCAAGCAGATATTATACATTACCCAGGCTATCCAATGTTGTCAACTAATTTTGTCTCAACATGACATGGAACACAGATTTTCGGATAAATCACGGCAGGCAAAGAATCCACAAAGAGGTCAAAAAACAAAAAACGTAGGACACTGAAGTTTAAATTACTTTTGGAGTGCACAACTATCTAAATAAGCAGACATCAAGAATGAATTACTCGTGAACAACGGGCTAAATGGGCATCTGACAGAAACAGTTGTTCCGATAAATATAGTTGAAAACATAACAGACTGGATTGAGAGTTAAACATATATCCAATAGGAGCAAGGCCAAATGAATTGATAGGCAGTCTTGAATGTTTTGTTTTACTACCGTTTATCGGGCTTCATCGTTTTAGAGTTGCGGGCATTCGCTCAGTCTAGCTCCCCATTGGTTGGAGACTCGCCCATTGGCAGTTAAGCGCCGCAAATTTCGATCGCTAGCCGATCTTGACCTGCCGGCCGCCTTCTGCCAGCCTCCAGTGAAAAAAAAGTCCATCCCACAACTGGGCTTTCCGCCCAAAATGGCATCTATTTACATGCACGCCGGTAGAGGTAAAGGTCACCTCATGTTAGATAAATCCCATTTGTGCCATCTGACCTCAGCTAGCCTCGTCCGAAATCAATTCTTTATTTGTTTGTGGATTGAACGATAATAACTGTCACGGGTCGAGCTGCTCGGAGAATTCCTGGCTGATAAATTGCACCCAAAACAATTCATTGCATGCAACTAGCGGAGGAGCGATTGATGCAAGCATAAATTTGCGGCATAAAACAGATGGACTTGTTGAAAATGCTGTCACAATTAGCGTCAGAAGAGGGATTAAAGGATTAACTAGCACCATTAAAAAAAATAAAAATAAGACGGTCTTTCCAGGCCCCCACAAAAAACAAAACCACAAAAAAAACACAATTTTAGGTCTAACAAATGTGTTCAAATGAATCAAATCATTCCCTAGAAGCCATAAGAAGTATATACAAACAAACATAATACAATTGGACGTAAAGTCAGTGTGGGTTCCAAAATTATTGATCACTTTGCCAACACCAGAAAACTCAGTTTCCGAGATTGTAACCCGCAAGAGAACTCATCCTAGAACTGAAGCCCCCCCAAAACCGCTTAGCAGACGACAATGCGCCAACATTTAGCCACCTGTCTATTCGCCATTCTTCCCGTGAGTATTGTAGCATCCAAATTGAATTACTGCAGAGAAGCTGAACGCGGGTCGTTTGCCAGACACGTTGGCGTTCGAAAAATTGCAATTAGACCGCTATGTTATCTCTTGCGCTGTGGAGGATGTGATCTATAAAATGAAGACACAGGATAGCTGGAAACATTCACCGGAGCCCCCCCTTGGCGACCGCAATGAGAAATTAGGCCCATGTCTAGGTTTTTTTTGTTTTATAAGCTCATCCAGAGCAGGCTTTAAAGCAAAGACATGCGCACATTTCAAAAGGCTATAAGAAGAGCCGGCGCTTTTAATTAAATCGGGTTTGGAAATCGCATCCGATGTGATGGAAAGAGCAGGCGGCGTTGTAAAAATCTGCATGACGACACCCCCCCCGCGTGACAGAGACGTCTCCCGTCTTGGGTTTTGACCTCCCGCCGCCTTTCCCGGATATTTTTGTCGCACGCTTCCTCACCCCGTTTCATCCTCGCTCGTCGGGATTTCACATTTCATCCAGGCGTTAATAGACAGGCGCTCTGTCATGCAAATGCAAGGAGATTGGGTTCATCCAAATTGGCGGTTTTATTATGGGATGTGTCACGCGGTCTTGGAAGGGTTGTTTGGAAAAAGTACGCAGTGGTGGTAATAGCCGTCCAATGCATTTTGACTGGGAGAGATGGAGGTCAAATTGGGTTGTGCAGTCTATTGCCGTCAATGGCGGTGAAACCATTACAGTGGAAATGGATTTAATGTTTATAAATGTCAAAGGCAGTGAATGAATGAAGGGATAGGAGCAGCAAAATAATCCAAAAGTAAAAGGATATTGCAATATACTTAAACAAAAGAAAAATAAAGACAGAATCAATGACAGAAACAAAAAAAGGCAAGAAAATCCCAACTAAGATGGCGCCATTTTTTAAGGTTATTCATGTAAAAGAAAGTACTGAAAATCTTATATGGCGTACACAATGAAATATTCAAAAATGTATAAAATACGGGAAAAGCGTATAAATTTACAGGTATGTGCATGATTAAATTTTGCATTGTTTTTCTCCGTACCGTTCCATGGCATGAGAATGTGTATGAAATATTTCATATTTTGCATTTTTAGGGTTGAAAACAAGTATATTTCTAGATTTTGAATATGTAGTTCAAACTTGAATTTCAATGAAGTTGTTATATGACTTACACAATTTGATATGATCAAAAAAACGGGAAAAACGTAGACGTTGACAGGTATGTGCATGATATAATTTTGCATTGCTTTTCTTCATACCGTTCCATGCCATGATAATGCATATGAAATATTTGATATTTAGCATTTTTAGGGTTGAAAACAAGTATATTTCCAGATTTTGAATATGTAGTTCAATCTTGAGTTTCAATGCAGTTGTTATATGACTTACACAATTTGATATGATCAAAAAAACGGGAAAAACGTAGAAGTTGACAAGTATGTGCATGATATAATTTTGCATTGCTTTTCTTCGTACCGTTCCATGGCATGAGAATGCATATGAAATATTTGATATTTAGCATTTTTAGGGTTGAAAACAAGTATATTTCCAGATTTTGAATTTGTAGTTCAATCTTGAATTTCAATGCAGTTGTTATATGGCCTACACAATTTGAAATGATCAAAAAAACGGGAAAAACGTAGAAGTTGACAGGTATGTGCATGATATAATTTTGCATTGCTTTTCTCCGTACCGTTCCATGGCATGAGAATGCATTTGAAATATTTGATATTTACTATTTTAGGGTTGAAAACAAGTATATTTCCAGATTCTGAATATGTAATTCAATCTTGAATTTCAATGAAGTTGTTATATGGCCTACACAATTTGAAATGATAAAAAAAACGGCAAAAATGTAGACATTGACAGGTATGCTTTATCGGAAAACCAATCCACCACCCATTCTGATGTTAAAAAAAAAGAAGAATAAATCAAAGACTAAATCTCCTTTTTGTTTTTTGCGCTCGAGCAAACGACCGCCAACGAGATAAATGTCGTCTCGCTCGTATTCTGCTCTCAGCGGATTGGCGCTGGCGTATGCGGCGTATGGATTTCACCGGCCTGGGACCTGCGAGGCTCTAATGATATTTAGACAAAGTGCATCTGACAAGCGAGAGAGCGATGGGCGAGACAAGGTCGTGTTTTCTTCGCTGGGAGGAAAGGCGACAGGGAAAGCGCGGACGGCCATGCTGATTGCCAGCCTGCCGCGCTGGATGGACGCCTTGTCTTTTACAGTCCTATCAATCACGGGTACAAACGTGGTAAATGTCCCACTGTGGGTTTTTTCTTTTTTTTTTGCCCCACCGCAGGGAGGAGTTTGAAGCTGGGCAATGTGAACAATAAAGACTATTTTAGCCTCAGACTTGGAGATATGAGGCTAAAAATCATCCTAGTGTTTTTTTTTAAAGTAATATATCTTGCAGAGTAAAGTGGATATAAAATGTCTATAGATGGAATGAAAAAAAAAAGGAAAATAAACCCAAACTTTTTCCACAAATGGGCAAGACTAAACCAGGCCTTCTCAAACTGGGAAACATGCAAGAATCTAGTTTCATAACATTTCTAATACAGTTGATTTAAAGCTTTAACCACTATATGGTGGAAGCTTCAAATCTCATTATACTTGTATATAATGACAATAAAGGCATTCAATTCAATTCAATTGACAGAATATTCAAATTAATTAACCACATAAAAAAATACTCAAGGATGTAAGGAGGAAGAGAAAACACAAATATAAGTCTACCAAAAGCCAAGATCAGCAATAAAAATGAAGTTCTGTGACTATGGCAAGAGAAGTCACATCTCCCAAAAATATGAAGGCATCACTTTGCATGCCTATCATGTTCAGAAACCAGTTTTTCAAGCTAAAACATACCAAATATTGCAATACATATACAGTCTACTTGTACTACTCAGTGATAAATTAATGCATTTTCAGTCATAAATATGTATGACTCTTTAAAAAAGAAATAAAAAGACAGAGAAACACAGGCCAGAAAATAACTATGAGTACACAAGCCAACCCCAGTACACCAGATCACAATAATTAAAGGTAATTATGCCCCATACCTGCAATCCACTGGTAGCCCAACTGGTAAACACACACTGGTAAAGTCCATTTGGTGAATTCCCACTGGTAAATTCCCAGTGGTAAATTTTAAACTGGTAATCTCCCACTACAGTTTCATGGCAGCACAAACAAACAAAAGACTAGAACATGGCTGCTGATTGCTGGTTTGCAGCTGTCGTGTAACCAGGTGAAAAGAGTTACTAATGAAGTGGGTAGGGCTCACTGACAGAGTGGAAGTGCATTTTGATGCAGCATTTTGTGTACAATTGCAAAATACAATAATATGCAATATAGGACATTTAAAAAATTTTAAAAAACACCCAGAAGCAGCTTTAATTCACATCTTTAAATGAGGATTTTTTTTCATACTACATATTATATTTCAATTCCTGTCTTTTGTGAAGGGGAAAAACAATGAAGTGATACAGTAATATATTAATACCATGAATTATGTTGACTACTTATAATTTTATTGTTTATTACTTTTTATTGATTATTTATTTATTAGTCATTGTTATTTATTATTGATTATTTATTTATTAGTCATTATTTAATATTGATTAATTTCTTAGTCATTGTTATTTATTATTGATTGTTTATTTCTTAGTAAATATTTATTATTTATTTCTTAGTCATCATTTATTATTGATTATTTATTTATTAGTCAGTGTTATTTATTATTGATTATTAGTTTGTCTGTTATTTATGCACATTGTGGTGAAGCTTTAAATCTCATTAAACTTGTATAATGACAATAAATCTATTCATTTCATTCCATTTGATTAATTATATAAATAAATTCCTGTTAAAAAAAGGCAAATCTTTCCAAAAATAAATCAAAAGTAATTATTTCAGTGTCACAAGTCAAAACACTTTAGTATTGACTATACTACATTTAAATAATAAATCTTTCGTGACCTTGCATAGATTAACCCTTTGGCTGCCGATTGAATAATCAGGTGAAATGAATTGGACGTCTATTTCCGTCGAAAGGAGTTTGTAATTCAATTTCCCTCTTTTACTTACTATACATGAATATTAAATAAATCCACATGACACCAAATGGGCAGTCCACCTATTTTTGGACAGCAGATCTTTATGAAGTTATGTTTTTATTCTTTTTAATGACACAAAATGGACACTTAACTGCAACAGTTACTGCTGAGCTGCTTCAAAAGATGATGATAAAAACTCGAATATAATTACCATGATCATTAATTCAGCCGTTAGCAATAAATGAAATAATTCACCTTGCTCTTGATAGATGTAGCCTAAAGGAAATTATTCTTGAATAGTTTGCATATGAACATAGTCTGGCAATAAGTGGTTCTTGGAGTCCCTGTTTTTGCAGTCTGTTAGGGTCCGGTCGATGGAGTTATGCTAAAAACCCTAAGCGTCGGCGTCAATATTGACAAAACTAAACAAATGAAGTCCACGTGGCGAAACGGTCGATTCACTGACGTGTGAAAGCCACACGCTACGCTACTGCGTCAATAAAATTTGCAACCACTATTTGTCTTTGCAGGCCGCGGGAATTCATATCCATCCAAGGCCCTCGAGTTCGACACATAATCCGTTCGGCGACGACATTGCAAAAGATAACGTCATGATATCTCCATTTTCTTTCAAGCCGTATCATTCTCTGGACTCTACAAAAATGAAATGAAAAAAAAAAAGGTATTGCAGCTCATCTATCTTCTTTATCACATGGCTAGCCGCTATTGTCTGCATTCCCCCGCCACAATCAACGATCAATCGGCTCGCCATTCATAGAGTCATGAATAATAAATGTCTTTATTTATTCACACACAGCCGCCGGCTAGAGAAAAAAAATGTTTTCATCACGCTCCAAGCACACTCGATGGGAGAATATTCCATCCGTGGCCAAGAGCTCGCGGAGCGTTATGACGTTTCTGGTCGGATTACAAAGCCGAGCCGTCACGGCAGATCTCCTTCGTTTGTTCCGTGTCAACTTGGTGGGCGGCGGCGGTGGGAAGAGGAAAACGCGCTTTATAGGAAGCCATTTCATCATTTCTCGATGGTCCCTTGAGGTCTCTTATATCAAGCTAGATGTGATTGTCATATTGATTGCAAAGTGTCTATCCTTTGTTGGCGTCGACACGTTTAATTGTGAGTAACATCGGTGAAGGCATCTTTGTAGAATCTGCCCACTCGATCGCTGACATCAATTTCACAAACGACTGCTTGACATCAAGTTGTCAAACAATGAAAAATGAGGTTTCCATCTGTTATTATTGTTCATTTCATGCGCTTTTTGAAACCTGATGAGATTTGGTGGTCATCAATTGAGGCTAATTTAAGAACATAAAACCTGAAACAACTGTTTGAAACTACTACCACCACTACTACTACTACTACTACTACTACTACTACTACTACTTCTTCTACTACTAAACCCACCACTACTACCGCTACTACCACTACTACTACTACAACTGCTACTATTACTATTAACTAATAGGTGGGCATCTTTGGTGTATTTTGTCGCAAGTTTTTCAATACTTATGAGTCCTATATCAAACGCACACTCAAACAACTTCCAGATGAAAACAGAGGTCACATATTAGGTCAAAGATTTTTGATAGCATGAAGATTTTTGATAATTCCAGAGTGGGCCAGAGACGTCAGTTGTATGCTCACATTTATGAAAAAAGACTTGTTTTGGCTGTGCTGACAACGTGATGTAAATGGGTATAACTCCGTTAGTATCTTTCTTGATACTAAAAGCCGTAATATATGTACATGCAGTACATACATACATACACATATATACACATACACATGTATATATACACACATAGTATCTATATACATATATAGTATATATATATATATATATATATACACATACATATACATATATAGTATATATATACACATACATATACATATATAGTATACATACATACACATACATATACATATATAGTATATATACACACATACATATATACATATATAGTATATATATACACACCGTATTTTCTCGCATATTAGCCCCCTCCGCATTTGTTTTGGTAGAGTTACGAAATTCAACGCCTTGATGACGTTACTGATAACGCCGTTAAAATATCCTGATTCTGTCAAATAACGAGTCCCTTATGCAACGTTGCCAACTACTGGTCTGGCATGCATAACACAGGTGGCGTGTATTCCCGCCTTCCGTGGTACTTAACAATAGTGGTGTTGCTTTTCATTCTCTGGGAATGATTTGCTCTCGACACGGGAAAGTCTATTTTGAGCCAAGACACGGGTGGAGAGGGGGATTGAGAGGGGGGGGCAAGATGAGATTCCTCACCCAGTTATTGAATAATTTACACAGGCTGCCAGTGTACTCATTAGGACTCAACTGTAGTGTGCGGAGTAAGGCTGAGGAAAAGAGGGGAGGGATGAGGCTGTCAAATGGCGAGGGATGAGGCGAAGAAGATGAAACTTGGAAGTGGGGGGCGCACCACTGAACGTCGCGGGGTGGCGCGGGGGTGGCTTTTAACGAGGGAGGAAGAACTACCATGGGAGAAAGCGAAAGGGAAAAAATAGTTCCTGTCGGTGCTGTGATTAAAAGATTTATGGAAGCTTAGAATGCGTGTGCACGTTTGGTTGCCACTCTTCCCTTGCCTTTGAACTGGGTCACAAGTCGGTGACCATTTGAAATGATTTCTGTGTCAAACATCAGATTTTGGGGATTAAACCGCTCTAAAAGGTTTGACATAAACTAAAATTATTATGCTAATTGTGTTGAAATGTTCATGTTATCAACCCAATTTGGATTCAAACCATCATGTCACATCACTGCGCTGGCTTTGTCATGGAATACCAGCGCTAAAAATACTACGTTCATTTTAGCTCACGGCATTGAGCTGTGTTGAGAAAAATGGCGGCCCGATGGAATGAATAACAATTTAATAATGCATACTTTAATAGGTACCCGCTTACTGGCTATAATACGCTAGGATTGGCTCCGGCACCCCCATGAATAAATGAAAACTGCCTCAAATTTTCAGCTAAAAAGGAACCAATAAATAAGTACAATCCCTGGTTTTTCATGAAAATGAATTGGACATGTTTCACCGTCAATTACAGTAAATGACCTAACGGTTTTTATTTTTTTTTTATTTTTCAATGCCCTCTTCTACGCATAAACATGGCCCAGACCGTAACATACCGCAGCTTTGTATCTTTTCCCCCCTCCTATTTTTCTGCAGTGAATATTTCATGAGCGGCGCATGGCAGATGTTTCTCGTAAAGCGCATCAATATTTACTTTTGGACGGAGTACGTCATGTTTTAGTATTCAGGTGACAGCGGGAGATTAGCGTCCGTCTAACTGCAGCTCCACTGCTTTTGTATTTTTCGAGCCGTGCCAGCTCGTGACGTGAATTACAACTAGTTTGCTACTAATTAACGGAAGTTGAAGGTATTGTGAAATACTACAAGTGACATTAAAATTATAACAAACCTGTTTTTAAAATCCAAATCCATCCAAGAAAGTGACACAAAAATGAAGATAAATCCTAATTAGTCTAACTTTCCCAGCTGTCAGCCACACAAAAAAAATCCAAAAAGACGACCATGTCACACCCAAAATAAAGCAGTTTTATCAGTTTATTATCTTGTTGTCATGTGGCACTAATATGATCATCAATTCTGGTTGTGATGTCACAACCAGAATTTCAAAATAAAATCCGACATTGGTTTTAAGTGGAATAACTAAATGTACGTATATGATGAGCACCTCATTGGCTTGACATTAGCGCAGTCATTTGCATTTTTGACATGGTCACCATTTAATAGACCTTTTACATATCTAGCATTAATTCTGACCATTTAACCGCAAAACAGGCAGAAAATCTGACTTTTAATATCCCTGCAAAACACAAGGCCACATGATTTGGCATGAGGCGTCAACTATTCTGGATGCTATCACATATATACTCGGATGTTGTTTTGGATTAACCGAGCAAGGGTGCAGACAGGGGGTGAATCCCCACATAATCCGGATTAGTGCTGCCAATTCCCTGGAGAGTCGCAAAAAGGGAAACTAAAAAGCCTGGCGGTTGTGACATTTTGTTTTGGATGGCGGATGACAAATGGAGACGGAGTGAGGGTTGCCTCCCCGAAGAGCCTCCATTAGCGATCACTTAAGGGGCTGCGGTCCATTATGAAGATGTGAAGAGGCGAGGCGAGGGGGCTTGGCAGGAAGATGGTTTAAGGTGCTCTCTTAGGAGTCTCGAGTGGTGAAGATTTGCTCCATTTTTCTACCCAGTCAAACACCGCCATTCTCTCGCTATTGTTTACTGTACTGTAGATAGCGCTTAGTGTATAGACTTTGCTGTTTCAGACTGTCTTGTTTTTACACTGAGTGTACAATTTGTCTTTTTAAGCCTTTCAGGGAGAGCGGTCGCTATCATCTACAGCGATTCAAAAGTTGACACTTAA
Organism: Stigmatopora argus; assembly: GCF_051989625.1. Taxonomy (NCBI): domain Eukaryota; kingdom Metazoa; phylum Chordata; class Actinopteri; order Syngnathiformes; family Syngnathidae; genus Stigmatopora; species Stigmatopora argus. Next base: position 3,434,730 of record NC_135402.1, read on the forward strand.
GAGCGGTAACACTTTAGAGTGAAAGTACTGTATTTTCTGCACTATAAGGCGCAAATAAGGCTTGAATTTTCTCAATAGGCGGCTTAAACATGGGTCAATGTTGGTTAATTATTGTATGAAATTCCATCTAGCATAGTTCTATGTAGTGGATTTTATTTACGAGGAATTTCACTATTTCCATGAAATTTTCTTTAATGGCAGACCGCACAATTGAATTCATTTTATCGGGTGGGATGAGCCGAGGATTACGCGGGATCCCCGCCATCGAGCAAGAAAATGTCAGGACGTTACACGGGGGAAGGGAATATTGAGCGGTTGATCAATTTGATTGCTTTTGACGAGAAAAAGAATCCCCGCCTGGAACTTACTTGACCAGCAGGATTGCCAATGGATTGATTGACATAACCTTTCACATGGATTGAAAAACCTAAACGCACAGGATGCATGAAGCTGGCTAACTTTAAATGGGTGCTTACTCATTTATTATTTAGTCTGCTTTAGTTGTTTAACTATTGTAAAAATACACTTTTTTATCCAGTTTCCCCGACAATATTTGTTCTTTTGTATCTCTCAGGGACAATGCGCTATGTCCAACTTGTCGGTAAGTAATTGTTCAATGGAGGACTCTCCTGGCCTTCGCATTTTTTTTGCTCCTTATGCCAAGTGAAACAAGATCCAGAGGGTAGCCCTGTCCGGGAGCCCCAAAGTAGCACTAATTGGCACCAAGTCTGACAGCCATCCAGCCAAACTCTTAATGACAGGCATTCCAACCCTGGTGCAATCAAGGGTAAAAATATATATATTATTTTCTTCTCTTGCTTTTCACTACTTTCACACACTCAGAGTTACTCGAGCTTCTCTTAGTCAATTAAAGTCGATATATATATATATATATATATATATATATATATATATATATATATATAGATAGAGATAGACATACATATACGTACATATACATATAGACATACATATACGTACATATACATATAGACATTCATATACATATAGACATACATACACGTACATATACATACATACATACATACATACACGTAAATATACATATAGACATACATACATGTACATATACATATAGACATACATATACGTACATATTCATATAGACATACATATACGTACATATTCATATAGACATACATATACGTACATATACATATAGACATACATATACGTACATATACATACAGACATACATATACGTACATATACATACACATACATATGTACATATACATACAGACATACATATACGTACATATACATACACATACATATGTACATATACATATAGACATACATATACATACACACATACATATATATACACACATATACACATATACACATACATATATATACACATATATATCCACATATACATAAATATATATACACATACATATACATACACATATATACATATACACATACATATACATATATATATATATATATATACACATATATACATATATCCACATATACATAAATATATATATGCACATACATATATATACACACATACATATATATACACACATACATATATACACATATACACATATACATGTATATATGCATTTTTATCCTAAACGACTGGAAAGATATTGGCTGATCTTGCGTTATTGTCACTGGCTCACCCTGACATTGAAGTGGCCTCATAAAATGCATTACTGTTCCATAACAAAGCAAGAATCCATTGATTGGAAGTCCTTCAAGGAAAGTGCATGTATTTTGTATGCGTCTGTGTATTATATGATGTATTGAGGGAGGAATGGAGGGAGGTAAAGGAGGATGCTGGCGAGTAAAGCCAATGTTTCTGCCATCTGCATCCAACTCCAGTTTGATCTCTCTCCAAGGTACCAGTCTGCATTGAGCCAAGGAAAGAGAGATCCCGCTCACTATTTTTTTTCTCTAAAGATTTGCTCATCAAATTACATTTTTTTAAAACAACTTTTACCATGTCTTTACCGAAAATTACACACATTATACACATATATATATATTGGAAACCAAATGTCCAACGCAACTGCCAGACATGAGGGATAAAAAGAGCTCCATGTTGTGTCCGTCTGGACCTGCCAATCTACTTTTTTTTTTCTGATGGAGCGCCAGCTGGCCGACGAGTGACTCACTGGGCTGGCTTTCGCCGAGCTAATAGGAAAGTAGTGCTTGGGTGATATTTGCCGGCACCTGTAGGTCATTTAAGGCCTTTTTAGGTTGCTGAACCACTAGACTTTCTCAAGCTACGGTTCAAGACTTGTCGCCATAAGTTAGATATCAGGAAACCTGACTGCGAAACAACGCTTTGGTTGACCTGTGCGATTTGAAACAACGGTAGAATTAGATATGTATTTTTTTAAATCGGACATCTTCCTCCACCTTGTCAGAAATATAGAGGTTCACAAGGGATTTGATATCGTCTTAAAAGGTCAGTGTCCTTCATCTAAGCAACGTGAGGGTGCTACATCATTTTGATTTCCAGTCCGTGCGGTTTAGGCTTGTAAAAGGTCAGGCGGGGCCTCGCCAGGAACATCACCTCGTTAGAAACGTCCGAATCAGAAACCGGTTTTCTTCGTATAAAATTGTTACGTGGGGTCTGAAACCGTTTCATTCATTATTTTACGACAGCCTATCAAGATATATTTGGTCATATGTCAGGGTCCTTCAATTGTTAAAGAGAGAGACAATACATAGTATGAATGACATTCATATGAAAGACTGTTGTTAAAAATATTTAGGTGTACAAATGGCTAATTTTGTTAGAATCTGATAAAGTTTCAAACTAAAATAAGGGTGTTTGATAATTCCATTTTTGTCTGGCAACTTTCTCTGAATTAACAACCCCAATGGGAATACATCAAATTCCTATGTGGCACATTAAAACTGTTCAACCCTAAAAACACTTACATTTCCATTATGCGAGTATTTTAAAGTCCCCCAAACAATTAAAAAGCTAAAGAAATTATTTAGAATTCAGCAATTTGGTCAGATTTGGCAACTTTTTCCCTAAATTTTCGAACATACCCTGGACTTTTTATGCGTAAAATACCATCATAATTTATAATCTTAAGTATCGGTGCTATTAGCCCTGTATTTTATATATGCTGTTCCACTACGGGCAGCCAGTCTAAAGGTTCAGCTAAGCATTGACGTTAAGTCAATAAATCTACTTCTGTATTCTCAGGGCGAGCAAAGCTGCGAGGAACGTGACCGCCATCAATCCTTCGCTTAGGAGATGAATGTGTGTCGTTTGGGATTACTTTCTTCCCATTGGCCTAACAAAAAAAGTGCTGACCCGCCCAAAAAATGTTGATGAGATAATAGGCTGTAAATCTTCTGTATTATATTTTACTTTTTGTAAGGGGTCCAGTGAAAATATCTATAACAAACCGCTCGCTGGCACAGCACAATGTGTAACTTTTGACTAAAGATTCTTCACGGACATTAGAGGGCGAGCCTTGTCTTGCGTTACGCCATTTTGTTTCTCGTCTGGCGGCCAGACTTCGCCTTTGGACGACTAATCCATCTTGGACCCGAATGAAACTGCAATTCATTTGGATGAGACTGGAATTGGAATTTATGCTAATAATATGCGCTATTACACCCGCGGAAATGAACTGTGAGTCGGAGTATCTTCATCTAAATGGAGACTTCTAGTAAGAAGCTTGTCATTAGTTTATCTTAGTTCACGTCCGATAATTTGTTAAATCCGACATGACGCTCACTATCTATAAAAAATGTTTTCCTATCATTTAAATTATACCCTGTGTGACAAAATAAAATGACTATAAAATGGTCTTTTTAATCAAGGATGTCAGACTCGGGTTGCTTTGCGTGCCGCTTTAACGTCAACTTGATTTCACGTGGGCCGGACCATTTTAGATATAATATTGAGGTTTTTTTTTTAATAAATGGATTAAAAGAACTGGATTAAAAGCCCTGAATATTCAGTTTTTTTTAAAGATCTAAAACAATGTTTATTTTAGGTTTTTTTTTAAATATATTTTTAGATTTTACAAAATGATTTTTGAACTAAAACACAGAAAAAATGATTAAAAAAATACAATTATTGATTTAAAAGGGTGAAAATCAGGAAATTTAAAATACATCTATACTCTTCATTTTAATTTGATCCTAAAACAGAAAGTCGGCACTCATGATTTCCTTTCCCGGGTGCCACTTTGACACTTGTTTTAAATCTCTAAAAAGTCTCACACCTTCTTTCTTTGTAGAACGACCTTTAATGGACATTTCTACCAAACTTGTTAAATATGCCCCACATAACACAAAATGTGATGGTCTACGTCTACCGCAATCGTCTAGAACCTGTCAATTAAATCAACGACTAATAAAGGTTTCACCAAAATGGCCGACTTTCCGTGTCTTTTTGAGACTTTTGTTACCCAAGTCCTGGAGCACTGTTTTACAGAGAGTCATGAAACGTTGCTGCCAACTCTCCAGAATTTAGCATCCCCCATCTGTCCATTTAGTATGCGCCATGCACATTTGTACGCAGGTTAGCTAGAAAATCACCCTCCAAGCTGGGGACCACCGCCGTGGTTTTAATGATCTACTCATCCCCGATCGGAAATCATCGGCAAGCTCAGCACATTCCCAATGTTTTGCTCCTGGAGGATCGGCGAATTAAGATGTCTCTGGTGCAAAATCAAAACCACAGAAGAAGAGTGCGCCTGTCTAAAAATAACCTCATGAATAAATAATGAGGAGGAGGCAAAGTGACCCAGATGCGAAGGAAGCTCATTGTGTGCGAGCGCATTTAAACGGATCCCGAATCGCTAACTCACTCTGGTCTTTTGTCTTAATGTACGAATCCCCCGGGAGCTCATTAGCCGCTGGACACGGCATAGGTGAGTTAGCGAATACTAATAATGGAAATGATCCATTAGCCTGTGGCTATGTGCGCACATACACCAATAAAAGGCCCCTAACCACCACTCCAGCTTCTGCTTCATTAACGTCTTTCTTCAAGCTGACATGAATGCCCCCCAAAAACTGCAGGGACAGGTTTAGGGTTAGTCCCAGGACTTGTACAAGGAAACATTCTTAAATTATAGTCTACAACAAGGGTGTCAGACTCGGGTTGGTTCGCGGGCCGCTTTAACGTGGGCCGGACCATTTCAGATATAATATTTAGATTTTTTTTTTTATATAAATGGATTAAAAGAACTGGATTAAAAGCCCTGAATATTCAGTTTTTTATAGATCTAAAACAATGTTTATTTTAGCTTTTTTTAAATATATTTTTAGATTTTACAAAATGATTTTTGAACTAAAAACAGAAAAAATGGATTAAAAATGACAATTATCGATTTAAAAGGGGGAAAATCAGGAAATTTAATATACATCTATACTCTTCATTTTAATTTGATCCTAAAACAGAAAGTCGGCACTCATGATTTACTTTCCCGAGCCACACAAAATGATGCGGCGGGCCAGATTTGGCCCCCGGGCCGCCACTTTGACACATGTGGTCTACAAGAAGCCAGACACATTTGTCGAAACAGTACGCAAAAAGTAAGACACATTCGAAACAGTCCTGAGAAAAATAGCAAAGAAATACCTCAGCACTGCAAATTGGACTCCAAATAATATCAAAAGGTGCTGGAACTGGTACCAAAACTAATACCAGTGCTAGTGGAAACAGTACAGAAAAAGTAGCAGGAATCAAATCAAAACAAGACACATTCGAAACATTCCTGACAAAAATGGCAAAGAAATACCTCAGCACTGCAAATTGGACTAGAAAGAATATCAAAAGGTGCTTGAACTGCTACCAAAACTAATACCAGTCCTAGTGGAAATAGTACAGAAAAAGTAGCTGGAACTGGTACCAAAACTATTACTAGTGCCGGTGGAAACGGTACAGAAAAAGTAGCAGGAATTAAATCAGTACAAGACACATTCGAAACAGTCCTCCTGACAAAAACGATAAAGAAGTACCTCAACAATGCAAATTGGACTCCAAATAATATCAAAAGGTGCTGGAACTGGTACCAAAACTAATACCAGTGCTAGTGGAAACGGTACAGAAAAAGTAGCAAGAATCCAATCAAAACAAGACACATTCGATACATTCCTGACAAAAATGGCGAAGAAATACCTCAGCACTGCAAATTGGACTAGAAAGAATATCAAAAGGTGCTTGAACTGCTACCAAAACTAATACCAGTACTAGTGGAAATAGTACAGAAAAAGTAGCTGGAACTGGTACCAAAACTATTACTAGTGCCGGTGGAAACGGTACAGAAAAAGTAGCAGGAATTAAATCAGTACAAGACACATTTGAAACAGTCCTCCTGACAAAAACGATAAAGAAGTACCTCAACAATGCAAATTGGACTAGAAAAAATATCAAAAGGTGCTGGAACGGGTACCAAAACTAAACCCAGTGCTCATGATAGCAAAAATAGAACAAACAATACTACAAAGAGCGATTGAAGCACCCCGACAATTTGTCTACATCGTAAAAGAAGCAGCAAATTTATACTACAGCACTACGAAAGAACAAATATCTATAAACCATATACTGAACGCTCATTAGACTAAAAAAATTCGGATCAAGACCCTCAAAATGTGGCCTTGCCACGGAAGTTACAACACTACCAATACAAATAAACAAATGCATAAATACTATTATGAGTGCCAGTATCATGTCCAGTACTGCCGACTTTTTTGAGCAAGACCGCAAAGATGACGTGTAAACATGCCACGTGCGTGTATTTGCTAAAAGAAGCTTTGGCGACGGACGCTGGCAAATATGGCGCAAGGTGGCCATCTGCCCTCTTCTGGCCCTCCTTCTGTGTCAGGCTGCTCAGAAAAGGTCTCTTAAACCATTTGGAAAGGGAGGGTTGGCAGCGATTATTTGTCCAAATGGACAAGACATAATTGCTGTCTTTTCTTTTTTTTTGTGGCATGCCATCTTGCACAGAACACACCCACGCTCACCTGTCAGAAAAGGTGCAATGCTATTTTCTGACGTGTCGCCACGTCGAACCGGGCGACCGCACATTTTCACGTTATGATGGGTGCGAAAAAAAAGAAGAAATGTTCCTCTCGGAGGATGGGAGCGACTTCACGCGTGGAAATGAAAATCTGGAGGAAAAAAACCCATGGGAAGACCGGCATGGAGACAACGATAAAGTTGGAAATTGGACTGGCAAGCAAAATGATTGCATTTTATTGTGTTTTGTTCATTTTTAAATGTTAAGTATAGTGGATATGTTTAAGTTTATGAAGTGCCCTTATACGAATGATAAGGTAAAACAGATTTATTTGTTTACTATGTTTTACTTGAGATTCTAATCTTGCAAAATGTTTGGCTGAATTTTTGATTAAATGTAAGACAATTAATATAAAGGCTAGCACATAACAATACGTGCACAATAGTTGACTTTTTCAATTTTAAAAAGGGATTCATGAGGGAAAATAATCATTTTGCAAGGGATAAAAACCCTCTTGCTTTGCAAAAAAAAGGAAAACCAGTTTATATATTTTTTTTTAAATACACTCATTTTGGTATAAGACAACAAATCTTCCTAGTATAAAAATTGTGATATTTTCTCATTGGAGGAAAAAAATTCCCTGCCTTCTCTTGGTTTCCCCCCCAAACATCCAATCAAGAGGCCTACATTTTCTATCAAAAATTCCCTATCACTTTTTTTTCGCACTACAAACAACAAATATAAAAGTGTTATATCACTCCAAACCCTCCTATTTTGAAAGGTGGCATCCAAGAAATCAGAATGAAATATTGTCGAGCCCCCCAACTGGTGTCGAAGTCTAATAATAAAAGTTGCGATTGCAATGACGCCCGATGATGGAGGATAAAAGCGGCGCTCCATTTTACAGCGCCGCAAGCTAATGCGCATCCCTCTCAAATTCTGGGAGCTCGGGTGTATTTTAGGACGCGCTACCTCCATCTCTTCTGCTCTCATAACTTGATCTATCTTCTTCACCCCTGATAACCCCCCCAAAAAATGTCATAAAAACCAATCACTCTTGACTCAACTTGTCTCTAAACAACAGAAACACTGAATACAATTCAATTTTATGTTAATTAAAAACAATCTAACGCCAGCAAAACTATACTTTGACACTATAATCATATCCCACATTACAAAATCTTCCCACACAAAAACTCCTCCTTTGTACCCCAAAATTCCAACACCTTAGGTAAAAAAATCAAATAAAAAATGATTTTCTTGGCCTGGGATGGCAATTAAAATGAATGTTAGCAGTAGCGGTGTGTGCGAGGAGGAGAATTAGCACCTCATCACAATGAAGAAGTAATCTGGGTCACAATCTCGCTTGCTTCCCCTTTTGTTTTTCGACAGGAGAGACTTCACAAAGCTTTTTTTTTTCATTGTCTTGTTGCTGTTGGAGACGTGAAAATGGGACAACTCCGAAGAGATAATGAGCTTGGAGCCAGTGTGTGTGTGTGTATAGATATATATAATCTATACACTAATCCAAACAAGCAACATTATTTATTAACTTACTTATTACCAATCTATTTATGTCTAAAATGTATTAAAAGTATACGCACGAGGCAGGGACTGAACCCTCAATCTCCAGACTGTGAGGCAGATGTGCTAAACACTTTCTACCGTGCCGCCTATCTAAAAATACTCTTTGTTTTTAAACATCCGGGATTTTATTTTGGGGAGATAACAGGGTTACCTTTTTTTAAATTAAAAAGAAAAAAGATTGGATTGTTGGCTAGCTAATTCAGAATTATCTTAATCTAATAAATGTCTGACTATAAACCGCACCCATTGTATTTTACAAGATTTTTTTTCATAAAAAAGCCATTATGGATTATACATGTTAGTTTTTTTATTTGTTTTTGTTGTATTTTTTTACACTAAAGACAATGCAGCTAGTTACTCAGGTTTTCTTCTTAATTGAAATTAGTTAAGTATTTTTTAAACATTGTTTTGGTTGATATTAAAATGTCTCCATTATAAAGTCTAAAAAACGAGCAATTATTTTAAAATTAAAAAAAAATTGGAAGCCAAAAACTCCTTTTTGGGGGGCATTTTGATGCAAAAGTATTATTTTGGTTGTTGTTCTTCTGCATTTTGTCCTCTTAAAAGTTTCACCTGTCCAGTCAAAGTGTTTGTTGGCAGCATGTTTGTCTTTTTAATGGGCGTCCAGTCCCATTTTATTTTTAGCTCTATCATTTGGCCATTCACTTTACTTCACCCGTACTTGACGCCAACAAAAAAAAGGTCCAAAAACCTTTTTTTTTGCAAAAGAACTGACTGGCAAAAAAAGGTCTCTTTGAAGATGAACAGTTTGAGGTGGTAATTATAAAAAATAAAAAAAAATCTGTAACAACAACAATAAAGTACATGAGTTGCTTGAAGCTTTGCCAAGGAAATGTTCTCATGTACTTTTTTTCTTGATCAACAAACACCGTGTGCTCGTTTACTATTCGCATAAGATCTGAATAATACATTAATATTTTTATGACTGCAGTTAGCATTTGCTCACAAACTTCAATAGTACACAAGCTTGCAAAAATATGCTCCATTTTTTTTAAACATTTTCAGGCACATAGGCCACTATTGTACATTTATTTATTCTAGTGGGGGGGAAAAGGATTGAAAATTGGTTTAATTGAGAAAATTTGAATGAAATTTACTTTGTAGACAGAAGGTTAATGTATAAAAAAAATAGCGACATAAATTCATATCATCTGAATTATAATAATATTGACAGTTAAACGTCTACATGTTTGACAGCCCCAATCCGTGAAAAAAAAAATCCGTACACAGGGATCAAACACGATGTGAACCTTCGCCAAAAAGCAAGCTATGTGCGCCGAGGCGGCATTGGAAGAATCCATAATTCAGCCCGCCATGATATTAAAATGCATGCAAGCACGCACGCCTTGTCTTGTCTGTTGTCATGTTAAGCTAACTTTTGTTTGACGGTGTCAGCGGAGTTCACTTACGCCCAACTAGGGGGGAAAAACGGCCTTAGATTGGACATCTATCGCCATCAATGGCAGCTGATGAGTTAACTGTCATACATTAACGCTTGGACCAATTCAGCCAATCAGATGTGACCATTTGAGGTTGACGTCAGTGATTGAAGAATTTGTTATAAAATAAAAAAGGGCTTTTTTTGTGCTAAGGGCACTCATTTATATAACATAATCTAGTCAGTCCTATTCTTATCCTTACAAGGGTCACGGGGGTGCTGGAGCCTATCCCAGCCAACTCTGGTTACATCCTGAATTGCTTGCTAGCCAATCGCATAAATCATGTACACAAACATTTTGAGTGAATAAGAAGCCTACCTTTTTTTTGGTTGCAGGAAAGAGCAGTACCCGGAGAAAAGCCACGTAGTCATGGGGAGAACATGCAAAATCCACATGGGGAGCTGGAATCCAGCAGCAATTAAAATCTTGGTCTCTGAACTTGAAAGGAGACGTTCACCGTGCTGACCTAAATGGCATAAAAGAGAAAAAATAAACAAAAATAAACATTTGAAGTGTGATTGGAGAGTTTAATTTATTTTAAATTCATTTTACAGTTTGAAAATGACATCATAATACTTTATATCAGTTTTTTTAAGGTATTGTTGCTCTGGAATAGCTAAACTAGACTCCTTTTTATTTATTTATTTGATAGAAAAACAGCTGCTCTCCCGATAGATAAGTCCTTTTTTTCCCTCTATACATGTTGGTCCTGAACTCTCCAAGGATTAAACATTAAACCTGAGCCAGTTCCCCAAGTCCCAATTCATCTTGTTAGCAGAAATGAAAAAAAAAAAAGGCCAATGGGTTCGTGGCCAGCCTTTTTTTGGTCTCTGGCGACCAATCCCTAGACATCTCCCCTCCATTCCACCTACGAGATGAAGGTTCGGCTCCCCAAAGATTCCGATTTGTGGAGTTGTTCACTGACTGATCCACATCCGATCCATTTAAAGACCCTGACAGCGATTGGACGCCTGTCGCCGTCAAAGGCAGCCAATGGGTTTGGAAATCAAAGTCTTGTCGGACGTTTGCCCAAAACTTCCAATTTACAGGAAACAATCTAATCTATTTTATTTAGTTTGACCAACCTGTCTAAAAAAAACTGTTCACGGCAAAAACATTTTTTCATCCACATTCTTGCTGTAAAAAATAATGAAAAAAAAAAGGACGGAGAACCTTTAGGCAGTACAGTGTTGTCTCCTAGCAACCAGCATTAAAAAGAAGGGTTGCCAGTGGAGAAAAAAAGAGAGCATTCTGCAAAACTATTACCTAATCTAAGGTGTATTGTTATTAGGGTAAAAAGACGACTTATCACATTTTATTTTAAAAGAATAGCATTCACCAGTAGGGCGGGAGTTAGAATTAACCGGGATTGGAACTCGTGTATCAATATTTCTCACTGTTGTGGCATCTTATTTTATTATATTTTGCTTTGGGGCTTCTGGTCAATTTTTCATAACCTTATTTTCACTTTTTTTTTTCCAACTCCAAAAATAGCGACTTCTCTTTTTGTTGTTTCATTGTCATTTTCAAGACTTTCATTGAAAAACTATGATAACCTTTCCTTAAATTATGATTTTGACTCCATCCTAATTTCCCACTTATGATATAAAACACTCACAACATACTCTGGTTACAATATTGATATACAAATTGAAGCCAACAACAAATCAATCCAACAACATGATTAATTCCCATTCCAGTAAAAGTGAATCAATGATATCATCTGAATATGCAAAATCCCCTTGATGTCTTTTGCATATTCATTTGAATCATTCCAGCTGCTTCATTATGCAAAAAATATTTTTTTTAACTTGACTTTAGGCTTCTCAGCTTCCCCTTGGTGCAACACACATGCACACCCACATAAAAACAGATAGAGCCAGCATGGCCTGCTGTTGCATGCATATTTTATGGACAACCTTTTACTTCATTTTTCACTCTACAGTCTGCAAAGGGGGGATCCTGGTCAAAAAGTCACAATTACTCACAACATCAACAACAACTCGACCTCAGAATAAGGCCGCGAGTACACAGACGCCCCCACTTTTCCCCCAGCGACACTGACGCGTGGCGAGTCCGCGGGGAGGCCATGATGACATCCAAGCCTCATGTGGATGCGGGAACGAGAAAACAAATGTTTATGTTGTTAAGCTTCCTGACATATTTGAGGTCGCATCATTCATTCTTTTGAACCTAACCTGTTTTTTTTCCTAGTATTTATTGATCAGGAAATATTTCTTCATTTAAATAATGCATTCTGAGATTTCCTTTTTCTCTCTCCCATGTTTAAAGGTCAACATGACTGTTTTATGAAGCCTTGTCCATATGATTAGTCAGATTTCTTGTGCAATTAGCTATTCCCAAAGGCATATTCCATCACATCACATTGTCCTGAAGATAGTGGATGTGGTAGCTTTCATGACCCATTAATAAGTAATTATCAATATTTTGCTGCATTATAATTCTGCTGTGTGCCTGACTAATTCCTAAACTGTTCATATGTATTGTATATTTAGGAACCATCTGAACTTAGTGGAGTAGATAGCAAGATGGCAGATATCTGCTGCCATCTGGAGGTCCACATTTATTTTGTATGTATTTGTCATGAACATTTCAGTTGATTTGTGTCGAACTAATCCAAATGCAGCAGAGCATGAGGTCAAGTGTGCATAGCTCGTCAACCTCGGCCAATCGCTCCCCTTATTAATGATTGCAATTCCCCTTAAGTGATAATAAACCGTAGAAATGCAACACGGCACATATTTATACTTGTATAATGACAATAAAAGCATTCTATTCAATTTACTCTCATAGGGCGCAGTTAAGTCTAACATTTTTCCCAAAGTGAACGGGAGCCCAATCAGTCTGGGTACATTGCTTGCTGACACACTATATTTATAAAGTGAAAAGGGCGGCCTAAAAGTATGACAACATTACCAATCGACTATGATGTTTTTGTGCAGTACCAGTTACCGAGATGATCCGGATTAGAGCCGAAATGGCGAATACAAGATCACTTTTACAAAAAAAACATACTTTTTTCAAAAACATTTTCCCATACAAAAGTTGTTATACAGCGTACGCAATTTGAAATGATCAAAAAAAGTATACGTTGAAAGGTATGCGTGTGTTTCTTCCACAAATTGTGATCTATGCTTCACTATTGTATTTTAAAAGAACATTTGAAGAAACATGCACAAAAAGCTTTTATTCCCCCAAAAAAGCCAACAATGTCAGCAGATCGCGGAATGGCTACTCGGGAACAAAAAGCTATTTGAGAATGGTGGTCACTACCTTATAGTAGAAAGTCCTGTTTACGTTTAATTGTGCTTTGTACTACAATTTCTTGCGGTGGTGATTAAACCCAACATGAGGTGTCAGAATCATCGGTGTTGCCGACTAGATTTCATAAAGATACATAGTACCGTTATTGTAGACCTTATCAGGGGGTCCATGGTTTGTGAAGGACAAGTAAGTATCGTTGGCTTCGATTGTAACGCCATTGCAAAACAGGTAGGAACAAAAATGTCCGCTGTTCCGTTTCAAGCCAGTCAGGCAAATGACCGAGGCCAGACGGTACGTCTGCTTGGTGTTCTCGTCAACGTCCATCTCCAGATGCTCCGGCGAGTAGATGCGGTCGTGACTCACATAGCCGTCACCGGAGATCCGATTGACGAAGAAGGTCAGTATGTCCGGGTGGGTCCAGAACTGTTTGCGGACAGTTTTATGGCCGCAACCCTTACATCGGCGTCGCCGCCCACCCGTGGCGCGTTTGATCAAGGAGCCCAACGTCTCGCCGTTGAGCGGTTTGGGCAACGTAACCACGTTGCCCAAGTCCGAGACGGACGAGGTGGTGAGGAGACAGTGCAGGCAGCGATTGACGTCGCGCACTTTGATCCTGGTTTTGATCCCGCACTGGTCAAACCACGACAACATCGGCACCAGCAAATGTACCGAGTCGTTCCTCTCGTACTGAACGAGAGCGGGGATGCCGTCGCAGAGCTCGGCCAACGCCACGCAGAGTTCCGCCGCCGTGAAGCACACGCCTGGGTTCTCCAGGGCGTAGAGGTAGAGGCAGGCGAACGCCGGCATATCCGACAGTAAAGTCACAAACTCCTGGATACACTTGGGTAGCTTTTGCCGTACCGCGTTCAGGTTAAGCGTGGCTTGCAGCGTGGCGTTCATCCAGCAGTTGTTGTAGTAGTTGGCGAAGCGGCAGATCTTCTTGAGGGGGCTCTTCTGGCCCGCCGCCCCTCGCAGGAGTAGCTCATCGGTCCACAGGTCGTGGCTGCCTGCCCGAACTGTTGGGTTGGGCAAAACAGCGGCACGTTTTAAAACAGCCGAGGCTTTAACCTTAGCGCGTGTGATGGATTTGGTGGTGCTTTTAGTACCGGCGGGCAGGCAGGGTAGGCCTCCCACGACGTTCCTCAGTGTTTTTGTGGCCATAGCTCCCAGAGCAAAACCCAGGAAAAGAAACGGCATGTTGCTTGGGAGGGTTACGGTCATGGGCTGTGAGGGGGGTCGGGGGGCCGGAGCAGGCCGGGGTTCCACCCAGAGCGTCGACATGGGTGCTGATCCCTGGGTGCTTTATGACATGGGTGATGATTTCATTTCTCTTGTCTGACATCATGGCCTCTATCACTAAGACTCCTCAAAGTGTCTTGTGAGCAACTCGGAGATCAAGCTTTCCTACCCTTGGGGGTTTTGCGCTGGCTTCATTAACCTAGTATTACTACCATTCCAGAATCAGACTCAAGGTCAGTTTTGCCGCCCCTGGGCCTCAAGGAGGCCTAGTTTGGGGCGTAGTTGGGTGACGGGAGAGTTTAAAACAAATGTAAGATGATGTGCATAGCCATAACTCTATATACTGCACTAGGCTGTGAATGGTTCTTTGATTCATTGTGCCCTGCGATTGGCTGGCCACCATTTCAGGGTGTCCTCTGCCTGGTGTCCATAGCTAGCTGGGATAGGCTCCAGCACCCCCGTGACACTTGAGGATAAGCGGTTCAGAAACTGAATTAAAGGATTTTCCAACATCCATGTTGCCAATACTGTGACTTGGCCTAAGTATATTTAATCGTATAATGTCACGTCCATTGAATTGAATGCTTTTACGTATAGTCATTATACAAGTATAATGAGATCTGAAGCTTCACCACAAAATGCACAAATAGCAACAGCAAACAAACAAATGAACAGATAAATAATCAATAAATAGTACTAAATAAGTAGTCAACATAACGAATAAGTAGTAGTCAACATAAGTAGTCATCTGAATGAATAAGTATTAGTCAACATAAGTAGTCATCTGAATGAATAAGTATTAGTCAATATAATAAGTAAATAGTAGTCAACATAATGAATAAGCAGTCAATATACACAAGTAGTAGTCAAAATAATGAGTATGTAGTCAATATACATAATAGTAGTCAATATACATAAGTAGTAGTCAACATAATGAGTATGTAGTAGTCAACATTGATAAGTAGTCAAAATAATGAATAAGTAGTAGTCAAAATAATGAATAAGTAGTAGTCAAAATAATGAATAAGTAGTAGTCAAAATAATGAATAGTCAAAATAATGAATAAATAGTCAAAATAATGAATAAATAGTCAAAATAATGAATAAATAGTAGTCAAAATAATGAATAAATAGCAGTCAACATTTGCAATGTATAGTAAAAACATCACCTGCATAAAAACATAGTAGTGTTTATATAGTAATAACAGGTGAAAATCCTAACTGTGTTTATTGGCTAAGACTTACTTCCCCTTTAAGAAGCCGGGTCTCAGGGGAAAAAGGGGCGGGGTATCAGTGAGAAGAAACCACCGGCACCTTTATTTCTAAAATAATATTATAACGTTTTGCTTCTCAAATCTAGTATGACCCGATTTAACGCCAGCGTTCGGGATGTCATGTGACGCAAGACGTGCCGGTAGAATGACGTCACGCTTTTATTTTATTTTTTATTTTTAAACACGTCGGGCTCAAGGTTATTATGTTGCTGCGTGGATAAAATGCAGCAGGGCTCGGTAATCGTGCGTAACGTCCGGACAGAGGACGCGATCGTCGGCTAGAGGGGAAGGAGGAGAGGGGCAGGCGGCTGGAGGTGGTGCAGGGGACGCAACGGGGGTGACCCGGTTACCGGCTACCGGTTACCGGCCTCTGCGGTTCTACGCCACCATGGCCAGAGCTCTGCGGAGGTTCATTCATTTGGTGCTCTTCTGCCCTTTATCCAAAGGCCTGCAGGTACACCAGGGGCATATACTTTGCATTTATTTATTTATGTCTATTCATTAATTTGTCTATCTATGTCAATAAAGTCATTAAAATAGGCGTGCAGCGATAAGGTGGGTCTCAACGTGTGAATTCAATATGTATAGGTCAAATTTAAGTGAAAATATTAATTTTAGATTAAAAAACATGGGGTTTTAATTGGGAATATAGGGTTTTGGTAGAATATTCATAATTACCACCATCATGATATATTCTATTGGAAATATATTTACAACTAGCATAGTTTTGTAAATGTATGATTTTGCATTTTAAAATGTGGCCAGATAAAATATTTCATTCATATGGTAGTCATTAAAATGTTCAATATCACTGGAGTATTTCCTAAAGGAAAACATTTAATCTGAACATAATTTAATGATTGAAAATGTGTCATTTGCAAATTTGACATTATATTGAAATGAAATGGGGAATTATTAAATGCAGTAGTAGTAGAGTAGAATATACACTTTTCACTAATGAAAAAAATACATTTAAAGAGTCGCCTGCCTTCCGTCAAGGTGAAGTACCTCCTTCTGGCATGGCTGGGCGTTCTGGTGGCCAGTTGGGTGCTCTACATGCAGTACGCTTCCTACTCAGAACTGTGCCGCGGAAACGTCTGCCGAGCAGTCATCGTAAGTATACCACTTTTCTACCATTGTTATGACGTCTGCTTACGTGTAGCCAATTAGCATTGGGTTATAAGGATTAGATGGCACAACCAGGAAATCTACCAAAGTTCCAACTGAACCGTGTAAAAATAAGTCAGAACTTCTTACAAGGATGTCAAACACTTGAGACGCCCCGGTTCATTTCCTCCTCCTAACTTCCCGTTTCCTCTATCAGTGCGACCACTACAGCAGGGGCGTCATCTCCGGGTCATATTGCAAGGCTCTTTGCGAGCAAAAAACACTGACGCTGGGTCACTGCATGTCCACTTCCTCACAACATCAGGTATGCCACTCTTGAAGTATAGACAAAGATCCTATAAATACGTAGACAACCTAAAAGCACCTTGGAGAACTTAATCCTCACTTTCCTGCAGGTGTATGGCGGCCATTGGAAGAAGAGGCCGGTGGTCATCAAGTGCGGCATCGAGGAGGGCGCCAAAACCGACAGCGGTCCCGATTCGTTGCTCCGACACCAGGGAAGCTTATTCGACAAACCCACGCGCGGAACATCTATGGATGAGTTTAAGGAGATGCTGCAAAACTTTCTGAAGGTGGATGTTGTAAATCTTATTCTGCTATCTTTCCAAATGAAATTCTGTCCAAAATAAAGCCCCAAGACCACATTGCTAGATGTTGGGAATGTTATTCTGCTATCTTTCCAAATAAAATTCTGTCTTTCGAATAGACTCCAACCCCAAATAAAGCCCCAAGACCACATTGCTAAGTTGCTAACCCCCTGACTTCAACCCTAACAAGGTCACAATTCCTTCTCCACTTCTTTACAGGCCAATTTCGGGGAGCAACCGTCCTTGAGTGCTCTGGCGGACAGGCTAATTTCACTAGCGGACGTCAACCAGGACAGTAAACTGTCCCTGGCGGAGGCCAAGTCCATCTGGGCTCTCCTTCACGTCAACGAGTTCCTACTGATGGTGGCGCTCCAGGAGAAGGAGCACACTCCCAAACTGCTGGGCTTCTGCGGAGACCTGTACGTGACCGAACCACTGGGGCACACCTCCCTATACAGGCTGGAGGTGCCGCCCTACTTGCAGACCCTGGTACCTGGGGCCCTGATCTCCGGACTGAACCGCTGGCTAGCCCCGGCATGGCCTCGCCGGGCACGCATCACCATCGGCTTGCTGGAATTCGTGGAGGAGGTCTTCCACGGGCCTTACGGCAGTTTCCTAATCTGCGACTCCAGCCCACGCCACGTGGGCTACAATGCCAAGTACGACTGCAAGATAGCCGACCTTCGCGCCGTGGCATCGGAAGCCACGGTGCGGGCACACCTGAAGGGGCGGCGCTGCGAGAGCAATGCCGACTGCACCTACGGGCGCGACTGCACGGCCACCTGCGACCGATTGGCAAAGCGCTGCAATGCCGAGGTGGTTCAGCCCAACTTAGCCAAGGTATGCGCACTTCTCCAGGACTTCCTGCTCTTTGGGGCACCGCCTGAGTTGCGGGGGGATCTGGAGCGACAACTGCGTACCTGCGTCACCCTCAGTGGGCTCGCTAGCCAGATGGAGGTGCACCATTCCCTGGTCCTCAACAACCTTAAGACACTTCTATGGAAGACGATCTCTAACACGCAGTACTCTTGAGGAACACGGTCCTCGTTCTTGACTAAAGGCCTGATTTACTAAGGCATTTTGCTTTAAAAACAGGCAAACGGATGTTCTACCCGAATTGCCCATAATTGCATCTGCCATCAAAATAGCTGTTTTAACCTTTGTGCTTGTTGCAAAAAATATTCTGTATGTAAATGAAGTAGGGTGAACGAGTGGTTAGCGCGTCCTCCTCACAGTCCTGAGATTGAGGGCTCAATTTATATCAATAATTAACATCTAAGGTCTAGGAAGAGGATTTCGGGCCAAGTGGACTTTGAATATGATTAAGCTTTAATCTAAGGCTTCTTGAATTGTCATTTTTTAGGTGTGGCTTGAGGAACAACCGCCCCGCATACCAGTTAGTCTTCTTTGGGTGGGGTGAGATGTCAGGATATTGTTGTAGTCGGATGATAGCTAAAGCTAAGAATGTTTTGGAAATTTTACACTAGTATCTTTTAGCCTCTTTCTAACTGGAGGGTCTTGATCTAGAAATGGATTTGATTATCTTTGAAGGAATGTCCCTCTTTGAGATGCAAATGAACCACTGCTGCTGACTGTTTTCAAACTAATGATATGTACTATACTTGATCATGCACTATTGTCAAAATTTTCAGAGGGGAAAATGTTACAATAATCTTGTGGACAGTGTTATAGACAATCAGATGTGATTCAAAACTTGACACTGTGAAATGTTTAAACGGTATTGTCTGAAGGAAAAATGGAAACAAATCTATTGGCTGCGATCGACACCAAGCGGGAAAAACTGAGAAACCTTGAAAACAAGGGTTTCGATTTTAGATCGCTAATATTTGCCAATTAAATGATCTTGGAAGCATGATATCTCACTTTGAATATTTCTTAGAGTTTATAGTTTAATGCTCATTTTTGTCCCAGGTGTCGATTCAAGCATCAGATTTTTTTTTCAATGTATCGATATTTATCAAACTACACTTTTTTTGCTGATCAAGTATTGAGTTAGAGTGATCTTTTTATCAAAATGGATTCCACTTACCTGTGCTGTTCACCAGTCGCAATGATTTAAATATTAGACCATTATCTTGGGCTCAAATCAGTATTTATTATCAATTCCAATATCGGCAAAACTAATACAATATCAACTTATCACTATTTTTTGCCTTATTAAATTCTTCAAATGACATTGTGTTGGTATTGCAGCATCTGAAAAGAAATCACAATTTTGTCAGAAGAGACCAAAAAAGAATGAAAAAAGATTTTTAAATTGTGTGGCTTGTTTCCAAACCCGAAGTGCACTGAAGGACAACATCGAGCTGCCGTGAACCACTTTTCATTTTATTATTTGCCCTTTCACTGCACAACAAAGGCACAAGATCCCAGGTTGCATCTCATTGGGCAACTTGTATTTTTTCTTTATTATTGCTTAATACAGAAAACAGTTCACATACCATCTTGTTTTCTTTACTTGCTCCAGAACACTGAGAAAATAACAAAATGTCAATTTATCACTGCTCATTTGTTTGTTGTATTAGTGTGCTTAAAAGTAGTCACAAAATAATAGGCCACATTTACACTACAGTCTATAAAAATGAAAAAAAAAAATATAGTAGTAAAAGTGATAGTAGTTAGATCCAAAAATCTAACTATAAATCACTACTAATCGAAGAACTCAACTGGCCTGACAAACTTGATTGGAATTTTAGTCCCAAAAACAAAGGCATTGCATTTTTTACGAAATAAATGAACAAAAGAAAAAAACTAACAATTACAGCAGACCCTTAAGACAACAATTAATCACAAAATGTTTAAATTTTAACATTAAATATGCTATTTTTGAGCATGCCTCTCTGGCTGTGGATTTCAATGAAATTAAGTACTACGTCCATCTAGTCCTTGTAATACAAACAATACTACAGTCAAAAAAATATTTAGTTTTTAGATATTGAGTTCAAGACATTTGAAGGAGTAGAAAACAATGTCAGCTCACCTGTTGTTTCGTTGAGGTTTGTGACTGACGGCCAAAAATTCCAGCAACCTGTCAAAACCAGTTGCCACTACAGCAAAATGTAGAACCCAAACTTTCGGAAATGACGTACAATAATAAGACTGGAGAATCATTTTTTTCAATGCAATACGTGTAATAATAAACATTTCCTCCAACAATCCTGAACAGTTGCAGCTAAATCTGAATGACTCAATTGTAAAGATTAAGTGCGGCTCTCTCTGCCTTTTAGTGGATCAAAATCATGTGTTTTGATGCCGAAATTAAAAAAACAACAATCCACCATTATAAAAGTTGAAAATTACACTAAACTCAAAAGAAAAAAAATCAATAAAAGCTGTTCTTTAAAAGCACCCAGTTGCAAAATATAGTCAATTTATGACATCTCAATGGCCTCCTATCAGATCATCATCCACCCTTTTCCCCCCTGCACATATACACATTATTAAATTTGTAGATGACAGCACCATATCTGAAAATGAGACTCACCAGAGACGTTTAGCACCTCACAATATAGTGTGATGATAACCACTTGAACACCAGCAAGACCAAGGATCTTATTGTTGACCTCCTGAAATTCCTGGCCATCCAGATTATACATCCCACCTGCCGAAGGCTCTTGCTACTGAGGTGACTCCAGAAAAAAATGGACTCTGCTCTCAGGTTCTGTTTGAGGACAACAGCAAAAAGACAGAAGACTTAGCATGGTTGGTCAATTCAGCACGGGGGATTGTGGGGAGTCTCCTCCCACAACTGGACTTAATTCATCACACCTGATGGCAATCAGATAAATTTGACCTCCCTTGACCCCTCCCTACAAACTACTTGCATTCCTGCAATAATATCTCATTCACACAGCAATATATATCTTGCAATATTACCATAAAATCCACATGCAGCCTTCTGGTTTTCTCTACTCAGTACGGCAATGTGTTATATATATATTCTTATTGTCGTTATATATATAGTATATAGATTATTATTTTTAATTTTAATGTCTTATGTCTCCTCAAGAGCCGTAATGGAATTTCATTGTACAAACTACACTAATGACAGATAAAGATTTGATTCTTGAACAAATGAATTTAAATTTTAAAAAGCTTACTGTAAACTGAATAAAAATATTTAATTTTAATAGTTGTGTAGAAATATTTGCTGCCATTACGAAAGAATCTAAATGCAAGAAAATATATCATCAAAATTCAAATGTGCATTATAGTATGGTGTCATATTGTTGCTTTTTTTTTAAATTGACTACTTTTAAGGTAATATTTCAATACAAATTAACCATCGAAAAAGAAATGCAGACCACACTGCACATGATTGATGAATCCAAAACAGTGCGTTTGGAAAAAGCATTTAATATTTATTATATACAGAAAATAAAAAGGATAACAAGGCCAAATTCAATATAATTCAGAGCTGGCCAAGTTGGGCCCCGTGAGACCGTGTAGCAGCTCCATTTGCTTCCTTTTGTCTTTCCCGCGCCGGATCGCCATCTTGAAAAGGCGGCAGTAGAGCTCCATAGCGACGGGCGTGTCGTCGTTGCCAGGCACTGGGTAGGTGACCAGGCTGGGGTTGCAATTGGAGTCCACCACCGCCACTGTGGGGATGTTCATCTTGGCGGCGTCGCGCAGCGCCACGTGTGTGCGGAACACATTGTTGAGCGTGCTCAAGAAAATCAGGAGGTCGGGCAGGCGCACGCCGGTGCCGTACTGCACGTGGGCATTGGTGAGCAGCCCACCCTGCCAGTAACGCGTGTGGGCGTATTCGCCGCATTCCCGCGCCGTGGTCTCCACCAAGTGACAGAATTGACGGCGTCGGCTGACAAAGAGGATCACGCCGTTGCGGTAGGCCACGTGAGCCGTGAAGTTGAGGGCCAGGCGCAGATGCTCTGCTGTCTGGTCCAAGTCCAGGATGTCCTGGTCTAAGCGACATCCATACAAGTAGGGGACCATCAACCTGAAATGCACAATATAATTCAATAAATCTGGCATTTCAGTATTTATTTACATACATATAGATCTTAAAAATGTTTTCGTTAACTGAACTCACCTGTGCCTGCATCCTTTTTTGTGACCTAGGTGCACTCTGGCATCAAACAAATTTTTGATTGTAAAAAGCTCGGACACATTGAAAAAGTCGGGTTTCTGCAGAGGAGCCTTCATAATTCCAGCTGCAAAAATAATAATGTGCATAATTTAACTTTTTGTGGATCACTTTAAAACAAAACAACGCTGGTAAATCATGACATCAACTTGGTAAAGAAATAATATTGTGTTGCATTTACGTACCAGTGGCTTGATCGCTTAGCAATGGGGGTGATTTGATTGACACTGCCGTGGAATAATGACAATTTTGATGCCGTAAAAGCGCCCATAGCCCTGAAATTGAAGATTGTTAGCATTTCCAAACTATTACAAGACTGTATTCGTGACGCCAGTTACTTAAACGAACTAATAATCTTATTTGCTATCACTTACGAATATTTGACTTGCAATCAGTAAAATGAAAACGGTAAATATACATTAAGGAAATACTACTGTACCTCTTGGTAAAGCACGGGTCGTCATGCTTGCTGGGAAATCAGAAGGTCAGCGCAACGCGCATGCGTCCTTTTTTGTCTTCTTCTTGTAGAGCGAACTCCCTATTGTTTGCTCACTACTGGCCACAGCAGGATTTGGGGGCACACGTCACCCATTTTCCTTGAAATCCTCTTTTGACTGTTATTTTTATATTTGGATTAAATCCGCGAATTTTATGAGGGTTAATGTTACGAAGGTGAGTGAATAAATAATTTTCTTTGGTACATTTTGGCTCCCATTCTCGAATTTAGAATACCATACGCGGTAATTTAAAAAAAGTATTAAACAGTGTCTATTAGTATAGATAACTATTATCTGACTATATAATAATGTATGTATAATGTACTACTTTCATTCGTTAAATAAACAACTTGTAATTTTGTCAAGCTGTATTTCAATACAATCTTTTCAACATTTTGGTCAGAAGCATTTGCTTATTTTACAACCAGTTATATAGAAAGCAGGACAAAAATGTAACAGTTCAAAAACAACACGGCAAACACAAAGTGCATCAAAACAGCAGCAACTTGAATACAAAGGTCACATTTTCACCAGGAACTTGGCAATAAATTGAAAAGGAAAACTCTCATCTCACACGAGATAATGGTACAAATAATATGTAAACATTGACACTCAACTGGAAAGGACACCAACCTTGTTCATCCAATATTCAGTAGAACGTATTTAACGGATAAAGGTGCGGGTTCCACTTTAATCATGGGTCCTGCGAAAAGATAAGATGATTAGCAGCAAGAAGCCATTAATGATTCCCACATGAATAGCGTACCTGCGTGGAGTAACAAACTGAAGCTTTCTTTTGGCGCCTGGCCTCATCATGTTGGTCTGCAAATAAATCAGTATTTAAATACAAATACACTATTGGGTAAACCTGTACAGTCCAAATATCACTATGGTACTTTACAATATTATAGTACTAATGCATGGATGAAAATCCAAGGATGTGCAGTTGGGAAATTCCTGAAAATGTTTAATTTAGTTTAGAAAATTATCTTGACGTATCCCTTCTTATTAAAACAGTTATTTGAATTTTTTTTCATGTTGTTGGATTTATTTAAAACTGAATGATGATGATGTGATCATGTATAGAGGCTTTTTTACATGTCCAATTTTTCCACTTTGTTTCATGGTCAATTAAAATGAGCTTTAGTTGCCATCAAAGTCGACAAGTTGCGCTTTTTTTTGAGTATTTTGGCAGTTTTAGAATAACAACACCACAGAAGGACAAAAGAAGGGTGATTTTGTATAATGATGATAATATTAGAGCAGAAAATGAATATTTCGGTGTAACCTGGAACATGTTATGACTGCTTGGTGTCAAGTATGTGGACGTCTTTAAAAGGGTGGATACCTCTTTCAGGAATCTGCTGTGGAACATTTGGCTGCGTTCCGCCGTGGAAAGAGCGATGTAGGGCTGTAATACAAAGCCAGGGTCGATGGAGCTCAACATGGACCTGCACGAACGAGGCACAGCACGTCAAAGTCACCTGTTCGATCCCACCGTAACCCCTCCAAAACTCGTCAGAAATAGAAATCTCAGAAACGGAAAACAACGTGTTGCTTAGATTGCGCTTTATTACATAGAGAGACACAGCAAAAACTCAACAAAATGGACTTTGGAAACAAAAGAACTAAATATTCTTACAAAATATTTACATCACTGGTAATGCACAGCATGTTCAGTTTTGTTGTCATTGTTAATAAACAAAATAAATAGCCTTGTTGGTTTTTTTTGTTTGTTTTTTTTACACAGGAGGAAAAGACAGTAAGCAAAGAAAATGCCGTTAAAGAGGATTGGAAGGACAGTGTTGAAAAGAAGAGAATTTTACATATTTATGCCACAAAGTGGTTAAAAGAAACAAACTCCAGATATGTCATAGCATAAGAATATCTTTGTTGGTGGCCACAAAGAAGGAGTTTGGAATAAATGCATCAGATGCTAAGGATGTCTTTTGTGTGCTAGATATAGTTGATTAATCATGTCAAGGAATAAGACACAAAATGGCCGCAGACCCAAACGCGGGTTCGCCTGAATGTGAATGTTTGCAGTTGCATGATAAGAAGCAAGAGTCAAGAAATAAGTGAGTGTTATGAAGTTGATTGCGTGGCCTTGAACATTATTGACTCACGTCTTGAAGCAAATAGTCATCATCGTAAAGCGTCTCGTGTCAGAAAATTGCTAGGCATCCTGGAATTTGTTCATGAATTGGTTTCTGGTGCGGTCAAGAAAATGCAAGAAAGGCTGGCACTTAAGTATGTGAATTTCTTCAGGGCTAGCAAAAATGAAAAAAATAATAATGGCACGTCCCATTTCTTTGCAGGGGCCAAAATGTGCAAAAATCATTGAATTTGTCATAAAGAAAATGACTCAATGGAATCAATCGGATGAAGACAAGAGCCTCAGTTACGTCTTAGCAATTGGCGAAAAGTATGTTAAAAAATGTACAGAAATAAGACAGAAATGTCAAGAAACTGGTCAATTGTATGGACTTAAGTCAGACTATTTTTTTGTATTTACACCAGTGTTTTTCAAGCAAATATTTGCCTTTATGTTGGTGTAGGTTTACGATAGATACCCTGCAGTTTAAACCAAATGGCTCTTAATTAATTTAGATCTTCAATTCATTTTAAATGGTACACTTTTAGTGTTATAGATATGACTTAACAACAAAGCCAGTAGTGACCCCAAAAAATGGTGTACCATACCCCGAGAATAAAGAAAATAAAAAGTCCCAAGCTTACTTTTTTAAGGTTATTATCACCCAAGCCCTTAAAAAGAAGGTTGGCATAGTTTGTTAAAAAGCGGATTGATTTTAGTAATGTTAAATAGGTTAGTTGTGTAGATGACACCATAAAGTAGAAATATCTGAAATAATATTCCTCATATTCATCTAGACACGATGACGCCTTCCTTGCGTAAGATGCTCTATTGCTCTTTTATATAATCTCATGGCACAAAACACAGACATAATTACTATAGTCAGCACATTTCGAGAAAAAAAAATCCCTGTGATCAAATTTAAACGATAAACTAATAAGGAACAGAGATCATGATACCATGTGGGACACCGTGGGCTAAAGGGGGGGTACTTACAAAGTGCTCTTCTTTTCTGGACTCTCACCCTCAGACTCGTCTACAAACTCCTCCACAGCGCCCTCTAGTGGTACGTCTCTATCGTCTCTGCCCTGGTCTGTCCTGGCCTTTCCCTCATCGCTTTGCCTGCTCTGGACCTGGACGTGGTTGGTCCGACCCGACTCCAGCTCGACAAAGACACTCTTGTCTCGCGGCATGTGCACCGTGCTAGCTGCGCCCTGATGCTGATTAGCGGGAACCGCGACCGAGAAGGGGTTTGGAGCCGGGCTTGCCGCGGGGGTCTTTGTGGTAGTTTTGTCCGTAGACAAAACGTGTCTGGCGGAGGACCAAAGATTGACCGATGGGGATGGTTTGAGCTCAACGCCATTTCTATGTGACGGAGAGGCTTGTGACGGACTGGCGCTCATTTTGGAGGAGCTGATGCGAAACAGGGTTTGGGGGTCGATGATGGGAAGTCCGAAACTCTGGCGCCACTTAATGGACTGATCCATTGCCGGAAGATTCTTGGTTTGTTCGGCGATGGGCGTGGCGGGGGTTGACAACTTTTGCTCAGCTCGAGGAAGCCAGGCAGACGTTCTGGAGGTGGAGGACCATAGCAGACCACCCGCGGGGATGGCCGAGGTCTTGGGTGTAGTCGTCGTGGCTTGGTCCTGAGGTTGACTTAAAGGACTGACAGTTTGTCTTGGAATTTCAGCCAGCTGATTTTCCGCTTTAATGTCGCCTGGCGATGGGGTACATTCGACAGAAGTGGCGATGTTGACGGACGCTTCTGTATCGTTGGTTGTAGTGTCTGGACCCTTTTCAGCCTTCTCGGCAAGGAACTTCTGGATCTCCAGCTCGATGCTGTCGTCGCTGTCCACCGAACTGCTCTCTTCCTTTATCTGGCAAACAGTTCTGGGCAGAGTGCCTGGGATTTTCACCTGAGTTTTACTGGTAACTGAATTTAGTGGCAGAGTCTTTTTGAAAGGTCGCGGTGTGTCTTTCGAGTCGCTATTTTTCTTGTGGGACTTTCTTAAAGCATTTGGCTTGGATAAAGGATGGTGTTTTGCCTTTTTGAGGGGGCCTCGTGATGGTTCCGCTTCCTCCATCAGGCGCTTCCTGGAATCGCGAACAGACTTTGTCATTCTCTTGGACTTATTCTTGGTCTTGAGGAGGGCTTTAATGGCCGTGTCGAGGTCTTCATCGCTGTCCAGTGAGCTGCTCTTGTCTCCGCTTTGTTCCGTCTTGTGATGTGATTTTTGCGAGACCACCGGTGGGGTTTGTATCTTAAGATACTCGGTAGACATGTCCGCCTCGTGTAGGCTGGAACTCGTGTTGCCTTTTTGTTTACGTCGCTGTGTGAAGGACAACCTCGGAGGTTTCTTTTGACTGAATCCTTCTGTCGTCATTGGTGTGCTGGATTCTTCGGGGGAACTTTTGAGCATTTGTGCCTTTTGCTCAAGAAATTTCATAATCTCTTGTTCAATCCCATCTTCACTGTCAACTGAACTGACATCGCCGTTCTCCTCCATAATTGCAGATTGTCGTGTGGGTCCGACTGGGCTGCAACTGAAGTCCAGATGGGATGTGAAGGCTTCAGGCATGACCGTCTTGGAGATGTCCAGAATGGCTTCAGCGCACATGAGCTCAGCGGTGGTGTTGGCTTTCGGAAGGACTTTGGCAGGCTGGTCAGTAAACCCTTCGACTCGAAACAAGAGCGACTCGTTTCCTTGGCTTCTTTGGTTAACATTCAGGGATGCGTGGAAAAGAGTGGGAGGTGGCGGTTGCGTTGGTAGCACTGCCTTCTCCGGTTGTTTCTTGTCTTTTTTGAGTGTGTTTCTTTTGGTGTATTGAAACCCTGTGGTTGCGGATGAATTTGACGCAGACTTATATTGTGGTTTGGGCACAGTCTTCTCACGGAGTTGCTCAAGCTGATAGTGGCGAATGGCCTCCTCGATACCGTCGTCGCTGGAGGAGTCTGACTCCTCCACCGAGGCAAGGGGCTTGAAAGTGTCCCCCCTGGTCTGCTGGTCAAACCTCTCCAGCTGGTATCTCTGGATGGCCTCTTCGATGCCGTCGTCACTGCTGGAGTCGTTGGAACTGTCCTCCATCTTGCATGCTCGAGGGTTTGCGTTCATAGTTTTCGTCGCCTGGTTCATCAGCATGAGGCGCGCCAACTCGGAATTCCGGACAGCTGCCTCGTGAAGCGAGGCCTTGTGTTTGATGTACTTTTTCACAGGTACGGTTGCTGGGGTTGCTTGAATGACGCTCTGAGGACAGTGGCTTCTCATGATGGAGAAAGCCTGGCTTTCCGACTTCATTCCACTAACGTTTTGCTTGGATGTCTGAACAAAAGCTTCTGCCTTGCCTTTGTGGCCGTCCTTCTCCTTCAGGTATTCAAGGATGGCCTCCTCAATTCCTTGGTCCACAGAGTCATCAGTATCACTGGTCTGGTCCCCGTCTTTAAAAGGAACACAAGTGGGACATTTTTTTGTCTTAGACTTGGTGGTCACTAGGGGTCCCCCCACTCCCTTACAGGTCTGGGGAGGACCATCTTGCCTCTGAGCCACATTGGCCTTCACATTGTCGTCCATCTCTAATGAGGACTGACTGGTCCTTAGGCTCTCAATGATCATCTGGACCTTGTTTGAGATAGAAGAACTGCGGCCAGACAGCTCTGCATCCGAGTCATTGAAGCAAATGGGAATGCTACAGCCCCCAGGTGGTCCGCATGCTCTCCACTCTGTGTGAGGCGCTGCGACAGTGGGTGCGTTCATCAAGTACATTCTACTTCAATGAGGTGAGGGAGAGGACCTTAGGGAGTACACCTGCCTCCTTCGGGATCACATTGTTCCTCCTTTGAAGAAATAAAAATAACAGACATAATTGAAAACATTAAGCATAAAAAACTTTATCAACATCATTGTGAAGTAACTTGCTGACTGATTCATTTTTCATTAATTGTAACATATTTAACAAAACTGTCAATTAAAAATGAAGCAAATCACTTTTCTAAAAAAAAACCTATTTAAATCCAGATTGAACTTGATTTTGGGGGGTGGGGATATGATATATTTTTATTTAATTCTGGAACATATTCTGAAATAAATAAATACCGAGGCACCTTCCATGGGAAAAGATCTGATTACGTTATTATTATTTTTTCATGTGGACCTCCCGATTTGCAGAGGAATCATTTCCAATATGGATGTCCACTCACCCAGGCCAGAACCCACCTTTAGGAAGCCGGCATATATGCACCGTGAGTGGGCTTTCCGAAGAACATCGAGCCCGTAAAAACACACATAAACACCCCACAATTAACATCAAATCTCCCTATTCCATGACTACTCAACTACAACCAGGGAAAATTAGGTGAAAGTGGGCCTGCTTTTGATGCGTATACACGACCAGCTACAACCCTGCAAAGGCGGCCGGAAACCACGTACACGAAGCGGGTATAGCTCGCTCAAGGAGCCCGGCGAAAAAACATGACAAATCGAATAAAATCCATGCAAGAATCTTCCCAACTTTGCTTCACACTTGGTAGAAAGTTCCCCCCAGAGCACATTTATACGTCTTTTACGGTGTTTCATGCTCAGCACCCCGGACGTTTTGATACAGAGCAACCCTCGCTCTCCTCGTCACACTCTAGCGGTGTTGAGGGCTCGGTTGCTCGGCGTGGGGGAGCTACGAGACGCCGCACCGCAACCATGTTTCTCGGCTTGCAGCATAGTTGTCCGACAATGACGAAATGCGTCGTCAAACCACGTTATTGACTAAACTATACGGCTAAAGGGAGGGATGCTTATGTCCAGCGGCGTGGAAGAACGGCATAGCTGGAAGGTGGGGGGAGGAAGACGGCAAGCAGAAAGGCGGGAGCGCGGCCTCCCCGATGCCGCAGCCCCGGCATTTTCTCCGGCTAAGAAAGCCTTTGTACTGACGCCCAGAGCCTGGGCTTACCGGGCCAGGCTTGGTGCATTGCAAAAACAACCGCGATGGCGAGGTTAAAACTTACCGGAGGCGAATAAAAGAAATGCGAAGAGTGCGCATTAGTGAGCTCCGGTAAAGAACACCGCGGTGGTGGGGTTTCAAGTGGCCGTCTTTTGAGCTCGATCGCTGGCTTTCGCTGTCGACTGCCGGGCGGGCGGACCAGCTCCCTTAAAGGCGATTGCTGCCTGCCTGGCTATTTACCACAGCCGAAAGGACCCATTTCAAATATGTCCTTGTCATTTATTTTACTTTTCTTTCCAATCAGAAACACACTAAAGATCAGTTTTCTCCAATTAAATGTTTTGAGAACTTATTTTAAACTAAATAATGCCTTATGTTTATACTTTTGGACACAGTTTCAATGAAAAGTTGTATCTTCAGGTCATTACATTTTATAGTAGGGTATGAGTACACGTGACTCAAGGCATCTTTTGACCAATTATAAATATATTAAATATAGATAATTACATAATGCATCCACTGAGCATAACAATTGGGTGAATAAAGAAAACAAGTTAAAAACTATTCAAACTTCACGCATTCCCTGCCATTCCCAACGATAGACGTCCAATTCGTTTAAACTGGGAGGGCTGACTGTCCATGCACATCTGTCAGTGCCATTGACAGTGCTAAACGTCGAATTTCATTTGGATCGGGAAGATTGCTAGCCTCTCCAAAGTAATTTCATTGAAGTTTATTGTTCGTTATTTGCTGATAATGTTTTAATCAATTTAATTTTGCGGTGTTGTGGACACTGACCCAAATATTTTGCACTCCATGATTGCATTAAAATACTATTAGGATGCTTAGTGTTGCAATGCAACAATTAGAAGGATTTCAATGAATATAGTATAATGTTAAATTTGGATGCACAATCCATAGAGTGAATAACGGTGTCAATAATAATAATATAAACACAATCAAGGAATCTATGGAGGGAGATTAAAAAAGTGTACCCAAACTAGGGGAATATCCATAACTGCCCACATAGTTAAAATTTTAAGTTTCTTACAGATAAATTTGCCTTTTCTAGGCTAGCATAGATGCTCCGACATTTACGAGGAACCCTGAACGCAACACAGCCCCCCTCCCCCGGCTCCATGGAAGCTGGGTGGCTGGCAGGCTAACATCTAGCAGCTGCCCGACCAGTGCACGATGATTGCTCCTTCTTATAGCGACGGAACGTGGGCCGATGCCGGTAATGTGAGCATCCATTGACAGACAGGACCTCTCGGTAGCCATCCAGATTTGCCTCGGCCTCCAGATTGCCCGACAAGTATCGCATATGGAACTTCATCTACTTAATTGTTTGCGGTAGCTAGCATGCTAACTAGCCGGAAGATGCTTCGGGACTGTTGGGCACTTAGCTGACCCCCCCACCAACCCAAAAATTGATTTACAACCGCCCCAAAACAGACAGCAATGCGGGAGACTTCGCGATCCGGCGGTGTCGGGTTACCGGACGTGTTGGTGGTAAGACAGCTCCCAGTCCGGCGGCGTCAAGCATCATGAGCGACTGTTGCGGCGGAAGCGGAACGGTGCGTCCGCCTGATGTCGAAGGCACGGAAGACGACGACAAGTGTTTAGTACCCCTTTCCCCGGTTTTGCTGGACGCTTCCGGGGTTCCCGCCTTCGAATGCCGCGCTATGGGGACGGGCGCAAATATAACTCAACTGGGGGGTGTCCAACAGCAGATCGTCGTTAAAAGCATCGGGCAAGTGATAGGGGTCAAGTGGGAAGCAAATGGCAACTACTCAAGCGGCGTTCAGGGCCAGGAGGATGGAGAAAAACTCGCCAAAAAGAGGAGGCCGGTGACGGTGGACATATCCAAAGCCAAAACGTCTCTGGAGGGGCTCAAGATCAGCATTAAACAGCTCAAGTGGAAAGAGGTTGGACGATTAAAAGTACAGTTTTCCGATAGAGACACCCCAAATAAGTTGGGAGACCTTAGTTCAATTGTTTTTTTAAAGGGATAGGCGTGGCAAAAAACTTTAAACTTGAATGAATATAATTAAACTGCAAACATCAGATTTTAAATTTAAATCAATGATCAGTTACCACAATATTACTATATAGTACTGAGAATAGCATTCAATGATAGCTACACAATATCACTATATAGTACTGAGAATAGCATTCAATGTCCAACATTGCTCCACTGCATCCATTTTGGCTCCATTGTACGTTTGTAGTTATGTTAAAATATGATAACAATTTACTCCTGAGCCAATTAGTTGACTCAGCACAAAAATAATTGTCTTTTAATCGGCTGTTGAAATAAACTTCAGTGTCAGCCCTTTATTATTAACGTGGAGTAGGTGTAACCCAACAGCTACGTGTTATTAAATATTTACAAGGTTGCTAATTGAGCTCTTCTTCCTGCATAATCCAAAATTGTCAGTGTGGATGTGCTCTCATTGGTGGAACAAAAGATATTCCCCTTTATCCGCGTCGCTGTCCGTCATCTCATTCAAACAGATGTGGAGCTGGCCATGGTCCTGAACATTTTTCGTGGGGGGCAAATGGCACCCTTCTAAAGATAATGATAAGATTAAACCTGTCTAATCCAATCACCTGTAAATCCTCTTTCAGGCAGTTGTGTTAACTTGCTGGCATGACAACAGCAAAGATGAGTTATAACATTCGCCATTTACGTTTGTGGTGAGCAAACAAATACAGGTAAATATTTATTTTTAGACGTAGATGTTCATTTGGAATGCACTCGGATCCAAGGATTTGGATTTTTCTCTCGGTTTTACTTTCTCAGCCCTCCCTGTTTTACACTTTCGCGTGCTAACTCACTAATGGGATGCACTCCTATAATTCTTTCAAGGATCATCCTGGTCTGAAAATCCGAGTGGCATAAGTGCCAGGAATGTTGACACTGCCAACTTCAAGATGTTTAATAGTAAGATCGTCAATGGCCAAAAATAGCTATGAGGAAAAAAAAGGGAACTTTGTATTGCCTGACCCTAAATGTAATGTTTCCAAAGCAAATGTTTAATTAATCAAATATTCATGTGTCCTTAACACGGACTAAAAAAACTAACAATTTTCCCCATTTAAAAACTATATGCAACGTTCTGTTTTTAAAATAAAAAAAATAAACAAATTAAATATTAATGAGAAAAGAGAGAAAAACATTTAAGTTACATTTAAATAAAAGAAAAAAGTTTCATTGTAATTTTGACTTTCATTGAAAACATTACCTACCCCAAAATAAATTAAAATCCAAAATCCTATTAAAAAAACTAACTTCAATCAAGATGAATGAAAAAAAAAAACTCTTTCCATGTTATTGTAAATTTAAAACATTTTCCTCCTTTTTTGGTCATTTTTTTTCAACTTTAATTACGTGCGAACAAAGTATAATGTTTCCTAGTGATGGAATAACCTTTTAAAACCTCCACTTAGTGTCAGTTTGACAGCTTTTACTGCAACGTAACATCTCTTAGCCACAGTTAATCAAGATTATCCTTCCAATGCAACAAGCTAACACATTGATGCTCCATTCTTACCTGCAGATTCCCACAGCAAGACGAGCCCCGTGTGACATCTACTGGCACGGCGTTTCCTTCCACGACAATGAGAACATCACGTCCGGCCAGGTCAACAAGTTCCCAGGTGCTCTGAATGGCGGTCCCCTGCAAAAGAGTGGGCGTCCGTTTTAACGCTTGCTCACTTGACAGGAATGCTGGAAATGTCGCGGAAGACAAACCTGAGCCGGGCGGTGCGCATCATGCAAGAGCTGTTCCCCCTCGAGTACGACTTCTACCCGCGCTCTTGGATCCTGCCTGATGAGTACCAACAGTTCTCCGCGCAGGTGGGTGTACAGGACGTACACGAATGGAGGTATTTCTTTCATTTTGCTGTCGTGTTAAAGAAATTATGTCTGAAAAAAAACATGGGGAGTCTGGCATTTCTCAGGTATTTTCAAAGGACAAACTGATGCTAGATTGTCATTTGGTTTGTTTGAAAATAATATTTCAGTCTCAGTTGGGTTTTTTTTCTTAGGGAGTTAGTCTTATTTCGCCGTGAACAAAACTCTAAATGGCTAAAATGTATAAATTTTAGGGAGAGCTAGTCTGGAAAACCAGATATTTTGAAAAATTACTGATTTTGAAACAGATACAATTTGATTTTTTCCCTTGTTCAATTTAGGTGTCAGGGAATAAAGATTTTTTTTAAATTATTTTTTAAAATTATTCTTCACAACTCAAACCTTATTGTTTTAAGTTAAAGTATTTCGGCAAAAGTCTTTCTCATTTGAAACAAATGATTTTTATTTTAATAGTTTACTAGGTTTGTAAAAAAATATTGCAAACAACTTCATTCTCATTTTTTAAAATTGAATTTGACTTTTAAACAAAACAGATTACCCTTCCAAACTCATGATTTTTAAATATTTTAATTAAATAAAACACACGTTTAGAATGATGGGAACATTATTTTAATTTAAAGCTGACATTGGTACATAAGTGTGTAGTTTTTTTGCAGAAACACATGTAGGACGCCTATTTATTTCCATTATCGCCCTGACAGATTCGTACGGTGAAAGAGAGCGACGCCACGCTCCACCCAACGTTTATCGTCAAGCCCGACGGCGGCTCTCAGGGTGAAGGCATCTACCTCATCCGCGACCCCGCCGAGCTGAGGGTGCCGCTGGCAGGCTCGCAGATCCGACAGGCGGTGGTCCAAGAGTACATCCACAAGCCGCTCCTGGTCGACAAGCTCAAGTTCGACATCCGTCTCTACGTGCTGCTCAAGTCTCTGGATCCGCTGGAGATTTACATCGCGAAGGAGGGCTTGACGCGCTTCTGCACTGAGCCCTACCAGGTGGGTGCCATTTTCCAGCCTTGAAATAAAGATATTAGATGCCATAAGATGGAGGCAAGTGATTGATGGTGCATGGCTTTTGCGCCTCAGGAGCCCAGCCAGAAGAACCTGGGCCACGTGTTCATGCACCTGACCAACTACTCGCTCAACGTGCACAGTGTCAACTTTGTGCACTCGGAAAGCCAGAGCACGGGGAGCAAGCGCACCCTCTCCAGCGTTTTGCAGCGGCTGGCCGACAAAGGCGTGGACGTCAAGAGGGTTTGGTCGGATATCATCGCCCTGGTCATCAAAACCGTCGTCGCAGTGGTGCCTCAACTTAAAGTTTACTACCAGGCTGACATCCCGCCCGGGAAGCCCGGACCCTCCTGTTTCCAGGTGTTTTATTCATATTGAGAAATAATACACATACACACACAAGTGAACTATTATTTATTTCATTTAAAAATAGCAGAAAAATAATAATAAAATAAAAAAGTATACAGTAATCCCTCAAATAGCGCAGTCAATGTAGACAAGACTTGGCCGCGATAATCAAAAAAATCGTGAAGTAGGGTCACACTTATTAAAAAAAATAATTACACATTTTTACTTTAGTGCTAAGTCCTAGTAGCAAGAGTAGCTTCCGCTTACAAGTTTTAACGTTGGTTTTTACATTAAAAAAATAGCAGAAAAAAATCGCAAAGTAGTGAATTCGCGATAAGTGAAGTCGCGATAATTGAGGGATTACTGTAATTTTACAAGTTTTTTTCTTAGAATTGTTACAATGAGTAAGGTTATTTTAGGATACTTTTTCCTTTAAATACTTATTGAGGAGGGGCATGAAAATATTTTAAAAATGGGTTTTATCAGGTTAAAAATTGTGACTTGAACATCCCTCCCTCCCAGTCTTTGTTTTTCACAAAAAAAGTATACCCTAGAAAAAAACGATAAATCCTAGCATGTCAAAAGCACCACTGGGCGGCAGCCTTGTTCCACAAAAAACAAAAATCCTTCAATTTAAACGATGTGTTTGCTAGCTGTGACAAATCCAACCAATGGCGTTTTCATGTCTCTTATCAGATCTTAGGTTTTGATATCCTCCTGATGAAGAATCTAAAGCCCATTCTCCTGGAGGTCAACGCCAACCCCAGCATGCGCATCGAACACGAGCAGGAAGTATGACGAGTGATGGTGTCGCGTGACTTTTTTGGGAATTTTTCAATGCCCTTGTTTTTGCTCCAGGTTTCGCCGGGCGTGTTTGAATGCGTTCCCAGTCCGGTGGATGAGGAAGTGAAAGTAGGCGTGATCAGGGACACTCTACGCTTGATGGATCCCAGAGTAAAGAGAGTGCCCATGTAAGTACTGGCCACCTCTTAACTTTTTTGGGGGGTGTTGATGTAGAGCACGTGTCAAAGTGGTGGCTTGGGGGCCAAATCTGGCCCGCCGCATCATTTTGTGTGGCCCGGGAAAGTAAATCATGAGTGCCGACTTTCTGTTTTAGGATCAAATTAAAATGAAGAGTATATATGTATATTACATTTCCTGGTTTTCCCCCTTTTACATCAATAATTGTAATTTTTAAATCATTTTTTTGTGTTTTTAGTTCAAAAATCATTTAGTAAAATCTAAAAATGTTTAAAAAAAGATTAAATAAACAGTTTTAGATCTATAAAAAACTGGATATTCAGGTCTTTTAATCCATTTATAAAAAAAAAAAATCTAAGTATTATATCTAAAATGGTCCGGCCCACGTGAAATGAAGTTGACGTTAAACAGCCCGCAAACCAACCCGAGTCTGACACCCTTGATGTAGACTTTCAAAGAGTTTTTTTTCTCTCGTAAAAATACACTGTAAAAATTTATGCCAAATTTGTGCTAACTTGAGTTATCCAGTTTGGGAATTATTCAATGTTTGGAGCAACATTCAGTTGACCTAAATTTAAATGTTAAACTTAGGTCAAATTTACTTAAAATCCTTACTTAGTATAGGTGATGCTAACATAAAATTTTAAATTATGCTTTAATAAGTTCTGCTGCTGTTGTTGCTGCAATTTAGAATTATTATAGACACCAAAATTAAATGCAAAAACTAGTATATGACTTAAAATACTGTGTTGAAAAAAATACTACTTACCTTAAAATAATTAATTCCCGGTTACTTTTTTACTAAATTTTTTAAATGTTTTAGTAAATATAAAAAATTCAGCAAATGGTTTGTTTTCTGAAAAAAATGGGAGTCCCAGTATACAAATCTTAGTTTTTTTCCTCTCACTAGTTCCTTTTTGAAATCCATCTCTAAATAGGACGTTATCTGAGATTCATATGTCCGTGCGTTGAAAAGTTCCCAGCGAAAGTCGTTGGGCACAGAGGAGGCTGCGGGCGACACGCCGTTGAGGATTCACCCCGACGCCATGCCCTCGCCATGCCTCAAGCAGGTGTACCCCAAGTACAGCCGGCAGTTCAACTACCTTCGCGTGGTGGAGCGCATCGCCGCCCTCTTCGTCCGCTTTCTCGGCGTCAAGGGGAACATGCGCCTGGGGCCCACCGCCTTTCGAACCTTCATCAGGTATGGGAAAAGATTGGTCGCCATATCAGAGGGGGAAAAAAGGGTAAGTCAACATTGGGGACTCATTGCGTGCAGAAACTGCAAGCTGAGTAGCAGCAACTTTACCATGGCATCCGTGGACATCCTCTACATTGACATCACGCGGCGCTGGTCTGGAGCCTTGCCTGACTCGCGGGAAGCCGGTAAGTGGGCGGGGCGAGCTAGTCGCGTGGTCTGATTCCCCCAATTTGAACAAATCCCTCCCAACATTACAGTAATCCCTCGATTATGGCGACTTCACGATTTCGCGTTTTTTCTGCTATTAATGATTTAAAAAAACATTTTTTTATTTTTAAATTCATAAAAATGTGAACTCGTAAGCGGAAGCCACTCTTGCTACTAGGACTTTTTTTTTGATCGCCGGACGTTTGGTCGCCGGACGTTTGGTCGCCGGACGTTGGTCGCCGGATGTTTGGTCGCCCGGGTGAATATAATTTTGAGAGCTGGTTTCAACAGTAAACTCTGTCATGTTGTCAAACGTCCGGCGACCAAACGTCCGGGCGACCAAACGTCCGGGCGACCAAACGTCCGGGCGACCAAACGTCCGGCGATCAAACGTCCAAGTACCGGGGTGACCCTACTTTGCTATTTTTCGATTATCGTGGCCATGTCTGGTCTACATTAACTGTGATATTCAAGGGATTACTGTAATGAGTTATTAGTAATATGCTGGTTTTAACGAATCCCCTAAAAAATACTCCGTTATTTTTGCAAGTCAGTTGTGCAACACAATAAGTTTGCAAACCACTTATGTTCCAAAATAGTTGGTTATTTGTTCTTATTATATTAATAAATTTTCTTGCTGTACGAGGCATTGTTTTTCAAAGTTTCTTTCAGTAGTGTGTAAATAAATATATTAGGCATATCCTTATTCCAAGGATTTTTACTGTAATCCAAAAGACCTTTTGTGTTAGGCGGGGGCGGATTTCAAATTTGGGTTTGTGATGAGGCACGTTGGGTGCCCTTCCAAGTCGTGCTTCCTCGCAGGCTGCTCAATCCCCAAAATGATGAAAGGATCACCTTTCATGGTCTATTCAAAGAAGGAGCACGCTTCTTCTTGGCTTTAATGAGCACAAAGTCGAAGGCAGTTTTGCTAAAGAAGAAAGAAAAAAAAAAAGAAAGCTGTCGAAAGAAAAACTCATGGAAAATGCAAGAAGAGAATAGAAGAAAACCTCTTTTGGTTTCAGGAAAAAAAGCCGCCAGCTAAAGAGAATGAAGTAGAAATATTTAAAAACAAAAAAATAACTGTTATTATTAGGGAAGTGCCCATATTCAAAAGAAAGTGGTTTGAAATCAATAAGAAAAAAATATAGGACCCCTTTTAACCGTATATTTTTTCATCAGCACTATGTTATGCACATGGAGGAGTAACTTTAATTCAATATTTATGTTTGTGTCTTTTTTTTTTTCAGGCATGGGCTTACAGGCCTTTGTGGAGGCCTTCTTTTACATGGCGGCGCGCAGGTTCAAGTCCCAGACGGCCCG
The DNA here is from genome assembly GCF_051989625.1 of Stigmatopora argus. NCBI lineage: Eukaryota > Metazoa > Chordata > Actinopteri > Syngnathiformes > Syngnathidae > Stigmatopora > Stigmatopora argus. Next base: position 3,473,868 of record NC_135402.1, read on the forward strand.
CGAGCAAGCCGTGTCCCTCCTGGATGCGTGCGAGGCGCAGCTGGAGACGCCACCGCAAGCCCCCGAAGAGCGCCGCTCGCTAAGCTGCGGTCGAGTCGTCTCCCGCGGAGGGGCGCTCAAGATAGGTACTCGCTTCCGGCACGCCGGCTTCCCCCCACAGCGACGTGCCTCGAGCCGAGAAGGCCGAGGGTTCGAACCTCGCTCGCGAGACGCCGACAATTGATCAATGCCGCCTTGACTTCTGCCTGGCAACAGCATGCACACGTGACTAAAGGGGGTAAGCCAACACGAGGGTCTTAACCCGTCCGGCCCACCCAGGATTGACTTTTTGCGACGATTGTCTAATATTTCACGAAATTGTAAGCATTGCTAATATTTGCTGTTTTTAATTGGATAATTCAATGAAAGTACACAATTTTAATTGTTTACATATTTTATGTAGAGTAGGTGGTGTACATAGGTTTTTTTAACACAAAAAATATTTTAAGTAGTTATATTTATTTATTAATTCAACTTAATTAGAACATGTGCAGTATGGTTAATTGCACAAGGTTATTTATCAAGTTAATTTTGGTTACCTTAACTTGGAGGTCAAAAGTTTGCCCACCCCTGTGATGCGTTCAGGGACTTTTTCAATAACGTCATGATTTTGCACAAAGACTTATATGCACAGAAATGCATGAAATTGATTAATAAAACTGTGCAAGGTCATTTTTTTTTTTGGAATGGCAAAAACTATTAAATCCACTGAGGCAGCTACTAGAAAAACTAAATATATATGTACTAGTAGCTGTGAGAAAATAAAAATGTTAAAATTGAGTGTCGATGTCGAGACTAATTTTGTTACATTTCCACCTACCTTAGTTTAGCATTTAGAATTCGGTGATTTTAAATAATAGGAATAGAAAAGGGAAACAGTTAATGTTGTTGTTCGGAGAGAAGGGAGGGACTGTGGGATCTTAAAATAGCTAAATAAAACTTTAATAATAGGTCTTGTTGCAAATGTACATACATTGCACGGCCACTTTTGGACAACACAAGTTCCTCTGTACATTATTGTTTTGTCACATGTCGCCAAAAGAGAAAACAAACAACAACAAAAAGGGGGGAAAAAAGCCCACGACTATTTAACAAAACGGAATTCAACAGATCATTTCAACATACTTACAAAAAGTATTTTCTACAGGTTCATAGAAAACATACAACATATTTTGCTGTATTTATAGCTGATTCATCTTTGAGCTTTTCCTGACTGTAAACTTGCCACTGTTATCTTAGCGTAGCATAGCGAGGGTTTAACCAGCTCATCCAAATGAAATTAAACCAAATGTGCCTTTTCGTATATGAAGAAGCATCCAAATGTACTTTTTTTGGTTATTTTTTTTCTTTTTTAGGAGAAATAAGAGACTGTGCAACTTTTTTTTGGCCACAAAGCATTAAAAACAAAACAAAAAAACACTGCATGTCAATTAAATACCAACTAAATTGGTTAATAGGACAGAAAAAGCTGTTTAATGCCAATTTTCTCAGGTAACAAAAAGTCCTACAAAAAAGCGTGCAAATGTCATAAGCAGCTAAAAGCCGGCAAAAACTGACTTTTGCTCTGTGTTGTCAAAATCGACAAATATAAATTAAATATTCAAACATTCCGAACCAAGGTAAATACAGAAGGCAGCGGGGAAAAAAGCTGCATAGTCTCTCGGCTTAAGTTTTATGTAATATATTTTGACATTTTACAAACAATCGCAGTCCCAGCGCTCCCTTTTCTTTAGTACATAACAAAAAAAAACAAAGCTCGCACCAATCACTTAACGTAAAAGTGCATAGACGTTTGAGCCATGAGAAAGCCACGATTGTGCTCGCCAATCTCTAAAATGCAAAACCCCAAACCGAACAACCCCGTTCGTGGTGCCCACAATGACGATACAGCAGTTTCAGCGTGAAGTAAGATTTACAAATGAATAATTTACTGTACTTTTGCGACTACTAACCTACGAGAGGATGATAAGTTATATGAGTTAAAACATTCATGAGAACTCCGGGTTCTGAGGCCGTTTTTAGGGTTTCATAAAATCTGTGAGGACTTAGTACGGTAGAGTTTGTTAGTAGGTTCGAACAGAAAGTTTAGCGTGGTCGGGATTGGGTTTGAGTTTAGTATTATTGTGGTTTTAGAAAAATGTAATGGAATTTAGGGGGACTGTTGTGATGGTTTACAGGTTTGGTTCTAGGAAACCTCTTTGGGTAGGGTGATGGTATGCTGTGGTTTTACTGAATACCATTTAAAGTACAGTTTGGTTTTGAAGACTGTCATTTGGTTTAATTTTTAAAATTGGTTTCGTGGTGGGAGGGTGGGTTGTGGTAGAGTTTAAGAGAGTGTTTGGGGTCTTATTTTAGGAATGGACATTGGGTTTATGTGGATACTTTGGGTAGGGCTAAAGGTGTGTGGTTGAAAGAATCTTTAAGTTGGAAGTTTGTGTTACAAAAGTATCTGTTTTTCAGAGAGCAGTATATTTTGAAAGAGGGAAGGGACTGAAAAACTGGTTTTGAAGAACAGATAAGGGTAGAAATGGGCTGCTGGATCAGGGGTGAAGGGTTTGTGGGATCAGTCTCACGCTAAATTTATCGTAGCGTTGATGTAGTGTTGGATTTTTATGTTTTGTTTTATGTGTTTCACATTCAGTTTTTGAATGCTTAATGCCAAAAGTGCTGCTGAGAAAAGTTTCAAGGTCTGGAAACAGTTCTATTTAGTTTGAGGGCTTGGGTAAGAGTAGTACTGAGTAGGAAGGATAGTGTTCGGGTCGGGATTTATGATAGGATTGCTGTTACAGAAGGTGAACCATTTGGGATGCTTTGCAGCTAAAGGGATTGGGGTGTCGGGTTAAGGTTTGGTTGAATCTGAAAAGAAATTATGTTGTAACTGTTGTTTATATTTTTAACGTTAAGGCCATGTTTGATTTGGACGGGTTGTGTTGGATACGTGGAATTAAAGTGAAGCATTCTTTGGAGTTAAGGTTTGTGGTTAACATTGAGAAGAAAATCTATTTTAGATTTTATAGTTTCATTAAAGGTTGAACTGGAGGGTATGCAGTAGTGTATACAGGAGGCAAATGATGGGATACTATTTGGGGTTAGAGGTATATTGGTAGGGGCTTTAGATTGACTTGGTAAGTGTAGGCCTTTTTCAACAACTTGGAAAAATGATACCGCTTTAACAGATCACATTTTTTGAGCTAAGCGAATGACCAGATAGGTAAGGAACGGTCTCTGTTCCTTGGCGGTCTAGCGATTCCAGTGTATAGCATGTCCATCAGCACAACACCCAACCGGTGCAAGAAAACCTACGCACTCTCTTCAGTTTTCATTTTAGAAGCACAAAAATAAAACTCCTAAATAGTCTGCTTTTACCTTTGAGATTATCAAATATAGCCGTGTGTATACTGTAGAAGCCAAAAAAAAAGGAAATGCATACATCTATAATTAAATTGCATCAATATAATATCACGAATCTCATTTACTTACATAATACATATACGTTTGTACAAGCTCTATCCTATACAAATCCACAGTATATAATTGTGCCTGTTTTTCGTTCTCAAACTTTTTTGCTGAAATAGGGGAGCTGCGGGATAAAGTCGCAATCCTTTTTTTAAGGCCTTGCATGTACCAATAGCTTTTGCAAAGTGCACTACCAGGGGGCCCCAGCGGGGCTGTCGGGAGAACAACGGGGAACCCGCCCGATGGCATTTTCGACCTGAAAAAGGTCAGGACTTTTTTTTAGCTTGTATTTGGTTCTTTAAAAAAACGTCGACTGGAAGCTAAAGCGCTAGTAAAGCGTCCTCAACTGCTTGGTCAGTGCTCATCGAAAAAGACGTAGTGGTTCATCCCCGGGACAACTAGCTGTCTTTTTTTGTACGTATGCGTCCATATGTACACGGTCCGATTCCGCCCTCGTGGCCAGTGCCCCATTTCACCAACGTTTACCTTTTCAAGTCTTCGGTTTCGACTCACCGGGGATCCAGATGAGGAGGGTGGGGGGGGACCTCTGAGTTTCTGTCATAAATCCTTCAATCCTCTATTTTCGTCTTTTAGCAGTTGCTGCTGTTTCGGAACTCTCCATTCTCAGTGATCTGCAGCTTGGATGGATTGGTAGGTGAGATACCGTTGCGCGACTGCGTGCTATAGCGTTCCTTTAGCTGCGTTAGGGCGCTCATGAGGCGAGCGTTGGCGGCGTCCAAGGACGCAATGCGCTTCTCCTGTGTAGTGGGGGAAAAAAAAATTAGATTCCACAATCAAACGATTGCGATGGGCTATCTGGTCACTCGTATTTAGCAGAACCACCATTCTTTAAAAAATGGCCTCAACATAATCTTATCCCGAGTCCTACCTGTGCGTCAATGATCTTCTGCTTGGAGTCCACCACCGCCTGCATGTCCGAGTGATCTTTCTTCAACTCCTCCTCCACCGACATCAATCTAGCCAAAGCACTTGCCGTCAAGACGCTACCCGAGTCGGCAATTTACAGCGTTTATCCTCACCTGCTGATGATGCCCTTCATCTGGAGATCCTTGTCGTCCTGCTGCCGGCGCAGGCGCTCCTCCGACTCCTCCAGACGAGCCTGGTACTCCATCAGGACCTTCTGAGCCTGCTCATCCTGGCCCTTGAGACGAGCCTCGTACTCCTCAAGTTTCTGCACCGAGGCCCGTAGCTTCTCCTGCAGCAGTGCAATCTCCTGCTGGTACTGGATCGGAGGAAAGAGTCCGTCTAAGAACGCATCTTTTTTTATGACTTTATGTTATGCACACTCAGTATTATAATATTACTAATGCAGACCCCAGTGTCAGAACCAAATGTTTTTTTAGTGTTATGCGGTACTGGATCGTAGGAAAGAGTCTGTCTAAGAACACATCTTTTTCTTCTTTTTTTTTTTTTAAATGACTATGTTAAGCACACTCAGTATTATAATATTACTAATGCAGACCCCAGGTTCAGAACCAATGTTTTTTTTAGTGTTATGCTTCGACTCTATGAAAATAACCTTTGTTTGCAATAGCGCCACTGGCTGGATAGACGTAGTAAAGGAAGCACAGTTTTTTTTCCCTTTTTTGCTATTGCTGACAAAAATGCAGACACACACAAGCTGCATAGCAAATGTGCACAAAAACACACGCACACAAACACACAGATGTTCATTTGCCTCGAATAGTGGAAATACCCGTTTGTTTTTTCAACTTGGTGTTTAAAATATTAAATAAGATGTCTATGAAATGTACAATGAGGTTATTGTGTTTTTTTTCTGTGTTTTTATCACAATATCACTGAAATATTAAAAAAAAACATCTCATCAGCCATCATTTCTTTCTAATAAATAAGATAATTCACTTATTATTCTTGTGATTATTGAGACCGCACTAATGTCCTAATTTGTGCTGAACCAACCAAACGAGACCAACAACATTACAATCAATAACGGATTGGTATTCAGCTTGTAAGGTAAACTAAATAACTTTCTGTGCCACTAAACAACAACTCTCGGGTGGAATAATAATTACATTTAAATTCCCTTTGAGGCGAGCCATTCATTTTTCAAGTGAAGTCATTCATTGAGGCACAATTGAGGAAATATGTCAAATCCAGTCCACGAGGGCAGGCTTGTGGGGGCATGGGAGCGGGATGGGGGGGGTGCTAGGGGGGGTTCATTGAGGGTGATAGGGGGGTGAAAGGAGGTAAGGCAGGTTACCTTCTGCACCTGCGTCAGATCCTCTCTGTGCCTCAGTGAGTCGTGCTCCATGGCCTCATGGTCTAAATACTGCACATTCATATTCATAAGCCAAGCTGCCGTGCGGTCCAGCGCACTGGGGTTCACGGGGGAGGGGGCCTAGTGGGAACCAACATACACACACACACACACACATACATGAGCGGAGTGCACGTGGAGGAGGAAGGAGTGGAGTTGCAAACAAAAGCACAGGTACAACAGAAAGAAGCTCATACTTAGTGGAACACAAAAAGCCGGTGGAATGGACGCACTCAAAAATGCTTCTTTTTTTTGGTTAAATGCTTCTTTATGTCTGTTAAGTGTATTATGGCAATACGGCGTTATAGCAATTTTTTTTATGGAAGAGGGTAGTATATACCGTCTTTTATTTTACTATTTAGCTTATCCAGGCAAGGGGTGCCGGAGCCTATCCCAGGTAACTGGGCAGTAGGCGAATGGGTTGCCAGATAACCGCAGTCGTTTCACTGTGTGTATTGTTTATCTATAAAATAGAGCAGTTCAATGTTGTTTTGCCATCCTCCTTGAATTCACCCAAAAAAATGGCATTGGTGAATGTGCGGGTGTGCAAGTGTATACACAAATAAACAATAAAAGGCATAATAATGCCTGTAATGTCGCTTTCAATGTCAAATTGAGATGCGTCAAGAATGAAATCAAGAACCCGCCACCCAGACAAACGCACACTCATTCGCATATCAAGCCAGCTGCTGCGTCGTTTCCCGTCACCTCGTGTGCGCGCGTCAGCGTGAATGACACGTTAATAGCCAGAGCGCCGAGCGTGACAAATATACGAGTGGCCCCGCCCGCTCACGATCGCTGGGTCTCCGGTCGCCGCGTCTTTTCCGGGCGCTTATTATACGTCACCTGTTTGTGCTGCGCCCTCTGCTTCGTCTCGGGGCTGTCCCCCTTGGACGAGGACGACTGCTGCCGCAAGCGGGCGCCGCTCATGGGCCAGTCCGGGGACGCCGTCATCATGCCGCCGCCCGAGCCGGGACGGGGGTAGGCGGCGCTGTTGAGCAGGTTGGGGGGCGTGCGGCCTCGCGTCACGCTCTGCGGCGGGGGCGGCTGGTCGATCCGGCGCTGGGGGCCGGCGCTGTTCTGTCGGGGCACGGACGGCTGGTGCTGCGCCTCGGAGAGCGACAGCTGTCGACGGGTGAACTCGCCCGAGCGGCGGGCGTACTCGTCGCCGCTGCTCCCGCCGCCGTGATTCAGGAAGGGGTGCTTCCCGCCGGGCGGGACGTCCTCGTTGTTGCTGTGGGAGCTGACCGAGCTGTGGCACTCGGACCCCGAGTCGGTCAGACCCCGCGGGGACACCGGGAGGCAGGTGGCCATCTGATGCAGGAAAACGGGATTGGTCAGCGTGTGCGGTCGATTGGTCGCCGGTCTTTTGGTCGCCCTGACCGCGACAACGGGCGACCAAAAGACCGGCGACAAAACAAGGTAAAACAACACAGTCTACGCATCAATAAAAGCCAACAATGGCCATGAGCAGTTTCACTGAGCCGACGTGTGAGTGTAGAAGAGTTTGTATGTAGGTGCGTGGGCACCTGTGTTTATTTTTGCCTTTCATGAAGAATCTGAATTTGGAATTAGATTCAACTTTAGCCAATTGCTCTTAAGCAATAACGAACCATACAAATGCAACGTAGCACATATTTACCCTTTAAGAAGCTACGTCAGTCAGGGTCTTAACAAGTTCTCCAACAAAAAAACAATAAAAGTCTGGGAAATTTGGAGCTTTTCTTTAGCCTGATAATTAATAGGGCATTAAGTATGACTAAATAGTAATTCACAGTTTGTATTTAGGGAATTTGAGCAACAATTTAAATGGTAATTATCAATAACCTTCCAGGCGACCAAACGACGGGCGACCAATCGACCATTGGTCAGAGAGCTAAGTGAGGATTTACATATTGACTTACCTGGTAGACCGGGTTCTGGAAGGATAGTGGGGCGAGTAACTGGGCGGGCCGGCCCGGGGCACCTTCCGTGTTCGGGGTGGTTGGTGTCTGAGGAGGTTTCCACATGGAGGAACCTCCAGGGATGTTGGACTGCGGCGTCCTGGCCGACCAGCCCCCCACGGAGACCGGGGCTTCGGCCAGGTTGTCCGAGGTTCCGGGACTGGGGCCACCACCACCACAGCCAAAGCCGCCTTCCAAACTGCGGGGGTCTTGCAGGTCCACCATGGACAGACTCTTGCTTCCGTTAGCCATGCCCGAATCGGGCTCGTTGGTCTCGGAGTAACTGGAGCTGCGCGCGGGGGAAGGCTGGATGGCCGAGCTTCTCGTCACAAAAAATAGGTCCTTGTTTTCAGGGGTCGGGGAGGGGAGCCGGGTGAAGTCAACCAACCTGAGGGGGGCGATAAGCATAGCCATGTGAATTTAGTATTTCTCCAAAAATTCTTAGGATATCAGAGAGAGAGTAAGGTTTTACCCCGTGAGGTCATTATCGATGACCATCTTCTGCAGGCCCGAAGAGATGCTGCAGCCGGCCTCCAAAGGGGACAAGCCACTCTGCTCCGGCGACCCCGCGGACTGTACGTGAAGGCCAGCTGGGTTGCTCAGCGCCACGCTGACTTCTCGCAGAATGCGTGGCAACGGTCCTAACTTGGAGTTGCCGCTCTTCAACAAAAGGAAACGACATTCGTCAAGGCATAATCATGTTCATGCGGATATTATTACTAATAATAAAGACATTTATTGTGGAAAGTATACAGATTTAAATATATTTATATTAAAAAAAAATGATTGTCAATGATTTAAAGATTTCATGGTGGGTGTAACAGAAAAAAATGAATTACATTTTGGTGCCAAATTGCGATAAGAATGTAGCACAAAATTATAGTCACTCTGACCGACGGATGTCTGAATTATTGAAATATGTATTTTCTTCCCTTGACAGATGGAACACTTTATCTAACGATCACCAGCTTCCCCTTCTGTTACCGGAGTGAATGCCCCCCCCCAACAAAAAAACATTATTACGACCTCCCTAGGCTTTCCATAGTGATTCGTACTTTCACTCTGTTTATGTAACAGCATCATAAATTATTGATCGACGCCCCGATAAACATTCTGATATATTCTGAGCATGAATCAAGGGAGCTGCAGTAAATTATCTGACAGCAACTCAGAAATACAACACCTGTTTTTTTTAACCAAAATGGAGAAGCCCACAGCAGGAAAAATAATAATAATGAAAAGTCTGTTAGAGAGTAAATTGATTTCTATTTTTGCTGGGTTATTATTGCTGCTGCAATGTCTCAAATGTTTTAAAAATAAATAAATAAACAAAAACAATATTTTTGCCCTGGGTTAGCAGTGAATGAGTAAAGTTAATGATAACTTTTAAATAGAGTAATGACCGCAGTTCCTAAAACCGTTTTGGAAGGTCACATCATATTTAATAAAGGTTATCAATCATTCTGCAAGTCTTTCCACGATCCACGAGATGTGATTTGTACCTGGTCCATCTGGGAAACGACTTCGGAGAGAAGGGAATGTAGCGTAGAAAGTTCCCGACCTAGGTCGATGTAGCCCTCGAAGCCCGCCGTGTTGGAGATGGTCTCCGGGTTGGAGATCTCCAGTAGGAAGCGCTGCATGTTGGTCCACTCATGCTCCAGGAACTGGTTCATAAACGACATGTACTCCTCCTTGTTCCCAAACCTGAAAGTAAGCAGGATAGTTTTTACTACTACTGCTTTTACTTCTACTGCTATGACTACTACAACTGATTTTACTACTACTACTACTACTACTATTATTACTAGTATTAGTGATAATACTATGACAGCTACTACTATTAATACTACTACTACTATTACTGCTACTAATATTAATACTACTACTACAACTGCTACTACTACGGCTACTCCTATTAATCCTACTATGGCTACTACTATTAATCCTACTACTACTACTACTACTATTACTGCTACTAATATTAATACTACTACTACAACTGCTACTACTACGGCTACTAATATTAATCCTACTACGATTGATAATATTACAACTACTATTAACATTACTACCACTATTACTGCTACTACTATTAATACCACTACTACTACTTTTAATACTACTACTGCTACTACCATTACTACTACTACTACTACGATTAATCCTACTACTGCTACTGATACTATTACAACTACTACTACTGCTACTACTATTAATACTACTACTACTACTATTAATCCTACTACTGATACTATTACAACTACTATTACTGCTACTACTATTACTACTACTACGACTACTTTTAATACTACTACTGCTACTACTATTACTACTACTACTACTACTATTAATCCTACTGCTATTGATACTATTACAACTACTATTACTATTACTACTACTACTACGACTGCTACTACCACTACTACAGCTCCAAAAAGGCCATGCAGAAAGTGATTAACACTGCCCAGAGGATTGTCGGCTGCTCTCTGCCCTCACTTGAAGACATTGCCAGCCCGCGTTACCTCAGCAGAGCCAAGCACATCATAGGGGACCCTTACCACCCTGGTCACAATCTGTTCCAGCTGCTGCCCTCTGGCAGACGCTATAGGTCCCACAAAGCTCGGACAAATAGGCTTAAGGACAGTTTTTTCCCCACATCCATCAGACATCTAAACTCGCGCTAACATACACACATTCCCTTCTGCGGCATATGAATAGATGTTGGTTGGTGATCTGCCGCCTCCTAGCTGACTTGAAGGAAGGTAAGTGGCAGACAGTGTGCGGTAATCGAGAGGTAAGCGACCTGTATCCACAACAGCGGAATGACAAATTACAAGTCCGTAACTTACACTTATTTAGGTCTTTTGCCGATTAAACGTAGCTTATGGAGAAGCACCATCAATTTCGTCACACGCAGTTCTGCGTGTGATGACAAGTAGGCTTTTTTGTGTTGTGGTAATGACGACATGGCCTATGTCCGATTATTATTATTATTATAACTACCACCAGCCCCTACTACTGCATCTTATAATATGGTGCATCTTATTTAGGAATAAAAAAAAATAAGATAGGAAAATACGGTAATAATAGCTGATATTTGAGTTGTTTTAAATGATCCACAATAGTCACTTGTGTTAAAGGTCTTAAATAACAACTTTAGAATAGCTGTCTACTATAGTGAGCACTTACTTTGTAAAATTGGCCAGGTTTTGCGTGACCTTAGCAATCAGCGTAAGAGTGCGCGCCGTGCGGTCGTCGGGGTACTCCTGCATCAGGTTGAAAAGCGATGGCGACATGATGGCCGGGCAGAGAAAGCGTAGGAAGAGCGAGGCGCTGATGAGCCGTTCGCTGATGTCCGGCCGACCGCGGTTGCTGCACTCCTGTCGCCACGAGGCAAAAACCTCTTTGAGCTCTCGCGGAAAGACACTGGTTGGAAGGAGAAAAGGGCAACAACGCTTTTTAGGCTCTGGTTGTCGGAATATTACGAGATGCGTCCCCCCTGCTGACCAGTAGGAGTTGATGATCTTGCAGAAAGCGAGCTCGCAGCACATTTTCAGGTTGCTCTGATGCTCTGGGAGGTCCCCCGAAGAGCACTTGGACGGGTCCACCTCGCAGTTTTCGTCAGACTCGTAAAGCGCCTTAATGAACTCGCCTTTAAAACAACAAACAACACAATTGGGAAACCAGTTTAAAAAATAATAACGTTAGCTTCTTGTGGCAGTTCCGATTAACGTCACTGTTTTCTTTGGAAAATAACGTAAAAGATAACGTTGTCGAATGAAAAATGTCTCAAACCGCAATAAGTCTGCTTCCACAAACACTAAATTTGAAGCATTCCAAAGATATCAAAACTTGAGCCTGATGCCGAACAAACCCCAGAAAACCCCGCCAGCGTGGCCATGCATCATTTATGAGGCTTCTCCGATATTCTCGGCCAATCATCCCGTTGAGACGGGGAGCGTAAAACAAACAAGCCTGTGTACAATCTACGAGATTGGTGTAAACCCGCGTTGAGTATTCGTGCCAGAAAACAGTTGGCCGCTTACCAAGAGCATCCTGCAGGTACTTCTGGCCCACCAGTTTGAGGTACTCCTCGATAGCTTTGGTCGCCAACGTGTTCTCGCGGAAGATCAGGTGCTCGTTTTCTCCACAGCGGTCCACTTCTGACATCATGAGGTCTGTCAGGAAATCCTGAAGGACAAACAGGAGGAGGGTCAAACTCTAGATACATTTGTGAAGCAGTACAGTACGCTAATCTGGATTTCGGCAATCTGGGACATAATCAGTCTTATTTTTTTAACCACCACGTCAGGGGTGTCAGACTCGGGTTGGTTCGCGGGCCGCTTTAACGTCAACTTGATTTCACGTGGGCCGGACCATTTTAGATATAATATTTAGATTTTTTTAAAATAAATGGATTAAAAGAACTGGATTAAAAGCCCTGAATATTCCGTTTTTTAATAGATCTAAAACAATGTTTATTTTAGCTTTTTAAAAAAAATATCTTTTGATTTTACAAAATGATTTTTGAACTAAAAACACAGAAAAATTTGATTAAAAAATTACAATTATTGATTTAAAAGGGGGAAAATCAGGAAATTTAATATACATCTATACTCTTCATTTTAATTTGATCCTAAAACAGAATGTCAGCACTCATGATTTACTTTCCCGGGCCACACAAAATGATGCGGCGGGCCAGATTTGGCCCCCAGGCCGCCACTTTGACACATGTGCACCACGCTATCCGTTCTGGTATGTCGTCCTCCCGAATGCCACGCGAATGTGTTTTAGCAGAAGATTGAACACGGTTGTTTTGGAGGCAGCCAGCAAATTCCTATTATCCAACCCACAAGCTGTTTTTGTTTAACTCCGTTTAACGCCACAATTCCACCAGTCTTAATCTTTGAACAATCCATCAAGCAGTTTCCACGTCAAATTCCTGTCCATCCCTCCCCGCCCTGATGAGGGCATTTGCTGCTTGATCAGATTATGGCCCACTTGAAATCATACAAAAAAATTCCAACACATTAACATGGGCTGGCTCTAGAGGTGACTGTGTAGTTCCCTTCAAAAAGAGTCCTAAATTAGCCAAAGCACCTTCTCTCTTCATACCTGGAACTCAATACCAATTAACATACGTCTCTGAACCTCTTGGCCAATCATCTTAAAGCCTTGGCTGTTAGACGAACCAAATTGCAATCACTACGTCTCTAAAACTGTGCTACTTGAGTGTGTATGCGTCACCATTTATCTTCAACAAACACAAGGGACTAAAAATGGAAATTAGCCCTGGGCTACAATCTTACATATCTATGTTCATTAATATGTGCCATCTCTCATTAAATAAATAAATCCTAAAATACTGTTGATGAGCTGGCCTTTTTTGGATAAACAGTGGGTGTTTTAAAAGACTTGTTTTCAACTCTCTTATCTTCTCTGGGAAATTCCCGGGAGTTGTTTATGTGGATTTTGGAGAATCGCCATTCCGCAGCGCATCTTGAAACAGTTGACAGACGGACAACACACAGATCAGACACGCAAATAAAATACTTGAAGCTCAGAGAAATGTCACTTTCTCCCTATTGGTAATATTTGTTGTTGCTTCTTAATGTCATGGCTGCACTCTTCTCTTGATATTGTTGGTTGCCTGATCAAAATCGTTCTTTACCCGAGAGGAATCGAATGTGTGCTATCACATTTGAAAGTAATGGCATGGTACTTTAACTTTGTTCTTTGTGAAAGCCACAAATCATCTTTTTAAAGTTTCTCCTCCATCTATCCATCTATCCATACATCTACCCATCCACTCACTTCGACACTAATAAGCATAAGTGGAACGCGCTTTGTATAGCTGCCACATCTCATCAGGCATCAAGCTGGAAAGAAGAAAAAAGGGAGGGTGGCGTAAAGACACGGCTGATGGCATCTAATGAATAGAGATGCATTCTAGGGACAATCTTATACAAGGCAAAAATACTCAAACGGCATGCCGATGGATGGCTCTATTGTCCTAAAAGCATACATGTCAAGTTGTATGTTTTTACCGTATTTTATATGTTTTTGGATCATTTCAAATTGTGTATGCCGTATAATAACTTTTGTACAGGAATTTTTTAAGTGCATTTTTTTGTAAAACTGATCTTGTTATACCCATTTCAGCTCTAACCCGGATCGTCTTGATGACTGGTAGCAGACAAATCGTCGATTGCTAATATTTTCATGCTGTAAGCATGATATACGCACACGCATTCCCCTTTTCACTATATAAATATAGTGCGTCAGCAAGCAATGTACCCAGACAGTCAAGTTGTCGGCGTCATACAGCGGCATCTACTGAATCTTGAATTTAGTGCACATGTGTCAAAGTGGCGGCCCGGGGGCCAAATCTGGACCGTTGCATCATTTTATGTGGCCCGGGAAAGTAAATCATGAGTGCCGACTTTCTGTTTTAGGATCAAATTAAAATGAAGAGTATAGATGTATATTAAATTTCCTGATTTTCCCCCTTTTAAATCAATAATTGTAATTTTTTAATGCATTTTTTCTGTGTTTTTAGTTCAAAAATCATTTTGTAAAATCTATAAATATTGAAAAAAAGCTAAAATAAACATTGTTTTAGCTCTGTAAAAAACTGAATAGTCAGGGCTTTTAATCCAGTTCTTTTAATCCATTTATTTAAAAAAATCTAAATATTATATCTAAAATGGTCCGACCCACATGAAATCGAGTTGACGTTAACGCGGCCCGCGAACCAACCCGAGTCTGACACCCCTGATGTAGTGCATACAAAAGGCGCACCGACTGATTGGGCACCTTGTTCACTTTGGGGAATTTGTTTTACTTTTAAGTGTGCCCTATGTGAGTAAATATGTGCTGCGTTGCATTTGTATGGTTCGTTATCGCTTAAGAGCAATTGGCTAAAGTTGCATCTGATTCCAAATTCAGATTCTTCATGAAAGGCAAAAATAAACAATGATGCCAATGTTAACTTAGTTTTTTTCCATGCTGAATAAATCTTCTCCATAATTTGGCTGCACAAACAAAACCGAGATAACTCGTCTCAAAATCAAAAAGACGCGATAAGCAACCCCTACAAGGCCTTGACTTTGGCGGCACCGCCACGGCACCCTCTGGGATGTGCAACGAAACTGCAAATTCCCTGCACGGAAGGAGGGAATTAATGCAGAGTAATTAAGAATGCGAACGTCTCTCGGGGCGGGGGAGATGGAGCGCCGACTTCTCCCTCATCAATCAGCCAACGACAGACACTAGTTCTTACGCGCTAATATATCACGGCGCCGGCGAACCGCAAGTCAAAGAAAGTTTCAGAAAGCTTCTCTTCGGAGTCGAGAGACGACTGATGAGATAGAAAAAAGATTTTAAAAAAAAACATTAATGAAAGGCAATTGAATTCCACGAGAGTTATTTTTAACAACAAGAAAAAAATAATCTTTTGATTTCCTGTCCTCATTTCATCATCAAATCCAGGTTTGGTCCTTCAGTTCTACACATTTTGGAATGTCGACTTGGGTTATAAATTTCGAGTCTCAGAGTATAACTTTGGGATACGATATTTGCGCAAATATTCGAAGGTTATGACTTCTGATTTTCAGGTTACAAATCCTTTCTCTTGAACCTCCTGTGGCTTTTAAATTTTTATGTGTACGACTTTAGGCCGTAAAACATTTGGTCCGCGACTTAACGGCTCTGAACTTGGGACTTATAACTTCAGGCCTACCAACTTCTTTTTTGAAATGATTTTACTTTCCAATCTTTTTGTGTAGCCGTTCACTTGGCACAAACAAATGCAACTGATTTCTAAATAGAATGCATTCATGATGTGACAACGCAAGTGCGCTGCAACATGTCATAGCGTGCCGTAGTATTGATGGAACACTGCCAAAAGAACTCAGCTGTCACGTAGCAATTTTGCGGATTTTCTGTTATCGGATTTAAACCCGTAGCTTCGTGTGCGGTACCTAGACGGCTACATTTTTCAACAGATAGTTCCCGAAAGACTTAAAAGAATGAGCTTATAAATATTGGAATCAAATAGCTCACATAGCATAATAAAAAATAGAGATGTATGTGAAATATTAACTCAGAAATTAGATTTGTGGAAGTGCAGCCTATGTATAACATGATTGTTTTCTATACAATAATACCTTGACATACGAGCATAATGCGTTCCGGGCCCAGGCTTGTATGTCAATTCACTCGTAACTCAAATAAATTTTTCTCATATAAAATAGCGAAATACAAATTAGATATCTTTACGCAACGAAGATGCGGCGAGAAAAACAGAGCGATGCTGTTTTTCATAAGCAGCCTCTTGCAACAGGCACCATTTCATTTACTCGTATCTCAAATTTTGTCTCGTATCTCAAGGCAAAAATTTGCTCGGAATTTTCCTCGTATCGCAAATTTCGCAAAAAGCAACACAGTATTTAACTCTAGTGATACAAGTGAGGTATTTTAACAATTGTTACAATGACAGGGAAACACTTGACAAACTGTATCAAATCAGGTATGCTTATTAATTCACCTTTGGCGCACTGTGCCCGCCCAATTTTATGGGCATGCCGCAAGGTGATGCACGTAAGGGCTTTGTCTGCTTGCTAAAAATGGAATACAAGCTGTGGGAAGCAGGTGGAACTCACCTGCCTCTCTGGTGTCTTGTCAGCCGCATTGCATTTGCACGGGTGAAAAGTTCACCACACGAGCAGCAGACGGTGCAAGAATATTTAACCTTAAAGTGCTGTAGCAGCGTCTACACGGCACCCCGTGGAAGCGTACCTCGCGGATAGCCAGGGTTTGCTAGACAATGCTTATCCGTGGAGGGTACTTGTGGAGAGCATTTAATGAAGAGCCAAATCATCGTGCAGGGGTGCATTTTTGGGGGTTTGACGCGGAATCTGTGGGCCACAAGTGGCTCGCTAGTGGGTCCGAGCCAGCCAGCCAAAACAGAAGTTTGTGAGTCGGGTGGACAGGACAAAAACAAATAAGAAGAATCATAGAAAGTGCCTCAAAATCAATAGAAAATGACCCAAAGCGATCTGTAAGTACCCCATGTAGAAATGGATTGGTCATTGAGCGCCATTATTAGGACTGAAAGATCAGGATTTATTAATTATTTATTGTTTTCTTAGGCTGGCAAAGACTTACTTTTAAGGTCAATAGAACTTTATTAGTTTTAGGGGGTTCTGGGGTACTTCCTATTGATTTTAGGTCACTTCCTTTTGATTTTTGGACATTTTTTGGGTTGCTTCTTGTCATCTTTTTTAGGGTCACTTTATCCGGACATATTCGTTGCCATTAGAAATATATTAGGATTTTTTTTTTGTCAAATTAAGGTGGGACCGCATGTTTTTGGGCCAAAAAAGGTGTTTTGGGGAGAGCAAAAGAGAAAAAAAATGTGGGATGAGATACATTTTGAAAGTTGAATTTCAAATGTTTTGCCATTGGAAATGAATGGGACTTTTTGGGTCGATTTTTTTGATTGACTTCTTTCTGGATACGGTGCAACTTACTTTTAAGGTCAATAGAACTTTATTAGTTTTAGGGGGTTCTGGGCTCCTTCCTATTGATTTTAGTTCACTTCCTTTTGATTTTTGGACATTTTTAGGTTGCTTTTTGTCATCTAGTTTTTTAAGGTCACTTTATCCGGACATATTTGTTGCCATTAGAAATATATTTGCATTTTTTTGTCAAATTAAGGTGGGAGCGCATGTTTTTTGGGCCAAAAAAAGTGTTTTAGGGTGTGCAAAAGAGAAAAAAAATGTGGGATGAGATACATGTTGAAAGTTGAATTTCTAAATGTTTTTGCCATTGGAAACAAATGGGACTTTTTGGGTGGATTTTTTGATCGCCTTTTTTTCTGGATACGGCGCAACTTACTTTGGCCTTGCCGGTGCTCTGCAGAATATGCACCAGCGCACATGCCATCTCTTCTTTATTCTTGACGCTGATTCCGGGTTCGAGCACGGAGCAAAGCAGCATGTAGTTGTTGGTGGTGTACTCGGCAAACTCCTTGTACAGCTCCATGGGAAGGATGTTCATGCTCTGGTAGCGCGCCTTAATGCGAATCATGGGTCCCGACGTTTTCCCCTTGGTCGGGTTGGGCGTGCTGACCGGGTACCACTTCTCCACAAATTGCCGCCCGCTCACCGCCGCTACGGGGATGCTGACTAAGCCCACGTAGTTGTTCTTGTCCTTCTTCTTCTTCTTGTCCGTGTCCTTGTAGAGGTGCGCCGTGATGCTGCGCACCGCCGGCAGGTTGTTGAACTCAAAATGCTCGCCCCAGAAGACATTGTCTGTCTTGAGTTTGCAGGTGGTGCGGGCGTAAAGCGCCTCGTCCAGGCACAGCTCGCAGAAGTACTTCTTCTTGGCGGGGAGGTCCTTGGCCTCGATGAGCCACAGTCGCAGCACGTTCTCCACCCGCCTGCTGTTGTCCTGCGGACACGACGGTGACGGGAAAAGTGGTTGAGTGAGTGAACGGCAACGGGAGAGAGTGGCGACCATTACGCCCTCTACTCTGTCCTTAGCCAGGCTGTCAAATAGGGGTTGATAATAATACCGGGCAGAATGGAAAAAAAGATTTTAAGGGTCTTTTTCATGTCAAACATACTGGCACATCTTGTGGGAATTACACAGTAAGTGCCAGGAAAATATCTATGTTCATGAAATTTGGGTGCCTCGCTACAGTAGCGCAACGTTCTATCATTTTCAACAACGTCTAATTCTCGGATCGAAATGAAAGGAAGCGATCTGTAACGTAAACTTAAATTCCCAAAAACTTGCTAGACGTTCAATCTTTTTTGAGTGGAAGAGGCTGGCAGCAATTGATCGCAAAAAAAAACAGAAAAGAGGAAAAAATGGTGATTGATCTATTTTTACACTTTTATTACATACATTTAGAAAAAAAAGGACTTATTTTTATTATTTTTTCCATAAAATATATTTTAAAAATATGATACACAAGCCTGGCTGAAATAAATTGTCTTTCTATTATTGTCAATGGTGGGCATTGAGTTAAATAATATAAAACATTTTAAAAATTAACTTTAGAGTATTACTAAGGACAATAACTGAGTCCTTCTCAGTTAATAAAATGGCCTTGTTTTTATTAAGATTAAGATTATTTAGTCATGAAATATTTTTAAAAATAACATTTAAAAAATACTGATGATTAATCACACACAAATTACTAATATAATTATAATCATTTGTTGACATTGACATTAAAATAATTACTATACATAATTTTAATATGATGGCATACACAACATGTATATATATATATATATATATATATATATATATATATATATATATATATATATATATATATATATATATATATATATATATATATATATATATATATATATATATATGTATGTATATATATATCCTTGTTCCTATTCGTTACGCTATAGTGTTTACACTTTATAAAGTGCATTTCCAGCTATTAAAGAGACAGTACTAAGCTATTTGTCAATCATCAGTTCCCTGAGAACGTGGGTCCGATCCCGTGCTCGATTTCTAGGTCACCTTGTTTGGCTGAACGGCTCTCCTCAAGTTCTCCATCCATTTGTCTCTCTCGGCTGACGAGCGGCAAGAAAAGCACTTGCTCCCCGAGGACGTCGTCACCTGCCGAGACCAAAGTCAACGTGAGCTTGGAGGAATGGAATCATCAAATTGGGATTTGGAAGTGATCTAGCCCCAAGTAAATTAGCTTTTCAGACCATAAAATAACCAGGTCGGGCCCACGTCAGATCTCATTGGCACCCCTGGATTCGAACCTCACCTCGAAACAGTAGTCTTGACCAAGGATGCTGCTATGCACGGGCTTGATGATGACCTCGTCCTCCATGCTTATGTCCAGGGCTTCCACAGCGCTGCTGGGGCTGAGCAGTGACTCATGGGAGCGAGACTCCTTGAGCCTGGGCATCAGATGAGATCTAAGAAGAAGCAAAAGAGGATGAGAAATGACTCAGAAGAAGGAAAACAATCAACGGGAGGGCGAGCATATGCGGCGCTCGCCAGTGCGTGGGAGCAAAGTGTGAGGACGCCTCCGAGCGAGTCCTTCCGCGACATCTTTGTCATTATCATCTACTAATGGACGCTTGCCGTAGCGCTTGCTGTAGCACGGCCATTGCATGAGTAAGCAGGATGCCTCAGAAGCAACCCACATTGATTAGCATTAATGCCAGACAAATGAAACATCAACAAAATTAGTTGGCCTAACTCAATGTTGGGAAACATCCATCCCCGACTGCCTCATCATTACATAACGACTTTTTATATATAGTGGACAATAGATCACCCACAGATTCCCTCATTCTCAACCCCTTTCAATATGTAGGTTTTTTTTCCTTGTACTAAAACACACAAAAAGTATTTTTTTTCTGTATCGGCACAATGCATTATGGGATATACAGTAACACATCGTCACTTTGCCGATCAACTATCACGGATTCATCACATGGAAGTAACAGTTGGAGATTATTTCACTGGCCACTGGAGGGCAAATTGTATCTTCGGGAGTTAAATATTAGAAGAGAGGGCTTTAAAATAATAAATAAACACCATAAAAACACTGTCCCTACATCGCCCTTGTCAATTGACCTATTGCGGCAGGTGTTGGAACGTATTAACCGCGATAAACAAGGTCGTACTGTATTGCTTTTTCTGAGACCGCCACCATTGATTGTGGGATGCAGTTAAGGAAAACTTTAATCTCTTAACATTCCGAAGGCGCTATTCTAATTATGTGGAAGACTTCCTGTGTGCGGTTCCATTTTTTTGAGTCTGTATCCGTTTTTGCTACCGCAACCAAAATGGCATCGTTCAAGTGGCAGCCGGTGGCGGTAGCTCTGTCCACTCTTGCTCGTTTTGTGTTTTTGCTGCTTTTCTGTCTTAATGATTTGATTTGGTAATTCTTAATGATCCCATTTACTTTGCTTTGCTTTGTACTTTGTGCTTTTGCTTTGTTGTTCTGCGGCCTTTGCGACTGTACTGTCCAACTTATAACTATGCCTTTTTTGCTACTGTCACAATGAAATTTCCCTGAACACGGGATGAATAAAGTTATCCAATCCAATCAAGTTTAGAATCTTGAACAGGATTTCAAGTATTTCAAAATAAATGATGCAAATTATATGTTATACTACGATCGAGGGTGAAGCTCAAATATAATGTCAAATTTCAGTCAGGCCTAAAATGCGGTGTTTTCAAAAGATGTAGACTTCCGTATTTTTTCCAGTGATGAATTAATATTAGCCTACTTCCCCTTTCTGTGTTCGCTATTCAATGGAAACACACTTTAGGAGTGTAAGTCAAGGAGTGTAATAGATCCTAAGTGCGTCTGGGTGGCAACCTGCCCACTTATGCATTCTAAAATAAATAAAACAAAGTAGTGTTCACGTAATTGTCGGACCGTCGGAGCACTCAGACGCGTTAGCGAGGGCTTGCCGAATGCATCTCACGTTGCGGATAACCAAGCCCTGACAAGAAGAAGAAAAGGGTTTTGGTCCACGTGAATCCGATCTATACCGCAGTGCTTTGAGATGTCGTGTGGAAAGCAACATGCGTGGTGACGATGTGAATACATACATAGCCAACAAAGCGTTTCCTCTTGACAGCCTTTCAGAGACTTCTTAATGCAACCCTTTTGTATGCAACCAATAATGATACCACACTAAAGATGCCACTAGCGCGACATCAAAACACTCGAGAACAAAAAGAATACTAATTTAACTAATTCGAGAGCAAGAGCTAACGATTAGAACTACCAAATGTTGCTGTTTAATATACCCTCCTATTTAACATACCTGGGTATATTAAACGGCAGGGGTATATTAAATGGCGCACAAACGGGAAGGTACCATCCACTACGCACTCTTTATGTCGTGACGGGGTGCATCAACGTTTTGCTGACGAAAACTACTTACTGCTCAGGTTAAAACTTCTTACTGCTGAATAAAGTCTGACTTGGAATTTTAATGAACTTAAGTATCTGTAATTATGCCCCCATGAACACCATACAAATCTTGCCAAAAAAGATGATTTGCCGTTTAATATACCCGGGTATATTAAACAGCAGGGATATATTAATGGCGCACAAACGGGAGGCTCAAAAAAGCAAAAATCATTTAATATACCCGGGTATATTTAACGGCAAAATACGGTAACTAGAATTAAACTAAAAATTCTGATTTAGTGGCCTCCCAAAGAAAAGCACCACTTGGGTCATTTGGAGTCAAATCAGGGTGCCGTGTCCTCTAATTGGGCCTATTCAAATTATTGCAGTATAATTGAAGCAAACTTACGATAATACACACTGGTAACGGATGTTTACTACCTTAACTCTAGTTAACATTTCTGAATTGCCAGTTGTACTCCAGTAAACCAACCAGGTCTTGTTCAGCGTTTCTAGGCCTTAAATTTGTGGAAATACGGGGAAAGACTATGGCTTCTAAGATTTTTGATTATTTCCTTTACTGAGAACACTGTGGATTTAGTTGATTGACTAGAAATTGTTAGAACTAAGAGGAAACATTAATTGGTTGAGTCAGACTTGACTATTGCATTGCGTGGGACTAATAGCTATTTCTGTGAAGCCGCTGGAGTCGGTAAAGGCTCGCAAAGTGTTTCCGGCAAGTCCACTAACGGGATTCTGCAAAGCAAATCATATGATTCTGTCTTTGTGGTGAGACATTGCAAACTCAATTTAGGGAACAGAATCATCTGATTCAGCGGCAATTGTTGTGAGCCTGCTAACAATTAACGGACAGGCCTGTGAACAGCACAGATTCTGAAAAGTTCCCATTAAGTGAAGTCTGGAGACTTTGGTTTCTGAATTCAGAAAGAAAAGCAACCCTTTGGACGAGGGTCAGAGAATACAAAATTGACTATTATGCCTGGATACTGAGTATACCAGCACTGAGGCCAACTTAATATGCTTGACATGCTCAATTGTCAGAAAACCCAACAAGCAGAGCATGAATAAAATGGTAAAAGTCGCAAATAAATGGGGCACTTGTCTTGTGCCTTCGCTGTTGCGTGGGAAGAAATGCAGTGTCCTCCTTTTCGCCTGTCCTTCTTGTATTTTCGTCTCTTTGTCTTTGTCCAGTGCCACAGGGCTGATTGAATATTCAGGTCAAGAAGTGAGAAGCAGCGTTTCCGCTCCTCGTTCCAATCGCTTTGACTGTGCTAGCCTCAAGCGATAATGCTGCCATTACACCAGCACTTTCTGGTAAGTTGCAAGAGAAGTTTATGCAACAATAAAACATTTGTTTGACTTTTTTCCTCCCTAATGTTGGAAGAAATAGTCATAAACCTATTGCGATAAGAGATGCTAACCAAAAACAATCTACCAAGCTGCTTTAATGCAGAATATAACTCGACCTTGTTACCATGGCGCCAATCATTGGTACGTTGCATCAGTAACCCAACCTTTGACCCCTGGCCTCAGCGCACTACTTAAGCGTGCAGTCATTAGCGTGATCTTTGACCTCTTAATGCATTCACCATTCTGGTATGGACACCCACGTGCAGTATTATTTGACTTTGCTTTACGCCCTAAAGTCAAGAAATGGTTGTAGTTTTTTCTGGTATTTTATGGAAAACAAACCGTGGGGGTAAAAATCAAAGGAGCATGCCGTTTCTAATGAAAATCTGCAAACGTCAAATCAGAGTCAGTCACTAGTTCACTTCTGTATTGAGTCAAATTATGAGTGAAATACTTCGAAAGTCTTTCAAGTTAAGACAACAGTATTTCCATGTAAATCTGCAAAAACCTGGACTCCACCTACTTGAGTCAGAGAAAGAAATCATCATTCCAGTGCTGTTCTTTCTTGCGAGTTAAATCACGAGTCAAACTGTGCACGGGTCAAGAGTTTTCATCCGAATCTGATAACTGGAGTGAGTGAAACTCATGGTCTGAGCCTACTGCCGTTGCCAAGGCGAGTGGAATGATGTGATTGTGCAGAGATATCCTGAATGCATTAACTGGTCTCGCATCTGTAGCGGCAGCTGTCCAGAGGATTCCCAGGATCTGGGTTAACGGCGAACTCGAACCCCAGTTTCCTGATTCAGTATGACGTTACGAATCGACAACAAGTGCGATTCGGCAAGCAAGCTACTTTTCTATTCAGTAAGGCCTGAAGCGCTGAATATTTCTGCCATCAAGTCCAAACATGCTGCCGTGTTTTTCCCTTCTGCTGTAGAGCCTGTTAGCTTTTCTGCACAAAACTCTTGACACGAAACAACGCAAAAAAAAAACCCACACAAGGATACGACCCTCTAGCCGGAGTCATCCGTAGACCCGGAACAGACATTTTCACAACTCTCGACACGAAGGCACACTTACACCCTGCTGCTGAACAAATGAAACATGGTACGACGGAGTGTTTCCAGGATGGAAGCGCGACTCCCGCGTCGCTCTGGTGGCTTTCATTCCTCAAAAAAAACCCAGATGTCTGTTGTTTGGTATTTTCTCTTCCGCTTTTTTTGCCGACCTACGTTCCAAAGAGTCCTGGGAAAAGCAATGGGAGAGAGAGCCTCTATCCTTCTAAGCGCCAGTTCCCAAAAGGTTGCGCGTTGCTAGCAACACAACACTCCTCTCAACATTTAAAAAGACAGCACTCCAAATGGTTTGACTGCGGGAAGAAGAAAAAAAAAAGCTGGAAAAAGGCCAATGTTTTCACAGGTGAAAGAGGGAACTGTGACTGATATTAACGTAACACATGACGGGGCATGCTAATATCTAAAAAATAAAGAAGAGCATTTCGGGTGGCAGTGTTTACAGTGAGCTGCTATTATGGTCCGTACCAACCAAAATATTGGCATTATAATTGGCAACATCATCAGATTTCTATGTCTAGAAAAGGAGGGCCCTAAATTTAACATTTGCACCCTTGTCCAAGTGTCTACTAACCCTTTATCATCCACCTTCTTTAACTTTAAAGATGGCAAATTTGTAGGTCGATGTTTGCCTGTTTTTCCATGTTTATGCTTTTCACACAAAATTGCTCACAGGGGAAAGTACAGAAAAATGTAGAATACTGTTAAATATGCAGATGCCACCTTAGTTTACAAAATCTTCCAACACAAAGCTCCTCCTTCACTGAAAGATTTTGTACAAAAAAATTCCAATACATTAACAAGGGCTGGCTCTAGAGGTGACTGTGTAGTTCCGTTCAAAAAGAGTGCTAAATTAGCCCAAGCACCTTGTCTCTTCATACCTGGAACTCAATACCAATTGACATACGTGAATTCCCGTCTCTGAACCTCTTGGCCAATCATCTTAAAGCCTGGCTGTTAGACAAACAAAATTGCAATCACAATGTTGTGTAAAACTGCGCTACGTGTGTGTGTCTAGTAGGTGTCATCATTTATGTTCTACAATCTTACATATATACCTCCATTAACATGAATATAAATATTTTCATTAATATGTGCTGTCCCATATTAAATAAATCAAACTGAAACTGAGTCCGAAAGTTTTCTTTTTTTTTAACTGGTCCTAGAAAAGCTGTTCGCTGCGCGCCAGTGGATCTCAAGGACATATATGGAGCGCGAGGCAGCCTGGCAGGAAGTGGGGCCCCTCCCTCCATAGTTCCGCCACAGCAGGAAACAGACAGGGAAAACATGTCCGGAGAACCAAGCAAAAACGAATTACAGCTTTCTGGAGTTGTCGGTAAACAAACGTTGGCGTGGAAGAGTGGCTGGTTAATGGTTAACTACACAGGCCCGCAATTTAAGAAGGGTGTTGTGTTGTGTTGTGAGGGGGATTTCCTCATTCCATCCCGTTCTGTGATGATGTCATAGATTACACAGTGCTTGTTTGGCGTGCAGCTGCTGGGAGGATTAAATGGGGGCGAGGATATTGTGGCGGGGGGATAGGAAGTGGGAAAATGACATTGGGGTTAAATTGTAAAACGTCACAATATTAAAAGCTAAGTCATGGAACTGTAGTGGTTCACATACTGCTTCATCCAATTTGCCAAATCTAACATACGGCTCGACTGCTTCACCTGAACGGCATGGAAGAAAATCGCAAACCAACGAGAAAGTATCAACTGTTCTACATAGTCTTTAACCCAGATAAAAACAAATATCTAGCCATCTCCTAATCTGCAAGCATTGAAGGTCAAATGAGCCCTAAAATGACATTTAATACTCGGAGGATTCTATGCAGGACGAAAAATAAAATCACTTAACACCCCTGCGTAGCACTTATCAATACGTTCAATCAGTATAGTCACTGCAATTCTGGTGTCCAGTTGCTTATCCAGAAAGAACCTGATCAATGGGATCAATCGGCACTGTAGGAACACGTTTCCTTCACTTTCAGCTATTCGTTTGTGATATTTTCAAATGTTTTACGGCTCGAATAGAGGTTCACTGGCGACCAATCCATGGTCATACGATACCTAATTGCCAAAGGTTTGAAACCAGGAAACCAGTCCAACCCCAAACCATCTTAGTCTAAACAATCCATTGTTGTATACAGTATGTGAATGCAATTTTTTTTCTACATGGTCTTCAGACTGTGATTGGCTAAACACCAATCCAGAACATCCCTAGTCTTTCTCGCACAGAGACGATTGGGCCAGGCTCTAGTTTATAAAAAAAAATGTTGTATCCATCCTCAACCCAATTATAAACAGTACATAGCATAAACCTAGAGGACGGGGTTGCATAACCACACCGGTCAGGCAGACCGAAAACTGTCGCGATGGAATCGCTGCTTTGTGTGCCTCGCCTTCGTTTTTTTTTTTTGCTTTGTCACTCGCATCTCATCGCCATCCTCATTTACCGTCCCGCTTTTCCGTGGTCCCCATCCCTCCCCCAACGTGAGACGCGATCGCATCACATCCCCGTGTCCGACTAAGGACGCCATGTAAGCGTTTAGCTTGTACACATCCATTCATGTGCATACAAGCATTTTCTCACGCGCCCCGCCACCCCCTCACCCCGAGGCTGGCAGTGAAGAGAGAAAAGGGGGAGGGGGGTGCAGAGGGGCGTGCTGCATACAAATAGCCTGACACAAATGCTAGCTTCCACGGGAATCAATGCAAAGAGATGACTTGTTAAAAAGTCCTTGGACTCAATCACATTCACCGGGTCCTTAATTCCGTTCGTGTTCGGTTTGGGAAGATCCTTCATGATTAAATATCGACTTCAAAACCCCTAAAAACAACTTAGGAATGAATTGAGATTGGATTGGACCCACATGCAAAACCAGCCAAGACCATCAACCAACTGAGATTAAATATCAGAAGTCAATTTAAAAACAAAAACAGCCTGATCTATCCACGAAATATCGTTGTTTTAGCCTGAATATACTTCACTCCCATAAAGACTAGAGTGCAAACAGTTCTGCAAGTAAATCGGCGGCACATTTGCGGCACGCTGCCTGTTATAGCAACTATTCCATTACAGCATAAAAGAACCTTACAAGCAATTACTCCCGCCTTTACACGGACGACTGCACCGTCGTCTTCCTTCACCCCGATTCCAAGTTGGAATGGACTGAGACACAACAAGGCGTACACGGTAATCGGAGATAAGGAGTCAGCCACTCAGCTTGGCCGGAACGAAAGGAGCTCGACCTTTAGACTCAAGGTTTACTCCTGCAGATTCATGTATATTTATATAGGGTGTTTCGTTGACAAGGTGCCCAGAAGGAGCATTTTTGAAGAGGCGGGTTGCTAATTTGTGATTCTGACAGCTTTGGAATGTCTACTAGAAGGTGTTTTGTGTTAGAAAAAAGGGAATTGTAGACACCTGTGACTTGAACAGACTGGATTAAAGAAATGTGCAATTGTTCTAGGAACAGAAAAGCATTGGGTACTAGTTATAAAAAAAATGTCCAAACCAAAACAGGAGGTAATAAAAAAGCCTTTTTAGACTTTGGTTTGTTTGTGGCAGTTCTCTCAAGTAGCATCTGTTTGTAGGCACAACTTCATGTGGTTTGCATGAGTATGATGTAATTGCGTCACTTTGTCTAGTTTCGTAGGGTGATTATTTTTGCTGTATGGAAGACGGTAGCGTCATCACAAAAGGCAACTACACATTAGAACGTCTCTCAGGATTATGGTCTTCTTTAGAGGACCACATTTCTAAGGACGAGACATTGACGCCTTAAGTGTACTCTGTCCGGCTAAGGGGGAAAATGTCTCATTTCGTTGAGTTCTGGGTCAAACCTTTAGACGATTTCATGGAAATTCTGAACGAAAGAGTAATTTTACTGACTCTCAACCAGAATACTCAAGTCTTTCGATCTTATGGTCTCGTTGGCCATGCCTGACCTAATAACTAAGGACAGAATATTGGTGGTTTTGGTCCGGTATGATGACTAGAAGAGTCAAAAGTTGTCTCTAAATAAAAATCGGAAGATGGCAATCTATAAATGTTAGAGTGACTCATCGTCGGTACCCAGAGAAAACCTTGACAAACCACAAAGACAAACACTTGTAAAATCTTCCCTACGGACACAAGGTGACGTGCCGTGCCTCTCGGCCCGCTAGCACCACCGCAGGAACGGATAGCGAGCCCTTATCAGCTGCAGTCAAATGCCTTTCAGACTCGACTTCAATTAAAAACAATCCTTCCCTTGGAAAGAAGGCCTCTTGGGAATTATATAATATTGACACAGACAGAATGCAGTACCTCCCTTTAAAAAAAAAGACTCAAAAGCAGGCAAAGCGACGGGATGAAACTCACCAGGCATCGTTAGAATTCCAAGAGCGAGCCACTGCGAGGCTGGACAAGAGGAAGGAAGGTTGCAGAAAAAGGGAGAGCGAGAGAGACAGGGGGAGGTGGAGAAGAAGAAGAAGAAGAAGAACCCCCGTGAGGGAGGAATGGATGCTTTTTTTTGTTTGTCCGTCCTCCCCCCTCTTGTTGCTCGACTTCCTCCTCCCTGGCGCTTCCTTACCCGGCCGAAGAGCTACCACGACTCCCCCCCCAGTCCCGCGTTCAACATGCCCCGCTTCCCCCGGCTTAGATTCCGGCGGCGTTGGTTTCTCTTTTGTCCTCTCGTTGGACTCAACCTCTCCCTTCTCTTGTCAGTGATTGACTGCGCCTCCCCATCGCTGTCTCCTCGTGCAGGGAGGAGCCTGGATGTGGTGTACGGGCAGGCTGGGAGGCAAAAAGGGGGAGGCGTGGTGTGTTTCTATCACATGGCTATACGTGTGGCGCAGGCCAGCTCATAGACGAATACGCAGAGATGCCTTTTTGTGCACCGGATTGAACGTTTGCACCATATTGGATGTGGCGACGCAAGGTGAGCTCATAAGTGTATGCTTTTAAATGCAGAATGCTTTATTTATCTCCCCCTTAAAAGCCCACCAGCCCACCAACAGTATGACAAAATGACACAATTCCTGGAGCCTAACCTAGCCAACTCTGGGCACCAGGTGGGAAACACCCAGCCAATCGCACGGACCACCTGATTTAAAGACCCAAAACGGTCTAAACATGCCACAGAAAAGCACAAACTAGAACTAGAACAAACTTGCTCTTTACCATGAAATAGCTAGACTCCACAACTAACGTTCCTTCTATAATGTACTTTTCTGTTAATCAATGCCAAATGTTCCGCCATTGCAAAATGGTATTAAAATCTATAAATCCACGTCTATGGGCTAGCATACTAGAACTGCCCCCAAGCACCCCCCTCTACTGGTGTTCTTTGTCCTGTCAACTGTCAATTCCCCCCCTCTGCAGTCAGCTGTTGTTATTTAAATTCAATAGAATCTAAGTATCGAGATCCAATTTGAAAAGTTGAGTGAAAAAACCCCAACTAAGTGAACAGTGGCTATTTGTAGAAGCACCACCGGCGGACGAAAGGCAGTTACGGGCAAAATCTCTGGCCCTGCTAATCTCCACTCCCTGCACGTCCGTGCTGAATGATGTCATCAAACATGACATCACCCACCCATTCTTTTCTGGACAAACAGTACGGGCATGCACACCAACACAATGCAAGCAGCAATGGGAGGAGCTCAAATAAAATACAATACGCATCTTGTTAAATCATTGGGACACACGCTATATTTTTGAGTGATTCATATGGCGTTTCATACGTAGTTTAAAGGCTAGACCCAATTTGAAGTTGTGTCTGTTAGTGTAGTACCACTTTGTGCCATGATAGTGCAGCTTTGGGCAATTTAGCAAGAGGAAGACGACTAAGGTTGCTTCATGGTTATCCAGGACATCGATTTAAAGTCTTCTTGCATAAGTTAATATTGCCAAAAATGCAAAGATAGACTGCCATTGGTTAATACGGAACATGTATACTGTACTGTATGACGCTGACACCTTGACTGTCTGGGTACATTGCTTGCTGACACGCTATATATTAATATACGGACATGTAAAAGAGGAATGTGGATATCATGCTTAAAGCGAGACAATATTAGGAGTTGACAATAATGTTTTCATGTGCTACCAGTGACCGAGACGATCTGGTTTAGAGCCGAAATGGGTCAAACGAGATTGGTTTTACAAAAAAAACGTACTTAAAACATTCCCGTAGTTGTTATACGGCGTACACAATTTGAAATGATCAAAAAAAGTATAAAATACGGGAAAACGTATACGTTGACAGGTAAAGATTATGACAAGATAGCAGTCCAAGTGGAGACACATGGTATCCCAACAATGACAACAGTATTATTTTTTTAAGGAAAATACTGACTTTATAAACCGGGCTATGAGGGAATGTGGGGGCACAAGAAATAATTTAAAAGAATAAATAAAACTTGAAAGGGTTTCTGCTAACAAACGGCCTCTTAGTGTTAAAACAGGGCTAAAGTGTATTCAAGACTATTTATTGTAATAGCATAAAATAAATGCATAACTTAAGAAAATGAAAGCTGCAAATCGCCGGCTCTGCAATAAGCTGTAAAGGCTTTAATTTCATTCAAAAATCAGAGGCTACCCTCTCACTAGTATAATTAAATGAACAAATACACCACCGTATTTGTCGTAAATAATAAATAAATAGCGCCCGTTTTTGGCATTGGATAATGAATAAATAACAAATCTTATTTTATAGACCAATTACTTCAAAATGGATCCGTTCTCTCGTAGTAGCACTCAAGCCATAACTTTCTGTGTTTTTTATTTTTTTTTCCTTTAAAGTCACTTGTCGGAAAGTACAAATTTAAAAGGACGGTTAAAAAGACATGGGGCTCCGGAAGGGGAAGGATGAGAGATAAAAACGCCGTTTGAAGCTTAATAAATGCTCCATCACGACAACAGCCCCCATCGCGCTTCTGAAGGCTGCGATGCCGATATGGTGTCTTTTCACATTTTAATGATGGTGATGAAAGAGTGCGTTCCGATTCCGCTATGACTCCATCTCTACTACATCCTTATATCGTGAATCCACAATTTTGGAAGCGCTGTCGGAATCACTGGCGATGATAAAAGTTATCAACCATGTGAAGTTGATAACTTCAATGCATCGCACATCTGTAACACCAACGTCTAAACTAGATGACTATTTCACAACGTGGTTAATAATTCCGTTTTTGAGCGGGCAAGAATAATAAAAGAAAATAAGATTTGGAAAGGGAATTACAGTATGTAATGATCAATAACCACATTTAGATTTTTAACATATCACAATCTACGTCAAGGGTGTCAAACTCAATTTCATGTGGGTCGGACCATTTTAGATATAATATTTAGATTTTTTTTGTATAAATGGATTAAAAGAACTGGATTAAAAGCCCTGAATATTCAGTTTTTTATAGATCTAAAACAATGTTTATTTTAGCTTTTTTAAAATATATTTTTAGATTTTACAAAATGATTTTTGAACTAAAAACACAGAAAAATGGATTAAAAAATTATAATTATTGATTTAAAAGGGGGAAAATCAGGAAATTTAATATACATCTATAATCTTCATTTCAATTTGATCCTAAAACAGAAAGTCGGCACTCATGATTTAATTTACCGGGCCACACAAAATGATGCGGCGGGCCAGATTTGGCCCCCGGGCCGCCACTTTGACACCTGTGATGTAAAGTGTCGTCAATGCATCTCATATCTGTAACACAAACGTCTAAGCTAGATGACTGATTTCATAATTCAGTTTTTGAGCAGGCAAGAATAATAAAAGAAAATAAGATTTGGAAAGGGAATTATGGGTATGTGTACAATAAATGTGAAATTACAGTATGTGATGATCAATAACCATATTTGGATATTTAACATATCACAATCTACATCAAAACAAGTCCTATTTTCAGTAGGCCAAAGGCACAATATTATAAAAAAAAATCCTGGGGGTTATTAATCTTGCAAAATCTGGATTGGGTGAAAATATATCCTGTTTTCATTCTTCATTTCTTGTTAAATTTACATTATTTGTGTAATTACACTGCCCCCATCTTGTGGTAGGGGGTGGAAGAGAAATGAGTAAAATAACTGCGCAAAAAATACTGCATGTTAGGTAGGGTATTTGAAGGTTATTTTTGATCTTTACAAAATTGCTTCACCAGCAGATATTGTGGATAGATTGAAAAAAAAATGTTATGATGTTATGTCTGAAAATGCGTTTTATGACTAAATGGTCTTTGATGTTCCCGGAAAATAACAAATACAAACACTTTAGCTCTTTGATGTTCATAAAAACTGTAACATGGGTTTGTTGAAGAAAGCTAATTTTTTGCATTTCTAATAAAAGAGTGAATAATCACTGCTGACCTTTCCAGTTCCCAGATTAATTATCATTATCCAATATTTTTTTTTTAGATTTTCAAAGGGAACTGAGTACCACTCTTCAAAGACTGCTAAAAATCTAGCTTCATCGAAATGTTTTTAACAACCCGGAGGATAAATGAATGGATGAATACAATCTATGCTATCTTCATTGATAATTAAATAATGGTATGCTTTAAACGTTTGCAAAACGATACACGGTGATGTGTATGAAATCTGCATTTTTGCTTTCTCAATATTCCCAAGTCATGGTATAAAATATGACAATAAGACTCGGGGGGCATTGACAGATTAATCAGGATTTGGGGGCGCTTCAGTCCTGCATATTGCGGTCACAGCACCTGGAGTGTGTTTACCGCAATTTTAATAACTCCAAATGTCATCACTTTATTGGATATTTCCGGATGGATGTGCTTTTCGGTTCACGTTACATTAAAAATAAGCAACAAAACGACTTTAAATTTTGCAATATCACCATTTGAATCTTGCAATATTACAATATAGACTCATTGTTCGTCATATTTCAATTTCAATCTCATAATATTACAATTTTTCTCTCGGAATATGACAGCGTATGACATTGTTCACGGGACACCTGACCATTGCTCCCTTTTCCTAACCTATCACAAAGTCCTATTATATGCGCACATTTTTATTGATCATTTGCGGGTGGGCGAGTTTTAGTTTTCAAAGTGACGGGGAAAAGGAAAGAAATCCCCAGGGAGCTTGAGTCGACGCAGGCGCCCAATCACATCAAAGCCGAAATGAGTTCCAATCAACTGCTGCAGAGCCGACAAACAAATATTATCCCCTTTGCATAATAACGCGGCGCCTGGAGAAATGCTTGATTGGTGTGCCGCTCGCTCCACGTCAGAAACAACATGGCAACGCTCCGATAGCTTGGCAAAGAGAGAGACAGCAAATTGCAATCTGACGCAGTAGGAATTTGTTCCAGGCCCAAAAAAATGGAATAAAACTAACTACACGGTGGCGAACATGTATAACGGAGGTAAAACAAGGTTTCCATAAAAAAGACGCCTTTTTTGAGGAATACTTTGTGCATTTTTTATGTTTTTTGAGAAATATAAATCCTTAATGGAGTGGAATGCGGTTTCTGGAAGAATTTTTTTTAAAAATATGTTTATTTATGTGTTCTGTGCATCCAGAAAACTAATGCTAAAAAAGGTGTTATTTATTGATATGATAAATTCTGTATTCTATAAATAGAAAATGAAGAAACATTTGATGTGGTTTTAAATAAGGACAGATTTTTGTTTTGCATGTTGTATACCATTACAAATATGGGGTATAGAATTTTTAAATATATTTGGGGATGAAATTTATGATTTTTTCGATATCAAAAAATGTGTTTCAGTGAAGCAAATATTACATACAATTTTTGACCTTGGATTTTCATCATTTTTGAATCTCTCTCTCGAGTCCGCCTAGTGGGAGTTCAGGGAATTAAAAAAAACACCCCGAAAGGCCAGGTCGTTTGCATGAATAAGCACATTATGAGGCATCAAATGCCCGACGTATCCACAAAACAGCGACATTTTTTTTTGCCTAGTTATGAAATTCCCTCCATCTGTCCTCTCACATTTCATCACCCCGACGAGTGCAATTGTCACCCAGCGGGGTAACGCTGCCTCCCATTTTGCAAGTGTCCCATTTCCCAGCGTGGGTGGGTGAACCCATCTCGGTGATTTTTCTCATCACGTAAGGGAGGCAAATGAACAAACGCCACACGTCAAAATGTCTGGATTTTTAGCTGCTGATCCCCTCAAATAGCACAAATGGTCCCCAGTATTTTAGGCACAATTGACAACAGCAATTCTCAGATTTTAACCCCGAGTGCGTACCTGTCATTGTCCAGGTTCCTGAAACCCGGCAGGATGTGTCTGAAGCTGGAGTTGCGGTCCAGCTTGGGTTGACTTTTGGTACGTTTGATGGAACCCTTCAGCCGCCGACTCAGGAAGCCCTGATAGATTAAAAAAACAGTTATAAAATGTCTGATTCAAGGTCAGTTATGGCTATTGTATTCAAATCTGAGTTTTTAACATACAAGTTGTTCATAAATTGTAATATTCCTAATGTTATGATTAAAATCGGAATACTAGGAGATTAAAATTGAAATTGACATCATAGATTGTACTATTACAAGATTCAAATTGTAAGATGTTGAAGTTTAAGTGTATTTTGTTGCTTATTTTTAGGTAACGTGAAGCAGAAGTGGTTTCACGCGTAACCACAAAACTTCTTTTTGCGTAATGTTATTGATTGACGTAATAAAAAAGTTGTCATGTTACGAAATTTAAGTTGCTCTGTTGTTTTTACGTTACATAAAACGGAAGTTGTTTGGTTTCAAGGCCATCATATTAAGAGGTTTGAGAAATATTGGAAGGAAAAGTCATTCAATTATGAGAATAAAACTGCAGTAACATTACTTATTTTTACATTACGTAAACCAGAAATTGTTTGGGGTCCGTAGACAACAACTTTTGATGCTATTAGGTCAGTGTAAAAGAAGATATTGGAATACTTTTTGGGCTTTATATGATTCCTGTTGATAAAACTTTATGAGAACGACTATATTTTTAATATAAGCAATAGAATTTTAAATTAGATTTTCAGTCGGTGGTGTTCCTTGAGATTTTTTCAATGCAAAAAGTGTTTCGCAGCTCAAAAAAGGTTGCGAAATACTGGATGAGACGTTTATTATCGTCTCTGGCAGCGAGTTAAGAATGTAAATAGGACACAAAATGGATGCTGATCAAGTGGCCGCCATCTCCATTATTGGCTGATTGCATGTTGTACTTCCCGGCTAATGTCATCACCATCTCGCCCAAACTGGTTACTATTCAAACACAGTAATTGGGGGGCTAATTTCCCTTCCCTTCTTTTATCCCCCCTGCCTTTCTTCGAACACGTTGGCTTTCACCACGGCCAACATCTGCAATCGCGCTCCCCAAGCGCCCGCCCGTCGTCATGGCAACTGTCAGCCGGCATTTGGAACGGGAAGAATATTAAAAAAATATATAAAAAATAAAACAAACTGCCGGGACGCCGCCAACGTTACCCGAGACACGAGGCGCCCGCTTTTATTTGGCGAGTGAAGCGGGGTGGGTTAAAAAAAAAAAGGATGATTGCGGAGCGCCAAGTGATGCCAGCGCTAATTAAATGTAGCACGTTTATGTAAGCGTGTGCAACGGATGACTATTTTTGGTCCTGGAGTAGATCAAAACACCTCTCAAATTTTGCAATTTGTCGCCCGCCGTTTGTTAACGAATGCGGTTAGCAGTCGTTAGTCCTACAAATGTCAAATGCTAAAAAAAATGTGGCTTTCAAAATGCAAAGCGACATGTTTTTCCTGCATTTTGAGAGGTCTTCGCCTCGCCGTCAGGTCGTGTTTGGTCTCACCGCTGCCTTGTTTTGTCTCTGCTTGCATATTTTCTCTTTTTTTTTGGTGTTGTTACATGGCAGTCAAACGATCTTGATTTGTCACGGTCGCCTTGGAGATAGGTCGCCTCGGGAGGTAATTAGAGCGCAACGTTATGACAGGTGGCTCGAACTTTTGGAGACGCCTTGTCGACGTTGTAGTATTTTTGCGGTTGACGACGTCAGCATGACTCCCATTGGTTGATGAGATTAATCTCGGTTGATGTGATCGCTGACAGTTTTAAATCATTTGTAGTTAGTGATTGATCTTTAATAGGTGATGAGATTAATCAGCGTTCTTCTCATCACAAAAAGTTTTATCTTATTGGCTACAATTGAACGTGAAATCCAGGTGGACTCCCAGTCGTTGATGAGATTAATCTCAATTAACGTGATGGCTGACAGTCTTAACTCATTTGTAGCTAGTGATTGATCTTTAATAGGTGATGAGATTAATCAGCTTTCTTCTCATCACCAAAAGTTTTATCTTATTGGCTACAATTCAACGTGAAATCCAGGTGGACTTCCAGTCGTTGATGAGATTAATCTCAATTAATGTGATGGCTGACAGTCTTAATTCAGTGATTGATCTTTAATAGGTGATGAGATTAATCAGCCTTCTTCTCATCACAAAAAGTTTTATCTTATTGGCTACAATTGAACGTGAAATCCAGGTGAATGAGATAACGCTATTTTGGTCACAAATATGTTTAACTCATAGATGCACAATGAGATTAATCTCAATTAATGTGATCGCTGACAATCTTAACTCATTTGTAGTTAGTGATTAATCTTTAATAGGTGATGAGATTAATCAGCGTTCTTCTCATCACAAAAAGTTTTATTTTATTGGCTACAATTGAACGTGAAATCCAGGTGGATAAAATAAAGCTATTTTGGTCACAAATATGTTCAACTCACACAATGAGATTAATCTCAATTTGCTTGATGAATAGTCTTAATTCATTTGCTGCCAACCGACATGGAAAGACATCTAAAATGAAAAGATGTTTAATGAGATTCATCTCAATCTGATTGGCCAATACAAGTCTTCATTTGCTGTCATTGACCATGACAGACATTGAAAATAGATTAATCTAAATTATTCGAATACCTGGCAACACTTTGCGATGCTTTAGGACACTGAAAACCGCAATTGCGCCATTTTATGACACTGATATCGCTTTACCGACATGATATTTTCTTATCATCTTCCTGTTTTTCGATGTCAAAAAGCGCCCGAACAAAATCTACCTTCAGACTATGGACAATGATGACCTGTCATTATCCTATCCTCTAACTTTCAATGGCTTTAAACCGATGACTGACACCTACATTAACCCCCACGAGCACCCCTGGGGCGCCGGCGGGGGAGGCCATCGCCACGCTAGATGGGTAGCGCTGCAAAGTGCATTTAATTAGCTTTCGTCAAGGGGCTGAAACAAGTGGAGAAAAAAGAGGGGATGGAAATGAGGGGAAGAATCATGCTGAGAAAATGGACAAGGAATAGAGGACAGAAATAGAAAGATAAATGAAAAATGGATTGCAAAAATGACTGCCAGTTGAATGATGCAGTTGATGGAATAAAAAAATCACATTAAAAGTAGAGAGAAATAATTGATGCTACCACATTGAATACTGTAATACTGATCAATAAAACGTGATGATTAAGATGTTTATGTTTTACGTTAGGATATTGTTCGTTTTTTAGCGGGGGTGTTTATGCTAGATTTTGAGCCTGTGAATGTTGTCGGACATTTACTGACATTCAATGCTATGGTTTTTCACCGTGAGTGATTTAATTTTTGTTCGTATTTAGGAATGAGAACTTTTGAAGAAAGTGAAGGAGATGCAGCGCCGCTTCTTTGCCGAGCCGAGCATCTCTACCAACGAGATGACGGAAAAACATTTTGACAGATTTAGCTCAGGAGCACTTCAGATGTTACCGCCGACTTTTCCGCGAGGAGAGAATGAGAAGAAATGACTGGCCCCGCCCCCATCGCTGTTGGCTAAAAGTAGAAATACACCATTGCTTTATAGGACACCTGTATAAGGTTTCACAGGTTCATTACAATGCAGATGTGTATAAATTACGAATAGTTAAAGGCAATAAATACTGCTTTTTTAAAGTTGACTATCAAATCTGCTGATCGAAATTTGGTGGACGACCTGTCAATGGCAGGCAAAGAGTTAAAAACTATGTTTGGGGTGTCCATGATCGGACCACATGATTGGAAATCATGTCATTTGACTCAAAATTTGGTGGATTTTTATTTTTTTAACCTAATTATTCATTTGTATTATTTTCATGGACATCTATCACTGTCAATGGCAGGCAAAGTGTTCAAATTACATGTTCAGGATGTCCATGATCTGATCACGTGATTGGAAATCATGTCATTTAAATACAAATTTGGTGGAAAAAAAGGTTTTTTTTTAAAAACCTAATTATTCATTTGTATTGTTTTCATAATAAGGCCTACCCCAGTTCATTACGGGCAACAGGCAGTGGCCAGCCAATCACAGGGCATAACGAAACAGACAACCATTCACGGTAAACTCAAGCTTCTTGTGCGGGCCATTTTCAAGGGCATTCTTCTAATTTGCAGTGGGTTTATAAATAAATGTCCGCATACCCCAGGTATACTCTCCAGTGTTTAGACTTCACCTCTGCTTTGCCTCCCTGCTCATTTCTTACTTATGCAAATATCCGCCACTAATTACTAATTAGCTTTAAATTGATGACTCATCACGGAATTTTACGCACAATTAACCGCCTGTTTGTCGACAGAATTAAACGTGGCACTTTGCATATTGTTGTGAAATTGGAATGATAAACACCACGTGTGCATTAATACGTGCAGGCCGGGATGGGATGCGCTGGCTTGAACCGGCCGGCTTTGATGTAACGCGGCGAGGAATGAAAGCGGAATCGGCGTCCGGCTTGCCCCGACACGCTCGAACGCAAACCCTGGGCGCTGAACATCAAAAAGACGCGTTTGGACATCATCAAAGGCAGTCGAGGCCGTATCGCGTCCATCTGGATGCCAGACCCAGAGGATGACGGAAGCAGAGGTGGTCTGCACTTTAAAAAATGACATTGAACTCCGCAAAAAGTTTTAAATTGGTCGGCGATACCACAAGATGGCAGCAAATATGTGTCCGTCAAAATGAAGCGTAGATGGAGTAAAGTCTTTTTAGGTAAGGTTAAGTTAGGTTAAGTTAGAACTTTATTTCATCCCATATTCGGGAAAATTCTTGGTTGCAGTAGCAAGACAGACACAGAAGACACACAAGACATTGTAGACCTAGTAAAAAAACTAAATACAAAAAATGCAATTAAAAAAGGAATGACTTAAGCCGCTGTGACCGGTCGTGGATTTTAGCCGGGGGGGTGTCGGAACCACTGTGAGATCCTGATGAAAACCCAATGATTGTTCAATTATTAGAGAAATTGTTAAATTAAGAAGATTTTTCTTAATTTCCGGGTAGCAACAAGTCATTCTTTCGTGATTTGGGATCACGTCCAGTTGAATTTGAATTTCCTTATGCACATTTTGGGTAACTTTCTCTATATTTTGGGCCTTTTGGGGGTCACAATCTGTTAGTTTTGGGTAAATTGTAAAAAAAATGGGGATGCTTTTGTCAAATTTTGGTGGCTCCATAAGATATCCAACTTTAATATACCTTCATTCATTTCTGTTGCGTTTATTCGCACAAGGGTTGCGGGGGGTGCTGGAGCCCATCCGTTTTTTCCCCACAAAAACAAGGTGAATCGGATTTAAAACAAAAGCATGCCGACAAATATCGATATACGGACTCACAGTACTCACGGTCACTCGAAAAGGCGTCGCTGCAGCGTTGCTGGCGGACGTGACGTCCATAGTGGGTGGAGTTTTGTCCGGCGGGCTGCCCGGCATGCTCCGTCGGTGCCCTGACTTCTCAGGAGGCGACTCTGCAAAAAAAAAAGAAAACGAAAAAAATGTATCATTTCTCGTCTGCATTTTAATGGGCGTAATTTGGCGAAGCAAGCAAATGAATGGCTGCTAGCGATTGCGCAGCTTGCCGCCTTCCGTCGCAAAACGCCCACCTCGCTTGGCGTCAACATAAACACGACAGCAAACGCGAGACGGAACAGATTTACTCTCCTACCACGCCAGTTAGAACTCGTTTTTTTCCCTTTTTGGACCATCTGGATTGGGCAGTATTTAGTACCGTGGAATACGGTTTTCTTCTTACTTCAATTGAATCACCATGCACGGAGATTTCATGGGCATCATAACAAGACTCAAAATGGTTCATCCAAACCCAGACAGCAGCTTGGGGCAGTTTTTTTGTGGCGTTCCAAATTTTAAGTGGCAGTATGAAAATATCAATTTTTTCCAATTCAAATTTAGTTTAATAACCAGTCATGCTAATATGTTGCCATGCTAATTACACACACACAGGAAAAAACCCAAACATTTTCAATTTGATTTTTCATTCGTTTCCTGAACGCTTATTCTCACACGGGTCGCGGGGGTGCTGGAGCCTATCCCAGGCAACTACGGAACACCCATAATCTGAGGCAAGGAGACAAACAACCAATCACGGGGCAATTTAAAGTGTTCAAGCAGCCTACCTTGCATGTTTTTCTAACTCACGCAATCCCTTTGAGAACATGTGACCTAGGATCGAACCCTCGACCACAGAACTGCGAGGCTGACTCGCTAAACACTCATCCACCAGACCAGCGAAAATAATATATCATATAATATGTACAGCATGGATCTTTTTGTAATTGTTGTTCCAGATGTGGCCACCTAACACTGATCCAACGTTGAACTAATTGGCTGCCAGTCCTCCCAGTTCAAATGGAACGGACATTTCTATGAACGTCAAATAGATTCCGGCTCAATTCCGTCCGACTCGTCATTCCAAAAGCACGCCTGGATCGTCACTGCGACAATTTCCTGACTTCTAACAAAGTTTGCAACAAGTCCAGACGAGCTGGTTTGCGTTTTTTTTTTTTTGGTCCGATTGCCGAAGAGACTCGTTCACGGCCCTCGACCTTTTCCGTCTACGGTCCTCGCAAAGGGGAATGTCCCGTGTCGGCCCCGCCTCCAGGGGGATTAACCGGCGTTGTACACACAGGAAATGTGCGGCGTGACCTATATTAGTGAATGAATGTTAATGGAGGGAAGGAAGCAGAGGGGAAAGACGAGAGGCGTGGGCTGGAAACGCAAGTAGCCCGTGGCCATCTTCATGTTGACGCTTCTTTTCGAGAACATTGACTTCTTTACTTTACAATAAAGGTTTACTGTTTTTGTGTATAACGTTGTTGAAGATGCCTGTTGCTTTTCACGGCTGCCTTCGACAGCCATTAACGTCCATGTTTAATATAAATGGGTTTTTTTACCAAGTATTCTGCGACTACTAATATGATCTTAGCTGTATACCAAAAAACTGAAAAATTACAGTATATAAACAGAATTTCCTTAACATTAAAAATTAGAATGCAACTTTTTTTAAATTAAGTTTACAATTTATGTATAAGAAATGTGTGAATATGACATGTAGATAACTTTTTTGTCATTTCATAAAATCCCTTATTTCTATTAGGTTTTATTTTCTTGCTTCCTCTGCAACAAAAACATGTATTTCTTATATTTAACTGTTTCAAAATGTATTTGATTCTTTTTATTCTTAAAAATATTTGACATGTTTCATCATCCCCCCAAAATTAAAATGTTTTGCACTTGAATGGAGTACTTATTTAAATTTAACCAAATTTGAAAATGCTAACATCATTTGCATAAACAGGTTTTTATGTCCTGTTTTTGACTTTTTTTTTGTATTTACATAGCCATTTTCTGCTTCTAACCAACGACAGCTGTCCCGTCTCACGGGGGAAAACAAAAAAACGGGAAAAAGACTAAATTTAGAGCAAAAGAAGGCAAAATTTCAAGGCTGAAATGCTGGGAAAAAAAAGATGGTTGCACGCTATATGAAGAAAAAAACATACCAGAAGATAATGAACAACAAGGTCTGAACTGGGATTCTTTGCAATGACGGAAACCGACACCCTTAGGACCAAAAAAAAATGCAAGCAGAATGAGGAGTCTTGTGTTATGACAGGAATACAGACATGCACGCTTTGAAGTTGTTAGACTTGGATCTTAAGATACATCTTTAAATAGACACTCTGCAGTGACTAAGCTTTTCTCCGTATTACTTCAGTTTTTTTTTATGCCTGAACTGATAAAACACGTTCAAAGCATCCCCGTTGGGTTATGTTTTTTTTCAGGACAATGATCTGGGGTGCAGAAAAAAATCCTTTGGAGCGATATTCCTCAAAATTTAAGTTTTGTATCAACTAAGTACCAATTTGGCTTCATTTGAGTTTTCGTTCATTCGTAATAATTCATTCCATTTTCATATTCTCTTAATTATTAGTTCCAAATTTCACACCTGTCAACTTCGGCCAATTGCTCCCCTAATTAATGATTGCAATTCCCGTTATTCAGCGATAAAAATTTGTACTAAAAATTCTTCCCGTACAAAAGTTGTTATACGGCCTACACAATTTGAAATGATAAAAAACATATAAAATACAGGAAAATGTATAAGTTGGCAGGTATGAAATTTATATCTTCGACTGCAGGGGTGTCAGATTCGGATTGGTTCGCGGGCCGCTTTAAAGTCAACTTGATTTCACGTGGGCCGGACCATTTTAGATATAATATTTAGATTTTTTTTAAATAAACGGATTAAAAGAACTGGATTAAAATCCCTGAATATTCAGTTTTTTTATAGATCTGAAACAATGTTTATTTGAGCTTTTATTTAAATATATTTTTAGATTTTACAAAATGATTTTTGAACTAAAAACAGAAAAAAATGATTAAAAAATGACAATTATTGATTTAAAAGAGGGAAAATCAGGAAATTTAATATACATCTATACTCTTCATTTTATTTTGATCCTAAAACAGAAAGTCGGCACACTTTCCCGGGCCACACAAAATGATGCGGCGGGCCAGATTTGGCCCCGGGCCGCCACTTTGACACGTGTTCTACTGCATAGAACATAAGTGTCCAAATTAGTTTTGTTCAGTTTAATTTTTTCCTTTTTTCAGATTTAACCTGTTTAAATCAATGTACAAAACCGCATAGAATTCTAGAATTCCCATTATTAATTTTACAATATCGTAGTACTGCCTGTAGCCCTGCCATTGATAATTGTAGACACCACATCCATTTAAACTGTGAACACTGGCATTGCGTAATCACGTTTCACTGTGAGTGACAGCAAAGTTGGACCTTGCATCCTGAAAATGTTCGAAAAGCGGCCTCCAGGAAAAAAAAAAGTTTGAACACCCCTGTTTTACACCACCTGATGCGGTGATAAAGAAGTATGAGTTGACCAAAACAGCAACATATTTCCACATCAGTCCACCTGACAGAATGACTTGAAAAAGTGACAAAACTTAGCCGTGTTGTTTAGATCGTCTACGGGCGGCCCAAGGGATGCGTGGTTGGAAAACTAAAATAAAACAATCAAACCGCTGTCAGCTAGATTCCTTACACCCCCCATTCCTGCCCACCCTTCAGGCGCGAGACGACCCGCCTCGATGGTTTTGCGCGTCGTCTCTTGAATTGAAATGTCTCGAATTAATGTCAAGCACGGAACAATGCAATGCGATGCGATTTGGCCGCTCTCGTTAGCAACTCGTCGCTTGAACGGTGATCCGTGTAATGGAGCTCGTCAGACAAGTAGCGCTTATTTCGGGCACGCTTTGGTCCCGCTTTGACGCTCGCGGCCATTTTAAAAAAGAAAAACACGATCATGTGAGTGGAAAATAGATTTCTTTGTGTTCCCGATGACAAATTGAACCCTTGACCGTAGAGATTTATGAGTTACGTAAGACAATAGGATGAAAAAGAAGGGAAAGACTTGTCCATTAAAACACAGTCGACGCTAGATGACAAGACTCCATTGGTTGAGTGAGTGCTGAATTTCTGAGTTAAAGGGATGAACTT
Source organism: Stigmatopora argus (assembly GCF_051989625.1). NCBI lineage: Eukaryota > Metazoa > Chordata > Actinopteri > Syngnathiformes > Syngnathidae > Stigmatopora > Stigmatopora argus. The sequence continues at coordinate 3,517,815 of NC_135402.1, forward strand.
TTTGGGTCTGATATTTGAAGTTTTTGTTTGAGGCTGGTAGATAATAACTCATTTGTATTGAATCACTGACTGAAGACTACGCGTCGACATAATTTAATAGTATGGTGTTAAGGATTCATTTTAAAAGTCACGCTGGTGGAAAAAAACAATAAAAAACTATGGTTTGGTCGTAGTTACATACTTGTCCACTTGTACATTTTTCCTGTATTTTATAAGTTTTTTGATCATTTCAAATTGCGTACATCGAATAACAACTTTTGTACGGGATTTTTTAAAAGTACGTTTATTGTAAAAAAGATCTCGTTTTACCAATTTTGGCTCTAATCCGGATTGTCTCGGTCACTGGTAGCAAAATAAAACGTCAACGGCTAATATTGTCATGCTTTAAGCATGATATGCGCATTCCCCTTTTCACTATATAAATATAGTGCGTCAGCAAGCAATACAGCGTCATACAGCGACATCTACAGAATCTTGACTTTAGTTCATACTGATTGAGCACCCTGTCGACTTTGGAGAGAATTTTAGACTTGTAATTGTGAGTAAATATGTAACACGTTGCATTTGTACGTTTTTTTAATCGATTAATAAGGGGAATTTCAATCATTAATAAGGAGATTGGCCGAGGTTGACATGCATGTAGTTAGTTATTTACTGATTTGAGCTACTGAGCACATTCACAGGAATTCACATTAAACACCAGAATTAGGTCCAAGACTCGATATTTTTTCAGACGCTAGAAGAAGTGGTGGATTTTAGCCTAAGGAGGTTCATGATTACAGAAAATGCGTCATGATCGGAAGCACGTCTGTGTATTCTGAGTCCATATTTATGGATTACAGGCAGGATCAGCCTCCACCTGTCTCCTTTATTGCCAAGCACAGAAGAAGCATCGAGTCATCTGGACCTTCTCCGTCATTTAGCGAAGGCTTAAGCGCCAAAATACCAGGAAAGAAGGATGGTCGGTTGAATTTACTGACTCACAGCAAGCAAGCAGCAAAAAATCCTGATTCAATCAACCAGATATAGTATTACAATTTGGGCTTTTGTTCTTGAAGCCATTTTTTTACTGTCTTTTCCTATGCAAATATTACCAAAGTGGCCAGACAGAAAGGGGAAATGGAGCCGACTGATAGCAGAGTTTCCATCCACACACAAAACAAAACAATGAGCTCACATGACAATGAGCATGTCAAGAGGTGCCTGCAAGACCATTTAATACACTAATGGCAGTCTAAGATAAAGAAAAGGATATTTTTCTAAACGGATGATCGCCTTTAGCCGTAAAAGCGACGTTTCTTTCATTCACCAACACTTAAAAACACCCTTGATTTTGTACTTTTTCATGAAAATCCAAGATAGTTCTGATGAACCATTGGCATGATTAATGGCATTAATCTCCTATCTACGTACAAATGCTCGTTTCTTGACGACAATATTCTGCTAGGAATGAATTCCTTCTGTCAACAAGCTCCCATCATGTGCAATCGTCGTTGAAAAATGCCATCTTTTAAACAAAATTATTCGATAAAAGCTTGAAACCTTCCAAGGCAAAAGGGGCAAACATGCCAACCCTTCCCCCTTCTCCTCCAATAGGCAGTTTGACCCCGAGCAATGGTCTGTCAACTGTTGCCACGACGACATGGATCTAGCATCAGCGTGCGAATGCCAATGGCAAACTGACCTCAACTACAGACAAGAAAATGATCATGTGTGCTTTGAAATCAGTCCATCCAAATTATTTTACTAAATCTTCTTGGAACTATTGCTATATTGGTGTTTGGATCCAAAAGTTTTACGAAAAAGCTAAAAATGATTTCTGTTTACAAGTGGGAATAGCCAAAGCATTTCACTATTTATGAGACAAATTCTGCTTGTAAAGTGAATACCCGCAACTTATTGCATCAGAAACATTACTCGGGCTGTAATTGTACTATTTGTTTTCCGTAGGCACATTTACTGTACTATAATGAGCTCTCACACGCAGCAAATTAAGTAAACAACACAAAATGCCTTGTGGCTATTCCATAAAACAAACAGTGCAGAGCAACATTGGGCTACAGATGTCCTGCCTTGCAATATGTTGTTGACGGAGGAACATCCACCAGAACAACAACAGACGGCGAAACAACATTTTCCCCAACAAAAGTTGGTTTTAGCCAACACTCAAACAACAACACGCCACTGATGTTTTCCCAATACGACATGCACTATTATCACAATGGCTGTTACACACATTCACCAGTCTTTGTAATCCACGCATCTGTACTTTTACGACTACTTTACTCGAGTGACAACCGCATACCTGTCAACCTCTGCCGATAACTGCCCTTATAAATGATTATGATTCCTTACAAACCCCCAAAAAACCTTACAAACACTCGTTTGTAAGGTTTTTGGGGGGTTTGTAAGGGGAATCATAATAATTTATAAGGGCAGTTATCGGCAGAGGTTGACAGGTATGCAACCGTCAAAAATCAATGCAACCGACGACCTGTAATTGTCAGTTATTTACTAAGCGGCGTTTATTACCCTTGCTCGCAGCCGTCCGGGTTCGACTGCGGGATCGACTACGCTGTCGCTGCAATCGTGACTTGCCCAGGAATCTGTAGTAGTACGACCGTCTTCCAGATCCCTTCCTCGTAATTCCGGCCATCTTTTTGCCGCTACTGCCGAGCGCTTGCTACAAATTCAAATCCTCAAGTCCAAAGTTCTAATAAAAAAGCGCTCCTGTTCTCAAACTCTTCCATTGTCCCAACATTCCACAGGGAAGAGTGAGGAGATTGCAAACTGCCTAGGTCGGTCCTGCCTGTCCACACAGCTCCACCTTTAAAAACACTCCCACCCCCTCTACTCTCCCAAAAAAAAAAAGTTTCCCACAACATGATCCGTGCAGTCCGGAATACCGCGTGTGTGAGCGTGTATCCTGGCGAGCAGGAAAGCTTCCCAGTGTTTTAGGCCGAAGGAATTTTATCGCGAAAAAAGGACAAAAAAAGACAGTGTTTCCTGTTGGATACAACATAGAAAGATCCCATTGTGGCACAGTGAAAGTACATAAAAAAGCCGCTGTAGAGCGTAGCAGCTGGCGAACAAAAAGCAAACAAGTGCAGATAAAGACATCAAAGACACAACACGAGGTATCAAAGAACAGCGTGCTTTTCCGCATGGGCGTAAAACGGGTTGGTTACCGGGTTGAATGGCGACTGGTTTTGCTCAGGGGCGCTTTCATGTCCATCAGGTCATGTTTCTTCAATGAAGAAGAGGAACAAGTTTGCCTTGAAAAGAAGAGGAAAGCGCCTGGAAATCCATGAGATCGGTTAAGCACTATTACACCCAAAGCCACTATTTGCCTGGTCAACACATTGTGATTACTGCTAAACCAAAAAACAAGACAAAATAATAGATGAGGTCAAAGTTCAACTGAAATGGAGCTCGACAGTAGTTCACAGGTCCCCTTCAAACAACTGGCAAATCCTGTTCTCATTTTACAGTAATCCCTCACGCATCACAGGTTTCGGGATTGTAGTCTTTTCTTATTTTGGATGAACCTAACTGGAATTATTGGGATGAATGAATATCACAATTCCCCTAAATTCTGCTTTGCTTTAGAGCGGCTTGCTATTTTCCAGAATTTGGACTTCATTTCTACAAGATAATCCACAACACCCTTAAACTGGCCCACTACATCTACACACAAACACGCTATGCATCAATTTGATGAAGTTCTACTTCCTGGAGTTTTCACACTGGGTTTAACTCCAACTAATCTGTAATTAGGAAGGTTTGTTTTCCTACTCACAGGATAATGTAAATGGTGGTCTTACCACGAACGGATAGAGATCTTATTTAAAAATAAATAAATAAGCGAGCCGTATCGATCGCCAACACTCAGCTCTATTGTCCCTGTATCAATAAGTAAGCCTTTCGCAAAATGGGCTTGCTATTGTTTATTCAGCCATCGACCGGCTGGAAGTAGAAACATGATAAGGAAACTGCAGTAAATGACCAGTAGCGCTTTTGGTGCAGGGTTCCTGAAAATTTCCAGCAAGCGATGAATCATTTGGGACAGGATTCATCAAACTCTTTCGGCTCCAAAACACTGTTTACCAGCTTTTACTGGACAAAAAAACTTTAAAAAAAGTATATTATCAATGTGTGTGGTTGGCCTGCAGAATTTTGACCAAAATGGTGAGTGTTTTATTAATCAAGACTGTTAAGTGATTGCTATTGACGTCGATTTTGACTGGGCGAATGAACGTTTAATGATCCCACCTTCCCTTTTGTCAATTGAATATTGTGAGTGAGCAAAATCGAAATACAAGAGAAAAATAGTTTGCAGTTTGCAATTTCTTGGAATTTAAAAATAAATAAGACGTCACTTTTTAAAACCCTGGAAAACCCAAGTTTTGGAGAGTTACTAAAGTAGACCCGCAAATTCTCAAGGATTAAAAGTGAGGAAAAAAATGCAATTTACAGCCAAAACAAACTACCAATTTCGAGGTCAACAATTATTTAATTGACTAACAAAATAGATGCCGATTATTTGCGAATCGATGAGTGAAAAGTTGAAAATATGTGGTTTGGGCACCCCAATGGAAGGACCAAAAACAACAAGTCTGACAACCTTAATCGAAAGTATGCCTGACAACACAACCACGATGAATTAGCATAAAGAATGCAGTCTCCTACTTCCCCCTTGTGGAAAAGCTGGGATTGCACAACTGATTCTTCTCCAATGGACTTAGTAGATTCTAATTGTGAAAACATGGATCCTAAAAGGATATTTGATTGACTGCAAGCCCATCCTAATCGTCCATGATAAATTTTGGTCGAATGCAAAAATGACAGAATGGCCGCAGGAGGATTAAAGCGTTAAGCTCAAGATCACTGAATGGTAACCCGGCATTACTTTTCCGCTCCCTCCTTGGTGGGCTTTTCTAATCTTAACCATTAAGCTGCCTCCTGTTTGCTTCTTTTTCGCAGCAACAATAATATAAAGGTTCCTGGGTCATTTTAACCAATGCCTAAATTCCCCACCAACCATCAGAGAGGAAAAAATAACAATTAAATTGTATTATATTATTAAGATTAAATGTTTTGTGGCAAGTGATAAATGGGAATGTTTAACCAAAAGCAGCAATATATAGAAAATTAAGGTCAAACATGGTTTGTATGTCATTAACTGCGTAAAACCCAAAATGTGGGTCAGTTTGACTCGGTGGCTTAAAAAAAAATGTCTGAAATGCAACATTATGCTTTTTTGGTGTCATGTTAGCAATAGATTTCGAAATGTTTGATTAGATTTTCATCTTGCGTTGCTAAAAAGCTTCAATTTCATTTTTTTTAGTCATCTAAAAGTTAGAATTTTAAAAATTCCACCAATTGAAACATTGAAAAATGTAGATTCTTTATTTTTAAAGAAATATCTTTAGGCTATTTTAAGAAATTTGAGAATTAGGAAGTTAGCAAGTAAGAAACTTTTATAATTAATTAATTCTGTTTAGTCCAGGTGAATATATAGTAGATACTATATTTTTAAATCTCTAGAAATATACGCTTTTTTTAATTCCCCCAAAAATAAAGTAATTTGGATGGCTGGTAATGGCAATGAGAGATTTTGCAGGGGAGTTAAAAAGCCCACCAAAATGTCATTACGATGCACAAATAACTGCAAAAATGGGAGGCATTCTCTACAGTTCGCTGACTATTGAATAGATGTAATCAAAGTCAGTCACATGCAAACCAACCGCATCACAATGTCTGGATTACATTGAGAATGCTTACAAATGTGTTTCAATCAAACCAACACGTGACACGTGCAACAAGATGACAATAGCGCATCTCTGCTCCAATCAGATGAGCCGAGACCTCATTGATCCCCACGGAGAGCTCACGCATGTTCGTACACGCTTTAAAAATAAAAGCCGCCATCCTCCGCCTCCTCCTGGTAATCCTGTTCCTTTTTAATCTAGCAGCCAAGTGCCTTGTAAATCCCCCCCGCCCCTGGCAGACGACATCGTGGCTAAAGAGGAGGGAGCAAAAAGAAGAAGAAAGAGAAAGTCTTGCTTTAAAATGGGGAGAAAGATTTGGAGCGATATATTTTGGAGTTAGAATTAATGATTGAAATGAGTTTAAATCTGAGCCGGTGCAGAAAAATGAGTTTGCCACTTTAAGCCGGTTGATTAATTGATGCAAACTGGAAACAATTATTTTCATTGCCATTTGACGTCATTTTTTTAAGTTGTTTCAAGGACATATGCGATCACAGCCTTCATTATGTCACCAGTTTAGTCCCCTGCCATGCATTTGCGTCACCATCCAAATGACAGAAACTTGGCTTTTTCCTCAAATAATCACCTTAACCGATTTTTTTTTAACTTGATCAAAATCTTCCTGTTTTTTGACCATAAACTCGTAATCTCACGCAACTAATATGACCGTTTTGCAAATAGAAATACGCTAAGATCGGAAAATACCTCAACATTACCAGGCTAATGTTAACTTAAATCAATGTAGTATATCAATAAAATAAATAAATAATGTGTACAATATTACAGATGGAAGAAATAATTAACTGAGTTGGGGAATTTCTGCGGATATTTGTAAAAATGCTACAAACATTCTGACATCTTGGCAAAGTACTATGAGCACATTATTTATCATATTTATTGAATGTCGTACTTTCAACTAGTCTTGCATAATAGCAAGATTTTCATCACAACAAGGTTGACATTGATGCAAAAAAGACTGGCGTCGCATTATAGTGGATTTGGATGTCCACTCACTGTATTGAGTAATACTCTGCATTCTAATGTCGGAATTTGAGGAATTCCTCATTTCTCATGCAGCAACAGAGGCTCCATTGTGGACAAAAATCAATAGACGTAATTTGCTAAATGGCCATGTGCATTTTAAGTGGTCTCTAGCCAGTAAAAGTGCAATCGCACACCCAATTAGCAATAAAAAAACAAATAAAATATCCACTGCCAATCATCACAATAGCTGTCCTAGCTTTTTTTAATTGGGAAGACTAGCAGCTAATGAGTTCAAAATGGATGTCATCATCAATTCCAGGTAAGGATTTAATCATAAAAGAGTTCACTGAAAGGTTTTTCCAGTTTTTTGCATATTTTTTAATACCGCCCTTGTTGTCTGGTCACCTGACGGGAAGTGAGGTAAGTTTGTTGGGAGAATGAGGAACTTCAGGGAGCGGAGTTTATGTTCCCTTCTTTCCTGTTTTCTGTTTGGCTTCCACCCCAACGTCTGTCCTTTCCTTTCCCGTACAATCCTGGCAACCCACCTCATTGATCCAATAGCACAACATCAGTCTAAAACGAACGCCAAAGTGACAAGTAAGTCTGGTGAACCCCCCTAAAACTGTTGATTCATTTGCTTCTGACCTGATCTCCATTTCCTGACCACGACCAGGCAGTGAGCTCCTAAAAACAGCTCCCACTCAGACAAAAGTCTTCATTGTCGTCTGGCATGTTATCGTGTTTTAGCCAAAACAAGGCCCTGAAAATAAGAACCGCTAAAGTCATTTGATACGGCGAAAAAAAGTGGGAAAACCGAATTATAGCAACTTCTAGATGCAAAGTCTTCGGCGAGACATGCTTTGCACGCGATCGCCTGACGCCTCTACAAACGCCGCCCTTCCACGACGTGCTTTTGCCAAATACTGTTGTCAGACACCCTCACTTGCCTCCGGATTTACGAGTGGTTAATTACACAAGCGCTCGTCAAAACCTGGAAAGAAATCTGAGGAAAACGAGGCCAGACCTCCTCGACGAGAAACACTGAGGTGGCTGTGAGGTGGACGGGGGGGCCGAAGAGGGAGCGACGCTATGTCACCTTCTCCCCAACGGCCTATTAAATACTCCAACTTTTTCAAATTCGTCTATTGACACAAGTTATCTAGGACTGGGCAAACAGTGTTCCCCGTTCACGACTTTTCGAATCATTGCACAAACAAGTCAACGAAAGGTTTGATTGCATACACGAGTGACGCCAACATCGCAGCTGTCAAGTCGTCATCAAGCTTTGGTACAAGTAGTTCAACAAGTCAACTCAGGAATTTAAAGACTTACGACATACTACATTAAATGACAAAGAGATCTTGACCCTTACCGCTAGCGTTGAGATCAGAAAGACGAGGCAAAGCTGAAAACTTTGGAGATGAAGGTATATCGTATCCATTTTCGGAACACGCCCCCAAGCAAAAAGGATTGTTGCAAAACTTGCCTAAAGGCAGAAACCACTGAGACCAAGTTGACTTCAAAACAGAAACCAAAACGGAGTCTTTTGGCAATCAAGTCTGAGAGCCGGTGAAGTATTTCAATAGGTGGACTCGGACTAAGACCCTTGAACGTAAGGACCTGTCCAAATCCCATCACAATGACATTAGCTATCGACACAAACGGGTATTCTACGACTTAACTAGACGAATGATTCAGAGTCCTTTCAAACTTTGTCAGTCCTTTCACTATGTTTGCAGTAAGGGGCGTAACATACAATTGACATTTATTTGCTACACCTTTCAGATGGAACTCACTCGAACAATTCGTCAAACGTTAACAGTTCTGACACAAAGCAACCCCAGTTGCTTATGACACAAAGCAACCCCAGTTGCACGTTTCAAGTGATAAACTTGGTTTGTTTGATGAAGACCACGACCCACTCTAACATCCTAAATCTGCCAAACCTAGCTTCGATTCCAACCACCAAATCTCGACTTCCATTCTGACTCTCCCCAATTTCGGGAGCATATCCCAAAAACCCAGTCCCAACTGCGGACCACCCCCTTGCTCACCCCCTTTCTTCCACCCCCTCCCCAACGGTAATCCCTCTTCTCTGCCTTACTTCCTTCCCCACAGCTGCCGGTGCTCTAATAATAGGACAACAATGCCCCCAGACACGCATTCACAGACACTTACTACGGCCACCAACCGCACAAAAAACTTCACGCCACGGAACGCGAAAAGTAACTTCCAGTCTTAAGTCCCGTACGGATTTTCTCGCCCTGCGTGTGACATGTAAACACACGTCAGCGGCGGGGGAAAAGATGACGGCGCCAGACCCGTGGGAGGTTTTCACCTTACCTCACGGTCTCATCCCGAGGACGAAATCCCAAGCCGGGCAACGAATCGGAGCTCCGGATGGGATTTTTGTCTCCTTCTGGTCCCTTTTGCCCCTCATGCAGACTCCTCGCCGTGAGTTGACCAAGCGAGCGACTCCTCTGCCGTGTGGTAGAGTGTGTGAAAGAGAGAGAGTGCATGTGTGTCCGGACTGAGGACTCCTGCAGGGCTCGCCCTCCCTGCCCCCCTCTACCATTCCACCACTACCACCTCCTCCTCCTACACACTTTCTCACAAAGCGGGAGCGTCTTGTTCCTTTCTTTGGGTCCTTGCTGATTTCGGTTAGGAAGTAAAACCATTCAGTAAGCCCCCCCTCGTCCCTCCCTTATTGTTGAAAGAAGGTAGAGGGAACGTCGTGTCGTTCCTCGGGGCTAAAGGAGCAGGAGGAGGAGGAGTTGCCAGCCAAATTCCAACACCGGCGTCCAGCCAATGGGAGGCTTTGTTGCGGCTGGAGTGAAAAACCGCGGGGCCAAGCAGAAACACTCACCCCATCACAGAACTAAAACAAACTTATATCGTGGATCAAAATGATAACGTGGCGTCATAGCTGTGTTTAAAAGTTGGCTACAAGTTACTGATAAGTTTATCTTGGTGAATTTATAATTTATAATCTATCTACCGAGACCAACGGATTATAATCCATCCAACTGTCAATTAACAAGGAGGCAAAATATGAATTATTTTGTATTATTCAACTAACGCTACAACATCATTTTGTGTGGCTCAAAGAAATTAATTAACAAATGAAATGTTTTTTTTGTTTAAGCTATTTAACACATTGTTTTCACATTTTAAAATCATTAAACTTTTTTTAAAATATAGTATTATATGTCAAGTTTTTACTGCCTTCTGTTTTTTCAACTATAGGTTTAATTGTTGTGTTTACATCATTTAAGGTTGGTCATAAATATATGGCCTGTTAAGGGGAAAATGTTAATGGTATATGTAATTGAAATCAATTTTATTAAGCGGATTCTTTTATAGTTTTAGTTTTGTCTTTTTTTTCCTACTTTTTTTTATATTCCCACTCCTCTCTTTTGGAGAATCGTGATGTTTTCTTCAGACATTTGTCAAGCCGAACATTTGTTGAAGGCAGTGACAACAGAAGCAACAACAAGCTTCTCAATGCACCCCCGCCCTCTTCACTTCACATGACACTTCATCACACTATTCAGTAACACTCCTCAAAAGCCTCAAGGCTATAGAATTGGCTCATCACGGTGTACAATTACAAGCAAAATGGCACCTCCTAAACATTTTTGCAAACTAACTAATAATCATGAAATGGAAATGATCATTTATACCTATTATTTTTATCATGTGTGATTCAGCCAGGCAACCAAATAGTGTTATTTGAAAAATATTGTGCACAAAATTAGGATTAGGAATTACTGTCAATGACAGCAAAAAAATAGAATCTATTGTAACGTATAATACATTGTAAATACGTTGTATATTATTTTTATTATTATTATGAAGGAAATGAAATTTAACTTAACAAACGATGATGAAAATATGTTAGAAAATATCTTGAAATGCCTTATAAATTGTTGTGGTTGTTAATATTTTCATTATTACGGACAAAAAAACACTTCATGTGGAACTTTCATTTTAAAACATTGATGATTAAATTAAAAAGATAAGCATAAGGAAAAATAAATGATCATTTTTTTTAAAATTTAAATGAAGAGTATGATTGCTAAGATTTGGGTCATTTGTTATAATTAGAATTATTCAGATGAACGTTGCATGCTCTAAATTTGAAAAACAGTATATGACGCCAAAATTATTATTTTTTTAAAAATGAATCAATATAAAAATAACTTGAAAAATAAACCCCAAGGGGCAAAAAGTTTAAAGCTGCAGAGCCACAAAAGGCTGCCGCAGTGGTGAGCAAATACGTTGTGGTATGCAGCCTATAGAATTACAAAAAGCCACAAAAGTGTAGCGGCGGAGTTGGCGGGCACGCCCCTTTTCGCCCCTCCTCGCCCATCCTCGCCCGTCCTCGCTCCCCCCTCGCCCTGCCCCTAATCCCGCAGCGCTTGTCGCACACTCGTTGCTTTTGTCACGCCTGAGAAGGTGTGGGAAAAGTAACGAGCTCGGAATCCGTCTAATGTGATTGATTGCTAAATTGGACACAACTCATTGGACGATGGCTTGGTTACTGTGATGGCACTTTTTTGTCTCTTATTATTTTTATATCTCTAGAAAAAAAATAACTCAAGTGATTTGTCAGTGTAATTCAGGTGTGAAATGACGGTTTAATTTATTTGGCTGTTTTATACATATTACATATTATTTTCATACAGTGCTCCATTATATTTGTCTTATTATCAGTCTCTTCCTGCTTTTTTGTATCGTTGTTAATTTTTCAAGTGACTAATTTGATAAGTAAAAATAAATAAATTAATTAAAAAATGTAACTTTTTAATGTGGCATTCATATGCATATCACATTTGGGGTTATTTAACATAAACAATATTAACACGAGTGTATCTTACATGAACCAAAATGTGATTCTAATTGTTGTTATTTTGTCTGAATAATTACAACTTTTATATAATGTTATTAACAAATAAAAAAAATCCCTGATTCGAAATTAAGATAGCACATTTTAGGGCTAACTTCAGGAAGAAAATATTTTAGAAATATATATAGATATTATTTTACCGGACCTAACAAAAAATATGGAATAGGAAGAGCCTAAAAATTGTCCTACTTTCATGTGAATATGGATTTGATTGAATGCATTCTAACTGGAATGAACTGTTGCTTGCTTGGCTTTTCACAGCCTTTTTTAAAAATAAAATAAAATCTCACATCAGTTTCTCAGAACCCTGGCACACAATATTCTCTGTGTGGGTTTGACACATTTACATAACACTCTCAGCTGTGAAAATGCAAATAAAATGTAACAATGACACATGGCAGGGATGTCAATGGGATCTAAAAGTCTACACACCCCTGCATTCCTCCATTGATCCGCTTCAATGGGATTGAAACGTGATTATTCATTGTCATCAGTGATCTTTCACTTTATGACAGAAAAAATAAGGGCTGTAAAGTGTAGGTTTTGATGAATTAAAATTGACGGCAATGATTATGACCTCACAAAGTTCACGACTCCCGGGTTCGCTAGGCTATATTTAACTCTGCGGCCTGCCACAAAATGGTCTTCCCTCTTTTAAAAGCAGATTACAGCTTTAAAAAAAAAACAAAAAAACATACAAAAACGACAGGCCGGCTCCTTAAAATACACACGCCCCGTTCCACGCGGCAGTAAACTGGTAGATGGTTAGCACATGACAAAACAAGCGAGGCCACGCTCGTATAAAAAGCCACGCGCATTCTTCCTTGGCACAATCTCAGAGAAAAAGTGCCGACGGCGCTTTGAAACCAGCGGGTACATCTGGATGAAATCTGGGAAAATCTGAAAAGTTCAAACGAAAGTGCGGCCGCGTGAACAAAAGGTGTTCTTTTGTCGCCCCCAAATCTGTTCTATGACCTTTTCCCCCCCGAAGCATCAACGCAAGCATGCCTGTAAGGAGTAACACACCTCACAGGATTCCCGTTAGTTCCCGAACAAAATTGATGAATGGATGGATGGGAGTGGCGTCCAAGTGGGGACGGGAGAGCCTGAAGCAATACGCTGCTAAAAACATAGGCTAAGAGCAAGAAAATGTCTAGAATCAGCAAAAATCTCACTCGCAGCAACAAAAAAATGCTGTATTTTTCGGAGTATAAGTCGCACCAGCCCAGAAAAAACACAGCAAAGAAAAAAACACAATATATAACTGGCACTGGCTTCCAAACATAGACTAAGTGCAGGAAGATGTCTAAAATCAGCAGAAACTTCACTCGTGGCAACTCAAAAACTTGCCGTATAATTCTGTATATAAGTCACACCAGGTCAAGAAAACAAAAGGAAGAGAAAAACAATATATAAGTCGCACTGGCTTCAAAACAACGGCTAAGTGCAAGAAAATGGCTAGAATCAGCAGAAATCATACTCGCGGCAACTCAAAAACATGCAGTATTTTTCGGACTAAAAGTCGCACCAGCCCAAGAAAACACAACGAATAGAAAAACACAACATATAAGTCGCACTGGCTTCAAAATATAGGCTTTGTGCAGGAAAATATCCAGCATCAGCAGAAATGTCACTCGTGGCAACTCAAAAACACACCGTATTTTTCGGAGTATAAGTAGCACCAGCCCAGCAAAACACAACAAAGAGAAAAACACAATATATAAGTCGCACTGGCTTCAAAACATAGGCTAGGTGCAGGAAAATGTCCAACATCAGCAGAACTCTCATTTGCGGCAACGCAAATACACACCGTATTTTTCGTAGTATAAGTCGCACTAGTCCAAGAATACACAACAAAGAGATAAACACAATATATAAGTCGCACTGGAGTATAAGTCGCATTTGTTTCTTTCTATCGTAACCCAAGAACAAGAATACATTAAAGTAACAATAATCCACAATCTCGAACAACAGGCTAAATTGGCATTTGTTAACATAACAGTTTTTCCGATATCTATACCCTAAAAAAAAAAAACTGCATACTTAGCAGGTGCAGAAGAACATAGCTGTCTTTGTCGAACTTCTCATTGAATCCGTCATCTCAGGAGATTGAAACAATTTTTCAGGTCTAGTTTAAGCCAACTTTAATTGCTTCCCCCTCCCGTTCTTAATGACCCAGTTGAGCCCCAAACATTCGGGGTGTCAGAAGATAAAGGGGGGCTAAAAAAGAGAAAATATGACACTGTTGCCACAGGATTTATTTGTGGACATATAATTCTATTCTCACCCTCGTCTTCCCTCTTCCCCTTTTGCTCGCTCTCAGTTTTTCACCGTCACCCGCACACAGACACCCACGAGTGACACATTGCATACGAATCAGCGTTGGCAGAAGCGTGGCATTATTGCGCCCACCGCAGCCTTCTTGCGACGCACACTTGAAATATATTAGCGACAGTAGAAGTACATTTGTCCAATATGTGTTAGAAAAAAACTTTAAAGTAAATATGTACGGTTGTTGTTGTTTAATATTGCAATTGTTAATAAGGGAAGTAATTGGCACAGGTTGCCATGTATGTCATTTAAACTGAAAAGTCGTTGCCAGTTAAAATCAACTGGACTTTTAATCGCCATCCATTGTAATTAATGAGTTCATACTTCAACAAAAACATTTTAAAATCCGATCTTTCTTTCCCAAATTCCCATCCCGTGGAAATGTCGATTCCCGATCACATCGTGTTGACATCCCTAGTTCTCGTATATGACAACCAGATAGAAAACGCATTGAAACTACTGAAGCTATTCAAGAGGAAATGATGAGATTACAACTTAAATAGCCTAATAAATCATTTCTTCATCCCGGTCTTAGTTTTCCGCGAGCTAAAAAGTATCTTACGGATCGATCTGAATTCTTTGTATCATTCCAATCACTCACCATGCTGATCATCCACTTGGGGCTCCATGGTCAAAACTCACACATCCATGGTCAAAAAGGGTCAAATGTCCCGCTAAACGTAACTTTTACGTTGTTTTTTTGGGGGGGTTGGTTGGGGTCGGCGGACTGAACTGCTCTGACTCGACTCGGATCAGTGTGAGAGAATAACCAGGGAGGGAGGAGGCAACGATGTGGTTTCCCCATGTAAGGGGGTGGAGAGAGAAAGCGAAAGAGAGAGCGAGCGAGCGGCTTGTGGTTTTTGGCCCGGTGGTTGAAACTCTGATGCCGATCAGCACATTTTTTTCCCCTCGACGGGGAAATTTAGCCGCCGGGAAACTTAAGGAAAGGGGTGTCACTTTTGGCCATTTTTTGCTGGATTACACGAACCGGGCGGACGGTTAAGGGAAATATTCTTTGAATCTTTTGGGGTAGAATGAATAGCTAATTGCTAAAGATAGCTAAAGATTAGAGGTAAATTGATAAGGGATTTTGACAGGATGAGGTGATACTGATTTTTATTTATTCATTTTATGTACTGGTTATCCTCACAATTTTGTAAGCTGGTATTTACTAGTTATCGGTTGAAAAAGAGCATTTATTAGGTCAACATATTGGTTAATCGTCATAAAAAATAGATAACTATATATCTGCTGATAGCCACTCTAGAAAAAAAAATCATATATCGGCCTTATATATTGATTAGATGTTATATCGGACAATCTTCATTTTTGCAAAGTTCCAAATAGCCCTCATTTTTTTTGCACAAAACTTAGTTTTTTTGCAGAAAGAAAAACAATGTTAGGGAAAGCCTACCAGATTATTTGAAATGAATGACGTCATTATTCAATGAGTGATTGGTTAGAAAATTCAAAAAATACACCCAAAAATAAATGCTTCATAATCAAATTCATATTTCACATATTTATGCCAACTTTAACATGTTATTGTTAAGTTAGGAAGAGACGATATATGAGCGCAAATGCATCATTCAGTCGAGCAATTTTTTTTCTTTACTTTTTGTGCCAGATAAGGAGAAAATGCTGCTTTTTCTGCATTCAGGCCAACGCACAAAAGCCTCAGTCAGTTATTATTTAGACAAAAAAAATTCTTCATACATATTCCTACATTTTTCTCCTCTATTGTGTACTTTTGTTCAAGGAAATATGACTTGTATTCGAGCCCGTATGTGAGCAATGTGCGCAGAAGGGCAAACACTTTTCCTTAGTTTTTTGGCCTTGATTAGCACCCAGTGTCTATTTTTATTTAAAAGATTTGCACATGCAATTTGTATCATAAGTAGCATTTCGTTGCGTGATGGATTAGGTTTTTTAGGTAGTGTTAAAAAACACCCACACAAACCTAAATACCACTGCACACCGGCTTTCTTTTTTGTTTTTGAATTATATGTCTCCCTCTACTGGTTATTACATGAATACTAGTAAATATGATTTACCCAATGCACAAAGCGGCCTGAGATTCTGCTGCTAACCTTTTTACATTTTTTGAAAATATTTCCTTCTGCCAAAAACAAACAAAAGCATGAATATTGATGTGTGCCAGTTTTGTACGATTTCAATGTGTGTGTTTAAATAATAAATAAAAGAGTTTTAACAATGGAAAAGCCATGAGCAATAAATAAAGTTAAAATACTATATATTAAGACTAAAATTGAATTAAAACAAGCGATAAATTAATAAAAATAAGCTTTTTTTAGCTTAGAGAAGTGAACATATCAGTTTAAATGGATTGGACATATTGTTGTCAATTACGCTAACTACCACAGCACATAATCTATAATAACTTTAGAAAGATAACTTTTGAAAAGACATGCACTCTAGTGACCATTTTCCCCAAAATGGCGAATAACTAGGTATGTAAGAATTTTTACCCCAAAATTACGTTACCAGTTTGTCTCAGTTTAAAAAAAATGGATTGGTCGCCTATCGTCATCAATGGCAACCAACGCTAAAACCCTTTTGACTAAGAAAAAAGCAAAGCTCTCTGAAAATGCTCATTTCTTACAGCTGAACACCAGCAGTGAGGGTTTAATCTATGACATAACCAAGCGCGTTGAATATTTAAGAGTGCATATTAAATGATTGAAGAGTTAAGCTTACCGCTCTCAGTGGACGGCTGGCTGCGCAGCTCGTTGAAGTGCGTTTCGGCCGGCACGCTGATGGTGCGCCGCAGAAGACGTCTTCTACCATCTTGGTAGAACATCTAGAATGGAAGAACCATTGTCAAATCCATCCATTGTCAAATGGTTTAAACTGCAAAAATAAATGACAATTCAAAAAATGCTATAATACAACTCTGTGTTGCAACTATCTATTTTCCAATTTACCTGTTCTCCATTAATGAGTGCGTCGTGACCATTCCGAACGGCGCCACGGCGAATTTTCGACACGTTCCTCTCGTCGAACGATCTGCCTCGGGACAACCGGGGCCGTGATGGCGATCGCACATCTGTGGAGAGAAAGGCAACGAATAAGCCACGTTCACGATGAGGTGACAAAAATTCCGATATTTTTGCTCTCTTGCGACATTTAGCGATATTTTCCAATCCGACCTAGGCTTTTGTCATATGATAATATTAGTTTCCCTCTGTCAAAACGTGCATACATTCATTTTCTCAAAAGCTTACCCTCACAAGGGTAGTGGGGGGTGCTTGAGCCTATCCTAGCTAACCACAGGCACCAGGCAGGGGACACCCTGAATCAGTGAGCCAGCCAATCGCAGGGCAGGAGGAGAAAAAGGCCAACCAGTCATAGCTAGGGGCAATTTAGAATGTTGAACAGGCTTAGGATGCACGTTTTTGGGATGTAGGAGGAAACCGGAGTACCTGGAGAAAACCCACGCAAGCCCGGGGAGAACATGCAAACACCACATAGTGAGGACCCACCTGGGATCGAACCCTCAACCCCAGAAATGTGTTTCCAGTATCATAAATTCCACATAATGGGCCAATATAACTAAGACCTCCCAAAGTTATCAGATAGACTTTCCATAAACACGGAGTCGCTTTGTTTGGGCAACGTGAATGACTACAAAAAGGATCCGAATTCCGATTTGACAAAAAAAATCCATCTGTGTGATTGTAGCCAAAGTTTTCCCAAAGATATCATTTCATTGGTCTAATCTGACTGCAAGCGCTTTGCTCTGTCATACATGGAGCCTTCAAGTGCGCTTTCTGTCGTGGCCAATCTGCAATTCAACGACGGTGCGCATGCAAGGAGAGATACGCCAGGCTATTCATTGGCCTCGCGCATGTCAGCGTTGCTGTCATGCATGAGCACGTCCCTGCTACGCTGCGTGGGAAAGATAAGCGCTACTCCAATCAGATAGCGGACCGCAGGCCTCGCTCCAGAAAATGTCTGACGGTTGCTACGTGGATTTTTTTTTTCCTGCCCTGGATGTTTTTTTTTTGTGTGAGTGTCTGGTCGGGATTTCTGATCTGATTTTTGGAACTGTTCTTATTTATAATGTGTGGCTCGCGGGCCGAAAATGGTCCGCTGGGTGGTCCAATTTGGCCCACAGACAGTAGCTCATTATTACTGTAAAAAATGCTTTTTTTTTTTTTTTAACAAGCAAGGCAAAAGCAGATGTTTGTAAGTTGAGTGATCAAATACGTGCACTTCAAGGACCTATCCATAATCGTTCATTCGCCCCCTGCTGTCGAAAGCGCGCCCAGAAAAGTGCACGTGTTGTGTTAGGCTGCTGATAAACAAAGCCACGGCAATGAAATAAATATACTTCCCGGGCTGGAACAAGAAAACGTGCTTCCAAGTGTTTTAAATATTAAAAACGATCAACTCGGTGCCGGAATCGTCAAAAGACTGCCGAGCGAGAAATTTCTTCAACAATTATACTAAAAATAGACTCATCTTTTACCTTAGGGGGGGGATAAAAGGTTTAAATAGGGCGGTTTTGCAAAATTAAGCTATTTTGCTCAGGAACTAGTCAGAAACATTTACATTTTCTAGTAAAGAACTGTTTTCAATCATTAAAAAAATTTCGTCCAGGCCCAGAAGCATCAAAGCAGCCCATGAAAATCACATGACCAAAACCATGTTTAAGTTTTGTCTGACATTTTTTGTTCATACACTTTTCAAGATGGATTTAACAATTTAGAAGCCATTGTGTATAGAATGCAAAAAAATACCCGCTCAAATATAGATTAAAAAGTATAACAAGTATGTAATCAAAACAATGGAATTTTTCAAGTCACATTCTTTCTGCTTCAGTCAAGATCGACTCAATTGCAACAGAAAATGAGATGCCAAGCTAATGAGCTGACCTGAAATCAGCTGACAGAGCTACGGTTGCCGTGGCGATGCTCTTCGGAGCGTGACGCGGCGCCCCGGGCCTCGGAACTCTCGCCGTCAAGATCAATAAGTGCCTTTTCTGTTTCAAGGTGGCACGTTTAGGAAATTTTTACAGCGAAATCACAATTTGCATACAAGCGCCCCACAAATTTCGAGTTAGTCTCACGGTTGATTTTTTTTTATTTTATTTTTTTTGCTTTACAATCTTTAATGGTATTTCCAATATTTTTAGAAGACGGAAACTTCCTTTTGAGAGTGATTTGAGTTCATAGAATAATCAATTTCAACTCAAAGATCATAGCAGTGATGCCATTTTTTCCCCTTCTCTTTGCAATGTTACACTCGCTCTGTTCCCCACATTAGTTATGTAATCTTCCTGGCCACCTGCTTTGTTGCTGCTGGCAGCCATGCGACACGCTTGAGCGGAAAGAAAATGCTGAGCTAGCATTGCTAACTGTAGCTGTGATTTAATAGGCAAAAAAAAGATACATTCATGAACATTTGAGTTGGGACATTTGCTTCCTTTAACTTTTTTTCTGTTGTAAAGACTCTTGTTCTGATGGTTTTTTTAAAAGAATTATTATTATCTCTGAAAGATAATTTTTTGAATGATACAATATAAACCCCCCCCAAATTCATTGAGAAAAGCAATATAAAGAAATATTTTTATGTACTTTCTTTTTAAAGCATTTTGTCTCATAAAAACTACTTAAAAATTACTTCATTTTGTTAGAATAACAATATTTTTAAAATCAAATGATCAAATCAAATTCTTGCAAAATTACAAAGTTTATAGAAAAAAAACACGTTACACGTGTAATTATGTTAAGCAGGAACAAAACATAAAATGTGATCAAATTATTTAATTATCAATGTATTTTTAAAGCCTTTCTCTTAGATTTCAAGTTGATTGAAATGACTTTTTGACCCTTCTCTTAAGTTTACAAATAATTATCCAATTATTTCTTACTTCAAACCAGTATCGATATTATTAGTAGCATTTCCAATATTCAAAACAACTTCAAAATCAAAAATCCTAGTCCCACTTCAATGTTGCAATACGACACATTCATTCCATCAGTCATTTTAAGTGTATGACTTCATTGAAGAAAAACAAAAGCTGCAAAATATTGCACACAACAAAACTCAAAACTATGCAAGAATGGATGGACAGCTAGATAGATATCTCGATGAGCTCTCACCTGACAGGTAATCAGACAGGACACTGTCTTGTGGCTGCATCCCCATCCTTTGCCTTCAAGTCTGTGTGTGTATATGTGTGTGTTATGTATGTGTGTGTGTGTGTGTGTGTGTGTGTCAGCTCAGTGAGCGGCGATAATGACAAGCCATGAGGAAAGTGTGAGCGTCTCCCGGCCACCTCCACTGTGTGTTGTCGTTGTACGCAAAGTGAGTCTGACACAAATGTGGAGTCTGTGTGTGAAGTACGGGGGAGCGCGGGGGGTGCTGAGGAAGAAGGAGGGAGGGGCCTCAGAGGAAGTAAACAAGATCTCGCAAAAAAGCTCCAAATCTCATTAGCTCTCACAAACACTAAATGAGGCCGTGCAAAGAAACCTACACACTAAAAGACCACTCACATACTACAAAATCAATCTCACACATCAAAAACGTCCCACATACGTCCTAAAATCTCACACACTTTTGACCAAATCACTTCACATCACTCTAAAACATTAAAAAATACATTAAAAGCACAATATAACTGAAAAAACAATCTGACCAAAATCCTCCGATTCATTCCTGAAAAAAACCCACATAAAAACTGTGTTTGACTAACCAAAAACACACCAAAAATCCTCTTTTAGTTAATTAATTCAATGCCACTGACAGAAATAAACATCCGACACGTATTAACTAGGATGATAGACAACTGTATTTTTTGGTTTAACATGTTAAGTGACACGCAAAGAAGGCAAGCCTGTTCTCCCACCCCCAAAAAAGCCATCAAAGCCAAGTGATGTCTATCCGCCCATCAGGCTTCTCTCCGTCCTCGTCTACTTGGCACTCAAGCAGGAACACGATTGCTAATCCACGCGTGTCACCGCTTCAGAAGCAGGCCAAGCAAGTTCTTTGCGTGACGGAAACGTACTTGTAATTACAAGTCCTCGTTTCCATGGAAACCAAGAGGGTCAGTGGATTCAACTCCGTTTGACGAGCATTTCAACTCCGAATGGATTTCATGTTCATCGCTGTCAGTGAAAGCTGAATTCAAATGAATACCAAAAGCATATTTTGCATTCAATAAACAACATTTCAAGCCTAAGGGAAATGCATGCAAGAATTAAAAATAAAAATAAAAACTGGATAAATTGAAATATATTTTTTGTTTTTTTTTTAAACAAGGTCATTCATACAAAATGAGTCATTTGGGAACACTGCTGCATTTCAAAAGAACAAACAGCAGAGAGCGCCACCACCTCAATAATTGTTAATGGCAAGTTAGAGATTTAAAAAATAACCAGAATAAGTCTTTTCCATATCGACTTCAAAGATAGATTTCATGAAAACAGTTTATCTTCATAAAAAAGATATTTCAGAGCCCAACATAATGGATTTATACTACTTATTACACTACTTATGTATTGATTTATTTGTGCACTATGTGGTGAAAGCTTTAAATCTCCTTATTCTTGTATAATGTCAATAAAAGCATTAAATTTCCACAATCTTCATGTAAAGACAACAATCCCAGTGGCTTCTAAAATAAACAACATAAATATTCCTAAACCTAAAAAAATGACTATCTGATCTCCCGATTTTAAAATCAAATGCAAACAAATTAAAACTCCAAATTTAAAGCCAAGAGCAATTTTAGAATAATCCACAAACTTGATATTATAGCTCACATGCCAAACATAGGGGGGCGCCATGGCTCCATGTATTTATCCACCAATAATACCAAGTTATTTTTTTAACTATCAGTGGACTGTTCATTTAGCACAGGGGTAGGGAACCTATGGCTCAGGAGCCATATGTGGCTCTTCTGATGGGTGCATGTAACTCTTCGCTAACTTGTGAGGTAAAATATGTATTTAAACCGCTGGTGACAGAGCCGAGTCCCAAATACACCAATAGGAGCGTCACGTCGGCACTATGGCGTTGACACTACCTCTAACTTCAATCATCTTTTTCTTTTCATTAAACTTTTCTGCATGCATATTTTCATTGATTAGCATCTAAGTAACAGTGTTGTCAAAAGAATTGTACTTTAAAAGTGGTAAAATAACCCCAAAAAAGAAAAATCACATCTAATTTTCACATTTTTACTCTTAAATTCAGAGTATGTCTCTCAAGGAATAAAATTTGAAAATAGAAATTGTTTATGGCTCTCTATGTCGAAAAGGTTCCTGATCCCTGAGCACATGGAAAGAAAAAAAGAAAGAAAATGTAAATTCTGCAACACCATATGACTCGTCTTTGCAAATCACACACACACACGTAAACGCACACTCCCCCACACCCGAATCTACAGCACATTAGCACATAATTACAAGAGGACTTTTACGCGGTGTCGGTCTGCATAACGAGAAGATACGGTCCGATGCCGAGGCTACGAGCAACAGGTGGCCTCTCCTTCCTGGAGACTTGGAAAGATAATTTATCTCCTTCTTCGATGGCTTCCTTTCATTTGCCCGGCTGGTTACATCTTGGGCAGGAAAGGCTCATCCGCAAATATGTCATTAATCTCCGTTTGGGCTGTTTAAAAGCCAATGGATATTCGTGGTGAAAAATGACTTCAAAATAGCGCTGATGAAAGGGAAAATTCAGAGGAGGCTTCATTTTTAGGAAGGGGATATGCGTCGTTTGTTAACATCAACGGGAAATTACAGTCAACTGGAAATGGATTATTTTCTTAGCCTGAAAGACAAGTTGGTTTGCCACAACAACTTGAAGCTTCAATTTAATTATTTTTTTCAAATCATTATGCTTTTTAAATCATCAGACTCAATTTAACTGACTTTTGTTGACAACAGGTGTCCAATCCATGTCAGCTGGGAGGGCAGGCAGTTAAAAAAACATTTTTTTAGACACTAAACAGTTTCATCGGTCCAAGTTTAAAATACAAAACAATGTTGATATTGTGGCCGATTTTGCTATTGAAATATTTGAATTATCTTTCATTCTTTTGAACAGAAAGCACAATTTGTTTCCTTTGATTTGATTGGATGGATAATCCGATTTCTTTTTCGCAACTAATAACCTGACGAGAACATAATCGGCAGTTAAGAGTCAATGAATCGAACATTGTGCAACCATCAAAAATGCAAATAAACAATTAACCAATAAGAGGAAATAAATATATTCGATTAATCTAGTGTTTAAAAGAAAAAAAATGGCCAGTACAGGATTTGAGGAATGGCACTTTGTAAATGAAGGATTTTCACATATTAAGACATTACGGAGAGATTTTGAAAACATCAAAGACACTCAAGTTCACCCTGTCATTTTCGGTGCAAAGATCAAATCAATATTTTAAATCTTCCAAACACACTCAACAAAACACCATCACTTCATCTAACATGTCTTCAACAACCTAAACTAACCTGTTTCTAAACATCAAAGACCTCAAAGACACGTTTGCCGTCAAATGTAACAAACTGTACCGGCATCAATGAATCAGTAACCCACCGACACCCAAGACAATTTCCCGTCTGGAGTGACCCCAGCGTAGCAAATATCGCCGATTCCACGAAGCTATTTGAGTGAAGTATTTTTTCCCATAAAAGCACCCCGGCGCGCCTCCCATCTGTATCCCTTGCTCTACGTTGGCATGTAATTTCCAAACATCCCAGCAGCCCATAATGCAGTGCAAAGAGGTCGCCGTTAAGACTTGAGTGATGCATGCGAACATTCAAAAGCGAGGTCACGGAGAGTGGAAGCACCGAGGGGCTCGCTCCACTTCGGAGTCATCCCGTTTCCGCGTGTCATTTTCCCGCCGCCATCGCAAGACCATCGGAGAACCCCTCAGGTCGCATAAGCCGCCTGGAAGACACTTAACTCCGAAGAGGGGCGAGAAGGAACTCCCCAAGAGGTTCATTAACGGGAAAAAAATAAAGACACGACGGTGTTCCTTCGCCGCTACGGAATCTGGCAACCTCTACGTCAGTCTCGGTGGACGGACATTTCAATCTATCGCTACCGACTCGTTGGCCTCGTTCTAAATGTAGCCCACGTCTTTTTGAAGACAACCTGAGAGTCATAAAGAACGAGACGTAATTAGTCTGTGAATGTACGTGTTTTGTAAAAATAAAAAACAAATTAGAATTGTTAAACCTGTTCAGGGCAAATGACTACTTGATTAACATGATTAACAATTTAAATGGTCGTGTGGGCTAAATGAGTCAAAATGTGACGCCCACGTATGCCAAAATATGAATATTAAATTCATTCATTATCCTCACCAGGGGGGCTGGAGCCCATCTTATCCCAGCCAACTACGGGGGTACACGGTCGATTGGTCGCCGGTCTTTTGGTCGCCGATATTTTGGTCGCCGGTCTTTTGGTCGCCCGGAAGGTTATTGATAATTACCATTTAAATAGTTGCTCAAATTCCCTAAATACAAACTGCGAATGACTATTTAGTCATACTTAATGCCCTAGTAATTATTAGGCTAAAGAAAAGCTCCAAATTTCCCGGACTTTTATTGTTTTTTGTTGGAGAACTTGTTAAGACCCTGACTGACGTAGCTTCTTAAAGGGACAACAACGCATGTAAAAGAACAAAAGACGGCAACCAAAAGACCGGCGACCAATCGACCGCACACGACTACGGGCAATAGGCACCCTGAATTGCTGGCCAGCCAATCACAAGGCACAATGATTAATCATCATTTTATTTTTAAGTTTGCATGTTCTCCCCTGGGCCTGCATGGGTTTTCTACGGGTATTCCTGTTTCCTCCCACATTCCAAAGACATGCATGGTAGGCTAATTAGACACTCTAAATTGCCCTTAGGTATGACTGTGAGAGTGAATTGGTTGTTTGTCTCCTTGTGCCCTGTGATTGGCTGACCACCAATTCAGGGTGTCCCAGTCAGCTGGGATAGGCTCCAGCACCCCCCGCCACACTAGTGAGGATAAAGCAGTTCAGAAGATGAGATATTTTCTAATGAATATGACTAAAACTTAAAGAATGTGACCCAAAAACAAAAAAAAACAATGATATTTAAAGATTTTTCATGCTTGAAGATATTTTATCACAAGCAATCAGAACCTGAAAAAACATGACCAATTCAGATTTCTGTATTTTCGAGATATTTGCAATCACCTGCTTCTGTTTTCCAAAACAATTCCGTCCCATACTATTCGTAGTTCAACTTTTTCAGCTAAATCGTAAAGCCCGGCTGAAAATACAAGTGAATAACGTGGTCTGCGCGCCCTGATTAGTCAAGTCGTCATCATAATAATAGATGGCGAATCGACTTTGGCTGGCGGCTGCCCTATTTTGCAAACATCAAAGACACACACACGCACGTCGCAGGGTTTTTGCAGTCTGGAATGACTCTCAGGTGCATTGGGAGGACTTTTCACTCCATCACTGCCTCAAAACAGCGAGGTGCACGAATTCCGGGCCTGACAAAAAGAAATGAGAACGGCACGGCGGAGCAAAAAGAAAGTGGCGCCAAAGTCCCCGGAGTAATGAAACCTCTCCCCTCTCAGGGATCAGACAAACACCATATCTTGTCATCTTGCCTCCATTCCGCTCTTCGATCTGCACCTCCTTTCTTCCCCTCTGCCCTCAAAGTCACAACAAGAACGGCGCACACCAAGGCCATTTATCAGGGGAAAAAAAATGGGAATGTCACGCCGTTTATTTTTCCAGCCGACTCCAGGGAGAACGGCAAAGATTACCCGCGTAAAGTATTTACTACGTTGGCTTAGCAACCCAGGCAAAGTGTTCATATCCAAAAGCTCGGTAAAGCGTTTTAAGACTGTCTCTTTGTTAGGAGGGGGCGAGTTGAAAAAAATAATAAATAAATAAGAATGAGTACAGGAGCATTGCCTTCTCTGACAAAAGAATGAAAGAGCAGGAAGGCAAAAAAAAATCCTTCGGCAATCCTTGAGGACAAAAAATAAATAAAAAATAGAGAAAACGATGAACTCGGGCCTTTTCATCCCTTTTTCCCTAGACTTGTTGGAAGCCGGAAGAAAAGGAGCCAGAGTGAGCAAAATACACTAAACTAGGAGGTGCCTTTTAGGCAAAAATAACATTTCCCTTTAAGAAACATACCCGCACACACACACACACACACACTCACAAATGGCTTTCAAATGCACCAAACACCAAAACAACTCACACCACAAAAATCAAATACAGACAAAAAAAACCACAAAATCCTCCTCCACACGAAAAAAAAACGTTCAAAAACCCTAAAATATCTCACAAAATAATCCAGCAGTATTCCAATATTTAAAAAAGAAATACTCCGCCTAGCATATACAGTATGTTTTATCCTAAATACTACATATTTACACAAAAAAGGCAAACTTTGCACTTCATTCATTCAGTATGCGAGCTGCTTATCCTCACCAAGGGGGTGCTGGAGCCTATCCCATCCAACAATTGGCAGTAGGGAGGTTAACCCTGATTTAGTCGACAACCAATCGCGGGGCAGAATGGAGACTAAAAACCACGCACTCATAACTCCAGACAATTTGGAGTGTTCAATCATAGCATGCAGCTTTTTAAAGAAAGCCAGAATACCCAAAGAAAACCCACGTGGAGCCTACAAACTAATCACTCTTCCACCATATGAAAACCATTAAATGGATCAATTTTTACACCCCTATCTTTGCTCCTGATTTTATTTTTTGAAATCTCTTTCCACGCTATGAGCCCTTCCATCTGCCTCTCGGTTCTTTTCACCGAGAACGAAGAACCGTGTTCTTCTTTTCCTGGATTAATTGTTTTTCACCCTCGGTTGAGCTCTTCTTATAATTCAGCCTCTTTTTCACCGTACGGCCGATAACCTCCAACGGCTGCTGACAATTAACAAGAGCTTAACCGCCAGAAGAAATCCCTTTCAAGCCAAGGGTAGGACTCAAACGAAACAAAGGGAAGCGAAAAGTAGCTCTCTTGCTTTAAAACGGCCTTTGCAACTGCAATCAATATTGATAAACCGATTGATCCGTGATAAGGAAACGGAGAAAGTGTGAATCTTGGACCTCTTGGGAGCTTAATCGATACACAGGTTAATGTTTAAGGAAGTGGGGTTATAATTACTGGGTCATTGATTGAGGGGAAGTAAGTAGCTAAGCAATGCAGATGTTGCATAATCAGTGAAATCGGTGATTAGTGAGAAAACAGGTGTTGATTGGAAATGACCCTTCGGGAAACATGTTTTATTTCAATGAACCGATTTTTATGAAACAAGAACTATTGCCCAAGGACTCTAATTGAAAAAATTAGATACGACTTACCTGGTGGCAAGTGACAATCTTGACTTTGCAACGGACATTAGTAAATTTTGTGATAAATTAAAACCAGACCAATACTTCCCAGAAACTGGAAACTACAAAGATCAAGTCAAGATCAATCAATCACTTCAGACAGTCAAGACTCGGACCAGACCTTCGAAATGTGATCGCCAAACAAGACTGGTCTGAGCTGCAAAACAATACTTTGTTCTTTGGGAATTTATGTTCAGGATGAAGATTTCAGTGACCTTATATCAAGAGCAAGACTGAAACGAAGACAGAAAAATGACCAGACCAAAACTTGGCCCAAACGAGAAATCGTCAATATCAAGTCAACAAGACTTTTGGGAGTCAAGACCAAGACAAGACAAGGAAAGTGTCCAAAACAGAACAAGAACCCGACTTGCCCATCATTGATCCCAAGTCTACGTCAAGATTTTTTAGAACCCAAGCTCAAAACCATCCAGGACTGATTCTTTTGACAGTTAAGTTTAATACTCCATCATCAATATGGTGTAAAAACCAAGACTCAAGTGCTTTGAGTGTACAAAACAAACCAAAACTCGACTTAATTTGTTTTCCTTCCAAAAATAAAAAAAACATTTCATCAACAAATGTAACCGTTGCACATTTGTGAGCAGATAAAACCAAAAACATTATGGCTGCCTTGAATTTTATGGGTGGAAAGAGAACATATAGCAATAGTCTGGAGTCCTGCCGTTTATCCGCGGGTTCAAACAGATGTGTTCTTTGCTTACGGCCTTTTTACGTTGTCTTTTCTCCTCATTTATCTTCTCAGTTCCACCATTGTTGTGTTTTGCGATGTTTCTTGTGCTTATTCCGAGATTTCACAACAATGTAGAAACAGGTGTCGGCTTTATGATGCCGTGTTCGTTTTCAGTTTACCCCCAGGTTGCCAAGCGCGTATTTGATTATACTTTTTGAAAAATGTAATATATGGTAATTCGTGGGGGGATAAGTAGACCTTATTTCCAAGCTCCTCAGAAATGTGTTTTACTTTCCAAATGGAAAAGAAATTGTTACTTTTTAGTCGCATTTTTTTTGACCTTCGCTCTGCATGCTAATTTTTTATTCAATTTTATCCTTCACTATTTTGTGAGTGTCTCCTCAATGGCGAAGTGAGAATGTGTTGCCTTGACAAGCTTCATCTTTTGATAATGATTTTTCTATTCTCTTTTTTCTCAGCTTTGTCACAAGTTCTCGAACTGAGCAATTGGATTTGGCTTTTATAGTGTTTTTTCCCTCATTGACGTCGGGTAACTGATCATTACCTGTTATTACGCGGTGTACATTTAAACCATTACATGCCTCACCGCCATTTTTTTTCCCGACAGCCTTAGCAACGGTGTTTTACGGATTTTTAAGCTTTTTAGTCATTATCTGCATTTGTGGCTTGTCGGTTTTAAAATTAACAAAACAACACCCAAATAGCTTTACTCTGTTTCTGAAACATGGAGTCAACATCATCTATTTTTGCCCTTAGCAACTGATATCTTGCAGTTTTTAAGAAACAGTTCTTCCTATTAATGTGCAAAGGCGTACGAAAATGATTCAAATTAGCGATAGATTCGTCCACTAATGATATTTGCGCTCTTTATTTAACAGCTCACTCTGTCGAGATAATAGGAAGCAAAGTTTCTGAGTTCAAACGGTTTTATTTCTGTTGTAACCAGCAGAAGGAGCAGGAGTTGGGTTTGGTGGGGGGGTGCTCTCTCCGGGGAATGCTGTTCTAGATTCTGATATCCACTTTGTTTTGTCTCTTTCCCTTGGCCCTTTGAAAAATTTAGCAGGAATTCTTGACAACTACGCTCGCAGTCATGGCGTTTCCCCCGTTTTTTTCCAGCGCAATCATCCGTCAGCCAGCAGCCACACCGCCAACATCTGGATGCGGGCAGTCATTCCCACCGGATGGCCACATCGTACATTGGACTTCCATCCCGAGTGGCTCCTCGTCTTTGGGAAGGAGGAGTTCTATTCTTTCCCATACGCCACAAATCCATCCATGTGTCTAAACCTGGTGTTGTTGTCAGGCTCAAGATGTCGCTGACTTGGATTATACCAAAGGCGCTTTCGCCATCTGCAGTTTCAGAATGAGATGGTTTTTTTGAAAAGACTCCTTCCAGAATTTGAAAGTAGGCAACGTGGGAATTCAGCTAAAAGTGAATGGCGAAATGCACTGAGTTCCACAATTCGTTACAAAAACTGGCATATTTTTAAGTGCCTTGGCATCATCTTTGATGCCAAGGGACAACGATGAACTCATTTTGTCATGCTGATGATAAAAGAGCTTCAAATAAAAGCTCATTTATCGTTCATTTTTTGCTAAAAGTAGCAGGTCCCATGGTCAAAGAGTTGCTTAATTTGTATACAAGTCAACAATCCTAAATATCCTGATAGTCTAGATCCCTATTACCGGCAAGAGGGAAGGCAGCAAAGACTAGTACATGGCAGCGCTCCATTTGAACTCATTGGTTGCCATGGACGTCCAAACCATTTCCACCGGGATTGGCCACTTTGCGTTTCTAGGCAGAACTCGCACAGCTGTGCGGGTTAATATCAAACAAGCCGAGGTTAAGCTGGCGGACATAATGATGCCCTTTCCGTGCATCCTTTTACCCCAACTCAACAAAACCTGGGTGTGCCACGCCCCCCACTTTGTTAGGGCACGTGACCCATACGAGGCCTCTTGTATTAGCCATGCTAATTTGTGTCCTCTTGTCCATATAGATGAGGGCGGGGGAAAAAAATCCGACAGATGGCCTGGGGAAAGCGGGATTCACCGACCACAAAACGAAACACCGGCCTTTTCCCCAAAGGGAGCTGAAGAGTCACAAGATTCACTAGTAAAAATGTCACAGCTCGACGATTATTCGCCGCAACGACTTGGCTGGAAGCCACATGGGTGTTATGCGGAAATGTTACAAGGAAGGTGGGGGAATTCATCTTGGAGGTGGTTGGTTTTTTTACTTCTATTGCTGCAATGATTCTGCATGTTTAGGTGCAATAATATAAAATGGTATTTTACTTTCAAACTCATTTTCCTTTGAAAAAGAATGGTTTAAAGGTTATTTTAAGTACTGAATTTTTTCGGAGTATAAGTCGCACCCGAGTATAGGCCGCAGTAGCCAAAGAATGCGCAATAAAAGGGGAAAAGAAAATATACAAGTCACACTGGAGTATAAATTATACAACATTACATGTTAGAGTAGGAGTACTGCATTTTTTGGACTATAAGTCGCACCCGAGTATAAGCCGCAGTAGCCAAAGAATCGGCAAAGAAAGGGGAAAAGAATATATGCAAGTCACACTGGAGTATAAATTATACGACATTATACGTTAGAGTAGGTGTAAAATAAGGAACAACAGAAAAAATATGAACCTGTTAATTTAACGTTAACAGCTTTTTAACCTAAAAAACAACAACAATCTGTTAGCAGCCAGAGTGAAGAAAAAAAAATTGCAGGCCCAGCCAAACTGAAAAAAGTGTGATTTATAGTTTGGAAAATACAGTAATAATAGTCTCTTAAGAACTATAACTCCAACATATACAGTGCGCGTCGTTGATACAAATGTGCTACTTAATTTTGTTTTTAAATATTCTTTGGAGAGGCACTAGCAGCTATATCGTCAATTTTGAAATTAATGAACTAATAGATTCCTTCTTTTGAGAAATTGAACTTCTCCAAATCCTTTACTTAGCCAGGATTATGGATTTAGATTTTAAGTTCATGGGCAGATGCTTAACTCCATTTTTGCCTCTTGACCAAATCCTAAAATACCGTCGGCTCGCAAAACGAGGCAAATCAAGTAGACGAGCCTTAGCCAAGTGTAGCATTATGATTTATGCCCGCGGCCCACTACGAAAACCCCTGATTTGACACCCCCCCACAGAAGATCATTAGTTGGCGTGTCATTGCTAACTGTATTACGACGAAGACTTTTGCCGCCAGCTCGGCGTCTTGGTAATAATGTCGAAATAAGTCGGCGGCGGGGAGCAGCGAGGCGATTTCTCCTCCAACCTGAAAATAATCAAAGCATCTGGAAAAAATGTAGATTGAGAGAAAAATCGAAGCCTTCTCACTCTCTCTCGCTGTCACTTATGAAAAATGTTTGCTTTTTGCTGACCGCAGCCTAACTAGCAATAACCACCGCAGTTGATAATAGCATCGTGTCTCCATGACATCAGCATTAAAATCGGTATTCAGCTGCCTCAAACTACCACCCAAGAAAAATAAGTGCTTCCTTGCTTGACGTTAATGGACTTTGTGACATTGTTTAGTGACTAGACTGTGCAACAAAACACATTTTTCCCCTAATGCTTTTTTAATAAAATATTTTCTTAAATCTCCATTTCCTGTTTAGCTTATTTGCAGTTTTTGAATAAATCAGGCTGGCTTATTAACATTTTAACAAGGACTGTAGCTGGAAAACAACATTTAGGCTCACTATGGATCATTTACAGCCATGTTTATTAATAAGCATTGACCCTGTTCAATAAACAAACAAATATTTCAATTTCCCATTTTACTCTTTCTTCCTTGCAAATGACTGGCGTTCAGACGGATCAAAAAAACAGAAAATGAAAAAAATAATAATAATTTGAAGGTCCTTCTCGTTTCTAATTGACAAAAAAATGAGTGAGTGTTTATTGCTTCCAAAAAAACTCAGCTTTTGTTTTTGCCTTGTTGATGATGCAGAAATGATGCTAAGGAAATACGACAAATATTTTCTATTCAAATTTAAAAATAGATCGGATCACAGTGGACAAAAGTTCAGTTTTAAGCCCAAAACATCCCCAACTGGCCACATTCATTTCCAATTGAGAGAAAAAAAGACCTGATCTAAGCAACAAAGGACTCAAAAATGCCTTAAAATCTACAAAAAGTGACAAATGAAAGTGGTACTACTCAGAAATGCCTTAAAACCAACAGGAACCAATCCAACATGCACATGAAGTAACACCGGAATGCCCCAAAATGTGCAGTAAGTAACCTGTCAGTACCCTAAAATTAAGTAACTATCCGCCATTGACAACGGTAGACATCCAAATCATTTAAACTGAAACAAACTCTAAAGAGACTCACCGCTAATCAGTAATATCTTCTTCACACAGTTTGCTACTTGTCCTCTCCCAACAAAAAGTCTACAAAAGACACTCAAGGACTTGGAAGCGAGACCTGATAAATAAACGATGGAGGCTCCCGATATCTTGTCTGGAAACATGCTCGGCCCTGTCAGCGCAGGAGGCGCTTGCATCAGTCTTCGCGCTAGCCGGAATGCCGAAGCGAGGATTAGAGACGAGAAAGAACTGCCAGCGGGGCAGAGGGGAAGAAAAGAGTAAAGAAAAAGAAAAAAGAAAAAGGAATAAAACGAGGGCCATTCCTCAGTAATCCACCAGCCGGATCTTTACGCAGGATTAGGGGAAGATAAATTGTATTCGTTTTGGTCGATAATGACTCTGATCAAGGGTCACGCTGGCATGTGGGGTGCATCTTGTGACAAATTTGCATTACTCTTGCTAAGAAAATAACAGTTCATGTTGTCAAGCATGCGCTGAAATACCTTCTTCAACAAGCGCGTCCAAATAAAAGCCAAGTTTTTAATCGCTCCACGCAAATGATTACATTATAGTTGAATGTGGCATTCACAAGAAGGTTAAATTGAGCCTGCATTCAGATGGAGCAAGTCATTTAGACAATGGCTATCCATGTTCTAAATCTAACATGCCTATATATGTATTTATTCATTTATTTATATATTGATTTATTTATTTTATTTTTTATTCATACATGTATTCCTTTTTTGTTTATATATTTATGTATTTTTTTTAAATAATTATCTATTTATTTTTTATTTATATATATTTATGTATTTATTTATCTACATATTTATTTATTTATTAACTTATTTATTACCTATTTATTTGTCTAAAATGTCTTTTACTGTGTCTGTATTCTCACCCTCTTGCTACCGTGACAATAAAATTTCCCGAATACAAGACAAATAAAGTTAACTAATCTAATCTAACATGTTGAAATCAAACGGAGTATCGGTAATTTATTTCCATGCGATATATAGTGACTCCAAAAAAAGGGAATTTTTAAAATGCGTTTTAGCTAACACGAGCAATTTGTGGCTGAGTTTTGACACAGTTACTCAGGATTTGCTCGAATTTTAAAGGTGAAGACTTGAGACTTACCTTTGCCTTGGACGGATGTGACTCACTCCCACGCGTGGCAACCGTGTCAACTGGCGTTAGATTTCTGAACGCGGTGTCAAAGAATCTTCTGGCTCCCACAAATGAACCGCCGAGAATCTGTTAACGGGAAAATGTTTGTTAGCTGGTGCTGCTGTGGCAACTAAACATAGATTTGGCGGAAAAAAAAATGTTTTTGCATGCTTACTCTACAATGTAATACATTATTTTTCCTCATTTTCTCTCTGTTTTGTGTCTTTCACACAAAAATCGGACACTTGTTAGTCATTTTTTTGAGGACCGTGGAACGATTTCGAGAATTTGCATATAAAATACGGGTCTATTTGCTAAAAATCCAAGTTACGAAGTTCTAGAAGAAATTTATTTTGTAAGTAGAGGTACCACTGTACTATAAAAGTACTAACAAACGCATCACATTATGGGCCGAAATTGTAATGATGATTTCAAAGAATAAAGACAAACATTGGTCAACAGTGCCATCTTTGAGATGTTTTTGTTAAAAGTCGTGTTTTCACATTTCCGCCAATTTTTTGCAATAAAACCCTCAAACTGTCAGAAGTTCTTTGTTTTGTTACGGCAAGACAAATCCTAAATGTCAGAGTGCCTAAAAGTAAAGACTCATTTCCTTCCTGACGTCGCCAGGCTGACACCAACGGTGCGGCGTCCCTCGCAAGATGACATTCCGGAAACCTCGCTCGCATCACGCTATCACAGTGTGGGGCGAAAAGCAAGAGAAAAGGGACACCAAATGTTATTCTACGAATATCCGCCAAGTTGACAGTCTCTGTGCACTTGAGGAAAAAATACTAGCATTTGCAGAAAACTGGGGTTGAGTTGCCTGCTGCTCAGGTAAACAAAGAAGGTGTCAAGAAGTGCTTCAAAGCTGTGGAAAGGCACATGGAAGTTGGGGTGGAGTTACAAATTACTGCGGTGGCGTAAATATTCCAGTTGAAGGAAAAGAAGGGATATGGTTTTGTGAAGTACGCAAAAAGAAAGAGCACTTTTGAGTCAAAGGTCATAGAAAGTCATTGGCGTCAAAAGTTTCACGTAAGCTTTAAACAGTCGAAAATCTGACTGAATTTAAAGTCATGTTAGAGAAAAATACAATGTTGGATTTTATATATATATACATATACATACACTATATTCCTCAATTTAAGTTTTTTTCCTGTACATTGAATGACAACTTTGATTTGTTTCCATAATTACATTAAGTAATAATAGCATAAAATAATAATAAAAGCAAAAATTCTGACTATCACAAACATGGAAAAGACAGTGATATTTGGGTCTAATTCCAATTATGATGAAATGTATAATTGTATTTTAGAATTATGAGATTGTCATTTTGTTCACTCGTGGGTTCACACATGTAATTATAGCCTTTATTTTGAATGATTTTGTCACCTGTAAACCCAGAAGAATTCCTTTACCCAAAACATAATACTATTCATTATCTTGAAATATGCACACAAATTATGTTGTCATCTTCTGTTTATTTATTAGGTTAAAAAACCTAAATGTAAAGAGAGAAAGTCGACTTTGCCTTGACTTTTTTCCATTTACTGTCAATTATTTACTGCTTTAGCCTTGAAGGGATGAGCATCCCAGAAATAAATGCGCATATGCACAAAACCAAACAAATATTTTAAAAAAAAATCATGTATCCCCGCAGGGTATTTTTCCCTAAACCACAGTCTCCAATAAAGTAACTCTACCTCCAGTCTCATTCTTTTGAATTCCATCCCCGTCGTGTAAAAATACCGTTCGTTTTTGATGTCTGACTCCATTTCCGACTTCATCGGCAATACTTTTCAAAAAACATCCGCGTGGCTTTGCCCCCACATCCACTCCCCTCTTTTCAACGTTTAAAAAGGACTCAGGTCGTCCCAGGTTGGCGTCTTTGGGGACGTGAGATCCGCGGCGTGGGAAGTGACGGATGTCATGTTTAGTCAAGATAGGCTCAGTGGGTGTTTGGCTTGCACCGTCTGCAGCGATGCAGCGTCGCCGTCACCGTTTTGTGTACCGGGCCTGAAGGCACTTATTAGCCTTTCATTTGCTTCACCAGGCTGCTGTGTTTTTGTTGCCCTTGACGCTTTAATATGCAGTGGCGGGCTGTGAATACGCTCGCTTGGATTTCAGGGGGGATTTACACTATTTTAATCCACCTCACATTTCCACCAACAACAAAAAAAAAGCATTACAGCACACAATCAATTAGAGGTAAAAATAAAGGTGTTGTTTGGAGGAAATTTAATTGCCTAAAACCAATTCCAGAGCGATCACATTGATTAAAAAGGTGGAAAAAATGATTTGATTAAAATAGGGCTTTTGCCAAGGTGGTATTTAAGGAGTCTAATTCGGATAAGGTAAATACACCGGTTTTCACTGTATACTATTTAATTTATGTATAATTTCAGAGACAATACAATATGTTATGCCGTAGTGTACAAAATGTGCTAATGCAAACTAATTGCTCCGCGTAAGGCGATTAATTTGCCCACAAGTTGCAAGTTTGAGACCCTTATATAAAGGTAATAAAAACACGTATTGCTGTAAACAACAGTGAAATATCATCATGCATCGCTAACCATCAATGGTGGCCAAAAAATTCAAGCCAAAGGCAAATTGTACATAAAAAACAGCGCAAAGAACAGGACAATAAGAAAACGGGCTAATAGTTATTACAGTTTTATGTAAAAATATTTGAAATTAAGGTGAAAATATGAAGTCGCCCTGATGTTTGCTCACAGTTAATGTAGCATTTGCAGTCACCGAGTTGGTCTTGCAATTAATGAAGCTATTGTAGTATTCGTCGCAGACTATTATTTTTCTTGAGTGGGTGTGTTCAGCAAAGTTTGTATTTTTTAATTTTTCATTTTGAATGAAAATGGATTGTATCACAAATTAGATCCTAAATAATATTATAAATAAAAAAATCAGAAATTTGGAATCAAACAGGTCATTCTGACAGCCATGTTCAATCCAAAAGGGGAATTTATCATTATATTAATCAACAACTAATCAGATATTGGATTCATTGCTGACTGTCAAACTGTTAAATATGTTCTTCTCATCTTTTCGTATTTAAAAAATATTTTAAAAAGTTGACTAGATTTTGTTAAAAAACATCTTAGTGCGTGGTTTTCGGTTCCAATGCACTTTTCAGTCCAGTAAAGTGTCACACGAAAATGAAAAACACATTTCAACTCATCACCAAAATGATCGGTGATTAATAACTTATAAATATAATCGCCTATGGCAGCCCTATGGGAGATCAAGCACTCCTGTCACATATAATATCAATAAAAATGGCTAAATGGGCGGAGTTAGTCACATGAACGACGTACCTGCTGCTATTTTGAGACGCTGAGCCAGATCAAGCAAAACGACCGCCGTGTGAGTTGAAGAAAGACGTCGACATCAGATTTATCGCCGCGGGCGTCACGCAGAGTTTTAAATCTTAAATGTTACAAGCGCAATACAAATTAACAAAGGTGGAGGGCGTGGTGTGGGGTGAATCCTCAAAGGAATCCTGGCTTGGCGTCACTTAACGTCAAGACGACCCATTGCGCTATTATCTTACTTTACGTAGTTCTCTCTGTGGTGCGCAAATAGAGTTTTGCAGAAAATTTATTGCAACTGTAATGCTATTTTCCCCTGGAAAGGTGACCTCACTCCCCACCGTGATGAATCTGTCGCAGCCGTCTCCGCCAAGCTTTTTTTTTGGTGGCCTAAACTGAGAGTAAGTTAATGAAGCCTATAAATAGAGAATGAATGGGCCAAACTGAAGTCTAAAAAAAAAAAGAAAAGGGGATGCATTTGTACCAAGTCTAATCCAAGCAAACAAGTGGAATGACCTTCAGAATAATGGAAGACGTTTTAAATTGTTCGGAAAACAAACAAAAAAAAATCCAATTACCTTGGGCACTCATCCTCAAATCATTCAATCGTCGGCGCTAAGTAACATTTAGTTCATATTTTGGTTCAAGGCTCGTTAAAACTAAATTGACTACACGATGTATTTTGCAAGTCCTTCGTGATTTGCTAAACTTTCAGCATCAGGTCACATTCTACTCCAAATCCCGTATGTTGACATCTGGATGCAATAAAAATGTTGTAAAGTCTTGTTTTCACATTGTCAAAATATTTTGATACAGATATTGTTGTATACCTAAGAAAATATTGGGTAAATATACACATTTTTAAGGACTTAGTCTTGGTCTGTGTCTCGGTTTTCAGCACAAAACTACTAAATATTAAATTCTAATTTAGTGCCAGACTGGGAATTTTCTGTTGAGTTGGTCAAGACAGGCGCTGATTTCCTGTTTGACATTAATTATTAATCAGCAGAAGCATTTGGCAAGGCAAAAAAATGCATTAATTTCTATAGATTGCCACCCAATTCGCTAAACTTTCAGCATCAGGTCACATTCTACTCCAAATCCCGTATGTTGACATCTGGATGCAATAAAAATGTTGTAAAGTCTTGTTTTCACATTGTCAAAACATGTTGATACAGATATTGTTGTATACCTGGTATATATTGGTTAAATATACACATTTTAAGGACTCAGTGTTAGTCTGTGTCTCGGTTTTCAGCACAAAACTACTAAATATTAAATTCTAATTTAGTGCCAGACTGGGAATTTTCTGTTGAGTTGGTCAAGACGGGCGCTGATTTCCTGTTTGACATTACTTATTAATCAGTAGAAGCATTTGGCAAGGCAAAAAAATGCATTAATTTCTATAGATTGCCACCCAATTTGCTAGACTTTCAGCATCAGGTCACATTCTACTCCAAATCCCGTATGTTGACATCTGGATGCAATAAAAAGGTTGTAAAGTCCTATTTTCACATTGTCAAAATATGTTGATACAGATATTGTTGTATACCTAAGAAAATATTGGGTAAATATACACATTTTAAGGACTCAGTCTTGGTCTATGTCTCGGTTTTCAGCACAAAACTACTAAATATTAAATTCTAATTTAGCTTAAGTGCCGGACTCTGAATTTTCTGTTGAGTTGGTCAAGATGGCCGCTGATTTCCTGTTTGACATGACTTATTAATCAGTAGAAGCCTTTGGCAAGGCAAAAAAATGCATTAATTTCTATAGATTGCCACCCAATCGACCACTACTGTAATGGACTGTGACTTTAAACATTAAAGTAGACTTTCAAATTGATTTTTTCCAATGGACCCACCGTGGTTTTTGTTAGCAAGACTAAAACAATTCAACAGTGTCAACTATTGTTAAGGCCTTTGTTGAAGCCCACTGCTAACATTCTACTACAGGTACACCATTATTAAGCTCATTACCCACAGTTGTTGATACATTGTTACCGAAAACAAAAGTTAGGGCCATTTCTGAGGCTTGGTTCTTCTTCAAAACAAAGCAAACGTCATCGTGAAGAGGAATGTGCTGACTCAGGTCTAGAGAACCAACGGACAGATCCCGACAAACTGAAAGAGCAGCGGGGCGGCGGGATTGTGGGGTGGGCACGGCATGTAAAACGCGGCACTCCATTAATACTGCGGGAGCCGTAAAAGTGTCGCCGCCTTGCCGTGATGGTGGCGCATAAAAGTGATTTGTGGCAGCCCTCAATTCGCCTAATAGCGGTGGGATCCATCACGCTCATTTAATCAACGGTGAAAGGAAAGCAAAGACGATGGATGAGACCATCATGTGCCTGGATGGCCCCTTCATAATGTCACTCCATTGCTCGGTCCTGCACCCGTGAAATCTTGATATTATCATCCGCCATTCCAAGTGCTTATTTCTTCAACGGACTGTGGAGTGATAATAGAAGAGCCGTTCTGGATAAGTCCTCCACAATCTTCTATAAGAGATCAGAACTTCCCAGGACAGTCAGCCACGGCCGGCAGCCCAAAAAGCCCAGTGGTGAGCCCACCAAAAGGTATCTTGGAGCTTCTTCCATAAGTTCGATACTTTACATTAAGATGTTAGCTTGCTTGCTTTAAGGAAATTCTTATGCATATTTTGTTTGTCTTATTCCTTTTTCAAAAGTAATCCACAAACTTTATGACTACTGCAAAACCCTAATCTTTTACCTTTTGTGTTACATGTATGTATGTATGTATGTATGTATGTATGTATGTGTATATATGTGTGTATATATGTGTGTATATATATATATATATATATATATATATATATATATATATATATATATATGTATATATATACATATATATATACACACACATATATACATACATACGTACATATATATATGTATTTATATCTATGTATATATACGTATGTATGTATATATATATATATGTATGTATATATACATACATATATGTATTTATATCTATGTATATATACACATATATATATATATATATATATATATATATATATATATATATTTACATAGATATATATACATACATATACGTACACATACATATATTTATATATACATACACATACATATATGTACACATACATATATTTATATATACACATACAAATACCTATACGTACACATACATATATTTATATATACATACACACATATATATACGTACACATACATATATTTATATATACATACACATACATATACGTACATGTACACATACATATATATACATACACATACATATACGTACATGTACACATACATATATTTATATATACATACACATACATATACGTACATGTACACATACATATATTTATATATACATACACATACATATACGTACACGTACACACATATATTTGTATATACATACATGTATATATACACGCATATAAACACGCATAGATAGTACACACATTTATACGCGTGGAAATGGTCAAACAGAAACCTGACCCTTATTTTTGAGTGTATCTCTTCATGATAGTAACATCTACCAATTATGTTGTTAAATAAAACAGCCCCCAGGTGTACTGTGGCATGCATGTTGAAAAATACTCTCTCTTTACGGCCACATAATACGCTGTCTGTCTGCCAGACTTAAACGACTTGCCCATATTTTTCTGACAGGCAAACATCACGAGCGAGCCACACCAAGCCCGCCACGTGACCTCCGTATGCTGTCGTACAGAAGACTTCATCGTACATTAGCGCCTTGATGAAAGCGCGAGGCGGAAGGCCCCGCTGGGACCCGGTGCCAGAGCCGCTCTAATATTATCCCTGAGAGACGCAGAGGAAGCTAATCTGCTGCTTTACAAATGTGGACGGGTATAACGGCCCGGCGTGCCCGCTGGGAGCCCCTGACTGACAAATGTCAGCCGGGGGGAAATGGAGCTTTAGGCAAACAGGATGAGGTGGAAATTACAGCAAAATGGTGCTCACACCAGCCAGGAAGAAGAGCCCTGGCCAATCACATATTGACCGAAGACCCGTACACTTCATGAGCGCTGCGTGAGACCTTTTCATTTTCACTTTAATATGACAGCCGCTTGAGACCCCCTGGGAGGCTTCTCAACTGGAAAAGGTGCATGAAAAACTTGACGATGAAGAAATGATTTGCACTAATAGCCCAAAAGTAAGGTCATTTAAAAAAAAACTTTCTAATAAGAGAATAAATGTGGACTGAAGTGTCATTTTACCTGCTTTTTGTGCTTTGTGGAAGGCATGGAGGCTGGAAATTTTCTTGCATTTTATCTTTGAACAGGCAAATTTCCTAGAAGGCAAAGTGTATCCAGGCATTAAAAAAAAGATTTAATTTATTCACGGTTTTTATATGTAGCGCCACCTAGGGGACTTGTGAACCTTTTCTGTTGAAGCCAACTTCGACTGAATTGTAGTCATTTATTTCTAACGGGCTGTTATCTTCAGTTCCTAGCGTGACTTTACCTTGGCTTTCGAGCTAGTGTCTTATCATATTTCATCTTTTATGTGCTTGTAAGCAAACGTAATCTTCATTAAAAAAAGGCAAATTGTTCTTTATACCCAAGCAAAAGACACTTTGGTGCATAAAGTCGAAGTTAGTTTCCTTAATGGGCAACTAAACATTTTTTTTTTAAATTTAAGAATCTGTTATGTGTTCCCAAAGGCTCATACACAGTATTTCAATTTAAATAGCATTTGTAGAAGAACTGATATAATTCTTCAATTTTCATCTGTTAGGGTGCCGCCATGTTGTCCAACACAATTTTCTGATATTGACGTCAAAATAGGC
Organism: Stigmatopora argus; assembly: GCF_051989625.1. Lineage (NCBI taxonomy): Eukaryota > Metazoa > Chordata > Actinopteri > Syngnathiformes > Syngnathidae > Stigmatopora > Stigmatopora argus. Next base: position 3,559,576 of record NC_135402.1, read on the forward strand.
CAATTTGAATGACATGTGACAACGATTTGGTTCATCAAATGGTGGTTTAAATCCAAAGCAAAGTTCTATCCAGTCATAATATCATTATATCCAAAATACAGTGCACACTAGCCCTATTAAGCAAAAAAAATATGGTATTAGTGGATCTTGTTTAAGGCAACCCAGTTATGAATGATTAAATAATGCATTATCGGACTTATACAATACGTTATTGTTAAAAGTCCTCTATTAATAAACTGATTGATCAACAAGTCGCATAAAAAACATAATTTTCTCAGTCAGTCAACCAAAAGTTGACATTTACAAGTGATATTTAGTCCAGAACCTGAAATGTGAATATTTCTGTGTAAAACTGCCATCATTTACATCTAAAAAAATCTTTAAAAAATGTCTTTTAAATATCTGGTGTGAAAACAAAGCCCAATATTTCCTCATAAGGAAACGGACTACCATCAATTATGAAATCCAATCATCCCTAATGCACCCTAAAGAACGCATTGCAGCTGGGGAGAAAGTAGTTTTAAAAGAACATTTTCACATGGTTATTGGCATTTTGACAAATGGTAGAAAAGTGCTGAAATGGCTGTGATTTATGCACGAGCGCCCGTCTGTTCATTACGCGGATCGTCGAGAGCCGCGAAGCGTCTCGCAGGCAGCCGGTCGCAGCTGTGATGCTTTCTAATTGTTTTCCTGCGGGAAGCGCTGGAAAGCGGGCCAAATGCTGGGCGGCCCACCTCGTCCTCCGCCATCCCCCCTGTAGGGCCTTCCTCTCATCCGTAACGTTTGCCAACCCGGATAAAGTTTAGAAAGCCAATTATTGAGGCAGGCTGACAATTCAAGAGGGTTCAAATGATTGGGTCATCTTTGTAAACACAAACAGAAGGACAATGTTGCACTTTGCAATCAGTTTCAGTCGCAATGCTACAATCAAAGTTATATTCTGATTAAGTCTAGAAGAAAAGTCCAGAACAATGGTGGATTTTTATTAAAGTTTCTCATTTTTCACATGTTGACAGGCGGGACGGCACGGCTGCAAGATTATCAATAACCTTCCGGGCGACCAAAAGATCGGCGACCAAAAGACCGGCGACCAATCGACCGTGTACCCGGAATTCAATGTTTCCCAGAACCGCTAAATTAAAGTTTGCCAACAACTTAAATACTATTTCTTGAAACTATATGGTTTTGTGAAGACTAAAAAGTCTTCAATACTGACCAAAAACTGTTCCTTATTTTTGTACAGATTTATACACAGAATACACAAACTCGGAAACCTAAAACACTTTAACTGAACTGTTCTGGATCTTTCCACAAAATGTCTGCAGGTTTCTTAAAGGCTCCGTTTTTTTTCCAATGTGTTAATCCTGATATTTGAGTCAAAATCTGCAGCCCTTCCCACGAATAAAGTTCAAACTACAAATCCGCAAATTTCTTTTTCTTCCCCATCTGACCTTTTCCTGCAACAGTTGTTCCTTTGTGCTTTATGTCAAACTCACACAGTCTTTGTCACGGCAAAGCATCTGATTAGGATGTCTCCGCACTACCGGAGAATATTCCTTGCATGTCCGACCCACCGCCAGCCCAGAAGACTGGTCGTGGACAGTTTGTCCCTATTACTGCCAGTTCGTGGTTTTAGGACATCTGCACTCGCCCGCTAGCCATGACGATGCACGTAATGACAACAATAGTACATCTGTGCTGCAATAGACATTCTAGTGCACTCTGTACATCAATGGAAAGCCTCACTATTAATACCGAACCCAAAGCTACGGAACAGGCCCTCGCAATGTGATGCCAGTGGGTTGTGTTAAATGAGCGCCAGATGGAGCACTTACAAGAATAAATATTCATCGTCTCAATTTCTGTTGTTGTGACCTGCACTTTCTCTTATCAGGGGTCTTTATAGCGCATCAGTCGCATCATTTGTTTCGCTCAATTACAGCAGGGAACGTCCTTTTATTCCCCTTCTTTAATTTCCGGGTTATAGCACACAGAGATTGTACCGATTTTACACATTCGGGGATAGATTGGTAAAGTAGAAGCGTTTTAGTGGTTGGATTTACAGTGCAGCACTATTTTTTCGTTCTTTCTGTTGTTTTTGTTCGGAGTCTGCGATTCAATTTGTCTATAAGAGATTATTTGTTGCCATTCAATGGTGATCGGCAAAATCAGGACTCCGGAACAAATACAAGAGAACATTCTGGATCACATTCACTTGAGATTTGGAAAAAAAAAGACTTATTTTTTCGCTTAAGAAGCTCCAATCTGCTGCCAAGTGCAAAAATTGGTACATTTTCAAATTTCAACGTCCCGTGCTTACATGGCAGGCACGCTGATGAGGCATGACGGGCATCAGCGCAAAGGCCAGCGGCTTCCAAATGTAGCACGGAGAATTAAATTATATCAGTTCACCCTCTTCCTATTATGCAATACCAAGTCATTAAGGCTGCCTTCCGCTCGCGACTCCATCAATTCGCGCTTAAGTGACAATAACGCGTGTGACAAGAGCGGAAGAGGCGTGTGACCCAACTGAGAAATTCCTTTTCACCTTTTCTATGCCATTAGATCGACTTTCAGAAAATGTAGCCTTCAAACAAGTTTCTTTTGGCAACCTGAATTGAACAGATTCATTTTATGGTCCTTTACGTGACTTAGAACGACGCACAATGTAGATCAAGGGTGTCAGACTCGGGTTGGTTCGCGGGCCGCTTTTTATTTTCACTTTTTTTAAATATATTTTTAGATTTTACAAAATGATTTTTGAACTAAAAACACAGAAAAAAATGATTAAAAAATTACAATTATTGATTTAAAAGGGGGAAAATCAGGAAATTTAATATACATCTATACTCTTCATTTGAATTTGATCCTAAAACAGAAAGTCGGCACTCACGATTTACTTTCCCGGGCCACACAAAATGATGCGGCGGGCCAGATTTGGCCCCCGGGCCACCACTTTGACACATGTGATGTAGATTATCAATGTCACCATTTGGGCTATGTTTACAAATTATTGGGGAACGTAGACAAAATAAGGCTTTTTCTATGTCGCCCTGAACAAATTGCTGACTCTCTCTTCCAGCAGGCAAAACGAGGTTAGCTCGACAGCGGCGCTGCCCAATAAAAATCGAAATCAGGTTACCGCGCAATGGCAGACAGGACTTATCACTCTGTGTGTGCGTAGGGGGGAAACCTACAAATGTGGTTTGTGAGCCAACTGGGACCAAAAGTTCCACCATATTAGATTTCCTCCGTTATTGCCTGAACCAAAGTCCACCGCTTCAGGACGTCCTCCCCTCTCCTCCAATTAGTTTAACCACCTCTAGAACCGTCCTCCCCTCAAAACCAAGGCGAGCAAATGGGTAAAACAAGCACCCAAGGCCCAGTTAACAGCATCGCTTCTGACCAAAATCCTTTGGTTTTTCAGTTTGCGATTGGCTGTCATCTGCAGAGAAAAACACAGTGCAGAGAAACATCATTGTAAGCCGGGTGTATAGTCAATATCTCTGTAAAAAAAAAGCGGAGGGCTTTGTGTAACTTCATCCGCGATAACATAGAAGCTGCAAATGTAGCGATTGCAATCTTCACGCTGGCTCTCGGCGTATTGATCTATGGGACTTTTGTACCGCTCGTCTGTCTCGGCTTTACGTCGGCAATCTGCAAGAGAAGCGCTCGCCTATCCCGAAGGTTTCTTAAGATACTGCTAGGAAATGTGCGCCTTTAATTTAAAGTCATCTCACAATCTGTGCCTGCGTTTTATCTTTGCAGAAAGAATGTACAACGGTAGCTGCGTGATGACATTTTGTTTTAGTTTGTCTGCGCCTTTTGTTGAAATGTCATTGATGGGTAAAAAAGATACGACGTAATGAGTTTGCATGCACGCATCAATCAAATAAACATTAGGGAAGCTTACGAAGTGCGATTAGATGCAGTTTGATTTTTTTTTTTTTGCATTTATTAGTGGCCCATTGGAAACATGTACAATAGATAACAAATTGCACTAATCAAGCACTTACCATAACAGATGGACAACACTAAATGGCAAAAAAGTTTGGGTAATTATGCGTGGACAAAGCGTGGTAGAGAAATTTGATGGCTTGCTATCAAACAAAAATCCAATAACTCAGAGCCACAAGGTCAGAGCTGATTTTACTTTGTTTTAACGACGTGCCATAAAAGGCCGCATGCTCACAATTTTATTATCTTTTTTTAATTCCACCCCCGAACCCAGGTTAGATTATCAACAGAGTTCTGTACTTCAATTTGTTATGTGCAGACACACAAAAATAAGTTTTTAGAATTGTATAATGACAATAAAAGCATTGAATTTAATTCGACTGTAGGATTAGTGGCGATTCTATCATAGTGCGATTAAACAATAATCATACCTGGCAACTTATACGTTTTTCCCGTATTTTATACGTTTTTTGATCATTTCAAAATGTACGCCGTATAACAACTTTTGTACAGGATTTTTTAAGTCCTTTTTTCTAAAACCGATCTCATTTTACCAATTTCTGCTCTAATCCGGTTCGTCTCGGTCACTGGTAGCAGAATAAAACGTCAGCGGCGACTGCTAATATTATCATGCTTTAAAAATTATATGCACATGCGCATTACGTTTTTTGATCATTTAAAAATGTACGCCGTATAACAAATTTTGTACGGGATTTTTTAAAGTACGTTTTTTTGTAAAATCGATCTCGTTTTAGCCATTTTGGCTCTAATAATGATCGTCTCGGTCACTGGCAGCAGACAAAAACGTCATTGTCGATTGCTAATATTGTCATGCTTTAAGCATGATATGCACATGCGCATTCCCCTATCATACATCCGCCTTTTTAGTATATGAATATAGCGCGTCAGCAAGCAATGTACCCAGACAGTCAAGCTGTCAGCGTCATACAGCGACATCTACAGAATCTTGAATTAAGTGTATACTGATTGCACCCTGTCCACTTTGGAGAAAATTTTAGAGTTTTAAGTGGTCCCTATGTGAGTAAATATGTACATTTTTTATCGCTTAATAAGGGGAATTGCAATCATTAATAAGGAGAGCAATTGACCGAGGTTGACAGGTATGAATAATTAGTGATTTTTTCTAGCATTTTTTTGGTCTTTTGCAGGCATCATTTGGGTTTGAATCTGTATTCTCAAACGTTTCTAAACATTTGCTATGCTTTGAACCAAATGCCGTGCATTAGCGCTAATTTCCAGTGGAGAATAAGACGGATTTTTCTTTCTCCACAATCCGTAGAGATGTGATAAATCTCGGCTGAAGATTACTCCTCTCCTCCTCCTTCATTTGCATTCCCGTTGACTTTTCTGTGTAACATGTGAGTGGAATAAATAATGGGCGAAGCTAGCACGTCGAACTACTAAAACACCCCCTCCCTCATCATTTATTCACTCAATGGTGTTGATGATGCGTACAATTGCCCCTTAGTTTATGGAAAGTGTTTCTATACCGTGTGCTTTCACAGTGTCAATATTCACGTTTATTCTAGAATTTTTATGCAAGCTCGGAGGAGGAGTACGAATTTTTATAAAATGTTTATTTGCATGCTTTTGCAATAAAAAATTATAGCATCCTTTCACTATCTTGAACCTTTCATGCACAATTAATGTTTTTCAAGACTACATCACTACTAAGATAGCTCAGTTTATCAAATTGGATTTTTTAAATGTCAGTTTAGTTATTTAAAACAAAACTAAGTAAATTCTGCATAGTTTCTTAGATCGATTTCAACATTTTTGAGCCCTGAACTCCATCAAGGGTTATTGATGAGAAGCGCAACCGAATGTAGGTGGAATTTAAACTGCTTCTGCCCTGGGTTAAAGAAACAGGAGTATTCTCACTCTTCCTTGGGAGAAAATTACCCAAAGAAATATTGAGCGGGAAATAATGACGTTTTGTTATACAAAGGACTACGAAGCCAATGGTGAGGCCTTATTTCACTACCATGACAACCAGTGGAAATACGACACTGTTGCTAGGCTAGCACCTGGCTGCAAAAATGAACCCCAGCGTGTGGTCCAAAAGCGATTCAATGTAAGGACTGTAAAAGCATTTGAGTGTGCTGTTCATAACTGTGCTGTTATTGTTTTGACTGCTATAGATGCTATAAACAACAACAACAACATGAAATACGATTTAAAATGATGGAAGGCCATTTTTCTCAGTAGCCTTGTACGCCCGCCCACTAAAATACAATTTTATTTTATTTTTTTAATCGCCAAAAACAAGTTGATGTCACATCGAGAATGAGCTGCAGACTTATGCAGTCAACTAGCAAAGAGTTCTGTCAACACTATTTAGTTAGCGTGACACTAAAAAACTAGACGTGATCGTCAATTCTGGTTGTGACATCACAACCAGAATGACTTGTGGAAACAAATGGTAAAAAAACAGTTGGAGTTTAGTCCCAAATTCTACATGTGAAATTAAATTTGTCTAGTCATTTACATATCTTCAACATGTTAACCATTTCATAGCAATATTTCAAAAGACCTTTTGGTCATCACACATGGACATGAGGCAAGGTGCGGAATTGCGGAAGGGTTAAAAGGCAAAATTCCCCTGGCGTTGGGCTCCTGGTTAGCAATAAGAAGCACTTTTGACACTCAACATCACTGGGAGTGAAGTCGATCTGACATTGCCTCAACTCCCTTCGGGCTTCTCTGGTTATCAGCGTCTGCCAGGTATTTAGTTCTGCAAGGTCATTATATTCTGCTGTAGCGCTTTGCTCCACTGATGGGCTAAAAGTCAGGCGTGAGCCATCTGGATGGCAGCTTTCTGAAGACACCACATCCTTCAACACTGCCTGAAAAAGCCACCAAAACCCTATCCCTCACCCCCACCAGTGGCTTTTACGTATGAACGGAAGTGAGAAGGATTGAGTCTGGACGATCTGACAATTTTTGTTTTTATGATGTACTTCCGAGGCGGAATAACATAACGGGACATTATTAACATTTAACATTCTATATGGTTGAGAAGACACACAAATATCATAAAGTAGCAAACATATTCAAGTGGTATAAGTTAGACTAGTTTTGGAGATTTAGTCATGTTTTTTTTTGCCCGAGGAGGACTCTTTAACGTGGAAAGATTTAAAGCAACATTAAGCTATAGTGGAATCCCACAATATACATACATATTCTACAATACACGAGGTATGGCCACCTTGTTCTCCTTTTGTAAATAGCTGTATATTATATTTACCATCAGATTGCTCGAATTATGCCATATTTCCATACGCCACACTTTCTTATATTCTGTGAACATCAGTCTGAAAACATTCCAAAAAAGAGACAAGACTCCCTCCGCATTAAAATGCTATCAGTGGTACTCCAAGTTTGGATTCCAATTGATGTATTATACAATCATTGGAACTGGAAGAGCTAAATTAAATCATGACTTCACTAGTAGAACGTTCGTTACTATGCATTTTATATTGGACCCCCCTTTTGAGATTTTTTTTTTCCGAGGTTCTACATTTTCTACAAATCCGATCTTTCGGTTTCAACGGATTTTCACGATTTTAGTAGAGCTTTCTCTGGCCATTATTGGCCCAACTTTAATCCTCCGGCGTCGGCCAGGATGTTTTAAGATGCTGTCGTCACGTCGTATCGCTGTATAGAACGGTAAATCCTGTCCGTTTTGTTGCGGCGCTTAATCTGATAGCGTGTCTCCTCGGTGGCTTTGACAATGATAAGGCGACTCGCAGTTGTTACGGCGGAAGGACGGCGTCAAAGCCCAAGGGAGCGGTGGGGGCGAGTCTCGGCCACAATAACGACGATGTTTTCACAAGAAGAAGGAGGCTTTGAATGTAAAATGGAATTGTGAGAACATTTGTTATCATCAAAGTTTGATAGCTTATGAAGGCCCCCGCTTGAATTGAATGCAGGGCGGTTCAGATTTTTGTCAATGTGTCCCGTTTTTAAATATTTATCACCGTCGGGCGGAGGAGGCGGAGAACATGGTACCGCAGTGGCGTGCATGTCAAGGATAGTCAAAAATGATGAGCCTCAGTTTCATAAATGTTGATTTTGAGCGGTCAGACAAAGGACTGAGATGGAAAGATTTCTAGAAGTAGCTTTAAACTTAATCAGATTTATATATCAATACAGCCCAGATGGTAGAAAAAGTGATCCACCACTATATTGCAGTTTATCAGATTATCCATTATTAACTATGTAGCTGACATTGACTAAAGATTGGAACCCTCAATCCCAGTTTTTCACCCGCTAGGACCCGTTTGATTAAATTAACTAAATTTAGGTGGACATTTTTAGTTTGACAATACAATACGTTAAATCTAAAAGACAAACAGGCAGATTTTTTTGGGAAAACTGTCTGAACAGGTGAGGATTTTAAATGGGTGCTTCAAAAGCATTTGAATGCGTGTAAAAGTCCTTTTTATTTGGCCTCTACATTTCGGATTTCCACCTCGTCAGTTTATTTGACGGTCACATTCGGAATTGGAATTTTTCAAGATAGAAACGTCCTATTGTAATTAATGGAAATCCATGGCAGTAAAAGAACTCGTGAAAATGAGAAATATGGCCATAAAACAGCAGCTTCAAGCCAACGTGGAAGTCTACCATTGTCCTTTGCTGCATAGATTCTCCGGAATAATTTGTGATGGACACGTTTACCAAATGTCAGGTTTCCTAAGTGAAACCCTCTTCAGGGGGTAAATTAAAGCAAAAATCAATGTTTTTAATCAAGGAAGAAGATGAGAGCTCGTCCCTAATGAGCAGTTTAGCGCAAGGAAGAGACACTTTGAGGCCTCCCTGTCCTCCATTTATAAAATGTGAACATTTATTAAATGTTGACGAGAACAATAAAACACACAATCAAGATTCAGCCCCCAGAAAAGAGAACATAAATCGCTAGCATTTCACAGGGAAGAGGGATAGGGTGAGAAGAAAGGAATCTTTGGAGAAGAATGCCTAATTTGGGGACTTTTTTGGATCTTTTGGGAACATCGGGGGGATTGAAAGAAAGTGGAAGGATATTTTAGGAAGTTTTGTGAGGTTTGGAGAATTTGCAGGAAGGTCTGGGGGACATTTTTGGAGGTGTAGAGACGTTTTATAAAAGTTTGGGAGTTTTTGGTTGTGATATGGGTGCGTTTTTTTGATGGGTAAAAACACTGTTGCACTAGGAAGGGTTAAAAGGAGTATGGGAAAACTGTCTAGGGAGATTTGGGGACCTTTTGGGAAAGGCATTCTTATTCTTTGATCATTTCCTGCTGAAAAGTCATCAAAATTATCAATGCGTGAGCAACAAGGGCGGGCGGATTTCAGGTGACGCTCGGCTCCAACGTTTATTCAACAAAGCAGCAACGTATACAAGAAGCACAACGTGGCGGTGTGGTTTTCGGGTGGTAGGAGGGCGAGGAAGAAGTTGGGCTGGGTTAGGGTGGAAGTAAGAGCAGTTCAACACAGTACCAGTGGGCCGAGGCCACTCCATTTGGTTCACAATCACGATAAGTAAAAGGTCCGTCTATGAACATTGTGGGAAACCTTCTGTTGGCTCAACACAAAGAGCAGCAAAGCGGTCGCGTTCGTACGCAAGCGTCACATGACTTGGACGGAGATCTCATGTCCACACGCCCACAGGGTATTTTATAATTTTTTGGGAAAAAAAATTGATGTGGATTTTTGTCCTATGTTTTGGTGTTCTGTGCTCACAAGTATTGTTCGTTGATTTTATTTCCAATAAAACAAAAAAACGGGTCACAAGAATAATTATGACCTCAAATTGGGGAAAAATCTCACCTCAAAATGACTAAAAATGTAACTTTAAAACATAAAATATTGAGATTTATCGACTATAGTTTGTGTCTTTAACGACTATCTCAACCTTTGCCAGGCTCAACATCCTTAAAATTAAAAAAAAAGATGCATGCAATCTCCCTAGTTATGAAGTTAAAAAGATGTTTTAAATTTTGATAACAACAATACCAGTAATTTAATTTAGAAGCATTACGAACTACAAAACTTGTGTGACGTTCTTTCTGATTGGCTCACACAACCACCAGTTATTTGTACTTATGTTAAGAAAACAAAAATCGGGGAAAAAATATCAAAGTTAATAATTAAAAAATACCCAGATTTAGATACGTGTGGAAGGAGCTTGGTCTGTCTCGGTCGCTTTCTCGCTCAGCCTTTTGTTGCCCATTGCTCACATGTGCATACGCACGTTAGCGCATTTGTATGCGCGGTCGCACTCAGTCCAGCCGCTGCCACTCGAGCGGCTTTTTCCGCCTTGTTTGTCGCATTGTCACGCACGGCACCGTTAAAAAAACAGCGGAGGAGATTCGTGTGTGTTCATTGTGGGCGTGTGCTTTAGCGGCCGCACGCCACCTTCTGTGCTATAATCCGGCTCGCCACTAGGTAGAGCTCAGCAATGTGGAGAGTCTCTTCGAAAAGTCTGTCTGTCGCCTTGTGGATTTGGATTGTATTTTTTTCGCGTGTGTGTTTTTGCATGTGCTTCAGTTTGTTTGTTTTTGAATTTTTTTTGAACTTGGTAAGAAAAAACGGACATGCTCTAAAATTCATACACGCTGTACAGTCAAATCTACACTTTTTTCCTGTTTTTTTAAAGCTTGTAGTACATCGAAAGAAAGGGAAAAGGGAGAGAAAGGGCCACGCTGGGAAGAGAAGATTAAATGAGGAAAAGAAAGTGGTCATTCAAGAAAGCCAAGAATTTTAACTCTGAAATCTGAAAACTAAAATTCTTGAAAACTTGCCAATTCTAATTTTGAATAAACATGTTTAAGTGTTTACATTATTTTTTCCAACATTTGTTTTTGAGGCAATTTTTTTACATGTAATTTCCCTAGAGAAAAAAAAACTATGCAATAATTCCCCAAAAATAGATTTTGGAATATTTTGTTCTAAAAAAAATACTACTTGAAAAGCTCCATATTCTAATGTGCTTCTTCCTTTAAAAAAACAAGTTAAATCCAAACTTTTTGAACTTCCAATGGCAACTTTATCTCCTCCTAGCATGGCCCTCATGTGCTATTTTGTATGAAATAGAAACAACAAACCAATGTAAATAAAACGACATAAAAATCTCCATCTCCAACATCGTTTGTGTCTGTAACATTATTCTTTGTATATATCTATATATTTATATATATATTTATAAGCTGATTTTTTGTGTCATTTGCATAATAGGAACGCAAAATATCAACTAAAATATATCAAAACAACGAACTCCGATAGTAGGGGTTAAAGAAGAAGAAGCGTCCAGACATCTGACGACTGAATTCAGCATTTTTTTTTCTTTTTTCCGCCCGGCGTGCACGCTCATGATCACGTGCATGCACACAAAAAGTTTGGGGTCACCATCCGAACACGCTTCTCTAAATTGGCCCAGGTTGCAGGAATGAGATCCTTTAGCATTTAGCAATTCCTCCTTCTCATCATCTGTTTGGTCCTCGCCGGTTTGTTTAAAACATCCTTTTTCTCCCAAAACGAAGCAACATAGTGGGGCGGAGACATCGGGAGTTGGTGAGGGGGGTGAAAAAAAATCAAATCAAACGACACCGAGGAGGTCCGTTCGGAGCCTCATTTGCTTTCCGGGTCGCGCGTGGGTCGGATCTTCATCTCGGAGAACTTGAGCGAGTACTGCCAGCCGGTCCACGCCGACCACTCGATGCCGTCGGCGTAGGACGTGTGCTGGCCGCGCAGGTATTGGCCGTTGAGGTTGGACGTGTGGCAGTTGCGGTACCACCAGGCGCCGTGGTAGAAGGAGGCGCAGTTGTTCTCCGAGTGGTCGTTGTCGCGGTCCTTGGTGGTGAACTTCATGCCGTTGTGCTTCAGGAGCGAGTCGCCTGCAGCGGGCCCGGGAGGGGGGGTAGTGGCGACATGACGGGGAAGGAGGGGGCGGTGACAGACAAATAGTGGTCATGACAGAAACAGAAATAATTAGCGTCATTTCCTGACTAGGAGACGCCAATTTTTTCGTCTGCTTGGAACCCCGCGGCTAACAGTCCACTGAGGCTTTAAGGGGATTTTTACAGGCTGGTGGGCTTGTCAAACGTGTGGAGGAATCAATGATGGATCCTGATTGGGTTTCAAAAGTGCCAATACTCAGTTATTGATTTTTTTTTGCACAAACGTGGGTCACCAGAAATTTGCTGGCGAATTCGATGCTTGATGGCAATGGAGGATGTTTTGGCATTTGGAGGGCCAAATGGCCAATCCATTTGAGGTAGGAGAGGTGGTTGAATGAGGATGGATGAAGTTATTTAAATTCAGGGCAGGAGGATGAGGGGAGCCGTGCGATTGGACGTCGATAGGTGCATCGGTTCTGGTTGCAATGCTGTTTTCCAGTTATAATGTAAAGCTGACAGTAAGTAGCATAACATATGCTTTATATGTTTAGTCAACTCACGAGAGAAAAGAATCAGTGACTAATTGAAATTATCGTTTGAGGAAGCTTTAGTTGATGGAAATTGGAGCGGAAAAAGAACAAGACAAGAATTTGTCGAAGAAAATGAGGGATGAGATGAAATGGCATTGTTGGGATTTTTGCAATTGTGGATTACCCTCAAACCAAGATATTTAATCTCACTTCTTAAAAAGTATTTGCAGTTTCACAAACTTACCTCATGACGGTAATAGTAAAAATGGATCGTTCGCCGTCAATAAGACTAATTAAGTTACGTGTCTGTGTTCAGTACCTGCGTTTCCAGAGTAGTCGCCCACGGTCAGCGGGTAGCCGTCATCATCGGGGTCTACGGAGAAGAGTCCCACCCCGAAGGTGCCGTATTGGGCGTATGCCGTCCCATTCTCAAAGTCCTCCAAATCAATTCGTAGCTCATAGTTGCCCTGAATGGACAAAGCGTGGATTTGCTTGAGACCTGTCATGGATAAAGAAAAAGAAAAATCTGATAGAAAAAGACATTCAAACAGAGTACAAAACAAACAGTAATTTAAAGTTAAACATAACTGAACAGTACTGTAAGGACTTTTTTAAAAACACATTCTAAAACAATTGTCAAATTACTCCTGATTTGACTACTTAATTTAGTGATCTTTCTCGTACTCGCCCACATGGCCAATCCGTCTGAAAGGTGGCATGTGTGGAACTGGTTGCTAGCCAATCACAAACTTTCAAAATCAGCGGCCACCTTTACAAGCAGCCAATGGTATAAACCCTTCCAAAAACTTTTTGGGGGCGCTTGTAGTAGTGTACTCCTGGTCCCTCAGGTACAATCTGCTCCCATGTACCCACACTGAGCTAATTAACAGATGCAAGATAACCTTTTCAAGCATCAAAAAGTTGTAGTTATATCCTGGAACTATAAAAGTCAGGCAACAAGGGTACAAAAGTAAAAGTCACGAGTCCAAAGCAATATCCCCTGAATATTTTTCTTCATTTTTGCACAGGGAATTTAACGATACAAAGTTACCTCTACTTACGAAAAGCCTCAGTGGAAACTTTTGTTAAGATCTGTAAAAAACTCAAGTTACAAATCCGACTCCAGAATGAGTTATGATTGAGTATTGTAACTTCTGAATAGGTTAAAATCTAAATAAATCAACATCTCTCATTTATATCAGGTTGACATTTGTTAGTTTTGACTGCATGAATGATGATGTTTGCTTTCCATCCGTTGTGGGTGGATTGTCGCTGCCATACCACATAAACAGATTTTTTTTGACAGGTCTCTCTGGGTAGAGAGAAGAAAAAAAACAACAACCGAAGGCTTTGCCGCCGTACGTCAAACGACCTTTTTAATTGTTACTCACTCTTGAAAATTGAGGGTGTCAAGACGCAGACGCTAGAAAAGCTTTCCCAAGCACCTGCTGCGTTGGAGTGATGTTTCCCAGGCTGGGTGCGCCTTTCAGGGGTTGATCAAAGACATCGGCGGGTCTCTCAAACACAACATCCGACAGTGGGGGGACACAAATAATGCCCTCGTGCTGAGAGATTTCAAGAGTTTGAGGTGCGCTTTAAGCTGCGATCCGACACCATTTTTCACGATTCGCCGAGTGCTTTCACGCTGATAGGAGGCTTCAACTGTTGCCAAAATGTGAAGAGCTTTCGCTTTAAAAGATACTCCTGGAAAATAATGACGACAAAATGCGACTTTGGAAAAATTGCGTGAGGATGCTCTACTCCACGTGTGTCAAAGTGGCGGCCCGGGGGCCTAAATCTGGCCAGCCGCATCATTTTGTGTGGCCCGGGAAAGTAAATGATGAGTGCCGACTTTCTGTTTTAGGATCAAATTAAAATGAAGAGTATAGATGTACATAAAATTTCCTGATTTTCCCCCTTTTAAATGAATCATTGTAATTTTTTAATCCATTTTTTCTGTTTTTAGTTCAAACATAATTTTGTAAAATCTAAAAATATATTAAAAGAGCTAAAATAAACAACAAAAAACTGAATATTCAGGGCTTTTAATCAATTTATTTAAAAAAAATCTAAATATTACATCAAAAATGGACGTGAAATGAAGTTTACGTTAAAGCGGCCCGCGACCCAACTATAAATTACTATAAACTATAAATTTGTGGCCACTTCCCATCCATGTTTGACATCAAAATGGACGATAAGCACCAAAACTGTTATCAAAATCTCATTCCACAAAAACACCACAACAAAACCCAACAATCCTGATAATCCCCAAATGCGAACTTTTACACGACAATTCGTAGTTCAGGATTTAGTTTCTGTCCGACTGTTGTTTTTATCCAGTCAAGATCAGAAAGCGGCATCGCCCAGCTCAACAAATTAATACTTTCATCAAAAATGTCTGGTGCAAACTTCGGCATCCATCTTGGAGCGACGCCATTGGCTAAATAACCCACTGAGCCTTGCCGTTTCAAAATATCTCCTTGTACGCTTTTGCATTTAATAAGCGTGAAGGCCATCTCTAGGCTGCACGAGTTAATATATATAACTTTGTTGTTGTTTTTTCGTTTTTCTATTTGTGACATCGCTAAAAAGACGATCCCGACGGAGCAATCTGCATCGGGGGGTGTTCATTCAGCAAGCAAAATACCTGGAAATCTTCCTCGTGCGAGCGCGTTTTGAACAATAGCATTTAATTAACAGGGAGGTACACCTGAGTGTTTAGATTGCGAAGGGGAGACGTGCGTGCTGCTACTTTGCTTGTGTTGCTCTTTAATTATTCCAAATTAGAGTCGAGCGGGGATTCTCTGGGGCTTTAATTAGAGACAGAATTAAAGTTATGTAAATACACTCTCACAGTCTTATAAATAGTTGCGCGCGTGCATGTGTTTATGTGCATCTAGATTATCATTATTATTATTTTTTTTCTTGCTTTCCTGAAATCAAAAATGCCCCAAAGTCTTTTGAAGTTTTTCAAATGACTCCACAGGGTGGCGCTCCCCCGAGGCGATGGCGCTGCGATGCATTTTTTTTTTTTCAAAGGGGAACAACTTCCAACTATTTCTGTTCTCAACGTGGCATTTATTTATTTAGCGAGGACTCAAAATCTGTCACCCGCGTTTTGATTCCCTCGCACTGTTTTTTTTTGTGGGAAAACTTTTGTGGGGTGACATAAGAAGATAATACAAATCGCAACGAAATAATTGACATGACTTGGAATAGCATGAACTGCAAAACTACATTCAAGTTGTCATAAATATTATGAGATGCTGTTTAGAATATTTTGGGGTAAATACAAATATTGTATTTGGTTAAATAATTCTTGACAATTCAATTTTCCAAAGTGTAAACATTTAAATACAATGTTGTAATATCATTTTTTAATCATTACCTGCAAATATGTCAATGCTTTATGAGCTGAATTGAAATATAATTATGATTTTATTTCACAGTTAAAGTAGAAGCTATGAAAAAATAAGAATGATGTTTTTCTCACACACAAAACAAAATCTATCAATTTACTTATTCAAAGTAAAAAAAGAACTAATAACAATAAATATCTCATCTTTTTAGTCTATTTAAGTGTACATACCGCAGATTAATGATGATTTTCACAACTCCTTGTAAATCATTAAAGTATTAAAAATACATAAAGGGAAATAACAGAAAAAGAAGTACGGGCATGGTAAAAGTCATTGAGTCATTTTAAAGGGGAAAAAAAAGGACAAAATAGTAAGTATGAAAAGGGTGCCATCTAAATCCTTTTGTTAAAATCTTATGTTAAAATATGATCATAAGACAACCGCCAAGAATTTAAAAAAAAAATTAGGCCGGTATTAAATTTAGAAGCGCTCCACATGGGAGCAAAGCATTGTTCCGTCTATAAAAGATGATGTATATCTGCAATTATCTCCTTAAACTGGGTCACAATGATCCATAACTTCTTTTCCACAGCTGAGCTTTTTCAACAGGAGGGACAAATTTAGCTTGTTTGGAAAACCAAAGGACTCATTAGTCATTTACTACTTTTCTATTGAAATGCCATAACGCAAAAAGTTCACGCTTTAAGCGAGACTTAAGCTATCATGGACTATCTCAACCCAAAAAATAAATTTAAAAAAATCAACAACTTGGCTATTTTCTTTCCCGACTTTTAACTAAATTTCCACGGGCAAATATTGCGCATTATCAGTGCACAATTTTTACGTATTTGCAAATCGATACCTGCATTTTAGTGCCTTATCCGAGCTCCTTCAAATACGTAGTGGTGTCGATGCCGTACTAGTATAAGTAAGGTAAAAACAAAGTCATGTTAAGCCAGACGATCCCCGAAATTCACCACAGGAATGATTACACTTTTCGGAGTCGGTCGTGACATTTCTCCCAGTTAATTATTCATCATGCTTTTTCCCCTCTGTTGCCCGGGGGGTAGCTCTGAGACGACTCGACAGGAGAGAAGCAGCTCCCATCTTTGCATCATCATAACTCAAGCTTTTGTGTTTTTTTTTTCCTAGGCTCCCCCCACCTTTCTCCTCCAAACACTTTCACTTCCTTTCTTTGACTTCATCTCCATGTGAAGCTTTGCTTCCATCGTGGCTGGGGAAGATTTCCAAATGTGGCCAGGTTAGCCTCTATTGCTTCACAGCATTGAAGATTTTTTTAAAAAGAAAATAGAAGTCCATTTCTAAAATGGAAAATACAACAACAAAAATCCTACAGTTTCCTGCATGGAATTGAAAATGAGTTTCCTTCATTCGAACTTCTCGCCCATATTCAATCCTATTTTTAACGTCAACTTGATTTCACGTAGGCCGGACCATTTTAGATATAATATTTAGATATATTTTTTTATAAATGGATTAAAAGAACTGGATTAAAAGCCCTGAATATTCAGTTTTTTATAGATCTAAAACAATGTTTATTTTAGCTTTTTTAAAATATATTTTTAGATTTTTCAAAATGATTTTTGAACTAAAACACAGAAAAAAACGATTAAAAAATTACAATTATCAGGAAATTTAATATACATCTATACTCTTCATTTTAATTTGATCCTAAAACAGAAAGTCGGCACTCATGATTTAAAAAATGACAACAACAAAAAATCGAACAGCGACTTTTAGCGTCGTCGTGCAAATGTTAACTCTGCATCCACTTTGAATGTGTTCCGGGAAAAGTACAACAGGGTTGACTTCTTAAAGTTCACTTCCCATTTCCTTAGCCAGGGGGTAAGGGCGCGTGGCCCGGGGGGCGGAGCCTACTTAGTTTATTGACGTCAAACGTCATCCGCTTTGAAGGGTAAAGCAAAAAAAAGCTTTGCCATTGTCGTTTCGAGCCAACCTGACATCAAAAGAGGAGAAGAAAAGAACAGACAGGTGCGCGCTGAACTGTGACACCCTAAGACCCCGCCGCCGCCGCCACCGCCGCCGCCGTCCTGTTCCCGAAGGCGACGGTGACATTTGGCGGGACAAAGAAAGAAAGAAAATAATTGTCTGATTCTGTCACATCTTCCTTTTTTCCCCCCACGGTGGATCCCCACCAAACAGACTGCCTGTTGGTTATCGAGGCCATCCCCCCTTTTAAATCTCCGGGGGGACGCGACAAGAGAGGAAGGAGGTTTTAGAAACTCGCAATCCCGCTACACGGGAAAGAAAAGAGGCCTGTTTTTTTTTTTGTTTATTTGGGTTTACTTAGCCGGTGCATCATATTTGAGTGGTAAATAGGACAAGTGGTAAAAAAAACAACATCTTGATCCCATGAGGGCGGCTGGAGTTTGACGGAAATGACTGAATACCAAACGAGGTGTAATTTTCCTTCTTCTGGAGGAAGAACGCTCCTGTGCACTTTACGGCGTGATGGCTGGGTATGCGCTTCTTCCCCAGGCGGAGTCTAACTTGGGAATAATTATTGCGGGAGTGTTTGTTCACTTTGCCCACAGCGCCCTCATTACGCATCTAAGGAGCAATGTTGCATCCAGTTTTGAAATACTTACATTTTTGGGGGGAATAAATTATACAAAGAGCTACTTTTTGTTGGGAGTATTACCACAAAAAAAAATTGTGATGACATTTGACGATTAGTTTGTTTACCCCTTGGTCAAAGGGATTTAAGACGTCCCTTTTTAAAAGCCGTTATTTCAATTTCCTGTAGCGGTAAACAGATGAATGGCAGATAATGACTTGCTATTTTGTATTTCAAAAGATATACAAACAGAAAGCTTTTTGACATTGTAAATTGCAGATGACAATACTGAAGAAGAAGAAAAAAAGAATATTTGACAGCAAAAGCAGAATACCATGGTAACAAGAAAGAACCATATTGTTGCTATTGTAAATTGCATTTTGATTCAAACTAAGCATTTTGTCATTCCGAAGAAGCCTTGACTGGAACTTGCAGACCAGGGTGATCCGAGCATTCCTGACTTCCTTAAATTCCCTTATTAAGACCTCCATTGGGTAAAGTTAGTAGGCTACAACAGACAAAGATGGAGAATAGTTGCTACCAATGTTCCCTCAAATTGTTCATTTGTCTGGGCATACAGACCTGAACTGACTGAGGACCACTGTGAGCAACATCATAAGTGCTTGCTATGGCCACACACCAGGACCAGCACACAAGTGCATGTCTACTACCCATAAAGAAGAACTTCAACTACTGACACTTAGTATATGAAAAGCATGCTTGATAAAACTTGCTTAGAACAGAAAGACCAGGACCTGGACCAGATCCTCCAGATACAGACTGGGTTCTGCAATGTTTGCTGGAGACAGCACGACTCATAACTCAGTGAGTTTGCAGCACCCATAACTTTACTCGTGAATAAAGCGCCACCAGTGTTAGATCTTTCCAGGACCAGCTCAGTTTACGCTGAACTTTAGTTGGCTCAACTCCCTCCTCTGATCCCGCCAGCTGTCACTTGGCCCAGTGTTACCTCCCAGCGCTCATTCCAAATGAATGAATGCCGGCACGCTCGGTCGCTTGTTGACGCCGACGGTGTGAGCTCAGAGACAACTACAAGCTAGGGAAACAAGTGCGCCGCCTGTATCGACTGGTATCACATATTGAAATTTCAAATATCTACGTAACAACTATACTGTAGACCTCTTGACTGTATTTTGCAATATCTGTACAAATTAAGTAGTCTTTCATACCATACAAACAAAAAATTATTTAGTATCTGGTTAAAAAAGCCACTTTAGGTTTTAAAGTGTCCGTAAAACCATTGTTGAAATGAAATGGAATACTATGAAGTGTGATTCAGGGATGTTTTTTTGCGGGCAGATGATTCCTTTCTTCACTGTATCTAAGCCAGTTTTATTACCCATCCAGGAAAAGAGATACCATTCATGATTTGTGAGAGTGTCTCAACCATGGAAGAGAAATACAAAGTCGTTTGGATTCAACACCAACACTAGCCAACGTGCATGAATGTCTTCTCGGGGAACCACAACAGTCAGATTGTGATCGATTTCATTCTACTTCTTCATGCGGTAAGAAAATAGACCTGTTACTCTCCCCCTAGTTTGTCAATTCTACTTTTACCACGAATATTCTTACCTCTTCTTCAATACAAAGAGAAACTATTTTTTTCACAGCTTCTACCACCTTAAATCCGGTTCCCCAAGGATTATGTTTTCCTTAATAGTGGCGAGTGTCATGCTTATTGGCACTTGTTAATGATTTAGCAGCACAACAACAAATTTAGACTTCATCACTACATTGCCCACCCACGCCATCTATTTTCCTGCCGCGTCATCAATGACGTCAAGCATGAAACATCGCAGATAAAATAATGCTACGCGGATAATTTAACACTGAGGAGGCAGTAGTAAAAAATGTTTTTAAAAAAAGCCAACAGGATGACACATTCACTGGAATGATAGATGGGTGTGCTTTTTAATTACGATACTTGCACCAAGATGGCTATGTTATGTGCTTGTACAAACCAGAAACATTAGCTCCATTAACTTTGGAAGATAGTATTCCTTGCTAGTATGAGTACAGCAAGTTATTTCTAATGTAAAGTTTGTGTGGTGGTTGTGAAATGAATTTTGGGAAGCACATTAACTTAAGGCGTATTTACTTAAAAACTAAGCGATTGATTTTAAGACTGTGGAAATGATATTCTATGGTGTACTGAGGAAAAAAACAGTTGAATGTGTCCTGTTACATTTACCGTAGATGTCAAAATATCATACCATCAAAGTTGGCAGTGGTATTGTGACTGCATGGTTGTATGCTTTGCTACTTCATGAACTGGACGACTTAGCGGGATTGGTGGTTTTGGAAAGGAATTTGGGTAGATGCAGGGTTCACCATCATCAAATCATAATTTGGTGGCTATTTTTTCCAGTCTTTTCTCCTTGATTTTCAAAATAGAATTCCTGAATCTTCTTTAATATTCATGACATGTCAGATTTGAGAACCTTTACCATTTAAGATGTGCGGCTCAAAACAATCAGAGGAATCCGCGTTCCGATGAAAGAGGACCTTGTACACGACACAACTGACAGATACGAGATCAGACCTACTTGTAACCGATGGACACTTGCATTTAATTTGCCGCCCTGAGGGTTTGACCTTGCTTTTGCGGGAGTGTGTGAACTGACAACCCCACTCCCCTTCAACAAAAAAAAAAGACAGGGAGCTTGACAGAATGCAGATGAGACAAGAACCCATGAGGACGCCGGACAACAGGAACCAAAAGAAAGCCTTGGAGCCATCTGTTTGATATTCTGATTTCAGTTTTTTTTTAATGTTACAAGAATCCAGATCGAACAAGTGTCTAAAGGGAGCCTGCAGCAGTGTTAGCTTGACAAGACATGGCTACGTGTTCATCACTAATTAAACGCCAGGCATCATTAGAAGGCATCGTCTTACAAAGGCCTCAAAGTTTTAGAAATAATAAATAAGAAATAGAAATAACTATTGATGACAACTCATATTAAATATTTCAAGGCATCAGAAAAACAACTACTATTGATTAATAATTCAAGCGCCCATGTTTAGGTCTGACCTGATAAGCATATAGTCATGTTTGAGACTTAAACATGTTTTTTGACAGGTTTTAATGCCTGGAGTTATATTAAATATTTTATAATCATGAATATCACTTGCAGGGAAAGAACAACAGAAGCAGAACGTGACTGCTTATCAGTGCTGTGAGACAGAATATTTTAATGGAGTGTACATGTTGATCATGGCTTCTTAAAGAGACACTGAACAAAACGTTCTTAATAGCCCGTATCGTAGGTTAACAGTCTGGAACATTTTAAAAATAACTCTGTTATGAGCACTTCTCTGTTTAAGACTTTTAGCCATTAGAGGTCTGAAGAGGCAGTCAGTCTAAAAGCTATAAGCAATTGGGATGTAAAATATGCAGACGACTGCTACTACATTTTCGGCTTTTCCCGAGAGGGGTCGCCAACGCCAATCAATTTTGCCACCCATTCCTTTGCATAGTGTTACGAACATTACTGTGTTTGAGTGGAAGCCCATTCTGCAAAGATGTGATGGACAGTAACCATTAGGAATCTGTTACTGAAAGTGATGTATTGATACCGACGTCACACGTTAATGTGTTGCATTCACGTAGTTTGTTCTGTTTAGATATAGTTTAAAAAGTAAGAAAGGGCGAGTGGCACCGTCCATAGAATCTACATATACAGGTTAAAAAAAAAGAGAATTTAATTGATGTTTCGAGAGATAGGCAGGACCAAGTGTGCTTTCATTAGCAGCCTAATCATCAAATCTTCAATTGCACCCTCTATAAACGCAAGTATAGCTCCTTTCATTTGGCTTTGTCATTCTTTAGCCATGTTAAAACAAGTCTGACTTCAGCCTTAGTGTGGGAGAAATAGGCAAGCGATAAGGGGGTATCAAATGAAGCACTCAGGCTTGGTGGAGAGGTGGGCTAGGCTTTTCTCCGCTCCCTCATACATAGCGAAATAGCGAGCCAATTGTGGCAAATGGTGTCTATCTGCCGTCCGCCGCGGCAATCTGGAGCAGATGGAGTGTCTGCCACGGCTGTGATTGGGCCGGCCCTCGCGAGGTATGACCGAGACCGGGTGAGGCATGGCGTTGTCAACGCCGTGGCCGATTGGCACGGGCCGGAAACCCCACTACTAGCGGCTTTCATCACTGAGCAGGAATGACGCCGGTGAATAATTGATGCAATTGGAATGGCGGATTGAAAACACTTAGGTGCTCTCTGAATAATAGATTACAAAGGGGGATTGCAGTCCTCTCTTCTTGGTCATGCAATCATGCTATCATATCACTTGCAGACACTCAATCACGTGCAGTCTTTTATTAACTCATCGGCCGCCATTGTCGGGGATGGATGTTCGAAGAATTAGAGATGGTCGGAAGTGATCATTTGCTGGAATGAATGACGTCAATCACGTGTTGAAATTGAGAGCTCTTTTTGAAAGAGCATTTTTCGACCAAGTGCTTGTGGATTTTTTTATGGTTTTGTCACAAAAGCCAAGAGCGCAGGAAAGAATTGAGGCTCTTAAAGCAGGTAATTACCTGCTTGGCTTCTCCGCCGCAATCATATATCGGCACTATTGTGGACACTTCCGCCAACACAGACGTGTTCCATCGAAACGCACAAATGGCTATTCGGAAAAAAGATTGCCAATATAGAACGAAAGGCACAAAAGGAAAGTGCGATCATTAGAGCAGTTTGATGTTTGAGATGTCGAAATAAATTACCCAAACAGTGGATGTCTCCGTTTTAACTGATTGGGAAACAGGACACAAAGTTCTTGGGAGAGATAGCGGCATTATTGTTAAAAAATAAAAAGCCGACTGCTATTTATACAAACAAAAACAAAATAAAAATCTAGCCATTTTTTTATTATTTTGGTTAAACAAGACTTTTTCAAATTACTGGAAAAAAAATTCCACGACGGTTTACTTGATCACAACTTTGAGGCTTTAAGGTGTAGAACTTCAAGCTATGCTATTATTAGCACGTAGGTTTTTGGGAATTCCTAGTGAATCACTGTAGTTCCAATAAATCTGCTACTTCATATGCATAAGAGTTAGTAATAACACTGAATAATCATATGACAGATCTGTTTGCTGCGCCCACCTGCGTTCACCTGCGGGTGACCCCTAAAGTCGGCAAAAAGCTCTTTTGCTCTCACTTTCTGCCCACACAGTCGGCCCCTGCGCCTCATTTGCCTTTTGGCTTTCTACCCCGAAGCCCCCCTGCCGCTTGCGCATAATTACAAACCACCGCGGATGCAGTTTAATTCCGTACTCCAAGCCCAGAGTGCCGCGATAAAGTGTTTCGCCGAGAGTGTTTGCCACAGGCTGCGTTTGACTAAAAAGACGTTTACCACGACGGCAGTACGCCGTCTGTGGAGTTCATACTTAGCGACAGATACATTAACTTGAAGTAGAGAATTTGTCCGTGGGGTCAGAAACGAGTGGGAAAAATCTGGGATGACAGAGTGCTGTTTTCTTTTGGATGTTTTTTGCATTTCACCAGAGAGACTGAAGCAAATTTACACTATTTGGGTAATTTCAAGTGTTTGAGTTACCTTTTTAAAAGGGATATTGTTTACTAAATAAAGAATTTAGTAGTAATAAGACTTTGGGACATTAGCCAATCGCTGTCAACCATTCCCAGGTCAAGTTAGCTGGACGCCGTCAATAGCAGCCAATGAGTTAAGATCATTAAACAAATGCAGGAAATATCAAAATGTAGTTTTTAAATGGAAATGTTATGTCTTTATGAGAAAAGTATTTTAAAACTGTTTTGAATTTGTCAATCTTTGCCCTTATATTGCCTTATTTTCACATAATACACCTGTATGTACTATATTTTAAATATCAGTATTGATCGACGTACTAAAATATATAAAGCAACCTGATTGGTGTTCAAATTGTGGTGGTTCTGTCTCAACTTTTTTTAATGCCAACTCGATCGATCAGAGGAATCCTGAATCCCGTTTTAGTCTTTTGAAAAACGTGAGTGCTGCTTAGAATTAGCCCCGAACAAAAATTCAACAAAAACAAAGAAATACGAGCTAGAGGCTCGTCTGATTTCGGCCATGGACATAAAGAGGTCACGCTAGTCCAAAGGGTCGCGAGCAGCGGGGGAAAGTGTTCCATTAAAAAGAAGCGGCGAGGCACAGCCACCTCCGTTTTTACGGCCACGGCGAAGGACTCCCATTGGCCGTGGAAGGGAGAAGGTCGCCTATATAATATACGAGAAAGGTTGACACTCCAAAGGGAGGCGCTGCCAGTTGAAAGCCGACTTTACTGGAGGCCTGTGCAGTGGCCAGTGGCTTTTAAAAGCAAGTCAAGGAACCCGAATACATATTTTGCAGGAAACACATTTGAATGCCACTTGAAAGCACAAATATAAATCATGCAGATCATTATTTTCATCCTTGCTATTTATATAGATAGATGGATAGATATACACATACACAGTATATACACCCCCCCCAAAATACATATACACAGGGTAACAGTAAAATTATAAACTAATTATATAATATAAAGCAGAACTGAGGTTGAGTTCAGAGTCGTGCTAATTTGAGTTTTATCTACATGTAAACAATTTTTGGCCATGTTGATTTTTAGTACAATTAATTTGATTTAACATCAACATTTTAATAATTATTTTGTTTTGCATTAGGATTGATGCTCAAACAATTGACCTACCGTCATAACATGAGTAATTGCACTCAAATTTTACTTGGTATAGAATTATCAAATACTATTTTATTATACAATTTCGTGCACTGGGGGAGTGGTTAGCATGTCTGGCTTGCAGTTCTGATTTCAAGTGTTTAATCCCTGGCTCTGGCTATCCAATATGCAATTTTCTTGTTCTCCCTGGCCTGTATTGGTTTTCTCTGGGTACTTTTTCCCAGATCCAGAAAAACATTCAAGGACACGTTAAGTGTGATCGTTAGTGTGAAAGATGGTTTGTCTATCTGTGCCCTGTGATTGGCTGGCAACCAGTTCGGGATGAACCCAGTGACCCTTGTGAGGATTACTGGCATGGAAAATGAAGTAATTCAAAGTAGGGTAAAAAAAAAAGTGAATCATGGCATCTATCGACTCTAAAGGGACATATTTGGAAATTGGTCATGCATTCAGTGGAATGACGCAGGAGCACAATGGAGCAGAAAAAATAAACTCAAGTGTCCTTTTGTGTATTACACGCAAGTGTTGCTGTAGCACGGCGACCGTAAAAGGCAAAATACGTTGTATTAAGAGCCATAATGCTGACAAATGTGGTTGATTGGCGGCGGGCAAACAAAACACATGTACGCCCTTATGGATTGTCATTATGGCAAAAAGTAAAAAGAATTATAATGTGCCTACTCGAGTGTTTAATGAGCCAGCTGTACAAAGCATGAAGCGAGACCTCATCAAATTCATTTGATACACAACAGCTTTCGCCCGAGGACGTGAGATACACCAGCGGATATTATGGATGGGTTGCGACGTTGTCGGGGAAGAAACGTGCGAGGAAACCAGCCTCCAACCATCAACTTTCTCTCAAAATATAAAAAGCTAAATAAAATGCTCACAAGGCATGTTATTGCTTTTACTGTTTAAAATGAAGTTGAGTAAATAAACGATTGATAACTAAAATAATTGGCACAATCTTTCTGATTAGGCTGAAGCAACTTTGATTTATTTTTCTTCAAGCAATCCATCCAATTAATCCAAATGACCCACAGATAATAATAATAATAATATTTTGAATGTACTGCCATTGGAAATGAACATAAATTCAACATGTCAATCAGGCAGTTTTTAGTAACAGCAGAAGTTTTTTCTTTTCTTTCAGCATAACTCTATTACTACGTGTTTTTAACAGTGGTGTGCCGTCAGGGCCTTCAATGCCTTCTCTGCTGGCCTAAGAAATATCTGAATCACAGACTGATGTTAATTATATTTTGTCCATGAGTACTCATTAAATAATTCCAAATTGTCTATTAGCTTCCTTTCATTGCTTTTCCCCCTGGTTGCACTGCTTCCAGATGTGTGTTTTCATATTGAAGCATTTAACCAATCACATTTCAGGCATTTTTTGTTGCCAGGGTCAGAAATCTGCCTCAAAGCCTTCACAATCAGTTCTGCAGGCTCTGCTGCATTAAACAAGTGTCAAGAAGACTGTTGCTTTAACCAATCACAATTCGATTTGGTGACACCAAGATCTTCTCGCAGGCGTAGGGATACGTCATCGCTTTCACCAACTATGATTGGCTATTGATAGCGTGGACTAGCCAGAGCTACCAAAGTGTATCTGGAGCGAGCTGCACAAGCAAATATATTGTTGTGTTGATTTAATAGCAGTTTTGTCAACCCGCAATGGCTGAAGGAGGAGAAGATATGGATTTGTTTGCAGATTGACTGTCAAAGCCATTTTCAAGATGGACTTTTCAAGAAAAAAAAGCATTGCATCATTAAGAAAGGTCGGACAACTCCAAAGCAAGCAAGCCTGTCACACCTGGGAACGAACATTTTCAGCACTAAATCGAATAAAAATGTATGCCAGAAATAAGACAGGACAGGCTCGACATTCAGCATTAGCTTCGATGGCGATAGAAAAGGAGGAAAGAAAGGAGGATGGATATTGCGTACAATTAAAAAGGATTTTTGGTGAGTAAAATATGGATATATTGCTAAATAATATTTCAATTGTATGAAGTTATTATAGATTATTTTTTATGTGTCGCAGCTGTAGCTGCAGTAGAGGTTTTATAGCCATAAAATAGTTTTTGCTGAAGGCGTCACTAGGAAATGCACGGACCGCCACTGGTTTTTAATATACGTTGATAACTGTCAATTTTTCAGGATGAACTGGGAAGGAATGGTCTGAACCAATCCCAGTAACCAAACAGACTTCAAGGGTCAAACGGTTCCAAGCCAGGCTCAAATGGACGACGGAGCGTAGCTTTGATTGAGAGTCTTCGTCTTCAATGGCTCCTCCAAAAGCTTCATCAATAGGCTTCAGCAGAAAGCTAAATCGTTGCACCCACTTCTAGAGATGACTGACGACCTTTAACGAACGGTCCTCGTAAAGCTCTTCAACTCGATGGACAACTCGTCGTAGCGTGCCCGACAGAGAATATCGATGGATTCAGTTTAAACGGTTCTCACTCTACGGTTTTAGACTCCGTAGAGTACGCCATGTGAAAATTGCTTTCATCGTTGGCACTTGAAATGCTCCCCCCCCCCGGTGCGCTGTGAGTTTATCTATCCGTCGGACTACCCCAACCCTGGGGAAAGCGTCTCACCGTCGGGGGAATCAACGGCGACAGGACGCGCTTGAAGGTTGCCGTATTGATGTCGGCGTTTTAAAGAAAATCTGTTTCTCTGGGCCCTCTGAGCTCTTTCCATTAACGCGTCAGCTATTTTTGCTCACCGCAGGCATTTGTCCTCATTTTTTCTTGCCGAGTGTTTACATCCCCAGTCAGGCTTGACTGGTCAGATAAGCCAAAATGGAAGAAGAAGAATGCCATCTGGACTTTGTGGAAATGAACGAACATTGCGCGGGAGTTATCGACTAAAGACCGCTTAACCAAACCTACCAAAAGTTGACATAATAAACTTATTCATCTGAATCGAAGGTTAAAATAAACACACTTGCTAAAAGCCACGTACAGAGCCGCTAGTATTTCATATCACCAACCATATGCATAATATAATTGCATTGGATTTGAGATTAGTCCATCTTTGAAGGAGAAAAATATTCGAAACGGAATGTCTGCCTTTCAGTAAGTCGAAAGAATCACCACGATTTAAAGATTCAAAATTTTACCAGTTTTTTTGCGGCATGCCAATGTAGGCTTTTCAGTGGCAGGCAAACAATGCACGTTAACACATTTCGTGACTACAACCCGCCCCCCAAATTAAATGTGTTTTTCAGGCTGTAAAGAATGCCCTTTTTTTGTTGTTTTACAGACACGATGCTTGGGTGAGAGCTAAAAACCGCTGCGCTGGAGAAAATTGAGAAAATGATGGATTGAGAGAGATGAAATCCTCAACAAATGGTGCTCTTCAAAAGAAAGAAAATGAAAATGTAATAGCCATTTCTGTTTATGCTTCCCACTGGGAGCATCTCTCAAACGAATAACACGAAGGCATGAAAATTTTGACATTTCAACAAACACTGCCACTCATGATCTGAAGCGAGACAAAAAAAACTGTAAGAATGCTGGGGGGGGAAAAAAAATGAAAGATGCGCTACTAATTAGCGCTGTACGATGATGCCATTCATATTCCTATTTGTTGTTTTAGTAAAAGCGCTCAGTATTAATTGTCGCGGAGTCATTTTTCATACTGCCGCCATCATTTTGGAACTGTTCGGTCTGGACTCGGCCCAGGGCTAAAGAGAAGGCAATTTGTAGAGGAGTGCAATATGTAGAGAAAAAATAGAGGGATGTGTCTTCAGAGGTGGCGGGCTAATAACACTTGTGAGCATTATTTGTCTGCAGGCGGAAGCTGCAATGACTCGCTCTCTTACTGGCGCGCTCTCTCCAGACTCAATCCATTTTTCATTTTTTTGCCCCTAGGGCAATCGATGACGAGACAAAAGTGCACCCTGGGTGAGCCACAAAAGGCTACAAGTGGAACTTGGCCGCTGGCTCCTTTGCCTTCTGTGTACTCATAGCGGGAAAGCTGGGTAACCCTCCGTGCTTTTGCCGGGATATAGGCGGCTTCCCGTCGTGTCTGTTGTTTTCAATTGCAAGTGCCAGCGTTTAGCAGCCGCAAATCCACAGAAATAACAAGAGACTAGCAGGCAAAAAAATAAATATCTGAGAAGATTTGAACCCAGAAGGCAACCTTTTGGATTTCTTGCTTACTGGGAAAGGTTGACGAGGGGTGTTAAGAGAAGTGCCGTATAGGGGGCAAAGTCTAACAAGATCCAGATCCATAAAGGTTGAATCACGGCAACAGGCTACTTCAAGATCCAAAAGGCTTTTTTTAGTTCAGCTTTTTAAGCGAGGAGTCCTAATCATGTCTCCGGTTAGCCCATATGTTTCACGCACCACTGAGTGGGTTACTTGCCTTGTGGCTGGAGAGCCAAATGTGGCCACACTTCTCTTAGAATGGGGCGACCTTTGGGCAGACAGATGACCAACTTGCACCACAAGTCCAAAGAAGTGAACTGTATGATCCGTACTATTGTTTGCAGTTTAAAAAAAATAAAAAAAAATACAAAAAGAGGGAATATTGTGGCACCCGTTATTCTAGATAACATCCAGAAAGCTATCAGACAATGTGTTTTGGCCAAAACGATGACCAAAGGGAGCAGATGTCCTTCATGTTTTCACTGTACTGTGTTCAGCCTATAAAAGATGCCAAGCTTTGCAATAAATCGGGTCTTGCCTCCTGTGCATTTTGTTCAAAGTCCAATAATTGAAATTGACAAACAATGCCTAAAAGAATCTCCTTGATCTTGGAGACAGCTTCTTTAGTTGGACATAGCTCTACAATGCTCCCTGTCCAGAATTTGGACCCTGTCATCCTGGAAAGACTGACCCACTGTTGATTCTGGACCCGAAGAAGCCGCCCTACAATTGCAGAGCAGTTTCTAAATCTGAAGAATAGTTATCTCTCTAAATTGTCCATCGGTTATTGTAATTGGTTCTCTCGCCATAAGAATGAGTCATGCTCTTGCCTCAGTTGTTATTTTAGTTGGAGGCTATTTGCCCAAAATCTCTCCGGGCTCACACGCTCCATTCCAAACATTAGGTCCGCTCTGCCTTGCGAGGGCAAGCTCCCCGGGGGCGCATTGCACTCCTAAAGTGTTCGAGAGAGTGCTTTTTATCTCGAGCGCCGATGAGAGAGGACGTCTTTCACGTCCGGGAACCTTGAGCGTGCATGTGATTTGAGACTGCGTGTGTTTGCGTCACCGAGACCAAACTTCTTCTTCTTCGGCTTGCATTTGCGCTTCCAAAGTGATGTGCGGCTAAGATGAGAGGTTTCAAAGACGCACACAAATAACACAGTTACAACAGTGAAAGCTCATTAAAATCCTGAGGCTGAAGCTGAATTTCCTCAGGAAACAACATCCCAGCAAACGATTATATTTTTTGGCGAAATGGGGACAGCTGTGTCTTTGAAAAAAAAAAAAAAATCGGAGTTGGTACAAAGTATGTGAAGTTTGGGAAAGTAAGTAAGTTGTTATTGTTGTTTTTTTCTCCCCTTCTTTGTGTTGCGACCTTGTCTGAAAGACATCCGAAGAACCTGGGGGAAAGTCACAGCTTGAACTGGACTGACTGCAGAGGAGGAGAGCTTACTAGATTTTTTTGAAGCCTCCGTTCTGATAGGTTTTAGGGAATCGGCTTCTCTGAAAAGGACACCGAGGGCAAATTCCAATAAGAAAGAATATTTACTGAAAAACAATGGAGCGAAAGGAAGATAATCATTCTTTGTGCATTTCTCAGCATTGGACAGAAAGATTGCATCCGAGAAGAGACAAACTTTATCCAATACGAAACTAAGGACCCAAGTGGGAATTTTATCTATAAAAGCACAGTGTGATATCTTCGCGTACGCCTCAATTTTGAGAATCGTTGTTACGCTTAAAAATCAAATTGTAAAAAAAACACCTACCATTTTCTCAGCATGACAAATTTGATTCAACAAGAAACTACGGGCTACATTTTATGTTATCCCCTTCAGTACATTTTGAGAATTTCCACTTACCTTGATCGTGTGCCTTATCTACGTTCCCCTACCTCAGCAGGACAAATTTTTATCCAATACGAGACTATGGACTGTATTGCCTATCAACTACTGTACACTAAGA
The DNA here is from genome assembly GCF_051989625.1 of Stigmatopora argus. NCBI lineage: Eukaryota > Metazoa > Chordata > Actinopteri > Syngnathiformes > Syngnathidae > Stigmatopora > Stigmatopora argus. The sequence continues at coordinate 3,590,760 of NC_135402.1, forward strand.
TCGTTTTATAACCACTTTAATTTTGGGGCATGACTATTCCAGTGTAAAATTGGCTATGAATGAACACCATCTCAGCACGAGATGCATTTTATCCAACGGGAGACTAAGGCTAATATGCTTAGCTATGGTGAGCTCCAACATTACCAAGTGTAGTGTTGTGGCACTTACCGAGCCAGTGTTCACCAGTGATTTTCCCAAATCCCTCGCGGTAGGACTCCCAAGCCCGGAAGAAGCTCACCGAGCCGTCCTCCCTGCGCTGGATTACCTACACAGGACAAGACAAAGCGAGACGAGGGGGTGAGCAAATGAGATGGAGATCCATCCAGCATTTTAACCCATCCCTGTGATGACTCCTTCAAAGCCCTCTGCTGTTGGCTGGAGCTCATCGCACGGGAAAAGAAGCCAGCATATGAAGAACTACGTAGCCAAAAGGACATCAATTAAATCACGATCGAATTGGAGTGAAGTTCAGAGTGTACCCTGTGAAAATTATTCTCCACGCTTGAGGAGAGCAGGGCTTCAAAATACAGCTGGTTTAGTTTTATTGGGCTTTTCCAGAAGAGACAAGTAGAATACATACACAATCTATCCATTAAAAATGATATTTCGACTGGAGGCAAATGTGTGCAGGTCGAAAATCATTCAAACTATCTTAGAACCCTGACTTTTATCAAAATATATTTCATATCAATTGTCCGGTCCACGATGAATATTGACAAGGTTGAACACAAGTAAGCACGCCAAGACAGATGAGTGAGATTTTGACGCTTCTGCAGAAGGAGAGCACGGAGGGAGAACAGACAGAGTTACTCTGCGTAAGACTCCGGTCAATCTTCGACTGTTTCCGTTCTCCAATGTTTGACGACTCTCCTTCTGCATCAACTGTTTAATTAGGGCAAGATTGCGTGACACAAATTCTCTATGACAAAGGACATACAAATTCTCTATGACAAAGATGCAGCAGGGCTGTGACACCGATGAAGGCTGTGACACAGATTGAAGGCTGTGACACGGATGAAAGCTATGACACGTATTCAAACATTCTTTGTTTACTTAAGATTATTTGACATCAATGCAACAAAATATCCGATTTTTATATGTAATCCTTCTAACACGGTACAACGGCGGATATGACTCAACAACATCTGGCCAGATGAAGCCAGCTTTACCAAATTATTGCACTGTATTCTTTTCTGCTCAACCAAATGACCGATCACGCTACATTGAGTGTTCGCATGCACAATTCCTTTTCTACCGTGACATGTTTTCTTTAGCAAAGTTGTTTTCACTCCAGACGGCGCAAATATCCTGTTTTTGTGTTGACAGATTGAGTCGTCCTCTAAATTGAATTCAGTTGACAGCGTGAGTGATGGAGCAACAGTGAACAATGCACCGCATCAAAGGATAGCCAGTTTCACCCGGTTATTTGGTTTTATTTCATAGCTTTTCTCCTTCCTGTTGCTGACCCCGTTTTTTTCTATTGTCTTGATGGGGCTCTTAGTGGGCATTGACCTACTTTTTGTCAACAATCGCTCTGATTGGGGTCTTCTGTGGCGTTTACTTGTGAGGTTTAAGAGCGCCGAGGAAAAATGTAGACTGCAAAGTTACGAGAAGTTTACCATTTCTGGTATGCAAAAAAAAAAATGATATGAGAATGGACACGGAAAATCATTTTACACTCACAAAGCGGAAGAAATAATATCAAATGCATGGTTGAGCTGAATGGAAATTCCATGTCAATGTCAAGAGCAACCCTTCGAAAATAGCTTGAAAGTTTTCAGAGGTCACCTCGAGCAGTTCTACGGACGTCTAAGTCAACTGCCGAGCTTTCGGGGGCAGCTGCAGGTTAAAGTGCCTTCGACCAGCTTCCCTCGCCTTCAATATCCGCCGTCCTTACGTGACCAGCAAGTTCTTTTCTCCAGTCTAATTACAAGGCGACCTTGGAGGTCACAATTTCCCCATCTTGGCGACAGGACAATTATTGCTCTCCTTCCCAGGCAACCATGAAAAACTAGGCGGATTCAAGTGTTTTGTTCCTCATCTTCTGTAGAGATCACAAGGATTTACACACAGATCTGTATTTTTTTTTTTAGAATAGTTTTATTCATTCAATTTCTAAACCGCTTAACCTAGTTTGGGTCCCACCCTGGGCAACACCCTAGACTAGTCACCAGCCAGTCAAAAGACATTTATAATAGTTTGTTATGCATCATTGGAAGACCAAAAAAAAATAGAAATTTCTCACGCAAAGCTGCAGTATTCACTAGAGAAGTAAAATGAAGTAATTCCTGGTTTGCTAGTTTTTACTACAGTTTTTGTACTTCCTAATCGAGAAGTGCGGTATACTGAAAATGTATTAATAGATACTGAAATGTCCGTCATAGTTTTAATACATTGAAAGTCTCTTCAGGCTGCTATCAATGCCAGTTACGAAGTCAAGGGTTGCTACGCTGTAAACATATTTTCTGTAATTTTCAACTCAAGACAGGCTCAGCACATTCTAATTTTTTCTCTCGTCTGCAATATTCGCGGTACCCTGAGTCTCACAGCTAAAAATGTCTCATGTTGACACCGTTTAAAGCATAAAAGGCGGTATGTCACCGAGCGCCAATGTTTGCACAAGACATCAAAACATAACCCCCTGCCGTTGCACTAGCTCCCAAAATCCTCACATCCTCACCGTTTAGCCAGAGGGCAACAGGTGATCAAAGTTGTGTCAGTGTCGAGGTGAAATACGTCTTACTAGGTTGGCAAGAAGTAAAGCCTGTTGCCGATACTGTAAATACTATTTAGACGTGCAAACTGCATCTAAATAAGCAAACCCTCAGTTCTGTTTACATAGATTTTGATTTCTTATTTCTGTGCACTGCTCGTTTGAATGAAAGATCAATATTTTCACCTCCCATAGAGTTATGAAAAAAATAGCAATCAAGGATGAATCTGGGCCAGTCGCAAGCTCTTTTCGTATTGCGCCCGTCTCCATTTTGCAGTTCAATCTCCTTCTCTGTGTGCAGCGCTTAGGTATTAAATTCTTTATACATGCTGTTCTACATGCTCCACAAAGCCTAAACAACCCATTTTCACTGCAGAATTACCTCTCGCCTTGTCTGCTTAGCGACCTATTCAGACATCAGAAAGAAAACTGTCAATATAGACACTTTGGAGCCGGTGGCAATCCGCCAGAAATTTGGAAAATAGGTGCAAGAATAAAAGAGAAAGGTAGCTAAAATTGAGGCTCAGAGCTAAGACGTTCTATATTTTAATAGCTAAAGTAACAACTTGTTCTTTCATTCGCACTATCCGCTTCGATTAGAATAAAGAAGATGTTATGCTAAAAGAGCTGGGCTATCCTAGTAAGGTTCCCCATCGCTTTAATTTTTCTCAATTTGTACTATACTTATAGTTTTTTTTCATAGTGTGGTTGAGCCTGTTACATATTGACGTGGAGCTTGTTTGAATTTTTATATTTGTCAGCACTGATGCTGTTTAAGTTAAGATGGAGAGATTGGTTAAACAAGTCGGTTGTGTTTTTCAGTCTTTGTTATTGGAATAACTGTTCATATGTTTCGTTAAAACACACCTATTTACCCATTTCCCCTTTTTATTGTTACTACTATACTGTATGTTTGTTCTTGGGTCTCTCATGAAATTAATTTAAAGACAAACCAGTGTGAGAAAAAAACGGTTATTGCCTAAAGGCATTATAATGAAGTTTTCAACTCACTACAACATAGTTTCTTGGCACTAGCATCCCTAAAATGGCAATAAAAATATCAAACGCAGGGCAAAGATTACCTACAAAATTTTGCACTAGTGAATTTGTGAGTAGCAAATATTAAAATGCAATTTTTGAAAGGTATTAAAATTGGCTAAAACATTGAAATTGTAAATCTTGGTTTGCCCTCAATTTAGTCTCGGCATTCTTTTCCGTATGAGCGGAAAATGTAGCAACATTTTCCTGACGTGACCCTTTAATAGAGAAGGTTAAGTTTAACATTCTTAACTTCCCAAATGCAAAAAAAAAAAATGGATTTACTACATGAGCTCACGCTTGAGCTGAACGGGCCTCGTTGACACGCTTGGTTGAACATCTTGACGTCTTGTGCATTAGCCGTTGCAGACAGCGTGCCCCCATTATTATGCTCGATCCCCTCCGTTGGAGTTAATTCTATAAAGCCGGCCTTTTTTTTCCTCCTCCACACTCTCCCAGCGCTCAAGTCTGGTTCAAATATGAAAATGTCGACTGAAAAACCAAGTCTGTGCGCGTGTTAATCCCAAAGTGTTGGAAAGGTTTATCCTGCGGCAAAGGCCCGTCCATCCTCGGTTTTACGCCGCATTGACAGTGTGAGGGATGCCAGCGAGGAAGTTTGGCTTTAAAGAATTGTTTTATCTCCAAGCGAAAGGCACTGACTGTTAATTGGGGGACTCTCAATTGGTATGGCTTTTAATGGCTGAGTCAATATGTTGGCCTTTTCTGTTGTTGTTAGTCCCTGATGGCATAATTCATGGCTGGTCTATGCTTCGAAATTATAGAGGTTCTTAAAAAGCACAGGAAATTGTGATGATTTATAAAATCTAGTAATTGATGCCGAGGGTAACAATGTTAATTTATAAAATCTAGTAATTGATGCCCTGGGTAACAATGCTGATTTTTGCTATTTCTAATAGTTTGGAACAGAAAATAAAACAGGCTATTGTTCCAAAAGAGTTACTCTTGCGTTGCCAGGTATTTTTCAAGCAGTTCCCACATTGGCAGCTGTTAAAAGACACGGTTTGGAGAGCAAGTGCATCCCAGTAGAAAGAATCTTGTCGAAGAATTTGAAACAAAACTGAAAAATATATATATTATGATTCGTATTCGTGGATAGACTCTTATAAAAAGACTCACTTATGGTTAGAGTTGAGTGTCAGTAGCATGGGACCCAAGAATTTGTCATCACTGGCAGCCAGACACACTTGGTTCATATACACAAAAGAAGCCTGAACTTGTCAAACATCCAACGTGTTGCCATTTCTCTTCCTGACAATTGATGTGACAAGCTGATGTTTGCCATCTCAACATCTTTGACTCAAAAGTGTGCCGATCTGAAATGATGTAACGCTCCTATATTGTTACGTATCCTCAACCGCCAATTTTTCGTTATAATATTTGACTCATTACACACCATTGACGATGCCTAACATTAAATCCTTTTGACCGGGAGAGTTGAATGACCTTAAATTTATTGAGTGCCCTGTAAGGCTTTAAAATGTGTTAACAACTAAATGCCTTGTTGCCATTCATAGGTTAGGTCCTCATCAATGAGTAGATTATACCCACTGAAATCTTTTAAAACAAATACTGCGTACTAGTCAACTTATACGTTTAACCCCGTAGTTTTTAGATCATTTGAAAATGTGTACGCCGTATAAAAACTTGTACGGGATTTTTTTAAGTACGTATTTTTGTAAAATCGATCTTGTTTTAGCCATTTCGGCTCTAATAAGGATCGTCTCGGTTACTGTTAGCAGATGAAAACGTCATCGTCGATTGCTAATATTGTGCTTTAAGCATGATATGCACATGCGCATTCCCCCATCATACATCCGCCTTTTCACTTTATAAATATAGCGTGTCAGCAAGCAATGTACCCAGACAGTCAAGCTACATCTACAGAATCTTGAATTTTGTGCATAATGATTGGGCACCCCATCCACTTGGATTTTTTTTTTTACTTTTACGTGCGCCCTATGCGAGTAAATATGTGCAACGTTGCATTTGTATGTACATTTTTCGCTTAATAACAGGAATTAATAAGGGGAGCAATTAGCCGAGGTTGACAGCTATGATACTGTAGTTTCGTGACAGTAGAGTATGTACTCCTGTTTTGGTTAACAAAAGTGTGAAATAGGGATCAAAAACTGAGGTTGTGTGTGAACAAAAATCCGTAAAGTAATATATGTCCCCCCCTAAACAAAACAACTCCAAGCTCAGTCAATCCCGTAGCAACATTGCACCCAAAGCTATGCCTTGGTCTCGTGGTTGGTTGGATTTGCATGCGTCGCATTAACCTCGCTGTAATCGCGGCAGTAGATGAAGGCTATTTAACAAGCCGCCTTAAGCACTTCAGCGGGATTTCTGTCAGTGGTGGGGAGTCCGCGGCGTGCGCAGATGGGACACGCCGTCAGCCCGACCGGAACGCGGGGCCAGAATCTACATAAGCTCTTTGAGGAGGGAAGACCGTTTGCGGGAGATTTACAATCTGGAACCAGAGCGGCTGGAAAGTAGGCGGCGTGCCAGCGGCATAGTATTAACGAAGGGGCGAAACGGCGCCCGAACGACGGCGATCTAGGTTTTTCGCGCCGTTTGCGTAGAACAAACGCAAAGAAAACTCCTGTTCTTTGATGGCAAAAATGCCAGCGCTTGCTAACAGCTCGATGAAGAATGTGATCATCGGACAAATTTGATGATGAAAGGCAGTATTGCAGGAGTACGCTTTTGCAAGCAAACATATGCCGGCGAATGTTTTATAATCCTATTAGAGAGACAGATGTGCTACAAACACGGCGGCAACAGGCGGCAGCAGACGGAGAAATGCAATCATCCCGCAGCATTTTCTTGCTTTTGCGTGTGTTTGAGCTGATAAGATTATTCCTGGCTTAAGCGTCGCATTGAAGAAGAAACCTTCATTTGCCATATGGGCACGGAGCTGGTTAGCTCAAGATGGACACACAAGGTGTGCTCATTCGTAATCCAGTCCAACTAAATTGTCATAAAAGACAATACGCATCCCGGCTTCCGCCACTTCAACCTGCTGGCCTCTGGAAGGCGCTACAGAACCATAACAGCCAAGACAAACAGACTCCAGGACAATTTCTTCCCAAGAACTGTCACCATACTCAATTCGAGTTCTGCACCTAGGACCGAATCAAGACTTATTACTACTACTTATACTACTTATTTATTATGTTGACCACTTATTTATCTAGGACTATTTATTGATTACTTATGAGTCCAACTAAATCGTCATAAAAGACAATACGCATCCCGGCTTCCGCTACTTCAACCTGCTGGCCTCTGGAAGGCACTACAGAACCATAACAGCCAAGACAAACAGACTCAAGGACAATTTCTTCCCAAGAACTGTCACCATGCACAACTTGAGTTCTGCACCTAGGACCTAATCAAGACTTATCACTACTACTTATACTACTTATTTATTATGTTGACTACTTATTTATCTATGACTATTTATTGATTACTTATTTATCATTACTATATATTGATTATCTATGTATTTGTTTGTTGTTGAGTCCATAGACTCAGCAAATGTCTCTAAAATCAAGGAACTCATCCTGGACTTCAGACGGAACAAGCTTCGCTCTGCTGATCTCACTGGGACTACTTATTTATTAGTTTCTTATTTACAAATTATGTATTAGTCTGTTTGTTGTTATTTGTGCGCTACATGGTGAACGCTTTAAATCTCATTATACTTTTATAATGACAATAAAAGACTTCAATTCAAAACAGAGCATTTTCAAGCCACCCTTGTGAAGCAATAAAGTCAAAACGGAAAATAATATTATTATTTGTGGTGTTACGTGACGATTATATCCCAATATTACATCGCACGATTCTCGCATGGGTTCAAAATTGATCTGTACACGTGTGGTTTTGGTGGGAATAAACAATTGGTGGCTAAATTTCCACTCCTATTCACTAGTCGGCAGCAGTAAGTCGTGATGCCCTGGAATGTGTAATTGGTTTAAAAAAGTGTAGCATTGGGATTAATGGGGACCGAATTGAATCGTGATCTGTGAATCATGATACGAATGGTATCGTGTGATTGTTGAGGTGCAGCTGATTTGTTGGGCAAGGGAGTCTAAAATGGCTCAACCTTGCTTTTCCTTGAGCTTTTCTTGACTTACTCTCTTGGCTCAATTGAGTGAGTGAAGTACTCTTACTTTGGCAGAAGTACAAGGTGGGCAGGTGGGATTAGCAGCTCAAATACATCAATGAGTCAAGGCATCAATGGTCTCCACAGTCATTTTCAAATGGCTTTTTTCATCCGCCGCTTGTCGTGACCGCTAAAAACTTTCTGCGCTGACCGTAGAACATAAGAGTCATTTTGATATTTCAGGAATTTGATTTCAGCATGAATGAAAACAGTAATATAGTCGTCCTACTTTCTTAGATAAAAGGGTCAACTGTCAGTTCTGCTTTTTTGGTCAGTAACAGAATTGAAATGATTTTTGTTTAATAGGATTGGAAAAATAAAAAAATCTATCGTGATATGGGTCATTTCATGTCATGGTAACAATTTACCGTGATATACTGTTGTAAATTGATGCCAAAATTCCCTTTTGGACTTGTGCCCTTTTCTAAAATGTTACAAATAATTGCTTGTGTCTTGTCCTTGTTAGTGGCTAATTCTTTACCAGCGTTGTAATGGTGTTTGCCATCTCATTATTTATTCATTTTCATGAATCATCCGTTTTATTTCCACCCATACGTTTGTGTTGTGTGCTTATTTATCCTCCTCCTTGTTGGATCTCAAGTTGTTGTTACGCATCATTGATTTCAAATTTTCAGTAGAGTCAGGAGGAGGATAAAATATTGACGATGGTGACGGAATTTTATTAATTTAAGAATTTACGATGATAAACTTCATTTAGGCAATGGGTATATCTATTTTGGCACAAGCGCGTATACGCTAGCTTTATTTGGAAAATGCTTTAAGTTATAGGAAACAAAAATACACGCAGAAAAGGAAATAAAAATGAAAAATGGCCAAATCGGTTTTCAAGGTTTGCAAGCTTACAAAACATTCATGAATAGGACAGGTGCAATGCTTTTTATTTCTCCATTTCTGTTCCATCCGGGGGAATAAACCAACACATAAAATATTGAGGCCAATCAGTCGTTGCGCAAAACGTCAAAAAGGGAGGCACTCTACGCTCCTTGTGCAGAATCTAACAGAATCCAGACCCAACTTTTACATTTGTCTGAATGGTATATTTGTTGGTGACTTCTGATAAAAGCTCCTTCGGCATTTGGTGACGCGACTCCGTTCAATAATGCACGCCATACTTATTTTTACACCGTATACCTTTTAACGCAAAGTCACAATAGGAGACATTAGTCCAAATTTAAAAGCCAGTGGAAAGATGTTGTTGGCCTGCAGGATTACTTTAGCAAATACATCTTTTAGTGTTTGGATGACTGTAGACTGGATTTGGAATGTTTTTACTTTTTTTTTTTTTTTACTGGATGGAAAATGGAGAAAAAGATGGTGTAGGTTTTGAAGAAAGATGTTTTCTCTACATGGCGCTCGTCACATTTTGCCAATTGGCAAAAGACAACGAAGGGTGAATTAATAAAGCTTTTTATATTGACATTGTGATTAAATAAAGCCTCATTTGGATTTTAATCAATGGTTAAATTTGAGAAAAGCTTGGATTTGACAACCAATCTCTCGGTTATAATGCGTGTGCGGTCGTTTGGTCGCCGGTCTTTTGGTCGCCGTCTTTTGTTTGCCGGTCTTTTGGTCGCCCGGACCCAAACAACGGGCGACCAAAAGACCGGCAACCAAAAGACCGGCAACCAAAAGACCGGCAACCAAAAGACCGGCAACCAAAAGACCGGCAACCAAAAGACCGGCGACCAAAAGACCGGCGACAAAACAAGGTAAAACAACACAGTCTACGCATCAATAAAAGCCAACAATGGCCCTGAGCAGTTTCACTGAGCGGATGTGTGAGTGTATAAGAGTTTGTATGTACATGAGTTGTCCCCTTAGGAAGGGACGTCAGTCAGGGTCTTAACAAGTTCTCCAACAAAACACAATAAAAGTACGGGAAATTCGGAGCTTTTCTTTAGCCTAATAATTAATAGGGCATTAAGTATGACAAAATAATAATTCACTGTTTGTATTTAGGGAATTGGAGCAACAATTTAAATGGTAATTATCAATAACCTTCCGGGCGACCAGAAGACCGACAACCAAAAGACCGGCGACCAAAAGACCGGCGACCAAACGACCGAGTACCGTTATAATGGATTGGATGACAAGAGCAAGGAATTGGAATGTCACAAAAACTCCAATTTTTAAATGAATAATAATGCCATTGATATATATAGCAATTTTCAAGAAACTCAAAGACCCTTTACATTCCATTATCCACATTCGTCTCTAGCCTGAGGCAGCCAGTATGCGCCGTAGGCCATCCTTCTGACCACCATCGACCACTCATTCTTGCAAGACTTTCACCCAAGCAAGCAAAGTGTCTTGCCCTCATGGGAGATAGATTCGAAGCCTTCATCTTTTTATCAATGAGAGCCCACTTAACTACCAGACACTGGTCTTTGATGAACACTTTTTGGTTTTTAACAGTTTCCAGTTCTCTCGTCACCATTATTGCGCTTTTATGTCTTTTTCTTTCGTCCCGTCGAGTCGCCGCATTCTTTTGCTTCTCCCCCGGCAAACCTGTTCATCCCTAGAGTCGCCGACATGTCACGGCGGTATGCTAATGCGAATGCGGCATATGGCTCATTCCTTATTTAAGTTGAGCCGAGAGAAAGAGACAGACAGACCGTCAGACCGCAAAGCTAGCGACTCAAGCCCTCCTTGGCTTCCTGCCCGCTTTGGCAACGCCGTTGATCTACTAATGAGGATAAGGTGCGATGGCAATCAGCTCAACACACCGAGCGGGATCAGCAGCCGCGATCGGAAAACCAAATCCTATTAAAAGAACGTTACGGGGGGAAAAGGTGCCGCAGAGTGGTTTGATTTTTTCCTTTTTCTTTTTGCCTGGATACAAAGAGGCGGGAAGTGAGTGACGGCTACACCGCCACGTCCCGTCGCGCTGCGCTCAGCAAGCTGTCACTCTGACAGGATCGCTTTATTTGATGATTGGGAAGCCACGACCTTGCCCGCCTGGCAAATTTGAGGTGCAGGCGGGCAGCTTCGAGGGAGGGGGAGAAAAAAAAATTAAATGTCGTGAGTCATCGTTTTTAAGGAGGACCATGGCGGAAATTTGCTTTGCAGATGTTGCCCTATTTATAGACCCAACAATTGGTCAATAGAGGGCAGGCCATGAATGGTCACGTCTCAGTTGCACGAACGGTGACAGTTTGTCAATCTTTGTCAATGGCGGCCATCAAGAAAAGGTGTCTCGTCCATTAATCTGTATATTTGATCAAATTAAGAATAAATGAGTAAAAATATTAATCTTCCATATGTGCTACTCCGAATTCCATAGTTTTCCTATATGGAAAGTGAACGTTTTACTTCATTTTAATAACCAATCAGAGTTAAGGGCTTAAGTTAAATATTTCTTTTTCAATTTTGACCCAAAAATAGCTTGAAATAGGATATTTTTTACGTAAACCTGTTCAAATGACATCAAAGCTTATGACATATGGTAAAAGTACAAATAGAATTAAACTACCCAGTATAGATCAAAAAGTCTGTTTTATTTAAATTGTGTTAATTTGGGGCTAGAAATTATCAGACAAATATAACGCAAAAAAATAATAAAAAATAAAGGCTTCCTTCCAAAGAGCTCTTCAAATATCTTTCAAATGGCAGGATGAAAAAAGCGCATATTAGGTTTATTAAAATATAAACGTGGTGTTTGCCTTTATTCCCTTTAAGCACACGGTCCATTTTCACGCACTAGCTGGCACACATGAAAGAAACCAATTATTTCTATAAAGTTCAGGGCGAGGAAAGAAAAAAAGAAAAAATTACACGCAGTTTTGATTTGCGTTTTGGGCAGATTTCCAAAATGCAAAAGAAAACACTTAAAGATGTCGCTCCGAGTCAACATTACATTAGAAAGTCCTGGCATCCCCTCCCTTGAGGACATCTTTACTTCGTAACAGAAATAAATGTCCCGGAGGAGTGCGCCTTTTTTCCGCGTGTGTCAAAGTGACTGCGTGTGCGTTTGTGTCGGCGATGGCCAAATACATTAAAAGCGCGTTTCCGAATATATCTTGAAAAAGCGCCGCCGTGTCAATGTTTGTTCGCCTCCAAAGCAGCGGACGACGATGCCCCAGATTTTTTAATGACCATTTTAATGTGTGAATTGCATTTGCTAGAAAATCTGGTACTTGCACTAAAATTATGCTTGAATAAATATCTGTAACTCACATTGGAAAAATGATGGACGTTTAAGATTTGCAGAAATACTGCAAAAAAACAACTGTCAAAAAGTACTTTTACAAAGAAAACATTAAACCTCCCCAAAGTAGTACCCAAAGTTAAAAATTGCTTCATTACAAAAAATGTCCAGCATTTTAAACGTTATTTCAAAGTCGTGTGTTATAAAATTGTGTTTAAAAAATATACGTTAAATATAGCTCACTAAAACCAGGCATTATAAATAACACAATGTATGCATTATATATTTCAAAGATGGCCAAGTTACAAGAAGAGCATGAAAACCGCAAAGTGACACGTGACAGATTTCTACGCCAAGCTAGTTTTTCCAACGCGGTAATGAGGAGAAAATGAATATTTAAAATTGGGACATGGAATAAAAGCTTTAGAGTTGTCTTAAGTTAGTTTTGTTTACCTAACGGCAACAGCAAAAAACATTTTATGACATTCCAACTTTATGCTGGTCTTCCTCCAGCTTTTTTTGTTTTATCCACTTCATTATTTTTTATTTTTTTACATAGCCAATTATGCATCAGAGGGAAAGTAACACAGATAAAAACTCGAGCCAATATTTAGCTTTTCGACTAACTCACCGTCCAGCCGCCTCCATCTGTAGTCATGTCGCAGTAGACCTGAAAGCCAGTCGGGTGATGGATGGGAAACACCGAGTAGATGCCATCTTCTCGTTGGCCGCTGGTGTACAAATCGCTGCAATCGCGTGGGCGTGAGCCTACCAAAAGAAAACACCCGAAAAATTCAACTTTCATGAGCAAAATGAATTCCTCTTGTAACACTCCAGCTCATTTTTTACTGGATCTCTGAAAAGTAAAAAAATCTAAACTCTTCTTTTGACTTGCGTGTTGCTTTATCAAACATTTTCACAAACAATTTTAGCGATTTTGGACCGTGCGATACAAAGACCTGGAGTTAGGACACGCCCCTTTTGAGTGGCGCACAAATACCGACGATGGGAGGTCTAAAATATACGTAATATGACGCAAAGAGCTATAAATTTAGCATTTAATGAGATTCAGCACATTACTAAACATCTATTCATGTTAATGAACATATATATGTAAGATTATAATATATATGATAATACATATAGTATTTAAGTATTTGAATATCTCTTTTTGTTGATGTAATCTTCCTTTCTCCTCCTCCAGTGAGGCAGGAAAGATGCCGACACAGCACAAACTTTTTCACGCTGGGTGAAGAAGGTCATGTTTGATTTATGCCCGCTTGTCTTTATTCCCGTCGTGCTGAGTTGATGTAAACACTTCTCAGACTCAAGTCAGCGTGTTTTGAATGCGTAAAAAGACAAATGATTCATGTCGACGTGTTTAAGTACTTTCAAATGCATTGAAAATGTCAAAAACGGGAAGGATTTCTTTTATACTGCCGATTACGACACGTAATCAATCGATTGTCTCAATTGTGCTCACATTGACGCAAATCACGATAGACTGTGATATCGGCAAATATCATATTGTTGTCCAAAGAATGAATATTGTAGAATATGAGATTGGTCAACCCATTAAATAGTTATTATCCGTCATTGATTCAACCTCACTCATCGGTACATTTATTTCCCCAAGAGTTATAAATTCAATTCAGTTACTCATCAATCCACCATTCTGTCATTTTACATCCACCCATAATCATCCCAGCATTTTTCTCCATTCATCAAAGCGTCTGTTCGTCCACACCGGGTTCTCCCAAAAGGTTTTCCCGCATCCCAACATAATAAGCGGCGACAATCTTCGCCAAAAGCACCGCCAAGCATGTTTCTTTTGGTCATTAACGTAAAAACTAAGCCGTCCATCTGGCTCGCCTTTAAAAACCTCTGTTTTCCTCCGTGACATTTTTCGAATACGTCACGGGAAAAGCTAATTTCCGCCAAACCAGAGGCATCAGAGATGGTCCTGTGAGACGGGTAAGAACATAATCACGGTGATGAATCAAGTCACGTTTTTTTGTTTTGTTTTTTTGCGGTGAGTCTAATTAGTTTTCACATACGACAAATGGAAACCTATATTCCTCTGGGGAGGTAAAATAACGACTTCATTAATGGTTAGATTAATCTTTTTTTGCTGTTTGGCTGTGATCAAATTTGTCAAGAGTAATTCATGAATATTTAGTTTGGTACAGTGTATCATTTTCTTAAGTGGCTATGAGGAAAAACCCAGACAATTTGCCGCCAATCAAGACAACAAGTCTCATCCCCTTTAACAAATGACATAGGGGGGTCTAACACTAAATGATATATTATTGACGGTGAAAGATGTCCGATTTATTTTGACCCATACAAATCGCCCTAAAAAAATAAATCTTTATCTTTATCTATTTTGGCACCCAAATACCTGGAAAATGTGCAGCACAAATTAAGGCTGCAAATTGGTGCAATTGGTGGTTAAATATTCAGATTTGTATCAATAAACCTTTATTCAAAAAAAAATACAATGGTCAGATACCTATAAGGACACCAGCCAATAAGTTAATTTATTAACTTACTTATTACCTATCTATTTATGTCTAAAATGCCTTTCCTATTTCTGCATCCTCACCCTCTTGCTACTGTGACAACGAAATTTCCCGAATACGGGATGAATAAAGTTATCCAATCCAATCCAATTAAAAGGAAAGACATTTTTTGTCCAACTTTACGTCTTTTTGCTACCGAAACTCGTAGCTCGTTTTTGTGTTTTTGCTGCTTTTCTGTCTTAATGATTTGGTGATTCTTAATGATCCCATTGACTCTGATTTGCTTTGTACTTTGTGCTTTTTGCTTTTGCTTTGTTGTTCTGCGGCCTTTGACTGTACTGTCTAACTTATAACTATGCCTTTTCTTGCTACTGTGACAACGAAATTTCCCGAATACGGGATGAATAAAGTTATCCAATCCAATCCAATCCAATCAATACCATTCCAAAACCTGATCGTACACACCCGATTTCGATTCTCTGAAAATGACGAGACCCAATTCGCGATCACCTGATCGGCGACATCCCTAGCCTACATTTGAAATTCCGATAAATATTTCATGGCAATCTCCCAAATCCATTGAGCATGCATGACCCGCTCCGAAGAGGAGGAGTACGAGAAAAGGCTGCTGCTGCGTTTGATAGATGACCTACGAGGCCTGACAGACAGCTGAGCCAACAGGACACCTGCCGCCGGCGGGCTTTTTGTCGAAAATAATGAGAAGCGGGCGGCTTTATGAGATCTTCCCTGACAGGACCCGGCGCTAGCGGTCACGGCGGCGCTGACGTTGCGCCAGGCGGTGTCAGGCGCGGCGTCCGACGTCGGGCTGACGACACAGGCAGCGCATAGCTGTAATGGAGCTTTCTCGGAGTATTTGAAAAAAAGTTTCGCCTAGAAACAGCGCTTACAGATATTTTCCCAGTCCGCCAGTAACATTTTTTAGCGGTGTGTGTTTAGAGGTGTTATGAAATATGACAGCGAGTGACTTTAACATTGCAGCGGGCCATATTTTGGAAACAAAACCATCCCAAAACGTGACAGAAATGGCTTCATAATAAAACTAGATTGTAATTAGTCTTCCCACTAATAAATACTCCAAAAACAAAGATGTCCGACCATGCTCCAATGAGCCTACCATGACTGTTTTTGGAAGTGCAATCTTTCCAAGATGGCGCCGACACGCGGAAGCCAGTGGCAGCAGCTCTGTCCACTCTTATTTGTTTTTCGTGTTTTACTACAGTCCTTCTATCTTTTTTTAATTACATTTTAATATTTCTTAATACATTCCTTTTTACTTTACTTTGTACTTTATCCTTTTTACTTTCATGTTTTTACAACTTTCTTTGTTCTGTTAGATTTGCTTTGTACTTTGTGCTTTTGCTTTGTTGTTCTGTCTAATCACCCTCTTGCTACTGTCCCAAAGAAATTTCCCGAATACGGGATGAATAAAGTTATCGAATCCAATCCAATTAATAAGGGGAGCAATCGGCTGAGCTTGACAGGCATGCATTCGCATTGGCTGAGGATCGTTGTTAAGCACCAGAACGCAAAATTCGAAAAAATACCAATTCAATAAATATTCCACCCGATCTCTCTTCCCTTAAAACTGAGCCTTTGCAGGTGTGTTCCAATAGCTCGAATATGTCGGAAATCTAAAATATAACTTCTATAACTATACATTAGAAAGTGAAATGACGTTATAAACCCTCCCGAGGGCAAAAAAAACGTGAGTCATAGTCAGAGTTTCTGCTCTGTCGCGTAAGAGTAAACAGTAAAAACGCACTCATATCGACTCGGATTGTACATGCTTTGTCGGGTAAATCTAATGAAGATGCGAGTGGGGGAGAAGCGGCCGGCCTTTCTTCTCCCAGAGGCATTTTGCTCATTTCAGGACAAACAAATCGCTAGCCTTACCGTTGGCGCAGCCTTTGAAGCGAGCGCCCCTGACCGGCGCCCTCTGCAGATCGGCCTTGGTGCGTGCTTTAAGGCCCACGTTCTCCTTCTGCATGGCGTTGAGAGCATCGCTCACCGAATTGACCACCTTCACCATGTTTACTTGGCTGTCTGACAGCAGCTGTGGGTGGGAGAAAACAAAGAATTAAAACTGGACTGAGTGAGGAGGGGGTTTTGATGTTGAGGTGTTTTTTGGATAGGATCAGCTACTTGGCTGTTTTTTTTAATTTAATACTTGGTGACAAATTAACACATTAAATAAATGTCCTCCTTGAAGAGTCTGAAAGGCTTCTTCTTAATTAATGTCAGTAGATTGCTTGTTAATAACAGACTAAATTGTCATTGGTATCATCATTATTTCACAATGAGGCTTGTTTGTGTTTGTTTCTTCTGAGCATGTTAATTATAATCCTATGAACTCATTTAAAACATCATGACATTGCCAACAATGGTATTCGTTCCCGGAGCTTGACCCGTTTGTCCGCCGGCTAAGATTGAATCATTAATTTTTCACCACAGTAACAGATAATTAGTCGCCGTATCCTTGAGTGTCTCGTCAAGGACGGTTGAGGTGACTTTGATCGGGGTGAAAATGGGAAAATTTAGAAAAATCTATATCTGGCTGGAAAAATTGACATCTGAATTATTATAAACCAAAGACAAGTCAGAATATAGGCTAGAAAATTCTACTTTAAAATCCCTGATGCTTGTTTAAAACTAACATAAAACCGCAATCTCGTCGTGAAATGCTTCTTTGTATGAAATCATCATTTCCGACATAGTGACATTTATGAATGACTAAAAATGTCATCCTTTTTACAACCAGTGTTTGAAATCCTAACCTTGAGACATTGGACGTGAGGTGCGAGGGACAGATGTTTTGCATTGCAGTTGAGGGTTGGAAATAGCGTTAGCACTTGACAAAAATAAACTACATGTTTGGAGTCCAGGGAGGAGAAACCGACGTAAAGACAAGCACAAAAGGGCACGATGGCAGCACAGCGGCCCCACTGGACGCCTGGTGATGGATGCGTCTCCCCACCCGGGCGCGTGGCAACCCCTGCCTCTGTTGCGGGTTCGTTTGTGCTTGCTGCCTCTGTTGGCCGGTGGCCCCGTTTCACCAGGTGTTTGGCCTAACTTCATCCCATTGTGTTGACGTTGGCAGGTTCATTCACACACCTGAGGCGCCATGCGTTCCGCCACCTCGCCGGTAAAAATCACACACCGGCTTGACCTCGATCGCCAATGAAACATTTTACGCTTTGAACAATGGGATTACAGCATCTGACTTGAAACCTTAAAACAACAGATTAAAAATATGCTAAATAAAATCAAATTTGTCCAGTTTTAGTCAGCAACATTATACTTTGACACAATGATTATATTGCACGTGACTTACTGCCTAACAAGTTGGTCATCGGCCTGCAAAACAACACTAAAACCAATTCAAAGCATTTCTAATTAAGCTTTGAAAGTATTGGAAAGAAAGCCAAAAACGCACCACTACTGTCAGATATAAAAAAAACACCTGAAGTGGAACAATACTGTTAATTATGCAGATACCACCTTAGTTTACAAAATCTTCCAACACAAAGCTCCTCCTCCAATACAAGATTTTGTACAATACATTAACAGGAGCTGGCTCTAGAGGTGACTGTGTAGTTCCCTTCAAAAAAGTGCTAAATTAGCCAAAGCACCTTCTCTCTTCATACCTAGAACTCAATACCAATAAATATACAATGAACTCCCGTCTCTGAACCTTTTGGCCAATCATCTTAAAGCCTGGCTGTTCGACAAACAAAATTGCGATCACAACGCTGTGTAAAACTGTGCTACATATGTGTGTGTCTAGTATGTGTCATCGTTTATCTTCAACCTACACAAGGGAGTAAAGAAGGAAATTAGCCTGCGGCTACAATCTTACATAATGTTCATTAACATGAATATAAATATGTTCCTTAATGTGTTGTCCCCTTATTAAATAAATCAAACTCAAACTTAACCATTATGTTATTGGCCCGCGATACTTGAAGGCAAATTGTCAGCAAAATAAATGAATAATCTTGCAACAATCTAAACCCAAGAGTGTCGGGGAGGGTGCGTCTGCATGTCCAATGGCTGTGGGCACGTCAGCGTCATGGCGAAGACTTCTCGGGCCTTGATCATTAAGTGCGGAGCGCCGGCCCATCAATTAGGACGCTGATGTAATTAGCTCTCGTTAGACACCCTTCACACTGCCTGCCGGAGTAAGTCAGCAGATTCAGTCATTATCAAGCCATTAAACGCTCATTATCAGTGCTAAATGGAAGCGTATGTTTGGGGTACTGGGTCCGCACAGTGGTAAAAAAAGGTGGAATAGGGGTATGACCAATGTTCCCTCTAAGCTGCACGCGAGCGTAATTGCGCACTACTCTCGTCTTCTCTGCGCACAGCAAATCATATGGAGCGCACAAAATAAAATCCCAATTTTTAAAAAAAAAATTTAGCTGTGAGACCGACGCGCGAACCACTCATCCGCCAGGCCCCCCATTCATAGATATTAATCATTACATTTTATTATTATTAAATCATTTATGTGTAGTAGACATGCACCTGCTTATGGCAGGTGTGATACTTGGGTATGACCAAATATTTTTAAAAATGAATAACGAGAATCGGCGAGAATCGGGTGATTTTTCTTACGGTTTAAAATTTGTCAATAAAATCGGGTGACAAATTACCAATTGGTTCCGATTTAGTGGGATAGGTGTATGTTAGGTGTATGTATTTCAATTTCAGCTTGGCAGTCGGCAAAATAAAAGCATAAATTTTGCAACATTCGACAACAGGTATGTAGGCTTCATTGTTCGGGATGTATGTATTACATTAATGTTTCTCTATCTTAAGCAAAAACTCGGAGAATAAACATGAGATATGATGACATTTGTTGCAAAATAATACCATTGTTTTGTAAATCAACTCATTTTTAGGCCTATAACGAGCCAATAAAAATAAGTCAACCGCAATAGAATTGGGCAGTCATAAAGGAAGCCATCATTTAAATTTCTTAAGTACTATATGTTGCAAGAATTGGGTGCATACTGCGAGTATATTTGGTTCTAAATCTTCCCAGCTGGCCATTTACTTAATTGACCTGGGATTGAATCACCGACATGACTTTGATGGTTATCCACCAATGATCCAATTATCATTATCCGCGGTTATCTGGTGGAGCTTTCAAAGTTAATTGCGCCGCAGCGACGAGCTTTTCTTTCTCATTACGTCTCCTCAAAGGACCTCGTGTCAGGAGCCATCAACATCTCGAACCCAAAGTCGCGCGAGTCACCGGTGATGTTAATATTCCGCAGATGTCCCGCTGAGCTGGGGGCTCGCTGACGTTTCTATTGGGCCGCCTGTCAAAGCCTAATTTTCTGTTGTTTGATGCTCGCTTGAGGAGCCGGAAAGATAGCGAGAGGAGCTTGTTTTCAAGAGGAATCAATGGAGCCCCGACCGACGACTCCGAGCTCTACACGCCATAAAAAAACGGTTTGAAATCTGAGTGAAAGGTCATCGAGATCCATTGGACACCGAGATTTGAAACTAAGCAGTGTCAACAACATTTAAAAGCATTAAAATGCTCTAGTTTAAAACTAACCAAGGCTAGATCCCTCACTCAAAACTTCAACTCAACTTTGTTGGTCTCAACCTTCACATTTTGGTCATCAATGACCGCCAATGAGTTAAAAGCCTACATTTGTGATGCTGACCCTTGTTTGAACCCTGAATCAAAAGCTTAAGATCTAATTCTAACACATGGAGCACATCCAACCTTGTCTGCATGACTTTTTTTTGGTTATTTCAGTGAACTTTGGGATTTTCCTAACACAATGACACAAACTACTGCCAATGTCCAAGACAGAGAGAGTGGGCGAAGTAGTGAAACTTCACAGCATTGTAAAATTCTCAGTTGTTATGACCCAAAACACGTATCTGTGTTTCCAAACGGAAAATTTCATCCGTATTCAATACATGTGGGTTATTCATCTAAAAGTTATTCTTGAGGCTAAAAAGTATAAACCATCCTTCCATAAATACAACCCCAACTTCAAACTAGTAACCTAAAATGGTATCATCAAAACCCAATTGAATGAAAACATTACCGAGCCGTGGTGCAATTAAATGAAATTTCTCCAGCGAATCGATTCAATATAAAACTTGAACAAAAAGAGGAAAAAAAACATTATCATTCCTTTCACCTTTCCAAGGGAACAGAATTCGGCGTGGGCGAGAAGGTTGATATTTTTGTGTGCGTGTTTGTATGTTTGTGTCTATGTGTGCGTCTGTGTAAATCGTAATGGTGGAGAATTCCTCGGTGCGTTTTATTTGCGTGCAATCGGTCGCTGTTGGAGAAGGAAAGAAAGATAGCGGTGGTCTGAGGGGGGCTCTTTACAACACACAAGTGAGTCATTGCTCACGGCTGGCACGGCGGAAGCCGTGCGTCACTGTCCGCATCGCAATCCCGGCCACAGGTGGCCTATAGATCACAGGCGGGTGGGCGGAGGCGGCGGAAGCGCCGGCCGTGCGCCCCACCGGCCCGTAGACGCCATCAATCATCGGGTATTGTCCGGCCGTGTTGGCGAATGTGGGAAGGAGGGTTCGTTTAGATTTGGCGAACAGTTGGTGCCTCGCTTCGCATTGACCGCCAAGCACAGGAAAAGCACGGTGGCGTAGAGGTAGAATTGGCCAAGCCGCCTTTAAATCAGTGCAGCAAACACTTGTGTTTGAAATAAATCCAATGCGTGTGCTACTCTTTAAGATTCCAGTCACAATCCCGGTGTAGCCGAGTAATTGAGCATGAATCTGACATGGCTGTCAAGAATGTGAGTAAATAAAATGAGAGAGAGAAAAATCTGAGCGGTCTAATGAGCTTCCAAAGGTTTTAGGGCAGGACTCCATGTGTGTCCATCATTTGTTTGCATTTGCTTTCAAGTTGTGTTCACTCTGTAAACGTATTTTATGTTGGCGATATCATAGCAATGGCATTGGGACACAAGGCATGTATTATGTACAACAGTTTTTATCTAGCTACTTATCCCGTCAACTCTAGACTCTCAATGGATGATTCCACTCAAAAATTATTTATATGTATATGTCTATGCAGAGTTCATAATGGTGGATTATCATGCAGGAAGCTTCAAAATAAAGGATCATTAAAAAACATACTTTGACCTACCCAAGAAAATTCAGTATTTCAATTTTCATTGACTAAAACCGATCACTTAATGAGCTCCAATGTGGGAAAAAAATAACACTTCCTAATTTAAAATATGCTCGAGTGTAGACCTCAAAATTGCACTCTGACTCTGAATTATTGGCAGAATCTCCTATTTGCTGTAATTCTGCTTATAAGCCATTTTTCTGCAGTGGTACTGCATATACTCAATATTTAAAGGTAAAATAATGTTTCACTGACTGTCAAGCATATTTCCTATACGTGGGTATAGCTACTTATGAAGCGCGTCTTCTATATATTAGGGGTGGTATCAGGTATTTGATAATTCATTCGGTGGTGCTAGTTGAAAACCACTCGTTTGTTAGAGGGGTTTGAGTGTAGTTCCTAGTTCCTACCTGTATTAGGCGTGCTTGCTCCGACTGCAGGGTGTTGAGGTCTTGCCCCAAGCCCCCCTGACCTCGGCGCAGGGCCTCGTAGTCCATCTTGAGTTGTCCCGCGTGGGCGGACAGCTTGGCTACTTCCTCCGCCAGGCTGACGAGCAGCGCGCGGTCCTGACCCTTGACCGACTTGAGGTCGGCGTCGTGGTCGGTGAGCGAGTGCAGCAGCGAGGTCTGCACGCCCTCCAGGCGCAAAAAGTTGCCGCTGTAGTCGGGGCAGTTGGGGTCGATGAAGATGTTGACGCGGGAACCGTCTCCCCGCTCCACCGTCACCAGGGCGTTAGCCTCGTCCGGGTTGGTGGAGATGTGCGGCACGCCGTCCGACATGGGCGGCGGCCGGTTGTGGTTCATGAATAGGATGGTGCCCGTCACCGTGACGGCCAGCAGGACGGCCACAAAGAGCAGGATGGTACATAGGAGGTAGCTGCAGCTCATCCTCTGCAAAGAGGCAAAAATGGGTCACAATGTAGATTTTTTTGATTGAATTAGATAGACAGCGATAGCTCAAGTATTGGGGTCATCATACAGTCCAACTTCATAGGCAGAAATGTAAAACACAGTCTCCATCTGAATTTCTCCCTTCCAGAACTTCCAATGAGCAATACTACCAGGTTTTCCAACACCTTTGGATCTTCCCTGTGTAAAACCTATTAACCTGATTTGAAGCCAACTTAAAAAGGTAATCTATGGTAAAAACACTAATCTTTGTTTAAAACCTTAGCCTAAGTTTGAAATCCTAATCTTGAAATCCTAACCTTTTTCCTGAAAGCCTAATACAAGATGGACACACAATCCCCATTTCAAAATCCTTTGTATTAAACCCTAACCTTGTTTTTGTGGTCTGCTGCCGTAAAATGTAAGTGCCAAATCTAACGGTTTTTGCCGTGGCGAGCCTTGGGGTGGATAAGCCAAAAGTCTGCCATTCTTATTTGAAAGACTCCACTTGAGACCCTGACACATGTCAAAACTCTATCCCAAGTGTGAAACTGCAACCCTTTTCTTAAAATATTGCAAGCCTAACCCAAACTCAAAATAAAGGTGTGAACATCTAGTCTAAGAAATCCGCTGAACCGTGTTAATATTGTCAATTCTTCTACGACAAGCACTTCAACACGAAGTACGCAAACACCTCAGGCATGACGTGTGTCGGAAATGTTGTAAAATCTCAGCGTAAAATGGTGGCGTGCCGCGTACGCATCTTGGCCGACATTACGTAAACAGCCGCGGAAAAGGCAGTCTTTTAGAGGCACAGTGGCCATTAAGTAAAATGGCCGGAGATATGGCCTTTTACGACTGGGCTAAATTGTCCATTCACCAAGTCTGAGACGGACACGAGGAAACGCTAAAGCCGTGATTACAAGCGAAGCCAAAATGAATCGGCGGATGATTTCTTATTATTGTTCAGTCCACACCGGAGGATGAATGAGGAGTACAACGTACCGTGTTTGGTTTATGTTTTTGTATGTGCAAACGTGTGCGCCAGACAGTGCGGGCTTATTAATATGCAAATGTGCTGCCCAGGCGCAGGGAAGCACGCTAATAGACAGCTAAGGGTAAATGCGTAACGACGGGAGAGCTTTATGGTTTCTTTAATGCGAAGAAAATCAATTGGCCCATGCAGGAAACTAACAAATGAGCCACACAAATTATACATATGAAAAAGTGATGCAAGGTCAAATCCTCATCTGCAATAAACTATTTGCCGTTTGACTAAACTAATGGCGGTTTACCTCAGCGTAGAAATTTAATTCCTTCTGCAGCCCAAGTCAGATTGAATCATTTTCAAGACCCACACAATAAAAGCACTGACCCTAAAAACTGGATTCTCGTCTTTCATTTAAAAAAAGCCGCACTTTTTTTCATTCAACTGAACATGATGGCATCAGCAAAAAAATAAAAACACATTTCCAACCAATAACAGCTGAACAATGAATGTGATCATCCTTGAAGTCAAAACCAGCCGTCATATTTACAAACCTCAATGGCCTTTGGAAACGTAATTTGACAATCTTTTGAAGGCCTCTAAAACTTCTAAATTGCTGGATGTTGTCAAAAGCTATACACAACAGCTGTACTATTCATGCAGCTTCCTCCGCGTCTGGCGTTTGTGGTTCGTAATGTTCTCTTCAGTGCAGACGTAAGCAGAGTTTGTCTGAGCTTTATTGCTGGCGGGGCCCCAAGACATCAGTCGGGGCCATCAGCAGAGCAGCACTGCAGTAAACATTCATAGCCTGCTCCGCTACGCTGAAACAGGAAAGATATACAGCGCAACTTGCACTCTCTGCCAGCAGTCAAACTCGGGCACAACTGACACTCCACTGCTTTTCCACACGAGTGTCAGAATTGTTTTGCCGATTTAATCATGACAGAAAGCAAAGGAATATATTGAGGAAGACTCTGAGAGACTGAGATTGTTCTTCCACTTGCTCTTGGAGTTCAGGTGTCAGGACTACAAAGTAAGAGCACATTACTTGCACTTCAGTACAGGGCTAGACACGAAAAGGGCAACAACCACTTTGGCCACAACGATTACCATAACAGAAACAGCTATCTCACACAGTAACCCAAAATTACCGCCAACGTAGTGATGCTATGAAGATGAACCACAGAGATGACGACCACTTCGAAGGCCACAAAGGGTGCGCGGCCAGTAGAGTAACTACCACAATGATGTCAACTAACAGCTACCATGAGTACGAGGACAACCGCAAGGGCGGTAATCACCGAGACAAGAACCAACGTGGCCAAAAGTGCAGCCACGAGGGTGCGGATAACCACCGTTAAGTTACCATAGGAGTAACTCCGACCAAAGTGACCTCCACTAAGGATACAAGAGCATCCTCGATGGCAAAATTTCCAAGGCTGACGAGGAGCACAATCGATTGATCGATAGACTTGATTGAGAAACGAGATATTGTCAACCACTTTGAGTACCTTGAAAGTACTCAAATGAAAATCCTTAAACATTTACCCACAATAACAACCTATAATGACGCAGAAAAAAGATGAGTGCCATTAGCGAAGAAACAAGCACATCGGTCACTACCCCTTTCTGTCCCCGATGGACTACGGTACCGTACTTCAAACGATTCAAATTTCTGTCAGCGCTTAGGCGAATAAAAACAATCTATTCAGCCTTTTGTCGAGCGCTGAGCAATGTACATAATGGCAACAAACATCTTCAAGGGCAAGGTCACATCTGCCCACAGACTTACGCACGCTTACGCATTAGAGAGGCTTTGCATACCGAGATCGAACCAAACGCCGGCAGAACTTTCCGTCTCTACCGAATGATTCATTTACTGAAGCACCTTCTAGAGGGAATGAGGCAGAACTTTGTGTAGGCTGCCTATCTGGCATTTACCACGTGGTTGGGACCTTTTAAGCAGTTAAAATCAATGACTGGCTCATTAAAACTTAGGTGTTACAGTTAGCTAAGGAAGGTGAAAACAAGAAGCCTTTTCAACTAAAACTGGGTGTGAGAGCTCACAGACAGAACAGAACATCAGCAGCATGTTAGCACATTTTCGTGGCAAATTAATGTCTCTATTTTATCAACATGGGACCCCCTCTGTGTCATGGGGAGCTTTTTGAGATTTCCCGCTTGAGTTGGATCCACACAGCGGGGTTTAATAGGACCACAGGGGGGACGAGGGTGGAGTGGACAGATCACAAAAAGCAAAAAAAGGAAATGGAACAGCAGCGGGAGTCCTTGCGACTCGGCTTGGATTCTCATCAAATGTAAAACAGATGCTAGGATAGAAAACGCGAATATATTAGAAAGATCCGGCACAATCTTAGGGTTCGCTTTTTGTCTCCAATAAGTTCAGAAAAAGCTCCACCCTATAAATCCACAACATTTTTCGTTGTAAGAAGTATTTGTTAGATTAGGGGGATTATTGAAAGGATAATATGACCCCAGAGATTGTTATTATGTTTCTTGCCGAGATAGATGAACGAGTAAATGATCATTTTTGAATTTGGATCGTTTCCTTGCGGCGCGATGCTTGAGAATCACGGATCAATGCAATCCAATTGGATGCTGTAGATGGGATCTGAGGACATCCTCCTGGCTTGCTTTCAGATAACGTCCCGAATTCAGGGGAATTCATAACTCAAAAGGTGACAACGTCGCTGTTAATGATAAAACAAAAATGAAATGGAGGACATTTTGGCGGAGGTTTTGCCGTTTGTGTAGCTTATTGTAGCGACAGGGAGGGCAGGGCCTTACCTTGGCCGGCATCTCCCGGACGCTTTCCGCATCGGACCAGCGAGGTTTGAGCTGCGAAGACCTGGGAACGCACTCGCAGAACGTCTGCATGGGACAAACACACAGCAATTGTTGTGTGTTGTTGTGATGCTTTTCTATGTACGGTAGCAGCAATCAATTTGGGAAAAGGCCAGGTGTTTAAACTGTTCGAGCAGCAGCGAGATGACAAATTCTCTGCAATTTAACGACAACTGGATCTCAGACTTATTTTTTTCCCCTGGTTAATGATACACCTCGTCTAAGCACTTGATTAATTCCCTAAAAACTAAAAATGTCAAGAGTTAACTGGACTCTCTAACATCACGTTGCACTGTTTTTATCTCCTTGCACCTCTAACTTACAAATAACCGGCCGCCAGCCTTTCCTTCAAATATTTTCCCCCTTGCAGACATACCGCCTTCATTCATACGGAGTTTGTTCCAATGCAAATGCATCCTTAGCTTGGTAGAATAGCATTCCCAAAAACGACGTTTGAGAGAGCTTTTTCCGTGAAAATGGCAACTTGTTTGCAAGAGAAGATTGCCAACTTATTTATACCAAATAATTTTCTCAATATTTTGCCTGGTATTGCTTCTTCAGGTTTTGTTATTGTTTTTAACAGGCTGAAAGCCTGTCAAATCGAGGCTCATGTTGTAGTTGTTTGGAGGAAATGGGATAGTATAACTATCTAAAAATAATAAAATACTATTAAAAAGCACTGATATACTATATATAAGAAACTTCTCTATGTTTCAACAGTGTTTGAGCAAACAAAGCAACACTTTAGCATTAGAAAAGAGTTCAATCTTGGCACAAAAACAGCAACATAAGTACACATGGAGAAGTGTGTGTGATTAAACATTAACCCACATTCCCTGTTTATGCAGAGACACGGTTTGATACTATATCCTCCGCATTTTTTTTCCTATTCCCACTTTGTCGCAGAGGATTTAAACCTAATTGAAAAATTGGATGTTTGGCGCATCCCCAATGAAATGTGATGGAGGCTGGTGGACACAAGAAAAAAAAATGTATATAAGACCCAGGCTTGGGCTCCACTGTGACCAAACGCGTACGTGCATACTTTGTGAATGAACAAGTGGCGCGCTTGCTCACAAATCCTAACGGCCAAAACAGGTCAGAGAATGCTGGGATTACTTTTAGACGTCGTCGTCCTTGGACTTGAATTGTATTTGTGTATGTGTGTGTGTTGATGTTAGAAAGGTGCGTTTAATCCGACACTCTTGGCTAAGCTGATGGAGTGCAGAGCGGGCGGGGAGGCTTTGCATAAGTTAACCAGCGGGCCGACTAATCATGTAACACAGTGGGGATGAGTGCTCCTACATTCATTAGAATAGAACTTGTGAACTCATTCCGTTGAATAGACACATTTTATGTCAACTACCGCTTCCATTGCAAACTCGTAACCCAAAACTTTCCTCTTTAAAACATAGCGAACCTGAAGAAACAGTTTGGTAATCATGCCTTCATTCTGCAATTTTAGTCAAGGTAGGTAGACTCGCACATTAAATAACCTCGGATATGTCTTAATGATCTCTAATACAGTGGTACCCCTTTTTGCACGGCAAAGCGCTCCTAACAAAACAGAAACAAATTTAAATGAACTTGCAGACACACTTAAAAATAAGTTTAATCGAACCTACCACTAAACTTCATTTGAATTTTGTTTGACATTTTGATACCTTTCTTCTCCCGGATTGGCTCTTTTTGCCCCGCCTCCACACTGACCATATCGAGCTGTCAATATCGAGGGTTGTCTGAGTTTGTATTCCCTTCAAAATATTCCCAAAATGATGCACACAAATGTCCTCAAAACAGGATAACGCACGACCACTTGCCAATGAGAAGTAGTATAAACGTCATTCGCAATGATTAATGGGAAAAAAACACTGAAAAAATGCAACACTCCGCCCAGTGCTCGCAGAGACATTACAAAGAGGGAGTTGCGACCAGAGACATTACACAAAGGGAGTTGGCATGGGGTGGGTCGCTGAGTTGACTGCACTGCACGCCTGAGAAACTGCCTTTAAAATAATGCGGCACGCAGAGAGGATGGAAGGCGAGATGAGCTCAATCTTACGAGACAAATCACCTGCTTTTCTCTCCACTGCCTGTCCTTGAAGCACACCAAGTAATCTGACACACACACGCACAAACCCACACATAAACACACCCAAGTGAACCTGTCACCCACATTTTCCATATGACGCACACATACCGTTTTTGTTATAAAGAGTACATTCGTTGGGAAATGGATTTTAGCATTTTAAGATGATTTTTTGGGGGGGGGGTAATTTGTTGCCCTCCTTTGAGACATTAAATATGACGCCGGGCCACACAAATAAACTTGACTCGTCCCGACTGGGAAATTAAACTTTCATGCAAACAAGTACGAAAAAAAAGCCTAAGGAATGAAGAGAGTTGCATAAAAATGCAAAGAGGCAAAAAGAAGAACACAAGTATCAGGAAGTATTCACATCAGCGAGTTGCACACTCATAAAAAGGTTGTTGTTCTTTTGTTTTTTTTTAGTAACATAAATAGTGTATTGCTTAGTTTATTTGATATTGTTTTTATAGAGTCGATGTAGCAGTTCCTATTATTATAAGTTCTGTTTATTCAGCGCAACCTGTTGTATTTTTGCTGCACATATGATTGTGTTATC
This sequence comes from Stigmatopora argus, assembly GCF_051989625.1. Classification (NCBI taxonomy): domain Eukaryota; kingdom Metazoa; phylum Chordata; class Actinopteri; order Syngnathiformes; family Syngnathidae; genus Stigmatopora; species Stigmatopora argus. The sequence goes on from NC_135402.1 coordinate 3,619,925, forward strand.
ACTTTTCCTGGAAGTATAAAGTATATTCTTTGGCATTATATATGCTTGTATAAATGAGGATCTCTTTATAGTTGCATACTGTATTGTTTTGGTTATAAGGCAATGTATTCATGTTTGTATTTCTAAGTCTTTTTTATTTAGCCAAGGCAGTAAAGTATTACAATTGGTTAAATTGAATACACATAAAATATTTAGAATACCAAAAATAAGCACAATATAAACAGAAAACAATATGTTTTGTTTAAGATCAGGATTTTTTTTCACTTACATAAACAGTTTCATGAGCACCACTTTTTAATTTAAAAAAAAAAGTGCTTTGAATGAAGGAAATTAAATGAAGTTTCTTAGATTGACTTGGCAAATGTCATCATATTATAATCAAGTGAAAGAAAGGCATTGACAGAATCAATATTTACTGCCCACCCTTCCCAGTTGGAATGTATTGGGCACCAATTGCTGCAATGGCGACTGTGTTAAACAAATAAATAAATAAATATTCATAATAAAAGGTTGAAATTAGCTTGTGTTCCACTCGCGGGTCATCCTATGGTCTTCAAAAGTCATATACAAAACATTAACACATCTGACGCCATCAAAAGCCGCAATGTAACATTGACCGGATCACAAAATCACTTCTAATGGCGCCGACATCAAAGATTGTCGGCCTCTGTTTATAACGAGTAGAAAAAGAGTGAACTTAACATGACCATTTGCGCATTTGCAGGCATTCATACATAATGTGATGGTAAGAAGGGTGATGATTGCGTGGGTGAACGTGGGAGGGTGCGTGTCGCAGTGCAGCCACCTTGCAGATTGTCGCTCGGGGGCACTTGCATGTTTACGTCAATGTGTGTGAGAGTGTGTGAGTGTGTAGCGTATGTGTGCAGTGCTATTTGTCTTGTCTATGCGGCCTTCTCTTTTGCGTGTATTCCTGCGCCCGTGTTAGACCTGTTGACGTTTTGACCTTGGCTGGCAAGGAATTCCCATTTAGAGGCCAATGGCACGCGACGTCTGCTGTTTTAGCACTGGCGGGCCGTCAGGGCCTTCAAGGACTTCTCTGCTGGCCTAAGAAATATCTGAATCATACATTATATTTTGTCCATCAATACTTATTAAATAATTCCAAATGGTCTGTTAGCTTCCTTTCATTGCTTTTCCCTCTGGTTGCACTGCTTCCTGATGTGTGTTTTCATATTGAAGCATTTAACCAATCACATTTCAGCCATTATTTGTTGCCAGGATCAGAAATCTGCCTCAATGCCTTCACAATCAGTTCTGCAGGCTCTGCCGCTTTGAACAAGCGTCGATAAGACTGTTGCTTTAACCAATCAGATTTCGAGTTGGCAACACCACAATGCATTGTCGCAGGTGTAGGGATACGCCATTGCCTTGTCGCAGGCGTAGGGATACGACTTTGCTTTCACCAACTATGATTGGCTAGTCATTAATCAGAGCTACCAAACTGTCTTTTCCTGGGAAAATCACCCCCCGGCCTGGTGGTAATGTCTGAAAAGCTCCAGTATTTGTATTTAATCATTAAATGCTGCTAGGAAGTGGATTTTACCCGTTGAAGGCGCTACGGGAAAATGCACGGACCGCCACCGTGTTTTAGTCATTCATACACGTGTGGTTAGTGCGTGACTGGAGGGTGGGAGGGAGGGCGGTGTTGCTGCCCGAACGATATCGGGTGCTAAGTGCCCAGAGTTCGCCCCTTGCCCGTGGAGGGACATAGTGCTCGATCAGCCTGGAGGGTTCTAATCGGGCCCCAAACTGGGAAGCGATAACCAAGATAAGCCATAATGGCAGTAGTCGGTTTGGTTATGGCTTTTGTTGTTAGCATAAATGCTCGCTTCATCTCCTGGGATTCGCGGAAAACATTTCCAAGAACATGATGGCCACGGAGGGGCGTCGGAGCGAAACAAATTGCGCTCCAGAGCCCAAGCGCCAAATTTTACTAGCTTCCATCTGGCCTTCCTGATGTTTGCGATCAGTCAAAATGTGAGATGTTCTAGCCATCGCCATAAATCCAACAGCCTGGAGATAATCGCTAACCGCCCTTATTATTTGCATTTTGGTTATGTTCTGTAGTTGTTGTTTTCTAATTGAAAGAGGGGGACACAAAGTCCAAACAGCGGGCTGGAAAGGATGATTTTTTTTTTCTTCTTAACCCAGACATACCAGGAACCACTTAGCGCCTTCCCTGACGTAACATTCTCCTGGAGTTAGGAGATAAAACCACTTAAACGAGGACAGGACACAAGCGAGGGCGGGGCCGAGGGGATAAAAGTGTGCTTGGCTGGTGTGTAAGAAAGGGAAGGGGAAGCTTTCAAGGCGGCAATTAAGACTGGCTGAGAATGTAGTAATTATTTTTCCCCAGAGTGCCAGCGGGTATTCTGACGACGTGGCGGGTGACAATCTCCAAAGTCGGCAGATTTATGTGGGGCTCATCCGGTTGAATCTACAGCGCGACGTCAAGTAAACAAAACACTCCAAATCCTCCCACGTCTAAATGAATAGAAATGTTATAAACTGTCGGATCCTTGTCTTTCCTGTGCTCCGTTTCCTGGCCTAATGATGAGCATGGTCTTTTCTTTCCACACTGGGTCGGCAAACAAAGTGACAGCATTTACAGTTATAGGTAGCTGATATATCATCTTATTCTTTTCATATTCTCTTAAGCACTTTTTGTTTATTTATTTAGTTTTTTTTACAACCTATATATACACATATATACATACATATATATATACATATACATATACATATATATATATATATATATATATATATATATATATATATATATATACACAGACATATATATACACATATATACATATACATATATACATATACATACACATATATATACATATATATACACATATATACACATGTACACACACACACACATACATGTTTATATATATATGTTTATATGTATATGTTTGTGTGTCACTAAACACAATCAAGAAAAACACCATTTTTAAATTTGCATTTCATAAGAACTGTAAAAATGAACTATTAAAACCCCCCAAAATACTAGGCCTATATTAATTGAACATTACAATTGTTCCATCCATTTATATAGACAAAGCTTCATCTTTCAGAAATATATACAGTCAACCAGTCATCCCAAACAGAGCTAATCAAGTCTTTGGTTGAAAACTATGCCATTTTTAATATCAATGCACATCATAAAATATTGCAAACCCCCAAAAAGTCGCAATGTGATTTTTTTTTCTGGATTATTGGGTTTAGCAATTATAAATGAAGTCAACTCTTTTCATCCTCTTAGGAAGAGCATCCTACTCAGATGAACCAATGGAGCGCCTCCAAGTCAACGACTTCATAGAATGGAACACTTTGCACCTTCCCATTGCATCAACTCCACTCATTGAGGAATTTCAGCAGTGTGATATTCTGTGTTTGGTTAGTGTGCCCGTTTGTTTGCCTTTGTTGCTTTCTGGCTTTGTGGGTGCATCTCGTGCTCCGGCGTCTGTGTGCTGCTTCATCTTTTTCTATGTGCAAATTAGCCTCTTTTGGTGTCTTTTGACTGCTTGTTTCTTAAAAAAATGATTCATGGCTTGATTTAAAAAAAAAAAATTGTGTGCTAAGTAGTACCAATAGTTAACACGCAGCTAAGGATTTTACCTTGTCTTGCCATGTCAATTCCCATTTACTATCCATATCTAATATTATCATGCATTATCAACAGTCCACTCCAGATATTTTCAAATCCAACTAAGTCCTTTTTTAAATCACCATGCAAAAGAATATCCGTACACAGGGAAATAAGCCTCCACTGTTTGACAACACACCTGACGTGAGCAAATAATATTCACATTCTACCACAAAAATCCACAAAAGTATACAACGAAGTAACAGCTCCAGGAAAATACCAGAATTAAAAAATAAATATGTATGAATGTTCATGCCAAGTCAGTTTGTGTTGTAGATTCTCTTGCGGTACTTCGTACAAGTAAGACTATGTGTCGCCCCAGGATAATCATTCGGATTAATCTGTTGCCGCGGCGACGGTTGTGGATGTACAGTAACTCTGCCTTTGGAGACGGTGTCATCCGTACGACCCCCTCTTAAAGTGCTCGAGGGATTATCCCAGTACATTATCGCTTTAATCTCCTTTTTAACCCTTTCAATCAGAATCGCCCACCCCTGCTGCGAGAGACCCCGAACCTTACCGCTAAAGCCACATATGGCCATCAACACGCAATGGCGATGTACTCGAGGCATGATATAAACATAACGTTTTAGTAGAATTTAAATGAGAAACGATAAATCTCAAGAGCTAGCGAGAGGGTTGTGAAGTGTTCGGAAGAAATCATTCAGCAAACGCCAAAAGCAAATTAGTTATAGACGTCCCATCGCTCATGGTCGCTAGTCGTCACCATCGGTTAATGTCGGGGAAAATCATTGAAAAAAATAATTAGGGAGGAGAAGAAGACCGAGAATCCTTTAAACGTTCCCGGAAGGGCGAATTCGATTTTGGAGAGTCCGAAAAAAAATCTGTCGACGAGCATGCAGCGCGGCGGTCTGCAATTACTTTTTAACGAAGGCATCTGAAAGTTGATATATTGGCATTAGGATCTATAGCATGCAAAGAAAATGCGGTGCAGTGAGCGAGGAAAAAAAATGGATCGGAAGCTGAAGAAGAAATCGCAAAGTTGGCGGAAAATTCTGCAAAGTCAACAGAAGATAGAAAAAATAATTACCCAAAAAAACGAATAGGGAAAGTTGTCATATTTTCAGGGATTGATTTGTCACAAAAAAAATAGTCGGTAACAATTCCAAGACGGCTTTGGGTGCTCTGGCCGTAAAAGGTTTTATTCAAATGAGTGTTATTTTAAGTTTGCGTGATTAATGCTACGCTGGTAACGGGTTCAAATGTGAGTTTCATTACTATGCAAATGACGTGAGAGCAGCTGTCCGTGTTGCCTCTGAATTTACCCACGGCGTCTAAAGGGAACGGAAGCTGGCGGCGCATCGGCTGACCGCCGCCCTCTTTTGCAACGAGCTGACAGCAGCAAAGCATACACATGTCAAATTGAGAATTAAAAATGCCATCAGTGGTAAATTGGTTTTCGTTGGACTGAGGATTTGACTTTCCAGGTTTTGTTGTTGTGTGTGTGGTTGCTTTAATTTGACACGAGATGGTTTTTCTTTCCCCCCCAAAAACGTTCACAATAGCCCGAGGACGAATTTCCTACTGTAGTAAGGCAAAAAAACGGGCAAAAATAACCGGAAAGCAACTCGTGTGTTTTAACAGGCCGACTTGCTAAAGTGAAAAGGCTCTAGGGCACATGTGTCAAAGTGGCGGCCCGGGGGCCAAATCTGGCCCGCCGCATCATTTTGTGTGGCCCGGGAAAGTAAATCATGAGTGCTGACTTTCTGTTTTAGGATCAAATTAAAATGAAGAGTATAGATGTATATTAAATGTCCTGATTTTCTCCCTTTTAAATCAATCATTGTAATTTTTTAATCCATTTTTTCTGTGTTTTTAGTTCAAAAATCATTTTGTAAAATCTTAAAATATATAAAAAAAAGCTAAAATAAACATTGTTTTAGATCAGGGGTAGGGAACCTATGGCTCGGGAGCCACATGTGGCTCTTTTGATGGTCGCATATGGCTCTGAGCTAAAATAGGGAAACCGGTGGTGAGAGAGCCGAGTCCCGAATGCACCAATAGGAACGTCACATCGGCGCTGTGGCATTGACTTTTTTTTTTCATTAGAGTCTTCTGCATCTATTCTCTCATTGATACTCATTGATATTCATTGATTAGCAACAGCGTAACAATGTTGTCAAAAGAATTCAAAGACTTTTTGTACTTTAAAAATGGTAAAATGACAAAAAAAATTGCACATTTTCATGTATTTTGACTTTTAAATTGTGAGTATGGCTCTCAGGGAATAACATTTGAAAATAGGAATTGTTTACGGCTCTCTCTTTCAAAAAGGTTCCCGACCCCTGTTTTAGATCTATAAAAAACTGAATATTCAGGGCTTTTAATCCAGTTCTTTTAATCCATTTATAAAAAAATATATCTAAATATGATATCTAAAATGATCCGGCCCACGTGAAATTAAGTTGACGTTAAAGTGGCCCGTGAACCAACCCAAGTTTGACCTTCTTGCTCTAGGGACAGAATTTTGAAATGGCTCAGAATGTTTCACAAAAATTTGTCAGGTCAACCTTGCAAAAAACACCTAGCAGATTCCCCACATTTTTTTCCCCTCCCCGCTTCTTCCCCTCAATCTCCCGCCATCGTCTATCTCCGTCTGTCTCTTGGGCATGGCGGACGCTGCAACAGTCGCTCTTCATCTCGGGCGAGCTGGTGATAAATCAATAGCAGCTGAAAGGCTGCGGGAGGTGTGTGAGCCTGATTGATTTCTTATGTTAACACATCATGGCTCGGCAAAGCATCGCCGGCTTTCCGCATCTGGAGCGAGTGGAAAGCTCCAAGTTTTTCTTTTTGAATAAACTCATAAAAGGAAAAACAAAAGGGAAAGAGACTTCATGCAGTCCTAGAAAGAATTTGTCAGCAATTACACGGCAATTACTTCCTCAGCCGTCAGCCCGAGTGACGTACACTTGACATTCTTTGTGTGTACAGTGTAATTGCTGACATTTGTGGACATCAGACGCCGCTCGCTCGCTACTCTCCGCAGTTGATTCCCGTCCTTTTCACATCTTCATGCATTAGTCATGGCATGCGTAAAGGAGATTTGACTGGAGCTGGCAGACAAATGGCTCAAGAGAGAGCCAAAGTGTGCTTGCGTTTGGAGAGGAGCTTTTAGGAGAATGCTCCAGACATTGGATGGAAATGATTGACGGCACGGCGGGGTTGGGAGAAGTTCCCGTTTAGCATTTCGGGGAAAAGGGCGTTGGAGTGGAGACGGAGCGAAATGAATTAAAATGCATCACAAAAACGTGAAAAGTTCAAAACGGCAGACGGCAACTTCGACTCGGTTTGAACGATGGGGAATTTCTACGCCTTGCTTTTTCACTTCGGCTTTTTTGAGGGATGTGACAGTACTGCAGAGGAAAAGTGACATTTTTTAGTGTGAGTGACTGAATTGGGATTTTTTTTAAGGGTTGTTAAGTGCAGTTATGTTATATTCACTGTTTTCTGGCAATGTGTGCATTAGGTGTTGGATGTTTCAATAATTTACAGGTACATTTCACTGTCAAAATTTAAGCCAGAAATTAGCAGTATTTTTATGTTGTGAAAATTTCAAGGTGGTAGGAAAACAAATGTTTGAACTCAGAGTTCTTTCAAGGTTACTTTGAATTTGAAAGAATATTGCTAATTTTATTTGTGTGTAATCGTCTTTAAGATTGATTTCATAATTTACCGTATTTTGCTGTTTAATATACCTCCCCATTTAATATACCCAGTATATTAAACGGCAGGGGTATACTAAATGGCGCACAAACAGGAAGGTATTATCCACTACGCACTCTTTATGCCGTGACGGGGTGCATCAACGTTTTGCAAATTCTTACTGCTGAATAAAGTCTCACTTGGAATTTTGTTGAACTTAAGTATCTATAATTATGTATGAACACGATAAAAATCTTGCCAAAAAAGCTGAGTTGCCATTTAATATACCCGGGTATATGAAAGGGCAGGGGTATATTAAATGGCACACAAACGGGAGGCTCAAAAAAGCAAAAATCAATTAATATATAGTTTAGTATAATAAACAGCAAAATACGGTAGTGCCATAAAATAAATTCACTTGACTACAACCACGTATCCGGGTACATACAGCATTTGAACCCCTTCCAAGGAAAGTAGCAATTATTGAATATGCTGCCAACTCCTCCCAGGATTGAACGTCAAACGTCGTCAACGCTGACAGATATACTATGATCATTCACTTTCAACCCTCAAAGGCAGCCGACAAATTAAAGGGACTGGGAGGTATTGCTTTGATTGGCGGCAAATGTTCCATTTGATGCCGGCCAAAGCTGTCACCAGTCGGTAGGTACGCTGCCCCCCTCGGGGATGGAAACGAAGTCATAGCCGCGAGCGTGAGGACATATCCGATTCTCTCTCAACTTGATTTCGCCAGGTTTTGCGTGTCAGCGTGCCTCCGAGATGCTAGTGGCGTCGGAGTGTCGGTTTTCTCCGAGGACCCCGTCGCTCCGCCAGAGTCAGCAGAAAGTAGTGACCTCCGCCCGTCTACGGTTTCCATATCCAATTTCAATGCCGTTGCAGAGGAGCGCAACGTCTCGGCAGAGGAAACAAGGGAAATAGTAAATATGTTGCCTGGTTTTCAGCAGTAGCCACGGGGCGGGAGTTTTTCGCTCGTCGGGAATGATATGCTCGAAAAAACGTTTGCCAGTGCCGCTAATGAAAAACAAGCCCGGCGGTGCAAAACAGCAGCACTTCGACTCCGGTTGCAAATGGAGATTTTTTTTTTCCTTCAGCGAAAATATGATCTGCTACAAATTTGGACTGATAGAGCTGTTGTTTTTATATGGAAGAGGGAGGAGGAGGAGAATAACAGGGGTTGGCTCCATCCCAGGGAAATCATTTTTGCGAATACAATGTACTACAGCACTTTAAAATCCAAAGGCTAATTGCTTGTAAGGAGTCCAAGAACATAAACCCCGGTGATTTGAACCGATTCTACTGGCTGGCGGCTTCTTCTCACATAGTTACGATGAAAGAAGCTTGCAGGCGGTGAGCTTACAAATATAAAATAGAAGTAGGAGCAAAGTGGCTTCTCAAAAACTCAGAGTTTGGCGAGAATGGATAATTTGCCATCGACACAACACTTAAGGTCATTTGGAATGAAGATTTGTAGAAATAGCCGTCTAATAACATTGAACGGCACTGCAACAAGTCCACAGAAATACTCAATAATTCCAACTAGTTGACCTATCCATTGCTCCATTAAGTAGTTTCACAATACAAGTCAACCGATTCAACCATTTTCAATTTCCAGGTTCACTTGTTGCTAGGCAGAAATCAAACGACAAAGTCGTAGCCTTTTGAAAATGTTCAATCTGGCAGCCTATCTAATATAATGACACACAGCCTCCTCCATTGATTTTTTGATGATAAAAAAAATGTCGGATCGAAAGAGACAAGCTCGTTTATCTTTGTGATTTAATAAGACGATGGCAGTAAATACTTCACTTCTGTCGTCTTTTCACGGACCATTTCATTTGCTGTCTCTCCCAGAGGCAAGCGTTCACTTTGCTCCATTGTTGCAACGGCGATCATGTGACCTACGAAGGAATTGGGGTTCATTTGGACAATTTCCAAGGACGCTATGGCCCTAAAATGGTTGCCGGCAATGGCGGTGAAAGTGCAAATCCGGGCTGATTTCTGAAGTTTCATAAATAGCCCCAATAGACAAATCTGGCTGCTACCAATCACAAAGGCCCATTTCTTCTGTTTTTTTAGAGCCTCCGGTTATGATGTCCATTTTTGCTGTCAATTGATGAATTCAATAGCGGCGGATAATTATTTCCAGCAATCCTGGATGGAATACTAAATGGTTTCCAGGTCATTGTGTTTGGGACATCCACACAATTTCAGGCTTTTTTTTTTCCTTTCTATAGCCATCACGCCTGAGAACTACTCAAAGACTCATCATAAGCCAGTTCATTGAGATTGGCTATCTGTTTAGCGATGATGGCGTTTTGACTTTGGAGAATTGCTCAATTTGGAAGCGGGAAGAAAGGCATTTGCGCAGCCAATGAAAAGAAAGTTGCAGAGCAAAAGGTGGCTCAATCAAAGCCGCCCTGGCAGTGAAGCCCCCTATGATGACAAAAAGAGCAGCTTTTCAGCAAACAACGGGCACATGCCAAACCCCCAACACCAACAGATGCTCTGGCCCATGGCCCGACTTTCTCCTTTCTACCGGCCAATTGTCACAAATGTCCTGCGGAAATACAAAGCGGTGTTGGTGGGTTTTTTTGCTTTTGATTTTTTTCTGCGCTAGATCCAGTCGGATAATTAAAACCCAAATGATTTCAACGTGTTAAGATTTGACGACTGGGCTAATGGAGAGGCATTGACCAGCTCCATTTAGTGTTAAAGATAATAAGTCTAACCAATTTAAGCTTCTTGTGTGAGACATATTCAATGATATTTTGATTATTTGCAACGAGGATGCTATTTGGACACAGAGTTAAATGAATGAAAACGACTTTGTCAAAGTACAGCCAAGACGTTGGATTTAGAGACCCTAAAGCAAATGTCAGTTATGATGCAAAAGCTGCATAATTGCATGTCATCTTTTGAAGTCGCCAACTCGGGACCTTTGTCTGCATCCTTTGATAAAGCCCACTGTTATTAATTGACATTTTTTTAATCTGTGGCCTCTCTTATTGTCTGTCCTTGACCTCCATTTCAGCAAATGTGCTGCACTGTAGTGAGTACAATGATTCTGCAGTTGTACAGAAGTATTGATTCGTCTTTGTGTTTCAAAAAAAAGAAAAGAATCCTGTGATAAGGAAAAGACGATCTATAGTTGTAGGAAATTCAATTAAATATTTGTACTTCCCAGCACAACTCTCTACTCTCGACATTCTAGTGATTGTTTATTTTTTTTTAAATGTTCAGAAAAGTGGGGCTCGCTGTGCGTATTTCCAAACAATTACAGAAGGTTAATTATTCATTTCTGTGTTTACATTACACCACACTCGGAAGATGTGTTCCTTGTACGGAATTGGAGACTCAGCCAACGTCAATTTAAAGTTGCGGAAACAATTACGAGCCTGTCATCCTCCTCCCCCTCGTTTACGTCTCCTCATTTACACAGTGGCAAATAGGATCAACAAATCTTGTCGATGCCAACGCATCATAGATTTTATGAACAAGCCTTATGGAAACACATGCCTTGAATCGGCCTTTCAATAACTCGTGAAATGGAGAAATCTCAATAGTGCAAGAGTGGTCTTTCATTTCGATGGCACGTACTATTCGAAATCTACATTTAGTTCCAAGGACACAGAGTAGTTTCAAGTAGATGTGATGGAGACGTTATTAAAAGAACTGAGTTTACAGTGTAGTGTACAGTAGACGTACCGGGCTAGACAAACATATTAAAGCGCCGTCACCTACTCGGGGCTGGAACGCGGAATCTTTCAATTTGGTCACAGTGAGGAGTTTTGACTGTCACGAGCCGAGTCAGCGAGTCTAGCAGATTGATGCCCACCTTGAGTGTTTGGGACGGCTGCGCTTTTGTTAAGCTCGGCGACCGATCACGGCGCAGGTACATAAATAAACTCACCGGCATGGTCGTTTTCACACCGGCGACCTTGATTTGTGCTTGCTCGGCTAAGGAATCAACACTCCTAGGAAGTGCTCGTAAAAAAAAAGCACTATTAAAAAAAAATAGCCTTCGTGAATGCTGTTAAATTTGTACTATAGTCCTGATTTTTCGGACATTTTACTATAAATCTATACAATCGTTAACATTCCCTATAATGGTACCAGTATCTCAGTCAAATATTTAAAATTGATTAACTGATTATTAAATGTAACGTAGTACTTGGTCAACATCACAATAAAAATCTAAAAGAACCTTGAACCACATGTGGCTGTTTTGGGGACTAACAGAAGGCTTGCGTGTCTCGTTTTGAGAAACTCTGAGGTGGAAAAAGGCAACTTGTTATTTTTTTCTGTGTTTAGTACACCTACATTTTATAAGCAATGAGGAAGCGCCCCTTGAAATGTTGTTGTGTGGATGTAATATTGATTTCAATGTAAGTTCAGGCATTTGGTGCCTTGGAGGAGTTAGAGTTGGCTATTGATTGCTTCCAAACCGATGGGCCAGTCCACGGAGACACAACTCGACACTTTCCTTCGATTGAAATTTCCAGACTGACTTTTGATTCTTGTCTGCATTTGGATTCTTTTGAGCAAAAGTACCCAACTAAGTGCATGAAGGCTAGCCTACCAATGGAATGGGAACATTATACTCCATTGAAGTGTTTGCGGCGTGAGACGTTCAAAGCTAACGCTTGGCGGCCCAAATGTGACAGGATTGAGAAGTTGCACCACCTGACGGTCATGTTTATTTCTTTAAGTCTCAATTAGCCACATATCTGACCACCTTGCGGCAGCTGCCGCCGTCTGCCGCCGGGAGATTTAAGACTCCGGCAGACTTGCAAGACGCGCTTTCCTCTTAATTGGACTCCATCTGTGGGGAAAAGGGCACTGGGGGTGACAGCGCACCTCCGACAGCAAATCAAATATGCAAAGTTGGGAGGTGTCAAAACAAAAGACTCCATCTCTGTTCTCTGCACCCCCCGCCACGTCAAGATCTGGGAAAATACACCGGCAAAAAAACTGAAGCTAAAGCAACACAGGGGCCGCCGTGATGCCGTTTACGGCAGATGGCGTGATGAAAAATGAGGAGGAAATCGCAAGTGGCTCATCTGACGGCGTTCCCTAACGCCGTGTGATCGGTGGCGAGCGTTCGGGGGTTAGGGGAGACGTTTCGGCCTTTAATCCTCCCGCTCGTACCACTCGGCATATTAAAGACACGTTAAGTCATTCATGGTTGCTCTTCATATCAATTGCAAGCTGATTTTCTCTTCCTTCACCTCCCAACTACAGATTTCTGTTCCCAAAAATGTTTGGAGTTTAGAAGTCAAAACTTGTGGATGTCAAAGAGGAACAGATTAGAAAAAGCACAAATTTCGCAAGGATGCTTTGCGTTTATATAGTAAATATATTTAAATTTACTTTACATTGCATAATTCCTTCACTCCACACTAGCTACAACTAGACACTGCTGCCCTGGGGCAGTCTGACAAAAGTGAGGCATCCAATTTATGCCATTGGCATTTCTGACCATGATCAACCAGATATTTTCTCACTACTTTCACACAGGCAAGTGGGGTGAAGTATCTTGTCCACAGATACAACAATATTAGGCTCAAGCACAAAGAACCGAAGACCCCAATCCTTCAATCAATTGACAACCCGCTCAACCACCAGTACCCCCACAAATACTGTCAATTTCTGACTCTATGTCACTTGCAAATCAATGAAGGTACTGTTATTTAAATATGACAGGACATTTAAGATCGGAAATTGTACGGCCATAACACATCTAAACTGCCCATAAAAAAATGAAAGCATAAAGTACACATTAATCAACAATAAATGATCATCTGATAGGCATAATGTTTTTTGCTCCAATTCATTTTTTAACTAAGGTACTTTTTGAGATGACTCAAGCTTATTTAATGGTATTTCTGTATCTTTGTAGTCATTAGCCGAGATAATGTGAGCGTCAGTTTGCCGGAAAATTGTGCATTGTTGTTTAAAGCTGAATGTACCCACGATTAAAATGGGGTCATCTTCTTCTACTCATTAAAGCTTTTTTAATTAAACCAAAAATAATTGATGGAATAAAGTCCCACCACTTATTAGTACATAGTATATCCATATAGCGCAGGTGTCAAAGTGGCGGGCCGGGGGCCAAATCTGGCCCGCCACATTATTGTGTGTGGACCGAGAAAGTAAATCATGAGTGCTGACTTTCTGTTTTAGGATCAAATTCAAATGATAGATATAGATGTATATTATATTTCCTGATTTTCCCCTTTTAAATCAATAATTAAATTTTTTTAAACCATTTTTTCTTTGTGTTTTTAGTTTAAAAAATCATTTTGTAAAATCTAAAAATATATAAATGTTTTCCACTTTAATATGGAACATAATGATTAAAAGAGATTTTCCTCTACCAAGGGAAAAAAAGCTCAAATAAACATTGTTTTAGATCTATAAAAATGGAATAGTTAGGGCTTTTGATCCAGTTCTTTTATCCATTTATAAAAAAAATCTAAATATTATATCTAAAATGGCCCACATCAAATCGAGTTGACGTCAATGCGGCCCGCGAACCAACCCAAGTCTGACACCCTTGCCATACAGGCATAGTGATTCAATTATTTTAGAATATCCTATGCTGACATATTTTACTGCTGTTATTTAAGAATTTTTGTTTGCCATTTTCCTTAAATATTTGCCTTTGACAGTGGTGCCAGCCCTCCCAGTTCAAACAGATTGGACCCTGCTTACCGTCAATGCTACTGAAACACGATTTCTCTCTGCCAGGCGCCCCAGGTCAAATGGACTGGACGTCTATTGCCGTTGTGGCAGCAAATGAGTTGATTCGACGCTCTCTAAACTGCCATTTCAATGTTACATGCAAAGTTTGCATGTTCGTTTCCAGAGGAAGCATTGATCAGCGTTTCCGGAGAAGTATCAGCGTTACACAAGATGTCATGCATGACAAATTACCTCTTAGGTAATCAGTCAATATGAATGGGGAACAGCTCGCTCTGCCACTAAGTGACTCACCGGCTCTCCCATTAACGGGGAGGCAGGCAAACAGGCCTCAGTGCAAAAAAAAATAAAAAAAATCTGTCAGACGATGACAAAATGGTGTGTGTGATCATTTAGTCTCAAAGCAGAAAAAGCGACTGGACATAAAAAAAAGTGTGAATTCTGACACTTGAATCAAGAGATGCCTCCAAAAAGGAACGTAATTAAATCACAGCAGTGACTAAACAGTGTGAAAATGTGCCCTCTAGAGGTTCACGGCAGCAACGGTGTGACATCAAAGCAATATGATTGGACCGTTCAGGTAAGAAAGCGCGTGATCTTCATGGAATTGTCCTGCATTCATAGGAAAAGAAAACTGTCAGCACCAATTGACCGAGAGGGCTTGGGCACCCAGTGCGCTATCGATTGGGAAGAAATGAATAATTCGGGTGATTCTCTGCACTCCCGTGGCTGGAATTCTCCATTTTCGGCACCGACGCAATGACTCAGAGGATGATGAGAGTCATATTAAACAAGAGATGATGAGTTTCAAATTAGGGGAAAGTGCATCGCTGCCATGAAATCTCATTTCAAGTCCAAGCGTATGCTCGGTATTATTTTGGGATGTGATAATGACCTTGTGGAAAAACTTGAGAAATATCTATGAGGGCTTGAATGAAAGAAAAATGGGAAAAAATATGGGGGATGTCAAAAGCGCCCCCTGTTGTTTCCATGCGACGAATGTGAAGCATTTAAAACTCCAAAGTCATGCTAAAAATGCAAAGCCAATGAAATGGAGTTGAGGGGTTTAGATTGTATTCACAATTTTAAAGTACCTCTTTTAAATTAGTGTGTATTGAGGTTTATGCCCCCCGGAGGAAATTGCCAGTGAGACTTTGACCAACCCGGGGGGAGCGCGAGTACCATCACCCCGGAGGCGGCGACGGATGAATGGAAGGCGTGTGTGTGTGTGTGTGTTAAAGATACCCGCACTTCTTCCCGCTGAACCGCCAAAAGCATCCAAACATGCGCAATCGACGCACCTGATTTTTATGGCGAGTCCCATCTTCGAGTTCTGAAGACGTGTCCATCTTTCCCCCCATCGGCCGGTCAACGTCCCGCGGAGAATGTGCGCATTACGTCCACCGACGGCAACACATCCGAGCCCTGAAAGTCCCGCAGCCTCTATTCCATTGACGGCGAACTTCCCGGTGGCTTTCCGCTACAAAACGCCGGTTTATTCCGCGGGGGAGGAAAAGAAAAAAGTCCTCTACTCCAGGAAGAAAAAAAAGACGCAGCGTTACGTTCCGGCGGCTCCTCTTTGCGACATCCGAGAGAGTGAATGAGCAGCCGAGCGCTCCTCCGCCGCCGCCACCGCCGCCCCGCTACTGCGCTCCCTCCCGCCCGCCACTCACCGCCCCCTCCCACCGAGACCTGGAGTATATATTGCACATCATGGCACAGTGAGACTAAGTGTGTGTGAATGAGTAAATAGGGCTCTCAACATGCCCGATCGGGAGGATTACGGTGATGATGATGAGCTGTCTTCATGCGTTAATCATTGCGGAGATGCCGACGGGAAGCGGATCGGGCAGGGGTGTCATTTGGGACGTCATGATGCCCGGCTTGATGGGTGGGAGGTGGTCTGTTTTGGAGTTATGCGAAGAGTAAAAAAATGCAACGGGGATAGAAAAATAACCGAGTTTTACATTGTAACTAATTCAATGCCATTGATGGCTGTAGAGAGAATTTATTGGAGCTGGGAAATATTACGGCGAGCCCGCAGAGATGCAATGGATTGGAATTGCAGCTGGAGAATTCGCAATCATTGACCGTCCTCACAGTTTAATAAAAAATAAGTGGCCGTGATTTGAAACGGAGACTGACAATTCGGGGTAAAAGGAGAGAAAGTAGTGCCTCTACTTACAAAATTACTTGCTCCAGAAGTGGTTTCGTAACTTGGATTTTTTTGTAGAGACGCATTTTACATGGAAGTATTTTGGGAGGAAATGTTGCACTCTCGTGTGTGTTTAATGAAACAATAAAAAAACATATTTTAGCAAATGCAAAAGCAATTATGGGACGCCATCAACTCTATTTGTCTTGATTAAAAAAATGCTGCAGTTTAGCACATTTAAAAACTGTTGATATTGGCATCAATCTTCGTTACCAATGTTAATTGAATAATTGTTGAACAAAACGCTATTACACACCTCTCATTTCACAACCATTTGACTTCATTTGCTGCGCATCTACAACAAATTGAGGCGAATAATTCACGTTTAGGATTTTTTCATGATTGCCCACCATAAGTCAAACCATAACTCTAATCAATAAACGTCATAAATCTGCAATACAAGAACATAAGTGAAATACCTATAGTAATGGGAATAAATTACTCTGTGGTTCCATCAGTTATTTTTGTCCGATATCAAACAATACTGCTAAATATTAAATAAAAACTGCCATATGCCCCAATGGAAACAATGCACAATATTTTCTCCAGAATCTTATTTATATGGATTATCATGTTTTGTGACAATTTCGTTAGCATTATTGTTATTTGGTGACGTGGGATTATTGATTGCACAATGAGTGCGGGGGGGATAGAAAGACGTTTTAATGGGTTTAATGCTGAAACGCGGACTGCCGCCATTTATTAAAGAAAAGGAAATGCGTATCGACTGAAGTGTAAGAGCCAGTTAACGCCCCATATTTTTACGTTGCCTGCAGGCTGGGGACTGGGGGGCGAGGTGGGGGGGCATGGTTTCTCGGAAAGTGCAAAGCTTGCACAAATAGTCAAAGTGCGCGGATGCTCAATTTGCCAACGTGCGCTAGGGGGGTAAGAGAAGTATTAGAATAACAACAATAGCAAAAGTGACTTGACAGCTGAGAAGCAAGAAATTGCTGGTAGGGAAGTTGTGGCTTGGGGCAGGTGGTGGGGGTCTGAACATTTCCTTTGGTTTGGCCCATGAGCCTGTTTCAAAAGTAGTAAAAAGAAAATTAGGTGGTGTTTAAAAAAACTAAAACTTTTTGGGCAATGTCTCCAATGAGGTGCGGTTGGTATATCTGGAAAAACGCAGTCTGTTCTTAGACCCCTTGTCCTCCCACCTAGTATTTTTCACGCATGGAGAGCTGGTTCACCTTTCCTCAAAATGCCAGGGTAAATTTTGGAAAAAAAGGAGAAAAAGAAAGAGAGGAGGAGGAAGTTTTTTTTTTTTTCTTTACAGAGGAACACAAACAAAAAGGTGTAATTAAAGCACTAGGAAAAGGGTTTATTTCCATTTTCTTTCCCCTCGAGGGACAGACATTTAAAGAGAAAAGGTATTTTTTGGACAGGTAAAATAGGATTAGGCCAAATATAATTAGTATTAATGGAGTTCCTCAAAATCTGCAAAAAAATGGACTTAAATTGGTGGCTGAAATGAAAGTATCAAAAGTCCCCAAGTGAATGAAAGCCCAAGAAAAAGCCTTTTTCTGGGTAAATGTCTTTTCCAAATACGATAAAATTGACATGAAACCTTAATGAATATGTGCCTACCATGAGATAAATTTTATACCCTCCATTTTTATTATAAAAATGACTATTTCCTTCAACATTATCCTCGCATACCTCCAAGCAGTCATGGTGCTCGATGACATTTGCTAGTGGCGATTTTGTTCGTTCGTTGGTTCGTTGGGAGAGGGCGCCGTGTAAAATAAATCAACGGGATGGAGTCACATGGCAGAAAATAAAAAGCTTTAGGACAATGATGAGCCATCAAAACCTTTACGAGCAGCTTGTTCATTGTCTTTATCAGTGTGTAGCGTCCGGTCATTTTGTGCATGATTGGCACTTGTTCTGTTGCCGTTATTGGTAGCTCAAATCTTTATAGGAATATTCATATTTTAACTCTTTGTGGGGCATATGTATATGTATATATGTATATACGTGTATATGTATGTGTATATGTATATATGTATGTGTGTATGTATATATGTATGTACATATGTATATGTATGTATATATGTATATGTATGTGTATATGTATGTGTATGTATATGTGTATTTTTTTGTATATGTGTATGTATGTGTATATGTATGTGTATGTGTATATGTATGTGTATATGTATGTGTACATGTATATATGTATATGTGTATGTATGTATATGTGTATGTATGTGTATGTATATGTGTATGTATGTGTATGTATATGTGTATGTATGTGTAAGTACATGTGTATGCACATGTGTATGCATATGTATATGTGTAAGTACATGTATATGTGTAAGTACATGTATATGTGTAAGTACATGTATATGTGTAAGTACATGTATATGTATATGTATATGTACATGTACATGTACATGTACATGTACATGTACATGTACATGTACATGTACATGTACATGTACATGTACATGTACATGTACATGTACATGTATATGTATATGTATATGTATATGTATATGTATATGTATATGTATATGTATATGTATATGTATATGTATATGTATATGTATATGTATATGTATATGTATATGTATATGTATATGTATATGTATATGTATATGTATATATATATATATATATATATATATATATATATATATATACATATATACACACACAAACGCATTGGCTACTAGCTCTTTGCGTACGCAATCCTTCTAAACTTGTACAGTCGGGGATGACTACGCTCCGTTTTCCCGACACTCCGGATGCCTCGCTTACGTTTACCGAATGGCTCACCGTGCAATTATCTGCGAGGTCCCCCTGGGGCGACAACCCCTAGGGTAAATGAGAGGGGTGGGAGGGGAACTACTTCCTACTTGGGTTACGACTTAAACAAGATTACGCCTAATGGGATCCCAGTGGAAGGAATATAAGTTGCCCTTAATGCTCCATTTTATGTCCGATCCGCACCTCTCGAGTGGATTGGGAATTAGGCAGGTAGCTAATCCCAATATACCGCTTCGTATTATTAAATCATTACCGGAACTTTCGACCCTTGTGCGAAATTTGTTGCGCTTCTTAGCTAGCTGGAGTTCCCTAGTAAGTAGGTGATTCCAATGGTATTTCCAAAATACCACAACGTTTCTGTAAAATTATGAATTTGGTCAGGAACGCATCGCCACTTTTATTGGTGGTCTCAGTCATCGTAACGTGGGAGGCTGCGATGGGTGCTAAGTATTGAGGGATTTTGGCTGAGGCTGAAGCAGTTACTGAATCAAGGGTACGGCTTATATGCGCACAAATTAGACATGCTCGAAACTGCAAGGTCACAAAGACAAAACGCCATATCGCAAGACAATGCCGCCGATACGGTCATTTATTTCAAAATAGAGAAAATATAAAGAGATAAAACGCTTAACAAAATTTATTTTGACGTCTATGAATGAAATTCAAGGAAAAAATAAACCTTATGTTACATAAAACGAGAAAAAACTCACTTATTGCTCGCTCAAAGCGCCAACATCTTAATTAGGAATGACAAACTAGACCGCTACGGACACACTTCGTGGTTGTCCTGCCCACGTGACTTCATTTTTGAATTTTAAGGCAATTTTAAGGGTACGGCTTATACGCGGAGTCGAAGAATATACAAGAAAATACAGTATATCAAATTGCAGAACTGCTTAGCTTCGTCGGTGACACGGAAAATGGGTAGATAGTTGGGTCCTTAAAAAGTAAGTATTGGAGCCAAAATGTTTGCTCTAGAGATTTCATTGTACTCTGCAAAGATTCGAACCAATCTGTTTCGTATCCAACAAAGCAGCCAAAATGGTGTGGTTAAACGAAGCACTTTATAAAGCCCTAACATAACCTAAACAACAGATTCATCTCCCAGAAGCTCTGTCGAGCCATCCACTTTGTAAACTGCTTCCCGAGATTCATTCAAAAACAGAGAATTGTATCACTAGAACCATTTCTCGTACGCCCTGGCAGACCACATTCGTCACTACCGATGTTTTACCCACACGCCTTGCATACATTACCCGAGTAAAGCTCATTTTAAAACACACAACTGCAGCCCCGAGCTGTTTACATTTCAGAAAGGTGGGAAAAAGGTAGTCGCTTTTACAGCCAGGCGTGTAAATATTCTGAAGCGATGAGCGTGTGCTAAGTCTTCCTGAGAGGGGAAAAAAAAGCTGCTTTATCGCTGTCGCGTTCACAAAACAACAATTTCATCATTCGCCTCCCGGTCAAAATCGGTTTTGAGTTTTGCAGTTAAAAAAAAATGAGAATGGACCACCTTGGCCAGCCCACTTCAAGCGGTCGAGGAGAATGAAAATGACCTGTCGTAAATAGTACAAATCAAGATTTTTTTTCCCGTTTGCTGCAACATTGCCACGGCTATCGGAGAAGCGGGGCACCTTGACGGCAGAGCGACGTGCTGGATGAAAGTGACTCGGTTTCTTTCATCTTAGGGTCAAGAGGAAACGGAAAAAGGAGGAGGCGATCCCATCCCGCCGAGACTGAGTCTTAAGTTGAAAGTCCTTGTCAAAGTCTAGATCAATTACGAGCGATAGAATCCTCCAACATGTTTCTTTTTAGGAGGCTATTATACAGAAACAACCTGAAAAAAACGCTTCCACAGAAGTCGATAATGCGAGAGGTCTTTATTTAAGATTTATTTCCCAAACAACCAATCAGATTGTTTCCACTGCATCTTAAGTCAGGGGGAAACCTTTTTACAAACACAGCACGATATCTCCCGGCTCTATTATAGTATATGCACACGCTTTGATTGAGCTGAAAACAACAAATACGATAAATGAATGCTTGTCAAATAGCAGAGGAAGGGAAGAAACTTCCAACACCAATTTCATGAATTCCATCAACTACAAATCCCCCCTAATTGGGATGTATCTGTTCCTAACAATACATTTCACAATGAAACAATATGGTCACACCTAAATTCTTAAGGCTCAAGTAGTCAAGTGCATACCTGTTCACCCCTCATTAACGATTGAAATTCCCCATATTAAGCGATAATATTATTCACATATTTACTCACAGAGGCTGCAATTTAAAGTCTATAATTCTCCCCAAAGTGGGCAGGGCAGGTGCCCAATCAGTATGCATTAAATTCAAGATTCTGAAGATGTCGCTATATGACGCTGACTGATGCGAGTGCGCATATGCTCAAAGCATGACAACATTAGCAATCAATAATGACGATTTCATCTGCTACAGGTGACCGGGATGGTCCGGATTAGAGCCGAAATGGGTAAAACAAGACCGCTTTTATTTAAAAAAAAAAAACGTACTTAAAAATAAAAAAATTCCCATACAAAAGTTGTTATATCAAAAAACGTATAAAATACGGGAAAAAACGTACAAATTGACAGATAGTCGTGTGGACCCTTTCACAAACATTCTCACGCCAAGCGACAGGAAAAAAGTAACGTCCCGTCTTGTAAAAACGCTAACTTTGCTACCTTAGGGGTTAAAAATCGGATAATACGCTAAGGCACAGGTGTCAAAGTGGCGGGCCGGGGGCCAAATCTGGCCCGCCGCATCATTTTGTGTGACCCGGGAAATTAAATCATGAGTGCCGACTTTCTATTTTAGGATCAAATTAAAATGAAGAGTATAGATGTATATTAAATTTCCTGATTTTCCCCCTTTTAAATCAATAATTGTAATTTTTTAATCCATTTTTTCTGTGCTTTTAGTTCAAAAATCATTTTGTAAAATCTAAAAATATATTTTAAAAAAGCGAAAATAAACATTGTTTTAGATCTATAAAAAACTGAATATTCAGGGCTTTTAATCCATTTATAAAGAAAAAATCTAAATATTATATCTAAAATGGTCCGGCCCGCATGAAATCAAGTTGACGTTAAAGCGGCCCGCGAACCAACCCGAGTCTGACACCCTTGCGCTAAGGAATAAAATGGGTTCAACAGAATTCAACAAGGCCAAGAGTTACTTTTTTTTTACTCATTGGCGGCAGCGTTGAAAAAACTGGCACAGGCACCACCACTTTGTGCCGTTTGCGCCAGGCGATAATCTTCCTCTTGGCACGGCCCGAAATCAAGCGCAAGAAGATATTCTTATCAGGAAACGACAGCAAACATCCTCCCCCGTATCCCGACAGACCCCCCGCTTAATTGATTTCGCACCGTCCCAACGGCGGCCCGCTCTTGTTATTTTTTTTATTTTTTTGGGCCGGCTCGTCACGGTTGCAGATTTTTTGTCAGCTCGGCCGACGATGTTGTTTTTGTTCCGCTTTGATGCGGCGGTGAAGTCGTGCCCACCACAATGATGCAAGCAAGCTCTTGGTTATTTAAGGATATTTCCTATCGTTGTCACCTGATGAGCACTTTTTATGGCCGTGCTTCCAACCGTTTTTTTTCAATTATGTTTCTTTTTTTTTCTCCTTCAAAATGTCTGGTGTCTATTCACGAGAGGATTCAATCAACAGGGTAATAAAAGCCACCAAATGTCACTGTTTTACAACATCTTTACTTAAAGTTCAAATCTTAGCTAAAGTCCTGTGGGGCTTTGTGATTCTTCCGTCCAAATACAAATCATTTTTGACTTTATTTGTCTGTGAAACTCGAGGGGAAAAAAAGTTGAGCTGTTTTATCTATGTACATTATAACAGTTGAATGTGAAAAGAAAAATTACGTGTTTCAAGGTTGGTCTGTTTTTTAGGTTTAGTTTTAGTTATGGAAAATGTTTCCTCTCTGGACAATGTTATTTGTGATTGGATTTTAGCTAAATAATTCTTTTCGGTGACATTTGAGTGCTTCAAAAAAATGTTTTTTTGCAAAACATTCCTCGTAATTTGACACTGTGATTGTCATTTCTATATGAACCTTCAGTTCAGAAAAAAATGTGATTGAATTATGTTCTGCTGTGATCATTCCTTACCTTATGACTTCGTTACCGCGGTGAACTTTAAAAAGAAACAGATCATTACCTGAAACCAAGTTTTAATCAGACTACAATTGAGAAAAGCTTTCCTTGTTTGTCGAGAAGAACGTCATATATAATATATATGTAGGCTTACAACGGTTTCTTTTCTGCAAACAAACCCTTAGCCTCAATTTCCCGTTAAAAGAATTCATGGTGACTTTCCTTGAGTTTTCCTGAATTTGCCTATGTGAGAAATGCACCAGACAAAACACTTTTACATTTTGACAAGATAATTGGTGTCGCGTCGTCTACCTTTACCCGTCAATGGCGTTAGAACAGTGAGTGCGGTGTAAAATGATTCTCTAGTGTGAACCCAAGCAGTAATGATTTCGTTCCCTGGATATTCACGACTTGGAGACGTGAGGGGAATACGGACCTCCGTTTCCCCGGACTAGACGTCCAATGAATTTGAACTGCGTGGGGGGAGGGGGCAGCTGATCGATAGTTCAAAGTACAGGCCGTCTTTAGGCGTCAGTGGCGGCCGACAATAAAGCGGGGTTTGCTAATGAGCTTGTTAACCAAAGTCCGTTAGTTTAGCAATGTCAGTCTTTCTATCAGAAGTGTCGTTGAATGCTTGGCAGGCTCTTAGCGAAAAACTCGAGATGAAAGGAGAAATGCATGACCGAAACGCATTTTCAGTCCATAATTCTATTACGGTCGGTGGATATCTGTGAAGAGGCGCCATTAGAGGCCAGAGAGAGAGCTGGATGGAGGGCAGGTATGATGAAAAGGGGGAGCTACGAAATACCGTGATTGAACCGCAACCTTCAACCCCCCCCATCCGCCGCGGCGGAGAGAAAAATGGGACGGCAACTGTCATTGATGCCATTTGCTCTGTGTAGTCAGCGGTCTTGTTTTACGGACAGGAGAAAAACACACTACAATGTAGAAATGAGGGCTAGTTTGTGTGTCAGTGTATTTAGAGCAATGTTAAATTAAATTATTTGTACGAAATAGAGACATTTCCAGATACAGTGGTACCCAGACCTACGATCAGCTCGTGGTACGACGAAAATTTCAATCGAATAATTCGCCCGCGATACGATCAAAATTTCGAGATGCAACCAAGACAGGTGGCCATGACATGAGAGGCTGTTTATCATTGTAGCGCACTGTCTTTTTTTGCCGCATCTCTTTCGTGTATAACTACTATATCTACGAGGACTGAACGATTTATTCAGACGAGTTTCGACCAAGAAACGCACAACACGCATGCAAAAAGAGGGCTTTCTGGGTAATGAAGTATACTCGTGCACACAACACCGATAGCCAATGGCACCCTTTCTCAGAATAAAACTTCATTACCCACAATCAAGACGTGGGTAAGCTCAGTTATTGCATTTCTGGTTATTCTGTCCTCCCGCGATCGCTCATTCAAGACTACTTCTCATTGGCAAGTGGTCGTGCGTTATCCTATTGTGAGGACATTTGTGTGCATCATTCTCGGAATATTTTGAAGGAAATACAACTGCAAAGAGCCCATCGATAGCTAACGTGAGGACGGAGGCGTGGCAAACCACTAACCCGGAAAACGAAGGTAAAAAAAAGATTAAAACAAAATTAGAATTCAGTTTTGTGTAAAGTTACATTAAACATATGTTTGAGTGTGTCTGTATATATGAATCCAAGTTAATTTAAATTTGTTTGTTCGTTTACGAGTGCCGTGGATAAAGTCCTCTCTACCCTCCGCGAAATGCGTCTAATTTTACTTCTATTAAACACATTGTATTACTATTAAACCACTAGTTATGTGTTACTTTGTTAATAGATGGCGAATTAGAAGAAATAAAACATTTTTTCCAATCCAATATCCTGTTTTTGGTGTTTTTTCAGAGGGTTGGAACAAATTAATTTGTTTTTAGTTCATTTCAATGGGAAACGTCCGCTCGAGTTACAAAAAGCTCGACATACGATCTCAGTCCCGGAACTATTTAATCAACACAGCTTAACAACTACATATCTTTGCGCTTCGATTTCAAAAATATGACTTTATGATAGATGCAAGAATACTAGAACATGAGATCAGGCCATCACGCCAAAATGTTATCAGCCTGAGGATATCACGTATCATAAATGTGACGTGGCGGGCGGGGCGGGTTGAAATATCCTGCTAGTCGTGCCCGCTCAGGGGCAGCTACTACGTCGTGATCAATAAGGCAAGCCGTGAAGCGTTGCTGTGTCTGAATTAATAATGTTGTTTCCGGGTGGGAAAAAGAAAGAAAGGTAGCAAAGAAAAGGGAAAATCATGGCCGCGGAAGTAAAAAGGCGTCGACAATGAATCACCTGGCCTCATTAAAAAGCATCCATAATGCATGCTAAATGGAAAGAGGTACTTTACGACGTGTGCGCGTGTGTGGTTTGACCTCCAAGAAAGACTGGTCGCCAGCGTACCCTGCAGGCACTGCAAACCTTAATTGGCTCACTTGTCTCTTCTCAACTTTGAGCGTAATTGATACGAGCTAAGCGCCGTCTCCAAAGCCACGCAGGCAACATTTCGTCACCTTGCTCTTAGTATTCCTCTTTGATTTAGTTCTTCACCCCGGCGACCTCTCATTTCCCCGCCGGCACATTTTGATCAATATGCTGGACAAATGTTGATAACCTTGCGCCGACCTCCCCTGATCTTGTCAAACAGACGGCGGTGCTTTATATGCCTGCGTGCTGGTGCAAAAGTGCTTTTTATTGCATTTATGTTTTCATGCTTTTATGATACAGACGCGGAAGTGGGATCATCCCGCCTAGCAACAGTTAAAGTCGTCATGTTGGGATGAAAAATTAAGGTAGTTCCAACAGAGGGTGGAAGAAAAGAAATGGACGCAGCTCGATGGAAGTCAAATGTGGACGAATGGTTTCGATTTGTCTGGACAATGCAGCCAAAATTGCTAAGAAATTACCGTCGGGTGGTCCTATGCGAGGACAAACTGGCAACGTAATGACCTACTTTACTGTCAATATCTGGGAAAACCCTTGAAACAAAGTCATCTTAAGATGGGAGTGGGAAAACAAACTGAAAGTAAGGAATACTGACAGTGTATATTTGACTAAAAACAACTATTTTAGCTCAGTCCAGGTTCTTTTTTACCCCAACAGGTTAAAAAAATATGTTTTTGTATTACAGTACATATTAGGAATGACTCCCAATTGCTGAGTTAAATTTCTACAATGATGACAGAAAATTGTTGTTGTTTTTTTAATGTATTTTCTCTTTGCTACTGGCTTAAATTCACCAACTACAAGTGCACGAGTTTGAATGTACAAAATGAACTGGAATTATAATAATTCCACAAAACCTTTCACCCGTGCTCTCTCCGCCATTTCTCCGTATGAGCGTCTACTAATTAAACGGCAGACGTAAACATGGAGAAATAGCCAGAAATGTCTTATTATAGTCATTTAAAAGCTTTCTTAGTACAGCATTCTCTTTCTTGGAATCAGTTGTGTGGTACAAAATACACTTGAAAACTCTTGCAAAGTACAAAATCATTCTCTCAATAGTTGCTTCTAGAAATATCTGCTTGTGTCGTGAGCATTTTCTCATTTCCAATCAATGCCTCAAAGCGAAGGTTTGGAAACTGCCATGTCGCTACTTTTTGTTTTTAACCATTATTTCTAGCCTTTCTGAACAAAACGTACAGTCGTGGTGGCAACAACTGTGTCGAGGATCCATGAGCGCCACAATCAATGACAAGGGATAACAAAGACCCTGGGACCATCGACCAAGAAACCTGCCACGACCTGGGCTGATGAAAAGCTACTTTTACAGCAAAGTCAAAGCAAATGTAGCAGTTGAAAGGAGGTAAAAACTTAAGGTGGAAAATTAACCTTCATACATTGACACCGAGTTTAAAATGCCCCTGACAAGCCTTATCTCAACACAGACAGCTGTCATGCTGACATGGCTTTCGCCGCTTACTGCCGAGCTAGGTCCTCATATTTTGACACGCTTGAACCGCTTATCCCCAACTCGTGCTCATCTACCTCAGCGGGGTGTGCGCATGCGTAAAGACATAATGAGTGTGGGGCCTCGAATGTCACGCTGTGAACAAGACAGGAAAACAATGAATGCAACTGACCTTCTGGGACGGAGAAGAAGACAAACAAAGAGTCTGCCGGCGAGCTCGTGAAGACGATTCATGCCTGAGTGAAGTTCTCAGGGGAAATCGGTAGGCGGACACCGCCAATTTTGGGTTTTAGTCAGTGTTTTCATTGAAGTCCTCATTGTGGTCTTTGACAAAACTGGGCAAAGATCGAAGATATGTTAGAAAAATGTCACATTTTCATAACGAAACAATCCTTCAGATAAGAAATTTTGTATTTATGAAGACTGCAATGATTCGATTCAAGGGTCTTTGATAGAGTTAAAAGGATATTTGCATTAGGTTAGGTTAGAACTTTATTTCATCCCGTATTCAGGAAATTTCTTGGTTGCAGTAGCAAGACAGACAAGACACACAAGACATTGTAGAACTAGTTAAAAAAGCTGGAGCCATTATTTTTAAATTAATAAATGTTCTGTTAACCAAATTAATTCTAGACAAGTAGTTCTCAAAAATATGTTCTGAGGGCAACAGGCCCCCTTCTAGTGGTACGTAAAACACAAATTAGATGTTAAGCGATCGTTTTTTTAGTTTTTTTATCCACTGCAGTGCATTTATCAAGTACAGTAAGGTTGTGTTCAATTTAAATGACAAAAGAAGTTAAGACCGATTATTTTCAAGCAAAATGAAATTCACGTTCCTATTGTCGGAACAAGAAAATGAATGTGAAATGGGTTTGTCAAATGGGGAAATGACATTGGCATGATGGAAATCAATGTCTCTGCCGTGGAGAGAAAGCAGCCCCCAAAACAGCTCGATAAACAACTAAATGAAAGATGCATGAAAATGGTAAATCCGCACGTTATCCCTGACCCGTGTGTCTATCGGCTGGATATATTTGACATATTTACAGCAAAAGCCTGTTGGCTGACTCCTTTTCTTCCCGAGGTCGCGGCAGGATGACCGTTCACATAAAATTAATTGGTGTTTTCCAGTGAGTTTTTTCTCTCTTCCTTGCTTTATGACGGAAGGATTGTTTTGGACTTTATCCTTTTCGGTCTCTTTAACAGAGGGAATTGGACATGGATCTTTTTCTTCAGCCGCCATATTATGAGGTCTGGTCACAAGCTGTAATATATTTGAAGGTTTTGGGGGGCTTTTTGTGTTGTTTACCAAGATGGGTGTAGAAAAACAAGCTTTTTTTTAGCATTCTGTCCATCCTTTTGGGTCTTGGAAGCTCCATTGTTTCTTGGGCAGGTTGTTACTAAAAAGATTTATCTCCCCACTAGGGAGGTGGGGGGAGAGGGGTGACCATTTAACAGCCACTATGATATTAACAACACCATAATTATGCGAAAAATGTCTCATTAATAGGAAGTGAGCTTTTTATTTAGCAAATTTAATTTCCTTGAATGGAATTCATTTATATCAGGACCACTTTAAAACATAATTTGGTCATTATAGATATGAACTGTATTACATAAATGGTCATTTCTTTTCTATTTTTTATGAGAAAAAGTTTTATTTACTTGTGCTTTGGTCTAAATGAGAAAAACGTCCTCCAGTGGAGATGATTAGAGGGGAGATGGGCAGTGTAAAGATTTATGTGGACAGGAAGAGCCCCAAAGTTTACTACTCTGCTATCACACCCTTAATGAAGCCGGAGATTGGTTTAATCTTACTCGGCAGTCTCGGCACGACCCGGGAATTGAGTGGGCTTCGGTGCCAACCGCAGATTGCACGCTTGTCAAAGGCCACCAGCTGGAACACGACTAAGCCTGTCATTCCTTTCATTGTGCACCAACGATTTAAGCCAATATTTGCTAAACAAATCAGTACAATGTAATTCCTATTGTTGACTCGGTGTAGCATCCTTCTCAAGGACCATCATCGTAAAATAATTGA
The DNA here is from genome assembly GCF_051989625.1 of Stigmatopora argus. Lineage (NCBI taxonomy): Eukaryota > Metazoa > Chordata > Actinopteri > Syngnathiformes > Syngnathidae > Stigmatopora > Stigmatopora argus. Next base: position 3,649,104 of record NC_135402.1, read on the forward strand.
AATACTAAGCAATTCGTGATCACATAACGATGCCATCATGCGGCGAAACGTCAGTTGTCAGCCATGTCATTGTAAGAGTTGGACTTTTCCCCCCAAATTAGGTCTGCTCTTTAAAAGCACTTTAATTTCCCTCAATTTCTCAATTCTTAGGAACACCACATTATATTTTGCCATGACTGAGACGTATAACCTGAGCCTTGGAAACCATTGAGGGGAAAAAAATGCTTGAATGGCTTCAGAACATGACTTCTCCTAAAGCTTTAAATTTATCGCCATAATTACGACTTTATTCTCTTGTTACCTGAGTCAGACATATGCTTGAAGCACCGCAAATGTGCTCCAAATTGAAAATGTCAGCCGGTAGATGTGCTAACTAATGGTTAGTGCCGCTCCAAAACACATTGATGAAGAGCCCCCGAATGTGCTCCGTTGCTCTTCGGCGGAGAAGACATCCGTCACGCGGCGAGGGGGTGCACGCCCTTCACCCATCTGTCAATCATCACTGAGGCCACATAGAATACCCATGTGCCCTTATTGCCCATTGTTAATAAGCTCTATCTTTTAAAACGCAGCATTCTGCTACAAGCTGCGGGTACGTCAACTACAAAACAAACATGATTGTTCTAACTCATAACTTACAGACAACACAGGCACCAAGAAGTCCACGTTTCAATAATCAGCCAGGATACGAAAAAAAACTGTGTCAATTGAAGTAGCAGAAGCTGAGGCTGCAGTGGAAAGACATGAATCTTCACTTAGCTCCGATGGGATACAAAAAGAATTGTCTTTAAAAAAATTCCTCTACTGGCAAAAGAACACCAGACCTTTGAGGCTGGTAACAACGGCGCTAACGGTCGTGGCGGACTTTTGGGTCAGTGACTGTTGTGGTGAATGCGGTGGTGGGTGACAGAATTACACAAAATCCTTCCATTCCCTCTGGATTCAGTGACAGACTGTGATTAATTTTGTCTGTACCACTTGTCCTGTTCAGGGTTGAGCGGAGGTGACATTTATCCCAGGTGACTTTGGGGCGAATGGGATGCTACTACCTAAACTTGTTGTCGATCAATCAGAGACATTCCGTTTAATGTAAAAATATAGAGGAACATTTTCCGCCTGCCACACGGTTTCACCCACGGAACAATTGTAGCCAGGAGCTACGAATCCGTGCTAGTATTATAGAATCTACTCATAGGATGTCGGGTCGGTTGCCAGTCAATCACAGACATCGTAATATTCGCTCTAAAGCTGTAGCCCATGTCGTTTTCCTATCTATTTTCCATTTAAGCCTATAAGATTGACAAGTGCGTAAATGCAAGCCTAACCAAGACCATTGATGTTTATTAATTGGTTTCCGGCACGTTTCATGGGTTTATATTTGCGTGAGGCCCACCATGTTTGGACACAACGTTGTATCTGGCATGCACACGTTTTCTCAACAAGCACTTGCAGTTTCCTCTAGAGTAAATCTCTCGCCAAACCGTCTCTGTGCTGGCATCCCTTTTTCTCCAAGTGCAATTCCAGTCATTCTTTCAAATGTCACCCGCCACCCATTTATATCCAATCAATAGCGCCTCTAAAAAAAAATCAATTTTTCTCCCTGGCGTCTAAATCTCCTATAAAACACTTGCCTAAAAACGGAATTACCAACCAGGCAAACAAATCTAGTGGGCGATTGCAATTTTTTTTCTCCTCTAAAAGAGCCTGTTGACCGTCGGGGGACTTTCAGTGTTTGCCGTCTGGCTGCTGTGCATCCCTGCCGGGTGAGGGTGGACAGGTGGGGGATTTGATGTCTAATCCGCCAAGTGCATGCCCAAGCATTGCTTTATCAACTTTATCAATACCAGTGCAGGTTTGCCGGGAACGGCATGGAGGAGGTGGAAAAGCAATTGCTTCTTCTGGAAGAGCTGCTGGTAGCATTTGCAGGTAGCGTGATATGTCTGCTTTGAACCAAACTCAAACCATTATACTTAAACTGCACAAATCCTGACTTCGTTTCAAAATTGAATTGACTCCCTTTATTGTCATTATACCAGTACAATGAAATCAAGCTTCACCATAAAGTGCACACATAAATAGCTGTCCGTAAAAAGATTTATATACAATAAAAATAAGGTGAGGTTACAAAAAAAAAGCATGTGAGGTGGCTATGGTGTTTTAGTGCAAGTATCAAAATGCAGGGTAAAAAAATTGAAGTGCTAAGACTGAAATAAAAGTCTGAAAGCATTACTTATTCAGATGCATCTAGCAGTGTTATAGCATTTTAGGTAGACTATATAAGAACTGAGGTATAAGCGTTCCATGTTATTGTTAATGTTATATCCAGAAGGTTGACGAGAAAAGCTTCCGACAGCTGCCGTGTAGAACTTTGTCAAGGTTATTGTTGTTTTTCAATGGCACTTTTGTGTGCTCCGCCTCTTATTTGCACAATATCTTGTTGGTGTCAGTGAGTGCGCTTATAATAATAATAAATAAATGAAAAGATTGTCTGGGTTTTTCTATATCAGGTTGTTAATGTCAGTTGTGCCTTTTGTAGTGCATCTACATAAGATTTCTTTGCGAACTCACTAGATTCAGTATGTATACAAATCAGCCAAATATGGACAGTAACAATCAATGTGGTTCAATATATTAATTCATTAAGCACAATTGAATCTAAAATCAAATTTCAATATGCTGCTGTATAGGCAAATTTGCTTGAAATTTAGTGGGAGAGTCGACACTTTTTTCCAATTCTAATTTACTTAAAACTTCAGATCAATGACGACAACATCATAAACACATGGTTGTCCATCTCCTCTGGCCTGAAGTCAGCTGGGATAGGCTCCAGCACCCCCCACGATCCTAGCGAGGATAAAACGGTTCCGAAAATGAGATGAGATGTTATGTTGTTTATTCGAAACGTATGGAACAGATGGGAAGAGTAGAAAAACATGCATTGGGATCAATTAACATGCCAAGACAGCAAAGTTAATTGATTTGCGCTGCGTATGACTAAGTCGGAAACACATCTTGGTTGGTGGCTCGTTAACGAGCTGGGATCCATCAAGACATGGCTTATCGATCTCCCACTCGACAACTGACAATTGGAGTTGAGGGAATAGAGGATTTTGAACTAATGTTTGTGCAGACGTGCATGTGGTCCATGAATGTGTCTTGGGTTTTAAATTTCCTGCAAGGCTAAACAATCCTTTAGGAGAGTGGTTCGAAAAAACATACCACAACAGCGTATCACACTTGGAGAATTGCGAGTTTAGCACAGAAGGATGTAGTCACGTGAAACCCTGACACGTTGCTAACAACTAGTGCGGAAGAACTTTGGCTATATATGTATCTAACAAGACGTGAAGATGAGGAAATATGTCAGATCTAGAAAAAAACTGGTTTGGTTGCCTTTACCAGAAACCTAAGTTTATGGACATGACCACCTGACACTCGTGTGTGTGGACGCAAACAAACACCTGGGCATGTAGCCTAATGAATTTCCAAAGGAACAGAAAGCATTTACTCATCTGTATACATCTGGCACACAACACGAATTCTAAATCCAGGCTTTATCCACCTTCACTGGTCAAACAAAATAGGCACCTTGCTCCAATTAGAGAAAAATCCCCTCACTGAGCCCGTTACATTGCGCTTGTCCCAGGTGTGATGACAACCAATGCCCAGGCTGTTGTTGCTTAAATCGATTCCAAATAAAAAGATTAAGTTGCCATTTGATTCCAAATTTTAAAAAAATAACGGTGATCACAAATATATCGGTTTTATCTTTTCAGAATTGGTCATTTACAATTTTTTGTGGGCGAATGGTTAGCACCTCTGCCTCGCAGTCAAGATTGAGTGTTAAATCCCTGTGTGGAGTTTGCATGTTCTCCCGGAACCTGCGTGAGTTTTCTCCGGGTACTCGGACAACTTCTCCTTTTGGCTTGGATTGGATAACTTTATTCATCCCGTATTCGGGAAATTTCATTGTGACAGAAAAGGCATAGTTATAAGTTAGACAGTACAGTCGCAAAGGCCGCAGAACAACAAAGCAAAATCACAAAGTACAAAGCAAATCAAAGTAAATGGGATCATTAACAATCACCAATCAAATCATTAAGACAGAAAAGCAGCAAAAACACAAAACGAGTAAGAGTGGACGGAGCTACCGCCACCGGCTGCCACTTGAACGGCGCCATTTTGATTGCGGTAGCAAAAACGGATACAGACTCAAAAGACGTAAAGTTGGACAAAAACTGGAACCACACACAGGAAGTCTTCCACAAGATGGGGAACTTTTGCATATGCAGAGTCACTCGAGACACTTTTGAAAATGGCTTCCATGTTGTTTGCTTAAACACGCACGGCTTAAAAGGTATACCATAAAAGAAGACTAACTCTCGATATTTTTAGCCCTTTGACTTTAACGGCACGCAATCACACAAAAGACATTCAAAACAACAAACAACTCATAAGCTTCAGAGTTTTATTCACTTCCCCGGCGAGAAGCATTTTGATGTCTGACATCCCAAGAGATCAAAGGGCTCACCTGGAGCTCCGATTGAAACGAGTGCGCCACTATCAAAAGGCTTTTCTTTTATTAACGAGCTTTTCTCACAAATCAGTACGAGCGCCTTGCCAATGCGTCGCAATGGGGAGATTACAGAAAAAAGGGAGACGACACTGAGATACTTGGCTACTCTTACACTTACGGCGTAAACAGGTTTTTGTGCGAAAGTGGAATTTGACAGGGTGATGCCGCAGCTTCTCTGGAAACATCTGCTGTTGGGCACACGAAAGGCAAAATGGATTCCTTGGGAAGCAGTTGTTCGTACTGGTTTTGGTTTGGTGTTTGTCGTGTGAGTGCGACCACTCGTCGTGTCGCTACGCCTCGGGGCTCTACATGCAGCTGGTGGTGGCGCGAAGCCAGGAGGTGGAAACTCTTGGATGGGTCACCCGAACGGCAGATGGCGACGGGTAGAATGTGGCATGCCGGCGGGGGATCCCTCGCCTGGAATTTGCAGACTAACTCGGCAAAAATGTGGCGAGGGAGCGAAATAAATTGCTACGAAACGATCAAACTTTCTGCCACTGGTAATGTGACTCAAGAAGAATAAGAACAGGAACCATTTCTGTTTACTAACTTTTGCTTAAGATTATGGATTGTGATAACTATTTCCTAAAGACTAAACCCCACGATGGAGAGGCAATTAAATTTTGTGTATTGAACACTGCCAATGCACTACATTTATGGATTTTTGTAAGTTAATAAACATGTCCTTTGGTGTAAATATTCTGTATTACAGTGGGGACATCTGTAGTTTACCTCTAAAAATACAACTTTAAAAAAAAAACTGTGATCATGTCTTTGGCCGGCTCGCCCAACACTTCTGCCATTTTTAAAAGGTAGAATACCAATAATAGACAAATATACCGACCAACATATAATGGAAATTTTGGGGGAATTCAGAATGAGAACCAGTAAAAAATGGCAAAGGTACCATTTGATAGACAGCAGCCAGGGATCAGAAGGGGGGAGCATAACGACAAGCGGTGCAGGAAATGGAAGAATCTCATTGAACTTTTGCCAAGGCTTCATCAATAATGTCTCAAGGAGCACTCGGTGTAAGAGGATATATTGTAGCAGAGCGCCATGCAAATGCCGGCTTGTTAAATTGGATCTGAGCAGCCCGGGGCTACCACGGGAGAGAGGAAGTAAGCGAGGTTGACTCGGGATAAAATTTGTTTAGCGGCGAGAAAGCGGAAGGGAATTGCAGGCCGGGAGATGAGAGGAGGTCGGACAAAAGTGCCGCTGGTCTTCCTGAAATTTGAGGAGACCTCTTGTTACAGGGCCACGGGGGGATGATTTGGGATCAAATGCCCAGGGAACACATACTGTATGAGGGAGATTGTTTGACCCCTGGGCGACTTTACTTCAGTCACGTTTAGTTTTTTCCACTTTCAATCTTGGAAAGTCCACACAAGAATGTCAGAACTCACCAGGGATTGAACGCCCAATCTCAGAACTGGGATCCGGATGTTCTAACCCAAGGGTGTCAAACTCGGGTTTGTTCGCCGGCCGCAATAACGTCAACTCGATTTCATTTCGGACCATTTTTGAAATAATATTTTGATATTTTATTCTATTTTAACCGGATTAAAAAACTGCATCAAAAGCCCTAAATATTCAGTTTTTTTTTCTTCGTAAGGGAAAATATATTTTAATCATTTGTTTTTCATTTCAAAAGGAAACTAAATATTTTTGGAAATATGTTCAATATTAAAGTGGAAATCAGAATTTTTTTATATATTTATTTTTAGATTTTACTAAATGCTTTTTGAAGTAAAAAAACAAAAAGGAACAAAAAATGGATTAAAAATTGCAATTATTGACTTAAAAAGGGGAAAATTGAGAAATATAATATACATATATAATCTTCATTTGAATTTGATCCTAACAAAGAAAGTCGGCACTCGGGATTTACTTTCTCGGACCTCACAAAATGACGTGGCGGGCCAGATTTGGCCCCCGGGGCGCCACTTTGACACCTGTGTTCTAACCTATCCGAGACAATTTTACTTCCAATGTTTCCAAAAAAAACCAAGATAATGAAAAGTTGTTTAAGACTCCCACATTTCTTTATCTTAAATGATCTACAAAATGTTATCTTATAAGGGCAAAATTTGTCTAAGCAATTAAAAAGAACAGTTAAGGTTCATTAAAGACTCTAAACTGACTCATCTGCTTCCAATAAACTAACTGTATGTTACAGCGAGGCGTGAGTTCCGCTTCACCGATTAACCCCTTGCACGTTCTCTATTTGCATACACACAAACAAGGGCGACAGCTTGTGTATTTACAGCAACTCTATGAGGTTGTTCATTAAATACAAAATGCTGACATTGGTGAGGCACAAATGGATCTTTACGAGAGCCGCTCTACCTCCACCGCGTAAGTGAGCGCCCACGCCATCTCCCAATATCGCTATTAAGTTTCATTGGGGCTCATTGCCTTTATGATTCCTTCGGCCACAACGCGTGTCGGATGGTAACACTATATGACGTTTTCCTTTGATTCTATTGTGAGTAAGAGCATTGAGAGCTGGGCTCGTCGCTTGTCTTACATGGCAATGTCCCAAAAATAGCACTCGGGGATCGTGACCCAGCAGTCGATCGGGGAAGGCTATGAAACCTGATTTACGCACAGACGGAATTCCAGCCTGCTTGCGTTCGATTTTCCTCCTCCCTGAGGTCAAGGTGCTTAACGACAGGTGCGATGCTGCATACGTGGCTTTACGCCACGCCGGGTTGATTAAAAATTCAAGGTCTGTCTGCACAGGTGTGCTGTCAACGCACACGTCGGAATACGTAACTAACGCCAGGTCTGGCAAAGGCAGCAAATTTCAAATCATTCATTTTACGTTCCGCTTACCCTCGCTAGCATCGCAAGGATTCCGAACCCTATCCCAGCCAACTTTGGGCAATAGGAGGGCTGGTTGCCAGCCAATCGCAGGGCACAATGAGACAAATAACCAATCACTCTGGCTAATGACAATTTTTTAAGAGTACTTACTTGCCAGCTGACCATTCTGTGCCTGTTACCAATAAATTCCATTGTTGGAATCAAAGGGATTTTGAAAAAAAACGTTTTATATTCTAAAGCAGTCCCCCTAAAATAGACTAGTTGTCTGCAATAACACACCAAGTGTGAGTTAAAGTCGCAAGCTGTGAGCTGCTGAATAAAGTTCTAAATTTGAGCCATTTTGGGCTCCTCTTTGGTGCATCAAAATGGAGTGTGCAGCATTTCCTCTCCATTCAATTTGCGTTTATGGTCATTTAAACACTCAGCGGCAAAGTCGGCCGCAGTGGGCGCTCGATAACGAGCTGTGATAGAGTCAAATGGAAATCAGATGTCCCTTTTGTTTTTTCTTATCTGTGCCTTCTCATTGCTACATCCAATTTTGTTTTTCGTTTAAATCTCATCAGGAGAAACAGGAAATTTGAGTGCAGAGGCTATTTTCTGGCCAAAAAAAAAAACGCTTAGGTACAAGGACTTTGAAAGCCCAATCGAGCTCAAGACTCTCATATCAAATCATTCATTTTCCAGTGCACATGGTCACAGGTGTCGGATTGACGCCGCGGGTAAGAAACACTTTTACGCGGGTGAACAAAAGGAGGCCGGCTCCTTTATTACTTGGCCAAGGTCAAGTTAGTGGTGTTGTCTTGGTGACGGAGTGAAAATGTTCAGACATTAGAAAACGAGTCATACCTGGACAATTTGGGCAACCATAGCCCTTGTTCAAAACCTTAAATGAAAACCCCTCACTTCTGTCCCAGTATCTATTAACAGAATTTGATCAGGCCAAGAATCCAACTCTAATCCTTCAACCTGCTGCCCTCTCGAAGGCACCCACAGAGCCATAACAGCCAAGACAAACAGACTCAAGGACAGTCCTGCACCTAGGACCTAATCAAGACTTATTACTCATATTTATTATGTTGACCACTTATTTATTCATGACTATTTATTGATTATTTACTTATCATTACTATATTTTGACTATAAGTTTGTTTGTTTGAGTGGTGCGCTTTCAACAACTTGGCGCTGAATGTTTCTAAAACCAAGGAACGCATCCTGGACTTTAGACGGAACAAGGCTGCTCTGCTCTGCTGATCTCACTTGGACTACTTAATTATTTCTTATTTATTGATTACTTATTTGCCTGTTTGTTGTTGTAATTGTGCACTACGTGGTGAAAGCTTTAAAACTCATTATACTTGTATAATGACAATAAAAGCATCCAATTCAATTGTAAAATCAATTAGATCCATGTATTCCCCTGTGTAAGGCAAGCACAAGGTTGAAAAAAAAATGTAATTAAAAAAAATAAATAAAAAACAGTTCTCACCACCTTGTCAAAGGTGCCAGTATTCTCCAGAAAAAGCCAAAGCAATGCAACTTCCCATTCTAACAAATGCGCCAATTAGAAAAAGGAAAACCAAGTCCCTGCGGAAATATTTCACATGCCTTTTGCTAATGAAATGTAGCAAATGCGAGTGATATGCAATGTGATTAGAAGTGACAACCAACTCCTGGATGAAGGTGTGATCGTAAAGGTGGTGCGGCACACTCAGAGGGAAGCGTGGTTACAAATAATAAACCTGAGTGTTGACGAAGGTGCAAAAGATTCAATATTTTCTCCCGTTTAAATCCACAACCCACGTACATATGTATGCATACAAATACACACTTTGAACTATATACAGTAATCCCCGAATATCGCAGTTAATGTAGACCAGACATGGCCGCGATTAACGAAAAATCGCGTTGTAGGATCACCCCCACAATACATGTTTTCGCGCCTATACAGAAATACAAGTGCACAAGTATTAAAACGTAAATATATATCTTTAACAGGTAACTATGGGCATTCGGAAATAGATTGCAATGACGATTCTATAACCTGATTCTCTAACACTGATGACGATAGACGTCTAATGCATTTTAGGTCTTCTGCAGCAGTCGATCGTAGTGTGATCAAGAACAAGCAATGGGTAATCAGAATAAATATTGGCAAACCTCTAATTTGAAAGCAGACTGACTATGTGTGCATGCATGTGTGTGTGTGTGTGTGTCGCAGTGTATTTGCATGAAGGCCTTATCCATGTAGCGGTGCATGGCAACAGCGTTACATGGGCGGGTGGTGGTCAATAGAAATAAATTATTAATGACACAGCTCACCATGATTCACGTATGAGCAAGAAAGAATCCTACTTCCATTTTTATTCTTTTTTTTCCAAGGACTTACCTCTAGGCTGTATGCCATTTGTTGCACTAATTTAAATCTAAAAAAAAAAACTCTTCGACTTGAGTATAACCACCCTCATCTTTTTAAAATGAAAAATAAAGAAAATATATTTGCATGCATAAACACTGTTTGTGTTGCTCATTACACTTGCCTAGAGGGCAGCGGAGAGAGGAAACAAAAACAAAACAGCAAACTAAAATTCTCATGTGTTTGGACCATGCAAATGATCCAAAAACGACATGATACTCTGGCGAGGTTTGTTGCTGTGAATGCAATTGAACAGTTGGTTTGTTAACAGGATTTAAACACGAAAAAAAGATAATACGACACGTCTGAACCAGGAAATAGTAAGTTGCAAGTCCGAACATTTTAAGTCCTAAGCTCCATTGCGTGGAAGAGTGGAACAATTTTTTGAAAACGCAAAACTACTCTCAAAATGGTGATGATATGCTGTCAGCCCCTCCCACTTCAAACGAAGTAGACTTCTACCGCCGTTAACGGATAAGACCAAGAACGACACGTTAAATGTTACCAGCGTCAAGTTAAATTGCATTTTTTGATTCGTGTTTTTACTTGTTTTTTCAGTTTAACTGCTAGCGTTAAAATGAGAGTCCGAGAAGAAGACAGCTGCACACGTGACCGGCCGACAAATTTGCACACCGAGTCCTGCTCTCCAAAGTAGCAATTAGAACGAATTGCTTATTGATAAATCCGCCCTTTTCCTTTTTCCACTCTCTCCTCTTCCCCCGCCGGCCTCCGTCACCGGCTCCTCATCTCTTCATTGTTATTCTTCGCTGACACCCGGCACCTCTCAGAGAATTGCCAAGTCAATTTAGAACCACTCAATAAGAACCTGATGTGCTTTAGTGCAAATACGGACTAATGCCGGAAGAACAATCAACACCTAAGCTTTTGTCTTTACCCCTTTCCGTGGCTCCTGTTGCGGGTGATCCAATGGGCCCAAGATCCCGAGGTTGAAATACTGGATCTTGTGGATTTTGTTAAGGAGCCACACGGTCCTTTTTTTTCGAACAAGATTCTCAGGGATCCACTGCACTTTTTTTTACTACTGGTACCAAGATGGCAGCTTGTCTTTTCGTGCATCCAAGACCTTGCCCCATTGGATGAAGAAAATCCAATAAGCTTCCTAGTAGTTTCACCCTGATGGTCAATAATGCCATTTTATACTAGCTGAAAGTTACGAAACTTAACAGTTGGAATCCTAGGTAGAATTTTAAGACACTATTGGTTAGCCCACCAAGTCTGGCACCATTTCGTGCCTTTTTGAAACTCAAAAGTAAGGGTGGAAGCTTTCCCACAACAATAGTAAGACTCCTTTGTGTGTAGAGGAGGTCAACTCTGAAAGTGTGACCTCTAAACTCAGCAGACTAAGAACAAAAAAAGAACAGAATAAGAAGAAGAATACATTTTTTTCCTTCCTAGGCAGCATTGCACGCTCATCACCACAGCGCAACTCGTAGGTCACCAACTCTTCGACCGTGACCACCGCTCACTGCGTGAAACAACCAGAGTGTGTCGGGAGCACAATTTTCCCCCATCTGGCTTTCCTACCTGCAGTGTTGAATTCATGTTTTCACCAGATAAAAAAATGGTCAGCACAGATGCACAAGTAAAAATGGCATTCATACCGCTGGGCATCATCTGGCAAGATGGTTCTATACGGTTTCCAGCTTAAGGGAGCATTTTAAACAAGGGTTGGGGTTTTAAGCATAGGTTATACAGTGTGCAGTCTTTCCAAAGATGTCTGGACCTGCCAAAATTTGACAAAATATCCCCATTCATTTCATTCATAGGAAAGAAATGACCCGGTATCAACAAGTGCCCACAAAGGACCCAAAATCTACAGAAAGTGACCCATGACAGGGCAAGCAGTTTCTCCAGAAATTTCATCTTCACATTGTTAGAGCAACTCTGGTTCCTCCAACGCAGCCAAAAAGTTAAAAACCAAAACCTAATCACTTGTCACATGAGGTTCGCAAGTGTAGATGAAAAATTTACAGCCCTACTCAACCGGCTTTCAAGAATAACGGTACAATCCCGAGGACATGGACACGGCTTCAGATCAACCTGCTCAAAAATGAACACCGATCCCGTCTCGCGTCTTGACATGTTCTATTCCCAAGGAGCTTACCACCTCTCCCCTTTCCTTTAGCAGTGCACCATTGCCGCAGCTGTCAAACGCTGCGCCTCATTATCGCGTACGCCCTCTTCATCCCTCCTAGGCGATGAAAAATTCCGGTTCTAAGCATCGACGGCAAATGAAGTCGGCACCAGACAAACTTCGTTCTTGTCGAACAAGACGACTTTTAAATAAAATACAATTGCTGAGGTGCGTAGATTTTTTCGTAGTATTTGCAAGGGTTGAATTATGCACATATCAGCTACAATTTCGTGTTTCTCAACCCACGAGCGGCAGCGCTAAAAAATGCATTGGGAGGAAAGGCAAAAAAAAATCTTGGCAGACTTTTCCTCCTGATCATCATGGTTGAAAATACTGCATCCGTGAGTACTGCAGTACGAGGCAAACATCATCTTAATCCCGCGAGGCACGCTGCTCAGCCACCACGTTTACTCGGGCGCTTTTGAACATTTGCCGTCGTCACTGGATGACATGCGCTATTAATACGACACCTTTAATATACAGCCGCACGTCTACGTTCTCAAAGTAATTGCACACCGCTGCGCACTTGTGCAGTAAGACAAATTGTTTAATTATTCATAAGGGCACAATGGTTTCAAACATGATATTTCAGACCCATAGAGGCGGAGGAAAAAGTTGTTTTCCTACTTTCCGCAGACAAAACAAGGACAGGCGCATGATTATTATTTATTCTTTGGTAGCGAGTGTATTTGTCCTGAAATCACTGGGGAGGAAAAATGTATAAAATTATACTTGCTCCTTGCTTTACTATAAAACCGCCTTGGATCGTGAACTACAAGCTGCTTCAGGACAAACACTAAAGTACGCAACGGATGTAAGTTCAAGCAGTTCAGACAGTCAAAACAATACGAATGTGTTTTGCAAAAACCCCAAATGTTACTACAGATACTTTGTTGACCTTACCTCACTGGGTGATGTAATGGGATTTATGGTAAGGCTGGCCAAGAATTAAAAATCCAGTGAAAAACCAGCACGTAAGCTTTTCTCAATAATTCATTCGCCTCTGCCAGTCTAAACGGATTTGACGTCTAGCCAATGATTTAACAAGGAAATGCCCCAAATTATAAGCACTTCTACAGGAAGTGAATATTAGCAGAGTAGGCAAAGCATCGTCTAGTTTACAGTTGAATTTGATTGAACATGCAGTAATATGAATGACGACCTGAAAAACTATTTTTGTAAATGGTCTGCCACACAACTAAAATTGAGGTAGTTTTGTTTTCCCGATAAATCCCAATGATCCTTTTTGTAAATAATACATTTGGTACTCACGAGAAGTCTGTAAAAAAGTATCTTGGCTGAAATTGTCCATTGGGGGGCCACCATCTTGTTGACCACCTCTGGCTAAACAGTGGTCATCAATTCTGTTGCATAAAGTAAGAAAAAATATCAGTTATACATTCCCCAAAACTTGGCAAACACAATAAATAAACCATAAACATCATGTCAAATTGTCTCATGCATCTCCCCTTTCTGATTTTTTTTAAACGCATCCACACCTAGATTAACAGACATTTTTATGGCATTTCTAATATGCTATTTCAAATCCCTCAATCGATTCAACTTGACATAAAGCTTAGAAAATGTTCATTGGAGAGTGGCTTTGAAAAAAGATATTTCCTATGAGGGGTACATCAAGCTATGTTTTTTTTCTTCTCCCCCGCCGATCGATAATCGCTTCATGATTTAGTATGTCACGTCAAAACGGCTAATGTTTCTGCATGCGAACGCGCCTTCACAAATGCATCAAGCATATGGCTCTTTATGTCACAACAGGGACTGCTTATTGCCTCGTTTGGAACGCTGATGTAGGCGCACTTAGCCCCCTTCCGAACGGCGTGATGGGAAGACTAACGGCAACCGAGTCACCGTGACATGATTAAGTTTCAAGAGCTGGTAATTACAGTCATTTTTCTTTTACCTTGATACTAGATAACTCTCAGTAGTTTCAAGGAAACATGATTTAAAAAAAATACACCTCCAAAATAGTTACCAGGGGAGTAAAACGTCTTATGAAAGTACTCCTAGCATTAAGATCCATTTATTTTATAGCACATTTCATGATATGGTTGGATTGTCTCATTATTTGCTCAATACAATCATCATGCGTTAATTTTTATCCACTTAAAGGAGACTTTTTTCAGCATGAATAATACAGCATTAGATATAAATTGATAGTCACTATCTGATGAAACACAAAGCAGCATTTCCGTTATATTCACTGAGGAGCGGCAGCCCGATACAGTTTCAGACATTATAATGATAACCTCTCGGCTTGCCCTTCAACGGAAACGCACGCTTTTGTCGCTGCTCCTTTATTATTTTTACCAAAATACATCCTTCTGTTTGACAAAATAAAGCGGGCTTGCGTATATATAACAGCTGAAAAATAGAGCTACATTTTCAGAAAAAAATTAACAAAATTTATAATTCCTCCCGCGTACTAAAACCCCAAAGGACAAAATAACCGCTGTACTTTTGATGAAATGAACATCCGATACTAATTTTCAATCAATGAAGAGTTTTAACTAAACCTAAATTGTAATTGAGTTTTTCTGAAAGTGGCCCTTGGAGGAAAAAAGTTTGAACATTGGAGCATTATTGAGATTGAGTTTGATTTATTTAATAAGGGGCAACACATTAATGAACATATCTATATTCATGTTAAGGAACATATACAGTAATCCCTCAAATATCGCAGTTAATGTAGACCAGGCATGACCGCAAACATCGAAAAGTGTCACCCCATTATAAATCTTTTTTTTCCGAATTCCTAGTAGCAAAAATGGCTTCTGCTTACTAATTTCAGTGTGGATTTTCACATTTATGAAAATGTAATAATTAATAACGGGGGGAAAAAATCGCAAAGTATTGAATTTTCGATAATCGGCCAATTACTGTATATGTAAATATGTAAGATTGTAGCCAAGAGCTAATTTCTATCTTTAGTCCCTTGTGTAGGTTGAAGATAAACAATGACAAATACTAGACACACACACACATACATACATAGCGCAGTTTTAACTAAACGTTGTGATCGCAATTTTGTTTGTCTAACAGCCAGGCTTTAAGATGATTGGCGAAAAGGTTCAGAGACGGGAGTTCACGTATGTTAATTGGTATTGACTTCCAGGCATGGAGAGAAGGCGCTTTGGCTAATTTAGCACTTTTTTAAGGGAACTACACAGTCACCTCTAGAGCCAGTTGATGTGTTGGAATTTTTTTTGTACAAAGTCTTGTATTGGAGGAGGTGCTTTGTGTTGGAAGATTTTATAAACTAAGCTGGCATCTGCATATTTAAAAATATTGTCCCAGTTCAGGCGTTGGAAAATAATGAAAGTAACAGAGGTGACGTGAAGATTTGCGGACAGCACTGCGCATTAGTTGTATTGACGTTCGTTGTTATTGCAATGCTACAACAAATGTAAAGGTCACAGAGAGAAGGAGGGGGAAAGCAGTGGGTGAAGTTTGACTGTAAGCTTAAATGAGATTTTATTAGGTGTGTAATCGCATCAGGAATGTTAATCAAGAAGCTTAATTACCGGAGGGGAGGAAAGCGGGAAGATTCAGACGTGCGACAGGTGAGTTGTGCTCATTGTCCTTGGGGAAATTTGCTCAATGCATCAGTCAAGGTTCACCCATCACCGCCAATGAGAGGAACGAGATACTAAACAGAATCACCAACGCCGCAATTTCATGTTCTAAATAGTCGGTTTTCTTACCCTCCACTAACCGTTTAAATGGATGAATTCTGATTTTCGTTGTTTTCAGTACATTCATAAATACAGGAGTCATTTGTACTACACTACTTTGGCTTAGCGATCCATTTTAGGGCAAAACATATTTGCATGTTTTCAAACTTTTACCTTGAAAACAAATGGTGATCCATTTATAAAGAAATATCGTCATTCCCTCCATTGGGTCTTGTAGTAGGAATTATTATTCTGTCAAAGAGGCCTGCAGTTGAGCTTTTATCAATCACAGCCAAATTATGACTTTTACTGTCAGTTCTATTCAATTTCCTTCCCTTCCGAGCATGCCGTGGCGGAATCGTACTCAGCAGCGCAACATTTGTCAGGCATCATGAACACAAGTTGAGATGACATCTGAGTACCATCTAGGACAAAAGGGGGGATTGCCATAGCGCAATCTTGTTTGGTGTGTTGCATTTTGCTAATCAATTTGCGGCATGACAGCTTTCCCCCTGCCGCGCTCTAGCTCATTTTGTTTGCTAATGAAAATAAAATTGGCAGCTCCAGTCAGAGGAGCATAAATTACACGCCGATATTGGCTGTCATAAACAGCCCAGTGAAGTGGACATGGCACCGGATGAAGGAGGGAAGAAACGCCATTTCAATAGACTAACAACGGGAGACCTTTTCCACGTTATTCCACGGGCATGCAAGGGAAACAAATTACAAGGTATGCAAAGTATTCATGCAAATGTGTATGTGTAATTACAAAACATCCCAAATGTCAACATTACTGTACGCTTTCCTTTTCTATTTCATTTCATAAAATAGGTTTCTTACTATCCTGCGTCACACCACACGGCGCATTGGTCGAGAATCACCAACGTTCTTAAATGTGAGCTAAAGAACCAAAGTCTTTCACCAAAATAAATCTAGTCCCGATCAACAGAGCCTCCTACGACTGTCTAGTTTACTTTGCCAATTGGATGACACATAACTTTGCCAACTATAAGAGCCTGCCGATTTATCTCAACGCAAACACCACCATCAGCTGACTCCGCCCTTTTTGACCCACTCCTAAAAACAACACAATGGCATTAAGAAAAAGATCAATTTATCGGAGTTAGCCACAAGCAGCAACGCAGCGTGAACCTGAGATCAGCGTTACTGCCGCCAAGTCTCTTTGTTCATGTGCTTCTCTGAATAACTCATCCATTAAAGACCAACTCTACAAAGCGGGTTTGGCTTTTGTCTTCATTTTTCTGTGCCTGAACCCTTCTCTAAATTATCCAATTTACATTCACCTGCCTGAACCCCAGATTAAGAGATTCCAGTCATTTTCAGAAATCGAACAGAAAATGAATACTGAAACTATGGTGGTTGGTAAAAGAAGAAAATGCATGTTATTTATACCAACAATAGAGATGAAATTATATTAGTTTGATGATTGCCAGCCCCTGCCAATCAAAACGGATTAGGAAAAAAATGAACATTTTTAAAGCAGATCTGGTTTGTCACGTAGCGAATGATTTAATATGAACATTTTAACATATAAATCTGCGCTACATTTTTACCAATAGAACTCAGTGCTGCCCGGTATGGTATACCATAAAATGGTATTTCACTAACTGCGAAGAATTACCGATTAAGAGTCTAAAATTCGCCTTTTGCCCAAATTTTAGAGGCTTGCGTTCCAGATTGTCCTCGTAAAAGACTTATCTGTGCGCTTGTAGACTGCAAAAAGTACAGCTACCTTTGTAATCGAGACTAATCTGATTTTGATAGGAAGGGCCGCTCATCCGTGTCATTAGCAATTCAACACATTTGTTGCCCACTGGTAAAAGTGCGCCGTTTACTTTTTGGTATGGCAATAGAGTATCCCAAAGGTTCGCAATCATCGCCGACAGCATTAGTAATCACGTCAGACGTGTGAGAGAAAACAGTAGTGAGGAGGCAAGAGTGTGAACTTAATCGCAACATATTCATCCATCAAAGTCGTTTAGTGAAGAAAGGAACCAAACTGCCGTTTCGTATGGATTTTGTGCCATTGTAGCAGGAAACCTGCTAATGAATCTCAATGACTCACAATTACAGATTCTGTAGTTACACACGCCGCCGCCAACAGCCGGAGGACGGTGTTGGGAAAGTAGCGAGGCGACGTACCCGGAGGGCGGCGGCTTGCATTGATCCCGCCCCAAGCGCTTCTTTATTTAAACTCATACTGAAACGTACACTTCCAAGAATGAAGGAATATCGCCCTGGTTGGGGGCTAATGTTTCTATACCTTCACACAATTTAGGTTAGGTTAAAAGTCTTCATTGATTGAAAATTAGTATCGGGAGTTCAGTTCGTCAAAAGTACAGCAGTTATGTCGTGTTTTGGGGATTTAGTACGAGGGAGGAATTATAAATTTTGTGGATTTTTTTTCCGAAAAACATAGCCCTATTTTTCAGCTGTTTACGTATATACGCAAGTCAGATTTTTGTGGAGAGAACTCACGGGCCTCATGCCTTCGTCGCACTGCGTTCAACGGCAAGTGCTTTTCGTTCGAATATCTCTAAGTGAGGGGGCGGAACCGGTCATCAGTTGACTCATCACGTTCACAGCTCTGAGAGATTAGTCGCTGGACTTACCACTTGATTGCATGCTTGTATAAAAAAATAGAGAAGAGTGAGGGCATTTGAAATGTGGCTATTTTAAACATCATACAGATGGGAAGATAGGAGTTTTTGCTCAGTTTTTGTTGCCTGCAAACACATCGCAGCCACCCGTGGGTTGCAAAATGACAAACCAGAACTTGTTTTGTAATGCCGTTTGCAATTCCCATTTAGGTCACATTGTCCCACGTATGAATCCGAAAGACAAGAGCCTATTGGTAACAGAATTCATAGCGTACAAGAGTCAGGTCAATATATTTAGAGCACCTATGCTTAACCAACACAAAACTCAATTCTGAATCAGCTCTGAACTTTTGCCCGCCCCGGTTTATCACAACAATCAATAAAGAGCAACCCTTCTTCTTGCTAGCTGAAAAAGCTGTGCACTGATCCGCACCTTTGAATTTGATTGACTCATATTCTCAGTAATTAAACATCAATCGATGTGGCTGTTTGATTATCGATCTGTTTACTCTTGTTCAACTGGCGAACGCTAGGAGAAAGAAATGGTTTATTACACCTTCACTCCTGACGGGACATGCGTTTTCTTTCTCCATCATTAAGTGTTGAGGGGAAACCGCATTCCTAAAGTTCCAAAGGGAGCGGCCTAAAACTGCCTCAGAGTCTGAGTTCGGAATTAAGACCTAAAACTATCCCCGGCCTGTAAATGCAGTAGAGCAGGTGTATTGATTTATGTAAAGAAGTGCTTCAGTTCACGACTGTTTCCCTTCACCTCCTAATGAATGTAACTCTATGCCATTTGGACAATTGCAATGCTTGCCATGATTCCCGTTCCGACCCTTCCTAAGGCTGCGATCACTGGTCCTCTGCGGGAGATAAGGACTTTTCCTTAAACCGGTACATGTCTTTGCAAGCACGACCTTATCGCCTCGACCGGTCGCTCCCCTTGTGCGAAGTAGCCGAGCGTGTCAATCGCTTTCACGGAAGATACCATTAGCTCTTGGTACAGCAACACACAGAGATGTTCGCAGTCTGGTTTTATGATGTGTAACCTTTAAATTACTGGCGTTTCAAAGCCGGGCTCTGAGCGGAAAGTCGTAGCCATCGAGTCTAGCAGCGGGTGGTCGGAAACTTTGAATCCGAGCGTGCACTCAAGCCCAACGATTCTGCGGTTGGAGTCATTAGCGATGCAGCAGTCCAACTTATTAGATAGTCTGCAAAATCCAGAAGGCAACGCTTGACTCAGCATATGTAGAAGTATGTCGTAATCTGGAAGCGTTCATTTTGGCTTCGAAATTCGGGAAAAATAGCTCATCCGTTTTCTAATTTTCTGCTACACGTTTCTCAGTCATAGGAAATTAACTTCTTCTCAGGCGAATACATGGGTACTCTCTATCGAAGAACTATGTCGGTTTTGAAATGCCAGAAGTACAGTACAGGTGCCTGAAAAACCAAGATGGCAAAGACAATTCTAGTGTACTTTTTACTGCTGAGTATTATCGTTTCAGGGAACAGAAAAAGTCTCAGAAACGTACAGTCAACTTCCACCTAGGGTTCATAATGTAGCAAATCAATCATAAAATGACCCCCTGCTTCCCTAGCTTGTATAAGAGTGGGTAATCAGGTCAAGTGATGAGACAATTTACGCCCTTGAATAGGCTGCAATGACCCGTCTGTCTTCATTCCGTGCTGGGTTAGTAGTGAGCGACATGGCACTATCGCAAGGATTGAAGCATTTGCAGTCGCAGAAAAGAAAGTCCACATTTCGGTTGGTGCGTTTGGGATTTTGGGGGAATTCAATCAGGGGGTGTGGATTTTTACATCCAATGTGGGCTCAACGTTACTCCAATAGAGGAAAAAATACAACAGACGCCAAAAGCAGGGAAAATTGCCCTGTGGGAGTGATCATCGCCTGCTGCAAAGTCTTTGGAGAGGCCAATAAGCGGAACCTCAGGGTGACAAATTGCACTATAAATGTCATTGGACCCAAATATACTTGAGTGCATAGGAAAAGGACGGAGCTAATTCCTCGCAATGATAATCCCTTACGACTCACTTTGAAAACATTATTAGGGCTCAGATTTACGGCCAAGAACATTCTGGTCATGTCAGTGCTTTTATTTACAGATTTAATCCTCTGTACTGCTGCGGTTTAGTGTCACTTGGAGGATGCTTGACTGTTAGGATGACGCCTGAATGGCACCCTCAATCCACCCATTACAATCTTCTGCTCTAATTAAAGGTTTAGTTAAAACTGTCAGATGGTCTCGCAGTCGTTAGAATGTGACTAAAATCTGGGAGGAAAAAAAGCAGCTTTCTTTAGCTGGAGTTTGATTAGCGAGAAATCAATCAGCCTCAATAATTTGCCCAGTTTAGTGTGTACATTTTACATTTTAATCAAAATGTCACATGAAGTTTTAACTTGGCACACTGGCAAAATGATTTATTTTCTGTTTTAACAATCAGTGGTCAAACATTCACACTTGGGGCAATTTGAAGTGGTCAATCAGTAGACCAGAAAACCCCCTAAAAACCCATGCAGGCATGGGGAGAATATAAAAACTACAAGGCGACATTCTAACCATTCACCATGGTGGCGATATTATGTAGTTTGTTAATGTTACTGTTATTACAGTGCAATATTGGCTTTTAACTGCATTTTAAAAACACCTAATGTCAAATTTCATGTTTTAACATCGCCAATAACCATGACATTTCACGGAGTGCAATTAGGGTATCAAAAGGCAACCTTAATGCAAATGTTCAGAATGCTGCGTGCTCATTTTACCCAACTTTCTACACTTTATGTAAGAAAAAAAAAAACTCCCATCACGCTTTTCATGCACTTTGGTTTTATAATGAGTCGAGTGTAGGTCTAAGAAAGACAGATTCAGCAATCACTCTGCATATTAATAATAGGACGCCCCCACCCCCCATTATCTTCATTTAAATGCACCACATAGCTTTCAAGCGAGCCTTGCATGTAAATTTAGTCAAACTGTAATTTTGTGCCTCCGCCTCATTTACACCCACCAGGATTTGGATTTGGAATCATTCAGATAGCGTTGGGTTCATGAAAAGATGTCTCCGTTGTTGTTTTAGTAAACATTTCCAAGAAATATTTGCCCTCCTGACACTATAATTTCAGATAAACGTGACGTAAGCATTCGTTGAAATATGGACGTCGCACTTTGAAAGGCATTTATTTAACAATTATGCAGCCAGGTTCTCGGTGCAAACAATACCTGGAGGGCTTTCCTTTCATTTCTAAAAACCAATGTGTTTGTAATCGCGTAGCTCTGTGAAACAACAACTCACAAACTACTTGAGCTGCCCAGAAGCTGTTCCAGTTATTACCCAAATAATAGGATCATATTAAATTGTCCTTACAATCCCCCGTAATGCAAAGTGCGTACTTGCAAGAAAAGCTCACTCAGTTTGAAAACTTTTAATTAGACCTACAAAACACTTTGGGTGCCTTTACATTTGTTTTTAACTTTTAACATTGTAAATATTGTTGAAATATTCAACTAGCTTTAATTTATGGGTTTGATCAATGATAACTGAGTTTTTTGAATACCATATTTGTTGCTCAAAAAATGATGACTGAATCGAGGGTACGGCTTTTATGCGCATAAATTAGACTTGACAAAACTGCAAGGTGACAAAGACAAAATGCCAGAACGCAAGAAAATGCAGCCGATAGTCATTTTTTTCAAAATAGAGGAAAGATAAAACGCTTAACAACATTTATTTTGACGTCTATGAGTGAAATTCAAGAAACAAAAATGGTATCTTGCATAAAACGTGAAAAAACGATTAACTAACTATTAAAACCATGAATATGGAGGCGAACATTGTGAATCAGGGGGCGGCTTATACGCGAGAAATTGTAAAATTCAATGATTTTAAGGTCATTTTAAGGGTGCAGCTCATTAAGCACAACTTCACTTCTTGCCTAAAGCGCCTTATCAATTTCTAGGACTAATAAAAGAATTGTAGCGAGGCTTATCCTTTGGGAAAGATGGTAGATTTGGTTTGAAAACTAAATCGGCATGAAAAACGGTTGTTTGGTTCTGCCAATATCATTTGCATATACAAGGCAGTCGGCCTACTTGGAATTCATCAAAGTGCCGATTATCTGCCACAATCAAAAATAACGTCTCGGTAGCAAGTGTAATGTGTTTTGTGGTAGATAAACGTGATCCATTCTCGCCTTCTGAAAGGACACCTTGTTACCTTGTTCCTGTTCAGATCCACCATTAATCATAGGGTGTACACTTTACTGCCTTCCTACTAGTGCTCTTTTTCATTCCATAGATTTATACAGGCTACGTTTGGGGGAAAAAAATCTAATAAATATGATCATTGTCTTTTAAAAGTATTTTTTTAGCTTGCAATATAAATGTGAAAATATAATTTTACAGATATTCTTTAACATTTTATGGTCTGGATCATTTCAATTCTACACCAGGTTCTCACTCTGTATAGATGCATTTCTCAATAAAGCTTCATAGAATTTCTATGTTAAAAAGAAAACAAGAAGAAATACAGCAAATCCTGTTTTATATATGAAACCAGAGCCCAGAGTTTTGATTATTTGGAGGAGGGTGACGGCTGTTTTTCGCTTCACACTTTTTTTGTGCTATTGCATTGGGGGCATCCATTAGTGGCGTTCTCCCAAAAAAAAAAGAAGTGAAAAGCCATTCATCCATTAGCTTTGGTTATGAATTTGATGGCGGCACTCAAAAAAAACTCCTACGTAAAAGAACGTGTAGGCTGTAGTGTTGTTGAGCGCGGCCGTGCCTGCTAATGATGCCACGCGCGGTTGAAAGAAGAGCTTGGAGAGGAACCCGAATGACGTACGCCAAGTGCTACCGCCAAACAAAGTGCATGTGGATCAACCTACACTTTGTATGCTCTCATCTCGCTTACAGTTTGCAAACCTTTTTTTAATCAACATTTTACCAGGGGAAAAAAAAATCTGAAAACAAAACTAAAAGCCTTAAAAGCAGTTAAATCAGACATCATAGAGCAATAACGTGAATTGAGCTCCTACACAATATCTCAGTGCTTCTAGTAAAACATGAAAGTGGGAATTTTGATGTATTATTTTTTGGTCCAATGTTGCCATGTCAACCTAATCTGGCCTATCCAATTTTTGGCCTCCAATTTTTCATCTCTGCGTCACTTCAACATTTCATGTGGAGTCATTTGGACAGATTAATTTTTGGCGCAGTGAAGCAGCCATCAATTAAACAAAGAAGGGGTATAAAAATATTTCCAGATGTGGGGCAGTTTAGTGAATTTGAAAAATGTTAATGTTTCATTTTACATATGTCACCTTATGCTATTGAAATGACTGAAAATGCCACAATACAGATATAATTTAATATGATCATGTTAGAAAGTGAGCCGCCTTGTGGTGTACTGTAGAGGTTCACTTACCTGACTTAGGTGCAATGATTGGGGGTGCGAATGGTCTTTTGTATCTCTGTGTGCCCTATGTGGCGACCAATCTAGGGTGTAGTCTGCCTTTCGCCCAATGACAGCCGAGTTAGGCTCCAGCAACACCTGCAAACCTTTCAAGGAAGTTAAATGAATGTTAGAAATTAATAATATTTGACAGATCATTCAATACGTTTGACCACCAGGGGGCAGTTTAATGGATATACATTAGTCATTTTTGCAGAGGACAAAGAAAATATTCCTATTAGTATTTTCCTATCTAATTGCATGAGTTTCTACTACAATAATCCCTCGATTATCACGTCTTCACTTATCACAAATTCACTACTGTACGATTTTTTCCACACTATTAATTATTAAAAATTTATTTTTTAAATATATATATATATTTTTTTTAAGTTCATAAAAATGTGAAAATCCATGCTGAAACTCGTAAGCGGAAAAGTTATATGACCATACATGGCGATTTTTTCGATAATCGCGGCCATGTGTGGTCGAAATTAACCACAATATTTGAGGGATTACTGTATTTGTCTTCATTAAGAAATGTTTAAAGTTTTGTGAGAAATGTGACGTGTGTGTGCTAATTATAAGTTATCATAAAGCTCTAAATAAAAGTTATTCTCTTTGTTGTTTAGTTTTTGAGTCAACTTCCAATTTGAGTTGCAGTAAATGGCACATTTTTTGTTTTTGTGGCTTTTTTTTTTACTTCATTACTTTTCTTTCTGGCACAGTGCAACAACAAAAATACGGCACATATTCGATATACAATGAATGTTTTTTTGTACGGTGGTGTGCCGAGCCACAGTTAAAAAGCCATGAAGCCTGGAGAGCGCTGAAGGAATTGACAGTTAACTGATGCAGCTTTTTACTCCGACTTGCAAAGCGACTGCCTGAGTGCAGGCAGCCTCAATAAATCAAGGCAATCACACATCGACATGAGCAAAAGTTTGCCGTAAATCCCCCAAAGGATCGCATGAAGACCCCCCCCCCGAAAGCATCTGCTACGTCTTTGGGGGGAGTTTGTGTTTGTTTTGTTACAGGATTCATGCACACTTCAAACATCATTGATCTTTGCAAGTGCATTTAAAGTATAGGAATGACTTATGCATCTTTAAATAGGTTAGAAAAATATACCACTTTTTTATTCAAGTAGGTAAAATGATATTTAAATAAAAAATGGCAAACTTATAGGGGGGAAAGAAAAAACACCATAAATATTTAAAACTTCTATCCTCAACGAAACACTACATTTAAAATGTAAACGTGCAAAACTAAGACAGTAAAAAAAATAAGGGGAATAACTTTATTCCCTTTCTGGGAATGTGGACAGCTATTTAAAATTTTAAACCCATTATGTGGCAGCATTTTTGTTCTTTAAGAATACTAATAATATAGTATAATGTTATTGTATTTCTATTTTTATAATTATCATACTGTTTGATTACTTTTATATTATTATGAATGATTGCAATATTAATACAAACTAATTTGGTTCATCACTCCCCAAGTAACGCATTTAATTACTATTTTTTTCCATTTATTTTTACATTTATACAGCTGATTGCATGCCAGTAACTTAATTCAAACTAAATGCCTGAGGATGCTTATGTTTGTGCCATTGACGTCACTAGACGTCCAATCCATTTTGATTGAGCGCATGAAAGTCTTAATAGCTGCATCCATATGTCAATCATAACCAGACATAACACAAACAAAAATGTTCATCCCACCTACCTTGATAGATTGGTACAAATCCTAAATAATGACTTTGCGATTTTTATTTTGTCTTCCCATTCGATTTATACGATTTACGTTTATGCAAACATTCTGGAAAAATCCCATCACGTTGTCAAGCGTCAAGTGTGCGTGCTTCTTGTAACAATTTACATCATTTGAACCATTTAAAGTTCAGTTCTTTTTGAACTGTCAGTACAAAGTGTTGGTCCAAGGGCTGTTTTATGATCCCGTTTTAAAAACTAAGAGTTAGTTTAAAAAACGATCACAAAAACACAAAAACTTACCAGCTGCTGATCATTTTGCTTGTTTCAGGTTTGATGGCCGATCCAAAAGGATCCAAATGTCACGTGATCATGGACTGTACCATTATTGACACTTGCAGTATTTCATGATTTATCCAGTTCTGGATGGAGTACATTAACAAACATGCTAAATGATATTTTGTTTATGTATAATATTGTTTATATATTATAATAGTTTATTGGTTGATTTATTAACGAGTGCAAAATTATTACACTTATTACATATGTAAATTTGGAATTATCCGATGGTGACGCTAGAATGGGCTTGTCCAATCAATAGTTTATCATTCCACATGTTATTTTTGGGGACACCTGCTTGGTAAGTATTTTGTTTTCCTTCATTAAAAAAATATTATTTAAACTTTGAAGTATATGCACTGACGATCTTAATCAGCAATGTTGCAGCAGATGAAATGTGTTTGTTTAATAATTTATGTTAAATTGTCCAGATGCTAAAATAACTTTTAGTTGATATTAATATTTTCCGTTTGTATTGCATCTTAATCACTGTGTGAGGCTTTCGATCTAAATAAAATTATCTTATTGCACTCCTAGTGCATTATTCTTCCTCACACTAAACAACAAATATTATTAATACTGCGAGTACTACAAGTATATTCAGTAAAATAAAGATGACATGTTTTTATGTGATAATGTTCTTGTTTACACAATACAGTGTTTTTCTATGTGTGTTTGTGTCATGGTAAGAAGCAGTAGCTATCATATATTATTGTTGAAAACTATTTGAATAATTTTGTCTATAGATGTTGTGTATTTGTACAAAGCATCCTGAAATATTTCACATTGCTAGCAATTTTGCTAGCCACTAAGCAACGCTAACATTCACGATTAAAAAATGAGTGTAAGAGAAGATCAGTGTTCTGGAATATTTTAAAATGGTTGCCTTTCACCAGCAGATGGAAGAATTGGGGTAACTTGCTCTCCTCACCAATGCCGCCACCCACTGACGAGCCCCCCCGTCCCCGGACCCTCCTCCCAATGTGGCTGGTTCCCGCCTGGGCCTTCAGAAAAGGGGGAACACATGTTGAAGTTGGAGAGCGCGGGCTGTGATGACTTTTTGCCCGCGGGGCTCCTCTGCGTATTTTCATCCCTCCCATCAAAGTACTGTGGTGTGAGCTTTTTTGCTTTGTGAAGTGTAGATGCGGAAAGTCAGCGATTGAAGCCAGGGTGTCAAAAATGGACACCCGTCTCGCCGTGTGGATTCATCTCCTGGCCCTCCTCCAGCCTCCTGCCCGAGCCTCCATGGACTCCTGCTACGACGAGGAGACGGCCGCCCCCAGCCGCTGCCTGCCAAAGTTTGAAAACGTGGCCTTCAATCGAAGCGTGGAGGCGTCCAACCAATGCGGATCGCCGCCCGAGGACTACTGCACGCAGATGGGCTCGGCGGCGCGCTCGTGCCATCGCTGCGATGCCGCAGACACGAACTTTAGCCACGGCGCAGACTTGCTGACCGACTTCCACAGGAGCGACGAGCCCACGCACTGGCAGAGTCAGTCCATGTACTTCGGAATCCAGCACCCGACTTCTGTCAACCTCACACTCCATTTGGGTAAGTTCAATGGTTGAATTGATCTTGCCAATCAAAACTGTGGCGGCATTTATGTGGGTGTTTTTAATGGATCATTCCAGGATCCAAACTTGGAAATAAGATTTTACTCCATGTTCATCAATAGTAGGTGATAGTTTATCAGAGAGTTGACATATGCAACATTTCTATAACTTGATTTATTTGATGTTTACAATACGTATTTTGTAAATCTCCACTAAAGTTACCTTTTTCATAGGAATAGAATGTTACTGCTGATCAAGAAGCCAAAGTTATCTCTGCAAATATGTAAGGAAACCTATTTAAAATGTGTCTTATTCTGGGTCTATGAATAACGGATTAGGTAGAGTGAGGCATTCAGTCAAGGCTAACTATTTTATAAAAATAAGAAAAACAAAAAGGAAGTTACTCAACTCATTCATTCAGAAAAGTCTCCCATTTAAATTCTAGCGTGTCATGTGATTTAGTGTTATCTTTTAAAAAGAAAATATCCAGACTCCGTTAAGCCAAACTTCTGGTAATGTGTTTTATTTCTTAGTTAAAAGTTTACTTCCTGGTTCGTGCAATTTGAAAGCTTCCATTATTTTGCTGTCCAACTTTTTACAAAGTACAATCTTCTCAAATAACTCTTTTCATAGGCTGTTCATTTTAAAAGGCTTTAAAGCATCTTATGTAGTGCGCCAATAACCATCTCCAGGAATAGAAGGTGAATGCTGGCTGGCACTTGCATTCATGATAATATTAATAACAACATTATTTTTGTCCATAGTGCCGTTGATGGGATTTGAAGGGAAAAGCATGTTAGATTCAGCGCTTTGGCTTGACTGCCATCTTTGCCCGTTGCCCATCCCGTCTGTCCGCTGGCATGAAATACTTAATGCAGAACATCTGCGCTAAACAGCGAGGGCCGTGGCTCAGCGCTGTCCGCGTAAAAAGACTTTGACACGGACACGGCTTTAAGTCGGAATTTGTGAGCGCAAAGTCCCCCCCTCGGGGGCTCGTCTGAGAGTTTTGTTGGGGAGGATTGCAAGTCAATAAGGAGGACACAGAGTTGGTTTTGACATGGTTCAATGGTTATTGGCTAACTTTTTGGGGGTGTCAGCGTAGAAAGATATCTTGTACTGCGGCATTCATGTCTGTGATCTAAAAAAGAAAATACTTGAAGTTGATGCCTAATGTTGTTGACATGCATCAGAATCAAATGGGATTTGATGGTCTTCAGTATTATTTGACATTACTAAAGCCTTTTTTTCGTGACCGGACATTTGGTCGCCGGATGTTTGGTCGCGTGGGTGAATATAATTTTGAGAGCTGGTTTCAACAGTAGTTATTTAGATATTAAACTCTCTCCCTCTCTCTCTCATGTATATAATTTTGAGAGCTGGTTTCAACAGTAAACTCTCTGGTATGTTGTCAAACGTCCGGCGACCAAACGTCCGGGCGACCAAACGTCCGGGCGACCAATTGTCCGGGCGACCAAACGTCCGGCGACCAAACGTCCGGCGACCAAACGTCCGGCGACCAAATGTCCGAGTACCCTTTTTTTTAGCTTTTAAGGGATAGACATCTTTATCATGTGCATCCCAGTAGAAGAAGTCAATTAATTAAAAACGATAAAGCAACCTCATTTTTCAGATAAGTAAAGAAAAAGAGCAGTTATTTCCAGGAAAATTCCAGTCATATTATGAACTACACTCGTGAATACTCACTATTACATGCACCTTTTTTCAAGTCTACCTTCTCCATCATAAAATGGTTCCTGTCAAAAGCAATGGCATTTTTGGTTTCAGTTAAACAATCATTTCTCCATTATCCGAGGTCGAAGAAATTCATCAGTTGCATAGTTAAACTTGGAAATGTTCATTTATTTTTAATTTCAGTCTTTACCTTCAATTAATGTTGAAATTTTCTTCAATAGAGCATTTTTTAATTGGCTTCCAATAACGGCAATAGAAAACCACATGCTACATTCGATTATGTTATCTTTATTGCAATTTTTTTTTGAAAACTTAAATAATTGGGGATTTAAAAAAAAACAATTTATTGTCATTGAGTTATAGAATTTATTCAGTATTAGTAGGCATACACATATTTTTTTATAACTACTGTTTACCCGTGAAAGACTGCTGCCAGTGAGTTATAGATTGGATCTTTCTTGTCTTCGGCAGCCCATAATGAGTTCAAGTGAGCCCAAAAATCCCCCCTCATCTGCAGTTGAGTAAATAAACTCCCCGGGGGGGCATTTTCTGGAATCCGGGCATCTTTTTTTCCCAGACAAATCTCCTTAGTCAGTCCCTGTCACCAAGATGTGCTAGAAACGATGGTTGTGAAGCTGATAGATGGTGAAAATGTCAAGGACTTATTGTATTTTGTGTTCAGAGGGTTGCAAGTGGATATTTTTTTCCAGAAGTTTCCAACAGCAGGTAGCTGTTGTCGAGGCTTTGTTGTCAATAATTTAAGAGCTCTGGCTGTACTGGAGAAAAGCGTCGTGACCGCCGACACGGCCGTTGCTGGAAGGATATTTCTGATGGATGCTTGGCCCCACAAACCTGTCTACCCTTTACAGTTTGCCCGGTAATAATATGGGACGCTACCAAGATAGTGAAAGCTAGTTTGCAGAAATGGCAAGAGTACAAAGTGTGTAAAAAGTACGATCAAAATTCCCTCTGTTAAGGGAAACGACAGTAAAGGACTATAGTATCAATCACAATTTTAAAATCATGTACTTTATTTACTTCCATATAAGCTGCCTTTGCATATAGGCGGCACCAAATTGCCTTAAAATTGTTAAACTTTACAATTTCTCACGTATAAGCCGCCCCTCGATTCACAATTTTCACCTCCATATTTATGATTTTAATAGGGAATACAAATTTGTAGGGAAAATCTTTTAAAAAATCATCACACGTGGTATTTCTGAGATGCTGTATGAATAAAAATCACATTATTATGGTCAATATCATAAGGAAGTTAATATGCCTGTCTTTGTAAATGTGGATTTTTTTTTAATTTGCGTCATGGCGTCATAGCATCATAGCGTCATGATGTTATGGTGTTATTTCATTGTCAACTTGCAGTTTCGTGCATGTGGACTTTTTATGCGCATATAAACCATACCCTCGATTCAGTCATCATTTTTTTTGTCCGGCAAAAGCGGCTTATATGCAAGTAAATACGGTAAACAGTGTTCATTATGTATATCCACATTGAACAATGGGTACTACTGACACTCCCATTTCATGCCAAAACAGTACTGACATTTCAAAATGTCTGTTTTCACTATGGCAGACCATTTCCAGGATATACTGACATTTTAATTGTTTTTCTCAACTCTTCCCTTGAATGCATTTTACCAGGATTGACATATCGAATAATGTTTCGGTTGCCGTCAATAGCAGTCGACGAATTAATGTTGCAAAACTTTTCTTTTGCTCATATGACAAAAGGCGAGCACAGCCATGATTGCTACAAGATGGTGAAAATATTTCTTCTTCTTTCTACTAAATGTGGAGTTCTTGGCCCACCAGTTCCTTTCCAACGTGGTCAATAGGCAGGCAATGAGTTGACCTAAGTTCACTCAAGCATTGTGAATATAATATTGTTCCATCGAGCGATGCAATGTTTTCTTTTGCCATCTTGTGCCTTATTGTGTACAACGTGAATAGCATTTTGCTTGTTTAGCATTGCAAACTTGAATTAAAAACAGTCTTAAGGCATTTTATGATTCTGTGGATACAAAAGGTAATCCTAAAACAACATGTCTGGCATGAGTTACCTTGAAAATCCAGAATCTGATCTCAATTAAACTCAGCAATGGGCTATCAAGAAATAATCCTTCAAAGATAATCGCTTGGGCTTCTCAGAAAATCCACTCAAGTGGCTCTGCTGAAGTCTCTCTAGACGTTTCTAGCTGCTATTAAAAGGCAGTCTGGGAACATTTTGACCTCTCAGACACTCGTCCAGACTAAACTTACCGGGAATGGGTGCGGACTAAATATTTAGTGGTGTTTTTGTTTGCTACATTGCACATTTTGGGAGGCAGAAGACATATGATTGTTGTTTTCTCTTTTAGACAGGATGTTAGTGTTCTTTGACTGCACCCAATGAGAACCAGCTGTACACTTCAAGGATGCTAGTCTTTCTTCTGGTGGGAAAAAGGTTGACCCTCAGTCCTACTAAGGGTTTTTTTTCCTTGTAAGCCCCCCAACTGCTTCATCGTGTTTTGTTTGCCGCCGGACACCCACCGCCGTGTTTGTCATCCTAGCTCTCCACTGTTCAAGCGCATGTTTAGATAAGAGACGCAAAAGACAACATGCATGTCCAGACGCTCCCCCACCAGCATCCAGATGGGTAGCATGACATTTTCACAGGGTTTTGACTTACATACACACACACATGCACCTCATCTAATCGAGAAAAACTAAACAAAACCAAAAAAACATACAGGTAAAATCGGGTCAATCGGGTTTCAGGGTCAGCAAAGCTATTAGCTGACTAATTTAATCAAGTCGAGTGGATCTTTGTCATCTAAATACGAACACATTGCAAATTTATTTCATTTGTATTCTGTACGCAGATAAGCTTTTCAATGTCATTCTGCCTAGTAATCAATTTTTAAGTGAATCTCCTGAACTAACTTGTTTTTAAAGGTTGGAGGCAGCCTGTCAAGTAGGCCAATGGCCAATCAAGTAGTAGTGTTGTTGTTCTTGTGGACGCTAATTTTGAAGTCCTCTTCCTCTGCTATTTGTGACCTTGTTTTCTCGCATACATTCTCGTATTTTTCGCAAAAAAAATGATGACTGAATCAAGGATACGGCTTATATGCGCACAAATGGACATGCACGAAACTGCAAGGTGACAGACGAAACGGCATAATGCAAGACAATATGGTCTTTTATTTCAAAATAGAAAAAAGATAAACTGATAAAACGCTAAACAAAATTCATGTTGACATCTATGAATGAAATTCAAGAATAAAAAATAAATCGTATCTTGCATAAAATGTGAAAAAACTCACTTACTTGTGCCTGTTTTTGCTCGCTCAGGATGCCGCCATCTTTCCTAGGGATGACAAACGAGACCACTACGGGGAGTGTCTTAAATGAGAGAAATTGTTAATATACGCGAGTCGGCTTATATGCGAGAAAATACGGTAAAACATAATAAACACAAGATTTTGAATGCTTTTAGTACTCCCGATGTGTCAACGTCACCCTGGTCAATAGTAATTTCTTTTCAGAACTTTCCATCATTTCCATTCCTCGTTGCTAACCATTGATTTTCTCGCCATGTTCCTTATTAGCAACTGTAGCTACATCAACGCGGTGTGAGCTGTAATGAATTCCCCCACCCCCTAGTGAAATGTGTGCCTTCACCTCCCGCTAAAAACCACGAATCATTAAACATCCGATGCACGAAATTACACAAATATCCTTTGCAGACGCAACATTGCCTTTCATCCCCGCTGGCGTTGGTGGGAGGCGACGCTTTGGGCCTAGTCTTGTACCTCAGTGATGAGTTGTGCCTCGGTGCCGGCAGTGCTGCGGTCATCTCACGCAGAGAGTAAATGAAAGTTTAACGATCTCTCAGCTCTGAGAGGATAGGAACCATTACGAGTGGCTGCGAAAACAAGAGCGTTTGCAATACCTGCAAAGGGCGGGTGGGAGATGTTGTGTCTAATGATGTAGGACAAATTTCCCTATAGAGGAGCGATGCAAGTGAGAGAACAATACCCACACCCCACTCTGCAGAATCAAGAAACCTGGTATGTCTTTCATTAGCGGACGCTTGATTCGTAACAGCTGACTGCACCGTGCTTGTTTGAAGAGGCTGTGGCGAAGGGGTAGTGGAAATGAGAAACGGCAAATGATACCCTCTCTAACAAAAGTGAAGAGTCCTCGTTTTTGTGGTGAGAGTCCACAAGTACATGGCATCTTAAATCAACGAGAGCCTCCTTCACAAGGCCTGTAAAGATCTGTTTTTGTGGGGGGGGTTAAACACTGGTGTTGTAGCTTTCCCCTGCAAACCAAGGGTGTCAAACTCAGTTTGGTCGGCAGGCCACATATTGCCAACTAGATCTCATGTGGATGTTATTTTTGGCCCATAAAAGTCCACTTAGTCGTCAGCTACAGACGAAAGGGCAGGGGAAGTATGCCATTTCTCCCACCCCAAGAAATCCAAGGTCTCACTAGGGAAGGCCGTGACCGGACGTTTCGTCTAAAGACGTTTGGTCCCCGGACGTTTGGTCGACCGGACGTTTGGTAGAACGGATGGGCCGTCGACCGGACGTTTGGTCGCCGGGTTCACTCACTGTCAAATTATGAGAGGGAGGGAGACAGAGAGTTTACTGTTGAAAGCGAGCAACCAGGTAATCTCTCGCTCTCAAAATTATAATCATGAGAGAGAGTCTGTTCTACCAAACGTTTGGTCGACCAAACGTCCGGGGACCAAACGTCTTTCGACAAAACGTCCGAGTGCCGGGAAGGCGATGGTGTCTGTTTTTTTGTTGGGATGGAAGGATCCCAACATCCTGGACAGTACTTTGTAGAAAAGTCCAGGACTGCCGACAGAAGGAATCATGTCCCACCAGGAAAATTCTACGGCACGCACCTCTCTAGAGGTCATGGCAACAATCCGTAATGTGGGTTCCAACTCTCCCCCATCAACCTAACTCACCAAATTTGAAAACATCTGTTTCCACACATGAAAAATGATCTGGTTGAACATCGAGGACAAGCTTATCGACACTGTGGACACTTCAAGACCAAGATTCAGAAGCAACTGGACTTGCAGGGGTGTTTATATTGAAAAATGAAAGATTAGAAGAATTGTAATGGCTGTCATTGCCTGGAGACTTGATACTTTTTATTCAATCTTTCACCCCAACGGATTAAAATTGTGTGTTCTGCAGGGAAGGCCTATGAGATAACCTACATCCGACTGAAGTTCTACACCAGTCGACCGGAGAGTTTCGCCATCTACAGACGTTCTCGAGTGGACGGGCCATGGCTTCCGTATCAGTTCTACAGCGGCTCCTGCAAGGAGACCTACGGCAAGGCCGTCAATGGTTTTCTGCGTGTGGGGGATGACGAGAGGACGGCCCTGTGCACGGACGAGTTCAGCGACATCGCCCCGCTTACCGGCGGAAACGTGGCCTTCTCCACCTTGGAGGGACGACCCAGCGCCTACAATTTCGACCAGAGCCTCGTCTTGCAGGTTAGTCATCAACGGGCAAAGTTTAAAAACGACAAGTGAGCTATGGTCCACATGGTTTTGAAGAATACTATGTAGTCTTCACCAAAAAGTACCTCATTTGTTAGCCCTTCAGATTAATGGAAAGTGGGTTTTCTGTTAGATTATTCGGGGTTCTAAGCAGGCATTTAAACAAAATCCTCATATAGGGTTTTACACCCCTAGTGTCAAAGCAACACCATTGGTGGAGTCAGACGTGGTGTGAAACTTTGGCTGAAAATAACGGTGTCATCCCATCCTGTTTAAAACGATATTTGCATACTCACGCTTAGCAAGATTTTCAGCATGCTTTGTATATGGCATTTCTTTTTAACCTTGTGTTAGACATCGATCGATTATTATTTTGTAACACTGATTCATTTGAATTTTGAGCACACA
The DNA here is from genome assembly GCF_051989625.1 of Stigmatopora argus. Classification (NCBI taxonomy): domain Eukaryota; kingdom Metazoa; phylum Chordata; class Actinopteri; order Syngnathiformes; family Syngnathidae; genus Stigmatopora; species Stigmatopora argus. Next base: position 3,684,094 of record NC_135402.1, read on the forward strand.
TAGTATTTACCAGTACTTGCTTGCAGAAAGTAAGACCACAGTTTGCAGCATATTATCCTTCAAAAAATCTTCTCACGGCTCTTAGAATTTGTTCTTCCAAATATTACATTTTTTAAGAAAAAGCATGAAAATCCTTGCATACTGTATGTTATGTAAGAACTTGCAAATTCTTCACTTCCACCTCGTGGCAGCTTAGAGAATCTTTCAAGTCGCTCTCCTCCTCAAGAACATAAGCTTTTGGATGGAGTGAATATGCCCCACTCCAGCATCCGCCTTGAGTAAATCTCAACCCCGCGTCTCTTCAAACCGGTCCCACGGAGCCCCCGCGGAGCGAAAGACGGCCGCCTTTCTCCATCCTGATCCCCATTTAAGCTGAGAAAAGATGGTGCTAGGGCCAAGGCCCCATCATCTCCTCAACCTTAAGCTATGCCGAGTCGCAGAATAAAGACATTTCTTCTCCCTTCGTGGCGCAAATGAGCGGTCCCCCGGGTGCCCGCCGTATGTGAAAATAGTACGCCGTTGGATTATCCCGAGGCGACGGCGTGGGGTGGCTGCCAAATGCCAAGTGGCGTGGTGGACGCATGAAATGTGTACATAGAATCGGATTTGCAAGTCCATCGATCATTTTTTCACTCCAGGCGGGAATGAATTAATCCAATTAATTACACCTTCTGGGCTCTTTAAAACCCTTTGCTATGGAACAATCGTGACTTAGAGTAACAGTGTGGGATATTATATCAGTATAGGCCTGAGTGACGATGCGTTAGCACCACTGATGGAGATAAGCGTCCAATCAATCCTACGGAAGAGCCAGCAGACAATGATCATATGATTGGCGTCTTCATAAATCTTACCATCGTGATGTTTCCACAATGACCCAAATTGTAAGTTAACGTATTTTCTCGCAAATAGGCCGTATTTTTCACTCAAAAATGATGACTAAATCAAGGGTGCGTCTTATATGCGCATAAATTAAGACTTGACATACTCGAAACTGCAATGTGACAAGAAATGCCATTATGCAAGACAATGTGTCCGATACGGTCATTTATTTCAAAATAGAGAAAAGATAAAATGCTAAACAAAATTTATTTTGACGAGAACAAACCTGAATCAGGGGGCTTATACGAGAGAAATTGTAAAATTCATTGATTTTAAGGCAATTTTAACGGTACAATTTATACGCCGAGGTGGCTAATTTGCGAGAAATTACCGTACAATATCAATTCAGTCGATAGATCAAATACTGTTGATTTTGGGGCCTTTCAATGTCACCCACTACTATTGGTTCAATTCCTGTCGATTTTGGCCCAAGATAATCAGCTTCCAGATAACTAAAGAAGTCCTTTACTATTTTATTTAATTCGTGTTCTGCTGACTTGTTTTACTGTAGGCTCGGCACTTTAATCTGAACAAATTAAAAGCTATATTGTTTGGGTCGCCGCAAGGAAATTGCTTTCCTTTTTTTGTCGCGTATTGTAAAGCGGCATAAAGTGCTGAGAATACTGCAATCTCTCATTAACCCGCCAGCCTTTTAATGTTTTCATTTCCATTGTGAGTGCCGCGTAATTGACTGAGCCCCTTTGGGTGGGCGGGAGATCAGCGCGGCAGGCTTACTTACATTAAAAGGCGCCTACTAATGGTGCTGCTGGCTCTATATCTATCCGTAACCATCGACCCCCAGATTATAAAGCCGTGCGGGATCAATACGGGGAATGCATACGCAGATAGGGTGGCCAATCTCTCAGCAGAACCTGCTCGACGCCTCCTGTTTTTACAACTAGATGAGTAGGCCCACCATTGCATCAGATGGCATCTCCCCTTTTTTATCACGTTTCTCAACAATGGAACTTTCTGGAAGCACGACAATGACCTGAATTATAAAAACTGGCAAAAACATGCTCTATTTGGGTGGCGTAAAAACGTTTCCGACCGAGAGCGTACCGTTTGTTGTCCTTAGTCTTGTGGAATTTAAGATTTCTATTCATAATTTTTTTATCGGTAGATTCCGTTGAGCTAAATCTGGCACAGAGCATCTCTATTCTTGAGTTGAAGTCTTTGACATCTTAACTTGGAAGCCGTGACTCAGCAAATTAAACATCAAGGAAATTTTCCAGACCCCGTGGATGGAAGAACAAGAGTACAAGAACAAAACTTTATTTTAAATATGGACCAGTTTAAGAAAAGAAAAATCAAAAACAAACAAAACGTCAATATAACTTTGTGTGTTTTGTCAGTACGGCTTTTGCGTCCTGGCTGCCTTTTCATTTTGAATGGCTAAAGTGGATTATGCACATTATAGAGTGGATTAGAGTCAATAAGTAATGCTCTATGTACTGTACGTGTGTACCGACAATGGAATGTGAAGGTTTTTTTTCTGGTTGCATTATAAATTGGCTCCACTGGACATTATAGAAAAGGAATTATAATCAAATCCGTGTTTATCGCAGATGAAATGCCTGCAAAAGGTGAAAATTGACAAATTGATATTGAGGGCTACTCAGTTTTGTTTAGTTTTTTTTTCCATTGTGTTTTTAGTTGTGACTGAAGATATGGACTTTTTTTCTAATATTTCAAATATCTGCTTGTTGAAAAATCTGAAAACGCAACACAAGCAATTTGTCATTTTCCGTGACTCTACTTGGCATTTATTGTGAATGTCTAGTTATTATGATTAATGAATCGTAAAATTAGAACACCGCACAGCAGCTGAGTGGTTGGAAGTTAGATAAAAGCATTTTGTTTTTCTGTGGGGTAAATTGTTTCTGATGCCTTCTTAAAGTTCAGGCCGGATTTTTCAAGAAACACATTTTTTTTTTAAATTTGGGTTTTTATTTTAAAAGGTGATGTTAATCGAAATGTACTGGATTGTGTTTGACATCACATTCCAAGGATGAGTATAGTATATAGTTAAATATCAATCGAGACTTGACTTATGGCAAATCCTTTGACAGTGTTAAAAGATTATCCGTAGATCAACCATGCCAAGGTTTTCTCCCCTAAAGTCATCTTTGATAGAATCCATTACCCCTCAACTGTCAAGTCAACAGGCCCCAATCAAAAGCGAATGTGTGGAATTAAAGACGATACGCCAAGCCGTGACCCGATGGCATGTTACAAAGGCTCTCGGAATTGAGACCAGCTGGGTGTGCGTCTCCATGAAAGTTCCTGATGAGGTTGCGCTAGGTCGAAGGTCATGCTTGAGGAGCAACATCTGGAGTAAATGCGCCACCATCCGTGATTGTAGGCCTCGGTAGGCTATTTGGGATCAGTCACACGGCCTCACACGTCCCCCAACCTCAAATGAAGTGATCTTACCTGAAATGGCCTCCCACTCCACCTTTATATCTGGCCTCTTTATTTCTCATTCTGTCCGCCTGTCAGCCTTATCGCTGCACTCTGAGCTAGAAATGCACTTGAACACAGTCAGGCTTGGGCAGCCTATTTACGCTTGCCGAGATGGAACCCCAAAAAGGAATTGATTGCCTTTCTGTTGGGTGGCTTTCCCTCTTTTTATATGTCTATGTCCTTATTTCTCCAGCAACTAATAAGGTTTTGGTCAATGACTATAACTGCTTGTTTTATGAGACCTAGTCAATCTGGGTCTGAAATCTGAAACTTGTGGTCAATGCCAAGAAAGGAGAAGGCTAAAGGATTTCTTAAGGATTGATTGGCATACTCCACCTGAGGTCTACTGAGAGCAATTGTTGCTATTCGACTATTTATTTAGTAAATGTTTTTAAATCATATCTATTTTAATTTTCAAATGGAAATGATTTGGCTTTATCTTTTCAAATGTAAACGACCCATAGTTAAGTGCTTAACAAAAGATGACAATTAGAATGTTCAATTTCCTAAAAATAATTACAAATCAACACATACATATTTATGCTTCAACAACCATATTATAACAGCATTTTATGGGCACCATTTTAAATGTCATCAGGTTCCTTGATAAAATACCGTCTTACAATTCCCCATATGGGATCGATAACTATCGGTCGAAAAAGTGTGACTACAACTCGGCTTTGCTTTCCACTAGTTTATTAAAAACAACCGTTACTTTTTCCAACGTCTGCCATTTCGATGCTCCATCCCGCTTTCGTTACTGTTTATCGGATGCATTATTACCACGAAATGTTTGCGCCACATAAAAAGTCCAACAAAAAATACAAAGCCATTCATCATGTCGGCACAGAGCATGATCATGGGCAAGCGTTATTAGTCATGCTCGGTGAGACTTGGCTAAATACACCAAAGAAACCAAGTAGACCGACTTCTAAACAACACTTATTTCACAGTTAGACGGCCAATTCCTTTAGGTTAATTAGCATTCCAGTCAGTGCCATTACTTTTTATTTGTGCAAATCACAGCAAAAGCTTAATTAACTTTCACATTCCGGTTGGCCGTACAGTACGGCAGCCGCGACTCGGCCAGCAGTTGTATGAAGAAAACACTAATGATTCAATTAAGATTCGAAGGCTATCATACGTGTCTGCTTTAACCCCCTTTTTAACCTCCAGGACCGGATGTCGTCTCGGCTCTGGGGAAATGCCCTCCCTTCTCAAAGTTAATCACTTTTCATTTAATTGCTTAATGTCACTTTGCCCCAATGTCACACCCCGGTTTCAGTTCATTTTACTTCCTTGCCAGTTTTCGGAGAGCCAAAAGGAGACACAAAGAACCAAATAACTAAAACTTTAAGTCGGACAATAGCAAAACAATACCGACGTAATCGTTAATAATAACTGCCTGTCCACGATGACAATATAAGCCAGCCACTTTTCCCCAAAAATATTTTTTATGTCTCCTGATAATGCAATTGGATAAGAGGGAAACCTAACAAAAGATGTGGCTTCATTTAAGATATCTAAAGATGTAGCACACATGTCAAAGTGGCGGCCCGGGGGCCAAATCTGGCCCCACGCATCATTTTGTGTGGCCCGGGAAAGTAAATCATGAGTGCCGACTTTCTGTATTAGGATCAAATTAAAATGAAGAGTATAGATTTATATTAAATTTCCTGATTTTCCCCCTTTCAAATCAATAATTGTAATTTTTAATCATTTTTTCTGTTTTTAGTTCAAAAATCATTTTGTAAAATCTAAAAATATATTTTAAAAAAAAGCTAAAATAAACATTGTTTTAGATCTATACAAAACTGAATATTCAGGGCTTTTAATCCAGTTCTTTTAATCCATTTATTTAAAAAATTATAAATATTATATCTAAAATGGCCCACATAAAATCGAGTTGACGTTAATGCGGCCCGCGAACCAACCTGAGTCTGACACCCCTGATGTAGCCGATAAATGGTGAGTGAATAAGATTATGACCACATCAGAATCTAAATCTAAATAGTTTTTCCCTTGACCATAAATGGACCATATTTGCTTTAAAAAAATAATCTGGTTCTGCACCACACAAGACGAACGATTTCCTATTGTTGTAACTTCTTTATCGTTATTCCGCGAATTAACTTATCGTCCGGCAATGACGGTGCTCGACGTCGAATAATAAGTCATTGCCAGCCATCTGGCTTAAAAATGTCTATGGCTATTAAGTCTAAATATGATAAAGTCCATATGCAGATGCAATTTTCCCCCGAGATTGTAATTTGTTTTGACCTTTCCGCGGACACAATGCGGCGTGTGGGTGTGCATCTGCGAGTCTTTACAGCTGCTGAGTGAAGTGTGTGTGAAGTGTCTGCGTATTGCAAAGTCTTCTCAGCCCTAAGGCACAAGTGGCGGAGCCACGGAGGGATTAAAATGCTAATAAAACAGGCGGGATGCATTTGCAGGTTTTTAAGCCTCATGAAATATGCATGATGCCCCGTGAGGCTGGCGCAGAAGACGCCGCACGGCTAATGCCACTGACACCATCGTGGACATTTTTTTATGTTGTAGATAAATGTCGTTTTAACCTCCGGCACTATCTCTTCATCTATTTGCCTACCTACCAAATTTCTACAAGCATCTTTATACCAACCAACTCGCCAGCTACGACTGATTTCCCACTCTAGTTCCAGCCTACCGACCTACAAAACTGAATGACCCAACTGTCAAAAAGTGATTGGACAGGACAATGATATCTAAATTGCCACCTGGTTGACAATGTAAAGGAAAAACTAGAATTGCTCAATTAGTAGTAGTTGATGCTCAAGGGGCATTTTTTTTGCAGAATGTCTTTTAAAATGTGTGTCTGCCGTACAATTAGACGCTATTTTTGCGACTTTCGTTTTTGAAAACATAAGTGGAGGTGGCGGCCAGAGTGTTGCAGAACACCAAGTGTGTTGCCAAGCAGACACTCTGAATCAGAACGCCGACGCGTCTTTCATTTTTAATTCCCTTTTTCATTATGCCGTTTACTTGGAATTCATGAACAGCGGTGACCCAAATATTTGTCCACCATGATGGATCGTCTGTCCCTGGCAATTTTGGCCAAGTTGACTGTGTCCTGACCTGTAAACAAAGACTGTCTTTAAAGCTTAGGTGCTGTTTTTTTTTCACTTTATCTGGCAGTAAACCACAGGACTGTTTGTGGAAATCTGTTATTACACTGATTCTTGTCAATCATCTGGAGCAATCATTCTACTAGTCTACTTGTTTACTTGTCTGTTGGACACTTTAGTGGATGTTGAGAAGGTCCTGAAGGTGATGAAGTGGGAAAATGCTGTTTAGCATAAAGGAAGCCAAAATTTGCCTTTGGGGTAAATGCAGTAGGTGGTCATTGATTTTCCAGCCTGTCTCCATTGGTTCAGTACAACAAAGTCTTAGTGCTACTTTTGAAAGACCGCCAAAGTAACAAACTAGCCAGAAATTAAAGTTTCTCTTGGATGAGCGACTTCAATTTGTCTTCCCGTCCTTTACTCATCTAAGCAAATACCGGCCGGCTTCAAGTACTCACCTTTTTTCTCCCTCGCCTCACTTTTATCTGCAGCTTCTTCTTGTTTACCCTTCCCTTGTTTGTTTACCCGCCTGCACTTTCTTGTTGCTCCATCCTGTCTTTACATTTGCGCCAGACTCAGAGGTGCTACAAATCATATCAAAGTGGTGAGCTTATAGCATAAGCACTATCACAATTCACACTCACTTCATTTAAAGGCCCACTATCACCTCAGGAGGTACTTTACTGAATTCGATTGGTTGGACTTCACTCAGCCACAAATTGTAGTCCTTATCTTTGTAAAAATAAACCAAAAAGGGGCAAAACACAGTTTCGCTGTTGGCCAGGATGCCAAAAGAACCAAAAAAACGGGTTCTGTATTCATCGCAATCAGACAATTTGCCAATTATAATTATGAGGAGATCCTAGGAACGAGGTCCCTCTACCCAAAAAGTCCAAAATCCATATTTTGTATATATCTGTTTTGCAGGAATGGGTGACGGCAACCGACCTGCTCGTCTCGCTGGACAGGCTCAACACCTTCGGCGACGAGGTCTTCAAAGATGCCAAAGTGTTACGCTCCTACTTCTACGCCATCTCGGATTTTTCCGTGGGGGGCAGGTAATTGATTTCTGAAAATGTGCATCCTTTAAATCAAATCTCAATTCACGTTTGAGATGTTCAACTGTAGCTGCAATCAATCCATATGTGTCAGTGGGAGTCGAAACTGCAGTTGTTTACCACTCTCACTGACGAGAGAGTAGCGGGCGGCACCTCAGTCGGCGCTGGTAGTCCTGCTAAGTATTTGAAGCGAACCCTTCAGCCCAAGTCTCAAATTGATCTGACACCTGTCACGGTTGCTCAGTCTCAGCAAAGCAGCCGTGGCAGATCGCTCGGCAATGTCTCGACACCTGAGGGAGAAGACCCGCGTGACAACTTGGTCGTCAACCGACACGTGCCGGTTTCGCAGCACTGTCATCATCTGTGCACGCCCAGGTCAACACTATGACATTATGATAAAAGCACATGCGATGCACGTACATTAAAAACAATTGCATGTTCATACCTGATGTGTCGTTCTGACACTTTTAAAGGTATTCCACTACTGTTGACAGCCACGGCGGCAATAAGTGAAGCCTCAGGCGAACCGCAGTGGTGATTTGACGCGTGGCATCAGTTATTTGACAAGACGGTTTGCAGTCTCTTGACACAACCTGCTGATGCTGTCGCGACATAGTGGACACCTCCGGGGGTGCCGTTGACAGCTTTACACATGCAAAAGGGCCAACGCATTCGAATTTTGACACTTTTTGATTTGGTCGATGTTTCATGGGTCAGTTTGTTGTCGAGTGTTCAGTTCATTGCAGTCAGATACTGTTTATTTCAGAGAAACCTTGTTGGTTAAACTCTTTTTGGAATAGTTTGGTCAGGTGATTTGCTGCCTCTTTCAAATGGCGGTCAAGTCATAACCCGTTTCTTTTAACGAACTGAACTTCTGTCACCTTCAGATGCAAGTGCAATGGTCACGCCAGCGAATGCATCGGCACGGATGGCGAAGGCTTGGTCTGTGCATGCCAGCATCACACGGAGGGCGACGACTGCCAAAGATGCCGGCCCTTTTACCAGGACAGACCTTGGGCACGAGCCACCGGGGAATCAGCAAATGAGTGCTTACGTAAGTTGTCTTCGGTATCGAACGCCAAACTTTACAATGGAATTTTAGTTGTTGATTCAACATGTAGCCTGCCCTGTCTCCACCCCAATGTAATATGTGACGTTGTAACTGTCTCGGTTGGGCTATTCAGATTTTTTTTTTTAGTTGTGATTAGAAAATGTGGCTTTTACAACTGCACTCCGTGCGCCCAGCTTAAAAGATGAAATGAATTTAAAAATGAATCAAGACCGCTGTCGTACATTCTATAAATATGCAGGAATTCTGGAACACACTGTACCTTTGAAGTAGCATCTGTGGTTTTGTGTTGACGAGTAAATTTGATGTAGTTTTGCACATCTGTTTGCCAGAGGCATCAGCGATGTGTGTGTGTGTGTGTTTGTGTGTGTTTGTGTGTAAATTGGAGTGTTTATCAAGCTTGGCTCATCACACTTTGACGGAAGGCTGTCAAAGACAACTCGGAATTGGCTCGCATTGGATGAAATCAAACCATAAATCCTCTAAGACTAACCCCCCCCTGCCATCCCATTCAAGTTGCAGCGGCTTTAAACAAAATTGGGCCTTAATCAGAGATGTCTAATATTAAATAAATCATTAAAAAGACAGAATGTGTTGGGCTGTTCTGTGTATAAAAATCATGTTGCTTTACTTTTGGGCAAAGCAATATTTTGGCAACACACTACTCTGCTTTTTTGGGCTAATTATCAGATGGTGATATGAAGGAAAGCCTTTAATTACACAACGTTAGTGTTTGATAAGACAAAATTTATGACACTAGATTTTTGGCCAAAGGGGGAAATATTTTAATTAGTGAGGTTTTGAGAAGGAAAAAAACAATGTAGTCCTTTTAATCAAGTTAACTTGTGAAGTGAGTGTCATACATTGGTAGTTAGTTTCAATGGTTGGATCATTTGTTGTTTGTTTGCTAAGAGAATGTGCTTTTTAGTTCATTTGTTGTGTTTAAGTGCATTTCCAGGCCGCAAAAATGGTGCATGTCAAGGGGGTGTTAAAAACCAGACTAGGCAAACGTCCACCAAACAAACCTCCAAGGAGCCATCTGGGGGCAACGCTTACTTCCCGCTGGGTCAGGTTATGCAAATTAAAAAGTGCTTTAAAAAGGCCAATGGAACTCTGATTGGCTACGCTAAGAGCCTCTGAGGAGACGTTCATTCACCCCCTCCCTAAATGCGACGACAATGTACACGCCTCCACGCATGGCAGCCTGAAGAAGTGTAGGGCTTGTGGATATTTTCACAATGATGCTCCTTGCTATGCACTTGATGTTTGTTCATGCCGCCTCAGGGCAATTGGACCAAACGTTGCCTCTAAAATCACAGGAAAGCCCTCATTTGAAAACCATAAGGGAATCTTAAAGGATGAAGAGTTGTTGTCTATTGCGAGTCCGTCAAAGACTTCTTCCAAGTATAAGTTCAAGCAGACAACGGCTGTTGTTGTGAGGCAGCCAATGAGAGCCCAGTAGAGTGTAGTGAGGTTCTAAAGTGAGAATCAATGCATTTACCTTTTGGGGGATTTCTTAAATTGGATCTTTTTTGTATCTCGAGGCACTCATTTGCATATAAAAATCTTTCATAACTTGAAAATTTCGTACCTAGAGTCATTCGTAAGTAGAGGTCAGACTGTATTTGTTCAATAAATCAATCCATCAATTAGTATGTGGCCATAGTACGTATATAGTCGTACAACAGAGAGATACCAAGAGCTGTGATCATAATAAAATGCCCCTTAGGGTGGTTGGATAAAAATTATGGGAGGATTTGCAGCAATGGCGCTGCCTTATCGGCTGACTAATTTGGTCTTGTATCAACACAAATGACACTATCTCAGATTTCCTCCCCGACGACCAACTGGTTCCTCATTAGGCCCGTGTGAAATGAGATTAGCAACCAGTTTGGAACCGCTCATCCAATTCCACAATGCGCTTTTCACTTTTTCCAGGTTGCAACTGCAGCAGCCGCTCGGACCGCTGTGAGTTTGACGCGGATCAGTACCGCAGCACAGGCCGCGGGGGGCGCTGTCTGGATTGCCGAGACAACACGGACGGAGCCCACTGCGAACAGTGCCGGGCGAACCACTACAGAGGGTCACCTGACCAGCCCTGCCTGCCCTGCAACTGCAACACCAATGGTAAATCCTAGGGAAATAAATCTGCAATTTTCAGGCCATACACGATATTTGCCGATAATCCAAAGTTTGCCACCATTCTATTTCGAATGGGGGCACTTGTATTTCAATACAATTTGTGCTTACAATCATACCTAGATGCGTTTTGTTTGGTTTTTTGATCATTTTGGTGCTGAAAGATTTCCAAAATGTGAATGAAAAGCCTTATTTTGAACCAAACAGCATATCTAAAAGATGACCTTGCTAATCCATACTTTCTTTTTTTATTGATTTGATTGGATTGTTGCTCAACCAAGTTCGTAAATTCCAGTTATTTAACGCTAACATACATCTAACATTGAACCCTAGAAAAAATAAGCATCAATCTTATGGTATACTGTTTTACTTTGACGAAAAGTTGCCTCTAAAATAACACCACATACTCCAGTTCGAAACCCTTAGAACACGTGTGTCAAATTGGCGGCCCGGGGGCCAAATCTGGCCCACCGTATCATTTTGTGTGGCCCGGAAAAGTAAATCATGAGTGCCGACTTTCTGTTTTAGGATCAAATTAAAATGAAGAGTGTAGATGTATATTAAATTTCCTGATTTCCCCCTTTTAAATCAATAATTGTATTTTTTAATCATTTTTTCTGTTTTTAGTTCAAATATCATTTTGTAAAATCTAAAAATATATTTTTAAAAAGCTAAAATAAACATTGTTTTAGATTTATAAAAAACTGAATATTCAGGGCTTTTAATCCAGTTCTTTTAATCCATTTATTAAAAAATATATAAAAATATTATATCTAAAATGGTCCGGCCCACATGAAATCGAGTTGACGTTAACGCGGCCCGCGAACCAACCCGAGTCTGACACCCCTGCCTAGAACCTTATTTAAAACCCAAATTTGAAACCACAACTCACTTTGGCCCTGGTCCGAAATATTCCAACACTTTGATCTCATGTGTAAAGTAGTTACACATGTAAATGTCCTTAATGCTAGAACAGGATTGCTGACTTTGCCATGTTATTCCTCATGAGTGCGACTTGATTGTCCCGTCTATCGATCACCCGCGATAACAGACTCCGCCGCCGGTCGGCATGCCCCAGTCGCTCTTTTCTCTCCATTAACCCGAGTGGGTGGCGTGTCCCCATCATTTCCCGCTCGCCTGGCCGCCTCTTTCCCTAACACAAATCCAATAGCAGCTGTTCTGTTATTCTCAGAATTGATTAAGCACGCATCGATCGTTCATAGCCATAACCCTGGCCATTTTCTCCCTCCCCCTCTTTACGTCTTCTCTCGGTAACGACCCCAGGTTCGGCCGGTCTGCAGTGCGACGGCGAGGGACGCTGTACATGCGGCGGGCGAGGCGTGACGGGGGACAAGTGTGACACGTGTCGCCCGGGTTTCCATTCGCTGGGACCCGGTGGCTGCAGGTGAGCAAGAGCAAAAAAGAGCAGCGTTATCAGGAGGGCTGACCGACATTTACTATAACCTCATTTCTAATACAGTGGTGTCTTGATTCAAAGATTTGAGAGAGCAAACTGTGGTTTGAAATGATTTTATACAAAGACATTTTTGGTGGATAGGAAAGATTTTTTTTATAAAAATGAGGCGTTAAGATATTAATGCCACTTTTAGAGCAGATCATGTTTATAGTCAGACTACACACAACACAAAGAGAATTAAACATTTAAAAAGACGTCAGCTAATTAAATACAGATGCAGCACATGGTGGAAAGTTACGAATTTCATAGGGATGTATTCTTTATCCTCTGTGAAGATTGATTGTTATTGCCATATTCACATCTATTGATGCAACCCTTGCTCAAATTACCCAAAATGGCCTCTTCGGGTCAAAATAGCTGATTTGCCTTGACGTTTTGCTGCCTACCGAATATCAGGTTGATAATAGAAACGAGCTGACCTTGCGTCAAGACAACATTTTCGCAAAAGTTGACTGCAGAAATAGCGTGAGGATTACAAATGTTGTTTGTTGACAATGTTCAAACGAACTGCAACCGTCCGTGTTTTACATTAAGAGGAACCAAGCACTATGCACAACAGCATTATCACCTGCAACACGTTCGCATAAGAGCATTAGTTAGTGGATCACATTAGCATATTTTTAGCTGCACATCCCGAGTGAGGCAGCTGAATATGGACCACTTCTCAAAAAAGACAAAAAAAACCCTTCTAAAAACACCTCGCTTCGCCTTTCCCCTGCTGACTCCCCTCACACACACACAAACACACACACACACGCACACACACATACACACATACACACACCCGCTGCGCTGCGGTTGCTAACTCGTCATAGTGCACGTGCGTGTGCGTCTGAAGATGACCTCTGACCAAACCTGCTTGTTTCCATGGCGACTGCATCCATCATATAAACTTCAGAAGCGAGATTGAAACACGGGAGAAAAATGTGATCCTCCCATGTAATCTGCCCTGGCCGTAAAAACCAACAAAAACAACAACATCATTTATTTCTAATCTCATTTTTAAATGTTTAGCCAAGATCATTGCAAACTCAGTTTGCAGTGTCTCAGGTCTAAAGTAAAATGAGCAGTTCCTCGATTGAACCATAGACATTTCTTTTTTTACCATAATTTTCTGACTGATTAAAACGGTCATTAGCTTTTTAGCAAATCTATGGATTCATTTAACAGTCTTTTTATATTAATGTCTCATTGACTGCTAAGTTTTCAAGATCGCTGCCAGTTCAAATCGACAAAACTATCTTTGTGTATCATCATTTTCTTATGAGTATGCTTCATTGTGGCTTCACTGCGTGAGTGCATGTTTCTCTCGAGTTTGTATTCAAGGTTGATGTTGGCACTCCCTGACCTACAGTTGCTGGAGAGAATGTTAATAATACTTCCTCTGTTGATTAGCAGTAGCAACATTAGAAAAAAATCAACATTTCAATGATTTTTTTTGTTTTTCATTGTGTAAATCCCAGTATATTGCTATAATTTATCATAAACCACGACTCCAGTAAGGCAAAACACAAATAGATGGTCGTATAAATAACATAAATAACATTACACATGCTCGAAGAACAGCATGCCGGTGCCACAAGGTACAGATTGTGTATTGTTTCCACTTGCTTTAAATCAAATCAATGCAAAGACTGATTGCATTTGGGTATTATTCTTTACATATTGTTTATTTGTTGCTTTATTTTCACAAATCCTGAGTGGCCGCTAAAATTAGATAGAAAGACACCTTTGGCCATTTATTACATAGATTAGATTTCGAGAAACACAAGAGAATGCAACCAAACACACACAAACACACAAACACACACCGTGCTTTCCATCATAGATGCTGAAAAATCAGGCAGCTGAGCAACAGTGTGAATTATTCAGCCCACTGGAGCAGAAACAAGGGGGGACGCTTTTGCTGGGAGATAATTAAATTATTTGCAATAGCGCCTCTCATTAATATTAGATTTGCTGTTCCAAACAAAAGCAATCAATCGCAAAAGGCCGTCAAGCTCTTTTTTTTTTTCATCCTGTCTTTCTTTTGACTCACTGTAAATTTCTCATATCCGATCCTCAGACCGTGCGAGTGCGCCCCCGGTGGTAGCGTGGGTGACTGTTCGCCACTGGACGGTAGCTGTCGCTGCAAGGATAACGCCGAGGGAGGACGATGCAACAGGTGAGGCACCCGACGGATTGGCCTCTCCAGTCACAATTGCTTCGAGCTAGCTCATTCATTGGCTGATTTTTTTTTTTTCAAAACGCAGTTTCCCTTCCAATCGTTTTGAGCATTTTGACTGATCTTTCAAGGCCAACCTACTTTTGTATTCCATGAAAATAACTGAACTTGAAACTTTATTTTGCTGACGGGTCTGATTGCTTAAAGATTTTTGATATACCATATTTTCTCGCATATTAGCCTCCTTAAAATCGCCTTGAAATCATAGAATTTTACAATTTCTCGCGTATAAGCCGCCCCCTGATTCACAATGTTCACCTCCATATTCATGGTTTTAATAGTTTTACTTAGAAGGGAAAATGTTAAGGGTGTGGACAAATTCAAAAAGGAAGTCACGTGACCAGTACAACCAGGAAGTGTGTCCGTAGCGTTCTAGTTTTCACCAAGTCTCCAGGTGCAATAATAGCATGAGATACACATTACGCCGGTATCAAGGCTGATATTTTAGTGATCGACCGCAAGACCTTTGATCCGCCTTAACAACTGTTGGGATGTTCTGACATGGTAAGGTGTTGGAACTTCGATATGGTAAACACTACACTGCAATGGCAGGCACAAGTACCTGAGTTTTTATGCAAGATACATTTTTTTCTTGAATTTCATTCATAGACGTCAAAATAAATTTTATTTTCCATTTTATCTGTTTATCTTTTCTCTATTTTAAAATAAATGACCGTATTGGCCGCATTGTCTTGCGTTATGGGATTTTGTCTTGCAGTTTTGTGCATTTCAAGTCTAATTTGTGCACATATAAGCCGTACCCTTGATTCAGTCATCATTTTTTTTTGTTACAAATGCGGCTTATATGCGAGAAAATTCAGTACTTCCATGAAAATAACTGAACCTGAAACTTTCTTTGGCTAACAGATCTGCTTGCTTAAAGATTTTTGTTAATAGACTTTGATATAGTGCCTGTCCTCGCATAACTGGCTTTGTTTGGGTGGTTCTTAGTCCAAAGATAGTAACAGTTTACCTTCTGCAGATCGCAATTCAACACAGCTGTACTCGTTTTGGACCCAAAATGCTCCAAGGCGACCTTGATAATAGGATCAAACAATGTGGAAAAAAACGTGATTCTCACTAAGCGTGTGACGCAGGTGCAAGCCAGGATTCTTCAACCTGCAAGAAAACGACCCGGGCGGCTGCCAACCGTGTTTCTGCTTCGGCCACTCGCTGGCCTGCTCCTCGTCCAACCACTTTGCGGCCGTCAACATCACTTCGGATTTCATGGAAGGTAAACTATCTACCCGGCCAGATTCTGTTTGACATAAACTCGACTCAGTGTAGCATACCAATTATATTTGTTTGGATTGGAGCGAAGCCCCAAAGTGGAGGACACGGGAAGTCTGACATTTTTATGTTCCAAGCAGACGTTTCAGGGTTATTTTGGTCTTTAATTCATCTGAATTTTGAATAGTCGCCACGAAATAAATGGATGACTTGAAATTCTTTGGAAAGCTGTACTTGCCATCAAGGACAAAACTCAGATCTTGTTTGCATTTGCAGTTTTACTCAATAAATTTGGTAGGCGCGTTACACAATTGCACCAATAATAAAGTCTAAAAAGGCACAGCAAGACTTATCCTTTTTATATGAAAGCAGTCTTTATGATCTCATTTTAGCATCCTAGTTCAAAATCAAATTAGCCTAGATTTTGTTGAAATAGTATCAAATTTTAAACACAATGAATAAATTAAAAACAAAACTAACCTAATGCAGCCATATGGAACAAATGAGAAACAAAACATCTCCGATTGGAAAAACTGTTGGGATTCGCATCCCACGGTAAGCTTTGGAAATAAATGTATTTTCTTGGCTCCAGATCAGGACGGCTGGCTGGGCGAGTTCTCGGGGGGCCGGCTCGAGCCCCTGCTGTGGAAGGAGGGCGAAGTCTACTTACTGCCTCTCTCCGAGGAGGACCCCGGCTTCTACAGGGCCCCGGGTAAGCGTGATAAATATTGGACTACATCCTCTGCCGATCATCGTTCCGGCGGAAGCGTTTCAGTCCGCCGGAATGTGATTTTCTCCATTTGGTGTCTTATTTTTAGATAGTAAACCCCCTTGTCGTAAATATGTCATTTATGCGGGTTTTAGAACGGCGACTGTACTGCTCACGCCTCGTTTCCGTTGTTCCCGAGATTAATTGCGGTATTTGGCAGCAGGTCGCACAAGCCATATTTTGTCCAACCGCCCTACCCCTCCCTCCGTCCCAATCCTTTATCGGAACCATTAGGAGATAAGGGAATAAGCTGGCCCCCGCCGCAGGATTTAGGGCTCATTTCTATCAGCTTCTCCGGCAGCGAAGGCCTGATGGATTTGACCACGTTGGAGAGGCAACAAAGTGGAAATTGGCTTTGCTGCCAAAATGGCTTCTTGCTGCCAAAAGTGCCGGCCGGGACCCCCTGGCGGCGCCTCTTCGTCCGCGGCCAGGAGCAAAATACTTTGCAAGCCCATTAAACGATGGCTTCCTTCATCGGGGTTTTGCCCAAATTGTGGCGGCATGGCGGAGAACGCCGTGAGACCCCCTCATGGGTGCGTTGACGGGCGTCATTTGTTGTCTTTGGGAGGTCACGAGTTTAGCTTGGAAATAATGAGGAGGATTATTTTTCTAATACTTGCCCAAATTCCCTATCATAATATTGAACTTTACTCCCTAAACTCATTCGGTTCTTCACTATTCGAGTATTTCAGGCGATTCCGATATTACTCAAAAAGTATTTTCCGTATTTTCACGACTATAGAGCGCATCGTATTTTTAGCTGCAGTGTCAGTAACGAGTGCTATTTCTGTATTTTAAACACAAAAAGGACGCACCGTTTTTATAGACGCAGCCAGGCATGGCAAAACATACACCGGATTAAACATGCACGCCACACCCACACGCTAAAAACACGTTTTTAAAAAGGCAACGGAAGCAAAACTGAGTTTGGTTGTACTTTATTTAGCCATTTTACAATGTACTCACGTCATCATCACCCACAAATTCATCAAAGTCCTCATTTTCTGTGAACAATTGTCAAATCAAAAGTAACGGCGAGCCGTGAAAAAAGCCATCCGGTCGCTTGACATACGCCTCACGTAGCCATAATCTCATGTTGCGGTTCGATATTCATCCATATATAATATATATATATAGTTCGCAGTCTAGCTTTGAATGCTCTGTTGACGCCAACATCTAGCGGCATGATTTCTTTTGTAAATACAGCCGAAATGACGGTGAGCACCAAATTAGTGTGTTCGCCGTCATACTGGGTGTATTGACAAAAGAATTATATATCCCAGCAGTCACTGCGCAGTACTTTTTCTACAGGGAAAATAGTAGAGTCGGGGGCTGCTTGCCATAGTTTTGAGAGCTGTAGAGGATGGTGTACCCTATCGACAGATTTATTGTATTTTATCGTGATAACAATTTTTGTATTGGTCCATATATAAAGCGCACTGGATTATAAGGCGCCCTGTCTATTTTGGAGAAAATTTAAGACTTTTATGTGCGCCTTACAGTCGGGAAAATACGGTATGTTACATTTAGGGAGTATTTAGGCCATTTTAAGAGAGTACCATACAGTACAACAAGAATTTTACTGCCATTTTTTGTTACTAAAGTGTTATCGGACACAGATTGTCTCATTTCCGTGGATGGCTTTTTTCCGATGCTCACATTGGTGTCGACCCGCTCCCTCCTCGGCAGTCACATCGGGGGCAGGATTCCATCAATCCTTTTTAAGAAAGTCGAAGCGGTCCAAAGTCGGTATTAGTGTATCACGCTACTCCAGAGACATAAGCTGACACTCGACCGAACCGGGCGTCATGCTCGCGCGCTCCCAAATGGCGAATGACAAGTGGGTGTCGGGCTCGGTGGCGTGAAAGTAAAATGGCGGGTGGCGGGGGTGGTATCGGGGGTCCACGGATTTCATTAACGGAGGCATGTCGCCGAATTCTCCGTGACAATCGGCGAGCCGACAAGGCATTGGAGCTCCCTGATGCTTTGTCCCCAACATTTAATGGCCTTTTTCGCCATTTATCATTCGAACCAATGTCTTGTCATTGACAGAAAACTAGAATCAACAATAATTGCTCTTCATTGGGAAAAATTGAGATGAAAATTCATGTCAAATTGACCAATGTCAAATTCCCTTCATCTGACAATGAAGAAGGTGATCTACAAGAATACAAATGAGCATATTTTCTTTATCGCCTTGAAAAGTGTGTTTTGCCCTCAAGCCAGTGGGTCAAAGCAAAGTATGTTTAAATGAGTTTAAAGTGTGTGTTAAAACCATTTGGAAAATGCAAAACAAACGATTCTGGACCAGATCACAAAGGAGGTTTAACGTAATTTACGAATGTCCAAAATATCAATGTCTTGTTATTTAGAATTCATTATTATTACTTTGAGTATCATGACCATGACTAGTATTTTCATATCCAACAACAATGGAATCATCAAAACTTCCCCCAAAAATGTAAATGAAAAAAATGAAACATGAATTTGCCATGAGAAAAAGAGCGTTTGAAATTGGTGGTGTTTGAAATTGAAGACAGTTGGTTTGATGCGGTTGTGATCACATGCCCCTAGCCCCCCGATCTCGGACATCTGCTTGATCCCTGACACAGACGGAGTTCGGGTCCCCCGCGGCAACTACGGCAGACTGACCGGTAGAGAGCAGCTGGCGAGGTCTCGCAACAAGCGTGATCAGCTGTGAGGGTGGAGGGGTTTGGTTTGGAGGACGGCGAATAGTAGCGGTCATCTCCCATGTCTCCTTACGGCAATCTGGCAAGGCAAGAAAAGAAAAGTGTCACAGAGGGTTGGGTTTCAATAAAAAAAAATATCTGGTAGAACATGAGCCAAGGGACAAGGACACATGCCGGCAGAACATGCAGGTACAATCTAGACCGAGGTCTTTTTCATTGATTTTTTTTTTAGATTATTGATAGAAAATGTTACTCAGTAGGTGTCCAACCAAATGTTTTGTCAGAAGAACAGAGCTCCGAAAAATTGAAAGACGCAAGGGGCAACTTGAAATCCTTCTACTTTTACCGTATTTTCTTGCATATTAGCCGCCTCCTCGTATAAGCCGTACCCTAAAAATTGCCTTAAAATCGTTGAATTTTACAATTTCACTCGTATGAGATGCCCCATGATTCACAATTTTCACCTCCCCATATTCATGGCTTTAATAGGGAGTGCAAATGTGTTATTTTGAAGGGAAAATCTTAAGTAAAATCATTGTACGTGGTATTTTCGAGATACTGTATGAATCGAAAGGGCATGTTGGCTGCACGTAGGAAAATTCAAAAAGGAAGTCTTGTGAGCAGTACAACCAGGAAGTGTGCAGTTTTGTGAATGTCTAAATTGTGAGCATATAAGCCACACCCTCGATTCCGTCATGATTTTTTTTTGCGACAAATACGGCTTATATGCGAGAAAATACGGTATTTACGGGTAGAGGTTGTTAGTGGTCGCTACGGGGATGCCAGGCGTTGTGAAGGATCTTCTTGTTAAAGTCCAAACGGAAAACACGATGATATGAAATGTATTGTCAAGAAAAACAGGCCAGGTTGTTAGTTCCCACACCTGATTTGGAAACGGAGTAATCGGGAAGGAGATCAGCCTTTTTTGATGAAATAAACCGTGGAAAGTGGGAAATGTGTATAGTGGGAAGCATTTATTCATTATGATTTTAGTCAAAGCGGAGAAAGCAACCTCTTCTAATTCATTCATTTCAGTGAGCCCTTGAAAGAAGCTGCTTCCACATTCAGTGAGAAGGTCTGATTGGTGGCAGAGGTACAAGCAACAACGTTGGAACTAAAGGCTTAAGGAAATGCAATAGTAAAAGCCAGGAATGGGTAACATTAAAACGGGAGATGACGAAGGGCGCGCAGCAGACGATTATTTTTCTCCACGTTTTGAGCCAAAACCACTGCAGTGATGTGAAAGATGGGTCGCTATGACAACCCTGCAACCTGATTATGTCAAGCAGGAGCGTTCAACACCCGTCCGACGCGATAAAAGTCTTCCATTCAAAATGGACAGGCCGTCTGTCGCTGCTAATAGCAGCCAGTGACTGAAAAGAGATGAGAACTGTCACAAGCATATATTCTTGATCCTCTGCATCAAATGAAGAGTTTTTCCTTCTGCAGATAAATTGGTGGGAGATCAAGGCCTCAGCCACAACCAGGCGCTCTCCATCACCTTCACTTCCGAGACCCCGGAACTTCTTCCCGATCACGTCAGCATTCTCCTGGAAGGCGCCGGGCTCATTCTCTCCACCGAACTCACGCCCGGCCCGGTGCATCGCAACGACGACCCGGCGCCGAGGAAAACCTTTGTCCTCAGGTATGACGGCCAATATTTTTGACAGCTTCCCGTGTGGGTGAGTTAGAAATCAAGCCCAAACTTTTCACAGTATGCACACGCTGTAACCATAAATAGTATTTTGGTTTTGCGGTAGTACCTCTCAACCGTGCCAAAATTCCTGCCGATCACGTGTTCTGTCAAAGTGCACATCACCTACTTAGCTTGGCTGCATGACATTGTTTTCTTTTCTTTTCGTTTTGTTTTAAACCTTTTTTTTATTATTATTTTTTATTCCACGTTCTTGGCTGAGCCCTGGTCAGAGATGTGCTCAGAATGGGAAGAAATCAGCCACAGGCAAGAAGAAATTCACTCGCTGACCGAGGAGTGTTAAAGATTTTTTTTTTATAAATATGCTGTATATGTACAGTCTTCCCTCGGTTATCGCGAATTCACTCCTTGCGATTTTTTTCCGGCTATTAATTATTTTTACAAAATTATTTCTTTATTTAGTTCATAAAAATGCGAACATCCACGCTGAAACTCGTAGGTGGAAGCCATTCCTGCTACTAGGTCTCAGCGCTGAAGAAGAAAAAAGGTAGTTATAATAGCGGTGACGACCATACTTCGCCATTTTTAATTTATTGCGGCCGTGTCTGGTCTACATTAACCGCCATATTCGAGGGATTACTGTAAAGAGACGTTACGAGAGAGAGACAACCTGTAATCGTAGGAGTGCCATTTGATATCTAATATATTATAAACTGATTCCTATTTTAATGTCGTTGACAAAGCCCCCTGCAATGAATCAGCATCTTATTTTGGTGGTGGGTTTCGCAATAGTCCTAGCAGTGGGTAAAAATATTTTTCAGAAAAAATCGAACTTTCAACATTTTTATTTGTTTTCATATAAATTGCAGCAAAAAGGAAATACTGTCGTCGTAAACTATGGAATAGTATTAATAGTATTTGGCAGCTCTCTTATATTCATGTTTCCCACTTTGATCGATACATTGAAATAATCCTCATCCCAAGTACAACTATTCTCTTAAGTCATTTTTATCATTGTCAAATTGGGTCTTTTTTGTCATAAAAAATTCAAGTCTATTTTCAAAAGATGGCGCTTTTGTTTTATCTGAGATTTAAGCCAAAGACAAACATACGGTATGGCACGTCCCAGTTAAGAGAGCTCATTGCTGGCGCGAGGCAATGGAGCGCTTCCGATAAGAGCTTCTGTGCAGGTCTCATTAGACTCTCCTCGCACTTGGTTCAGCTTCACACTTTTTGCGCATGGATTCCCCTCCAGGCCTCATTCTCGCACACACACAAAAATGTGTCAATTGCAAAAACTCCAATCCGATTCTTATCTCTCGAATATTTAATGTCAATTTGATTTTTTTTTTAAATTAAATTCAGCAGCATGTTTTTTACTATTTCTTTTCATTTATTAGTAAGGACATTACAATTAATTCATTGAGAAGCATATTTTACCATTTTTTATCCTCGTATTTTATTTAAGAGAGGAACTGCTATTTTGTTTTATTAAGCAGTTTTTTGTATTCATTAACAATTTTTGGTATTACATTACATTTTTGAGCTCATTATTTGGTGCTAACATACATAAATATGCTCCTAATTTAAAAAATAAGAGAGAAACATGATTATTTATTTATGTTTGCTCTGTTAAATAAGTTCCATAATTATATACATAACCATAGTACGAGAATTTTCAATTATATTTAATTCGCAAAATAATTATTTGGTAGTATTATCGAGTGCACATTTTTTATTCAGTAGTTCTACTATTACATTTGTCAAAGTTTGTGAAAATTCTACTTTTCTTTGGTAATAGTGCCATATTGGCCCGAATATAAGACAGTTTTTTTGCATTGAAATAAGACTAAAAAGTGTCATCTTAAATTCTACACATTATACCCATTCGCAACGTTAGATGGCGCCAGACATCTTTAAAGCGAATGCTGAACACTTTGATGCTTAATGCAGTTATTGCAATTTTGTTGTTTTATCACAGTAGATTGGTTCATTTCCATTTCCAAATATGATAGCACTTTAGTTTACATATTTAAATGTTCAAATATTAAGACGTGATAGACAGTTTTTGCACGATTTGAATGCTTTCTCTCTCGAATGTGTATATATATATATATATATATATATATATAACAATATATATATATATATATATACATATATATATATATATATATATATATATATATATATATATTTCAGAATTACTGTCATTATTTTCTGTTAATAATTGATTTTGGTGTTCAAAAAGTCTTTTTTCAAACTTGAGTCTTGGGAAAAAATCATCTTCTAATCGGGGTCGTCTTATATTCGGGCCAATACGGGAGTGTAAGCACTCTTCTTGTAAATGAACGTGAAATCCACACGCGTCCATCTGTTGCCGCAATATCCAGAATAATCAAAGGCTCGCAAATCAGCGCCTTGATTAAATAAACATGAGCGACAGTACACATTCTTGACTCTCTTGACTGACAGCATCCAAATTCTGGATCACTAAATATCTTAGCTAGTTAAACGGCGGCAACAACAAAGATCATGGCGCCTTAGCGGCGCGGTGGATTAAATTGATGCGGTGGGATTTAAGATCAGGAGGCAAAAGATGAAAAGATGAGATGATTGGTTGCAACGGGAGACAAAAAATACCGTCATGTTTATTTTTTCCATACAGAACGCTGTTTTAATAAGAAAAAAGGGGGGAGTAGAGTGAAGACGTGTTTATTGTGAGGGATTACCTGCCTGGCACGCTTGTTATGAAGGGAAATTTACGTGATAGTATATTTCAGTTTATTACTGCCATTGACTGGGATAGATGTCTAATTTTTGGGGGGACTGGAACAGTGGAACTGCATATGTTCTTTTTCTTCTGTAGAAAATGACTATTAGTGCATTAGTGACAGCGAATGAGTTAAAAAGAAAATAACTGAAACAGTACTCCTGAGCATGTATTCTTTATCCTCTGCAAAAAAAGGCTAGCAAGTGAGTTAAAGCGACAGAGTGGCGACCAGTTCCGGGTGTAATTTGTCTTGAGACCAAAGTTGCCCAGGATTGTTTCCAGAGTGGTTTTGAAAATGGATGGAAGAAAAAAAACATCACGTTCCCCAGGTTCACATGTGACGGAGTGGAAATCAAATTCTTACTTGAATATCTACAATTTAGGGGTGAAACGTCAACGGATGAAGAAATCGCCGTCTTTGTCGATGTCACCGGGCACGTCGACACCATTGCGGATGATCTGGGTCTTTTCTTCGATGACGATCTAGCGATTCCCGGCTCGCCGAGCTCAGTTTGGATGAGAATTTGTCTCTGCCCGCCGCTGATTACAGCTTGACAAAGCCTACCCGTTGGGGCCAAGGCGGCGCCGACTTTATTCACATGGGTCGCTTATCTCTGTCTGACCAGCTTAGTGAATGCAGCTTCCCTTGAGGGCCCTGGCTTTGTAATTGCCTCTCTTTAATGAAGTACATGCTCATTAAGACACACGGCAATGCCAGAGCTCGCCACACTTTGAGAATTCACACCCTTTTCAAAGTTTGCGAGACTGTTACACTTTAAGATTTTGGATTTGTAGTCACCCAAGGATAGAGTTTTGTGAAGGACCAGACCTAAAATGTCGGTCCACTGGTGTAGAAACAAACCAGACGCGCAATCCGTTGAAATTGGGAGTGGCGCAATCGAACCCGCGATTTTTCGGAAGGCCCCGCTAAGTCCAAATTCGCTTGAAAGATGATTTACGGGAGGCGAAAACGATCAACGGCGATGTAGCGGGTGTTGACTGTACTTTGCTCTAAGATGGCGTCATCTATCTTTGGGGAAGGAGCTGACGCAGCACCTGTGGCGAAGGCAATAAAACACGGCGTGAGAATACACGTCCGACATGTCACCCAACAGCCGGCACTGTAAAACTGCAGCGTGGCGACACCCCGACTTGTCAAAGTCAGCATATTTAGATCTTCCGTCTTGGTGTCAAGTGCATACGTGGGTTTGGGCAGATTCTCGTCAGATTGTTTCATCTGTTGGGATATAACAGGATGTGTTTATTTATTAATTACCTATTTATTTATGTCTTTGTCTGTGTCTGTATTCTCACCCTCTTGCTACTGTGACAATGAAATTTCCCGAATACGGGATGAATAAAGTTATCTAATCTAATCTTGTGTTTTTGGCAGGCTTGGCGAAAACCAGATGACGCCCAAAGTGTCCGCCTGGGAGTTCGGACGCCTCCTGCGCAACACCACGGCGCTCCGCGTCAGCAACGCCGGAGGACTTAACTGTAAGTTGCCAAACGCAGGAAAACTCCCGCTTTTGTTTATGCTTTGTTTTTATTGGATTAGACGAGCAAACATTTAACAAACATTCCAGTCAAAATGTCAATGGCAGCTAATCAGAGTCGCCCTTTTCAGTGGGAATTGTCTTTTTTTCCCATTCCCACACCCGGGGAATCCATTGGCCTTTTTCTCGGGCCGATTCGTGACGCTCTCCGGTTGACAGATGAAAACGATTGGCGGCGTAATGAGGACGACGTGAGCGAGCCAGGCGGAGCGTGACCGCTTCTAACGAGTCGCCCTCGCCGACATTCCGTCCGTTTTAATGAAAGGCGGGTGCGTTTACGCTGCGACGGGATAATAAGACGGTCCCGGCCTATCCTTCTATTCGGCGGTGCGCCATAGCCCCCCCATAGCCCCCGCCCCCAGCGTTTACCTTCAGAATTTTAATCACAGCCAGAAGTGGATAGAGTGTGCAATTAGGGTCGTTTTACAACATTGTTTGGGTTAATTCAAAATGATTTAATTGAATTGAATGCTTTTAATGTCATTATACAAGTATAATGAGATTTAAAGGTTTCACCATGTAGTGCACAAAAAACAAACACATAGATAATCAATTTATAGTAATGATAAACAAATAATCAATAAATAGTAATAGATCAATAAGTAGTGTGGTATATGTCCAAATTCTATTTTTCAACTCAAATTGTTGATGTTAAACTTTTGTACAATTTGATGATGACCAAGGTCTCCAAAACATTCAGTAATGATCCAAACACGATTATTTGACTTATTATTGTGCCACTCGTTGAATTAATACATGAACATTTTAGCCAGATGAAATTCAAGCTTTCCCTCATTGACTTCCATTGACTGTGATCGACAATTTTTGCAGAGGAGAAAGAATATACGCCTATTGGAACCATTTTAATGCCAACTCCATTTTGCCTACGGATTGGACATCCGTCCCGTCACACAATGATTCAATGTCAGTTTGTCCCTCACCTGTAGATACGTCGCAGCTCTGCGAGGTGACCTTGACCTCCGCGTCTCCCACCACCGACCCGACGGCGCCCCCTGCCCCCTGGGTGGAAACCTGCCGCTGTCCCACTGGCTTTCTGGGTCAGTTCTGCGAGCGATGCGCGCCCGGGTTCACCCGAGACGTCCCGGGCGGGGGTCCCTTCTCCACGTGTGTCCCGTGCGACTGCCACGGGCACGGGATTTGCCACCCAGAATCCGGTAAGCCATTAACAAACACTCCCTAACTTTCAACACAAATCCTGATTAGCAGGACTCGACTGTTTTTTTTCCTCTTCATAATTCACGACGCCATCTTTTTGGGGGGTCTTTTCGAATTCACTTCCCACGAGCGATGTCCCGTAAAATAGTAAAGTGGCATCTCTCGGGCGGCCCAAACACGGCGAGCTTATTTATTTATATTGACGGGAGTGCACGAGGACGCTCTCGAGTGTTTTTCACACCATCTCGCAAATGGGGGAGGGGCTAAAGGAGGTAAGCTTCTTTCTGGAAGAAAGCAGATGGATAGTTCTCTCATCTTTTATCATTCCTCGATCTCAACCGTTAGCAGACGCGAACGGCTATTCACTTTCATGGTGACTTTATCGTAGGGTTTGATGTGGTGATTTTGATGAATTAATAAGGGGTGGGGTTAAACAAGTTCAAGTAAGACTGGAGCATGTTCCAACAGATTTTGATGTTTGGGAAATTTCAACGTTAGACTCTAACATACTGTGATAAATAAGTCGGAGGTGACGATTGGTTGGTTGGGTCACGATGCAACAATTGGTTTATTTTGGAATGTCTGAAATTTCAGCAAGAAAAAGTCCAAAATAGCTTTCTTTATGACTGCTTTAGCAGAAATTTACTTCATTGCGTTACGTCTACACATTGAATTGACCTTTGTCATATTGGAAAATGTCGTATTGTTATGCAAAGAAGCATTCAGGCAGCATTTAATATTGCCTTCATATTTAAATAATGCTAAGATAATTCATTGCATGTTTATATGTTGGGTGATATTTGAGATTATAAAAAAAAGTTTATAAACTCGTCTACCTCTACTGATAGGGATATACGTCCAATCATTTTTTATATGGGAGGGTTGGCAGCGATCTGTAAGTTTGTTAAATCTTGTGCCACTACTATTTTTTTCTGAGTGCATCTGTGGCACAAGTGTTTGATTAGGCCAGTTAGTATGTGGCGTGACGCCAACGATGTCTCATTTGCTTGCATTTCGTCAAGTCGGGAGAGACTCTTTTGCTGCTCTCAAACACTAGTCGGATTGTTCTCGCTCTTTTACATCTTCCTTATTCCTCGTCGCACCTGCTCTCATTTGGTCTTCGTGGCCCAGCTCTTTAGTTTCGTCAGTTTAAGTCAAATACATGGGCTTTTGCCAATGACCATTTCTGACTATATGTCAGAAATCGTCATTGGCAAAAGCCCATGTATTTGACTTAAACTGAAGTTATTTTGTCCTTCTATTTCATTGTCATTTTAGCCGGTTTGCACAATATTTTGGGTTGAAAAATGTTCAAGCTACTTTTATTCGCTCTTCTAATTTAAATCGATATTTATATACACAATAGGCATGTGACACACTTGAAACAGGACATACATCCATTTCTTATGCATGAAAACATTTAAAATATTGCAAATATACATTACGTCCTCCCGAAAGGGCCATAAAACAACAAATATTCTGATTTTACATGACCTGTAATCAATGAGTCAGAGTCCAGTGTATGCTCACAAATGATAAAACTAAATAAAGCACTTTCAAAACGAACTATGAATACAGAAATCTTTTGAAAGGATGCACCAAATTTAAATTGAAGCTTTTTTCTTATTCAACTACTTGATTAAATCGATCCATTATTGCAGCTCTCACATTTATTTGTCGAGTATAATCAATATATGTTTATTAGTAATGGTGCAAATCTTGTCCCTTTAATGGAAAGGTTTCTTTTGAAATCACTCGTTTGAAATTTGGAATGCATTAGACGTCTATTGCCGTCAACTTCGGGAGATTAATTGAGTGCGTCTCGTTTGATTGTAGTCCAATGAAAGAAAATACAATCAGAATCAGAAAGTTCCGTCATTAGCCCGTGTCGATTTGGGGCAACATTGCTCATTTCCAGTGCAAATATTAACCTTTGGAATGTGCTGCTGTTGCACGACTGCAAACAGAAAAAAAAGCCACGCCATTCGCCGCCTGTTAATAAATCACGATTAGCGAGCTGCAACCCGGCTGAATAAATTCCACTCCCTCCCTCGTGTTCTGGCTCCACCCATGATTACTCCGTGATTAGGATTCAGGGCGGAAATTAGGCGGGTCGGGGACATGTTGGCGACTAAATTTTCTGTTGATGCGCAAAAGCGAAGCCTGGCGAGCAGGCGGCGAGGCTAATTTTAGTTGGCGCTTTTCCACTTGCATGCCACTACAGGACAACCCATGGGATTGGTTAAAAGAGGGACTCGAGAGGACGTTCCGTATTTAACACTTGTTTCATCATTTGCATGCATGTTACAAGCGCCATGTTTATTATCTTCAAAGGGTGAATGCGTGGCTAAAGATAACTTGGTGGCTCTGTGGGTAAATCAACTTGCCGATGTTTGGGTTGAACTTTTGTCGCAATAAAATTGATACTTTTTTAACCTTGGGCTAACTTTGCCATTCTAAAGGAATGAATAACAAGTATAAATGTCCTAGTATGAGATGTAACCGACTTAAGTTAAGAAAAAAGCACAGTTATTTTGTAAAACGCGGAATTACTGACTGACTTGAATATAGGTTAACATGCAATTTTGGGTTTCCATAAATTAAGTCTGGCATTCTCATATTTTGGCAAAATTAGTTCAGCCATTGATTAAATGTTTAAAAAATTTATCTTTTATTGACGTTACTATTTTTGTGCTCACTTTTAAAATGCTGTATAATTCCTTTTATTGGGACTATACACTTTTATTAAATGGCTGTGATCATAGGTACAGTTATAAATATAGGTAATTTTACTGTTTAATTCATTTATTATTTAAGAAATATATATATGGGACCATTATTTTTTTCTTTATATCAATATGTTTGGTTGTTTTGCGACGCTATATAGTATGTATATTGTAATATTTACATTTTATGGCCTGAGTTGGTGGTAATGCACATTGAAATAAGTTTGGAAATACACTGAGGTATTTTATTTTATTATTGTATTGTCATTTAATGCTCTTTTGAAAGTGCCAATTGCTTAAAAAAAAATAATGTTAAGCCAAGCATAAACTCGTTTCTTTGTTTCACATCTCCTCAAATGATTCTGGAATGTATTAAATGTTTCTTTTCCAAGTAGGATATTTAGTAAAAACTCCACATTAATTAATTTTGCGATCAAACATCTGATGGCCAGAACGAAATCAAACAAATAGCGCGACTGGATAAACTCGGCACTCCACTTTTTGCATTGACGGCCTTGAAGGAATGGCATTTAAACGGCCATTCGGGAAGCATACGTGACCCTTTTATGGGTAAACAATGACTCGCCGCTTGCATGCTAATGAGCCAAGCGTTTTATTGTATGGCAATTGATGCAACGAGACAGGTATTTCCTTTTCCGAAGCCTGTTTTCCCTTTTTTTCCCCCGTTAACAAAAAAAAAGGCAACTTGCGATTCTTGGCTTCCTCTTCACGACTGCAGCACTTGTGACATTTAAGCCATGCAAAAGAGCTTTGAATTATTCCCTCCCCTGGAAAGTTGGCCCCGCACAAATGTCAACGTGACAAACCAGCATGTGCCCAACTGTGGACTGTAAGAATGTTATTTATTTGTTTGTTTTGGGCTTTTGTCTGCTTGCGGGGATCCACGTGCTTAGCAAAAGGCAGTCGTTGATGGATGAGCGCCGAGGCTGCAAACAAATCGTGCCATCCGGGGAGAGAGTTATTGCGTCTATACATTTGTTTACCGGTAGGCGGGTCGCTGGGAATCTCAAGGGCGAGATGTTTTGTCCTTCCCCGACCTTGTGGAGTTAGTCCTTTTATGGCCAGTCATCAAAGTGTGCCATGTTGTGACCACTTCTGATATATTTAAATATTTCACTATTTATCCTTGTGTAGTTTTTAATGGCCCGCATAAGATGCTTTGGTTCATTCAGGTCAGGAAAGTCAATAGTCTATGTTTGGTGCGGTTGCTTTTCCTATAAGAGTCCCAAGACTTGAGAATGGTAAAATATGGACGTCCTAACGTTAAACATATTAGATTAAATTAGATTAGATTTATTTCATCCCGTAGTCAATGTATTGGCATTTTTGTGTGTATTTTGCAGCCTTGTTTTGATGTTGGCATCTGCCCAAAATATCAAGGAGACATTTTTGTCTCCTTAGCATATTTCCCATAATGCCTCTAGATGTGAAAACCTCAAAAATGTGATTTCAGATATGGTCAATTTTACAATTGCCGAATTTTCAGTGGTGGTTTTTGAGAGTTTTTTGGTCAAAGAGTGTTAAAATAGTGGACAGAAAAAAAAATCCTAAAAACCTGGATGTACTGGACAGGATGCAAAAACTGGACAAACTCATTTACTTTAGTGTTATAAGTATTGATATTGAAAATGAAAGTGTGGGTGATGTGACAGCGTTCGTTTTTTAGAGCAACTCTGGTTTGTCTATCACCGTCAATGGCAGCGGCGTTGTCGCCAAGGCCCCTCCCCCGCCCCCTATCCCGTTCAGTCATTTTCACACTCGCTAAAGTCAGCACATTTCCACCCCGGTTAAATTTGTCACAGCTCATCGGGGAGCCGTGTCGTAGCGTCGTCTTGTTTTTTAAGATGATTCTTAGTTCCTCCCTCTGCGAAAAACATCATAAATTCACCAGGCAACCAGTTAAAGCAAAGCCGCCATTTCAGTTTGAGTTAGATTACAGCTTCAAAGTCATTGACAGAAAATGCACCAAAACATAAGTTGAAGCTTAATTGGTTTGGTGGATGGAGGTCACCTGCTTTGTCCTTTCTGGTTCTCTTGCTGGTGACCCAGGTGTTTTCAATTGCCTCGTTAATCAAATCACATCTGTGTACGTAAACCCTGTGTTTGCGTTCAAGTGTTTTCTGTCTTTTTTTTATGTTTTCCTTTTGGTCCGTGAGCATCTCCCCCCTTGTTAAGGTTATACTTTGGTTCAATCGTAACAAATTCACTCCCCGCCATTGACGACGTCAGATGTCCATTTCATTGAAACTGGGAGGAGTGGCTGTAAAAAGCTTTTTTTTAACTCCCTGCCCTCCGATTGTGAATGGGTTGGACGTTTAGCGTCATCAATAGAGGAATGTTCACATTTAATCGTTTTATTGCTTGCTGGGGGATTTGGCATAAACTTGTAATTATTATAGCACCCCCCCCTGGAAAGCTTTAATCCGACGCCCCCCCCCTGCAAGTATTACATAGCATGCTCGGTATTAAGCAGATGAATGCTTCCTGATCTCGTCGTGTGTTGAATATTGCATTGTTGCGGGCCTTGAATAAATAATGCGACGATTCCGTGTCGAGATGTACGATTAAAATGAAGCTGCTAGTGAATAAGGAAGACACTTTTTACAGTACGACGCGTCATGTTCAGTCTGGATGCAATTAGATAAGCACTCGCCTCCATGATTTATCATCTTCACCCACTCTTCCTGCATAATAACGCATGAAGAAAAAAACATAATTAGTCTGGGATTTTGCAAAAAAAATCTTTCCGGATGGACACAAACATCTCCAGGATTTAAATATGTTTTTGTTAGTTTTTTAAACCCAAGACTACTTCACAGGAATGCTAATCTTCTTGCTGCTTGCTTGAGGGAATTGCCTCCCTCCCTTGAAGGTTTTTTTTTATTTTTCTGGATTTCCCACAAGCAATTATGGCCCAGCTGAGTTCACTTGTCTCTGTCGGAGACTGTTTTCAGGTCAGGGGCGCAGCGTCCTCGGCTGGCGAGGGGCCGGAATTGCCCTGTCTGTGTCCTGGAATTACTTTTTGGGAGTCTAGACGCGTCCGACAACTCATTAGTTTCCGCGAGCGCACGTCACCTAGAAAGTGCGCGGTGAAAAATAGCGCCCGACATCAGATGCGCGGAACCCAAATTGGCGGGACGTGTCTATCATGCCGTCTCGTGCATTTGAGTGGTCTCGGTCTCTTGCTCGGAATGGGAAAAGAAGTTGGCCAATTTGGGGAAAAGTTGGGTGGGGGAGGGAATTCCTCTAAACGAGGCCAAATTGGAACCAGAAGGAGAAAAAAAAAAGAAAAAAATGACCCCCACTGCAGGTCTCACTGACCAACACAAAATGAGGAGGATTGAGGAGGACATTAAAACAAGATGGCTTCTCAGAATTGAACAGGAAGTTGGATATTATTTTGTTTTGAAGGAGCTAAACCCCCCAAAAGGACAAATATCAGCAGCAGAGGAAAAAACTTGAAAGGATCATTTGCATTTTTAGGAGCAAATTTGTTTCAAGTCATTCATTTTCTGAAACTGTTTATCCTCACAAGGTTCGCAGGGGGTGCTGGAGCCTAACCCAGCCCATTTTGGCCTGGGGAAACCCTGAATCAGTAGCCAGCCAATCGCAAGGCACGCTCACCTCATACATAGGTTTAGGCAATTTAGGGTGTTTGGAATTTTTTTAGTTTCTTTAAAACCAAAAACAAACATTAACATAATCATGTTAAAATGCGAATAACAGGATTTTTTTTATGGCATCGACTCCATCTGCACCGTAATTTTGAGACAAGCCTCCCACACAGGCAGAAAAATTAACTAAATGCTCAAATGCTAATGCTAAATCTTGCATGTGTGTGTCGATGGAATCTTACATTTTAGTTTTTTTCAGGCGAGTGCACATGCTCGGACTTCACCGTGGGACCGAGCTGCGAGCGTTGCTTGGACGGTTACTACGGCAACCCATTGACCGGCACGCCGGGCGACTGCCAACCGTGCCCCTGCCCCTACCGGAGCGGCTGCGTTCACGTGGCAGAGAGCGATCTGGTGGTTTGCGTCGACTGCCCCGCCGGACGAACGGGTGAGTGGACCGCCCCCGCCGACGGTAGCGCGGGTGGGTTTCCGACATTGTCGTTCTATCTATCGGCAGGGATTCGCTGCCAGCTGTGTGATGACGGTTACTACGGCGACCCGATGGGGAGTTCGGGCGCCGCGAGGGCGTGCGGCAGATGCGACTGCAACGGCAACGCGGACCCTAACGCGGTGGGCGTGTGCGACCGCCTGACCGGACGTTGCCTGAAGTGCACGGGGGACAGCGAAGGCGACCGCTGCCAGGAATGCCGCCGAGGTTACTATGGCGACGCTCGAAGCCAAGGGCCCGGACCAAAGTGCAAACGTGAGTCGCCGCCAGAACGACAGACTGGTTTCATTATTGTATGAAAAGTACTTATTATGAATTGGTCACCAAGTCCAAACTTTAGAATGACCGCAGTAATATAATTTAATTTGAAAAACTAAATTGGCAATCAAATTTGGTCATTTGTTTTACTAGTTTTACTAGGTGTTCTACTCAAAATAATTAATCAAGGAACACCCACTTTTTTCCAGCTAACAAAGATTTGACAATAATGTCTAATTTATTTTAGTAGGGAACAACTTTTGGATAGCATGCTAACATACTCACTATACATGTAGGATTATTTCAGGTTGGTTTTAGGCCATTTTAGCTCACTTTCTTGTTCAGTATTCATTTTTGGGTCACTACCTGTTGATATTGGGTCACTTCCTTCCTACACATTTTAGGACATAACAGGGTGTTA
Organism: Stigmatopora argus; assembly: GCF_051989625.1. Classification (NCBI taxonomy): domain Eukaryota; kingdom Metazoa; phylum Chordata; class Actinopteri; order Syngnathiformes; family Syngnathidae; genus Stigmatopora; species Stigmatopora argus. The sequence goes on from NC_135402.1 coordinate 3,717,906, forward strand.
ATTTTGGGGTCATTCATGGATTTTTCAATCCATGAATGACCCCAAAATTAACAATATGACCCAAAATATACACCCTGAAGTGTCCTAAAATATTTTTAGTGGCCGGGGTCCAAGGCAACTGTGAAAGGAATCTTAATGAGGAACTCATTTCATTTTGAAGGCTTTTGTGTCCCTTTTATGGATGCATTTGCGTCCAAAATATGTTCGTTTGTTTTTGGAGCCACTTAGTCAGTGTTACATAACTCCCTTTAAAATTCCTGGCGGTATGAAATATTTTGTCCTTGTCTTCTCCAGCGTGCAACTGCCATCCTGCGGGAACCGCCAGCCACGTCACGGAGTGTCACCCCAGGACGGGAACTTGCCAGTGTTTGGACCATGTGACCGGGCGCGACTGCAGCCGCTGCGAGGAAGGCTTTTTTAACCTCCGACACGGCGCCGGTTGCGAGAGGTGAGCAGACGCGGGAAAAGGGATTTCGGGAACACGTCTGACATCCGACTCGCTCCAGGTGCGAGTGTCACCCCGTCGGGTCCACGTCCGCCGCCTGCCACCCGATCACGGGAGAGTGCCCGTGTCGAGGGGGCGTGGAGGGGCGTTTGTGTGACGCGTGTCGAATGGGATTCTTTGGCTTCTCGTCACGAGGATGCAGAGGTACACGCTTGATTGTTAGTTTAGGCATAAAAATAAAGGCTTTTTCATCTTTTTCCCCCAACCAGCCTGCGATTGCGACCCCATGGGTGCCATTTCCATGCAGTGTCGCGCCGACGGCACGTGTCCGTGTCGGGCCGGCTTCACCGGCGCCAAGTGTGACAAATGCCAGGCCAACTATTTCCACGACAGAGGCTCACACCAGTGCCAGGAGTGTCCCGCCTGCTACGGCTTGGTGCAGCAAGAGGTGCGTTTTTTTTCCAACAGTCTAGAAATAATATTTAGAAGCTGGAATGAACGCTCAGTTGAAAAACCTCCAAAATCTCCTCTCACAATTCCCTCACATAAACAATTGAGGAAAATGGAATTCAAACCAGATCTCCAAAGAAAGTAAATAGGTACAGTTCTAGATAAAAAATAATAATAATAATAATGCGGTGAAATATACAACTTTAAAATGATAGCAGAGCATGTTTAGGACTAAAATCCATTTTGGAAAAAAAGGTGACAATAAATAGGCGTAGTCGTAATGAATGTTCTAATTAATCTTGCGTTCTCAGATGACTTGAAAAAAAATCTACACTCAGATTAACCTGCATATTTTTGCACTTTGCTAGCATGTTATCTATAGTTTTTCTATTCTCTTGTATCCATGTTAAGGTTTTGTCATTTTGTCAACATCTGAATCCCCATGATGAGTAAAAAGTGTTCAATAGAAAAGCTTGAGCAATTAACAATTCAAAAATTTGAAATACGGCTATAAAGTGCATGCAGAATATAATAATAAAAAATATATATATATTTGAATATCAGGAATAAGACTGAACTTGGGTTTGACTGTCTCGTGACCTCACATGACCCAGGAAGTTAAATCAATATTTAATTATCACTCCAAAATATCATTTTTTCTTCAATATGAACTTTGGATTGCTGCTTTGATTACAATGAAGGCCACAAAGCATTTTTATTTTTACTCTTTATCAACCATTTTGAACAATAAATAGTGTAGCATTATTAAACTAGCCATGATCGACAGTTCTGCTTGTGATAGTTCAGTTATTGTCATTTTTTTTAATTGGGTAACATTTTAGGAGACCTCCAGGTGACAAATATCGTCCACTTTTCTTCCCTTGTCCTCACCTTAGATTTGGTGAAATCCATGTCCCTCTTTGTTAGATATGTCGCACTCTTTGATTCCATGCTTATCTCGCCGTTGTTATTCATTTATTCATTGCTTCTGTCGTAATACCACATTTCTCGCCATGGGATGAAACGGAACAGATTCATGCCATGCTTTTTTTTTGTTGTCCTGATTTTTTTTTTAGCTTCCTCTTGACACTGAATGATAAATTGCGTTTTTTTTTAAAGGCAGTGCAACAGAGGGGAAACAGGGCGGGTAAATCTTCTGTTCGGGATTTGATCCTACAGTGGAAAATTCCTTCAAGCCACTTCATCCTCCTATCTAGTATCTGTCTCATTTATTCATAGTGGGAAAAAAAGCCAAAGAGGAAAAATTCTGGGTTTTACGGGCAGTGCGGCGGACATACACTACTCTTGTAGTTGTACTTCATTATTCATTGTTTGTGTCCGAAATCTACATTTCCTAACATGTTCTGCCTGCGCTTGAATGGTGGTCACTCCAGGCGGAGAAGCTGAGGACACGCCTGCGGGACGCCGAGAAGCTCCTGGCTCGCTTCGATTGCCACGGCCGATTGGGGACACGGCGTCCCCCGCCGGGAGATCCCAAAGACGGGACTCACCAGAACCAGCGGGACGGCGAAGGACTTCCCAATGCGCTGGAAGAATTTCTAGCCATCCAAGGTACCACCTCCAGTGATTTGAATATTTCACCAAAAACCAATGACACTCTCACGAGGGTGCCGTCCCACTGCCTCATGCTGGATTTGCAACTCTGCTTCCAGAGACTCGGGAGGTCTTCATACAACAATTTGGCTCACTGGAGACGTCCAGGGGCGCCCTTGAGGTCCAGCTGCACCATCTAGAAACCACCTTTAACTGTAGCATCGGCGCCGAGGAAGGAGAAAAGAAGTCGAGAAGCGTGTGTAGGAGTTTGTCTGCGATGGCGACGGTTGTCGTGGAGTCCCGAGCGAAATTGGAGCAGGCCACAAAAGACCTGGAGGCCTTGGTATGCTGTCATTTATATATATATATTTGAAAATCAATTAGCAGAATGCTAGGAAAGCTTACTTACTGGCATTGAACACGAGAGCAGACTGTTAGCACAGTAGTCAGCACGTATGACTGCTGCAGTAACACTATAGAGCAGTGGTCCCCAAACTATTCCAGAAAGGGCCGCAGTGGGTGCAGGTTTTCGTTCCAACCGGTAATAGGAAACCTTTCCACCAATCTGGTATCCTAGAAGTGCAATCAGTGGATTGCAGTAAGGTGCTTCTTTTTTTCAGCAGAAACCTCATTGGTTAAACTGTTTGTGTTGGATCGGTTGGAACAAAAACCTGCACCCACAGCGGCCCTCCAGGACCGGTTTGGAGACCTCTTGACTCTATAGTATAGAGTCAAAACCCAGATAGGTGAGAATCAAAAAGGGAGAACCGTCATGTCACCAGCATAACAATTGAAATTTAGTTCTTTTTACGACAGGTTGCCATTAATCTAACAGTAAACTTTTCACTCTTCCTTTTTTTTGTAACGATGGCAACCACAAAGGACAATATTTTACCAGAAATTTGACTTTTTTCAGTTTAGGTGAGCTCTAAAAATGACCTTCATGTCTAAATCAATACGCATTAGCAGATAGTCTGTTTTTAGCCATCGGTGTTTGAGCTCTGCTCCGAAATAAGAGTTACTCGAAAAAGCTATCTATACCGATCCTCAAAATCCCACCAATGCAAATGTTTTCAGTCCCCATCCAAGCTCTTTGATAGGCAAAGGTAGCAGGGAGAAGAAAGGAAGGAAAAAATGTGCAGGCAGGGAAAGAAGGTATGCTTTCTATTTCCACATTTCCACATTTTCTCAAATTTGCATCATCCCAAATGAAATGGAAACAGAACTGGAGGGGAAAAGGCCACCCAGCCCACTTGGAAACATTCAAGTTATTCCAAGTTCACAAAGGTGAGTCTCACCACCTGGCAGGCCAACATTTTGTGCTGCCAGATTTTATATTTACCAATTTTAATTTAGCCTCAAAGCCTTTTTTCATTTTTTGACAGGCATATCTTTCATGTCTATACCCATTTTTTTTATTATTGGCTGATGCTACGTTCCAAAGAAAGTTTTTATCATTACTTTTGATCCAAGTCAGGCGGCAAAGTGTGCTTTTTACAAGGGAGTGAATGCTAATTTCTTGAAGAAATTGAAAATTCAGGCCCTAAAATGAGTTGACCTTTGTAACGTGATATTTGGCGGCCATGTTAATCAGCCTCAAGAAGATGTGCTCAAAAGGGCAAAGGAATTGGGCATTTTGGGAGCTATATTTTGGACATTTTAGTGGGCGTTTAGAGACGCGGAGAAAATATTTTGCCTCCCAAATTTGAACGAGGTGGAGTGGACACATTTTAGTTTTATCTTTGTGTGGGGGCAGAGTTTGGAGGTAAAGACTGATGACTTGCCACAAAGTACAAATCGCTAATATCTCAGCAGTCATCCGCATGGAAAAGAAAAGTATCAAAATTCAGCTTCTGAAGAGAATTCAATTCATTCGCTGCCACTGACGGTAAACAACATCATATCTATATTTTAACTGGCATCCTTGACATTTCAGTGCCAGTGACCGCGATAGGCGTCAAATCCATTTGGGAGGGTAGTGGGAGGGTTTTTTTTAGGTTAAAAACGTATGGTTCTACCAAAATTGAAAAAAAACACCCATATATTTTTTTCTAATTGCTCCAATGTATTGTTAGCAAGGAAAAAAATGAGCCGTTTTAAGCAAGATGTGACGCAATAACAATGTGCTATATCTTAGATTGTGCAATATTTTAGAATTACCTTGTCGGACGTGACTTTTTAAATTACTTATTTATGTTTTTATTGGGAAACACGCACTTTGTGGAGTAGCACCACTAATTTTGTTATACGCAGCTGTTGTATAATGACAATAAAGGCTTTTGACTTGACTTGACTTTGACCATAATCGATAATGTATTGGAGTACTACAAAATATAGATAAAGTAGGGAGTTAAGTCCTTAAAAGAAAACAAAAGTCTGCCATTTTGGTGAAAACCCGTTTTTTCTTCTTCTAGATATTACCTTTTGGGGCTGAGTCAGGACCAAACCAGTGGAATATGATGGTTAATGAGTCTCAAATTCTTGTCAAAAGGTGAGTAAATCAGCTCCACAATGTATTATGTGCTTTTTTGGAAATTTTGTCAGGTTACAATCCTCACAAGCCACAAACAAAACTTATCGGTGCATTCATTCTCAGGAGATTGGATTATTGCAATGATAGATTCACAGCTCTCTCCCAAAAATCAGTCTGGACTTTATTACACTGGTCGTAAAATTGTCAAACAGGTTTTCTTGTGATTCAAAGGATAGTCTACAAAGTCTCAGTGTTGGTCTTCAAAACTCAATGAGCTCAATGAGAAATTCCAAGTTATGACCTTTGCCTTTTATTTATTTTCAGTTGTTTTGGTTGATTTTTATGCGATTTGAATTCCCTTGTATTCACTTGTCCTATACTGGTGTCAAAATGGCGGTTCGGGGGCCAAATCAGGCCCATCGTATCATTTTGCGCGGCCCGAAAAAGTAAATCACAAGTGCCGACTTTCTGATTTAGAATCAAATTCAAATGAACATTATAGATGTATATTATAGTTAATTATTTTCCCCTTTTTAAATCAACAAATGCAATTTTTTAATCTTTTTTTTTCTTTTTGGGTTTGATACCCGTGTACTATACAAATACACAAATAAGCATTTTGTACAAATACATCAACTTTGTAGGCACGAAGACGCCGCCGATCAAATCAAGATGGTGGCCGGACGGGCCCTCGCCGCTTCCAAGCGCAACTTCGCCTCGCTGACGGAATTCCTGCGGGACAACTCCACCGACGAGTACGTCGTGGACCTGACACGCCGGTAAGCTAATCGAGAGCATGCAATCGACGTCTACGTGATCGCTCGGAGGGGGGAAAAACTCGCCAAATGTGGACCAGGATGACCCAGATGCGGCAACAGAAGCAAAACCTGAGCGCGTGGGTGAACGAAAGCGACCCTGATTCCGAGGCCCAAAAGAAGGACCATGCCAGGTTGCGCTCCAGCCTCGTCGACATCACGTCACGGCTCAATGGCACGGACGCCGTTGACGAGCTGGCCGAGGTGAGCCCGTCAAGTTGGCCAGAATTTTTTTAGTGGAATGTTCTTAAAGTGTGTTTGTTTTTTGTTTTTTTAGCGTGGCAGATCCCTCTTGAAAAAGAGCCAGGAACTGGATGGAAGCATTAAATCTAAAGACGACCTGATCGGGAACATCACGAACCGCACTCGCTCCCTCGTAGATGTCTTCGGCAACAAGGAGGAAGTTCTCAACACTGTCGCAGAGGTGATTATGGGATGGTGTGGTTTAGGGATATGCTAATAGAAGGTCATCATTTTAAAAGGGTGACAGTGGTGGAAAAAAGGGAAACCGACAGGTTGCTCATCATGATCATACTAAGCTACCATGTGTCGGTCCGTCAGAGTAAAAAAATATTAATGTTTTCAATCTCGCCCTCCTACTTGAAATGAGAAAAGTTGTTATAATAATAATAATAAAAAATAATTGCTATTATGCTCGAACATTTTTTTTGCCGTAGTGGATGTCGTTGGTGCCCACACACAATTTTGTCTTAAGTTGTCGTCCTATAGAAAGAGCTTTACCGGTCCATGGTGAGAAAAAGGTTGGGGATCGCTGTGTTAACTCATAAACAATTCCTTTTTAGTGGGAGGAACAAATGAAGAAAAACATTCTAAAACCAAAGCAACCCCTTTTCCCGGTTTTGAGACATTTACAGATCGATTCCAGTAACCCAAAATTAACAGGAATGCTCTATTAATGCCTCAATGATCTAAAATACCCCAAATTGCCTCATTTTTTGCAACTGCCAGTCTCCCAGTTCAAATGCATTTGGACGTCTACTACTGATAAAGTCATTTCAATTCACAGCAGAAGGATAAAAAGCATACCTGTCAACCTCTGCCGATAACTGCCCTTATAAATGATTATGATTCCCCTTACAAACCCCCAAAAAACCTTACAAACACCGTACGACTCGTACGGTGTTTGTAAGGTTTTTTGGGGGTTTGTAAGGGGAATCATAATCATTTATAAGGGCAGTTATCGGCAGAGGTTGACAGGTATGAAAAAGAGCTTGTGATTCGGATTATTAGTTGTGGTGAAGAAAATCACAGAATGATATGTATTGATAATTGTTGTATCATGAGATAATCGTTATGGAGAGCCAGTGTTGATTTTGGCAGCCCTTTGAGTTTTTTTATTTAACCAGCAAGCTGTTATGACTAACTCGTACGTACGCCTTTTGTGGTCTTTTTCTCCAGCTGCAAGCCCGTGCTCGATGGACTAAACTGGTCTCCTTGGCTTCTGTCGTCGCGGGAAAAGCGGCAGAGTCTGAAGAAATCAGCCTGTACCGCGATTTACAAAGTGAGCTTGGGTTATCTCTGGCGACCCAAAAAAAAACGGTGTCAAGAAAGGAACTGAAGTCTCTTCACTCACCATAAAGCAAAACATTGCTGAAGCAGTTGTCAAATTTATTGGCACACGGGTCAACTATTCTTAAAATACTATGGAGTAAAGTCATTTCACTTGCTGGGTATACCTCTTTCATCGTTTATGTTCAGATATTTATTAGTTATTATTTTGTGCACACTATATACTGTACCTAATTCATGATCACAGATTGGGATATGGTGCAAAGTTAATATTTTGTGTACGTCTTGCAGGTTGTACTGCATTTTGTGGAGAAATAATTGTCTACAAATGATCACAAATTATTATATAATGCACCCACGCTACCTAGTTTTGTTATTTTCGTGCATAGCTTGTATTTTATAATCACAATTTAGTTGTCCATAGTACTGTGTACACTAAATTCCTATTTCACGATCACCCGTGACTCAATCGTGACTACAACTTAGTATTTATAGTGATACTTGAAGTATTTTGTGTTCCATGCCCTTGTATTTGAATGCATTGTATCTACTGAATGTGTATTTTCTCAGACATGGCGCGCGAGTGGCCCCGTCTGCAGGTCCAAACGTCGGCTTCCTTAAAGAAGACCAAGCCCCTGGAAGACAAAGTTCTGGCCGGCGTCAACAATTTGGCGTCGGAGATCCAAGAGATCTTGCAGCCCGCCATTGAAAACTCCCGTCTGGCCACCAACGCCTCGCTGGACGCGGAACAGACCGCCAACGCGGTGGCCGAGGTACATCAAATGACAGTATTTACCTCTGCAATACAGGAACTTAAGGGTGAATTTGTTATGCTAGGAATCCAAAGCGGTGCTGACACAAGCCAAGCACACCAAGACGGCCTGCGTTCAACTCAATGCGCACGTGGAATCTGCCCTGCAAGGTCTGGCCGCGCAGACGGTGCTGGTGCAGAACGCAAAGTCTCACGCCGCCGCCGTTGCCGAGGTTTAGTAGGATCGTACTTGGCTCGTCCGCCCGCGGGTTGGAGCACACGTATCGATCGGGGCTTCTCTACCCTAGCCGGCCCCGCCTCTGGCGGACGTGAGGAAGGATGTGGAAGCGGCCAAGCGGCAGTTGGAGGTCTACTCGCTCACATTGACTCAGCTCATCGACAAAATTGGTAATGTGGGCTCTTGAAATGAAAAACGATTACGTTTTAATATGTATACAATCATGCTTCAGGGCCATTTTGGCTTTGAAAAAGAATTTTTTTTAAAATGGCTATTTTCTCTCTCCCAAAATTGCATATGCAGGACTTAACGTCAACATTTGCCACATTTTAGGGTTACCAATTGTGCAATTCTCTTCTTCCAAATAGCAATAGATAGTCAGAAAAGATTCCTGAATGTGTCTATTATGATCCCAGTTCTATACCCAACTTTGAGGCTCAACACGTTTCCTCCCGCAGACGCCAACGTACCCCTGGAGCGTTTCAAGGTGGTCTTGAACGAGACGGCGCGTCGCCTGAGCATGCTGCGCGGCAGCGTGGAGAGCCCCCTGCTGGCCACCAAGATCGGAAGCCTGCGTTCGGCGGCCGAGGGCCAACGGGGCCGTCTGGCGCTCCTGGACCGTGACGTACTGGACATCGCTCGGGAGAGGGACAGTCTCAGGGACATCGCCCGACACTTGCCGTCCTCGTGCTTGGAAGCGGGCGGCAAGAAGCGCAGCTAAGTGCTGAGAGAAGCAATTCATTCATTGGCGGCGAACGGCGTCCAATTCATTTCAACTGGGAGGGCTGGTGGCAATCAAATGACGCCGATAGGCTGTGACTGCACGCTTGTCATTTTGGCCCCGCCCATTTGAGAAATTTTGGATGTCTATCGCCCTCACTAGCACTGAAACATTCACTACCGCATTTCCAGGTTCAGAGAGACTAACACACCTGAGTCCACAAGCTCCTCCCTAGGCCACACCCCTTAAAAAGCATGCATTCGGCACATGAATACTAAGGTATGTACTGTAATTCTTTTATGTTTTTGTACAATAGAGCCCAGTTTTTCTTTATTAAAAACCTAAAAAAAATGCTTTTGCTGGAGGGTGTTTGAGTTTTTTACTAGAGAAGGAAATTGGGCGGATATAGAATAAATAAATATGACTCTTATAAGGAAAATATCATAAATAAATAAACTTTGGAGCCATAAGTTGGTAGATTTTGTTTAAATGAAAATTTTAATTAAGTTGTTTTTATTTGTATCCATTACATACAATACATATACAAAAAAGCGAACTTTTTTATGGAAAAGTTTAAGCAATCCTCCTGTATATGAACTAGTAAAAGATTTTTGAATAGTGTAACAAGTGTTCTGGGCAATATACAACTATTGAAACTTAACTTCTAGAAAAGAAATGGTTATGTAAGTGGAAAAATTAACAGTCTTTTTGCTGTCGCTGTCACTTTTTTTTTCAAAACGTGTTCTTTTCAATGCACCAGGTAAAACAAGTTGGCGACATGTTCCCCGCTGGCACGTTTTTCTGGCTAAGTAGAAGCAATATATTTTCAAATAGGAGACGTTTTGACGACAACACATTTTTCAAACAGAGCAAAACGCCTGCTTTTTTCCTGCAGATTTCGGTTGCTTTGCAAACCAAAAAAATATGTCAAATGGGGGGACAAAAAGAGGTGAAGGAAAAACCCTTTGAAGTCACGCATGTGTATTATGATTTTTAAGGAAAGCTGGTGTCATCTTAGCACAACAAAGCCCCTTTTTTGTTTGTTTATAGAGCAAAACATGCCACTTTAAGATTAGCCTCCCACATGTAAGACTTTATTCCTTCATTTTTAAACGATGTGTAATACATTCTTTGATTGCAATGCTTTGTTCTTTTAATAATTCCAACTCTTCACAAAATTCCATGGCCTGATTTTTCTAATTCCGTTTTTATCACTTCTCTAACACTTAAGAAAGTTAAGAAATGACTTAAATGATGGCCTATAAATATGTTAGGATGTGATGTATGGGCAATAAAAGTAGCTGTGTGGTGACTAAGCGTCTTGGTCCCCCATCTTGCCTCCTTGACGATTTCCCCTAAACGTCCAAAATGCAATTAATAGTGAGGCGAAAAAAAAGGAAAAGAAAATTCATACATAGCAGCAGCCCATTAAACATCAGGGCCCGCTGACTCAGAGCTGTAACGGATGCGGTTGAATCATGGCGGGCGTTTGTCTGCGACGGACCCCTCAATCAATTGATGAACACTGCTAGAACGCTAATGATTGCTAGCCTAGCTCAGCCGTTTTAGGAGAACTAGAACAGGAAAAAAGTAGAAATGTTGACTGCCTCCGGAACAAATTTTACTATCAAATCACGTGTAAATCATTTCACATAAAGGGTAATATTGCAATATTGCATTGAATATTAAGTGTTTTGGAATGAAATTGCTATGTTTCTGTGAATCGTTACGCCAGTACTTGGTTCAGTGTAATTTACAATTAGTAGCACATTCTTAACAAGGAATTCCATGTAAACATGAAACAAAGAAAAAACTAATTTTTTTGTGTATTCAAAACACCTTATTTTGAATTGGGATAACACCGTTATACACCAATTAAATGGTTAGCATTGCATGACTAGCATTTTCTTTAGTAGTAGAACAAGAAGTCAGTACGGTTTGTTTTGGATTGGATAACTTTATTCATCTCGTATTCGGGAAATTTTATTTCAGCTAGCATGTTGCAAGTTAACGTCCTGTGCAATGTTTTTCATTTCAATGTTAAAGCTTATAAGTCATTTTTTGTGCAGTGCTGTTGTAAAAACACCTGAAATCAGGTTACTTGTACCTTTGTCACCCCTTTTAATAAGATTTCCTTCCATTTTTTTCCTCTGCCGTCGCCCTAAATTTCCCTTTTCGCAGCAACTTTTTCCATCAAGCGAGAAAACGCGGGATTGAATTAAGCAGATCAATATTGATAACGCCGCTTCATTATTATCCCAGTCGGAGTGCCTCCGCTGTTGTTTTGCACTTTGTCACATCATCTAATTAAAACGTATTGAGTCAATTAGTCGAGACAATTAGTCGGCTCGTCTGTTTTGTTCAACGCAAGTCAACGTACATCACAACTTTTTTTCTGCTCATTTAATTTAATTTGCTTAAATGGAAGGAAAGAGGAGGCTTCTCATTAATCAGCAGGTCCACTTATGAACTCTTCTGAGAGTTTGTTAACTATATTTTCAATGGCCAAACCTTCAGCAGGATGAAATTGATTTTTTTTTATTGAATTTGAATTTTTTTAGAGAATCCAGAAAGTGACTTTATGTGAAATTTGGTACTAATGAGTGGTATAAAAAAATGTATCATTAGTAAATGCAGAAAAACTTTTAATTTTGGGCCATTTTGGTTTCAAACAATTTAATAAAGCAGTTATGTATGCCATTTGGGGTCATTGAAAGGCAAATTTATGGAAGATATTTTGTCCAATTGCTCCTCAATGTATTTGATTTGTTTTTAGATGCTGATGCTTCAGTTTTCTGCGAAGTAATGGGGAGATGCTTGATTTTTGAATATGTGAACCCCTCATCTGGCGAAACTTCAGCATGACTCAATGCTACCTTCATGTGGGCATGAATAGAGAAGACACCACAGCTATGTACTTCATTTTAAAATAATTCAATTTTAAGTCATCCACTCTTATCAATCTATAAGTGAACAAACTATGTGCTAGACGCTGATTTATCTTTTTTTTTTTGCAGTATTGGCCAAGAAGAAAATAACATTGATTATTTTAATTTTTATTACGCAACCAACCGCATTTTACTGAGTTTCTCAAATTGAAATGTATGGTTCTCTTTTAAATCCATTTTTGGGCCTTTTTATAAATGGCTGACTTATCGTTATATTTCAGTGACCTTTCAAAATGGATTGAACACCTAATGCCTATGAGTGACCAGCCAATGAATGAACTAAAGGGGATCCAGGATCGTTCTTTGTGGAACGCCGTTTAGTTCGGCCTCTTTTTCAGGCTGTGCTACTTTGCTGGCCTCAATTGGCTCACAGTGTTTTAGTTGGAGCAATCGTATTTTCTGCTCACGACTCGGTTTCATCAGTTTCTTTCTCCAGTCTCATTGTTCCCTGCAGCTATTCATCCGTCCTCTCTTTCCACAGATTGAGGTCCACCCCGGCAGCCCCCAAGGATGCAATTACCCCTTAACCCCTGACCTAGTTCACCTACAGTCTCATTGCTTCAGAATTATCACCCAGAGTAGCATGTGAGCCAGGAACTCATTTGCACCGGCCGCATTAGACGCTCATTTGCCATCTGACATGCAAAACTCCAAAAGCCAGAAACCTCCAAACTTTCTCAAAGTAGGTGGCACAGAAAAAACTTCCAAAACGGCCCGCTTTCATGAGAGAACTCTGCAACCACAGCCAAAATGTTTGAAATTCAAAGCAAATAGAATATTATAGGTACAGACGTTTTTCTCTATCAGCTGTTAATGTGAATTGTGCAAAATTGCTATTATTTCATCACTCAAATAATTCATCAAATAATGAAATATGTGCTCTAAAGCACCTTTTTACTTTTGATAGTGCGCCACCCAGTGGTGGAGGACAATAATTGTTTATTTTTCAATATGGATTAATGATAAACACCTAAAATTAAAATATTTGGATGAGTGAATAGACACGATTAAACAGTAAAATGACTAAACACGTTGATTACAAACACAAAATATCAATAAGAAGGCGAAACTAAGAAATTGTGTTTTCTATCAATTGAAAAATAAAACTGCAGTGCGTCATTTTGACTAAGATTTTAATTGAATAAATCTATTTATTTATTCACAGTTTGTGAATGGACGTTAGACCAACTAGATATCCCTCCCTCCACCACTAGATGTCACCATTTTAAGCAAGACCGTTATTTTTAACGGAAACGCGTTGCTTTGAAGCATCAAAGGTAAAAGCAAAATTCTTCTTTGATCTGGGGGGAAATCACCATCTTATTTCACGGCAAAATCACAACGTTATCACGTAAAAGGGACGCCTTGGAGGACGCTGACATTTATTGTGAAAAACTGTTACCGGATGCGTATCCTCTCACAGGGTCGATCATTACAGCGGTCGCCAAATTTGCCACAGACCGAGTGAGGTTGGAGCATCTCCCGCACGTTTGCGGTAGCCTACACGGCTTTAGAAATATTTCATAACCTGGATTAAAACACGCACAAAAGCCGCCGAGATGCCTGCAAGTAAAAACCTACAAGGTTAGACAATGTCTTTATTTTTTATTATTATTATCCGGCTTTGTCTCTAGGTGGCTAACTTCCAATCCCGCAATTACAATGGGTCGTTTAAGCTAGGTCACGTCCATTTTTGACGTGTTTTTCCCCCCGATTTCTTCTTTTCCTTTTAGGGGGAAAGGCCTTCGGGCAGTTAAAGGAGCAACAAAAAGTAAAACTGGAAGAAATAAATCAGGTAAAGTGTTTTTTTTGTCATTTATTTATCGATCGACGGTGAATGCGTCGTGTTTGGAAGCATCGGGACGTCAACTCAAAATGTCTGGCTTCATTGTGTTGTAGTTTGAAATTCCTGGCCTTACACCTGCTCCTCCGTTGTTTTTGAATCGGGGGAACAGGTGTGTAGGTGCTCTCAATGGGGTTCTTTGTCTGCCGTTATTTCTTCCCACGGATCTTTTGCATGATTTATCTTCATTTTTTTTTCTTATTATGTTTCCCAGTCATCTGGTCCCCCATTTTCAGAGTAAATAAATGCAGTTCGTGATGCCTTCGGGACATTCCTCTGCATCAATGAATCCTTTTTTCTACATATCACGTGCTCCTTGGGGCAGGGGGGGTCCCCCAAGTGAGGGTCGTCGTCCAAAAAATCGGTTATTCATTGAGTAGGGGGCGTTTGATGTCTTTTTTTAACTCATTGAATGACATTGGCGGGGATAGAAGATGAATCCGTTTGGACAAATGAGTCACCAGTTCTCGCTGCTGGCCCTTTAAGACGCATGGATTGGCAGCAAAATAGTTTAAAATGTATTCAAAATAATACCAAATATTTTTAATTAATGTAAACACAGTAAATATAGTGATTGGGATGCATTTTAAATCTGTCAAAGGTCCTTGAATGGAATCATGGCAAATAGCGCGTCCAACCGCAGGAGGTTGAAATGTTTGAAGCAGCATTGCCTTGATGCCTGTCGGGCTTCATTGGAAACGGGAAAGACTTATGGAGGTCAGGCCCGATTGTGGTTCCACATGGCGGAATGCTTCATTATCATTTCATTAGCGCAGATCGCTCCTGGCATTTTTTTGTCTTCATGCCCCGGTGAGGTGTCCCACTTTCATAAATTCACTCAGTCGCGACAAATCAACTAGGACGCGCGCCCGTTGTGAGTCATCCTGGTTTTGAACCTTTTTTTGACAGCTGGAATTGACTTAATCCTTCTGTTTTTCTGCCCATAATCAGGAATTCCTGGAGGACCAAAAGTACAGGGACGAAGATGACCTTGCAATGAAGCTGGAGGGTTTCAAAAGTAAGTGCATTTTTGTACGTGATAATGATAAAACGGTAAATATTTTTTTAAGGACAAGGTGTTTGAGTTTGGGTGATAACGCTGGATTGTAGTGGAATGCAGTAGTATTTCTCTTTTGGCATCTGTATTTTTTTTTCACATTTCCCTATTTGGGAAATGCTGCGTTTATATCCGCAAGGCCAACGGTGGAATGCGGCAGGGTTTTTTTTTTTTTTTATTATTATTATGTTTTTATCAGTGTTATCACAGGACCTTGCTCCCTCCCGCCGGCAGGAACAAAAAGCGCCGTTAGAATGACCTCATTGTGACATGAAAACTGAATTCAAACTCACAAAACAAGGGTGAATGTATCTTGTCGTTAGCCATGGTCGGACTCATGTTGTTTTGAATTTTAGCATGACGTAAAGCTGCTTAGGGGAACCCACTCAAAAGCCACATGCGCTCCCTCCAGATGTTCTTTGAAGGCCGTGTAGTTTTGTGGCATGACAACATGATTGATGTCCAGGATTTGTCCAAAGCAGTATTTATGAGTACTTTGAAAAACACTAACAAAGGAGAGGTGGCATGTTAGGGTTGCCGACCTCTGTAAATTGCAGACTTGTGTCAATGTTAGCTAAAAATGCTAACGTTCAATATAACGTTTTAAAGTAGTGTCTCTATGTTATTAAAAAATAAAATAAAATAGGATTTAACAGCTTGCTAGCAAAACTTTCCACTAGAATAGTGTCCAATCCATTCTGACTTAGTGACGCTAGTGATAAACTTGTTTCAATTCACAGCACAAGGATGAAAATAGCTTTTTTTTGTATTGTAGAATAACGTTGAATGATTTCTGGCCCGTTTATCAATCAATAATTGTCGTATCACGAGCTTTATATCACAAAGAATGCGGACATATTTGTATTTTGTGTAAACACCGACATCTCCATAATTGCCCGGAACGATTGTTATATTTGTGGCCATGTGGACTGCTTTTGCAATTGTAACTCTGTCATAGTGTTCTGAAACCCTAAATTCCCAGTGCCCCTGAAGGTGCCATGTGAGTGTCTGTGTAAAAGGGGGAGCAGACTTGGGTCGGCTGGTTTACTGTGGCCGCAGACGATCAACAGGCTGTGTCCCACTCGGCAATATATAGAATACCCACTCCCCCCCCAAGTTTGGGAACAGGCTGATCATTGTCCCATCGGTCTCCCCGCGGGTTCGCACAGTTAACACAGTTCCGTCTCTCAGCCTCCCAACACATGGGCGCACACAGCTGCCATTGTGCCACACAGAGTGTAATCTGACGAGAGGAGAGAAAGCGGCGGCGGTGTTTAAGGGGAGAAAGGCGCAGGCTTTTCAAAACAGATGTACAAACACTCTCATTCCACATAAATGTGTTATGCAAATCTGGTGTTGATCAGAAAACATGTGTTATGGAATTATCATTCATAAGGGTTGGAGGAAATTGGGACTTGTTCATTCATGTCAGATAAATAAAAGCAAGCCACCGTTTGTGTTCAGATGCTCGTTCTGTTTTCATTTTGAGTCTTCTTTGTTCTGCTTTTTTTTTCGCCCCGCAGATAAATATGCTGAATTCGACCTGAATGACCAAGGCGAGATTGGTGAGTGAGAAAATGGAACAAAATGTCGCGATTATTCGACTTATCGGCAACAATACAATATCAAAGACACGGTTTTTGTCTTTGATGCATAGCTAAAATGTAAAGTCCTGAGTTATACTATAAGTAATGGGATTTTTACGCGAGCCGACTATACAATCGGTGATTTGTCAACTATCAAAATTAGCGTTTCAATATGTGCACAAAGTCAACAAATGGAAACGACCACATTGCCGGCAAGTTTGCCTACATAGCAGCGTTTTAGCCATTGTGCCACTAATAAATGCCACAAAGTGAAATAGTTTAATTTTTGTCTTGGTTTCAGAGCTGATGGGCCTCAAGCAGATGATGGAGAAGCTCGGCGTTCCCAAGACCCACTTGGAGCTGAAGAAAATGATCATGGAGGTGACGGGAGGGAGCAGCAGCAACACCATCGACTACAGGGACTTTGTCAAGATGATGCTGGGCAAACGCTCGGCCGTGCTCAAACTGTGAGTTTCGACCGACCGCCCGCCACGCCCCGTCGGCCAATTGCGTCATCCGTCCACGGGGATGAGCGCCGATGCCACTGGCTCACTAATCTCCATGGCAACAAAACCGGGTCGCCGTTATTCTTAGCCGTGGGATTGCGCGATTAGGTAGATGATTATGGATGAGTCACCGACGGCCGCGCTGCAAAAGTGACGCCTGAAAATGTGGTCGTTCCATGTCTAGGCGGAAAGTTTTTTAGGGGGCAACGGCATGGCGTCTTTGGCCACTTTTTTCAATCTGGTTATCGTGGATGATCCTTTTTAAAGCAGTCCGCCTCAGGGGCACGTCAGCTCTGCGGGACTAAGCCGCCGCACTGTTTAGTTGGCTAATCTCCTTATCCTTGAATGCAGGAAGTGTAAAAAAAAAATGCACGTTTACTCCTTTGCCCTTCAACAAAAAACATCACATAGTGAGTCCCGCACAACTGTCACCGGTAAATAAACCTTTGCAGGTCCTCGCATTTAAAACACAAACGCCTGAACTGGAACCATACTGTTAAATATGCAGATGCCACCTTAGTTTACAAAATCTTCCAACATAAAGCTCCTCCTCCACTGCAAAATTTTGTACAAGAAAAATCCAACACATCAACAAGAGCTGGATCTAGAGCAATGTTCCCTCTATTTTTTTGTTTGTATGGGCAGAAAGACAACCTCCCTGAGCACACTGAGTACTGGTGTGAGCAACATCATCATTGCTCGCTATGGGCACACACCAGTATCACACCTGCCATAAGCAGGTGCATGTCTACTACACATAAATGATTTAGTAACAATAAAATGTAATGATTAATATCTATGAATGGGCGACCCGGCGGATGAGTGGTTCGCGCGTCGGCCTCACAGCTAAAAAAAAATGGGGAATTTTATTTTGTGCGCTCCATATGATTTGCTGTGTGCAGAGAAGACGAGAGTAGTGCGCAATTGCGCACGCGCGCAGCTTAGAGGGAACATTGATCTAGAGGTGACTGTGTAGTTCCCTTCAAAAAGAGTGCTAAATTAGCCAAAGCACCTTCTCTCTTCATACCTGGAACTCAATACCAATTAACATACGTCTCTGAACCTCTTGGCCAATCATCTTAAAGCCTTGGCTGTTAGACGAACAAAATTGCGGTCACGACGCTGTCTAAAACTGCTACATGTGTGTGTACGTGTGTCTAGTATGTGTCATCGTTTATTTTCAACCTACACAAGGGACTAAAGATAGAAATTAGCCCTCGGCTACAATCTGACATATTTACATATGTTCATTAACATGAATATTAAAATGTGCTGTCCCCTATTTAATTAATCAAACTCAACTGGATTTTAACCAATGACACAAGTCGAAGTCCTCTGATACAAAGTTCCTGGAAAACCAACTGAACTTTTTTCCTCCTTCCATAGAGTCTTACTCTTCGAAGACAAAGCCAATGGGCCGGCGGCCTGCAAGTCGGACGGACCGCCCCCCAAGCGAGACATTTCCAGCCTGCCTTAAGCCCCTAGCCCTGCCCTCTTTCCTGCCTTCCCAGGCTGCTTTCCAATTTTGCTACCCCGGTGGACCACTGGACTGAGGAGGGTAATTTTGTGATGTACGGTACGTGAACGGTGTCCCTTTTGTTTTGCGTTAGGTGGAGCTCGTCGCTAAAAAAAAAACGTTTGACTGTGAATTTTACTCTTTAGGTAATACGTAACATTTGTAGTGTACATGTCATTTTCCTTTTTTTTTTAATTAGTTGGTTGTTGCGCATTAAGGGAAGATGCTTTTATTTTTCGACGAGCACAAGCAGCTTTCTTCATCCCATTTGTATGGAAAAATCGGTCGATGTTCTGAGAGATTACGGGCCCCGCGGGCCCCCCCATTTGGAAAACTGATCTGGAATCAGTAACTAGTGTGTCAAGTTCACAATTTTGGACTTTGGCTCGCACTCGCGGTGGGGTTTGAGGTCAAGCACACGGGTAGATAGGACCGTGATTTACGGGCACAAATGTAACGCGCAACAACAACAGCAGTACAATCATGTTTTCTTTCCAAGTGCCTCAGTCCGGGAATAAGAGGGAGTACGTGCAAATGCGCGGTCCAAGCAGTAAATAAGAATTCCACAAATCCATTTTTCTGTTGAATTTTATGTTGTAAACCATTCATTTTAGCATTGGAAATGCGATTTAGCTCTCTATCCACTCCTCCTGTTTTCGACACTTTAAATGTCATTAATAAACGTTGCAAGTTTTACACGTCGTGTAACTTCTTAAAGAGGTCTCGTCCGCCCTACTCACAATTTGTTTGGATATTGAACATAGGCATCAGGATCGAATGTGCGATAACCTTTTACAGGTCAACTTGATTTGATTTTGAGCTGTTTAATATTTCATATCGCTGCCATAACAATTTTCTGAGGACATCACGTTTGAAGCCATGTAATGGTGATGTGCTGTCAATCTAAATTTGTGCCATTTTCATCTTATCAAACTGTGACAACATGAGACATTTCAAAGTTAGCAGATATTCAAATTAAATTGTTCTGCATTTTTGGTTCATGTTGAACTTTGACCCCAGATGCCAATATCGGACGTTTTGTGAGTATTGTATTGATTACGGGCTATGTTTTAAGTTGCATTTTAATCATTCTTAACAGTTTTTCGATTAGTTAACGTCTTTTCATAGTCTGATTTTTTTCAAGTACGTAGTTGATGTCCCACATCAATTTGTCACGCATTCCTCTGGGTGGGTTTAAATTTTGATTTCCCATTTTACAAGCATAAAGATCTTGCAGGTATGACTCAGTTTCACTTGAATTGTCCTCTGTGTGCTGTGATTTGTGCCTCTTTTGCGGCAGTTTCTCCTCTCTTTTACCTCCACTAGCACTGTTTTTATCTGTGAACGTTTCCTAAGGCCCATTTCACGCGTTTTTGTTTGAGCTGGTGTTTTGTTTGTGGCGTGCTAGCTGTTTTAGCATTGTTCATTAAGAAGATGCACATTGTTCTTTGTGTTTTGCAGACACCAAAGGAATTAAAATTTTCTTCCGATACGGTGTTTACTGTGGGATGTGTTCTATTGTGTGCCTTTAAGTTGAAGACAGGGGAAAGCAGAGGACCAGACAAGTAAAACATTTGGATTTAGTTTCCATTTTCCAGCCCACTTAAACTGTCAAAACATACTGGCTGTGTAATATACATTGTATATTACACAGCCAGTATGTTTTGACAGTTGACAGTTATTGTATATTATACAATAAGACTCAACTTTTTTTTAAATGCATTTCTGTTAAGTGTTGCATAGTTATAGTATTCTGCTGCCACACACAGTTTAAATGATGTGATTATTTAGATTTAAAGGAAAATAAAGTGAAGACAAAAAAGGGACATTTTAGAAGTAAATAAAAAAAACGTATCAGTGTATTAATAAATCTTTATTATGATTAATCAGTTTTATTCTTAAAGCGCATTTGCTGAATATGAGCAAAAAAGTTTTGTCATTAATGCATTTTTTTATTTGTATTTTAATTGCGTTACATAGAGGCGAACCTGGTTTGTTTAGGTTGGGAGGAAGTAAAACGTTGAGTGTAAACAGAGATAAGGAGGTACGCGAGGGTGTTTCCCTGAACTCTGTAGTTGACTTTTGTCAGCTTGCCGAACGAATATTAATACCGTTATAGCACATGTAGACAGTTGGTTTTATGTTTTTGTGTCGAACATGTATTAAATAGTTAGGAATAACCAACGTTAGTATAAATCGAATTTAAAAAGTAATCAGCGGGGCACATCGATATGAAATTTCCCATGTGAACCTGAAGGCACCTCGCTACGTCATTTACGTTCGACCGGACGTCAAAGTAAGCGCGGCGTTGGCTCCTCCCACTACGTGCGGCGCGTAGACTCTTGTGTGGAAGCTTCGGCGTCGGAACTCGGTCCATCTGCGTCCGCCGTTTACTGCCTGGCTAAGCGAGGCCACTGCGGGAACATGGCGACGGACAAGACCAAACACGAGGGCAGAGTCAAAATAGGACATTACATCCTCGGCGACACCCTCGGGGTGGGCACGTTCGGGAAGGTTAAAGGTAAGAAGATTCGCGACGGGAACCCCCTCACCGACTTCAACTGAAAGATGGTGGCCGGCGAATCTTTTTAGCATTGCGGCTAGTTCGCCAAGCTAACTTGTCAGCCCGGGGAAGGCGTCGCACTTGTTGTCTCTCCCTCCTGCCCGTTTGCACAACTCGTTTGCGGCGAACACAACGACGTCAAACACCTCTAGTTAGCAATAGATCTTTTTTTAAGGGACAGAGTAGCTGGTGGTTAGTCGGAAAGAGCCACAAGTCACTTGTAAAGGGAGCCACCGGGAAGTGAAGCTCGAAAAAAATGAATTGACAATAAAGATAAGTAATCTTATGAAATCATGTCGACCGTTTGCCAAATCACCGTGCCTGATGTTGGGTGTCAATTTAGCAGATTGTGACACAGGCTAATGATAGGGTGGGGGTTTCACTGGTAAGTTTGGGAATGTGGGTGTGCATGTGTGTGTGTGTATGGGCGTGTGTGTGTGACGTGAACTGGGTTTCATTTCGTAATTTAACCTTAAAATGCCATTAAAACTAACCAAGCAGAAAAGCCATTCAATCGAGCTTTTAGCACCAATGACTTAGAGCTTGTATCTGTTCGGCTTACCGTCAAAGCAAAAATGAGAAATAATCCCATATTTTACAGCCAAATAAATTACACTGTCAGAGTCATTGATTTAATAAAAAACAGCTACAGTTTTGGGTGGCAATCACAAAAGCCCTGCTGACACGATACAATATCAGTTCTTTCCACACTTAAATTTGCTGATGTCATAAAGTAGTTAATTTCAAGGGCGAGTTAGCTTATGATAACTCCGTCCTTTTTCAACCCAAAGCAATAAAAAGTAGCACCGTTAGCAACAGTCGCGCTCATGCTATTCTTTTGCGTCTTTTCGCAGTGGGCCAACACGAGCTGACCAAGCACCAAGTGGCCGTGAAGATCCTGAACCGGCAGAAGATCCGCAGTTTGGATGTGGTGGGCAAGATTCGCCGGGAGATCCAGAACCTTAAGCTTTTCAGACACCCTCACATCATTAAACTGTAAGTCCCAAATTCTAACCCCGCTGCGATGTATTGCCGCCGATTGAGCTACTTCTCGCTCACAATGTCGACCTCCAAAATAACAATTTCCTCGAGATACATAAGAGGCAATGGAGTAGCTGGCGACAAACAAAAGGTGGTGCCTTCAAAACGGCCTCCGCTTTGTTGGCAACACTCTATCTAGCCTGGCGTTGGCTAGGTTGGCGTCTCGAATGCAGACAAAGGAAGTTGACATTCCTTTGCATGCATGACATGGAGCTGCTATGCGAGCAATGTGCCAACTGGGAGTTTGGGCCGGAAATCTGGCCTGAAAATAAAATCCTTTTTTTTTTTCATCAGAAATGATGTGACACTTTGGATGTTGCATTATATAAGATTCCCACTGTTACACAAATTATTTTGTAGTATTGGAATGCGTGTTTCTAACCAGCCAATCCCACGACGGTCCCCACAGGTATCAGGTGATCAGCACCCCGACCGATATCTTCATGGTGATGGAGTATGTTTCCGGAGGGGAGCTCTTTGATTACATCTGTAAAAATGGAAAGGTAATTTTTTCCCAGTTTTTCCCCCATTTTGTGTTTTGTGTTGTGGCTCGGGTATACTTTCCCGCTTTGGTTGTCAATTATTTTGGCTCAGAGGTGTTCTTTGTCTGGTAATGATGTGCGAAAACTGTGCGTTATCCACTTTGCGCTTGTCGAGGTGACATATTGGGTGTCGTTTTTCTTCTTTTCGCCTGACAATTTGCGTCTTTTCTTTCCGGCAGTTGGACGAGAAGGAAAGCCGACGACTGTTCCAGCAGATCATCTCGGCGGTGGATTA
This sequence comes from Stigmatopora argus, assembly GCF_051989625.1. Taxonomy (NCBI): domain Eukaryota; kingdom Metazoa; phylum Chordata; class Actinopteri; order Syngnathiformes; family Syngnathidae; genus Stigmatopora; species Stigmatopora argus. The sequence goes on from NC_135402.1 coordinate 3,740,720, forward strand.
TTGCCACCGCCATATGGTGGTGCACCGAGACCTCAAGCCGGAAAACGTCCTGCTCGATGCGCACATGAATGCAAAGATAGCCGACTTTGGTGAGTGGAGTTATAATTATTTTTATTTTTTTTAAAAACAACCCTCGATGCGGACACACATAAATCTGTAGTAATTCTGCTAACCTGTGTACAGGTTTATCCAACATGATGTCCGACGGAGAATTCCTGCGAACGAGTTGTGGTTCTCCCAACTACGCTGCTCCTGAGGTCATCTCGGGAAGGTAATGGATGCTTTTTATGCATTGGCTGCCAATTGGTTTGAAATGGAAGAGTTGGCAACACAGCAACAAATTCTATGTTTGTTTTCGTCAATGGCTTGGGAGTCTAAGTCAGATTTGTGCATATTCTATAAAAAAATAGAGGGAATATTGGTTAACAGTTGGACTGCCACTAAGTATTGTTTTGATACTTGACTAATGACCAATATTTTTATTTATTTTTTGACAAAGCAGTATGGGAATCAGGGACTAGTTTTTTATCTTATAGGAAATGAAAAAGATTGATAATTGTTTGATTTAGCTTAAAATATTACATTACCAAAAAGAGTACAGTGAGATTGTAATAACTGTTCTTTTCATGCTGTTTTTATTGATTGAGTGTTTTCTTTTTTTGTTCTTGTCGCTAGGTTATACGCCGGTCCCGAGGTGGACATCTGGAGCAGCGGCGTGATCCTTTACGCTCTGCTGTGCGGCACGCTGCCGTTCGACGACGACCACGTGCCGACGCTCTTTAAGAAGATCTGCGACGGCATCTTTTTCACGCCCCCGTACCTGAACCCCTCCGTCACCAGCCTCCTCAAGCACATGCTGCAAGTGGACCCCATGAAGAGGGCCACCATCAAAGAGATTAGGTGAGGATCCCGCGGTCGTACGGCGACTCCCCCCGTCATCCCACCGACAACGAGCGTCCGCTCTCGCCCGCAGAGAGGACGACTGGTTCAAGCAGGACCTCCCCAAGTACTTGTTCCCCGAGGACCCGTCCTACAGCAACAACATGATCGACGACGAGGCCCTGAAGGAGGTGTGCGACAAGTTCGAGTGCACCGAGGAGGAGGTCCTGGCCTGCATCTACAGCCGCAACCACCAGGACCCCCTGGCGGTGGCGTACCACCTCATCATCGACAACCGCCGCATCATGAACGAGGCCAAGGACTTCTACCTGGCGTCCAGCCCGCCCGACAGCTTCCTGGACGACCCGAACCTGACGGTGGCCGCCGTCAAGCCCCACCCCGAGCGCGTGCCCTTCCTGGTGGCGGAGACCCCGCCGCGGCCCCGCCACACGCTGGACGAGCTCAACCCGCAGAAATCCAAGCACCAGGGCGTGCGGCGGGCCAAGTGGCACCTGGGCATCCGTAGCCAGAGCCGGCCCAACGACATCATGACCGAAGTGTGTCGGGCCATGAAGCAGCTGGACTACGAGTGGAAGGTGAAAGCCGCCCGTCGTTTCCCGTAATCTGTCGATGTGTCAATGGCACGGACACGCGTGATTATTCCCCGGTGATCTCATTTGTATTTTTCTGGGTCTTGCAGGTCGTGAATCCTTATTATTTACGGGTGAGAAGGAAAAACCCGGTGACTGGCATGCAGACCAAGATGAGCCTTCAACTGTACCAGGTGGACAGCCGAACCTACCTCCTCGACTTCCGGAGTATAGACGGTACGTCTATGATTTACTTGTTCATATTCCCACTTTTTGCTTTTATTTTTTTTTTTTTGCTCATCGGGCACTCATTTATTAACTCATGGGCTGCTGCTGACGACAGTAGAAATCCAATGTGTTTTCATTGCAAGGCCTGGCAATGATTATTCACAGCCAAGCCTTCCATCTTAAACCAAACTTTTTTTCGTAAAAAAAAACGACATAGTATAGTAAGGCTTTTTTTTTTTTTAAAACGACAGTATAGTAAGGCTTTTTTTAAAAAACGACATAGTATAGTAAGGCTTTTTTTTCGTAAAAAAACTACATAGTATAGTAAGGCTTTTTTTCTTTAAAAAAACGACATAGCATAGTAAGGCTTTTTTCTTTAAAAAAACGACATAGCATAGTAAGGCTTTTTTCTTTAAAAAACGACATAGTATAGCAAGGCTTTTTTTTCTTAAAAAAACGACATAGTATAGTAAGGCTTTTTTTTCTCAAAAAAACAACATAGTATAGCAAGGCTTTTTTCTTCAAAAAACAACATAGTATAATAAGGCTTTTTTTCTTAAGAAAACAACATAGTATAGTAAGGCTTTTTTTCTTAAGAAAACCGACATAGTATAGTAAGGATTTTTTCTTTGAAAAATACATAGTATAGTAAGGCTTTTTTTCTTAAAAAACGACATAGTATAGTAAGGCTTTTTTTTTCCTTAAAAAACGACATAGTATAGTAAGGATTTTTTTCTTAAAAAACGACATAGTATAGTAAGGATGCTGTTTACGTCAGGCAATGAGTTAAAAAAGATGAAATACATTTTTTTAAAAATCCACTTTAGAATCCTATTTCTAAAACACACTAACAAAAAAATGGGGGGAGTAGGTTTTTTTTTTGCACTGTCACAGACAGGAAAGGATTTCAGCGCGGCCTTTCTGTAAATCAATAAAGCAACACTCGTTGCAAATGTGCGTTTGATTTAAAAGAATGCTCCTGATGACTATGCGTCCCGGGAGGGGCCAATTAAAAATGATTAGCCTTTGATTTCTCGTCATGAAATTGGTTTTGCACGCCCTCATCGGCCGGCCAATGCCTTTTTACAGACGACATGTTGGAAACCAAATCCGGCACGGCGACGCCCCTGCGCTCCGGCTCGGTGGGCAACTACCGCGCGGCCATCAAGAGCGACGGAGACTGCGCCGATTCGCCGGCCTCGTCCTCCGCCGCCCTCCCGCTGGCCAAAACGGCGGGCGCCGAGGGCTCGCTGGCCTCGTCGCTGGCCTCCTCCGTCGACTCGACGGGAGGCGCCGAGCTCCTCCCGCCGCCGGTGCCTCGGCCGGGCAGCCACACCATCGAGTTCTTCGAGATGTGCGCCAACCTCATCAAACTGCTCGCGCGATAGCTCGCTCCTCGCGCCTCCGTCCGCCCACCCGCACGTGCATCGCTACGGCCTTGTTTGCTCTCCGAGTGTCTTTATAGCAGTAAGCGTGCCGCGCGCTCGCCGCTCAGAGGGAGAGGAGTCCATTTTATAGCCCCGCCCTCCCCCGATACGGTAACTCGGCGGCTGCCATCGGCGCCAATAGACTAGCTCGCGCTACCGCGTGAAGAACCTCGAAAAGGCGGAGACTAAATATGGGCATCTTTGGCTGCCATCGACAGCCAAGGGCGTCTAATCCACTCCAAGTGGGAGGGCCGGAAATTACGCCGATTTTCCCGGTTTAAATGGATTTCCCGTCTATCGGCGTCAACGGCGACGAATGGGTTAAGAGAGGTAGACAATCTTTTAGGCATAGGACGCCGTCCCTCCCGGTTGGAATGGATTGGCCGTCGATGGCAGGGAAATGAGTTGACACGTGGCGGAGCGATGACGCTGAATTTGCCGTACCGTTGAGCCGGGCGGCTGCGTTCTATTGGTGGGTTGAGGGTGACCAGATCAACTTTGGCTTTCTTACGCGGGAGAAAGAAGAAGCACTTTAGCACAGCTTTTTTTTTTTTTTTTTGCATTCCTGCTGCTCCATGTTTTTATTTTTTTTCCCAAGTGGCAGTGGGCGAAGTCACTTGGCTGTCAGGAAGTGCAATGACCCCACACAAAAGTTGTTTATATCACCTTTTTTTTGTCATCCCTTATATTTTTTAAACCACCACTCTAATTTTTTTGTGATGTAAGAAGCTCCAAATGAGTCCAAACTAAGTGGAAAAACAGATGTGTTGATTCACAATATCGTTTGCTAGATCCTTTCCCCCCTGTTTTTTTTCCCCACCAACGTAAAGAGTGGTTTTAGAAAGATCCAATTCTTTGCCAACTCATGCTTAAAAAAAGAAGTCATCAATGGATGAGCGTTTTGCCAAGAGATTGCGTGCGTGCCTGCTTGATCATCAATTGAAAAAAAACGGCTTTCACCATTTTGACTTGACAATCTTCAAATTGAAATGAGCATTTTCAGTTTGGAAAGATGCTTCATGTACTGTTAAGGATCTGTTTATTGCTGTTTGATAGTCAAAAATACGGAAATATATCATTTTTTTGCCATATTTTTTATCACCTGTAAGTCATTTGGCATTGCTGTGATGATGATTGCCTTTTTTTTTGTCTGTTGGGTTTTGTTCAAAATACTTCACGCAACGATTGCAACTTTAAATAGAGAAGCAGTACATATTTCTATACCGGACAAGCTTATGAATGTGTCACCTTTTATCATCTTGCTGTCGGTTTGCCTTAGCTGGCATTGGCGGGGGAACTTCAAGCACTTGACACCAAAATACCCTTTAATTTAAAACAAACCTCTAATATTTTTCGGAAATTTAGGAGAGAAAAAAAGGCTCTGTGCTTTTGCCTTTTGCTCATTTTTTTTAAAATACGTACCGGCTTGATTTAATTGTGTTAATTCAGACCTAGAGGGGAAAAAATGAAAAAGGTATTGTTTTTAAGGATTTTTTTGCCAAGCTACTGTGGACCTCTGTTCCTTGATGGTGGTTGGAAAATTCATATGTTGTGTTGTCAGTGGTAGCTGATGTTCACAGCTTTAAATAACCTTTGAAAATATGTTGATTGTTACATTTCATTCCGACTGAACACCTTACGTTGATTTTTTTTTGTTAAGAGTTTATGGAATATAGTCATAATGGTGTGTGTGTTTGGAATGATTATTAAAAAAAATGAGATATGGGGAGGGTTTATGTTATTCTTAGTACTCTGGGTCCTTTTTTTGTTTGTTTTTTTTGTATGTAGAAAAGATGAATGTGTGAGGAAATGTGATTTTGGAGTGGATTTTTTTCTGGACTGCTTTGTGTAAAGTGACCCTACCAAGCGCGTATAAACGAATGGACAGTGTTTCAATCCTTTGTATACACAACTGCCTAAATAAACCGCTAAATTGCACACAGTCCGTTAACGGCTTTTTTTTTTAAATATACTTTTAGGTTAAGATGCAAAATCGCCCAAAATAAGAAATCAAAATCTCATCATTTTCTTGAATCTTTAAATCTAATTTCCCTTAAAATGTTCAAATCATGTTTAATGCTGCGGTAAGGAACTGTTCAGAGATGGTCTATACAAGTTCTGTGAATTATTCACACAAAAACCTGCAGGGGTGCCGTATTTTTGGCCTTTGTGCTCGTGCTGGAGGACAAACGGGCAGAAGCATATGGTAACGTGGCCCTCGCCTGCCTGGCCCAAATTCCCTGCAAATTAGGACAATCCTATTGTGACATTTTCTTAGTGATTCATAATCACATTATTAGTGAAGAAATGAGTCAATGAATGCTTTAGAAATCTTCAAAATGCTCTAAATTCATGTTCATGGAGTTTGTTGATGGCAACCATTCTCTTGTATCTTGGCAATCCAACAAGCGATGTCTGGATGAATCCATTTTTCAAGAGTGTCGTCTTCAAACTTCCTAACAGACCCCGTTTAAATGATTGAGAGGATGCCGCAATGGTGCCAAGTGATGGAGGCGGTGCCACACGATTGCCACACGATGCTACACGATGCCATACGGTGCCAGCCGGGATTCATCAGCGAGACGCCAGGCCACGTCCATCTCACTCGGACTGCACCGCCAAGTCGACGGCGGCCTCCTCGTGTGGAACCTAAGGATGGCGAGCAAGGTATTTTTTCTTAAACCTTTGGATATGCAATCCTTAAATGGAAAAAGGTCGTTTCTGAAGGGGGATGTTTTGTTAGATAGCTGATTTTCTGTCACTGCCACTTCATCTGGCCTCATTTTCCCCTACTTTTAAGAAATTGGGCATCTACTGTTGTGAAGGAGTTCATTTTGGGTCACTTATTAATGTCTGTCTTATGTGGACATTTATCGAATGTGGATGCATTTTAGGATCCAAGACGGACGACAATGGAATTGGGATTGGAAGAGTACAATCCCTTCACGGAGGCCACCCTAGTGAGTATTTATCAATTACAAATCTTCCACTTATATATCACATCACATAATTTAAAAAAAAACAAGAATAAAGTAACATTTCAGAAGGTATAAAATAATCAACATTAGGGTGTTATTAGAGTGTATTCGTATTTATTCATTATTTTTATAAAAAAAATATTAATTTATAAACGTATGATGAAATTTAGAATAAAAAACAGGTCAAGTTATTTTGTATTTCGCGTCAATTTCATAGCAGAGAAAAAAATACTATATCAAGAAATGTGTATTATCACTTCACACTTCTAAACAGTAGGGGGCAGTAAATGCAGGCTGAGAGAATATTTCACAACGTAAAAGAAGACTCGCGAGGCGACTGTTTATACTCCAGATCAATAGGTGGCGCTAATACAATTATTTTGGAAAACCACGATGGAAAAACTCGTGAAAAAGAAGAGGTCCCCGGATGTTTATCAAATGTAATCAAGCATGGCCAAACCGAGGTAAGAGACACAATGTATTAAATACGGACATTCCAATATAACTCCAAAAGTCGATCATCTTGTCATTGATTTAAAAAAAAAATCTTAATTTAGTTTTTACCAACTCAAATCTAAGATGTCGCCTTCGCAGGTTTTAATAAGAAATGTTTTCTTCATTTTGTTCTACGCACACCATCTTATCACCAGGTGACTAGTAATTACTGAAAAAATAGCTCAAGAAAACTTAATTTTCTCCACTTTAATTCTTTTGAATTGCACTTTTTTTCCACAAATGTGCAGTGTTAGTGATTATTCATATGGTTAAAAAAACTCAACTAATAATGGGTTTGGATTAAAATGCAGCGAATATAATTTTAAAGGGAACCGTTTCATAGCCATCTACAGGTCACGTTTTGGTTTATTATTACATTTTTGTTGTGCTTGCATATGATCACAAAGGCACAAATGTTTACATTTAATAAATGTGAGGAGTAGAAAATGGTCTTTGAGCCGTCCCTGGTCATGGAGGCGCCGTATTATTAGTGTTACCCACACTTTTTTTAACAAAAATGTCATGTAACTCATGTATCGTCTTGCACAAAAATATGTTGATTTTTTTTCAAAGGACAATTTTCATTGTGGTTTGTGTTCTGTCCAGGTGGCGATGGCGAGCAAGCCCCCGACGGCCATCCTCGGCGTCCTGACGCAGCCGGCCGTGATGAAGCCCACGGAGGAGGCTCCCGTCTACACGCTGGCTCGAGCGCAGGTCGCCTCTTTTCTGTCTTTGCATCGACGGCGTGGAGCCAAGCTCACGTCCGTTTCGCCGCCGTCAGGAGACGAGCGGGGCCGCCGGCGATCTGCTGAGGAGGCAGGAAGAGCTCGAGAGGAAGGCAGCCGAGCTGGACCGGAGAGAGCGGGAGATGCAATCCGTCAGGGCTTCGGGAGGTGGGTTTACAAATACGCTTTCAGTGACGTTGACGGCGCCAGACGGCCCATCCGTCTTGGCGTCTGGCATGATTTTATTTGTACTATGTTTTAGCAAAAAAAAACGTGAAGTGCACAACTAATTGTTTACTTTGGCGTAGATGAATTGAATGTTGTGTTTTCCTCCAAAAGGCAGGAGAAACAACTGGCCCCCCCTCCCGAGGAAGTTCCTGCTGCGCCCTTGTTTCTACCATGACATTGCGGTGGACATTCCCGTGGAGTACCAGAAGACGGTCAACAACATGTACTACCTCTGGATGTGTAGGTGTCGCCCCCGCAAATCAACTTTCATTGGCACCTCCCGGTCAAAAAGGTTTGACGTCTAGAGCTGTCCGTGGCTTTCGTGGCGCGCTGCTTTTTTCATTAAAAAAACGACATAGTATAGTAAGGCTTTTTTCATTAAAAAAACAACATAGTATAGTAAGGCTTTTTTTCTTAAGAAACGACATAGTATAGTAAGGCTTTTAAAATTAAAAAACAACATAGTATAGTAAGGCTTTTAAAATTAAAAAACAACATAGTATAGTAAGGCTTTTTTTATTATTAAAAAACAACATAGTATAGTAAGGCTTTTTTTCTTTAAAAAAAACGACATAGTATAGTAAGGCTTTTTTTCGTTAAAAAACGACATAGTATAGTAAGGCTTTTTTCTCAAAAAACGACATAGTATAGTAAGGCTTTTTTCTTTAAAAAAACGACATAGTATAGTAAGGCTTGTTTTCTTTAAAAAATGACATAGTATAGTAAGGTTTTTTTTCGTAAAAAAACAAAGTCTAGTACGGCTTTTTTTCTTTAAAAAACGACATAGTATAGTAAGGATTTTTTTTCTTAAAAACGACATAGTATAGTAAGGCTCTTTTTCTTTAAAAAACGACATAGTATAGTAAGGATTTTTTTTCTTAAAAACGACATAGTATAGTAAGGCTCTTTTTCTTTAAAAAACGACATAGTATAGGAAGGCTTTTTTTTCTTTAAAAAAACGACATAGTATAGTAAGGCTTTTTTTTCTCCAAAAACGACATAGAAGTATAGTAAGGCTTTTGTTTTCTTAAAAAAACGACATAGTATAGTAAGGCTTTTTTTCTTTAAAAACGACATAGTATAGTAAGGCTTTTTTTTCCTAAAAAAAACGACATAGTATAGTAAGGCTTTTTTTTCGTAAAAAAACAACATAGTATAGTAAGGCTTTTTTCTTAAAAAACAACATAGTATAGTAATGCTTTTTTTAATTAAAAAAACAACATAGTATAGTAAGGCTTTTTTCGTAAAAAAACGACATAGTATAGTAAGGCTTTTTTTTTTCGTTAAAAAAAAATGACATAGTATAGTAAGGCTTTTTCGTAAAAAACTACAAAGTATAGTTAGGCTTTTTTTCTTAAAAACGACATAGTATAGTGGGGCTTTTTTTTTCGTAAAAAAACGACATAATATAGTAAGGCTTTTTTTCGTAAAAAAAAAACCACATCGTATACTAAGACTATCTTAAAAAAACGACATAGTATAGTAAGGCTTTTTTTCTTAAAAAATGACATAGTATAGTAAGGCTTTTTTTAATTAAAAAACGACATAGAATAGTAAGGCTTTTTCGTAAAAAACTGCAAAGTATAGTTAGGCTTTTTTTCTTAAAAACGACATAGTATAGTGAGGCTTTTTTTCTTAAAAGACGTAGTACAGTAAGGCTTTTTTAAATTAAAAAACGACATAGTATAGTAAGGCTTTTTTAATTAAAAAACGATATAGCATAGTAAGGCTTTTTTAAATTAAAAAACGATATAGTAAGGCTTTTTTTTCTTAAAAAACAACATAGTATAGTAAGGCTTTTTTTCTTTAAAAAAAACGACATAGTATAGTAAGGCTTTTTTTCTTTAAAAAAACGACATAGTATAGTAAGGATTTTTTTTCTTTAAAAAAATGACATAGTATAGTAAGGATTTTTTTCTTAAAAAAAACGACATAGTACAGTAAGGCTCTTTTTCTTTAAAAAACGACATAGTATAGTAAGGCTTTTTTCATTAAAAAAACGACATAGTATAGTAAGGCTTTTTTTCGTAAAAAAACGACATAGTATAGTAAGGCTTTTTTTCTTAAAAAAACGACATAGTAAATATAGTAAGGCTTTTTTCTTTAAAAAAAAAAAACACATAGTATAGTTAGGCTTTTTTTTTCTTTTAAAAAAACGACATAGTATAGTAAGGCTTTTTTTCTTAGAAAACGACATAGTATAGTAAGGCTTTTTTTTCCCAGAGTCGTCCGTGGCTTTCGCGCGCTGCGACGAGAGATGGCAAATTTGAGCCGGGAGGTGCAGATTTAATTTTAAATGATCTAAAGTGGATTTTCTTCTGCGTGCACATGCTCTCCAGTCCACACAGGGGCGCTGCTGGCCAACCTGGCGGGCTCCCTGGCGTGGTTTGGCGTGGACCCGACGCGCGGCCTCAACTTGGGGCTCGCCGCCCTGTGGTTTCTGCTCTTCACGCCGTGTTCCTTCGTTTGCTGGTACCGCCCCGTCTACGGGGCCTTCAAGTCAGTGGCATCCCACCGGAGGCGCCGAGCCGGCGCCCGGCGTCGTCGCTCAGGTTTTCTTCTCGTCGTGGCAGGAACAACAGCTCGTTTGGTTTCTTCGTCTTCTTCTTCGTGTACGTGTGGCAGCTGGGCGTGTACGCCGTGCAGAGCGCCGGCGTCCCCGGATGGGGCACCTGGTAAGGAAAGTCTTCAATCTTTTAGATTAGCGAGATGCACATAAGCCGTGAAGGCTTTCTGACGTGTCCGTCTTTGATCAGCGGGTGGCTCTCGGCTCTCGAGTGCCTGAAGACCAGCGCGGCGGTGAGCGCTATCCTGATGACGGTGGCGGCGCTCTTCACCACCTTGGCCGTCGTCTCGCTGCTCATGTTCAAGAAGGTAGGAGGAGTCCACCGACGTTGATTCCGAACGCATTTCGTTACACCCCGTCTTTGTGGTCAGGTCCACGGCGAGTACCGCACCACTGGGGCCAGCTTCCAGAAGGCCCAGCAGGAGCTGGCGGCCGACATGGTGGCCGACGGGAGCACGCGTGCGGCCGCGGGGGCGCGAGGAGACTTCAGGGAGCGCATTTGAGTGAGCGCCGACCCGAACCATGTAGAATAAGGCCAAATTTGTATAGTATGGCTTTTTTTCCTTTAAAAAAATCATGTCTTCAAGCTTTTTTGTCTATAGTAAGGCTTAAAAAATAAAATAGCATGCATAGTGAAGCTTTTGTTGTTAATCTTTTTGATTGCTTCATATGAATGACCATCCTTTGCCCCCTCCCAATCTACTCGCACCCCTGGCGGTCATTCCCCAATACATGGTACCATCTCCCCCGAGGCCCACGTGGCGGAAAGAAAGTCAGTAGCCAGTAGCTGTTGGTTGCTGGTTGCAGCGTTTTTATTGGTTGGGAGTGGCGTAAGCCCCTGAAGTGAAAGACGCGGCGACGCAAAAGCTATTTACAGGTATTTACAGTACGGGGTCGGGGTTCAGAGGAGGCAGATGAGGCTCTTGCCCTCCTCGATCTCCTCCTGCACCTTGTCGCTGGACGTGGCGATCTCGGCTTGCGCCGAGAAGACGGCGCACAGGAAGGTGAGCGCCGTGCCGCCGGCCGCCGTGTAGAAGGCCCAGCCCATGGAACACAGGCCGGCCCGGTACGGCGCCGCCTCCGCGCCGCAGTATAGGCGGGCTTTGTCTGAGCCCCAGCCGGCCGGATACAGCGTCAGGCCCAAAATCAGGAATAAACCTAGGATAGAATGGGTGGGGATCAAATACTTGCTTTAATCTAAAACAGGTACATGTATATACACGCGTATACGTGTTTGACGCTGTCTCGTAGGCCAATCATTTTCGCAATTTTCGTTGGAATGACCACAAATTTTCACACCTTGTGTTGAAATGTTTCAAGTTTTCGTGAGTAACGTTTGGCATTTCAATCTTTTTAAGTTAAGAAATGCCATTGACTTCAAAACAAAAGGCATTTTGCGTGTTAGATGTTTGGACTTAGTCACCGAAGACAGTGCAGCGTGCTGTCTTCACAAATTTTGCTAAGAAGACACCAACTTCAAAATAAATTAGGACTTGGCACCAAAAATGTCAAGAAAAGGGCTGGAATGGGGGTTTTCACACATGCTCTTCTAACACTATTCCAAGGACTAGACCAGGCTTCACCGTCTCTGCTGTCTCAAAATTATTGGCCTCTGAAACAGGGTCAAACATTTTAAAATGCCCTCAATGAAAAATGTGCAAGAAACAGATCAAAGTTTGTTTTTCTTTTACTTTATAGGTGCTGCTCAAAATGTCAGATCTCATGTCCTACTTGGCCTTATGGCATACTACCCTGAAAACTTCCAAAGTTAAGCAGGCTCGTGCCTGGTTAGTACTTGGATGGGAGCCTGCTGGGAAATACCAGTTGCTGTAAGTTCTTATGTTACCAAGGGGAATTAGCCCAAGTGCTACAGTGCTCGCTTAGCGTGTGAGGAGCAGTAGCTTTGACGAGTCATTTAGTAGAGTCATCGGCGTCACATATTTGAAAATCTATACTCATTGTGCAAATATGGCTTCTCACCAAACATTTTGTACTGAAATGTGGCATAGGCTTGCGTTGCATGCACTATGGGATAGGGTCAGGGTTCAAATGCCAAACTATCGCGGGCCAGGCGGCCCAGTGGTTAGAGTGCCAGTCTTTGACAACTGGAATCCTGAGTTCAAAGTCCACTCCCTGCACCTCTTTTGTCTGTTGCATCATGTCAAATGACGATGTCATATTTTTTTTTTTTAGCTAAAACTATTGGGGGCTCCGCCGGCTCAGTGGTGAGAGCATCAGTCTGCGACACGCAAGGTCCTGGGTTCGCATCCCGGTCGTGTCTCGAGTTTTCCCGACAATCGGTATCATGATGATGACGTCCTCCACCCGCCGAAGGCGGGGGGAGGACCATCATGATGACGTCCTCCCCCCGCCGAAGGCGGGGGGAGGACCAACATGATGACGTCCTCCCCCCGCCGAAAAAAAAAAAAAAAATATGACATCGTCATTTGACGTCAAATGACGATGTCATATTTTTTTTTTTTTAGCTAAAACTATTGTGTGCTCAGTTGGCTCAGTGGTAAGAGCATCAGCCTGTGACATGCAAGGTCCTGGGTTCACATCCCGGTTGTGTCAGGAGTTTTCTCAACAATCGGTATCATGACAGTCCAAGATGATGATGACGGTCCTCCCCCCGCCTTCGGCGGGGGGAGGACGTCATCATGTTGGTCCTCCCCCCGCCTTCGGCGGGGGGAGGACGTCATCATGTTGGTCCTCCCCCCGCTTTCGGCGGGGGGAGGACGTCATCATCATGATACCGATTGTCGGGAAAACTCGAGACACAACCGGGATGCGAACCCAGGACCTTGCGTGTCGCAGACTGATGCTCTCACCACTGAGCCGGCGGAGCCCCCAATAGTTTTAGCTAAAAAAAAAAATATGACATCGTCATTTGACATGATGCAACAGACAAAAGAGGTGCAGGGAGTGGACTTTGAACTCAGGATTCCAGTTGTCAAAGACTGGCACTCTAACCACTGGGCCGCCTGGCCCGCGATAGTTTGGCATTTGAACCCTGACCCTATCCCATAGTGCATGCAACGCAAGCCTATGCCACATTTCAGTACAAAATGTTTGGTGAGAAGCCATATTTGCACAATGAGTATAGATTTTCAAATATGTGACGCCGATGACTCTACTAAATGACTCGTCAAAGCTACTGCTCCTCACACGCTAAGCGAGCACTGTAGCACTTGGGCTAATTCCCCTTGGTAACATAAGAACTTACAGCAACTGGTATTTCCCAGCAGGCTCCCATCCAAGTACTAACCAGGCACGAGCCTGCTTAACTTTGGAAGTTTTCAGGGTAGTATGCCATAAGGCCAAGTAGGACATGAGATCTGACATTTTGAGCAGCACCTATAAAGTAAAAGAAAAACAAACTTTGATCTGTTTCTTGCACATTTTTCATTGAGGGCATTTTAAAATGTTTGACCCTGTTTCAGAGGCCAATAATTTTGAGACAGTAGAGACGGTGAAGCCTGGTCTAGTCCTTGGAATAGTGTTAGAAGAGCAAGTGTGGAAACCCATATTCCAGCCCTTTTCTTGACATCTTGGTACTAAGTCTTTTTATATATGTATGTATACATGCATGTATGCATGTATGAATACGTGCGTGTATATATATATTTTCTTGTATACTTGGACGCATTTTGTTGCATTCACATACACAAACCTATGTGTATATACAAATAGACATATATATAGTCTTCAATGGGTAGCAGGCGGGGGACACACCCTGAAACAGTTGCAAGTCTTATCGTGGGAACACACGGAGACGGACAACCAATCATGGTCACAGGGGTAATTTAGAGTAGGAAATGGGAGTACCCGAAGAAAAGCCACGCAAGGGTGTGCTTACTTGCAGACGACGATAGATGGCACCGAATCGTGATCGGTCTTCCCAAAAACAACGTGGCTGTGTGTGGAAAAAATAAAAGAAGTGCCAATCTGTGTGTGTTTGTTTCACTTTGTGTGGCGTGCGAGAAAGTAGGTCACCAAGTTTTTCCACATGTTGTTGCGCCGACGCTTGCTTCCGTTGGCCAAAACGTGGCCTTTTAAAATACTCAATTCAAAGTTGTGGTCCCCCGCCCGCCCACCGTTCACTGGTTCAGCGCCCGCTCACCGGCGATGCCTTGCAGCAGGCCGCAGACGTTGAAGATGCTCTTCTTCATGACGCTCTGGAAGCAGACGGTGAAGACGGAGACGAAGGCCACGGCGCACAGCAGCAGGATTCCGGCGGCCAGGAAGATGCAGGTGGCCTGCCAGAAGCCGCTGGCGATCTCCCCAAAGTGCACGGCGTAGGGCCCGCACAGGACGCCGCGCTGGAGGTGCGGCAGCTTGACGCAGCGGCCGTAGATGCCCAGCGTGGGGCGGTAGGCCTCGCCGTGGCGGTGGTGCTCGGGGGCGCGGGGGAAGCCCACCAGCCAGTCGCTGCTCATGAAGGCCACGAGTTCGCCGAAGGCCGCCACGATGCTCAGCAGCGTCCACAGCATGGAGCGGCAAGTCACGATCACGTGGCACATGGTCCCGCGCTCCGCTAGAGTCCCTCGACGTGTGGCACCGCCGGCCCGCCCTCGCTCATTCGTTCCTTGCTCGCCGGGGCTTAGTCGCTGGCCAGGTTGTCCAAATGGCGAGTGGACTGTCTGGAACGCGCCGCTCCGTCCGATTCGCCGAGCTTGGTCCTGCCCTACTTTTTCTCTCCGGTTTGCGTCTCTACATGGTCTTGCCCAGCGCTTGCCCCGCCCACAAGGGACACACCTGCCAGGTGGAAAAAAAAACAGAGAGAGGTGAATCGCTTTTTATAGCACGCTAACTGACCTATTTTGTCATTGTTTTACAATTGCTTTCCCGCTAGCGGCTGCTGATAATAATAAAAGATCATAAAAATTTATGTCATTTTACACTCGAATCGGATTGGTTTTTACCATTCGGTGGTTTGGGCTTTTTTTCAATTCTGGTTGTGATGTCACAACCAGAATTGATCACATTTCATTACGTATTATCATTTTCTGTCCGTTTTTGGATGGACGGATTTGTGCACAAAATACAGTCAGCTGTCATTTTAAAGCCAATGAGCACCTGAAAAAGTCATTCTTAATGTCTTGAATTCCATATTTCAATAAAAGTGGTCATCAAAAACATTCCCAAGTTGTTTTTTTCATGGGCTTCTGGCGGATTGCTTTCAGTCTCATTTTGGCTGGCTTCCAGACCAATGGAAAGCGGCGCCTTGATCACAGTTCAAAGGTTAAGCACCCCGCCACAACCTATCGCCCAGGCCACACAGCTGCGCCCATTTATTGGCACGGTGGTGTGTTTGTTCTGTGACATTTTCCCTGAAATGAGCTGGCTTCCCGCGAGAGGCCTGCAATTTTACTGCCGTCGGTTTGAGGGACGAGTCTTCGGTTTTGTCGCCTCGCAACTTTGTATTTGTTTCGGGTGTCCACAATGAAGCTGTTGTGCCCTCCCCGACGGTCACGTGACACCCCGACGGCCGTTACGCTATCAGGCGCCGGCTGACCCCGGGTCAGCTGCTTAATGGAGAGCCTCAGGGTGAGTTTTTTTTCCCTCTTATCTTTTCTTTGCACGCGAAACAAGACAGCAACGCCAGTGTTTCCTTTTACAGCCCATGACGTGTTTGACCTGCTAAATCCCACACTTGGTTTTCAGTTTTAGCTTTATATACTTCTTTGAAAGTCTTTTTAGATCATTTGTTTTGTGTTTACATTAACTTTAGCTATTTGGACCAGATTTTGAAAATACTTATTTTAATATGAAGTTTATTTATGTCCCTAAATATTTGCTAAATAATCTGTTTTGTGTGGTCCTCTATTTTGACAACAAATCAAATGAAATAGTTGCAAACATCTGTTTTTGCGCAGCGAAACAATGAGAACAATACAAGTATAAATTATGTGATTTAGGAGTCTAATCGCAAAAGAATTGGGTGACGAGTTCACGGTCAAAATACGGGTCTGATTCCAATTTTGTTCATTTAAAAACAAAACAAAGGGAGCAGGGAACAAGTACGCTGGTTTTCATCATTCTATTTGATGTTCCTCATAAGATCTGGCCCCAAAAAAACAAGTCGAGGGAAGACCGCCCCAAATCCCAACAGTGGGCTTAAGCGGTCGCGTGGCGATTTGGACTCCTTCCCGGCTTTGTCGCCAGCCGAGGAATTATCGGCGGCGTAATAAGAGCGGGACAGCGGAGTCAGCTTTTCCACGGGTCGACGGGGCCAATATTTCTTGACGCTTCAGCACATCTGCGGCCATGTTTTGATTTTGATGGAGAAGCCTTATGACATCAGCTCGCCGCACCACGTGCGCTCCACATCTCCAAATTCCTAGCAAAAAAAAAAGGACAACAACGCCTCTCGGGACCCTTCCTTCCTTTTGAGTGGCCCCTCGAGCGGCGAATCTGGGTTAAAACAACACGGCGAGCCAGGAACTCGCGTCTATTGTCTGGCCGAGGGTTTCGTCACTCGTCTCCGCCGGGCCAAGAGTAACATCCCGTCATGTGACCTCATCATCCTCCGCTTCTCTTTGACAAATGGCGTAATACGTGGTCAAACGTGGATTGATGCGCTCACACCGAGCATCGATATATCGTTTAATAAAAAAAAAAAACTGGACAGACTTGTTTTGGATTGTAAAATAGGACAGAATGAGCTTTGTTTGAATAAAACGTTGTTTAGGAGCTCTGGCAGATTCCCCGTTTGGTGTCAGACTGACCTTTGTGTTCACCAATGCAGGAAGCACAAATGAGTTCCACATGTAGAAAAGGGGGGCCGGGCCGTTTGGGATAGGAGGGGGGGCGAGGGGGTCTCGTTGTGGATAGCCGGAGGCGGGAGGCCTCTGAAGAGGACATGACTAGTAAGCACCTGTTTGTCTCCGAGACCTCCATTTTTGGCTAAGTTTAGATTCAACAATGGAAAAGTCTGGCAGCAGCCAATGAAAATTTGGACTCAAATTTCTTTTTGTTGGTTTTGTTTTCTTTTAAACACTTATGACCTCGCAAGGATCCACTCAAGGGTTCTTCAAGCCAAAATCTGAAAACGCAGTAGTCAGTTATCTTAATAAAAACAGTTTCCAAACTAGCCCTTTCATTTACCATAGGGGAAAATCACTATGTTGAAGGGAATTTATAAATGAATTTACCAGAGAAGACAACTATTAAATTAAATCAAGTCTCTTTTTTCCACATCTTAATAGCTTTTAATGCTGGAATTTTTTGAATATGAACCAAATGTGAGTTATACATCACTTTTGTTTAAAACTTTACCTTCGCGTCGATTGGTTTGGCCTGGGCGCACCTTTGAGTGGCCTTGTTTGGGCGTGCGTTACGTCAGGTCGACTCGTGGAAAAAGATGGCCGCCGAGGAGCAAAGCAATGGAAAAAAAGATGGAAGATGCAGCTGGAGAATAGAACATTTGGCACGGAGAACAACCCGTCGAGAGTTTTCCAGTGGAGGGAGAAAGAAAAAAATCTAAACACAACGCCCACATAAAAGCTTACTGCGGGCCACAGGTTGCCAGGCAACAGCAAAATAAAAGCACTGAGGCAAAATATTGTATTCTTTTTTTAGAAATTAAAAATGTAGATTTCTTTTATTTTACCTGTATTTTTTTTAAATCGGTATTAAATCTAGAAAAAATGACGACTTATAAAATTATGATTTAATATTTTGGAGGGCCACACGACTATACCAATATAATATTACCATTATATAAAGTGACTTAAAAAATACATTAAATTAAATAAAATGGAAGCAAATGTAAATATCATTTTGTTCAGTCTGTTAAATAAACAAATGATAATCTCAGAATATTTTTAATACTAGTCTTTATTTCTGATTTTTTTTATTAAAAAATTAACTACCAATTCTAATTTTGCTGTCCACGATTATCTTGATAACCAATCAAAATGAGAGCTTTGCAAGAAAGAATTATTTTGGTCGATCTTGAAAACAATGAGCGTAATATTACAATCCAAATAAGGTTTGTATTTTTTGGGTAGTCCCACTGTGCAGCCACCGACCCTCTCGTGCGTGGACCCTTGGTAACATCCAGATGAATTTCACGCATACTGAAAGCGCACAATGGTGCTAAATGGGGGGCTCCATTCTTCACACCTATTTCCTCTGCCGGCATCCCGGGGGGGACCCCTCGCCGCTCTCCCTTTCCCACTGTTAGCGCCCCGAGCCCGACACTGCATCCATTATGTTTAAGCGTTTCCAGCCCCGCCTGGGCCCGGACGGAATATAATCCCGGGGCTCCGTGCGGCGGGAGGACGAGGGTGGGGCGCAGGAAACGGGTACCTCCGCGGAGTTGCTCTGGAAAGTATTTTGTCGGACATTGTTCCCAGCGTCTTTTGTGCCGGGGGATGAGCGCCGATTAATCCCCACTTCCCCCGAAGCTCCGACCTGCCGAGATTCCCACAAAAGTGGCTTTATCCAAACGGCTTCGGGGGGCCAAATATGAAGGGGGTGGGTTCGACTTGACCCCGTCGTACTCCAGGGGAGACAAAAGCAAAGGGAATGGCGAAAAGGAGAAAGCGCCAAAGTAATATAAGATTAGAGCTGGGCGATAAAACGATAACGACGATTATCGTGAAATAATTTGTCAGCGATAATATTAAAAACATTTGATAAAAATGTGATTACTTTAAACTGCAATTACACCACCCAACCACCAGAGAGAACGGGGGCATTGTTGCGAGATGAACGCTGGTTCCAGACCAACGCTCAGGAGAAGAGGAGGATGATGGGGAAACGTGTTTTTAGCATTTTAGCAATAGAGGCTAACACAGAGAGCTAACAACCAAAATAAACGATTATGAGATGCAGGACAAGACCGAGATGACCCACTAAAAGATCAAAGTCAATTCTCCCTAACACTGCCAAAATAAACGATTATGAGATGCAGGACAAGACCGAGACAACCCACTAAAAGATCCAAGTGAATTCTCCCTGGCTACTGCAAACAAATTATTGCGACTCAAAGACAATATTTACTATGAACTCATTTACCGCCAATGATAGTGAAATAAGTCCCCCGACAAATTTGTGAGCCTACGTCAAATTGAAAAACAAAGCAAGAATATTTTGGGGGGGAAAAATGCTTAGCTCTCAGTAATTCTATCCTGTGACCAAATGAAATAAAAGCGAATTATAACGTTGAAGCTGACCGTGGCAGAATGTGAAAAACAAGATGGAGATAACAGGAAACAGGCCAGTGACAACAAGCTCCACTATTCTGGGCAACGACGTGACAAATGATCACCTTGTTTATTATGGTAAGGGGGTTTTCCACTGGCAAAATGACCTTCACAGGTGGTCCCTGTTCTCCATCGTCCGTACCATTGTTTTCCCCCGTACTGGAAAAACAGAGCCCCCCACCCCCACCGGGCCTCCCTCCGACACCCCCGACTTCCTTCTCCGTCCAGATAAATACCGCCGTGGCGATTTCCAGACTCAGCGGAACATTAAGCTTGGCCTCCGTTCCCAAAATATATAACGTTACTGTATCGTGTCAAACGGCAATGGGATTTGTCGGCGTGCGGTCGGGTCGGGATGATTTCAAGATGGACGACGGTGTCTTGAATGGGGGGAGAGAAAGACGGGAACAATGGTGGGAAGCGCAAAAATATCAAAGGCAGAAAAGCAGGAAGACTCGCTTGTTTTCAGTCGGAACGCTTCCTCCGCTATACAAAATATAAAAAATGACATTTCCATGCCCTCAACGGTGGATTTGCCCACAACCGCATCTCATTATTTTAGTTTTAGTTCAGAAATTCAAGCCCACATTTTGAACCTGATAAAATGGGCTAAGTATATTAAGGAGCCCTTAAAATCTTAAATTAGCATAACTATAGGGAAATGTTCTTTTTATACTCGATATGGAAAACATTGGCAACACATTTGAGGACACCAACCTTTCACGTGGAACCTCAGGACGGATGGAACGCTCGAGGGATGATGACGATTAACCTGTTGATAAAAACGAGAAGGAAATGATTTCAAAACTGTGCACCATTAAAGCATTCTATTCAAAATGTTCATCATTTAGTGGAAAACTCCACCGAAACCAACGTCAAAACGATGTATGGCGCCTTCTTCTGGCAATGTGTGCATTTATCAAAAATATTTGTGCGGGGCAGTCGGTATTTACTAAACAATTTATGAATAAACTCCCACTCAGAAAGTTTCACTTGGGGTTTGGAGCATTGTAAACAGTCATTGTAAACAGACATTGTATTCAGACTGCATTTAAATAAATAGTTTTCCGAATGTTCTTTTTTTAAACTACTTTCAATGTTAAAAGGACTAAAGTCACTTTCCCTTTCTCGTTGGTTTTCAAATATCTTTGCTGAAGCGCAATAAAAGCACATCTGAAAATCTCATTTCTTTCCCAATGTCTGGTTTGAGTGGAACGAATCACAAATGGCCGCTTTATTTCAGGTTAGTAGTACAGGTCATGAAGTTTGATCAATTATAAGCCGCTACGTGACGTAAAGGGCTCGGATTTTTCACATATTGGAGACAGGAGGATTTTCCATGAGCTAATGGTGCCTGCGAAAGTAGGTCGTTGACTGGATGGATGGAGCATTTCTTTGTCTTCTCAAAAGTAATGACTCACATACATCAGGCTCCAGGTAATTAACTAATGGCTCGGCCCTCCATTTACACGATCCAGACGTGGGTTCACCCGCAGTTCACCGGAGAGAGGATACGCTAGAGTAGCTAGCAGGGGTCAAACAAAGTGTTTACCAACTTAGAAAATAATTTATATGCTATAATAAAAAAAACGATGCCACACTGCTACCCGGACTTTGAGTTCTTTATCATGCAAACGTTTTATATTCTGCATAAAAATGTTGCATAGCACGAGGCAAGAATGTTCCTTGTTTTTAAATTAATTAACCAACTTTAATGCCATTGCAGTTTTTTTGGATGCTAATGGAAAATAGATTTTTTTCCCTGATAAAAATCCTGCTCATTTCTAGTCCTTTTGAATGCATGCAGTAGTTCCCATTTACAAAATACATCCGATGTGAGCGTGGAATTTTACGGGAATCTTTCAGGAAATGTACACGAAATCCATCCCTTTGCTCTGTCCACAAATGATTAAAAAAAGGATTCCTTTTTGGTGGAAGTCTAGAGAAGACGGCGTCTCGCTCCAAATTAATTTTGGTGGGATTATGGACATGGGTAGTGGCAGCCTTTACAAATTCTTAGCTGGCAAATAGCTTTTGGCTAAAAGGCAATGGCTGGACGCTAAGCACTTCCACAGCTGGGGGAGTCCATTATTCGGGCCGGGGGGGGGTGCTGGGGCTCTGAAGCAAAGCTCATAGCAGCCACAAAAGACTATTCAGAATGGTTTTTTTTTCAAGTTAAGAGGGAAATGTGGAAGGTTAAACTTAACTTAACTGTCTCCAGTGATGCACTTTGAAGAAGACACTCGGTCAAGATGTTAACTTTGGGAGCTTGTGATTAAAAGTTTGCTCTTTTACCACAGTGATTCAAATCCCCGAGTGGCTCCACCAATGGCAAAAAGTCAACGCTTCCGTAATTCATCATCACCCACATGTGGAGTGGCTGTGGTAAAAAATTGGGTAAAACCTCTTGGGGCCGCTTTTGCTTTGGAGGATTGAACTCAAAATGGATTAATTTGAACCAAAAAGGGCAGATTTGTATAAGTTATAAGTAATATTTACATTGAGGGTATTGCAAAATACACTTGTTTATGGTTACACTACTTTTCTATAGTGAACTTGATCTCAACACTTGAAATCAAACGACCAGTAGGAAGAACCGGTTTAAGAACTGGTCTAGACGCCTTTTTTCTACAAACTCAGTGACATTGTCTTGTTTTTCTGAAGTGACCTCACACGGCACCACCCCATGATAATCCACATAATGAACCCTTGGAAGAAGAAAAAAAGAAAACATTTAGCGCAGCTGCAGAGGTAAAAAAGCTCATCTCGAAAAGATGACTCCGGCTCCCCGGGGGGTTCGCGCTGATTACACAGCGGGCCGCTAATGCTCGGATTGTCCGAACGCCAGCCAATTTCCTCCAGTGGGCGTGCGTGTGGAAGTCAACGCAGACCACGCGCAAACATGACATCATGATTAAGTCGGACGCACAACAGATGGCTACCGATTCGGGAAGGATGGTGGAGAATTGTTTTCCAGAAAAAAAAGGGGAACGGGGGGAATAGATCATAGTCAAAGAATGATGACTAACACGATGCACTAGTTGAACTTTGAAGGGGCTTCGTTTCATGCTTTGTTTGGAAATTTTAAAAAAGGTTGAAAAAAAGTTTAAGGTTCATTTTTGAGTCTTTTAAAAACACTTTGGAGCTACAGAATTGACCTTTTTGCCTTCAGAATTTCTTTCCAATTATAATATTGCATTAAAACAAGCAAATGGAGATTTTAGAATATCGGCAAATATCGTATCAAAAGATTGGGTATCATGTTGACCTTAAAGTCCTGATTTATACCAACATAAAGTGAGTATTAAATAGCATTCCAAATGTTCAAGACCTAAGAATGAAGTGAAAGTATTTTATGGTAGGGGTCTCCAACCAGGTTGCTTGGAATCGGTCTGCAAAGAGAAGACATTTTTCGTATTTTTTCTGTAAACCCTTTAAGAAAAATGTGATATTAAAAGTGTCGGCTATCAGAATGACTGAGTTTTGAGGAGAGTAGAAGGAAGCAGGCTGGTGGGGGGTATTTTTTTGGAAGAGTGAGCCCCAGACGGCTGCACCAGGGAGATGGATCACAGATGTCTGACCCTGGAACGCTGCAGTTAATTGTGAAACTAAAAGCCTCCCCCTGGCTTTTTGTTTTTATCTCCCGTTTTTCGCCTCTCGGATGGTGTTTTCAGATCTATATGGGTCGAGCAGACACTTTTAGAAGCTGATAAATTGAGCAGACTTTCCCTTTCTTAAAAAGTGCAAACGCCAAGAGATTGTTTTACGGAAAAGCAATGGTCATCGATCAAGAAAATGTATCATTTGCAAAAAAAACGTCAAATTTTCCGAAGATAATTTGCTCCCCCGGGTAAGTGAAATGTGGACTGCTTTGTCATGCTAATTTGAGTCAAATGTCATCATTTCAAAGTCCAAACTTTAATGTTACATGGATCAAATTGTGAAGTTATAAGAAATTAGAAATAGGATTACAATTTCATACTTAGTCTAGCCAAAACAATGCCCAATTTTTTTTTCATACATTCTGGTTGTGATGTCACAACCAGAATTGTAGTCAGGGAGCATATATATTGATAGAAGGAAGTTGACAAATGGACGTACCTGAGATTTTCGCACCTATCGCGTCTTATTTTTTTTTTTGTAAAGTAATCTGTGGGTGTAAAAATGCTCGTGACGTCAAAACCAGAATTGTTGATCATTTCTAGCTTTCTAGCAGACGCCGAACATCTGAGAAGACTTGCATTCTTAAGGCTTTTTTTCTACATTTATATCTCATCTCATTTTCTCAACTGCTTTATCCTCATAGCTGGGGGGTGCTGGAGCCAATCCCAGCTGTCTCCAGGCCAATATATTCATTGTATTTATTCTAGACTCATCAATTAATGGCGTTTCGACTTCTTTTATAGCAAATGTTCTTTGCGCTGCGAGTGTGGTGACAAAATAAATTCATTCCAGCCGTCAGAATTCCGTTTGGTTTTACGTGTTCGTGGCGCGTGCGGCTACGAGGCTTTCCCGCGACTGGGCGCCACGCAAACATCAAACGTCAGGTGCCAGCTGGCGCTTTGATAGCGACTATTTCCACTTTTTTACCCAATGACGTCGACTGCAACCGCCCGCATGGCGAACCCCCCTGCCCCCCCAATTCGGTGAATCCCAGCCCCCGCTAAAAAAGCACTTGGCCCTTCCCCCACGAGTCAGTGGCGGCTTTCTTTTCCTTTCTTTCCTTGAGGGGGGAGTGCTTTGTTTTGGCCCAGGACCCCACCCTTGAAAAGCAAGCTCCGGGGGCTGCTGGGGCTTCGTGGCCACCCCCCATCCGCCCCTCCCCGGCAAGAGGAGCCGCCTAATCGAATCAAGATTGCATGACGGCCACGGCAATCAAGTTTCACGCCAGTTTGTCGACTCGAAATCAGCTGTTTGGCAGCGCAAGTGGGACAGGAAGCCACGTGGGAACGCCGAAGGCTGCCCGATGCCTGCGTGTAATGTTAGGAAAGAAAAAAAAAAGAATGGCTTATTACGAGCTAGCTTCCATCTTTGTGTAAATATCTCTTTATATGGCTAGTATTCTTGTGAGGCGTTATTACTAGCTAGCTGCTACCTTTGTGTAAATTTCTCTTTATATGGCTTCGAATCTTCTCGAGAGGCGTATATAGGATTTTTTTTTTTTTTAATTTGGCGAAATTTGCTGCGGTTTAGTTACGACGAGGGTTATTTTCTGGGGTGAACTCAACGGGAGCAACGAGGGCTTGGTGCCAGTTTATCAACATTAGTACAGGAAGCCACGTGGAAATGTTGAATAATGCCAGCTGCACTTTGTCACAATTCACATGGACGTGACCTTATTTTTTTTGGGGGGGGGAGCATTTGGAAGTTTGTTGAACATCTCGACGTGTGGAAAAAGGCAGCCGGACGACGCAAATGGGCCAAAAGTAACAAGAATGGGAGGAAAACAGCTGTTTTCTATCATCTAGTATTTAGGTCACAGTCAAGAGAAAGTAAATTATGGGAATTGTCATCTTATAAGAACAATGGTTTAGACTTACCAGAACGTTGTTGTAATAGTACAAACAAACAAAAGTGACATTTAAAATAAAAGGCAGATTTTATCTTTCAACTCATTAAATATTATTATTATTTGTAGACTGTTCTCAAAAGACTTTCCAAGTTCTAGACCATTTTAACAACTTCTTTTTCAGTCATATAAAAATAAAAATGCTACTTTTTAACGTAATAGGCACCATTTCTTGTCATTATAAGTTTCTTTAAAAAAATACCATCTACCATCTCTATACTTTTAAGTCTATAAAATGAAGAATTCCGACAATAAAGATATCCCTCCATTTTGGGGCCAAAAAGGAACGCTATATGTATACGTGCTTATTTCTGTTGCGGAATATCCTCAAAAATTATCCGAGTGGGATTTCCAGATTTATGCGTGGAGACCAAAGCCAGAACTTCTTAGAAGTATCAAAGCCTTTGCATATGTCGCACGTGCGGGAGTTTCTCCTTTTCCAATCCGCCCTATCTAATTTCTGTCCTACTGCAGGCGTGACGGCACGACTATCGGCTTTTTTTCCAAGCTTTCAAAGTGTCGTAACGCGCCTTTCCGTAGCATCTGCAATGCGCGTCTGCCAAGAATGACGGCGCCGAGCTTTAATGTGGCCTTCCAAGAAGAAGGGCCGTGGTCCACGGGGACGGGATGAATGAAATGCGGGATGTTTTTACGCTTTTGTAAGGGGCCTTAAAACGCAACCCTGAGGGACGCCATGCACAACCACATTTTTACACCCACGGATTACTCTACAAAAAAAAAAAAAAGACACGACAGGTGCAAAAGTTTCGGTTACGTCCATTTGTCAACTTCTCCCTATCAATATATATATATGCTATTTGACTACAAGTAGCGTTACACACCCAGATTTGATTTGCACTTTTATGAGATGGGCAGACACCAGAGTATTATAGGACAAGAAAGAATATTTATTATAAGATATTGATAATGAACATCCAATCTATTTGAACTGGAAGGATGGGCAGTGATCATTCAGTCCAAATATTTTTTTTCTGTTGTGACCCTTATGACTCATCTATTATTTAAACAAGTCTTCATGTTTGTTTGTATTTCATTGAGCCGGGGCTCTTTTTGTTTACAGTAAAAGCCAGAAATTTATTATTAGTGTAAACATTTGAAAATTCCTCAAATCATACAATAGCTTGGACTGATTGAGTCATCCTTTATTGATCTTACACTCCATTTATGGGGAAAGTGCTATTTCAATTATAAAATAGAAAGTGAGATTCAGAATATCATTTAATACGATTTTTTTTTAAACAACGTATGACTTTACTAAAATAGACAAATGTTTGGGTGCTACATTTTAACTTTCCGTACTTTTGTGGAGGTAATTGTACATCTTTTAGCACGCAGTGGCAGATTCGACACATTTCACGGTAAAAATTGAGCAAAATGACTTACCTTTGGTTCACCAAAAGAAAACTTTAGTCACGTTAACATAGCGTAGATTTTTTGTTTTAGTTCAATCTCGAAAAAGTTTGTTAAAAGCAGTGACGCAATCACATGCTGGAAGGACGCCACATGAGGAACATTAAGGAGGAAAAAGTGTTAAATCGGCTTCAAGTTGGAAATCGGAAAACTAAGAGTGGTAAACTAAGAAAGTGTAAAAAAAAAGACATTTGTTTGAAGGAGATTGTACTTACGTTAGCAGGAAAGATGCTGAGGAGAGCTTTTAAACGCCTTTCCACGAGGTTGGACGAGTGTGAATTTCTTCAAAATGGCTGGAAGATGTTTCCTTCCTTTATGCGAAAGACGACATTCGGGCAAGAGTTCACTTTCCTACGAGTTAGCTGCCTTCGGGTGGTTTTGGTTCCACGTCCTCCTCCAGCGGACCGCAGAAGAATGAATGGCCACCGCTAGCCTCCTCAAAACGTTGCTGGTTGGGTGGACGGGCCTAGCTCACCCGACAGCCAATGAACGAGAGCTGGAAAGCAGTAAGGACCAATTGGAAGCGAGCTGTTGCCCAAATAGCCAATCAGGCTGTAGAAAACGTTGAGGAAAGTTATATAGCTAATAAAAATTAGCAAAACGGTGTAGGTTTTCTCTATATACAAAGTTTACACGTAAAACCTTTTAACCTTTTTTTGTAATTAAAAAGAATGACGCTTAAGACCTTAACCCTTTATAGGGAAAAAGACGATTTTGGTCATTAAATAGATAAAAAATAAAAACATAAAAAACGTAACTATTAGCTATGATCATTATTATTTCATCTATAAATTACGGCAATCTTAAAAAAACAACCACAATTAATAATAATAGAAACAGAAATACACACTTGTTAAAGCCTCCTTTTCATAGTATTAACTTTAAATTGAAAAAAAAAATGTATATAACAAAATGTCTGCAATATGTTTAAGAAAAAACACAAATATCTAGTCCAAAAGAAGCCTTCTTTAATGTCAATTTCTAAAGGGTCAAATTTCTTTTCCCTAGGGTTTCTAGAGACATTTTTGTCGGACTCCTCACGTTGACACTGCGGGTCAAAGGTCACCATGGAAAGGGGGAAGGTGATAAAGCAAAGCGGGGGTCTTCCTCGGAGAGTTCAAATGCCAGGGGAGTCAAAGTTCAAAAAACATATACCTCCAGAGAAAATTAGCTTCTCCCGCTTAGATTCCTCTTTACGAATGATTCTTCTGAGGGGAACAGCGTGGCAAATTCCTCAGCCGCCAATCACAAAAAAAGCCCTTGAGCACAAAGTTGAATCTGGGGAATGCTTGCCATTGTGCGAAAATGCTGGCATTTCAAAACTCAAAAGTCAATGGCACCCAAGGAGTTAAATGCTGCACGCGGCTCGAGAGCCACGTGTTCAACACCCAGCTGCCACTCTAAATAAGAAGAAAAACAACAACATTAATTCGGGCTATAAATCAAACATTCTCATGACGATACGATCTAACGATGTTTTGGATAATGATTACAAATGACATGATTGGATTAAATATCTTCTTTAGTGACAACTCAAAGACCAACCATTGTCAATGGCAACGAATGAGTTAAAAAAAAATGATAAGCTCTATGAATCTCCAACCTTTTTCCAAGGCATCTAGGCCCAAGGCCCCCAGGCCCCGGCGGGCCCCGGGTCACAGCGCGGATCATCGTCGGGGAAGAAAACCGGCAGGGCGCTCTGCTGGTGGTGGTGCAGCCGGGCCAGAAGACGGTCCACCACGGCGGGGTGACTGGCCGAAACCTCGTTCCTCTCCTCGGGGTCCTTTTCCACGTCGAACAGCATGATGGACTTCAGCGGCTCGTGCCAGTGGGGAGACGAGCCGTTGCGATCGGGTCGCGGGAACCAAGTGGCGCAACCTATGCCGCAATGCAGGAACAGGCCTCACTAACAAATATTCAATTTTTTTTTCTTTTGTAATAATGAACTCACGACACGCCAAGAAACAACGCTAGACTTCCAATCTCGACAAGGTTTGTACATTTTCCCCTCCCAGGATTGGACATCTGGCTCCATCAATGGCAGCCAGTGAGTTAAATGAATGTGGTGCAAGGGTTAAATTAAAAATAATAATAATAAATAATTTTAAAAAACTGTTTACAGTAATCCCTCGAATGTCACAGGTAATGTAGACTAGACCAGACCAGCAGAAAAAAAAATGCTAAGTAGGTTTACCCCAATTATAACTACCTTTTTTACTTCAGTGTTGAGTCCTAGTAGCAAGAGTGGCTTCCGCGTGGATTTTTACATTTTTATGAAATGTAAAAAACAAATGTAATAATTAATAGTAGAAAAAAAGTCGCAAAAAAGTGAATTCGCCATAATTGAGGGAAGACTGTATGCTTGAAAAGGTTCAGCTTTGGTGTTTTTGTGTGATAGTTTGATGGGTCAATTGCACGGTACACGGTCGATTGGTCGCTAGTCTTTTGGTCGCCCGGAAGGTAAGTAATATTTACTTCTTAAATCGTTGCTCAAATTCCCTAAATACAAACTGCTAATGACTATTTAGTCATACTTAATGCCCTATTAATTATTAGGCTAAAGAAAAGCTCCAAATTTCCCGGACTTTTCTTGTTTTTTGTTGGAGAACTTGTTAAGACCCTGACTGACGTCGCTTCTTAAAGGGACAACGCATGTACATACAAACTCTTCTACACTCACACGTCGACTCAGTGAAACTGCTCATGGCCATTGTTGGCTGTTATTGATGCGTAGACCATGTTGTTTTACCTTGTTTTGTCGCCGGTCTTTTGGTCGTCGGTCTTTTGGTCGCCGGTCTTTTGGGCGCCCGTTGTCGCGGTCCGGGCGACCAAAAGACCGGCGACCATTCGACCACACACGCAATTGCACACCTGGATATCCAGTGAGCAGCTTCCAGTTTGACGACCGAATGGCGGCGTGGATGGAGACGTTAAAACCGGAGCGGAAGACTGCTTTGCCGGTGCCGTTCCGATGCTTCCATTCGGAACCTGTAAGCAAAACAGTAAGCATTTTTAGACGGGAATGATCGAATTAAGCCAGGATAATCGAGCCGAGTGGTCACCAAAGTCGTTTCCTGGAAGAGCTTGAAGAATAAAGGCGCAGGCAAACGCACAACACGCACACAGAAACGCGTGGGGGATCGGATGTCAAGAAGTTGACATGTAAACGACGTTGACTGATGACGCCTTCAAGAACGTAGTTTCCGTCTTATCGGCATTCCTTGGGGGAGAGACGCCACTCGCATTTTAATGGATTGAACTTCGATTGACGTCAATGAGACAAAAAGGCTTAGAGAAGAACATTTGGTTAAGTTTTAGTCAGTTAAGCAATCACTCTAAATCACTCTGAAGCGCTTTCGGAAAAATCACGGGGTGCAATTTCAAAACCGTTCACATTCACTTGTTAAGCAATGGTTCAAATTCTGGTAAAAAAGAAGAAGAAAAGATCATTGTTTTATATTTTTCATCATTTATAATACTACACACAAGTGCCATTCTATGATGTGGAGCTGCCAAGCTGATTTTTTACAGTGGTAATAAAAAAATATAAAAAATAGAATTCTATTTTATTAATGGTGGTTGGCATAAGGTCAATTATTTGCCATCTTTTTCTAGAATATGTATATCTAAAACCTATATGCATTTTATCTAGGTATTCTTTAATAGATTAAATAGTAGTAGACTATTTAATTTAAAAAAAATCCCATTAAATTAAATGAATTGAATTTCTTTTGATTTTTTATTTCATTTGCGATATTAAAAAAAAAAAAAAAATCAAACTACCAAAATTAAAGAATATTTGCTGATTGCCTTTTTTTTGCAAATGAAAAGACTTTACTTTTAAAAAAGGCAATTTGTTTTTAGTGGTTGAAACTACTGCGGATTAAAACGATTGTCGGATTCACGGTGGCGGCTTCGTTTGAAATAGGCGTCACGTGTGATTGGACGTAAAAGGACTTACACGGGGCGACGTCGTCGTACATTGGATCAATGTTGTGCAGCAGTTCCAGCCTGGGCGAGGCAAATCCTTGACTGGAATATAACAACGTTGTCAAGAGACTTTTGTGTCAAAAAGGTTCCTGACCCGTGGGCCAACGATTCGGCATCCCCCACCTGATGGTGTTCCACACGTCGAATCCGTCCAAAGGCTTGGTGGCGTTGAGGCGGCCCCCGGCCAAGCCCACCAAGGTGGGCAGCCAATCGGAGACGTGCACCAGCTCCCGGCTGGTCCTGCGCGGCCGCTTGATGAGCGGCCCGGTCACGAATCCCACGCCACGGACTCCGCCCTCCCACAGCGACCACTTCCTGCCTCGCAAGGGCCAGTTGCTGCCACCGGAGAGCGTCTGGCCACCGTTATCTGTAAAAAACATCACATATGCTTTTTTTGTCAGACACCAATTGGCTATAATAGTACAACTATAAAAAAAAACCTGTTTACCTGAAAAGAAAAAAAATGTTGCAGTACCTGTGGAAAACACCAGGACAGCATTTTCCCAAAGTCCAGCTTCCCGCAAGGCCAGGCTGATGTTGCCCACCGCCTCGTCCATGGCCGCCACCATGCCGGCGTACGTCCGACGCTGGGGGTCTCGGATGAACGCGTAGGGCGCCACGTAGCGGTCGGGCACCTGCAGGGGCGCGTGAACGGCTTGCAGCGCCACATACAGGAAAAGAGGCTGAAACACAAGCACATATACAATCATCATGATTCTCATTATTTTATTCAATTGTATTTCTTGTAGCGGTACACTGTCATCTTATGTATTTATTTTTTATTTTTTAAATTGCCCTTCACAAAATGCGCGCAAAACTAACAATAAAATTGGATGTCAATTCAGAGCTGAATAATATTGTCGCATAGTCCTAAAAAAAATACCGTATTGTCTGTACTATAAAGACCAAAATTTTCTCAAAAGAGGACAGTGCGCCTTATATATGGATCAAAATTGGTTAATCATGGTAAGACATTCCCTTTAGCTGACTTCCATCTAGTGGATGCATAACATAACGCACTACTTTGACTACGATTACTGCGCCTTAGAATGTGGAAACCATTTTAAAACAGGTTATCTATTGAGGGTGTGCCTTATGGTGTGGAAAATGCGGTAATTAAAAAAAGATTCTGAAATGCTGGCTGGAAAAATAAACTAGAGCGGCAAGCCGAGTCACCTTTTTTGGGTCATGTTTGGCAATGATCTGGACGGCTCGCTGACCGAAAAGCTCGGTGGAGTAACGGCCTTTGTATTCCGGGGCGGGCGCTTCGTCCTCGCGGAGGTCCAACGAGCAGCGGCTCAGGTTGAGCGCGGCGATGTGGCTACAGCGCATGTGGGTGTAGTAGTCCTCACTTCCCGTCAGGTAGCCTTCGATGCATAGGAGTTGTCTGGGTTAAAGAGCGCCATGTTTTACGAATAAAGCCCTCGAGGAGCTGGATCATACAAACCAAAGTAGGAGTCAAAGCCACGGCGCGTGGGCAGGCAGTCCTTCTTGTACATGCCCAGGTGCCACTTGCCCACCATGTGCGTGGCGTAGCCCACCTGGGAAAGCAGCTGAGGCAGCAGGACCTCATCCAGAGGGACGCAGTAGGGCTGGCAAGGCCAGATGATCTGGTGCTGCATGCCCGTGTGGATCTGCCAATGTCAAAGACAAGAGAGACGCGTTGGTGAACGGAACGAGGAACTCTGAGGGGAACCGCTGACGTAATTTTCCATCCGACACCTGACAGATTTTAATATCTTTTAGCAAGCATTATTCTTATAATTGACAGGTTTAGTCCTTGACCTCTAATATTCTTAAGGCCATCTTTTATTATCGCAATTCTTGGCAAGAGCATATTGGATGGGATACGGCGTATCGCGAGATAAATTGAACTTGCGTATAAATGTGAAATGACTTAATACAAATCCAAATTATGAATGTGAAATTACTTAGTAACAATCCAAATTATATTAAGTAAAAAAAATGTTAATAAATATAACCTTCCCAGCATACAATTAAAACTATTAAACATTTGCAATCAAGTAATACTAAGAGACATATTCAATATTCTTTTTTTCTTCTGAAAATGCAGAGCACAAAACAGCATTTAGAAAAACTAGACATCAAGTTTAACACATCACCCCAAAAATATAACAAAAATCTGATTCAAATTATAGTTATACATTTCAATTGAAAATATAGCACATGTATACCTTAACCTTGTATATACAATGTTTTGAATTGCAGTTGCATATATCGAAGTGGGTCACAATCTCACCTGGTACCGTCCGGTCATGAGCTGGTTCCTCGAAGGGGTGCACAGCGGCTGGACGTAGTAGTTGTCCAGGCGGACCCCTGCTGCTGACAGCTTGTCCAAGTTGGGCGTCTCGATCTCCGCGCCGTGGTAGCCGACGTCGTACCAGCCCAAATCGTCCGCCAGAATGAACACGATATGCGGCTGTCGAGAGCCGGAGGCCGCCGGGGAGCAGAGGGTCAACAGCAAGGCGAAGAAGTGAAGCCTCTGTCCCATGGTCACCGCGAAAGTTGACTCCATTGGACCCCGGCAAGTAAAGAGCAAAGCCCACGTCGTGTCTAGAAGGGAAAAGGACACATAAATGGAGGAGCGAAAAGTCTTGCGTGACAACTTCTTAGAGCGAATGGACCCATTTTGCTTTTAAAATGCGGAAACGGTTCACTGGCATCCGTAAGATGTTGCCACCACTCGCTGCCGGCGGCTCAACCGCCAATCAGGTGACTTTAAAGGTCACGTGAAGAAGGCGGAAGTGGATCTGACTACACGTGATAAGGAAGTGGAACCAAAAATAAAATGTGGAGAAGCGTCGTCACACATCGGCCATTTTGAGTCAGAGCCATTCCAAAAGCATGACATTAGGGTTTATACTATAACATAGTTATGGAGTGCTCAATTACCATGATTTTTAAACAGTTTATTATTTTTTTATGAACAATGTTTACGAAGAGATTAAGTAAATAAACTGCTTGCTCAAAAATGTTGATGTGTTGTGTCGCTCACGCACTGCAGAGGCAGCACTTGTACCGGTTACTAATGCAAAACTTTAGACAAACTATCATCTATCGTTCACAAACACGTATAAATACCTGCACCTCCCTGTACACACATACACAAACAGTAATTCAATTATTTGACATTCCAAGTTTTTTTTATGTGTCTGATAAAAAGGTAAAAATTTACAACATCAATACTAGGAATTTCATTAAAATATATATCTAATTTATTTCTAAAAGTATTCTTGTGCATTATATTATTTAATTACAATTTTTTTTACAAATGTTTAACTGTGAAACAGTAGCAGTAATTTCATTATTTGCAAAGTTATACCAAACTAAATGTAAATCGCTATATTCTGAAATGATTGAAGACATTGTGGTTCATGTAAATATTAAGGCTGGACATATCCTCCATGTTCAAAAGGGGATTTTTTTTTGGTTTTGTTTTTTTAACTACCATTTTCCTAAGCTTTGCTTTTGGCTTTGTTCTGCAGGCGCGTCCGGGTGGGTTCTGTAAGCATCAGGGGCTCCTGGATGACTGCGGCCGGGTATTTCTTCCCCAGCAACTCCACCTCCACCGTTTGGCCCACTGAGGACAAGCCTACGGGGAGGTAGGCGAACGCCAGGCTGTGCTGGGCGCTGTAGCTATAGGCTCCTGACGTGGTATTGCCCACAACCTGCGTGGCCAAACAAAACTAGTAAGTGGTGGAAAGCGGTTTCAAAAGGATGCAAAATATATAAATTCCCCCAATACAATTTTTTAACACTTGTTCATTATGCGCACATCTAGGCAAAAAGACTAAAAATGAGTACTTTGGAAAACATTTGCAACCCATTTGCTAACCTTGCCGTCGTGCCACACCGTCTCGTTGCCCTCGGGGTCGATGTCGTCCGTCTCCACCGCCAAGTAGGACAACTTCCTCTCCAAGCCCTTGGCTTTTATCTCCTGCAGTGCCGCCTTGCCGATGAAATCGGCCGACTTGTTGAGTTTGATGAAATAGTCTAAACCTGCTTCCAGTGGGTTGGTGTCACAGTTCATCTATAAAGACAAAGTCGTGAATGCTCACTCTTTAAAGGAACAATATTCCCACTTCAATTATTCATGAAATGATGCGTCAGTGTTTGTACCTCAGCTCCCCATCCCCTGAAGCCCTTCTCCAAGCGGAGGGAGGCCATGGCATAGGTGCCAAAGTTGTCGATGCCTTCCTCTTTTCCCGCTTCCATTATGGCCTGGTACACTGTCGCCATGTCCTTCTGCTCAATGTACAACTCCCATCCCAATTCGCCTGTGCAAAAGGGACCAGGTCAGCAAAAACATGACCACCACAACACAAACAACGGTACAAAAAAACACTTAGCATGTTTGGGTCACCCCCTTGTTAACACACGGACCCCCATTGATGGCACTAAATACAACGGAAAGCTATTTGACCTGTGTAGGAGATCCTGATGGCCCGTAGCGAAACGCCGGCCAATTGGATCCGCTTGCACTGGAGAAATTTAAAGGCCGAATGGCTTATGTCTTCTTGAGTGAGCTTCTGAAGGACTTTCCGGGAATTTGGCCCGGCAATTCCCAGCACGCCCATTTCCTCCGTCACGTTGGCGATGTCAACATCGTAGCCGCCCATGGCCGCTTCTCTTTCGATCCACCTGTCGAACAAAGGAACGTTTTTGGAACCTCCGTCGTCGTCATTTTTAATAACGTTATTTATGCAACCAAAAAAAAATACTGAAATTGAAAATGGAAACATCTTGTTGCCTTTTTGTGATATTGGCAAATGAAAATAATGTTTTTCAG
Organism: Stigmatopora argus; assembly: GCF_051989625.1. Lineage (NCBI taxonomy): Eukaryota > Metazoa > Chordata > Actinopteri > Syngnathiformes > Syngnathidae > Stigmatopora > Stigmatopora argus. Next base: position 3,775,851 of record NC_135402.1, read on the forward strand.
CCAATGAAAGCTGGGCTTGCTATATAGCTGTTTGACCCTACCGCCACGAGAGGGCAATACATAAAACTGATCTGGTTTGAAAAATTCCAATTGGACTCTTTGATTTATGACCTGCTGGTGGCAACCAAAGTTGAACAAGCAGCTGCTGGTACGCTTTTAGGTTTGCAACGTTCGTGGGAGTTTTATATCCCATCAATCCATGTAACGTCACCAAAATAGTGGACGCCCGTGTAATGCAACTTTTTTACTCGTCAACAAAAAACATGATCCACAGAAACGCGAAAAAGAAATACATAAATCGCCTTACCTGAGGTCATGAAGCTCCGATCCTGAGCCAGTAATGAGCAAAAACTCTCCTGGTGTTAACTGGGTGATTGTGACCTCGGCATAGACTCTTCCAGTGGGTGTCAACATATGGCTGATGTTGGTCTGGCCCACCTACAACCAGAAGAAAAAGATGAGAAAACTTAAAAGGCACACAAAGTTTCTCAATGTTTTTCCCCAAAACAGGTTGCACCTAAATCTGACCAAAACATCCCCATTTATAATTATTTCTAATGGGGATTTAAAAAATGCTTGTGAACAATAACATTTGAGAGAACTCGCCTTGGGCATGTTGTTAGCAAACAGGCGGTCCAGTAACTTGAGCGAGTCTTTGCCTCCCACGGTGAACTTGCCGAAAGGGGTCAGGTCTATGACCCCCACTTTTTCCATCACCAGTTTGCACTCTCGACCGGCCGGCCCGAACCAGTTGGTGCGCCTGAAACTGGGCCTGGTGAAGAAAGTGAAGAAAATTGGCGCGTTCTTGAATTGAATCCGAGATCCTCGACGCCTTACTTGTATCCGGTTTCATCTCCCGCTTTGTAGAACCAATGCGGTTGTTCCCAGCCGGAGTGGAAGCCCATGGAGGCTTTGTCCCGAAGGAGATCGTAAACGCCGCTCTTCCGGTGGGTCGGTCGTCCGGCAAAGCGCTCTTCCTTGGGGTAGCCGACTAGAGAGACGAGAATTTTGGGCCTGTTTTATTTGCTTTTCTGGTTCGAAGGCAAGTTGATGACATCATAATGATCCGTTCTTACCCCAGAAATAGCCCATAATCAACAAGAAGGGACTAAAAAAACAGAAAATGAGGTGGAAGGCCCCAAAACTAGCGATGCTCATTTCTTACCCACGTTATTAAAGCCATAGGATTCTCTGGCTTTGGCACAGAGGAAGGGCACGTCGACCCACTTGGCATAACGGTTGGGGTCGCACTCAATCAGGTCGTAAGGAGGCTCGCCGTTTCTAATCCAGTCGCTCAGGAACTTGCCGACGCCGCCAGCATGGATGACTCCGTATCTGAGCACAGGAGGGAGAAGAAGTTTTCCGAAGCCTGGCTTTCTTTTCAGGGACTCACCCGAATCCGATGGCCGTCCAGTAATTGGGAACCCCTTGATGCGGTCCAACCATGGGCAGCAGGTCGGGGGTGTACGTGATGGGGCCAGACACAATGTTGATAATGTCGGCTTTCTTTAGCACGGGGACCATCTCCATGGCCATCTCCACGTGCTCCATGATCCGATCCAGATCCGATTCAAACAGCTCCTTGCCGAAACCTGCGGCGATGGTGGATGCGGTCTTTACGGAATGGCCGCCAGACCGAGGGCGGGAGAACACGCACCTGGGGGTACGCCGTCTCGAACCCAAGAGTCTTGCAGCACCATCTTGTCCATCTTTTCGTAGGGCCCAAACAGAAGGCCGTCTCTTTCCTGGCGCAGGTAGTAAGAGGCCTCTAGGTCTCGGATGACCGCCAGCTCCTTTTTCAGGGCTTTCACCTCCGGAACGGTCGCCGTGACCACGTACTGGTGGTGGACCGGGATGGTGGGATGTTCGAAGCCAATTAATTTCCCCACCTCACGGGCCCAGAAACCTGAAAATCATGTATATGAGTGGAAGAACATAGCCGTGGCCTGCAATTGGCCAGCAAAGCAAGCTTAACTTTGACGGTGAAGTAACATTGGGAGTAAAAAAAGACTAATTAATTTTTTTGTGTCAATTGGATTCCTGTCAATAACACTTGGATGAAAAAGAATTTGAGAGTTTGAAGATTTTCAGCGAGTGGTGTGCCTTGAGATTTTTTTTCCAAAGCAAAAGGGAGAAACACACCGAATTAAGGATTCACTATAGCTCGTATTAGTGCAAGAAAAAAAATCATCTTAGTTTAGCCTCGTGTCCGATAGTTTCGTTTACCCTGTCAATTATTGGACAACGTGTTGTGTTATGTTGCAAGTAGGTTACAGAAAATGCCTGCTTAAAAACAAATATGGTGTGATAGATTCCCCACCAGGTGCTGCTTGGACCCAGTTTAATCTGGTTTTCCCTGACCTCAACATGCAGTGGCCCATGTGTGCAAAGTTCTAAATGTTAGGTAACAGTTTTTTTATTGAATAAGACCTAAAAATGTGTCATGCGTCGTCCGACTTGAAAGATCATTTAAAGATTATTTATAGCTAAGCGTGATATATATAAATGGTTTCTACATTGTTCGGGTTTTTGTGACTTGAATATTTGATTTATATAATGTAGAATATTTAGGTTTCAGGGTTTGAGATTTCCTGGCTTAAAAAATGGGTTCGAACCTGTGGCATTGACGAGACGATTAGCCCTGATGGTGCCGTGAGGCGTCCGCACATCCCATTTGCCGTCAGATGTGGGTGTGAGTTCCACGACCGGGGCCGGGTTGTAAATCTGGGCGCCGTACATGCGAGCGCCCGCTGCCAACGCCATGGTCAGAGAGTACGGGTCGATGTGGCCATCTCCCGGTGTGTACAGTCCAGCCAAGACCTGAAACAGAAGAAGAAACATCCGGTTTTGGGGATGTGGGAGGACATCAGAGTACCCGGAGAAAAGCCATGCAAAAACATGCAAACTCCAACGGGGATTGAACCCTTGATCTTAGAACTGCGAGGTAACCGATCTCAATGGACTGCATTGACTCTACCTTGTCTATGTTGAGGAGAGGAAACAACTCCAGGATCTTCTCGGGCCCGATCATGTACTGCTCCGTCACGTGCCAGTGGGTGCGAGTCATCTGGTACCTCATCTCGTCCACGCGGGCAGCGGTGGAGGCAATCCGGACGCTGCCCGGCTGGTGGAAGCCCACCGCCTGAGCGCAGGGAAAGCAAACGGGTGCAGGTTTTTAACCGTGTCTGACGGCAAGTGGCTAGAGTGGCCAAAACTCGGACTTTTGCCTTCAGACAGACATTTCAGACGAGGAGCTCACCTGTCCGGTCTCTGCTTCCAGCTGCTCGTACAGTTTAATGCTGTCATAGTGGACTTTTTTCAGGTTAATGCCAGGATGGTAATATGTCGTTAAGCCAGCCTAGGATGGAAAAGAAAATGTACAAGTGAACTTTGGGGGCTGGCTGGAGCAGCGTCTTTCCCTGGTACGAGAGACGTACCGCGTGCCAAGTGGATCCGGCGGTCAGTTCCGACTTCTCCAGCAGCACCACGTCCTTCATGCCGCTTTTGGCCAGGTGGTAGGCCACGCTGGCACCCACGCAACCCCCTCCGATGACCACCGTCTCGGCCGTGTCCTTCCATCGTTTGCCCAAAACGGAGGATGCGTCACTGGAGGCGAGATGGCGTCAATTGGAGAAAATTTTTGTCACGCAAACCCGTGGTTGGACGTCTAGTGCCGTCAATTGTTACGGCCCAAATTTCGAGGAATTTCTTGCTTCACATTAAGTGTAGAGTCCAGTCACCCCTTACCTTTGCTCCTGCCGCTTTGTCGTGGCGCAGCCGAATGTCCGTGTTGCCCGAAGGAGAGCGAGCGGGCCCAAATGCCTCCCGGACGGCAGGCGTACCTTGCCCAGCTTGAACACGCGAGCAGACATGACTCCAAAAGCCAGCAAAGTCAGCAGCTGGAGTCACGGACGGCCAAGTTATAAATGCCTCGCTAAGGCGACCAGTGGACTCTGGACCACCCCCCGCGGGTCGTCGGGCGTTTCAGGACGTAACTTAAACTCGTTTGCTCGCGCTCTAATGTAGGTCAGGCGCACGCCACCGTTTTGGAGTCTTCTTTCCTCAATGGGAATATGACTTTTATTCAGGGAAATAGTCATTCTCTCTCATTGGATTGCTACAAAGCATTATTTGGATTATTGGATTTAAATTGGATTATGTATCGCCGCTTGTTCTTGCAATTAGTCAAAGAATCGGCTACATCAAGGGGTGACTCGGTTTTTATTGGCCCGTGGAAAATGATAACTGTCATTGAATACGGGCCGCATTAGAAGATGGAGTTCAGCCTACGATTTTGCCGCCTTACTCGGCTTCAACACAAGATGGCGGTAGTCACATAAACTGTGTCAAAACCTGATGTGGTAAAGTCAATGGGGGAAAGCTTTTTTTAAATAAACAATCCAATATGATGAAGTGAGCTCGGAGTTTTTGGCTTGTTTTTTTTTTTTACTGTCGGCGGACATTTTTCTTGTTTCAGTAGCCTTGATATATAGTAGAAAAGGTACTGTACTCACTCATCCGCTGCCACTTCGATTTCTGCTAGCACCACAGTCAAATTGGATACGACGTCTGTCGCCGTCAATGGCAGCCATTGAGTTAATACTGAAAAAAAAAACATTTTATAAATTAGATTTTTTCACACCATGAAACTTATACTTGACTTCATCCTGTTGTTGACTCAAACCTGATTTAATTTCATAAAAAAATAAGATAAAAGTATCATATATTATAGATTTTTTTTTAAATTTCTCACACAACTTTGGTTTACAGCTCCTAAAACCCTCGAAAACCAATTTTCCCAAAATTGGAATAAATGTTTTAATTTAATTGAATTGTTTACTTTTATTTCTTTAATGACAGTTTTTTATTTTTAATTCATCAGGGTTTAATAATCAATTTAATTCCAAAGTGGATCCTTCAATTAATTCATTCATTGCATTTAAAATTATTTATAATTGTTTTTTTTTGCAAAAAACATGCAAGCTGCACTTATATTTCAATTGAATGCCAATTATGGGTAAAAAAAATGTCTTTGCAAGTTGTAGACCTCTGTGTCAAATGAATGTACTAAAAACATTTCAGGAAAAAAAAAGTTAATTTGTGCATGAAAAAGCCAACTATAGTTGCACGCTGTGATTTTGTGCTTGTGAAAAGCCTCATGCGACTTGGTGAAGAAAGCCGATACGCGATGAGCGAGTGAGGCCGAGCGTTCTAAAAGCGACCCTGTGCCCCACGCCCCAATGGTAGGGTATAAAAGCCCCACGCTGGCCTACAGAAGGCCCCTCCCCAGCTCCGACAAGGCAAAGAGGAACCATGGCCCCAGCAGGGAAAAAGAAGGTATGAACACATGAATCTGGCGTGAAATTTTGCCTTACTTGTGTCCTGACGCGACCTCATCAAATAAATAACGTGTAAATGCTTCATTGTATTACCGACAATTCAGAATGAATAGCTATTTATGCATGTTTCTAAAAAAGAAAAGAAAAATACATCTAGTATTTACAATTTTCACAACTTTGCCAATTTAGTACATCATGTTATGTGAATATATAAATAAATAGATAAAGGCGTTTATATTGGAGTTCTTGAAATAAACGTGGTATTTTCTTAAGAGTAGAGTACAATTTTCTCTATACAAAACAGTCAATATATGATGATGAGGAAGTTATTTGAGAAAATACCATATAAACATGATACTATATTTTAATCAGAGATGCAGCACATCTCATATAAATGTATGCTATTATCAAGATGTGAGGAAAAAAAACAACAACAAGTAGTATAGAGTACTTCTAACCTTGTGACAAACGGTCCCGCAGGGTGTCCTGGAGCGACTGGACGCCGGCGAGGTGGTCATCGGCGACGGCGGTTTTGTCTTCGCTCTGGAGAAGCGGGGCTACGTCACAGCCGGGCCGTGGACGCCTGAAGCTGCCTCCGAGCATCCTGAAGCGGGTATGTCGCCGTCTTTGTCCACTCTCCACTTACTAGCAAAAGAAAAGTCCACAAGGATTGTGTTAAAATGGATTGGACGTCTATCACGGTCAATGGCAACTAGCGAGTTAAACATGGCCGAAATCCGGGCAACTCTGAATGTGTTGTACCTTAGCTAACCAAGGCTAGGTCTCCATTGCTATCTGGTGTGCTTTCAGTGCGGCAGCTGCACAGGGAGTTCCTCAGGGCGGGATCCAACGTCATGCAGACGTTTACCTTCTACGCCAGTGACGACAAGCTGGGGAACAGAGGCCATAATCAGCGCTTCACCGTAAGTCGCCACACTTGACGCTAAGGGATGCCCCCGATCCCGGCGTGTCATTTTGGAGGATCGGATTAAAATATCGGGTTTGGAAAAGTATGAGCTCATTGGCTGCCGTTGATGACCATGGTCGCCCAACACGTTCCGGCTAGGAAGGCTGAATTTGATGGGTAGTAGTACACTGCAAAATTAAAGTTTTTATATGTGTAATAAATATAGCTCAATTTGTCACATTGGATGGCTATCTTAATTTTTTTATATAAATCTAGTTATGTAAAACTAAATATTTCAACATGTTTTTTTGCAATCTTTGTTTTGGACAACTCATTTGAACAAAAATGGGTTCTACTAGTGACCCAATTTATATGAAAATAATATACATATGAATGTGCATTTTTTTTGGTATATATTTCCGAGGTAAAATCACGCAAAAATGCGTTATCCGGGCATCCCTCGTTAATATTGATGAGTTTAAATTCCTATGCGTGCTAAAATAGTTGCCCTTACACATGATCTCCATCTTTGTGGGTGCGGTGGCTCAACTTACCGCCGTGGCTCCGTTTATGTCTCCAGCTGGCATCGGGGGTGCCAGACCGAGCCAATCCCGCTTTCTTTCCTGCCTCCAGGGGCAGCAAATTAACGAAGCGGCGTGCGACCTGGCGAGAGAAGTGGCCGACGAAGGCGACGCCCTGGTGGCGGGGGGCGTGTCCCAGACGCCCTCGTACCTCAGCTGCAAGAGCAAAGATGATGTCCAGGCCATCTTCAAGAAGCAGATGGAGGTTTTCATCAGCAAGAAAGTGGACTTCCTGATTGCAGAGGTTTGGAAGCAGACACACGGGATGTCAGTTTTTACCTTGCAAAATTATTATGAAAAAACAAAACAAAATGAATGATCATGTTTCAATCCCAATATAAATCCCATTTCATTGTATTTTTTGCAGTATTTTGAGCACGTGGAAGAGGCTGAGTGGGCAGTCCAGGTCCTGAAAACCTCGGGCAAGCCAGTGGCGGCCACCATGTGCATCGGAACCGAGGGGGACCTGAATGGCGTCACCCCCGGAGACTGCGCCGTCCGCCTGGTCAAAGCCGGTACGTGTATTTAAAAATAAAGAAATAAAACAGGCCAAAAAGTGGAGTGCGCTTTTTGAATGCCGATTTTCCAGGTGCGGACATTGTGGGGGTCAACTGCCACTTTGACCCCGCCACCTGTGTGCGCACGGTGGCCATGATGAAGGCGGGTGTGGAGAAGGCGGGGCTTAAGGCCCACTACATGAGTCAGCCGCTGGCCTTTCACACGCCCGACTGCAACAAACAGGGATTCATCGACCTACCCGAGTTCCCCTTTTGTAAGAAGCCAACCGCCAGACCTCGCAAACTTACGTTAAGTCGACATGAACAGACATATTTGGAAATAATGGTTATTAGCGTGACTCATTGTGATATTTTCGATCATAAGTTTAACGTCAGAATTTTCATGCAATCAGATTGTCCTCAAGAGTCACCACATATTTTAATGGGAGGAAAAATGAGACGTTTTGGAAAATAGAATAATATTTCAAAAATGAATTTTACATTTTGCTATGGGAAAATGTTCAACAATATAGTGCTTTTAAGTATTATTAGAAAAAATGGTTACATTTAAACTTGCAATTATTAAAAAAAACTGTAATTATAACTATTATGTTGGGGTGGTGTAGAGTTATGAGAATAACTTTTGGATGGAAAATGGCCTATTATTACAAAAATTTAAGTTTTTTTTATTAGTAATACGACAAGAATAAAGCTAAAACTTAGAGTAACATTTTCGGCAAGAACAAAATTGAAGTGCTACTTACGTTTTTGGTGCATCCTGACAATCTTTCACCCCCGACCGAGCCAGGTCTGGAGCCCAGAATCCTGACACGCTGGGACATGCACAAGTACGCCCGAGAAGCATACACGGCCGGCATCCGCTACATCGGTGGCTGCTGCGGCTTTGAGCCCTACCACGTGCGCGCCCTGGCTGAAGAGCTGGCGCCCGAGCGGGGCTTCCAGCCGGCCGGCTCCGACAAGCACGGCCTGTGGGGCGCTGGCCTGGAGATGCACACCAAGCCCTGGTGCAGGGCCAGGTAAGAAGGAAGGATCTCGGGGCCCCACAATGGACGGATCGCAGCCCCGGCGTCAATTTAACTACAACTTTGGTGTCAGGGCCCGCCGAGATTACTGGGAGAAGCTGAAGCCGGCGTCCGGTCGCCCCCTCTGTCCCTCCATGTCCACGCCGGACGGCTGGGGGGTCACCAAAGGTCACGAATACCTCATGCAGCAGGTGGAGGCCACCAGCAAGGAGCAGCTCCAAGTTCTGTTCCAGAAGGCCGACAAAGGCCAGTAAAAAAAACAGTCATGGTCTTATTTTGATAACATTGCCATTAAATGTGTGCAAAACATTCATTTTCACGTTTTGTGATTTTTTTCATGTTAATTAAGGTGAGTATTTAACGTTGATGCACACCGTTTCGAGGCACCTCGTACAAAAAGCGTTTTTAAACAAATGTTCACACTCACTTGGAGAAATTGTAACTGCAAGGCTTTGTTTACTTCGTGTTTTCAACCTCGTTATTGTCCTCTTCCGCAATCACGTCGGCGTCATGACGTCATGGATTTTCCCACGTGCAGATGTTATTGCTCCTCGTGCGCGTAGACAGCGACTACAAAAGAACAAATGCACACACGTGGGCTTAAACAAACACTCATGTACAATAACGTCGAATGATAAGATTTACTGGATTATTGTCTAACATTATACCTGCTTGGGCTCAATTAAACTATACTTGCTGAAAATGTATCAGTGTTTTGATTTGGCTTCATGAATGCAGCAGTTCTCCGGATTTAACATGCACGCGCTCAATTCTAGTTAAATGACATGGACTATTTTAAATGCCAAATTGAGCAGTTCAAAATGTAAAAACCAAAAAATGTTTCTACCCATTTATGATTATCGGTTTAAAGGTAGTCATTCTTAAGCTTCAGATTCACAAAATACAAAAGATTTCCCCCCTGAATTAGTAACGTGATTTTTTTTTCCATAGTAGTCAGATGTCCCATTTTTTAAACTAGTCCTTGAACGCAGCAAGCCCTCCCCCGGATTTGTCGGGAACGCGCTCGGCTTGTAAACACAAACTCACGTGACTGTGTTGGAGCTGAGCTGAGCTCATTCGTCGACGTCGTCCTCGTCGGCTGCGGACACAACAAAAGAAAAGCGCCGAGGTTCGGATGAACACAGCCGACTGAGCCGAGTCATGACAGCCGACTGGATCTGCCTCGCCCGGGCCCGTCTTCCTTCCTGGCCGCCGTTACTCGGCAGCACGTCCGGGGCATCGAGTCGGGAACCTTTGTTTCGGCCGCTCGATCGGTGCTAATCGGCTGCCTGGCCCGTGTCTAATTGTACTTTTGTGGCTAGTTAGCATTAGCAGAAAGCTTCGACGGCCTGGTAAGCACCCCTCCCCCCCGCGCCTGGCCTTTTGACATGTCCTTCGCCATGGAGGACAACTTGGAATCCGGATGGGTGTCCGTGCGGCCCAGGGCCTTCGATGAGAAGGAGAGGCACAAATTTGCCTTCATCGTGGCCTGGAACGACATCGAGGGAAAGTTCGCCGTAACCTGCCACAACCGGACTGTACAGAAGCGGACCTCCTTCCAGGACCCGCTTCTGGACTGGAGCCCGGCCGTAGAGGACTGGCAGCCCCAGGCGGACGGCGATCGCTCACCCAAAGTTCAGGCCAAGGGAAAAGTTGAGAGTTGGGATTTGGCATCGCCCAAGATGACCGACGCGGAGACGACGACGTCCCCCGCCGAGGAAGCGGAGATCTCCGACCGCCAGGACTTTAGCTGGGCTGGCCTCTTCTCCTCCCAGGAGCTCCGCTCGGTGCACCTCCAGCTGTGCGCCGTCAACGGCGAGTTGGAACCCTGCCTCCCGGAGTTCCCCGAGGAGCCGTCCGGCGTGTGGTCGCTTCTCTTCGGAGCCACAGCCACGTCGTCTGAGCGGGAGATGGAGGCGCTGTGCTACCAGCTGCAGGTCTACCTGCTCCACGCCTTGGATACCTGCGGCTGGAAGATCTTCTCGCAGGTGCTCTTCACCGACAGCGACGACACGGAGGAGTACTACGAGAGTCTCGGCGAGCTGAGGAGGAAAGGCTACGAGGACGGCTTGGACAGAGCCAAAAGGCGCCTGCAAGAGGTGAGTAGAGCACAACACGACACATTACGGCTTCATCTGGTCTGATACACATCATCAACAGTATTTACTTTTTTGTTCAGTGACCTCGGCTGATCAATTTATGGTTTCTAGTAACTTCATTGACCAGATCGTGTATGGAAAATCTAGTCAGCCAAGACACGAAGAATGGCAGTCAAATTCCAAATGTGACAACTAAAAACCTAGCTTGACCTTTAGTTCATGGAAAATTCCAACTTCCTATTAGTCGGATTATTTCATGATTTTGAATGGACAGAATACTTCTGCCACACAATGTCCTCGTCCTTTGTCTCCCCTCTCCATTTCCTGTTTTAAAGTGACGGGCACTCTGTTCTAGGACATTTAGTCATGTGCTTATTGTTTTTGTTGGGCGCCAGCATTTCACAGCATCAATTCCCAACAGAGCTTTTTCCAATAGTCCCTAAATCCCCTCCTCTTCCTTTATTTATCCCGCCGCCCCATCATCCCCCAAGCGCCGTGGCCTCCCATCTGTTGCCACACTTCCCTACGCTTGTAACCCGATCGGGCCGTGGCGCTACGCATCGGGCTGCCGTTGGAAGGGTGTTACCGGGGACAAAAGACAACAATTAAAGCTTCAGTTACAGCAGCTGTTAGCATCCTCCCAGGAAACCACCCAAAACGCAACAACTCCCTTTCCTGGAAAGAGTTAATATAAGTACTACCAACGAAATACTCCTCTTTCTAATCTTCACTTGGGAGTACTAACATATGTATTAACCTTTTCTAGACCGACAGATTATGTTTTTGGGGGACAATTTAAGCACTGAGTAGACTTCATTAAGGGGGAAAAATACCTAGCATTTTCTGATCTTAGCATTGGAACACATGCTTGTTTTAAAGTTTTTCTATTTATCCCCTTATAAAATAAATGCATACACAAACAGCCATTGTCTGTTCGAGTGATGTGCCGAAACTTGTCTGACTTGCAACGTGGTGCTATTTCTTTCCTCGATATCGACGTAACTAGCAAATAATCAAGCCCTAATCTTTTCTTCTGCTTAAAAGGTGTGCTGAGCTGAAATCCGAATCATATGACACGCGTCATCTACAGAGATGTGTTATTTGTCAGTTTTTCTAGGGGTATAAATAGCACTTTGGTGACAGTACAATGGTGAGTGTTTGCACAATGACAGGCTTCGATTCAAGGGACAATCAGTTCCATTTAGTGTAAAATGTTACTTACAGTTGCTAATGATACAAGGGTCCGAGTTATTTGCCTTTTCATGAGGAAATATTTTGGGTTGCCAATTCAAGTTGCTCGTCAGTTGACAATCTCGTGACGTCACCTGAAATCTCAGAGGTGCTTGCTTGCGATGATCGCCGTGTGACACTCGGCAAGGCAAACACTTGACTTCACATGTCCACCGTGACCGTGTCAAATATTAACCACGGATCAGGCGAGATATTGTTCAAGCCGAGGCCAACACTGGTTTGCGTGGTTCACGAACCAAAAACTATGACTACAATGTAACGTCATGTTTGCTTCCATTGAATAAATCAGAGAATACTTACTATTTTTTCCTATCTATTTAAAATTAACTTTTTAAAGACTGTAAAGCACTTTTTTTCATCGTTTGGCTGGGCTGGTATTTTAGTTTGTTTTTGTTTTGACTCTGACCGTCAACAGGCTATAAGCACCTGGAAAATTATTAATATTTTAACATATGCTGTTCTCTATTTTACGAGTATTTCTTTAAGTTTCAATAGTTCTTCTTGGTTTCTGATAAATAAATAAAAAAAATGTCCCCAAATATGTGACTTGAACTCCTATTGTGCATTCTTTGGCAAGTGCGAGTTGTACTCTGTAAAATACTATTATTTTTTAAGTAGGGAAAATTAAATAATAAATGGGAAACTTTACCGTTCTATGTTTTAGATGCTAAAAAATGTGATCCATTTTTTTTCTTCGGTTTAGAACGTCTGATTGGATTTCATGGTTTGGGGTGGAAGTGTTGGTGCGCCGTCTATTCTGCCTAGCAACAAGTAGAAACCCTGCCAGGTGGCACATTGTCTTGAATGTCAGCTGTTGAAACTAACCTGGCAAACGGGGTGTGTTGTTTCCAGAGGGCAAAAAAGTGCCCGGGCCAGACGGAGCAGAGGCTCCGGTTCTCAGCAAACTGGTAGAGTAGGTCCTTTTTTTTCTCTCTCGCTGCGGCCGCCGTAACGTGGTCCTGTAATTAGACGCCATCCTGTTGCTGCTATATTGAGCACACCAGAGTTCTGCAGAAAACCTGAAAGGCACAAAATGGACAAAGCTCAGACTCTGAGTCAGTCTTGGTACGATTGCCTTGATCTTAAATATTCCCGTTTGACTTTGCCTTCTGAGCTCTTATTAACCTATCCGATCCCAATTGATGTTTTTGAGTAGAAGACCAAGATTTGGAGTTCAATCTTACCCAGTCAGATCGATTGTGCAAACTGAGAACTGATCTGTGTGTGAAAAGACAAGTTTGAAAGAAAGTCATTGTTGTTTTAAACGAAACTGCACGTCTAAAAAAAAAAAAGATAATTGAGGTGTTGCGTTACGTTCAAATTACACGACCAATGGATGTATCAATGTATTTTCATAGATAGTGACAGTAGCTTTGGACACAAAGTGAGAGTCCTCCCGCCTGTCTCGGTGAGTGGTTGCCAAGGAGACGGTGCAAGGCCCTAAACAGTAGGAGCAGTGTTTAGCTCGCCTGAATGCTCGACTGTTTGAGCCCAGCCGGCCGCCCGGCAGGCCGGTCGGCTGGCCTGCTGCTCATAAAAGCGCCTCTCATCCACCTTTCTAATGCATGCAGATTTTTCATATTATTTTTCGTTATGACGATAACGCGCACAAACTGGCTGAATTTGGGGGGGGAGAAAAAAAATCTCTCCAATCCCAGTCATAAATCCCACCCTTGCTAATCTGGGATTAAAGGGAATGGTTGGCCTGGAGTTCTTAGCGTCAAATCGAGTAGTCACGTTCAGTGAAGCCCTCGCTGGTATCGTAAAATTTAGTCTGGCTCGTCATTTTACTAAAAATCGGCCTCTGTAACAATTAGGAAAACACAGCAACAACCCTTAAATGCACACTTTGACTTGACATGTTAGTTATTCAACATATTGGATTGGCTGCGAACGGCTATGTTTCAGCTACGGTCCATTTTGGGCCAATGAACGTTTTGTTTTTAATATACCTGTAATTGCTCATTAACTACCACAACAAATATTTTGTCAATAGGTGGTGGGGGGTGCTGGAGCCTATCCTAGCCAAGGAGAAGGGAAACTGCACTCAGAATTTATAGTGCATCTGAAAGTACTTTACTTTTAATATGATGTAGCATGTACAGTACTTGGATCTGCGGCTATACTAATGTTTTTTTCCTTTGGTTCTTAGGTGTTGGACAAGCACCGGGCCTCGGACTGCATGGTGGAACTGCTGCAGATCTACGAGGAGGAGGACGAGGCGTACGGCCAGATGCTGGAAGCCGCCACGCAGCTCTATCACTATCTACTGCAGCCCTTTCGGGACATGAGGGAACTGGCTATGCTTAGGCGGCAGCAGATTAAGGTGACACACACACACACACACACACGGATCCAAAGGCCATCTGTTTTGGGACTTAGTTGTAGCTGCGGTTAACTAATCTATTCTGAAGCAAAACAGAAATACCCTCAATGTAATTATTGGCATTAGTTGTAGACGTATCTCACCATTGGAATCTGTGAGATTACTTTAACACCAACTGACAGTGCAATAAACGGTCAGGGTGAAAAGGCCCGAAAAATATTTCCTAATATATATATATATATATATATGTATATATATGATCTGAATGTTAACCAGAAAATGAAGAATACAATAAAAAGCCCCCACCTCATCATGGCTACAATATACAGAGACATCTTTGTGTTCTCATGATTTAGACTTTAGAAAGTTCACACGTTTCTGGTCACTGATGTAATCTCCCCCAGTCCCTCCCCTCAACTTGTTCCAAACTTCATAGCAACTTTAGTTTCTCATGTGCACGCGCGCACGCGCGCACGCACGCACACACACACACACACACACACACACACACACACACACACACACGCACACGCACACACACACACACACACGCACACACACACACACACACACACACACACACACACACACACACACACACACACACACACACACACACACACACACACGTTGGGTAGAGCACAGACTGTACTTACACGCATCTGCTTTACATTTAGACCTTGGTAGGAGGTTCATCTGTGAACATTTTTCTCTTGAATGCACATCAGTGTGTCTTACTAGTAAAATTTATTTCCTAGGAAAATTATTGAGAATGTATTTTATATTCTGTCATTAACTGCCAATGGCTTAGTACTACTGCTATTGCTACTACTACTACTACTAAAACATATTGTAAGGCTGGGCTAAATTGTTGGACCCTGGTGAGAGAACATGACATATATTTCCAACAAACACTGCAAAAATATGTTTAGGAAGTTATAATGTTAGTTTTTCCTTTCTTGCACAAATAGATTTTTTTTAATTCTTGGAGGCCACTCACTCTTACCTCAGAATGCACTTTTTAAGTTAATTCCATACATTTAGCTTTTAATTTATACATGTTTTCTAATGTTACACAAATAAAATAAGGATAATAATGAATATATAGTTACTAATATATATATATTTTTTCTTATTGAGCAATGTATGGTGCAAAACTTTGAAGTTTAAAGTTTGTCGTCCTCTGCTGGACTTAATGTGCATTACAACCGCTTGACTCCTACCTGGCCTTTTTTTCTCTCGTGGGCAGATCTCGCTGGAGACGGAGCGGCTGGGTCCTCGCCGGCTGGACGCCCTCAGAAAGGAGGACGAGGAGTGGCAGAAAAAGGCGCACGCCGCCGTCCTCGCCATCCAGGACTTCACCGTCAAGTTCTTTGAAACCACCAATCGAGCGCAGAAAGGTAAGCCGGACCCGGAATTCGTGGGGTTTGAGACCAGGTCAAAGCTGAGGGAACCAAAAATATATATAAGTTTGACATTCTTTGATCTATAGTTTTTCTAATGTCCACCTGTTTACGGACGCTCGTCCCACTTGTGTTTCAGCGCTCTACGAGCGTATGCGCGCCGACCAAAGGAGGTTGGGGAAGTCGGCGTGGGTGGCGGCGGTGGAGCGGATGGAGTTGCTGCAATACGCTGTCTCCAAAGAAACGCTGCAGCTGATGCGAGCCAAGGAAATCTGTCTTGAGCAGAGGAAGCATGCTCTCAAGGAGGAGGTGCCAATATCCTACACTGCAAATCTCCATTTTTTTTAATTACAACAAATTAGCGTCACTTGATTATCCACATCTTCATTCAACCCATTAAAAATAGGCAAAAAAAATAATTAGACAAATACATTTAAAAAAGTCTGGTAAATGCTTTCCATGACAGATGTCAAATTTGGGGGTCAGGGGCCAGATTGAGGCCATCAGATTGTTATATGTGGCCCGAGAAAGTAAATCATGGGCATTTCACGTTAACATTTACGTCATTGACAATAACAGATCAAGAACTACAGAATTAAGAGAAATTTAAATTTAAATTTGCAGGGAATGAATTCTCGTCGTCAATGCTAGTCAATAGATGAATAGATAAAATAGGTGCTTGTAAATGACGGGAGCCTCACCTCTCTCCCCCGCAGATGCGGAGCCTTCAGGGAGGCGAGGACGCGATGCAGCACCTGGACCAGCTGGAGGCGCTGTATTACGAACTTCAGCTGCAGCTATACGACATCCAGGCCGAAGTTCTGCGCTGCGAAGAGACGCTGCTCAGCTCGCAATTGCAAAGTCTCCGTAGGCAGATCACAGGTGGGAGGACGGCCAATTGCAACTGAAAAATTAGAAGCAATTTGTCACTTTCAACCGGACGGATTCATCCAAATACGTTTTTGCCAAGTTCACCGCGACTGCATTGGTCGGAAAGTAGACGCAGATTTTTCTTTTGCTACCAGAGAGGCAGGATGAGGTGGTGTACTACGATGCCTTTGAAAGCCCCGACGCCATGAAGGGGGCGGAAGAGCAGGCCGGCGGTCCCACACCCGCGCCGCCACAGCGGGACGAGGACGAACTGGGGGTCTTGCGGCAGAGGACGCGGCAGCTGGAGGCTCGCCGGGGGCGCATCACCACCAAGAGAGTCTACCTCAAAAACAAGAAGGTGACTTTGCTGCTCAAAAAACGCGCCGATTGATAGCATTGCGCTCAAGACATCTTGCTTTTTTCCCCACCCCAATAGGAAATCTGCATCTCCAATCACAAACAGAAGCTCGAAGATCGCCAAGGTATCCCGGCTCACAACTCGCAGGTATATCCGACCACCCCGAGCTCTCGCAACACTATTTTTGCACTCGATCTGACGTGAATGTTACCGCAGCGGGAAATGGAGGAAGAGGAAACGGAACGGAACACGCGAGTCAGTCTGGAGAGGCAGCGAACGCTGGAGCGCCTTCGTAGCCTCAATCAGGTAAAGACCGCCACTAAAACATAAGACGACGATTCTTTCACCTGCGTCAAAGTCTCCGTCCGCGCCCTCCCATCCGCAGCGTTATCCCGGTCACGTGACCCTGAGGTCCAGTCGCGTGAAGCCGTTTCAGCCGAGGCGGCGAGCGGGGCAACCCCCCTGCACGCAGGCGGCGGGCGTCCAGACCGACGGCGTGATCTCGGACCTGCCGCTGCTCTCGCTGCCCCCCCTGGAAGACGGCCGCAAGTCCTTACCCGCCATCCGGCTGGACTCTCCTCATCCATTCCTCTCCCTGCCGGCGTCCATGGTCACCCTGGGCGGCGGAGGCGCACCTCCCCCTCCACCGCCGCCCCCGCTCCCTCCTCCGCCTCCCGCGAGCGTGGAGCCGCGTCCGGCGTTGGAGCGTGAGTCCGGGCCCGCCTCGCTGCCCCTGGCTGCGTTTTCGCCTCGCTTCTTCGACAGCAGCCAGCTGCTGACGGCCAGGAAGAAGCTGAAAAAGACGGCTGAGGATGCCACGCAGTGGAGGAGAGGTGAGACTGCCAATCAATTTTAACCATTGGAGAAATTGAATTCATTACATATCTGACATTTAAGACACTGGCTGTCATTGATGGTAATTTCCAGTCCAATTGCCGTTACTGGTTGCCAATTATAATTCATTGACACTCCCCAAAATCCAGCCATGGTTGAATTGAATAGAATTAGTTTTTATGACTTGCATTTAAACTTAATTGCAATCCCATTATGTCTGAATGTAATAAATATACACAATTTTTTAGTGCTTTCAATTAAAAAAATAGGTCACTTAAGTTAAGAATATTTGGGGAAAACATAAAAATGAATGGAGTCATAATTTTTAGTTTCGAGTTTAGCAATTTTCCAAATTTTTAAAGAAGAAATGTTTAATTTGCTATATTGAATTTGAATTTCTTTCTTAGTTTTATGCAGATTTAAGTCAATTCAGACATCAAGAGGGTCTACAGACATCCCATCATTTTTCATCCCTCTGCTGTGAAATTGAAATCAATTATTTGTACTACTACTCGAAACAAAAATGACCTTAACATTTCGAAAAAATTACTGTATACCCTTGCAAAATGGCTTCCTAACACGCAACACAATTTTGCGCAGCGAGTTCCCCGATGGACGAGGTCCTGGCCTCCCTGAAACGCGGCAGCTTCCACCTACGGAAAGCCGAACTGCGCGTGCTGGGCCCCGACCCGGACGACGACGCGGACAACATCCTAGCCCAGATCCGGCAGGGCGTACGTCTCCGGCAGGTGCGCGCCCCGCCCGAGCGGCCCCGCCGCACCGACCGCTTGGCGCATTCGGCCGACGCCCTGACGCGGAGCATCCACGAGGCCCTGCGCAGGATCAAAGAGGCGTCGCCCGACTCCGAGTCGGAGGACGAGGGTTTGCCCTGCGCCGACTGGGAGAACTAGATGGGATTTTTAGTGCAATCTGGACAACAGACAAAAAACATACAAAACACTTTTTCTATCCCAAGACTGTTTTGTAACCCTGGACCGCCGACACACGTTTACCACCCGTGTATTTTTTTACGTTTACCATCGAGGAAGTGCACATCACAAACTATTGCTATTTTTGCCGTGTGTGATTTTAAATATTTGATTTTCTCCAGAATCTTTATATTATTAAATTGTAACGTTTTTTGATGAACTCATCTTTCACTGCCATTGATAGCAATAGACATCAAATCCATTTTTAAATGGTATGGCTTGCATTGTTTAAGTTGATATTGTGATTCAAGGTTCACGATAAGCATTATCTTACAGTAAGGCGTTGCAAAAGATTAAGATAAGACTATGGATATTAATTTACAAAACTATTTGATAAGACTATGGATATTAATTTACAAAACTATTTGGGGTTAAAAACCTTGAAAAAAGCCAACTTTATCATGGCTCTTGCCCTTTTTCAATTCCACTGTTTATCTCCTGATTTTTTTTTTAAATGTACCCACACTTTGTTTTATGGAGATGTTGCTAGGTGTTTTTTTATGTTTGGGTCTGCAATGGTAGTCGTCTGTTTTGTGATGGTTTGTATTTTGAAGTTTGACAGTTTTTACTCGGACCTCACAGCAGATGTGCAATAACGAGAAGCCACGTGTTAATGAACGCGCACCAAAAAACTATATCTGCATGCCTCCGTGTATTCAAGTATTTATTGATGCTTCAGATTTTACAAAAAGATTTGTATGATTTTTTTTTAATGTTGTCCCTGCTTTCTTTTCATTGAAAATAAACATTTTTAAAGTTATGTCTATCGATAGTTCCCGCACATTTTCTAAAAAAAAAAAAAAGCACAACTATTCTGTTAAATATGAGCTTTTCGCTTTATTTTAAATTATGAAAAAAAAATCATACATCTTTAATTTGATGGACTATATACTCGAAACTCCAAAACAATTTTTCACCAACATTTCAAGTCAAATACTTATGACAACAAGCCCTTGAATTCACAATGTGTTTCTATTTTTAATTTTTTGGCAACAAATCAAAAACTGACTAAAAGGCAACGTCAGCAAAATACATTATTCTCTGTACATGGAAAAAAAAACATTTGGCAAAAAAAAAATTCGAACAAACTTTAGTTATTTGATAAATAGTTGGAAAAATATTGCCCGTTTTTAAATACTTAGTTTGGAGTTAAACTCACAGTTTTAGTGAAAGCAAAGTACCTGAAAACGACGATGTTTGGGGTTAACCTCGTCCGTATCTTCCTCTTTGTATTGCTGCACGGCGGCTCGCCGTCGCCCTCCCTAGTTCTGTGAGAGAACTGCATACCGTTGTCAAGTCCTCGCACCGTCTGTTCATTTGGCTGATGTTATTAGGGGAAAAAAAGAGAGAAAAAGCACCCCTGCACCAAAAAAAAAGTTCCAATTCCAACGTGACGGCGGGAAAGGCTACAAGATGATCCCGTCCGTTCACTTGGATGTTGTAAACGATCCGAGTGGGCGTGGCAATTGGTGAGCGAGTACCATAAATGCGTGTAAACATCTTGAAAACGTTCCGGTCGCGTGCCGTGGCGACGAGATGGCGGCAGTGAAAAGCGGCGGCCGGCTCCCCTCTCGGGTGCGACGGAGCTACCTCGTAGGCGCGTGGAATCCGGGACGCCGTCCGGCGCCCCCGTCCTTAGCTGCACTCGAGCAGCTTGGCCAGAGCCTCCCGCAGCTCGTTCAACTCAAAGATTTTGCCGTCGAGCAGCTGCAGCAGCGAGCGGAGACTCTGGCGGAAGAGTTCGCGTTCTCGCCGTTGGCTCTCCACCCGCTGCGCCAGCTCGCCCAGCTGCGCCTCCAGCGCCTCGTTCCGACGCTCCACCACCTGGTAGGAGACAAACAAGAGTAGTATTAGTGACTTGTGTTCATACAATTTAAGAAAAAGAAACACGGGCTGTCAATGGCAGCCAACGTGTTAAGTGGGGGCCATATAAGGGGTTAAAAAAAATCATAATTTGTGCATGAAAGCGTTGATATATTGACAAAGAAAGGTGTTGCACAGAAAGAATTGAGCACAATATACATATCTATAAAAATGTTTCTACATCTGGGTTAATTGTATTGGAAGCCTATGAAAGTCTACTAGTTAAAAGAAAAAAAAATAAAGCCATTCTTGTGTACTGATTTCCAATCCTCTGAAAATTACGCCATTGGCCACGGACATCACTAATTATATTTTGATAGTTGACTATAAAATTGTGTGTCCCCCCCGTACGTTCACCTGTAACTTCTGTGCGAGCGAGTCTCTTTGGGACTGAAACTGGTTGGCACTCTGCATCTCGGCTTTGAGACATTCCAGCTCCTGGCGGAATTAAAAGACAAGGTCAAAGGTCAGCAATGGAGACACCAGCCTTCGCGGTTCGGGCCACGTACGTCCTCCTTGGCCTTGAGAGATGCTTCCAGTTCCTCGATGGTGCGGTTCAGCTCCGTCTTCTCCGATTTGACCGCCGTGCTTTGGCCGCTCACGCACTCCAACTCGGTCACCTGCGACGTAATTTCAAAATCTAGAAGAGCCTGGTATAAAATACAAATAAATAAAGATGAGGGGAAAAGGTCATTTTGCCAACCCGTTTGTGTAGTCGCTCCGCCTCCTCTTGGTACGCGGCTAACTGTTGCTTCCACTGCTTGACGTTGGCCGTGGACTCCAGCAGCGCCGCCGTTAGCTTGGCGTTGTTGCCTTTCAGCGCCGCTAGCTCCGCCTCTAAGTGCTTCCCGATACTGGAGGAACTTATGGATTCAAGTGGGAAAAAAATTATTTGCGTTAATATCATTTTCTGCTTTTTTTCTGCATATAAGCCATAACCTCGATGCAGTCATCATTTTTTTTTGTCTGAAAAATGCGGCCTATATGCGAGTAAATATGGTAATCGCTATAGGGATTCTTGAACCACAAAGTGTAAAGTCAGAGGGCCCCGCCCCTAATTAGCAGGGTATGGATGTAAAAAAAAGAAAGAAAGAATTCAACCTGTGTGAGAAGGTAAGTGCATTATGGGGAGGCTCAGCTCTGGGCGGCTCTGGCGGCTGGGGCCTGTCCACCGTCGCTCTCTCGTCCTCGGTGCCGTTCACGCTATCCGGCGGCAGCGGTGACTGCCGAGCCCCGCTGGTAGACTCCTGAAAAACAAAAATATTTTAATTACCATAAAATAATAGAATTATATATATTTATATAAATAATTAGAAATGAGCCATTTTCCTTAGTAGTAGTTGTAGTAAGTAATTTTATACAAAAATAAAATCATTGAAAATAAATCAATAATTCTAAATTCAAAATAAAAAATACATGATGTTTTTAAGCCTTTTTTATGATTGTAATGATGATAATGAATAATGATAACCCTCATACACACATGCTCAAACAGAGCAAGGAAACATGACTATAAGGAGTAAGACGGTCGCGATAGAGGAGGGTTCGGCAAACTATTCTTTAAAGGGCCACAGTGGGGGTTGGGCTGTCATTCCAAAGAGAGATAACCTTTCCACAAATCTGGTATGTGAATGTGCAATCAGTGGATTCCAGTCAGGTGCTTCTTGTTACAGCCCAACCCCCGTTGGTTAAACTGTCTGCGCTGGATCGGTTGGAACAAAAACCTGCACCCACAGCAGCCCTTGAGGAATAGTTTGCACCACCCTTGCGATAAAAGAAATGACTGAGGGGGTCTGGGGATTTGTAAGAGCGAAGAGAAGGGTCACCACAGGGCCAGGGAGAGTTTTATGTGACGTTTACCTTCTTGAACACAGGTTTGTTGGTGGGTAATATATTCCCTCGGAGTGTGCCGCCCTATGAAGTTGTCAGGCAGGACAGAGGGGGGAGGTACACCATGTTTCAATTACAATCACATCACTAATTGGGCCATCAATTAACTCTAGGGTCATGTTGAGAGTAATAGAAGTTGTCTTTAAGCTTCTTTCCTTTAAAGCGCACCCTAGTTTGTGCTGTGAAGGAGCCGTTGAATATACGAAACTAGCTAATTTAGTGCTTTTGTTGATTTGGCATTTCTGACATGCCCGTGTCAATTTAAAAAAAGCAACCTGCCACTTGAAATTCTTCTAGTCAGTTGTGTCAAATGTTGGAAATGCTTCATTTTGCTCAAACGTTCAACTTAGTTATGCTTCTCGCAGATGCCAAGTAAATTCAGATTTCAGGGTATTATCACGAGAAATTCACGAATGACAAAATACATTTTTTAGGGTGGGCGGTGACATTTTATGGTCGATATGTGGAATTCAAATCTCTGCCCTGGCACTAAAATTGCAGTATACTTTTGTTTGTTTGGCAAATCTATATCACTAAAATGCCTTGTTTTCATCCTGTCAATGAAAAAAAAATAAAACATGTTGAGCCACCATTGGGCTTCTCTACAGCTAGCTAGCTTTGCAAATTCTATAAATAATGAATAATGGGCATAGCTGATTGACTGCTGGATACCTGCGAGGGTGTGCTGGTGAGTTCCATCTTTTCATGCGACTTCTCCTTAGCGAGTCGCGCCGCCTCCTTGAACTCGGCAAACTTTTCCGCAAACTGGAAACACGGTAAAAAAAAATAAATAAATACACATACCCTTATTAGAGACACGCTAATCGAAGCTAGTGGACTAGCGTCGAGCACCTTGCTCAGTTGGCTTTCCGACGAGAAGCCCAGCCCGTAGACGGTGTTGGCGCGGCTGTCGGCCCATTGGCCGAACTTCTGGGAGGTTTTGGTGAAGGTCATGTTGGGGGTGATGGTGCTGTTGATAATCGCCTGGCGGGAAAGTAGGATTTTAGAAAATATTTTAGTAGAACTTGGCCAAGTACGCATTCAGGATAGGAATAGACGAATAGAATTAGTAAATACAGACCTTGGATCCCTCCAGGCTGATGATGCGATAGACGTTCCTGGTGCTGTCAAAGAAGTAAGAAACCGTGACGGCCTGTTTGCTGGTGGCGAGCCAGTTCTTCTTGGTGGTGGGGTCAATCTGGAAGATGTGGGCCCGCGTGCTGAAGATGGGCTGCTCACTGCACGGGGACACACAATTTTATGGTCAATTATCAAAATAATTAGGGATGTCCCTGCTACGATCACATGATCGTGTCATTTTCAGATTGGAAATCAGTACACATTTTAAAAATGTTTTTTTTAACTCATAGGCTTTTATTGATATTGACAGACTTAGAATCCAATTAACACAGATGGATAAGCATTTTGGAAATTTGATATACATATATATACACACAAACACGTTTATATACATCCCTAAAAAGGAGGGTTTGGAGACGTTTCAGTACAAAGATGTATTTAGTGAGGAAAAACCTGACAGTTGTGTAACGACTACGTGTTCACCGGTTGTGTCCGTCCGATGATGTCGTGTTTCCAGCACAGCCTGGATCCCAAATGTGACCTTGCGTTTTGCGCGTGGCTATTGTTCCAGCGTAATCCCTTTTCCCCGCCTAATGAAAAGCACCGCATTCAGGAATTCATTGTACAGTCGCGACGAGGACCGGGGATGACCGGGCCGAGCCCAATGTTGTCGGGATTTAAAAAGGCTTCTGTTGCGACGAAGCTGCTGCTGATGGTCCCACTGCGGCCAGAGTGGTTCCAAGTGAAGATTTTGAAAAGAAAAGATCAACATGTCGGCACACGATGGGCTCCACACCAGCGTAATTCTAAATAATCTGAGTGCAAAACACGCGGCCGTTTTGGCAGCCGTAAACCGGCATTACTTACTTAGATGCTGCGTCTCCATGGCAACAGGAAACGTGCCACCTCTCTTTTTCTATAACCCTCCAACAAACACTGGCTTAGTGTAATGTTTTTGCATTTTGTTCATGTTGTGCAAGGATTTTCTAATGTTTATGTTTATCGTCATACAGTATCAACCAGTGTTTCCAATTAAAATTTTTAAGTGTTTTAAATTTTGCATAAATTCATAAGATTTAATTATTAAACTTTTCCTGGCACTTTTTAAATAGATTCGTGTCCAAAATAGGGTCTGCTATTATTTTAAAGTCAGTTGCTAATGTATGTAAGGTGGATATTTTTGAAGGGAAAAATGTATTACTACAACATTACAACCAAAAAAATTGTACATTTTTTTAAATTACATTCAATAAATTTGAAGTGGCTGCGGAAAACGGACGAGGGTGCGTGATTTAAGAATGTCTGAAGATATGCCACGAGTTAAAAGTCAATTAAAATTAATTGTGAATAATTAAAAGTCTGTTCAAAAGGAGCGTCAGATAGTATTTAGAATAGTTTCATAATTAATGGAGCAAAACCCGTTTCTGTTGGTTTGTTAAAGTTATATTGACTGTATAATACATACAATAGTTAGCTGGGACAGGTTCCAGCATCCCCCAACTATATTTTTTTCCAAAAAACTGCATTTTTTTAGTTTTACATTTCAATTTTAAAATCAACTTCAACTGTAATTAAGAAACAGCTTGAGGAAAGCCCACTTTCCCGCTTCAGACAGGACGAACAAGCCCCATATCTTTATCAAAGTTAGTTTTTTAATAAGTTTATGCATGTTCAAAGCATGCCAGGGGAGTAAATTTTACTTGAAATATTTTGTAGGTCTCTATCGTGAATTTTCGCTATTTAGAAGGCGTCGCCAGACAATCCAAGTGACTTTGACAGCCCAGAAATAACTGCCAACTCGGCGTTTCTATGCACGACCCTGTCACAAGAGAATGTGTCGGTCTGAGAGTGGATTTATTGACAGCTGCTGTCCTCACGAGCGGCTTTAATCTCCTGTAAGCATTTATTAGCGAGAAAGCCAGCTAGGCTAAGCTAGGAAAAGCTCCACGGACTTCCAAGTCTTTACAAGTTTGACAGCGGCGCGACAAAAAAATGTGCAGCGGTGACATGAAGCAAACAAACCGTACTTGTTTTATGGCGAATAAGAAGAAATAAAACTAACCCCATGGTTGCTGGTGTTGTCCGAGTGGTTCCGAAGACGCTCCCCTCCAGCCGACGCCTCTCCGCCTCTCTCCTCGTTCTCCCTCGGGCGACCGGTTCACTCCGACATGGCTAGACGTGTTGGCGGCCGTAGGTGCATGCGTGCCCGGAGGCGCATGATGATAATGACCGCGAGCCCGCCTCCTCGCTCCTCCGCCCGCTTAGCACCTGCTAACACCTGCTAGCATCGCTCGGTTTCACTTTTTAAGCCGCCACTCGAGCTGAATTGAATTAAAAATCACTTTTCCAACCTGTTGAGGTAAAATACACTTAAACGAGGTTAAGGCTGTTATTCCTTTTCATGTTTTTGGCGTGCGAAATGGGCGCCGTAGAAACTCAGTGATGGACATCCATAACTAGCTTGATGGCTAGTAGTGGGTATCATAAGTGGAGACAGATATCGCATTTATATTGCTAAACGTCTGAAGACGGAGTCGGCGGCAGAAATAACTGGCGGCCATCTTGCGTCGGGATCACGGAGTGACTTTCCCTGCTAAAATACACACATTAACGTGGCTGTGGCTCAGGATGAATCTTGAAAAAAATATCTTTACAGTAAATGTACTATATGTATGCCTTTATAAATTTTATTAAAATTGAGTAATGTTTAGCTATTTAAAAGTACACGCTGTGAGCGTAAACGAGTGACATCAACGCATAATATTTGATGCTGAATGTGATCGATGAATGTAGTCATTTTTATATTGTAAAACAAATCCATTTGTGGAGAAAAAAATCATAGTATTTGGGATTGATAAGATTAAACATGGACTTAAAAAAATAAACTTGTTTTAATGAGGTATTATTAAGCAAAATCCAATTCTAAACAAGTTGTAGTTCTTATTTAAATTTACATGTCAGTTGTGGTATTGCCTAATTCTGTCCTTACTTTTTTTAGCACACCCCCGCAGTGTTTCATTTGGCAAAGCAAGACTGTAACACAGGTTCCATAAACTGTCAACCAACTTACCATAAAATTTGCACAAAAAATTTCCTAATAAATGGCAAACATGATCAAATGTCTGGTGTTTACTCATTTATTTCTCATACTTCAGTGTTTAAACCAAAAACATTTTGTTAACAACTGAATGATGTTTCCATGTTTTAAAAAAAGCTGATGAAATGAAGCCCAACTATAGACAATGGTAAACGCCAACTCAGGCAAAAGACCATTAAGCGGCAATTTAATTTGAAATTTTACAGTTCCTACTACATGGAAAAACCTCAGATTACTGACGACTGATGCGCGATGACTAAATTATAAAGTCAACATTCATAACCAAATCTATAACGGGCTACTTATGACCTGGTTGAAGTATGTGCCCTTGACAAAATGATTGTTAAAGAGGATCGGGTCCGAGTGTCTTTTGTGGGAAAGAAGTGTATTGGAAAGCGTTATACTTCTCACTTGTGACTTTACGATCTTTTCTTCCTACTCTCGGCTTTCCCAAAGTCGACCGGTCGGAGTTTCATCTCGGCGAACTGGATGGAGGTCTCGTGGCCCTTCCAGTGGAACCAGTTGACGCCCTGCGGGACGTACAAATATATCCTTGTTAATGTATTGAACCTTATGAAGAAAATATGTTTAAAAAGCTCCCAAGTCAAAATGGCCAAAGGTCAATGAGTTCAATAAGGCCCCATTAAAGCTTACCTAGATGAAGAGCATTGACGACGATAATATTTCTGTACCTTACTGTGATTTTTGTCTCCGTATTTTCCCATCAGGTTGACTCGATGGCAGTTCTTGTACCAGAAGGCGCCCTTGTATGACAGAGCGCAGTTGGTCACGGCGATGTCATTGTCATTGTCAAACGTAGAGAAGGGACGGCCCTGGTGATACGTCATGGAGTCGCCTGACGCGAAGGCAGGAAAGCATTGACAAGTAAGTTTGTTTGCGGCGCATTTACTTTTACACTGACAATTCTACAGCGACAAAAACTGTTCAAAAAGCGTCTGTGACCGTTTGAAATGTCACTTTACGACATAGCCACCTGCAGTCCCGCTGTAAGCGCCGATGTGAATCTTAAAGCGCGTCCTGGGCTCCGCGATGAAGAACTTGTCGTACTGAGCGTAGGCTGAATCTCCGGCGTCTCTCAGGTCCACGCGGAGCACGTACTGGCCAGCAGTCGTGATCTTGTGAAGGTTTCCGAGACCTGGAACGGACAATCGGATCGTCCGTCAACGAGGGAAGTGACTGAACGCATGCGTGAGTGAGAGAAGAAACGTACCCAGCCAGAACTCGTCGTTCACATTACCGAAACCAGCGGTATAGTTCTTCCAGTTCCTGAAGAACTCTAACCCTCCGTTCTGCCGTCTCAAAAAGACCTGAGGAGTACACAGCTTCATGAGAAAATGGTCTGTAAAATGAGCCGGTGTGATTCCGGCAAATTCTCACCATCCATCCTCCACCGTCTGTTTCCATGTCGCAGTAGACCTGGAGGACCTGACTTTCCACTCCTGCCACGTAGATTGTATAGATCCCAGATATGTTCTCCCCATTCAGGAAGATCTGAGCGCAATCTTTGGGGTACTTGTGCAAGTGGCCCACTGAAAACAAAAAAAAGAGATCACCACAGACTTCAGAAACTTTCAGAAATCTGGTAAAAATCCAGTTCAAACTGGTACTTGCCTGTACTGAAGACGGTGGTTATGCGTTGACTTCTCTCAGCTCCCGCGATAGCTTGCAGTTGGACTGAGTACTCTGTGGATCTGGACAGCTGGACCATGTTGTACGAAGAGGCCGTTGGACTCAGCATGACTTCCTGCAAAATCACGCGCAATCAATTTTCCATCTTTTAAATAAGAAAAAGAAAATCTCCACTCTGGGGAGTCATACCCGGGTCGAGCCATCCGCCGCAGAGAAAGTCAAAGAATAACCGCTGACTGCAACCTGCGGGTGTCTCCACGTTAGGGTGGCGGCGTCCGGTTGAATGTTGACAGCTGCTAGATCTCGAGGGGGGTCCACTTCTGTCAACCCAAGGTCAAATTTGAGCTATGAAATCCTCAAAATGACAAAGAAAAGTGAGATTTATCTAATTTCAACTGAAACCTACTCGTGGTGAATTCTGTCAGAGCAGCCACGCTCATCTGCTCCCCTTTGGAGGCGAAAAGTTTAACGGTGTAGCGAGTCCCGGGAAGCAAAGAGGCCATCGTCAACTCGGTTCCAGAAACGCGCTTGGAGATAGGTGATGCTGTGAAACAGTTGACTTTGTACAATCTCACCAAGTGGCAATAAAGATCAAGTCAAGTATTAGAACGAACCTGACTCTGAACTATAAGATACCACGTAATCATCCACCGCGGCTAGCGGTGGTTGCCACTGCAACAGGGCGGAGCTGTCTGTGATGTTAAGGGTTGTCAAGCCCTGAGGTCCATCCAAAGCTACGAGGGAGGACAGACATGAACCCTGTCATTGAACGGCACCTGAGGGAGGTAAGGACTGCGATGTTGCCCCGGATGCGAGGACTCACCAGTTGTTACAACATCGCCACTAGGGTCGCTCTCCTCTAAACCCTTAATGGCCCTGACCGTCACCTGGTACATCTTGCCGGGACTCATGTTGGATAGCACAGCTTCCAGTACGTCACCGTCAACGGTAACGCTCATCGGACTCCCTGTGAACGAGAAAGGATTCACTCAGTCCAGAGTTTCATGTTTTAGGTTACGTCTTAAGTAAGTCCAGAGTCCTTCTATACCTATCTTCAAGTCACTCGTCAATGCAGTATCCACGCTTAAATCATTGAGTTATCCAATCCTGTGTTCTTGTTACCAAGATAAAAACATGAAGCTTACCGCCCTCAAATGGCATGTAGGTGATGTGATAGTTGTCTACCGCCGACTGAGGCGTGGACCAGCGGACCACCGCGGAGGAATCGGTGATGTCGGAGAAACGAAGGCCCTTTGGAGTTGTCAGGCCTGTAGAAAGAGATAAAATGTTTTGGGGGGGAAAATATCCAAGGACAGAATTGGTTCCAGATCAGCAAACCACCACCAGATGGACAAGTATGATTACTATCTGACTGGATCCATAGGTTACTATTAAAAAGTATTGATTGGAGGAGATCCCAGTACCGTAAAGGTTAATCTAGTCCTGAAATGTTAGTAGAGAATCAGAGGATTCATTCCAGAGACATTCCTGAAACGCCAGTGGTTGCAGTTCTAAGAGAGTCCATGGGTTAGCAGAGAATCGATGGACGCCATTCTGACTCCGTTCCAATGGGTAGTACAGAACATCTATATCCAGTTATAAGAGGTCATAGCAAAATCTGTAAGTGGTTAGTATAGAGGGAGAGGATGCAATTTGGAGAGGTTGGTGTAAAATGTTGGATCCATTTCTGAGAGGGAGCACAAGGCTCGAATGAAAGATGGGATTGAAGAGGTCATTGAAACAGAATTGATTTCTTAAAGGGTCACAGACTTAGTCAAAATCAAGGCATATAGTTGTGAGAACCTAAAATGAAAAAGGTCCAGTTCAGAGAGGTTCCAAAAGGTAATACAGAAGGAGTCAGTACTTTTTTGAAAGTTTGAAGAGGTTAGTGAACTCAAGAGTTCAAGAGGTTAAGTCCATATGCACCCATTTGCTCAGAGGTTAGTGTAGAACCAGTGGATCTAGTTCTAAAAAGTTCAAGTACTTAGTTTGAAGCAGTGGATCCAATTACAAAAGCATGGAAGCAATGTAGCTTGTATACCTGTTTGAGCAACACCAAAGATTGGTTGGGAGCGTTGGTCCAATGAAACGCCATAAAGCTCAATTTCGTACTCGGTGCCCGCCACGAGCCCGGTCATCAGCCTGGTTCGCTCGGCGCCGTGGACGCTGTGCTCCTGAGGACGGGATAATCGTTTGCTGTCCCGTAGTTTGACCACAAATCTGTCAAAGAGATCCTCGTCCGCAGTCCACGACACACGGAAACTGTCGGCCGTGATGTCGGAGACAAAGAGATGATCCACCTCGGGTTCTGCCTCTGAGCCACAAAGGAAAGGTGGTCGGTTGGTTCGTCCACTTCTGACCAAGATTTCAGAGGCAAAGATCGGAAGGAGGCGTCCGAGCAGGATGCGAGAGGAAATCAGTCCGGGCAAAAGAACTGAAGATACAATTGGCTTTCTCTCACACTTTAATCAAGGCAGATTCAAGCAGGAGCCAATTTGGTGGGAGGAACCGGGTCACCATGCTTCCTCCCTCCAGCCACGCATTCAAAGGCAAAGAAACAGGCTCCGAGTTAGTTCATGCTTAGTGTTTTCCTTTATCTGATAGTTTTCTTTCTGAGATGCCATGTCGTAACGGAGTAAGAGAATGGCACAATTTTGATTTGCATATCCGGAGTACATTTTGCATTAAACATATAAGAAAACGGGGTTCTAATAGTATCGATAAATGTTGTTTTGAGGTCGTTTTACTATTATACCGAAGAGCCTGAAATGGTGAGTAGAATCAGACGTATTCAGAAGCCCTGAGTCTCAGTATACGTGAAGCATCCCCCTTAACGCAGATGCTTAAAATAGAAGCTCACGCGTTTCAAACCCTGACAAGGAAAACACACTGTCAAATATGAACCCAAACCAACAAGCTGGCTCACATTTGATTTGTGGAGGTGGGAAGAAACGGATGGGAGCGTCACCATGCCCGCCCCCGCAGCTACCCACTAAGAACATGTCAAAGACGCTTGAAAAGAGATGTTAAAAGGGAAAGGATTTAGGATTCACTTTCGTAAATTAATTCAGGCGGAAATACTGTGTGGGAGCCTTAACAGCAAAACATGGCAGATCTGAGTCACTAGCATCTTCCATGACTCAAGACACATGAATCAAGCAAAACAGGCGTTGCCATGTCCAGAGGTTGAAACTTCAGGGCGATCGATGGCGTGCACGGTACAGTGGTACCTTGACTCAAGTTTAATTTGTTCTGTGAGAGGAATTCAAGTGCCATTCATCTGCAGAAAATGCCTGAACAAGTGTAGGCATCCCAGTTCACATTTGGCGGGCACCTGTAGGTCAAGGTACCACTGCGGTTCCCCAGCCGAGGGTGCGGCGCCCCCGCTGTCGGTACCTGTGACGGCCACTGCGGTGAGGGGTCGAGAGAGGAGCCCTGCCTTCGACACCCCCGTCACCCTGACCTCATAACCTATGCCGGTGATGAGCCCCCATACATCCAGATGGGTCTGGTTTCCTGGAACCGAGAATTGCCGAGGCTCCAGAAGCCAGCCCGAGTCGGTCACCGCAACATTAAAGTGGCTGAAAGTGCCGGCGTTGGGCGCCGATTCCTCCCGCGTCTGCCGCTGCTTCACCCCCCACGAGACGCGGAAGCCGAAGGGAGTGACGTTGGAAATGGTCAGGTTTTCCACTTTGGGCAAAGGTGCTGGATGAAGGGGGGCAGTTGGTTTTAGATATGTGGGCAAAGATCTGTCTGGCTACTGTTGACTAACAAGTAGTTGAGAACGGGTAAAGTTACTAAGGTACCTGTGACGCCGTGGACTAGCGTGGAGGGAGTGCGGCGGCCGTGAGAAAAGCCATAAACCTCTACGTTATAGCCTGTGGCGTCCATTAGGTCGGAGAAGGTAACATTCACGGCGTCGCCGGGGAGACTGACCTCCCACGGCTCCGACTGTTGGTCGGCATCACTGACTCGCACAACCAAGCCGTCAAAGTGGCCGGACGCGATACTCCAGCTCACACTGAGGTTATGCGGACCGCTAGACTGAACGGTTACAGGCCCCAACAGGGGGGCATCCTCTGAACACAAAGAAAGAACGTCCCGATTAAAACCTATTAAAAGTAGACCAGTTTTGTACGAAATATGTGTGAAACACAAGAAAAGAAAATGATCTGTTAAGCTGGTAGAATTATTAAGACATGCCACAGAGATTTCTCCATTAACGTGGATGGGCGAGGAGGCAAACCGTTTGGTAGCTGAGTAAACATACGTAAACAGACAACTGCTACATTTGGTGAACTACCCAACTCTCGAGCTACTGCTTCTGAAAAAAAATGAATGCGAACGACGTCGCTTCCCGTGTGTCTCGCCCATTAGAGAGGCCTACCTGTTGTAGCAACAGCAAAAAGCGGCGGCGTGTTGCGGCCGCCGGCACTGGCGTACAGCTTTATGTCGTAGCGTGTACGAGCTTTAAGGCCGGCCATGACCGTGGAGCGCGCGTTGCCTGGCAGGGCCTGACCCATCGCCTGCGAGGGCAAAGCAGACTCTCTGACTTCTACGACAAAGTTATCAAACACCTTGGCACCCGCCTGCCACGTCAGAGACACTCTGTCTGAGGTAACGTTAGCAACAACTAGCCGGGACAAATCGGGCTCTTCAGCTATAAGGGGGAGAAAGAGATATATATCATTTAGAAACTAAAACAACATCCATTTGACTTTGGAAGCACAAGTTAGACAACGGCAATGTCGCCCCTGCGAAGTCGTTTTAAGCCAATAGCAGGCCACATAGACAACTGCGCTAAATAGTAAGTTGATTTCCTCTAGAGAGCCCCTTTAAGTTA
This sequence comes from Stigmatopora argus, assembly GCF_051989625.1. Lineage (NCBI taxonomy): Eukaryota > Metazoa > Chordata > Actinopteri > Syngnathiformes > Syngnathidae > Stigmatopora > Stigmatopora argus. The sequence continues at coordinate 3,808,771 of NC_135402.1, forward strand.
ACATAACTTATTAGGAGTTTTATCTTTTACAGTGTAACTGATAAGCCTCAAGTGACTAGGTAGTTCAAAGACAAATCAAATACTTCGCAGGGACGACAACATGAAATCGTTCAAAAAAATCCCACTGCCGATGATTAAAAAAAAAAAAGAACCTGAAAATACCTGTGGTCGCAACAACACTGATGGCACTCGTTCGGGTTCCTTTGTACGTTCCGTAGAGGTAGGCTACATAGTCAGAGCTGGACCGCAGCCCCGACACCTCGTGTGCCGTCACAAGGCTGGACAAGTTATATTCCCTTGGCTCCAACAGCCAATCGGAATCAATAATCTCCAGGACAAAACCGTCCAAGCGGCCCTCGGTGTGGTTCCAGACTACCGAGAAGCTCTCGAATGTCACGTTCGACACGGAAAGTTGGCCGAGCAAAGGCTGACGCGCTGAAGGGAGAGACCACCGTTAGACATTTTGGACTTGATTTACTAATAGCCACAGTGGACACTATTTTTTTTCGTGCAAAATCTAAGACTGTCATTTTTCGGGGGTCATATTTTAAAGAAGGTTTTGTGCTTTAGCTTTAACAAATAGTTTTTTACGATGCACAAAGAAGGAAACAAGAAAAAAAAGCATAATTCAGCATATTAACACCAAAAAATGGTGGAAATAACAAATTCCATCCAATGAAAGCATGCTCAGAATTCTAGCCGTGCACTAAGTCTCATTCCAAGACTCATGAATGCTTTTAACATCCTTAGCTAATGTTAATTTACGCCGTTTGTTGCCAAGTGGTTATGAGAACAAAAGATAGCGAGTCAAGGCACTGCGGACGTACGCCAATACCTGTGGAGGCTTCGGCATACAGGGGCTCTAGGAAGACGCCCCGGTAGAGGGGGTACAGGCCAACCATGTAGCTTGTGTTGGCGTCCAGGCCCCAGAGGCCGAGGCTAACTGCTCCGCCCGACACACTAAGGTTTTGGCTCTGCACCGTATTGTCCAAGTTTGTTACCTCCACCACAAAGCCGTCGAAGTCGGCGCCCGAGGGGCTCCAGGATGCTACGAAGCCGTTCCACGTTACATCGGAGAGGGTGAGGTTGGCCACCGAGGGCCTCGCCGCTTCTGCTGGGTCATACAAAACCAACGTGGAAGGTGGCTCAGAGCTAGCAAAACCACAGAAAATAAGATATCGGGATCAGCAGACAAATGTTCGTGCATCGTGAAGAGGAGCAAATGACCTTTCGATAAGCTACAGACACCCTGCACCGTCTGGGTAAGGTTAGCAATTTTAGTTAGTGTCCTCCAATGCAGTGTTCAATAGTTTTTTTAGGTACCAAAAATAATCATTTACCCTGTTAAACCCTAAGGGTTAAACAAGTCGGCAAACAGAAAGTTCCTGGAACTCTAAAGAGAATCGCAAAGTGAGTGGAAAAAAGCTAAAAGCTAATCTGAACTCATTGAAGGTTTTAACAACTCCAACGCTGCAAGAAGTCAGGGAACATGAGAAAATAGTCTGAGACAAGATTTTGTGGCAGCGATGTGGAAGAGAAACCTGAGAGCATCAAGTAGTGCATTGGGCGCACTGTCAACTGCACTTCTCCTGTCCCAGGAATGAAGATCCAAGAAACAGGAACATCCAAGAGGAACTCAATAATCTCCATTCAACTTTCAACACATATAAAGTTAATCAATGCTCAATAGAGCCTGCAGGGAAGTGGTAGTCTGAGGTGGTGCCCCCGCCTTCAGTAGATCAACCTACCCGTGGTTGCAGCCAGAGTGACCGGCGAGCTCATCTTGTGGCCTCGCTCGGCCGTCAGGGTCACGGAGTAACTCGTCGCCGGCGTCAGGTCGGTTAAGACGAATGTAGTCTCAGAGCCCGGGATCTCGCTCTCCTCCACTTGCCCGTCTCTTGAGACGTACACTAAGCGGTATCGCGATACTCTGGCGTCTGGCTTCTTCCACCGGATCCCAATTGATGTCGCCGTGGACTCTGTTTGCTCCAGACCTTGAGGATTATCCAGGTCTAAGGGGAAACAATCAGTGATGATACCTGTTCATCTTACTACAGAATGAAGAAGTTTAGCACTGACCCGTTGCTGAGTTTATGATGGCCGGTAGGCTTTCCCGCTCATTCTTCATGCCGGTCACTCCGATCCCGTACTCTGTTCCTGGGCTCAGCCCTGGTCAACCATCACATCGACTAGTTTAGAGATGTCTAACTCTACTAAATCCAGCCTTTCTGGGATTTAAAAGCAGGTGTACATCCCAAACTCTCCCGGCCCCTCCAGAAAGATTTCTGTCGCTACAAGAAAAAACTTTAATCCTTGGGTGCGGCGAATGATCATGGCCAGCTTTCCCCGTCGCAATCGATGGCAGCCAATGAGTATAATGAGTGCCATTAAACGGTTATAACAACGTCGACACCCTTGAACCAGTCAGAAGAACATGCAGTACATTCATTACCTGCGATTGTGGCCGTCGTAGTTTCTCCGAGTCCTCTTGGAAAAACTTCCTCGCCATGGGCTGCCCCAGATAGCGGGCTGTATTTCACGCGATAGTGGTCCACTTGGGCTTGACTGTTGCGCCACCTCAGGGTGATGCTGTTTTCTGTCTGCAGTGTTGCCAGCAGCTCCCTGGGGGCATCCAGTGCTTCACACAATACAATCATCGTCATATTAGTCCCATTCAGGTAGGACTGCCATTGTGACTGTCATTTTGGCCAGTTTTGCAGATAACGATCTTTCAACTAAGCGGGATAAGCAAACCTGTAGTAAAAGTGGCGTTGGCCGGTTCGCTGCTGAAATCACGGATGCGCGACACAAGCGTCACTGCGTACTCCGTGTCAGGCTTCAGGCCATCCAAGCTGTGCTGCTTGTCGGGTGGAAAAATCTCCACTTTGGCACCCTCAGAGGAGGCTTTGCTTGGTTTGTAAACCAGGGTCACTCGCTCCATCTGGGCCACCGGTTCAGACCAGCTGATTAGTGCCGAGGAGTCGCTCACGTCCAGCACTTGAAGCTGCCGTGGGGCGTCAATGTCTGAAAAGGAAAAGGTCACACCGGATAAAAAAAACCGATTCCATGATTAAAATGTGCCTGTTCATGTCTTGAGATGTAAAATAAGCGTGACTTTGACGTCATGTCTCACTACACAGCAGGATTAAATGTCGGGAAAGCTATGAAGTCATTCCAAGATCTTTTTCTGCATGCTTTGAGCCAACGACATCAAGAACATGAGCATTCACAGTCCGTCCTCCCAGTCAAATCGTATCTGCAAATCTGCTGAGGACCTCTACTGAAATGTCTTTTAGAAATAAAATCAATTAAAAAAGTACTTACTAGTTGTGACCTGTTCAATCACCGGTGGTCCCATGGTGTTGTTTTTTATCATCCTGAGAGACACCTCGTACAGCTGCCCCGGGCCAAGACCCAACTGGAGAAAGTGTTTTTTAGAGGAAGGAACTGTGTTCACGACCTTTCCGTTTTCTTCTTTCTTCAAAAAAAAAAAGATAAACAAGCACAAGTCAGATGTCAGGATGGACATTAAGAAAAAAAAACAACAACAGTAAAAACTGTAAAGAACAGTTAGCTTAAACAATCCAACTATTAGACGTTTCAAAGACTTGGTCATACCCTCAAAAGTCTTTGAATTGGCTTCAAACCCTCTTCGTCTTGACTTATATTTAAGTCTCGATTGTTTTGGTTTTGAGTCAGTTATGAATTTTAAAAATCTTGGTACATTTAAGTCCTCTGCTTGACTTGATTTTATTTAGTCTGGACTATGGTGCTTCACTGCACATCAGTAGTTTCTGGCTCAGATTCTACACAGCTCCTTTTCACAACATCTTAACTTTGTTCCATTATTTTCCACACTGGGGACAAAATTAAACATGTGTTGTACTGACCAGAAAGTTCCAGGAAAATGTCCTGGCTTAGCACTTCGCGCTCGTGAAAAGCCGGGAAAGCCTTCAAACGGGACCCACCGTGTTACGGAAGTAGATCTCCCAGCCATCGAAGGGAAAGTTTGGTTGCTCCCACGCAACCTCAACGAAGTCCTCCTTTACAGACTTGAATCGTAAACCTTGCGGCCCTGGAAGGGCTGTTGGGATTCAAACCATAACCGTCAGAGAACCAGATTGCCATTTCTGGAAACAAATATGGGCGCATTTTTGGTTACCGGTCGCCGTCTTGCCGCTGACTGGCACGCTTCTCTTGTCATTCAGAACAGCATACACATTAATAAGGTACTCTAAGCCAGGTTCCAGCCCTTGGATCGTGGCGCTGGTTCGGTCTCCGGAGACGGTGAAGTCCAATGGTGTCCCACCGGGCTGAGTGGGCACGTACGTGATGAGGTATTCGGTCACCAGCATGTCGTTTCTCCAGGATAAGTCCACCGTCTCCGGGGTGACCTCACCCACTGTCAGATTCGTTGCAGGGGACACTGGAAAAAAGGAAAGGTTTGAAGTTTCTCATGGTCCAGTGCACACGAGCTAATGGGAGCTCCAGAGAAACATCTGGAAGTAGTGAAAGGCAGCGAGAGAGATGCCAAAATGTCCTTACTTCAATATCTTATTGGAGAATAAGTGTGGAATGAGTTTAAAAGGACTTTTAACCTACTGTTGAGGTAGGAATATATTGCAGTGGCTCTCACACTGGAAGGAGACATAAATTGGGGGTGGGTCAAATAATTTGCTATAAATTACATGGTGTCATTTGGGGAAAAAGGGTGCATACCAACATATGGCGACCGCAGTGCCAATAAAACGAGTTACTCTTCCTACCTTAACCCTTTAAGTGACCATTTTTGTAATTAAAAAAAAGAAGTTTGTGGAACCGTAATCTATTATGGACAAATTCCGAGAGTTAGCTCACCTTCAGAGCAGTCATTTCTGATGTATCCCTCATCGCAAACACACCGTCCCTCCACGCAGCTTCCTCTCTCGTGGCACCTGTCGGGGCAGCTCTGCTCGGCGCAGGTCTCCCCTTCGTACCCGCTTTCGCACTCGCACCTTCCCTTGACGCATCGCCCCCTGTTGTTGCACTTGTCTGGACAGGTAAGCCGGGAGCAGTCGGGCCCAGCGTAGCCTTCCCGACAGACGCACGAGCCATCGTCGCAGCGGCCACGACCCAGGCAGTCGTTGAGGCAGGCCTTCCGACCGCAGTCCTCCCCGGCGAAACCTTCGTCACACACGCACTGTCCGTCCAGGCAGCGTCCGCGCTGTAGACAGTCGCGGGGGCAGCTCAGCAGGGCGCAGTCGGCGCCGGTGAAGCCGGCGTGGCACACGCAGAGGCCCTCGATGCACTCGCCTCGACCGTAGCAGTTTGACGGGCAGACTCTGATGCTGCAATCCTCGCCGGCGAAGCCTTCCTGGCACACGCACTGTCCGTTGACGCAGCGCCCCCTCTGCAGGCAATCGTTGGGGCAAGAAACTTCACCGCAATCGTGCCCTCGGAAGCCCGCGTCGCAGGCGCACCAGCCGTTGACGCACTGGCCCCGGCCTTGGCAGTCGTTGGGACACGCCAACTGGCTGCAGTCGTCGCCTTGATAGCCGGCGTCACACACGCACATCCCGTTGAAGCAGGAGCCCCTGCCGTTGCAGTCGTAGAGGCAGGTGAGGCGGGAGCAGTCGTCGCCGGCGTAACCCGCAGCGCAGGCGCAAAGGCCGTCGACGCAGAGGCCATTACCGTGGCAGTCGCCGGGACAGACGGGCAGCCCGCAGTCCTTACCGGAGAAACCTGGTTCGCAGTGGCAACTTCCGTTGACGCAGAGCCCGTGACCTAAGCAATCTTTGGAGCAGAGCAGTTGGGCGCAATCCAAACCGGTCCAGGGGTCCTCGCAGATACATTTGCCGCCCTTGCAATGCCCGCGATCTCGGCAGTTTTTGGGACAATCGGGCTCGCTACAGTTTGATCCTTTCCAACCTTCTTCACAGGTGCAACCGCATGTCTCCACGCTGTATTTGCCGTGAACGCCGCACAGAGTGTCGGGCATGACGTTTCTTGCCGCCTGCGCGCTACAACAGAAGCCCTCCTCCCCGCCGCCGGATCGACTCCTCAACGCCAACACTTCGCCCTCCAGCGTCTCGATGCGGCTCAACAGGTCTTGGACGCGGAGCTGGTCGGCATCGCAACCGCACGCCCCGCGTGGGATATTGATGCGGTGCGTGAAGACGATCTGGCTCTCACCGTCTGTGGAAAGGCGGCTTTCAGAGTCGACAGCAGATTCCGCTGACGCCGCGCTTTCTGCGGCGTCCACGTCTACGGAGCACAGATGGCCGGCCGGGACGTTGATGTTGTAGACGTGATTAAAGACCACGGGCTGGCGGTCGGCTCTGGTCGAGGTGACGTTTTGTTCCAGGGGGACCTGGCGACGATGCCGGAGGGTCTTTTTCACTAGGCCGGGGGCAGTGGAGCCCAACAAGATGCTCACAAGGAAGCAACGCACTAAAGATCTTGTGGCCATGACGCCTTACGTTGAGATTGTGATGCAGGTTGATCTGGAATAGAAAAGGAATTGTGTATTGGTCATTATCGATTCATAAAACAACTTTGTGTTCAACGTTTAAATTCCTATTGTAGCATAACGATACTGACATTGTTGTCTCCATCTGACACTCATTATGGACAATACAGTTATTTTTGGAGTATGCGACAGTATCAGATTTGAAATTGTGGTTGATGTGTTTTCAGGATTGTGGCGCTTTACAACTGCTGTAAACCAAACCACTTGGCAAACATATTGCCTACGTGGAACTACCTCTCTACAGAAATCTAGGACAGCAGAACATTTTCAATGACTTTTGCCAGGTAGAGTTGTGTACCAAAATGCATAGACTTTCCAACATAACCAGACTGAATAAAAACTAGTAGGGTTTTTTTTGGCCACGAAAACAAAAGAAACACAAAGTATGTGGGAGGCAATTATACAACTCTAGGGCTAAAGCAAACTCAGGTGCAGGCTGTTGTCCAGAATCACCCAAGAAAAATGTCCAAAATGACGACTCCATGAGGCTAATGCATAAAAAAACAGACGTGGGGCGGCTCGACTTCAGTAAGCTAAAATCCAGAGATGGCTTTTACTTCCCACACTCTGGCAGACGGATGGGAACTTTCCAGCCTGGAAATGGGAAAGCGGGAATGTTGCAGCCTCCATCTTTGGAGCTCAGCTCCGGGACGGACGATTTGTCCGATCGGCCTGGTGTCCCTTTCAGATTGATTTTTGAAAGTGATAAAATCGCATCTGAGCTTGTGTGCTCTAATTTGTCGGATTGCATCTGGAAGTCATTTGGTTGCCGTTTAGTAGGGGGGCTACGCTGCACCTCGTTAACAGATTTGCCTGATTGCAGTTAAATATTTATTCCAATGGCAATAAATTCCTGTTCCTGTGCAAGGTCTGGAAAAGAACAATGCTGTTAAAGTGGCTGAAAATGGAGGACAAAACGGGTAACAAAACACAAAACATGCACAGGAGATCAAGACCACAACATTTGGTTGTGAAGTGAGATGAGTTCTGAATCCAATGTTATAAAAATAAATATAACATTTGCGAGTCAAAGCAAAAACACAAAATAAATCTGTTCTTATTTCAGAAAGGTAATATCTGTCATCACTGAATGCCCTTTGAGCTTAGGGGTTCCAACCGTAATTTGATACAGTGGTGATGCTGTGTAGTCATCGGAGAAGAACATATGAAAGATGGAATGCTTCTCTATAGACTTTAAAAAAAACAAAAAAACGTGATGACTGCTCCCACAGCGCTTTGTAAGGGGGTCGTGAGGAGGGAATCCATACAGAAGGAGATGATCAAAAACAGCTGTTTCATGACCTACTGTCGTGTTATAGAATACACAACCAATACTTGCCAGAAATCAAGAATATGCGCTTTATAAAAATATTCAGTACTGGCTTTTGGGCTAAGTTTTAATTAGGCTGGATGCTGTTGTAAAAAAACAAGCACCTGTTGCACTTCTCTAGATAATGATTGACACCCGATCAAGTGATGTCTGATCGTCTTTCCGCTGTGAATTTAAATGAGTTTGTCACTAGTAGAAATCCTATCCATTTAAGAAAAATAAATCATCATTCGTACACGAAAGGGTTAAAAAAAAAAAAACAGTTCAAGACACGTTCCTAACAAAAAGAGGATCAAAGTCTACACTTAAAAATCACACTAAACCAGATTGAGTCTTCATTTAAGCAGTGTTAATGGGCTCAAAGGCTGAAGTGCTCTACCAGGGACACACCAAAAAAGAAGAAATGGGACAGAAATTGGAGCCTATTACCGTGCATGTATGTATATACTATATATATATATATATATATGTGTGTGTGTATGTGTATGTGTGTGTATGTATGTGTGTGTGTATGTATGTGTATGTGTGTGTGTGTATGTGTATATGTATATATATATATGTATATATATATATGTATATGTATGTATGTATGTATATATATATATATATATATATATATATATATATATATATATATATATATATATATATATATATATATATATATATATATATAAATATTGAAAGTACAAAACATATATTCACCTACTTTTAGATTTTATTTGTCAAATACTGCAACCCATTTAAATAGTTCAGTTTGGAGAGATAATGTACATTGAAAACAGTTGCATGAATTTTTAGAACCCACTCGCACATCAATTTGACAAAAATAGTGCATTATGTTGCAACTCGCGATGGCCGGACCATCAGCTGACGTCTCCCGTCACGAAATTACAGAAAGAAATCAAAGCAATTGATTTTTTTCTTTGTAAAGCGTGAAACACATGCTGTCTTACCCTCACACGTGTCCGGTGGGAGGAAAAGATGAGAACATCTTGCAGCTAGCCTACGGGGGGCTCCTCCGTCTTCCTGCTCGGCGACTGATGCAGAAATAGAGATAGGACGGCGAGCGAGAGAAACAGAGAAGAGAGAGAGAGAGAGAGAGCAAATGAGTGAAAGGCGTTGAAAAGTGAGGTCAGAAAAGCCCTGCCCCCTTTTTTCACATCTCACTGACTGAGGCGAATGTCATGATTTCCTTTTATTGCCACTACTGTCCTTCATTAGGCATAAGCTATGTTGTGGTGAGGGTAGAAAAATGTATCTGGTGTTTCTATGAGAAATAGGGCCGGAAAATATGTATAAAATGTAAAATCCTTTAGTGTGTGCAGAAGAGTTTCACAACCACTTTAAGTAACTCCGAAAAATGTAATGAGTGGCTTTGTTGATTTTTCTTTGCATTGCTGCGGATGGCAGGGAATCAATGAGCGCTGCCTCCGCACGACGAGCTTTAATGGAGTCGCTCTTTCGGCCAATTTTTAACCGCACAGGCGTTCCTGGGAATTGTGACGGATCCAGCAGCTCGTGCGGTCGAAGGGCGGAAAACACAAGGATGGGAAGATGGTGACGTCAGACTTGGCCTGTACAGAAGCTGCCCACGTCAACGTTAACTACATGTTAGCTCATTGACGGCCATATTGGAGAGTGTTTGACGGGCCTAGAAATTTTAGATGCGGATCAGGCCCGATTTTTATTTATCTGTTATTATTCTTAAGTATTAATTCATTAGCTTACATTGACGTCCAATCCACTTGGTCTTCAATTGTTGTTAATGGCAGAGTTAAATGGAAATTCAGGCTTTAAGGGGTTAATTTGAGAAGACTTAAACGGAGTGCACTCTTAATGCAACAGTTCTAATCAGCTGGTTTGCATTTGCACAGAAGACAATTTTAAAAAGAGGATTTATATGGCGGGGGGGGGGGCATATAAATCCTCTTTTAATCAACTGTTCAATTGGTCAGAAAGGACAGATTAAGTGGATTTGTCGCTTTTCATTGCAGGATGGCCAACAAATGTAGTATTTAGTAAAGTAGTATTCAATGTCAGATGCAATTTGGAAAAGGGAGCTGAATTTGGTTCCCAGTGTTGGGGGGGAAAGCAACAAACTACACTATTTCCTGACTTGTTCACCTAAAGAAGCACAAAAAGTCTAGGTCAAGGGTGTCAGACTCGGGTTGGTTCGCGGGCCGCTTTAACGTCAACTTGATTTCACGTGGCCAGGACCATTATAGATATAATATTTAGATTTTTTTTAATAAATGGATTAAAAGAACTGGATTAAAAACCCTGAATATTCAGTTTTTTATAGATCTAAAAAAAAAATGTTTATTTTAGCTTTTTTACTAATATATTTTTAGATTTTACAAAATGATTTTTGAACTAAAAACACAGAAAAAATGGATTAAAAAATGACAATTATTGATTTAAAAGGGGGAAAATCAGGAAATTTAATACACATCTATAGTCTTAATTTTAATTTGATCCTAAAACAGAAAGTTGGCACTCATGATTTACTTTTCCGGGCCACACAAAATGATGCGGCGGGTCAGATTTGGCCCCCGGGCCGCCACTTTTACACCTGTGCTCTAGGTGAAAGTTGAATCAACAGGGATTGGGTCGGTGTCGGTGGGGGCAGCTTTTGGTTCAAGTCATCCAGCACCGACCGAGCTGACAAAGTTGAACCAGCGGGGGTTGTGCTGCAAGACGCACCTGACAGCAATCCACTAATTGCACTTGCAGGACACTAGTATTGTGGAAAGCTTTGCTCTTTAGAGGTTGAAGCCAAAGCACTCACTGTGGCCCTTATTTTAGTCTGCCCAGCCCTGTTAAATAAATGCCTAGTCTTATGGGATGCTACATTTTCCTTCATATGTCCAATGCTTCAATTTCTTCGAGGCGGTCGCTTGCTCTTCAATGGTCAAAAGTTTGCGCTTTGATGGCCCATGTTTGAAATAGGTCCCAAAAAAAAAGTCTTCAACTGGCTGCTTAGTGTTTTCCAAAGCATTCAGCATAGACATAGGTGACAAAGTTGAATCAACGGGGGTTGGGTCGGTGTCGGTGGGGGCAGCTTTTGGCTCAAGTCATCCAGCACCGACCGAGCTGACAAAGTTGAACCAGCGGGGGTTGTGCTGCGAGACGCACCTGACAGCAATCCACTAATTGCATTTGCAGGACACTAGTATTGTGGAAAGCTTTGCTCTTTAGAGGTTGAAGCCAAAGCACTCACTGTGGCCCTTATTTTAGTCTGCCCAGCCCTGTTAAATAAATGCCTAGTCTTATGGGATGCTAGGTTTTCCTTCATATGTCCAATGCTTCAATTTATTCGAGGCGGTCGCTTGCTCTTCAATGGTCAAAAGTTTGCGCTTTGATGGCCCATGTTTGAAATAGGTCCCAAAAAAAGTCTTCAACTGGCTGCTTAGTGTTTTCCAAACCATTCAGCACAGACATAGGTGACAAAGTTGAATCAACGGGGGTTGGGTCGGTGTCGGTGGGGGCAGCTTTTGGCTCAAGTCATCCAGCACCGACCGAGCTGACAAAGTTGAACCAGCGGGGGTTGTGCTGCGAGACGCACCTAACAGCAATCCACTAATTGCACTTGCAGGACACTAGTATTGTGGAAAGCTTTGCTCTTTAGAGGTTGAAGCCAAAGCACTCACTGTGGCCCTTATTTTAGTCTGCCCAGCCCTGTTAAATAAATGCCTAGTCTTATGGGATGCTACGTTTTCCTTCATATGTCCAATGCTTCAATTTATTCGAGGCGGTCGCTTGCTCTTCAATGGTCAAAAGTTTGTGCTTTGATGGCCCATGTTTGAAATAGGTCCCAAAAAAAAAGTCTTCAACTGGCTGCTTAGTGTTTTCCAAAGCATTCAGCACAGACATAGGTAACAAAGTTGAATCAACGGGGGTTGGGTCGGTGTCGGTGGGGGCATCTTTTGGGTCAAGTCATCCAGCACCGACCGAGCTGACAAAGTTGAACCAGCGGGGGTTGTGCTGCGAGACGCACCTGACAGCAATCCACTGATTGCACTTGCAGGACACTAGTATTGTGGAAAGCTTTGCTCTTTAGAGGTTGAAGCCAAAGCACTCACTGTGGCCCTTATTTTAGTCTGCCCAGCCCTGTTAAATAAATGCCTAGTCTTATGGGATGCTACGTTTTCCTTCATATGTCCAATGCTTCAATTTCTTCGAGGCGGTTCGCTTGCTCTTCAATGGTCAAAAGTTTGTGCTTTGATGGCCCATGTTTGAAATAGGTCCCAAAAAAAAGTCTTCAACTGGCTGCTTAGTGTTTTCCAAAGCATTCAGCATAGACATAGGTGACAAAGTTGAATCAACGGGGGTTGGGTCGGTGTCGGTGAGGGCAGCTTTTGGCTCAAGCCGTCCCGTTGTGGGGGTTGTGCTGTGAGAAGCACCTGACTCCAATGCACTAATTGCACTTGTAACATACAGGAGTTGCAGAAAGTTTTCTCTTTAGAGCACCAGTGTCAAAGTGGCGGCCCGGGGGCCAAATCTGGCCCGTCGCATCATTTTGTGCGGCCCGAGAAAGTAAATCATGAGTGCCGACTTTCTGTTTTAGGATCTAATTCAAATGATTATAGATTATGTACATTACATTTCCTGATTTTGCCCTTTTTAAAAACAATTATTGCAACTTTTTTAATCCAATTTTCTTCTTTTGTATTTTTAGTTCAAAATGCATTTTGTAAAATTTAAAAATAAATATTTAAATATTTTCCATTTTCCACTTAAAAATATATTTTGTTTCCATTTGAAATAAAAAAAACATGTTTAAAAGACATTTTCCATTACTAAGAGAAAAAAAAAAAGCTCAAATAAACATTGTTTTAGATCTATAAAAACGGACTATTTAGGCCTTCTGATCCAGTTCTTTTAATCCAATTTAAAAAAAATAAAAATCTAGATATTAGATCTAAAATGGTCAGGCCCACATGAAATGGAGTTGACGTTAATGCGGCCCGTGAACCAACCCGAGTTTGACACCCCTGCTCTAGAGCATGGTTTATAGAGGTGCCATATTGGTAACTAATATTAAGACATTAAATTGAGAAACAGCTGGCGGGGAAATACGCACAGAGCAGGAATAAGGACGCCAACATGAACTAATAAGGACCTATTTTGTGTTTAAAGCGCTGAAGAATTATCGGCAGGAGGCACCTTAATGATGGCTCCAAGATGTGAAGTGTTTGTTTAGGACTTTGGCTCGGCCTGCGTTCCTCATTAAGATGGATGGACGATTTTTGTTGCCAGTCACAGTAAAGTGGAAGAGCAAGTGGGTCGTAGGGACGAGGATTTTCCGAAAACAAGGTTTTTCAGTGGACCTCGTATAGTAGTCATGAATAATATACTTGGCTTGAACATTTTCGGTTAAAATAACAATGTTCAGGCCCGGTTTTTAATGCCAGGGATGATGTTACAATAGTCTGGCTACCGAAGGCCTCGCCATGTAAACCCGTCTGCGTTAATTTAAACAACGTTGTGTTAACGTTCCCAACATCAGCAAGAATTATGATCGAGAATTGCACAGAATGTAATCAGAAGTTTCCTGTAATATCTCCAAATATATACTCATATTGTACCGTATCGCAATACTAGCCTGGATTTTTCTTGAATTTTTGCTGTCGCTTGACCTTTGTTCTTAGATCTGAAAAGTTTCAACTCTGTATTATTGTTGATTGTAGGACAGTGTTGAACAGTAAGTAACAGGTAAATCCTAAATTCGAACATTTTGACAACAAATCAAGAATTCTCATGTTAAACTAATAGTACACACAAATCAAATGCTTACTTACATTAATCTGGCTGTGAATGTAAATTCTTATTCCTCAAGATGGGGAGCCACGCCCCCAAAAGGTCCAGAATGAGAGGAGGGGCTCGCTGTTCTGTCCCCGGAGGTTTCCCCTACATTTTTTGGGGTTTCCGGCAAAGCTGATCCGTGAGCGGCCATCGCCTCTAGGAGCAAATTGAACTGAACTAGGTTTGGAGGGATTTTTAAAAAAATCAATAGTCCTAATAAGGCAACAAATGGGTCACTTTGGTGAACACAATTTTACGAGCTATGTGTTAATGAAGTCCCTTACCGTGTCTTTGATGAGCATTTTTTCAAAAGGTGCTAAAAATGGCTATTTTCAAGACGAATTTTGAATAAACTATCACCACCAAAACTTTCACTTGAAGGGGAGCACTCACCTAACCCTTTCAAACAACCCAGAAACACTTTTCTGTCAGGCACCAACTGTCTTTGTCGCTGCTGAAAAACACAGAAACGAGAGCATGGTTTATCCTCGTTGACAAAGGCGCAGTAAATTGGAATATTTTATCAAGACTTTTGAGGATGAATAGGACATATGTTAAATGGAGCAGGGTGCGAGGGAGCTGCCAGTATCCTGTTTTTAATTATGTATCGACAGCACCTCGGGGGCTGGCCTGCTTTTCGCAAACGGGTCAGAGTCGGAGAGGATTAAAGGCAATAGGAAGTCGGCGGCGAGGATTGTGGAGTAACTTTTAATATGTCGAAAAGTGCAAATTGTCACCCCCATTCTAAACTAAAAGCAAAAGGTAACCAACCAAACTGGAACTGTCACTACTAGAATCGATAATTCCATCAAAGCGGAAAAAATGCCAAACAATATAACATGTTCAAGCTTATCAAACTTTATTTCAGACTGCATTTTTTTTTTCCTTATGCGGTAACACCAAATATCAACAGCTTAATACTTGTATGGCTCTTTAAGGTACACAAATAGAATAAAAATACCCTGTTTAAATCGTACAACTAATGCAAAGTGCGCAAAAAATCTAAGTTGCTTCTAGTCAACTGCATTGTAAGCGTTTTTCTTCAGTAGTGTAAAGGGTTAACATTCAGATTCTAGGGGAATAAATATGATGGTACTTTATAGATGGGCACTTGATTATTATTATTTTTTTTATATCTTCTGATGCTAGCAGTGACCGTCGTATTCACATACACAATTTACTACAAGACACAAACAGCAGCTCAAGTTTAAATAACCATTTGGCAACCTATGTAGAGGCATAAAAGACACAAATAAAACACCTTGCAATACAACATGGAGGTAATATTTGAGTTTGGCATGACACAAAAGGTTATTACTGTGTATATTTTGTGTTTTCTCACGTGTAATGTTACGGGCGGCATGCTCCTTTTTCTTCAGCTAAGAGTATAAATGCACATAGAGCACAATTTCATCAAATGCATCGGCTTCACAAGCATATTTATACAGTAAAAGTTCAAAAGCTGCTCGGCGCAATGTAAACAAAGGCGAAATAAGTCACGCGTGACCCCTGTAAAACCCTTCAAATGTCATATTGCACTCGAGAAGGACTCGCGCCGCGTGGAATGGAATCGAATCTGGCCTGTTTAAACCATCTTCAACAACAACAAAAATATTAAAAAATTGATATCATAGATATAGAATTAATAGCGTATTCGATAATACTATTCTTATTATAACAGCTTGTGCGTGTCCACACGGCTATAAATATTTTATATATAGATTTATGATATGAAAAATATATATTCATATATTGCTATAAAGACTACGCTGAGGAACAATTTGGGAAAGTTAGGTTGAGTGACATTTTTAAGGTGATTACTAATGAATTGGCTTGGTGATTAATAAATGTAGTTAGTGATTAGATTTTTGAGGGGGGCAATAATTGGAGGGATTTTTTAAATTTCTGTTTCTATTTCTTTTTTTCTCCACAATTTCCTTGGTTCTCCTTTTCAGTAGTTGAAAATATGATAATGTCAATATTTGAAAGCTTTATAAAACCATTATACACTTGAAAAGTAGGGGAGAACGAGGTTGATTGTCACCTATATTGGCAATGACAATCAAAATTGCGCCAATAAAAAATAATTAAAATCTACATTGTTTTTACTGTTGCGTGTCACAACAATTGGGGTCAGGTCATTTTTTACAAATTAGGTCTTCACATTTTTGTGTTTCGTTGTGTTGAACCAACATTGTAAATGTGTTTGAATATAATGGTAACATTACCATAGTATTCTTGTTACTGGTCCTTATTTGTGAGAATAAATCATCGCCCCAAAATCCCTGTAATAAAATGAATTACAACTAAGCTCAGACATGTTAAGACTTAAACTTGTGACAACCAACCCTTGATCTCACCTACAGGATTTTGAATAATTTATGAAGAAAGCAGGGGATCCTACGGTTAAAAAAATTGACATGAAAGAGAAGACCTCAATTTCTAGACCTAACTCTGTTCCCCAGTGGTCTAGGCCGGCTTCTTGAAACAAACCCGGCCAGATATAACATAATAGCTATTCTACCGTATTCACTTCCAAACAAATATGAAATAAAGGCATTCACGTCAGCATAAACCGGCGTGCGGCTGCTTGACGTGATTTACCAATTAAAGCCTCCCATGCACAGAGAGGCTTCAATACCGGTCGAGACTGGTTTAAAAACAGGCCAGCCGCACTGTGGTCGCGAACGTGAGCGTCCACGTCTAGTTCGTAAGCACAACAAAGGTCATTTCGCTTTCTGTACATTTGAAATCACACAAGAGTGTATCGAGTGAACCCCCCAACGTGAACGTGAACGGTACCTTAACAGAAGATTCCAGAAAAAAGTCAGGCAACTTCGAGGGGAGGCGCCTGCAAAACGTAGGATGGGAAACTTGAGTCCAGATTGCTCTTTAACTCTTTGTCATTGACGCCGATAGACGTTCGATCCGATCAAATTTAGAGGGTGGGAGGAGGCCCTCCCTCGGCGATAGACTGGTGCGACTGTGCGGCGATGAGAAGAAACTCAAAGAGTTCCAGCTCATTGCTACCATTCCTCCCGTTTCAATGGACCGGATGTCGAGCGGCGTCAATGACACTGAAAGATGCTCAATGGCAGCCATTGAAATAACAGCTAGAGCAATTATTTTGTGGTAATAGTTATGGGATATTTAACTCATTCAATCCCCGCCATTTTGTGGAGGCCTTTTAAGGCCAAGAAAATATTGTGTCTTACCAAATTAAAGTCGAAAAGTTGGCCAACTTTATCTTTTTCTTCAGTAATTAAAAGTAGAACATGAGTATGTCTTCAGATTCTTAAAAACTGGGTTTAACGAGCTTATGTTAATAAAGAACAAATCAAATCGGTCTTTCCAACTCATACTTTTTTTCTAAGATTAGTGGCTTCCTTTTAAAAATGGTCTAAAACAAGAATCTTGATGACAAAATAAAAATATCCATATTGAAATTTAGATCCAGAATAAATATATCCCTGGTATTGAATGAGTTAATATGGAAAATAATAAATATGGAGGGTTCACCAACGTTCATGTTTTGAGTTTCTCTTTCTGTACAATTGCACCCACTAAACAGTATTCACTATTAGAATCACAGCAGTACGCCGGTTCAGCTAGCGCCGCGTACATCACATTTGGACGCACAACAAAATGACGTTCCTACTCTTGGTGAGCGGGGGTGGGCGTGGGAGGGAATGGAACAGCGCCACCTGTCGAGATACGAGCCAGCGAGCATAATCGCAAGGGGGGAGGAAGAGGTGGAGGGGGCCTCAAGAAGAAAAAAAAAAACACTGTCAGGCTGCGCCTCGGACACCTCGCTAATTCCACTTTATCTTCCACAGATGTACCAAAGCACCGGTATCTAACCCCCCTCCCCCCTGCCGCGAGTCGGAACGAAAATGAACTTTACAAGGGTTCTCAAACTTTTGGGGTCCAGAAACTGCTTACTGGAAAATATTTTTCCCAAGGACCATTTCATGATCCTAACAACAACTACACATTGCTATGATACATTTTTTGTGGAGGACACTAACCAAAATTGCCTGGACTCCTCTGTCATTCCTGAACAGATATTTTACACGTTATTTTTCCACTTGGAACTAGCTTTTAATTTCGCTGTAATAATTGTATGGTAAAATATAGTAGATTGATTTTCTAACCCATAGATCCATAATTGTTGTGCCACCATATTGTGAGGTGATCATTAACCTGAGGCTCGCATTGGAATTTTATTGGGAGGTTCCCATTATACTATCATTTTGTAGTATTTTGTACCAAGAAGCTATTTAAGTGAGTTGAGACGCTCTTAAGTGGCCCTGCCACAAATATTAAAAAGTAAAAAAAGATTTTTCAGGCCCGCCGGAGACCCTAGTTTGAGAACCACTGAAATCTAAAAGTGAGAGTTTACGACAACGCCCTTGTTACGCAGCGAGCGTACACATGGCGCTTCAGGGGCAAACCAAAAGGGGGTAAGCCTTGTTGATCACAAAACTCCACGTTTGTCTAGACAAATGTACTCACCACGAGACCCGACAGAGAGCCTCACGACACCGACAATCTCAAGACAAAGAAACGGAAGATCTCACCGCCCCGAATCCACTACCGCCACGACGATACGCCCGACTTAGCCGCTCGGTCCTCGTTGTCCCGTCGGTGTCCTTTGTCGACGCGTGAGAAAAAAAGCGCCTCTCCTGTAGGAAACATTTTCACTCGGGCATACATTTTGAACTCCTCCGAGCGGCAGAAGGACAAGACGGCGGCACCCCGGAGGGATTAACTCGGGACTCAAACGAGAGACCCTGGTGTGGTCATCAAAAGTGAGCACCTGGTATGACCCCGCACCTTCTAGAGCCCGGTAAGGTCCACGATGGCTTTGATGAAGATGGTGTCGTCGCGGATGTAGGAGTTTTTGGCGTCCAGTTTGGAAAGCGGGCAGAAAAGCGGGCAGCCGCTGGCGATGTTCATCTCGCTCACGGGCCGCTGAAAGGACGACGAGGTGACGTCGGGGCGGAAGGCGTCGATGATGTGCTCCCTGTTGCTCTGGTCCAGCAGCATCAGTGTCACCTGGAGGGGGAGGAGAAAAAATTCGGAAAAAGTTCTACGATGGAGGGTGGTTCACTCACTCCCTTTAGCATACCTTCTGGTTAAAGGGCCACTTTAGCAAGGCGTCGCTAACTCCTCGCATCACTACAAAGAACAAGGACAAGTGGCTGCCGCGCCCCGTCCCGTCCCCGTTAAGATAGATCCGCAGACACATCTTGTAGCCGTACTTGCTGGTGTAGAATGCTGTTGAGGAACCAGACGGAAAGTGGCGTAAAAGTCATGAATTATATACTATGTCCCGTCTGTCCTCATAGGAACGCAGTTAAAAGACATGAATATTTGAAAACAAACATTTCTGAAAAATGTGAACCTTTTGTATTTTAGTTCAATACACCTGAACTGTACTTGGGGGGGGTGAACTTTTAATTAATAAATGTTTCACATACAACTAGAGCAGGGGTCGGGAACCTTTTTGACAGAGAGAGCCATAAAAAAATTCATATTTTCTAATGTTATTTCTTGAGAGCCATTCTCGGAATTGAAAAGTAAAAATATATGAAAGTGTGATTTTTTATTTTTTTGTCATTTCATCACTTTTAACATACAAAAAGTCTCTGAATTCTTTTGACAACGTTGTTATGCTGTGGCTAATAAATCAGTATCAATGATGTCATGCATGCAGAAGAGTAATAAAAAACTAAATTATGATTAAAGTAGGGGTACAGGTAGTGTCGACACCGCAGTGACGCTCTTATTGTGTTCGGGACTCAGCTCTCTCACCAATGATTTCCATATTTTACCTCACAGGTTAGTGGAGAGCCATATGCCCCCATGGAAAGAGCCACATATGGCTCCCGAGCCATAGGTTCCCTACCCCTGCACTAGAGGGACCTTGGATACCATTAGTGGTATTTGTGGCACTGAGAATGTTCTTACTTTCTGGAGGTCTGTAAATAAGTGAGGTAAAAAACTGGAAGAAATTGAATACGCGTAATGATGTCAACCATTTTCATACCTGGCGAGAACATGGCAGGGGCTCGACCAGCGACGGCGTCCTGTCTCTTTTTGGCAAAATCTGAAATCCTCCACACAAAGACGCCGTCAAACGTCGTGGCGGACATCTCCCTCAGTCGACCCTCCATCTCCGAAACCGTCAAGTCCTTCAGACCCACCGTCCTCTCTAACTGGCGCACCTGCAAGACCAACCGCACAGTCTAAGCGTACAGTATGAAGGCCAAAAGCCGAGTAAATTGCGATTAACGGTGAAGAATAAATGTGGTGGTGTTCCACCAGGCTGACCTTGTTGCTCAGGGCCTCGATCTTGTCCTGGTCCAACTTGTGCTGTCGGTTGCTGGCTTCCATGGTGGTGGCGAAACGCTCCACCTCTCTGTTCAAGACGCACACCACGTTCTCGAAGGTGCCAGCCTTCACCTCCAGCTCGGCGCAGCGGCGGCCCAGCTCGGCCACCTTGGTCTTCTCGCTGTGGAGCTGAAGCTCCAGGGCGGCGCCGACCGAGCTGGGCAACGGCGTGAAAGAGGTGGACACGGAGAGGACGGGAGGCGGGGGCAGGGGCAGGGGACCCTGGGCCGGCGGGCCCAATCCGCAGGAGGACGAGGAGGAGGCGGCGGCTCCCTGCACGGGATGCCCGGACGAGGAGGAGGAGGAGGAGGTGGTGCTGAGCTTGGAGACCCGGGCCTCCAGTTCCCTGAGGGACTGCTGCAGTTCCACCAGTTTGTGTCCCGCCACCTCCAGTCCCTGGGGCTGCAGCCCCTCCATGCTCACCTTCATACCCATGATGTAGTGCAGCAGCAGGTTCAGGTGCTCGTAGGCGAAGGCGCGTTCGTGCTCGTGGGTCTTTTCCTTCTCCACCTACGGACGCCCAGTTGCCATCTGACATTTCGATATATTGTCGCCCCCATGCCGAAGAGGTGGATGGACTCACTTACCGACATGTCGCAGCCCACCACGTGAAAGCGACACGGCATCCTGAATTTGCTGCAGAACTTGATGTGATCCACGTACTGGGGGATGAGACAAACGTCAGGTGTCGAACGGGAAAGCCTGAGAGATAACCGCTTACCTTTTCCCTGGGTATCTTCTTCTTAGCGCAACCCTCGCAGATCATCGGGTATTTGGGGCAGATTTCATCGTGGGCCTGGTGTGCCAACATTCAAAAAACGTAGACTCTGGTGAGTGTCGTTATTGGATTGGAGGTCTCCAATGGGAGCCACTGAGTTAAATGAGCGCCCCTTGAAGGGTTAAGCCAATATGAACAAGATTTCAAATCCGCCTTTGAATATCCCCTTAAAAAAGTTGAGGTTTTCTCACCTTGATGTTTTTGAAGTGAAAGGGTTCCTTGCAGTACTTGCAGTTGAGCGTCCTCTCCGGGCACTCGCGCTCGCTGTGCCGCTCCTGTTCGTTGAAGCGAATGCGCTCCTTGCAGGACGGGCACGGGACGATCATGAACTCGCACTTTCCCTCGTGATTCAACTGAGACACGTGAAACATGTTTACTGTATACGCGTGTTATGGAAACGTGTTTAGAGAAATACTCCGACATACTGTAGTACTCGGTCTGCAAAATGTCATAATGATACTTCTTATAAATGCTGACCGCTTACCTCATACTCTTTGATAGATCCTCTCCATGAGCAGTTTTCGTTAATGCATGCCGCCGCCAGGTTTTCCACTTCCCGCCGCACGGCGTTGTCGGGAAAAGCCTTCGAGAATGTCCAAAAAAGATTGATTTTAATTTTAATTCATTTTAGGGAATCTACAAATGTTCATTCACTGTTAGCCCTCATAGTTCAAATGGACTAGAGAGCTATTAACTTAACTTCTCATCTCATTATCCACTTTTTATTACATTTTAACTTAACTTGCCAATGGATAAACATGTTAAAATACCTTTGGGAACCTTCGAATAGAAGAAATGCCAACGCTAGGAATAGAATCTTTGCATGCTAGCAAAAACAAGTGGACCAACAAAACTTTATTTTTCTTTTGTTGTTTTTCAGTGTAGCTGTAAATATAATAATACATCACAAAAAATATATATGACACAGCCCAAATATTAGTCATTTACAAATACACTATCATACAGTATCATTTTAGCCAAGATGGAATGCAACAAGCTAACATGTCATTGCGCCCAGTTAAGTCACTCCTGTCAGTGTCCTATCATTTGAACCATTTCACAAAATATGATTGAATTGTCACTTTCTTAGTTTATATACCTGGTTTTTAAAAACATAACTATTTTAAAGTGTGTATGTGGCAGATTTTCAACTGATCATGTACTCACACATCCTTGTTTCAGGACTGACGTGGCCTCTTCGAAAATGTCCTCCTTGATGCAAGCATTGCATTTCTGCGGTCCATTGCTAAAACAAAAGCAGATAGGAATTTGAATAATGGAAATGAATCATTTGAAGTTTTTGTCATGAGAGTCTACCAAAACGCTACAAAATTTTACTGTAAAACTTGTTTGTTGGTTCACCTAATGGCTAGGTTGAAGCAGTACGAGCAGAAGCGATGGCCGCACTGCGCCTGAAAGGGTCGTCTCAGGATGTTGTGGCAGCACTTGCACAGATGCTTGTCTTCCAGCTTGTTGCCCAGGATCTTCTTGGGGTAACCCGGCTTGTTGCTTTCCATGGACGAGGGGGGCGAAGGGTCCTGGGCCGCCATGCTTTACGATCACTCGTATTCACACCTGCGTAGGGGGACACGTTAACGTTTATTCATTTTACGACTTTTTTTTAAAGGATGTTCGGCTTGAAAACGGCACGTCGGACATGTGAGTTTAACTGTTTAAAAATTCAGTATGGTTCCTCCCGAAACTTTTGTCAGATGTAGCCCAATATTTTTAGCGGGAACAACGCCCAATCTGGCAACCCCGATAATATCATAATGCAATCCATTGAAAACTAGTAATATTATACCTATTATATTTTTATTACATGTTATATATTATTAGTACATTATATCATGACCTAAAGAACCTATATCATATTGTATGGTATCGTAAAACGGACGACACAGCCCTAATATTCAACGTTACTCAGTGTTAATTTGCCATTGAACGAACACCTGGCGTTTAAACGTCAACATGGAAGAAACGAGGTCCAATATTTGAGTAGCTTCTCCCGCAGTCTTTTAGTTAACATGTCGCCTCCAATTGTCTCCTCGTTGCTACATAGCTTCTTCCACCAACCACAAGAAGACCAAGTGGTACCCGGAGGAGAGAGAAGACGAGAAAAAAAAAATCTCCCCTCACGCTTACCAGCTGCCCGCTTTGCTCTTGTAGTCTTAATGAGCCGCCATGGCCGGCCCGTTCTTGTCCCGAGGCACCACTCGACGCTGTTCAAAAGCTCGCCGTCGGCGGGTTTCTTCCTTCCGCCACATAACGACAATAACTCGGACGAGCGCTCCGGCAGCGGCGGCTGTTTTCGTCCATGGACGCCATTGCTTTCATCCTCGCGCCGCCGCCGTTGTGACGTCAGCCGGCGGGAGACAGACCAAATGATCACAAATAAAGGGGGGGGGGGGCTAATAAGTAAATGCAATTTCTGGAGATGGTTTGGTCTATCCCAATTTTGGCGCCACTGGGGGGTGACCCTCCCAGTGAAAATGAATTGGACGTCTAGCGCCGTCAATGGGAGTGAAACACGAGTATTCCCAGCCAGTCCTCCCAGTTTAAAGGAATTGGATGTCTTCTGCTATCAATGGTCGGCAATGGTTTAATCATAAATGTCATTCATTTCATTTAAAAAGGAATTTTAAAAGTATATTGGGAGTACACAGAGAAAACCCACGCAGGCCCCGGGGAGAACATGCAAACTCCACACAGGTGGACCGACCTGGATTTGAACCCAAAGAGAATTTTCAACTTTGGTTAAATCATTTTTAGTGCAACTTTACATAAAAACCACAAATACTTGGATGTTACAAGTTGACTTTTGGAAAGGAAATGTCAATGTAAATATACATTTGAAACAACAAGGACATGTCTGTAAAGAAACAACAATCAAAAAAATAGTTAAACGATGTCAAATATAATAAATACACATTATTTAAAGGCACTTGAAAAATGTAAAAACAACAGACATCAAATGACAGACAATACGTTAAGTGCCTAAATACACACTAAATGTACAATCACATGAGCCTGAGAGGAGAAGATCATTGGTCACTATGTCTTTTTTTTTCAGGTTTCATCAAGAAGTTTCTGGAGGTTTCTTTGAATCTAAGAACAAAAACAATGGTAGTCACCAGAAAAAAATTACACTCAATCGACAATATCGGAAATAGACCAACCTTCTCGAGCTTAATGAGGCTGGTGGAGAGTTCGCCAAAGACTTCGGTATCTTGGGGACTTGCTGTATTTCTGCAAACAGTGTTTATTTATTTATTTTAATTGAAATCATAAGGGAAAAAGTTTGGCCACATCCGTTTGTATAGTACAGGAGGTTGCAACCTTTTCCACTTCAAATAGATTGGACATCTCGCTTTCAATACCGATCATTGAGTTAATGAGTTTCTAATGCAAAATCAGACTTTTTTTAAACTCACATTTGAACTCATTTAGTTCAGTGGCTGCTGTTTATAAAGTTTTTTTTTCCTCCAAGAACCATAATCCTCATATCTCAAACTATGCAACTACTACTAATGCAAAATTCCACTTTATTACGTTTTTGTTCTAATTTAGAAATATTCAAAAATGTGTATATCTTTACTATTTGCCACTGTAAACAGAAGTGCTCCTCAATTTTGTTGCACAATTACATACTAATAACAATAAAAACCACTCTAGTCACTTTGTACCTACTAATTGATGTGACCACTTATTCACATTGACTACTACTTAGTATTTATTACATTGACTACCTATTTATTTATTATTATTTATTGAATTTTTATCTGTTCATTTGTTTGTTTGTTGCTATTTGTGCACTAATTTATGTTGTTAACTACTTATTTATTTATTGCTTATTTATTCGTTATTATTTATTTGTGGTTATGTTTGTTGTTGCTATTTGTACACTTTGTGGTGGAGCTTTAAATGTCATTATGAGCATTCATCATTCATTCATCGTCCTCGTACCCGCCGTGCACACGATCCCAGGTGGTCAGTGCGGCGTTCAACCGATGTTCTAGGGCAGCCATTTTCAAAGCCATGTAACAGGAGGACAACACCAGTACGCCGACTCTGTTCCGGCCAGGTGAAAAAGCAAAGTCTAATAAACAAGCTCCACAACAATGGTTGCAAGCGGTGACCGGCATACTCACAAAAACAAATATATTAACAGGACGGGGAGCAAAGTCGTGTGAGGCCAGGCTTTGTTTGCGTTTATCTTCGTCACAATAGACTTGGATACTCCTTTGTAATCAAACGTGCAGGGCGTGAATTCAAAGTCGGGCTGAAGGAGTCTCCTAGTAGGACAGTACCGTTTTTGCTTCGGCTCTTTTGGCCCGGCTGGAGATGGACATCTGCGAGGACCGACACTTCTCCACACACAAACGTGCCGGGGAGGCCTGTAAATTCTGCCGGTTGAAAAATGCAGAATGAGCCAAAAATAATAATTTAGTCATTTAAAAAAAATGTTGTTTTGAAAAAAATATGGTTGCCAGGTATTTAGTCATTTAAAAAAATGTTTTAAAAAAGTATGATTGCCAGGTATTTAGTCGTTTAAAAAATGTTTTTAAAAAAGTATGGTTGCCAGGTATTTAGTCATTTAAAAAAATGTTTTTAAAAAAGTATGGTTGCCAGGTATTTGGTCATTTAAAAAATGTTTTTAAAAAAGTATGGTTGCCAGGTATTTAGTCATTTAAAAACAAGTTTTTAAAAAAGTATGGTTTCTAGGTATTGGTAATCGGGATCACACTATCGTCCGTAAAAAATTCACCATAAACTCATGAATTCAGGCACTACTTCCATCACTCACCAGCCATTTTGTCACAATCCGGAGTTTGCGAACCCGAGCTGCTACTACTCTCCACCTCCATTTCCTGTCGCACCACGCCGTCCAAGTCAGAGAAACTCTGGGAAAAGTCCTGGCGAGCATACACAGGAATATTATACAAAGGGCCTACCGCTGAGAACAAGGGCTCCTCTTTCTGGAGATGGAAGAGAAGAAACAAACAAAAACATTCCAGACCAGAGGCAGGCGTTCGACTCCAAAGTTGTTCTCGCAGGAGGCAACGTGGCTGCTGCATGTTTTCTCCACCTGAAAAGTTTTCACGGCTCGTAAATTCACTTATTGGAAGACTAGCAGCGAATCATCCAGACCTCCAGGTGGACACAGATGGACCTCAAGAAATTGTAGGTGGTGTTCCGGGACAGAAAGGACACAAAGACGTGCTGGGAAAACAAAACAAAAATGCATCGGACACCCATCGACGTCAATGGCTGCCATTGACGTCGAGAGGTGTCCAATCACCTGCTCCCGTGAGCTTTCGATCACCAGCGCGTTGGGCAGAAGAAGCGCTGTTTTGGTCTTCCTGATGAATGTCACGGATGCGGCTCGGATGGCGATCTGTGATTGGTTACCCGAGTTTTTCGGGGAAGCGCTCACCCAGAGACCCCGTCGTACCTTCGTGTTCCTGCCGAAGAC
Organism: Stigmatopora argus; assembly: GCF_051989625.1. Taxonomy (NCBI): domain Eukaryota; kingdom Metazoa; phylum Chordata; class Actinopteri; order Syngnathiformes; family Syngnathidae; genus Stigmatopora; species Stigmatopora argus. The sequence continues at coordinate 3,835,067 of NC_135402.1, forward strand.
TTTGGAGTGGAAGCAGATCCAGTTTGGAGAGACAAACATTTTGCCTTGGTACAAGATGTCTCTCTGCAGGGCACATGTGTAACCTGGCAACGCGGAGGGACGGGGGACATTCAAAAAGGCTGGCATTCGGGAAAAAAAACAGCTTTTTTTGTTTGTTTGCCAAGGCGGCCAACGTACTTTGTGTGAGCACCTCGTCTCTGCTCACTTCCTTGAACAATTTGTGAAACTGCGAGTTTGTTTTGGACAGCTGGAAGAAGATAAAATAATGGAAAATAGGGTTGCCAAGACGAATGGACAACCGATTATAAATAGTAGTAACATAATAATCAATAAATCTATAACAAAGGTACATAAATATAAAAAAGCATAACAACTGATCCAAATCAGATGTTGAAGTGCCATACTGGAAAGTATTGTTATATTTAGATGATTCATATTTATATATTTGATCATCCAAAACAAAGGGAAAAAGTAAATTTGAATGAGAGCAGATGATTATCTTTGTACTTAATCAAAATCTTAATCTAAATTTGGTATGTTTTTTCTGTGGAAACATAGTATAACTTTCATAGACCCGTGTTTTCCCCCCAATGCATATTATGTATTTAGTTCCGTGTGATTGGTGGAGAAAAATGAAGTGAAGCCACCTGACTGGATGGCGACTTGCTTCCCTCCGACTTCGACAGCCGGAGATGAGTCGGCCTTCTCCGGCTACTCGGAGCGTCGTTGTCCCCCTCACAACTGCCACAAAATACCCCCCGCAAATAAAGCGAATGACTCGTATCGAACTTGTCATGGAAAGTCTCGCAGAAACAATACAAACAAGAAGCCTAAATGAGCAAGAGGCCAGCCCGGATACCGGGACACGAGCTCCAGCTGGGACGGACTCACCTACTCCCGCGGGGGCACTCGGTCACCCGTACCGGCGGAGGTAACGGTAGCTCGGCCGCTTCGCCCATCTCCACGGTGTCGGTGTCTGTCCTTCTCCACCCCTTTCGCCCGCCACCTCCGCGACGAAGGTCCGGGGACCCGGAAACTTCGTGCCGAGAGTTGAAAGTCTGGGAAAAGTCGCTGGATGGAGGTGGAGGAGGAACCGGGGAGGAGTCGTAGGTGAGGCCGGGAAAAGGGAACGAAGAGCCGGGAGCGATGGAACTTGAAGAACAGCCCCCTCTTGGTGCCAAAAAGAACGCCACTATACACTAGTAGTATATTTTTCTTAATCATTGAGTTCTCTTTCAAAAGTTGCAATTGAAACGGCAAAAAGATCAAACAATTTATGGATTACGGATTTATGCAAGAATTTAAATTCTTTTTACAATTTCATAACATGTTCAAAACATTTTTTATCTACACATTACATAAAATAATACACCAAAAAGAACTTCTATAATCATTCCTGCAAAAAAAGGTTTGATGTGCGAAAAATCTCAATATTGTGCACACAAAACATTTGGAATACGTACTGTTTTATAGCATCAAGACCACAAAACTCAAAAGGATTTTTGGTGAGTAAAATATGGCTATATTCCGAAATAATATTTCAATTGTATGAGGTTATTATTGATGATTTTTTTATGTGTCGCAAGCTCTACTTGCAGTAGAGGTTTTATAGTCATAAAATAGTTTTTGAGGGTTGGATTGATTCACTGAAGGCGTCGCTAGGAAATTCACGTACCACCGCTGTTTGAAGGGTATATAATATTACATACATGTACATGAGTTCACGTACAAATGTACAAATATGTTTTATTTATTTTTTAACTTGACACTGAAGTCTCATTTTTGACGCAGCCATCTTTCTCTGTCCATTCCAGCTGTTGTCCACTCATCTGGTGTCCGAACTGGTAGAGAATCCTGAGCTCTCCCACGTGGCATCGAGGGAGCACATCGGGGGTCCATTCAATGACCAAGGGGCCAGGCTCTTTTAGATCTTCTGAGCCAGGTCCTAGAACAACCAAAGACAAAAAAATGGTATGATGCATGCCAGGATTGTAATGTTAAAATGAAAACAAACACCTCACCAACTTTAAGGAACGTCTGGAGCTCCATGGGACGAATGGGCGGCGTCCGATCTGTCCTTAATCCATCTGGAGGTTGCTGACATTGAAAGCGCGAGTAGGAACCATCAACATTCCGGACGAAACTCTGAGTGAGGTCCAGCTGCAACTGGTGGGCGGGGATCAGATGCAGAGACCAAACCGTTAGACCCCAGTCACTCAATCATTTTACAGGTCAAAGAGTACTTGGCTCTCCGAGTACCGGGATAGGGACACTATCTCGACAAAGGGAATTGGGGCAGACGTTTGAAGTGTCCGAAATCAATGGATAACTTAAAGAGTAGCTGTCACAGCTCGTTTATTGTCAACATGTTGAGGATCTCAATGATCTAATATTGTCATATCGCACACCCTTAGTATATATTAAAGAAAATTGTAGTTTCAGTTAAATACAACTGAACTGCAATGTAGAGGGTTAGAAAAAAAATATTTTGAGCATTTAATTCACTCAATTTTTCGACAACATTGGACTTTGGTGTTTACCTCAGGGGTGTCGAAGATCCGTTTGACTTCTGTTAAGTTGGTGATGTGCCAGGTGTACTTGGAAGAAGAGCCCTGAGGGACAATGTCGTTCCTTGCTAGCACTGAAGTGGACATGGTTGGGCATTAAGTTTGGGCTAATCTCGCTGAACAAGTCGAGACGGCGTGCTTGCGCACCTGTGGTTACGTTGGGCAGACGACTCTTGGAGCCAAGCGATAGACGGTGCTGAAGGGCGTTGAAGAAGTGTTGTGGAATGTGGTACACAAGAGGCTCAGGTTTCCCTGTAAGGAAATACGAAAATTCAACAAAGAATATATTCTCTTTTTTTCCCGGTAAATTCTGTGCACCCAGGCCAGTAATACATTTGAGGAAGCTTTTTGTCAAAAGTAATACTCACCAATGTTTGTTTATTTGCAGGTTTGCATTGAAAATCGAAATAGGATTTTTTTAAATTGTATGTGGCATTACCTACCATCAAACTGGTAATGCATTGTCTGTTGGATCCTCTCAGTGACGCTGGCAAGCCACTGGTGGAAACCCATGGAGACAGAGGCCTCGTCCACCACTTGTCCACCACCTGAAACATGACCGATATGGTACCGGGAACTAGGAGAAACTCGAAATGTTTTGCAATCGTACTCAAAAGTGTTTCATCTGTGCGTGGTTTCTTGGCCTTGTGAAGAGATTTGCTTGGCTCCGTGGGTAGCGAAGAGGGCCTCTCGCAAGGAACCAGGACTCTGCCGCTTGGCGTCGGCGAGACTGCAAAACCAGGATGGGAAAGGGTATGTTTCAAAAACATCCAAGAAGTACAAATGAACTATATTGTGGGAATAATAATCCTACTTAAGAAGCTAGGTTGCTCGTACCAGTTGTCGCGGAGTTGATCAACGTGGCAAACTCTGACGCCAGCTTCTCGTCGCTGGCGAAGGCGCACAAGCAAGCGTAGAAGTGCAAGCACGGTTGCAAAGGGTCCGAGTCCTCAACGGCGCCCGTGTCCTCGGCCCTACGGGGGCCGCAGGCGCAGTGAAACGTCACCCCTCGAGCCTTTCCGCCTCCTTTCCCCTGCTCGGGTGTTCCCCCGCCGCTACCGATGGTCAGATGAAGAAGCCCCAGAGGGTGCACGGAATCCGGGCAACATTTGACCACCAGGGTGTCCCCGGATACCCGCTGGACGAGAGGCCCCGGGGATTTGGTGGCCAGGCTCCAAAGCTCCTCCTTGGTTTGCGAGGAGACCGTCAACCCCTCGAGGGCGGAGCTTTTGACGCTGAGGGGCGTGGCGGAACGGCAGCACTCGACAGCGGCTTTGATGTGGGCGCAGAGAGCGTCGGGTGCGCTGGAATCAAATTGGTCAGACCTCGAACCTTGTCCGCAGTTTGGCACGTAGCAGCGACCCATGTTCATCTCAGAGAGCAGGGGGTCTCCCTCACCTGTGGAGAGGGCAGGGGCCAGCTCCACGAAGCCCTGCCGGGCAGATCCTCGTCCTCGCTGGCAGATGGAAAATACCTGTATTTCCACACAGGGGTTGGCTCTTTTCCCACTTGATAATAAAAAAATTGAAAAATAAATGGCATATTTCCCACAGACCTGGGTGCCGCCTTCTCCGTCATGGTCCCGCTCCTTCCCGTCTCGCTTCTCGCTGTCAACAATCACTTGGACCACCTCCACGCCGCCCTTTCGGGACCCCGGGGAGGCATCCCGGAGCGATATCCCACACAGTTTGTTCTTGCAGCTGAGGCCCCGAGTCCCGTTGTAGACGCCGCAGCTCGGACACTTGCGGATTCCACGCATGGTGGCCTTCCCCAGGTTGGAGAGGATGGCCGGGGTCAGGGGGGACCCTGCCGTCTTGGTGCCTGCGTCCCTCTGCTTGGCGGCGAGCGGGGTGGCGGAGGGTGATGGGACAATTGAAGGGGATGTGCAGTCCATTTTGCAATTGGGTGATCGGCTTCTGAACAGTAGAGATTAAATACACACATTTAGGCTATATTGTGAAAAAACATTTTCCTACTCCATTCTGTACAGGGAAGCTTGGGTATTTGATTTTTTTTAATAATACAGAATAAATATCATTAATAGGTATTTACACAGCACATTGAATGACACCAAGATTTAAACTACAGACGCGAAAATACTATTATAATTATTATTTTGGCCTAAAGATAAAAAAAACTACGATTTTTTAGCAAACATTTAGTTTTTCCGATATAAGTGTGTCAATATATATTAATGGCTGAGTAAAGAAGTAATCCACAAAAGTACAAGTAACACGTAAATGAGATTCGAAACCCGAACCCAAGGACTGTACCACCCACTAGGTCACCGTGCTGACCTAGTTGCAAGCTACTCGAGGAAAACAATAGAACGACGTCACTAAAAATTCTGAACCGTGTCACGTGACTAAATGAATAAATTTGGCGTCAAGTACCTCGGAAGCTTCTCTTTGGTCAAAGTGGAGTCAATTTCAGCCGCTTGAGTAGTCGACCGTCGCCATTGCTTCTTACATTCCCTACACCCGCATTGCGCCTGTAACGAAGCTCTCGATTGGCTGGCAAATCACGTGATAAAAGCGGGGCGGTACTCCGTGACTGAGGAATCATGGGAATTGCAGTACGGAATAAAATGGCGGACGAGTCAACGGGACTTTTAGCATATGTACACAGTATAGCATGTAAATTCATTTAGTATTTTGTCATAGTTGCTTGTACTCAATCTTCCCCTTACTGAAAACAACATTTGAAGTTTGAACACATTTACACAGAAACTCGTCTTACATGTCACTTTTATTTAGACAGTCATAATCACTCTCTCATTTACTCATGCGTGCACGCATTCAGTAATCACACACAAATGTTCCGAATGAACATCACGTCTTTATACAGATACAATTGAACAGAGCACTCAGTTATTTACAATAAGACTTCCAAAATGAAATTACAAAAGGTGGAATGCAAAAAGAAACAAAAACACGGCAAATTGGGTGATCTTTCGGTATTTGTGCAATAATTCCCTGCCTGTTGAGTAAAGACAAGCGTGGCAGTTCTTGTCCCTGCAAAAAAAATGATTGAAAAATTCTAATTTAAAAGACAAAAAATATGGTCAGCAGCCACTCATTTTCGCAATAAAACCGTGGTTACATGGTGGCAATGCAACATTTTTCTCCCCCTCCATAACACAGTCAAGTTCCCCGAACTGGAAAAACAAAAAGGCAAAAAGCTGTTTATACAAGCCAAGAAAGAAGGAAAAAAAAACAGAGGGTATAGTCCTTTCAGATTGAGGTGGTTGGGGGTGTCCTGTCTTGTGTGTCAAAGTGTCTGTTCATGCACACAAAAGTCATTCGGGCTCCTTAGGTCGTAGTTTCGTAGCATTTTAGCTTCTTTCTCGCTCTCAGTGATTCCCTACATTTCACAAGAATGACTTTGGCACCCGGAGAACTGGCCAGGACTAAAATCGAGGGAGACACGGAACATGGAACGAAAGGGTGGGGGGGAAAAAAGAAAGATCTCTTTGGCTCTGCAAACAAAACCTGTCTTAACCAACACCACCTTTCGCTAAAATATAAACTGCAGCTGTGCTCAACTTGACCGGTTATGCCGTTGGGGACACCAGGGGCATTTTTTTTGTTGGTTTTCTGACCGAGCCGGGTCGATCAATAAAGAAAAGAAAAGAGAAATTAATGCCGAACCGTGCCCCGAACCCAAAAGCAATGAGTGGCGTCCCAGAGGGTGAGATCAGTGGGTGTGGAAGCCGGCCGTGCCAGCCATGCCGGCCTGGTTGGCGAGCATGGTCCCGTTGACTCCCTGGCCGGGTTCAACCATGCCGCCGTTGGTCACCGTGCCCACGCCGGTCCATCCGGCGCCAGAAGGAAGAGGACTGAACACAAGCAAAAGAGTAGAGGTGAATGAAAATCACCAATTTCATGACAATACAACATGGATTTATTGTAAAACGTGACAACCAAGTAACCACAATTTAATATCAGGGCAATTGATTGATATTATACGAGATGAACCAGTCTAACAGACTCAAATGTCTCCTAAATTAAGAAGCCATTTCCATATCTTACTCACTTGTAGCACTGTTGATCCCAACTCTGTCCATAGACGCTGTAGCTGGGCACCTGCCACCCGTTGGGCACGTATTGGCCGATTTGCTGCGTGTTGCCGTACCACTGTCCCCATTGGCTGTAGGGCTGCGCCGCGAAGCTCACCGTGCTCTGAGGCATCTGGACCTGTTGGATGGGGCTGACCAAGTCGGTGGTCTCTTTGCCCCAGTAGCACTTGACCACGAAGCCCTCCACTGAAGTGCCGTTGACGGAAACGATGGCGTGGGCGGCCGCCTCGTGAGAGTTGAACCTACATGGGAGAAATTCACGTAGCTTCAAAACTTCTCATTTGACGGTCCAAAATAACCCCAACGCAGGGTAAAAACGTCACAAGTATTAGCGAAACGTTGCTAAATATACAAAGAAATGATTTGTGAATGAAAGCGGACTATTTTCACTTAGTATTTCAAAACAATTACATTGTTTTCATAATGTATTGTTTAAGTCCGTTCTACAACTATTTCCCAGAGGGAAATAAACTGACCTCACAAACGAATAGCCCTTGTCCGGAAAAACGCGGATTTCCATGATTTGACCAAAGGGGGAGAAGGTCTGCCTCATGATTTGCTCTGAGAAGATGAACGAATGAATAAAAAAAAAAAAAGAACGCATTTGTGGGTTGATATCAAAAGACGAGATTATTCTTGATTTAGAACATTTTCTGCTCACCTGTGAGGCCTGCTGTCAGTCCTCCGCAGTAGACCGTGCAGTTGCTGGGGCTGGATTGGTTGACCACCTCGTCAAAGGAAAGCTGCTTTGAGGTGCTAGCTGCCAGGCACAAAACGGCATTAAAAAATTGACTTTTTAAAAAATAACATAAATAACTTTCTCTCGCTGTCACTGAACACACTTTCATTAGTAGATTTGGGCGTGGGCTTCCGTGTGGCCCAATTGGTCCTGATCTGCCTTCCTCCCAGCCACTGGCCACCCATTTGCTGGATGGCGTTCTCCGCGTCCTGCGCACGACAACAAGCGTGTCAATTCAAGCGTCAAGCGGTACAAAATGGGGCGATAAAACGGTACGCTCACCCATTTGTTGAAGAAGGACACAAAGCCGTAGCCTTTGGATTTGCCCGTAGCCATGTCCTTCACTACCCGACAATCCCTACGCAACAACAAACATTCACAAGTCAGTAATAAATACATTCCACATGATCACAAATATTCAATTACAGAAGTATAAACAGTTGTCTTTTTACCCCAAAAAGCTTAAATCAGGATTTTAAACAAATACACAAAGACTACAATTTGTGCCAACATTTGGGATGAAAATTTGGGTCTACTAGGCCACAGTATCTATGATGCTTTATGTCATCTATGTTAAGGCAATTGAAGGTGGCAGTTGAGTGTCTTGAGGAGCCCAAAGCTAAAACGGGCTAAGCTAGCAAAGCATTCAGCGAGGTGAAAATGTAAATCATGGACTCACGATATTTTCCCAAAGGGACCGAAAGCCGCCTTGATGTCATCAGTGGTGATCTCTGGACTCAGATCGCCGACAAAAACATGGAAGTGACCTAAAACACATTTACAAAAATGTACACCTTCATAAAAGAAACACAATGTTTATATAAGGAAGGCGCTCATCTACATTATTTCACACATGCCGAAAATCTGTTTGAATCACTATGATATAAAAAAAAAAAAGGGATTTATTAAACTAGGATTCAGTAGAAAATGTATGGTGCTATTTTATGCAGATTTTGTTTTAAAAAAATTAAATTGTTTAATAGATTTTAAGTCAGTGTGTAAAATGCTAACTTATTTCTAGTGTGGGTTTGCACGTACTGCTTGTGTCCTTCTTTTGGCTGGTCGGCGTGGTGGCCCAGTTAACCTTGACTTCCTGTTAGGAGACATAACATGGCCCAAAAAGCAGGTGTGAAATGTTAGGCAAGGAGTGAAAGTTGCTATGTTTTCATTAGACCGCTTGTCTGTCACACACCACTTAAAGATGAATTTGCTGATTTTGAGGCATTTTTTTTCTCGTTTTAACGTGGTGGCTTCTTTTCCAGCACTACTGATTTATGCAAAAGGGTACAGACCTTCCCATCAACTAAATCAAACAGTCAGAAATCAGGAACAATAATCAGTCCAAACAATTTTGGAGCAAAAACTGAAGGAAGTAAGGTCCAAATAACAAGGGACTTACAAACAAGTGAATTTTACGAACTTGTTCTACTCCTCAAACGCTCCTTCAATACCTGTTGAGGAATAGAATATTTTCAACTGAATGTTTGTCTTGCTACAAGTGTGGCGTCTAGTGGAAAAAGGTGGTACATCAAATCAATAACAGAACACACACACACACACAGAGTAGTAAAATGTAGTAGTAGGGGAATGTCATCCTTCGCCCAATACAGTAAAACACGTGGAGCGAGCGGGCTTGTAAGGTTTTTTTTCTTTGCGGAGGGTTTCACAGCAAAATTAGTCCCAGAAGCCCGCGGGGTCCGAGGGGCCCCAGCCGAAGGAGATAAGTTTGCTTACCTTACCCAGAATTTTCCGACCGTTCATGGCCGCGATGGTGGCCATGGCGTGTCTATGCTCGTAGAATTCCACAAAGCAGTAGGGATCGTGACCCGCCGTCTGAAGTGGATAAAAGACACACGTGTGCATGTATTGACAGATAGTATCATTATTATTTTTTTTAGACACATTATTAATGAGGCCAATAGAATAGAATGGTTCAAAAATTTTTTTTTATCTTCTTAACTCATTGGCTGTCATTGTCAGTGATGGACATTCAATCCATTTTGATTGGACCCTGGGCTCGACGTTACTTTTTAAAAATGACTTTCAACTCGCTTGACTTGGGTCAGCAGGAGTTATGCAATTGCATGTTGTATACTGGGCGAAAAACCTAGTTTCTTAGTGCTTGGTAGAAAAAGTAAGCATGTTTAGATTATGAATGAACAAGTGAATACACAACGCAATTGTACTTCTAGCCATCGACCAATACAGCGTTTAATTGTACTGCCTGACACTTTAGCGCTGGTAAAAATAGATGCACTATTTGTTTCAAATCTGTCATTTTACCCTACTTAATGAAATTAGATAATTTCCTTTAGCACACCAATATGTAGCAACATTTGAATAATGATGGGTGGATGAAAATGACTATTTTTATTATTCAGCAGCCTATTTTCTGGAGACAGAGGACTTCACATTTGATCTTGAGAATTTAAGATGTCTATGTGAAGAAAAATAAGACTGGTAACCTACTGAACTCACATCTATGATCATTTTACAGCTCTTGCAGGGTCCGATCTGTCCAAACAGCTCCAGGACAAGGGCTTCTGTCACATCCCGTGACAGATTACCCACGTACCTGCACACATACAAGCAAATAGTTCATTATTTTCAAAAGGATTTAGGACTGATCACTGTTCATTCTCTATTGTTCGTGATGATGCTACAACACATTGACGATCATCGAAATTCAAATGAAGATTAGCAAGTAGAATCGGTGCTTCTTTGAAGACTGATTGTTCATATTTGATCCAAATCCCAATCGGTTCGCAAATATGATGAGTTCGCTTTACTTCTTGCGTTTGATGACCTGAACTCACCTCGATTTGCGAGTTTTGTAAATAGCAACGATCTTAATCTTCAACCAGGAAACATTGCAGACAACGGTTTATTAGCCTGATCACTAGTTATCTTATGTAAACGAACAATTAAAACCCTTGAAGTAAAAACATTATGAAAACGATGAAATATTAGGGCCCCAAATGCTAGATTTTTGAATGGGTCTCCTAAAATTAGATTGTTAGCACGCCAAAAAAAAACGCCCACTAAACCCTTGGTAAAGTGTCTCCGCACCTTATCAAGATGTCATTCGTTAAAAAAAGAACTAATTTAGTAATTCTGTTTGGATTGGCGATCATTTGATTCCCTGCTTTAAGGGGTACATTTAGCACTTTAGCTCCCGTGTTACGCGAACGACACAAGCTAAGCTAAGCTAACGAGACAACCGTAGCATACTCACAGGGTTTTGGGCTGGTCATCGTCCATTCTGTTTGGAACTTCGCAGGCCAAGACCAAGTGACAAACGCGGGGCGGGGGCAAGTCCACGACCGTCGCGCAAAGCTGCCGATGACACCGTGTCCGCTTTTTGTGGCGCAGTACGAAGACGATAAAGCCGCCGAGACTGGGGGCGGGGTGGGGGAAGTAGCACTATACGGCGAACAATGGGGTAGCCGATAAAGATGGCGGACGCAGGGCCCGAGCCTCGAGGAATAGGATGACGATTTATTTGCGCATGCGCAGAATTTGGTGTGTGTGTGTGTTCTAGACAGCATATTTTATACCAGGGGTGTCAAACATACGGCCCGCGGGCCGGAACCGGCCCCCAAGGAGGTTCGATCAGGCCCGCAGGATAATTTGAAGTGGAAAAAATGCATAAAAGACATGGAATTAATATTTTTAATTCGCTGCAATTCATGGATTATCCGCTAATGGGCGCACTCTTTCCATCAGAGTAGAAGACAAGCCGCATCACTGAGACAGACTGAAAACAGCAGCAACTCCATAAATTTTCAGTATGTATCGTATGTGTATGTATGTTTCATGTATGAAGTTTACAGATTTACAGGACAGGCGAACACTTTCTTCATTACACATTTAAAATCACTCTCCTTAGTTTGTAAGGTGCACGCAGGGATTACATTTAGATTTTATATGCGTATTTGTAAGTGGTTTAAAAATTCCTTTCTTTAAAAGTCTCATTTAATCTTAAAGTGCATTACTATATTTTTCAGTACCAATTAAAGTTTTGTGCCTTTGTACAATCAGTGGGATCAGTTGCAATGCATATTTGTGAATGATAAAAGTCAATTGCACATTTGTCTAAGGAAATATGAAGTGTTTCATGAAATGTTTTGAAAAAGGATAGTTCATTCAATTTCAATATTTTCCTAATGTTCTTGTGCTTCTTTACACCAAAACAAAGGAAAGACATGATATTTTGGTTATTTATAGCAGAGCATGGTATAATTTTAATGGTCCGGCCCACTTGACATCTCCCTAGGCCGTATGTGGCCCACGATGCGAAATGAGTTTGACACCCCTGGTGTATATAGTAAGGCTTTTTTTCTTTTAAAAAAAACGACATAGTATAGTAAGGCTTTTTTTCTTAAAATACGACATAGTATATAGTAAGGCTTTTTAATTTGTAAAAAATGACCATGTATAGTAAGGCTTTTTTCTTTAAAAAATGACCATGTATAGTAAGGCTTTTTATTTTTTTTAAATGACCATGCAAAGTAAGGCTTTCTATATATTAAAAAAAACGAACACACTCTTTTACAGCATCAAGACTACAAAAATGGCGACTATAGTACGTCATCTTCCAAACATGGTCATTGAGTCGGGAGGACAAATCACCTCCTATGGGCGTGGTTACGCCCATTGGTGACGCAGGTGCGTAAATTATGCACATGCGCAGCATCGCGCCCCTTGGCGCAGCCATTTCAATGCTAGTCGAACGACTAGCACCCAAACGAGGTAAGCCCTAGACTAGAGCAATTTACTGGCCTATGTGCATTTTTAACACCCTACCGGGAGATTTTTTTAGGAATCAATTGAGCCAAAACGCCAACAAATCTGTTAGTTTATTGCCAGGTCGAACACACCGTCGACATTTGAAGTATGGGCTCCTAGGCATGTCACTAGCTAGCTTAGCATTAGCCTCACGACATTTGACTTCAAAAGTATTTTGTCCGTAATCTCTCCATTATTGAGTCGTGGGGGAAGACTTCATTTTATCAAACAAAGCCGAGATATCAACGGTCAGTTTGCCAGGTGAAGGTGTGTTGAATGTAATGATCGTTTTCACTGCGATTGCTAAACGCCCTTTTCCAATTTGTAATTCTGTTTTAAAACAAAAATCATTTATACAAAAATTGTCAAGCCGACTTTCCCCTAGCTTTTAACATCAGTCTGTATATTGAATCGCTTTGTCTGGAAAGGGGAAATTAGCACCAAGCATTCACTAACTTATTTTCATTCTTTATCTTGATCATTTACTTGAAGATTTCTCTTTCCTGTAATAATTGTTTGCACTTCCCAAATAGCTTGGTTCAATCAAGATGCAGCTATTCCCGTGTGTCCAGAACCATGCACACCCTTGAGGGGAGAGGAGACTGGGCCAAGGTATCAAGGTAATACTAATGACCAAAAAAACCCACCTAAACACATCTGTTGAATCTCCAGTCTTTGTACAGTGGGACCTTGTCATACGACCGCTCGTCATACAAAATGCTCGTCTTACGGGGGAAATTTCGATCGAATAATTCGCCCGTTGTGCGGTCAAAATTTCGTGATGCGACCAAGCCAGGTCTTTTTTGCATATCTTTCGTGTATAACAATATTTACGAGCACGGAACGAATAATTCAGACGAGTTCCTCCTAGGACCAGGAAACGCACAACGCGCATGCAAAAAGAGGGCTTTCTGGGTAATGAAGTATACTCCTGCACACAACACCCGTAGGCAATGGCAACGTTTCTCAGAATAAAACTTCATTACCCACAATCACTACGTGGGAAGCTCAGCTATGTCATTTCCTGTTATTCTTTCTTAGGAAAGGTCCCGCCATCGTTCCTTAAAGACTATTTCTCGTTGGCAAGTGGTCGTGCGTTATCCTATTGTGAGGACATTTTGTGCATCATTTTGGGAATATTTTGAAGGCAATACAACAGCAAACAGTCCATCGATAGCGAACGTGAGGGCGGAGGCGTGGCAAACCGCCAACATTTTATTACTATTAAACCACTAGTTATGTGTTACTTTGTTAATAGATGGCGAATTAGAAGAAATAAAACATGTTTTCCAATCCAATATCCTGTTTTTGGTGTTTTTTCAGAGGGCTGGAACAAATTAATTTGTTTTCCATTCATTTCAATGCAAAACGTCCGCTCGAGTTACGAGAATCTCGTCATACGAGCTCATTTCCGGAACGGATAAAGCTCGTATCTCGAGGTACCACTGTATATGATAACTTTAGCTCTTTGTTTTTGCACGCACCAGGTCCATGGTGATGTCCAGACCCTGGAGGACCAGGTGATCTTCCCAGGTTGCCCACTTGAAGATGATGCATCGTCTCTGAACTCTGCTCTGAGGTTAATATTTATTATTTAACCATTTCGCTCGTATCTCGAGGTACCACTGTATATGATAACTTTTGCTCTTTGTTTTTGCACGCACCAGGTCCATGGTGATGTCCAGACCCCGGAGGACCAGGTGATCTTCCCAGGTTGCCCACTTGAAGATGATGCATCGTCTCTGAACTCTGCTCTGAGGTTAATATTTATTATTTAACCATTTCGCTCGTATCTCGAGGTACCACTGTATATGATAACTTTTGCGCTTTGTTTTTGCACGCACCAGGTCCATGGTGATGTCCAGACCCTGGAGGACCAGGTGATCTTCCCAGGTTGCCCACTTGAAGATGATGCATCGTCTCTGAACTCTGCTCTGAGGTTAATATTTATTATTTAACCATTTCGCTCGTATCTCGAGGTACCACTGTATATGATAACTTTTGCTCTTTGTTTTTGCACGCACCAGGTCCATGGTGATGTCCAGACCCTGGAGGACCAGGTGATCTTCCCAGGTTGCCCACTTGAAGATGATGCATCGTCTCTGAACTCTGCTCTGAGGTTAATCCAGTATTTTCACGCCTATTTGGCGCATCGTTTCTTACGCCGCAGTGTCAGTAACGAGTGCTATTTCTGTATTTTAGACACACAAAGCACGCACTATTTCGTCAGACGCATATGTTTTTCATATGGATTAAGATCGAAATGCGATAGCGCTGGCTACCGGAAGCAGCTTATTTCCGGGTTATATTGTAATGTATCCAAGTCAAAACATTCCAATCTCACATTATTTTATTGACTAAAGTTGCAATTTACTAACCCCCTCTTATTTTATAGGTGATGTCCCGATCCCTAAGGTGAGGAGGATTTCTTTTTTTTTTTTTCAATCAGAAATTTCAATAAAAGAGATTTGAGTGTCATTTGTCTTTGTTAAAACACTTGGAGAAAAAAGACCCAAGACCCTCAATGGTCTTTTTTTTCCTTTTAATTTTTGGTGTTTATATTCTAAGTGTTTTATAATTTAAAAAAAAAAACGGTTTATTTTTTAGCCTGTTGCAATTTTTCTAAGTGTTTTTTTCCTTTTTTTTGGTGTTTATTCTAAATGTTGCTTTTGTCTACAGGTGGAGAACATCAGCTACGCCAATCAATGTGATCCTAAGTGTGCAAATGTATTTTTTTGAATAAAAATTATAAAATGTCATGTTGCTTGCATTCCTTTGCTAGTTCTATGAAGAAAAATACATGAGTATATTTCAAAGATTTTATTTTCCCACTGAGAAGTTCACATAGGTCTTCCAGCATTTAAAGATGAGGTGGTGTTTCCATTGATGAATCTCTTCTTGGCACTGGATGGAATTCTGGGGAGAAAAAAGAGGGTCAAAGCACAATAGACTAAGTCCAACATTAAAAAAAAAATAAACTGGGGGCCAGTTAGGTCAAAAGATTTGACCAAAAAACAACACTAAGTTAGGTTTTACCAACATGAGAAAGACCCATCTCTCTTTTCAGATGTGGTGGGAGATATGGAAAACATACTGGATAGGGGCCCTCAAGATGTTGGTGTCAAAGGCTGCCACGCTCCAAAGTCACCTTTCTTTAGCGTTGATTTGGTAAACTTGGGTGGCCCTTGAAGAGAAGCAAAATAGAGTATTTTTAGTACACATGACATGAAAATAATAAATCAAATAACCTGAAAAACAGGTCTTACGTCATACACGACTTCTTTGGTCTTGTAGATTTGGACAGCTTCCACCATCTCCGTGGCTTTAAACCTCTGCAAAACACCACAGCATGATTATGTTATTGCTTATTTAACCATTTTGATGCACAAATGACTCCCATTCAATCAAAAAAATAAAATACGTCTCACAAAGCTCTTAGACGGAGGAAAAATGGTTGTTTAAACGAGTCAAAAATGACCCCTGCGCTACGGTTGAATGAATGTCTCGCTTAGGTTTTGTCAAAACCACAATTAAAAATCAAAAGGTCCAAGCCCTGAAGTCTTCCTTTAGGAAAGGGAAGGGCAAAGGTATATACGTATTCTAGAAGTGTACTGTTTATTCCTTACACCTCCACTTGATGGCACTAGTGTGAGTGTGAGTTACCCACACAGGAACTTGCTATTAAAAATCAACGCCAACCCAGTTAAAGTGTCTTCATTCAAAATTGGAGTGTATCATGATGCTAAACAAGCTAATTTAGGAAAGCCGTGAACACTGGTCGCTGATATCTAAACATTACTGTGACAACAAAATGTCCCGAATACGGGATGAATAAAGTTATCCAATCCAATTACACGGGTAGAGGAATTAGAAGCTATTAAAAAATACTCACTTTGCCGACAAACTGCTCCTTTTTGGCCGTTATGGCCACATTCTTGATGTTTCCCAGGAGTCTGTCCTCGTTGAGGGACTGAAACACACAATGGAAGGGTTACTTTTTAAACATTAAGAGCAATAGGTGACGCAATGTAGCCAACTTGCTAGCAAACATTTGTGTTTGCATCCACGTCGGGGCTACATCACGCCAATGAAGCACGTTCCCGTCAAAAAGCACTCTTGACATGAGAACTGGGGCTACGAAATCCCCAAAAGACAAAGTACCGAACGCGCTGCATTGTCCTGGAAGAAGTTTGTCGGGTCTTTTTTCGGGAAATCGTCAATTCTGAGCAGCTCAGCAGTCCAACGCGCCCAGCCTCCGGCTCATCCGCCATTTTGAAAAATGGCGACGTGGCGGCGGGTCTTTTGAATTCTGACCACAGCCACGCCTCGGCCACGCCTATTACACATAGACACAAAAAAAGAGATCGTTTTCATCATAGAGTGCATTAGTCAGGGGGCTGGGGCTGCAAATACTTTTAGGTTGGGCATTAATACTTCAAAACAAATACATTGTTTTCATAATAACGTACTGTAAATACTTTTTGGTTGGTCTTTAATACTTTAAGATACAATATTGCACATTATGAACATTGCGGTGACATGCACTTCAGTGTTTGTTTTTGACTTCTAAGGTTATATACTTGGATATGCTTTTTCAATTGGGATTCATTTGGCTAAACTTTATACTATACGTATAGTCATAAAGTGTGTCGCCAGGGAGATATCAAACTACTTTATCCCTTTCTTTTGAAAAGCTTAGATGAAAATTCATTTTTCATTTTGTGTTACCAAAGAAAAGGGGCACAAAAAATGATTGAATGAATTGAAATGATGCATATTGTGAAAACTGGTAACGTGAATGCCCAATATCTAAGTTAATATATTAAATAGTTTTATGACATGAAATTGGAATTAATTAAATCAACACTATGTATTTGGTCATTTTTTGTGGGTGGTCTTCTAGCTGAATGTTCATCATAGCCTTCTGAAGGATCTAAACTATGGACAAACGACATCACTATAACATCACCATGATCATTACAAAGTGTATTCAACCACACATTTTTATTATTATATACATTTAAATTAAAACACACTCCAATACTACTTCATGTATACTTTTTTTTCAATAACATTCAAATTAGGCGCTGTTGCTCATCTCTAAGCACTTCAAGTTTTTCAAACATAATGCAAAAATATACCCTGGTGAACCAAATAAGACCAGGAAATATGGAAGGTGCAATAAAAAAAAAAAAAGTTATTTACCTTAAAAAAAAGAACGTGTCCTTTCAAAAATGAAGCAAAATAAATAAGAGTGTCCACTAGGCCCGAAAACACTGGTTTATTCATGAGATCATCTCAGGAGGCAGTTGTGATCAGTGACCAGCTTCTCCAGCCTCTTGATCTTCCGCTTGTTCTTGGGCATAGTTTTGTCATACATGCCGTTCTTCAACAGGTGCTCCTTGCTGTGGTGCACCTGAGCACCGTGCTCCAGCTGGAAGGAACAAAGGGCCTTCAGTGGCTTTAGCAGCACCTGAGGTCAAAACACAGGGAGGACAAAAACATGAGAAGCAAGGCGACTCCAACGAATGGCCCAATTATATGTATGACGTTCTGATAGGGCGAAACCTGGGTTGACGTCACTAAGATCGGTAAACTGTCAAGCATAACCTCATGTGGCGAGGTCAATCTACTCTACTGTATGATTTTTGCCCCTTGAATGTACCTCTTGAAAGATGTCGTTGCACTCCAGGATGGAAAGAGCGACAGCGGCACACTCCAGGGTCGACAGGCAGATGTTGGAGGGCTGCGTACGGATCACGTACTGGCTCGACAGACTTCTGTTTAGCTGTACCTGGTGGACATAAACTGGGGTTAAAGACAAGGATGAAAAATAATGTCATGTTCAGAAGCATTCACTGATTCCAAAACTTGCTAATGCAGGCTAATTGTTATTGTATTCACTCCACAAACCTGTTTGGGGAGATGGAGCATGCTGTTTTTGAGGAAAATGTTCTTAGCCTGGCTCCATGTGCCATCGATGAGGATAATGTTATGCGTTATGGCGTTCTCCTGTGGTCGCTGCATTAAGTCCTCCAGGTTCCGGGAGTTGGGGCCCGGGTACAGGATCAATGTTCGGCTGTCCTGGCATACTTCGGCTAGCTCTGGGTTCCTGAAATAATAATGATTAAAAAAAGATATTGAAATAAAGAAACTGAAAACCATGTTTTCAAAGGTGGAGGTGAATTTGCTAAGAGAATGTTGATTGGGGTCGTTGTTAAGATCACATTTCAGTTTCAAGATGACTAGAAGGGCAGATGTGGTATGAATAAAAAATGATTGTCTGTCTCTGTGTGGGACTACGACTGGCTGGTGACCAGTTTAGGAAGTCTACTGTTCTGGATTTATTTTTTTCTATCGGGATCTCTATGCGTAAGAGTCTGATGAAAAGTTCGAGACGGTGCTGCTTACTTAGCCTCATTAAAGCGCCTCCCGATTATGACGTTGCACTTTCCTGGAGGCAAACATGCAGCGAGAAGAGGCACCGTGCGAAGAACTCTGCTTTCCTGAAAGGGAGGCACATATAGAAGAACGGAAAGCGTCAAGTGGAGAAAATAATAATAAAAAATGTATTCATTGTTTAATATTACTCATCGGCTGCCATTGACCAACGATCGCAGCCAATGCTCCCGCATTTTGGAAAAAATCTAAGGATAAAAGGGCCAATTTGAAATCCTTTTACATGGTTCTTCCTTGTCAAAATAAAGTGGGTCAAAGATTCACCTCTGCGGGATGTTGCACGATGTAGAGACATGTGGACACGTCCAGAGGTTTTGTGGGCAGAAAGGGACACAAACACACCTTCTGAGGACGCCTGCATGATGATGGGAGAAGGAAACATCATTTAAACATCTACCATTTGTTCTTTAGTCTAACTTAGGGGTCAGCAAACCGGTCCCTCAAGGGCCATTGTGGATCTTTGTTTTGGTTCCAATCGATCCGATACAAACAGTTTAACCAATGAGGTTCCAGCTTAAAAAAAAAAAAACAGCACCTGGCTGCAATCAATTAAGACACCAGATTGGTGAAATATGTCGTCTTGTTTGTTTGGTATGTATCAAATCTTGCACACACTACGGCCCTTTTGTGAAATAATTTAAGGACCCCCGGTCTAACTACTGGAGAAATACAAGCTCGAATGGCGAGTACGTATTATTTAAAATGCCAAACTGGGCTTTCCTTTGCCACCGTGCCGATTGGCAGCTCCGTTTGCTTAGCATTAGCTTAGCTTGAGTCGGTGTGATCGTTCTGCTCACCGGCACCGTAAACACGTCGGTCTTCGCTCACTAGTTTCGACCGGTAACGCCGCCAGATCACCGAATGCGTCGACGAAGCAGTCATCGTCGCTCCAAGTGTCCGCAGAATCGTCGTCTTTCTCGGGGGAGCGTGGCTTGCTGGAGGAGACGTGCTCCATGGCGAGGAGCTAGCTTGTAGCTCAGCTAGCTAGCTTGTAGCTCAAAGATGCCAAAAGCTAGCTGGATACACGGAACTACAGTTATTAGACGGGGTTCAGCTACCAAATAGTAGTACTAAAACGACAATAACAGGAGTCACAAAAGTCATTTCACATCTGCCATTTAATGAACATCAACAGAGAACGAACATTTTTTTTAAACGTACGTATTATACTTTTGTCCGTTTTTGTTTTAAAGACTACCATACCCAGGTGTCCTAGCAGAGTACGTCTCCCATTATTTTGACCTTTCAACCATAAACCACATCCGCATTTATTCATTGTCCAAACCGCTTATGTCTGTATAAATTGTCTTAACCAAAAGACGCTCACACGGGCAAGGAGTTGTCAAATTGAGGCAATAATAAACGACCACTGAGCTTAAAAACAACATGTGACACTTATATCGGCTGGTTGAACACTCTAAATTGCCCCTAGGTATGTTTGGTTGTCACCAATTCAGGGTGTCCCCTGCTTGCAGTTATCTGGAATAGGCTCCAGCACCCCTGCGACCCCTGTGGGGATTAGTGCAACGAAAAATGAATGAATATAATTCCATATATTTACAACATACACAATGTGAAATGTATTTGGAAAAATATGTTCAAATATTTTTTTTTAAATGATGATAAATATACTTTTCTCCTATTAGGTTGATGGAGGAACGCAGCTGAATTTCAAAATGGCCAAGAGAGGATGAGGAGGATGATGGGACCCATCTTCTCTGGGGTTGTCATTGGACAGGAGAGGTTTGTCCGTCTATCCAATTTTGTAGCCAAGTGTTATTTTTTAGAATGAATACAAACAAGATGATTGCACACATTGAGTAATACAACAGTAAACAACCTTTATTTATATATGAGCAGGTGAGTCAACTAATCAGGACAACAAGCTTTTAAAAACAAAGGCTTTTATTATTTTTTCAGTGGAAGTCAGGACAGGTTTTGAAAGCAACGCTGTTAAATCATCGAGCCAATTAACCCAAAGCCACCGGGACCTCGCGGCCCCAAAATTGTCCGTACTTGTACAAAGTCAAGGAAAAACAACAAAAAACGGTGCTCGATTGCTGAGGAAACTATATTTCAAAAATCATCATCATCATACATCATAACGTGAAAAGCCAGACATTTGCAGCTCGATGAAAAAGTGAAACAAAAATGTCACATGGCACACTTAAGTGCCTCAATTCGTTTAGAGAAATTTGCACATTCTGCGTGTAAAGATCACTGGATTGGACGTTCGGCGCCATCAATGCTAAATGACATATTTTGCGGCTCTCATTTGACATTTCTAGAATTAGTATTTTACAATGGGCAAAAAAAATAACATTAAATTAAAGGATTTAACAGGGGGAAACAATTATTTAAAAAATGAAATAAAGCCAAGAGTAATAATAAAAAAAAAAAAAAAATCACATGCCTATTGCCCTTGTGTATTTTGCTCAAGGAATTTAATAATTTTTTCTTTGTTAGTTTGATAAATTTCCGAACTTACATAACTCCTAGTTGAAATGGATTGGACTTCTATTGCCGTCAATATCAATTTCCCTCTGTGACTAACTACCACAACCACATATCTTGTGATCTGACTGGGAGTGAATGAGTTAAAGCTAATGCTAACTTTCCAATAGATGAAAATGCTTATTCATTCATTCATCTTCCGAGCCGTTTAATTTTTTTTCCATAAAGTCTCGGTGGTGGAGGAGGGATGAAATGAGCGAATCCACCCGGTGTACACGTTTCAATTTCTGATACAGAAAAATATTGAAGTGAATCATGGATGTTAATCTTAAATCTTCTCTAATGTGGGGAACGTATGATATAGTTCTATGCATATATATTTCTATGAAAATAAATCTATACTGTGGTGTTCTTCGGCATCAAGCGCATTTCTGAGTGAAGCAGCCTGCGTACGCTAGCAGTTTGAAGCAACGCAGGAATAATAAAATAGCTTTTGCCGTCGTTAATAGTAAAGTCTGACTATTATTATTCTTTAAAAAAAAAAACTGGAAAAAAATCATATGTTGGCGGCATTTAAAAAAATACCCTCGTGGATATTTACACAAGCTTATATCGCGGTTTGCAACAGAGTGAAGACAAACAAAAATGCAGGGTTCCCCCCAGCGCTTTATAAGCCCGGTGGGCCGCCGTCCCTTCCGCCAGGCTGAAACGCTGCTACAAAATAAGATTCAAAATACGTAAAACTCTTTAACCGCGACTGGTGACATGTTTAAAAGCGCAACGGCGACATCTCAAGGTGTGCCGATCGCGTCGTTTGTTACAGTATTTCAACAACCGGCCATTTTGTAAGACTGTGCATTTAAAGGTGCTATGAAATTCAAGCAAGTGACTTAAAGATGAGAACAGCCCATAATTTGGACACAAATCCATCCAAAAAAGTGACAAAAACATCTCAACTATAAAATTAGATCACATAATGAAGTCACCCAAAATTAGCTGCTAGTTTTCCCATCTACATGTGATAGCTAGCTAGCTAGCTAGTGCGACACTGAAAAGCTAGACATCATAAATTCTGGTTGTGATGTCACAACCAAATTATTTTTGGGGGGGGAAAAGGTGGGCATTCTCTTTTTGGGCAAAATAATTATGATATGTTAAAACAGCCAACATGTAAACTACATTAACAAACAGTAGTTGCGGTCATTCTTATTTTTCTGATCACCATTTCGTAGCACCTTTTAAGTGTCATAATTCTAATGACACAAATTTCTCTCAGCTTAACATTTTTATTTCCATTTTCTGTTCCCCTACAGGGATCCTCTGCCACCAGGCTTTGCAAGTTTTCTGGGGGAAACCCTGAATTGCATAGCAGATCAGGAAGAAAAAAAAGCAACTCAAATGGAACCTTTTTTTGTTGGTTTTGTTTTTCTTTTCTTTTTTTGTCCGCTTTGGTGCACTTGTTTCATTGTTCCACTGCCCCCTGCAAAAAAAAGTCCATAGGACTCGTCCAAAAGGAACCAAAAAAAGGCTTTAAAAAGTGCCATTATGCTACATCGATCAGCTGATCCACGTCTGCTTATTTGACAGTTTATACCAGTGAGTATACGCACACACACAACTCATTTGAGTTTTGGTCACATGGACAATTTCCTCACACAATTTCCTCTTTCACACGTCTAGGGCTGCCACAGTTGATAGACTCATCTGTTATCAAATTAGTTGACAATTTTATCAGTCTATTATTTTTATTTTGGGGGGGTTTATTTTTAGGTCTTGTAAGTCATTGGCCATTGCCATTTATTTGAAATGGGCGGGCTGGCGGCGATTCTTTATTCGCTGTCAACCTCCCATTTAAAATGAATGGGATGTCTACTAGTACTGAACTCTTATTTTTTCAAGAAAAAAAATGTTTTGGGGGTTTCTTTTAGAAATCAGGATTTTTGTTTAAAAGGGTAAAATAAAAAAGTGAATATTGTCTGATTTTTGCAGTATATTTGCAAATATCTTGCTTCGTTTCAAAACAAAAATGGCAAAATCAGTTAAAAAATTAAACTTGGCAACATTTATTTTATTAAAATACATTTAATAAACTTAAATTAAAACAAAGTGTGAACAATTAACTCTCATATATATTTGCAACAATGAGAAAATAACTTGATTTACCTGTGACCTAATTAGTAGACTGCTATGCAAAGCTAATCGAACAGCTGACGATCCGAATAACTGGCAGCCCTCACGCAGTCGCTCACAAACACGCAACATCCCAAAAAAAAGTCAGGGTTAGCTTTGCGTCACCGATGGCGATGGCGATCCTTTGATAGTTCTTTTGTTTTTGTGTTTTTTTAGGTAAAGTGACTTGGGGCTGGGGGTTTGACCGGCCAGCGGGGGGGCGCCGCTCCAACCCGCTTCGAAGAGGATCAAAAAAAGTACATTCGGGCTCGTCAGCCGCTCGCCGAAAAGGCTTCCTTCCGGCGTCCTCTGCCTCCGTGTTAGCACCTGCCCCCCCCCTGGACCCCTCTTCCGAGCCGCCCCCAACCCGCCTCACCGTCTCTGCTGAGTGTAGACGGGGTAAGCGAGCGTCACATTCAGAGAGTCGTTGTGCTGCACCAGAGAGGTGTGCTGGTAGTGGAGGACCAGTTCCTTTAGCGAGCCGTAGAGGTTGTACGGCTCGGCGAAACCAAAGCCCGACGGCGTCTTGTTGATGACGCAGTGCTTCACCTCGCCGTCCACGCTGCACGGGGAGAGACAAAGTCGTGTTAGGTCGCAGTTGAGTGGAAAAAGTTCAATAGTATTAATACCCCGTGATTAAAACATACTCTTTCTCTCCCCCATTACAGAAATAAGAAGTTTTGAGTTGGAGACCTCCAATCGGTTTGTTTAATGTTTAATGGACGTCTGTGGTCTTCAATGGCAGGTAATATTTCTGTGCGTGGATATTTTTAGGGGTGTGAGCGGTATATATGTATGTGTACTTGTGTATTGACAGTTGGAAACATTAAATCCATTTCAAGTGGGAAGTCTGGCATTGAATGATGTTGGGACGTCAGCCAATGAGTTAACACTCCAAAAAAAGTTGCTTTTTTTGTTTTTTATTCATTATTTTTTTTAGGAGGCGATGATTGTAACAAGGGCGACTACGTACACGACGCTGCAGGCGTAGCAGCCGGCCTTGCTGCTCTCCCGCACCAGGAATGTTCCGTCTCGCTTGCCCTGGAGGAGCGCCTCGGCCTGCAGCCGGTTGATGTTGCCCAGCTTCCAGGAGCGCTCGTCGTGATGGGGCAGGTCTTCGTCGTCGTCCACCATGGAATATTGACTGCGAGGACGAACAAGCAAGCGCGGTGAGCAAGCGTGGGCGACGAGATTGGTCGGGGCGGGTGAGTCTGACTTACTCTTCGGTGTTGTCGTTCTTGATTCCCAGCCAGTCGTTGAGCTTCTTCTGCCGGACGCCCTTTTGGGTCAGCCACCTGAAAGACCGCGGCGGATACGTGAGACGAAAATTTGCGGCCATTTTCAACGCTCCGGTGGGATTTTTTGCCATTCCTCTGAAAATGCCAATAAATTCTGTGAGCACTCACATGAGGTACTGGTCTCTGGTCTTACGCAGCTGGATGAGATCTGGTTTGATGCTGTTCATCCGCTTGTCGATCTCGCGGTAGTCGGCCGCCTGCTTCTTCAGGTCCTCTTCTAGCCGGCTCTTGCTGTCCACGATCTCGCTGATCCTGGATTTGAGCTTCTCGTAATTGCCCATGATCCTGAAAGAAGAGGACGCCCCTTTTAGCTCAGCTTTCAACTTTCAAGAGAAGGACACGACGACGACGGTTGTTGTTACGGTACTAACATTTTCAATTTTACATAACATTAAATGGACTTTCCCCCTTAAATGAACTATTTTAACTCATTCTTCATCTTTTTTTGCCCTAAAATGAACAGGAAAAGACTCAATGTACAGGAATGACCTGAAAGCGACCCAGAAAGAGTTGAACAGGAAATGAGCCAAAGTGAACAGGAAGTGACTATACCTAAATGTATCCCAAGTGAACTCTCAGTACCCAAAAACCAACAAGGAAATGACTCACAATCGTGCTTTAATTTGAATGCCTTTGGCCATTAGCCTCCATGTAGCATAGCAATGCTAACGTCTACAATGTCCGTGTGTTGTCTTATTTCTTTCTGTCTGAACTGACCAATAAACATTCATCTCTCACCTTTGGATCTCCTTGTCGTTGCCTTCCCTCCTAAATTTCTCGATGTACTCCTTGCTGTATCGCTCTTGCGTTTGACATTGCTCCTCGAAGATTTTGATGGTCTCGTTGAACGCCTCGATGGCCGTCCTCTTCATTTGGATTTCCTGCGGGACCGAGACAAGCGTGCGTTTTAGTGCACGGACGTCAACGCCCAAAGTAAAAATGTTCGCCGACAATTTTGAGGGGGACGCCCCTTTCGTGCCCGCCGCTTACCTGCGACGTCCTCGTGTACTCTTCGTACAGTCGGTCGTATTCCTTGTTTTTCTCGTAGTACTGCTGGTGGTACTCGCAAAGTTTCCGGCCCACCGCTTCAATGTTGTCTTCTTTCACCACCTGGTCCTAAAAGCACAAAGCCATCTTTTTTAAATTTGTTGCCCACTGATGTCTGGTCATGCTGCTTTTATTTTTTTTTTAAATACCTGCTGGTGCTTGGACACTGGGTAGAGCAGCTTGACGTCCAACTTGGGGTTGTACTGGGCCAACGACTCGTTGCGGTAGTGGTTGATGAGCTCCACCACGGAGCTGAAAGTGAGCGGGTCGGAGAAGCCGTACTTGCCGTCGCGGTGGAAAATCTTGATCAGCTTGTTGTTGCCGCCTTTCCTGAGGGCGCCGGAGACGAGAGTGGGACGTCGGTCGGGATCGCCGTGGTCGGCGAGAGGCGCGGGAGATGGATTACCTGAGCGTCAGCGTGTAGTCGCCGTGCATCTTGGTGGAGGCGTCGCGCACCAGGAAGGTGCCGTCGGCCGTGTCGCGCAGCTTCTCGTTGACCTCCTCGCGGGAGATGTCGCCCCAGTACCATTCGGCGTCCTGCAGGGCCATGCTGTTGTTCTGGACGTTGTTAACGACGGGGACGGGCTTGGGCGGCTTTGGAGGTAGAGCTGAAAGGATTAAACCTTTGGTTATTTTTTGGATGAGCAGGTTTCGAGTTAAATTAACACTTGTTTTTTTTTGTTTTTAATTAAAACAAAAAAAGGGGAAGAAAGAAAATATTCTAACTTCTGTCATCCTTGATGGAAATAGAGGATTATTGTTATGACCAATCAAAAGGCAATGTTTGCAATGAGCAATCAGTCAAATGACATGACAATAAATGCAACTTTTTTAGCCGATTATTCAACTACATCCAAATAGAATGTTTTTTTTTTTGGGTGGCAGCCCAACACAGACTTTACCGGAAGGACGTGCACTCAAAGAAGCCATTTGCAGGCACCAATTAGGTGTACACGCTCCATCCACTCAAGGGCCATTGATCCACCTCGTCTATTGACGGTCAGACCCGGCCGACGTCGCGACGCACGCCGGAAACAAAATTCCACCGAGGAAAAACCAAACTGCGTTAGCCCGGTCTCAATCAGAGACCGGGCGACAGCTGGGCAGCGCGCGACAGAGATGGCGTGCGAGCCGTGGGAACATTGCGTACGGCGGAAATCATCTTAAATCTGTGACGGCGCCCAACGCGCACCAACAGTTTCACAGGCGGCACGAAAGGTAACGTTCTATTTTTAACCAAAGGCTTTTGCGGTGAGCGGGCCTTCCTGCTCTTGCAGCACCATTAAAATCAAGTCTTTCCATCTTCCAGCAGCTAAAAAAATCAATTTTCTATCTTTTATATATCAACTTATTTCGACCTCAAATCCCATTGGCGAAGCAACTTCATCATTTCAGCACTCAAAACAACGACACCAAGTAAACACATCACAAACTCCGCTATCACATTAGTTCGTAAATCAAGTCACTGATGTCCACAAACGTCCGATCCTTTAACGACCGGTAGGTCGGCGGCGATCAAACCAACACAGCGGATTGGTCGCCGCTCTATTTGAACTCACCGCTTTAACACACACACACACACACACACACTGGAATCCCGTGCAGTCTATCCACTTTCTAGCATCCCCTTTTCCCATTTCTCAAGCCGTTAAACGAACGCAACACGCCTCTCCGTAACGGCGAAGCCGGTCGATGGATCACATGGCTAAGCACGTAAAAAAAAAAAGGGAATCCATTAAAGGGATCCTGCTCGGTAACGCGTTGCATCACTCACCGTAGCCAATCAGGCGGGAGCCGTGTCACCGGGTGCTCGGGCATCTCTCATTTCCTCGCGGCCATGAAGGCATCCCGAAAAAACCCACTTTTCTCCCTTTAGCTTTGATGGACGACCCAAAAAGCACCAGACGCGATCACGAAATAACGCTTAAAATGTTCCTGGCGTCGTGCGGCGTCGTGCGTCTGACATCCCTCGTCCTCTGCCTGCCTGGCGTTCTCTCTCTCTCTCTTTCGATCTCTCTGCCTACTTGACTCCTCCCCCCCGACGGGTCCCCTCCCCTCCCCTCGCCAGCCCGTCGCTGCACACAAAGCAAAGCTAGCGGCGCTGCGGCGAGGCACGTCCGCACGGCGCGCTCAAATCCCTCCCCCGCCCGCACGGGGCTCCGAAATACGCCGGTAATCCCGCGGCGTGACACGGATAACCGCCTCCATTTCCTGAGCGCCGCTAAAATAGACGGCGCTTCTTGGAAAGGTGGAACGGGCCAAGGGGAATGCAGTCGGGTCGCGAAAGCGACGCGCTCAAATTAGCGCCTGAGAACGTTGGCCCGGGTCAGGTCGACAACACGGCGAATTGTTGGGTTGTCGGTCGTATTTAAAAAAGGGGGGCAACGTTTCAATTTGGAATCAACTCGCTCAAGTCAAGTGGGCTACAGGACCTCCAAATTATTTTGTCCTCATTTCGACCGAATAAACTGTCAACAACAACAACAACAACAACACAAGAGCCATGTGTCCCTCACAATGACACTTACACTGCACTTATCGGCTGCCACTGACAGTACTAGACGTCCAATACATTTTAACCAATGAAAATTCGTCCAGTGCTGTCAATCAATTAACCAGGAAGTGATGTCACAAAGCCCCTAATTTCTCCACAAATGCCATTTTCTAGTTTTTTCAAGCTACTTTTTCTTACTTGAAATATTTATTAAAAGATAAGTCATGTAAAAAAAATTGCCAAAATTGCAAAGTTAAATAGTGCTGAACATTTTTGTTAGTTTGAAAAATCATCTATTTTTAAAAATGGAGAACCCATGTTCTAGTTTTTCAAGCTACTTTTTCTTACTTCAAATATTTATTAAAAGATAAGTAAGGTAAAATAATTTGCCAAAATTGCAAAGTTAAATACTGCTGAACATTTTTGTTAGTTTGAAAAATCATCTATTTTTAAAAATTGGGAATGTTCACTATTAACACATGGACGATACACAAACATAACAAATGCTGTTCTAATATAACTTATTTATGGGAATAGATGTCCAATTTGTAACATTTTAGGGTCAGAAATATTTTTAGATGATTAATCGGCTATCAAAAATGCCATGGATTAATTTGATAGGCGATTAGAATTTGATTAGGCTTTGATCGAGCACTTAGGACTATGGCGCCAATCCATTTTGAGTGAGAGATTTTTTTTGTTTTAATCAATATTTTAAAGTATACAATTACTTGAAAAGGATATCAAAATAGTGATAACTGAGCCCTAGAGTTCACATTTTGGGTTAAGTCGTCCATAAGTGTAAACATTGTGGGCCACATGACCTAAAATATAATGTTAGGCTAACTTTTTTTCCCCAAATGACCAAAAACAGCACACTTTCCCTCAATCGTGACGACAAACGAAAACTGCAAATGCAATTCCGACAAATAAAAAAAAATTCGTCATCATCCACGCCAAAAATTTATGTTACCCTACCTGATCCTCCCGTCTCCCCGCGCTAAAACAACGAAAACTTACGTTGCAGGTTGTGCATATTCCTCTCCCCCTCGACGTCTTGCTTTTGCAATGGCCAAATTTGAAGAATACAAAAAGAAAAGGAAAAAAATCCAATTCAGTTCCCGTGCTTCGATATCATAATGTAGATTTTGCGTGTCCCCACGCCGTGCTAGAATCCGGCTAACCCGTGGCAGTTAGCGTACCTAACGTTTCCACGCTAATGATTAGCCGCGGCTGCTTGTTGCATGTGAGCAGAGTTTCTCTCTTTCTTTCTCTCTCTCTCTCTCTCTCTCTAGTCTGTCTGCCGGACTTCCCCGCCCTCTCTATGTTTGGAGAAGAGGAGGCAGCTTATGATTAACTTGCAAACTTTCAAATATTTGCTGAGCTGGACACTTTGAGGGGGGGGGGGGGGGGGGGGGGGTGCCTGGGGGGGTGGTCTCGCAGCTAGGAGGCGGCTCGGGCTGAACAAGGGGTGCTCTGTGGCAGGCTGGGCTTTCCGGCCAACCAAATCTAAGTGGACCTTTTGTCGCCGGCTTAAAATAGAGCGGCGGTCGCCGGGAGGAGGCGTGCGCACACATAGGCCTTTCACTTAAATATGTGCAATTACGTGCGCGTGTCAAGCGCCCGCTGAGCACCTGAGGTGACTGGCGTTGCCGTTGCCTTTTTCCCCGCGGGCGCTTTCATCTCGTTTGAGAGCTGTGGCCGGCCAAAGGCGGACGGACGGCCAGGTGGATCGACGTTAACCCGTCGAGCGGTCGGGGACGGCGATAGCTGCCTTTTTTTTGCGACCAAAGTCCTCCCGTTTGATTTGAGGTCAACGTTACACAAGCGGGAAACGTACCTGGAGCCGCTTGACTTTCGGTCCATTCGCTGGTCAGGAGAACTTCGATGATCCTCACGTGGGCATCCAGGCTGGGCTCACAGCTGAAAACGGAAAGACAAAATGTTAGTTTTCAAATGTGAACGCTGATCTTACGTGGCAATAATTTAAAAAAATAACGACCAAAATGAAATCCTAATGAAAAGGGGCGATTTACATCTGAGAACTCGTCATCTGATGATTATCAAATGATCAAAGTCGTTGTTTTTGGCAGCGCTACCCAAAGAAATATGACGAGCACAGCATATTTTGTACACAAATCCGTATTAAAAAAGGGTACACGGTTGATTGGTCGCCGGTCTTTTGGTCGCCCAGAAGGTTATTGATAATTACCATTTAAATCGTTGCTCAAATTCCCTAAATACAAACTGCGAATTACTATTTAGTCATACTTAATGCCCTAGTCATTATTAGGCTAAAGAAAAGCTCAAAATCTCCTGGACTTTTATTGTTTTTTGTTGGAGAACTTGTTAAGACCCTGACTGACGTAGCTTCTTAAAAGGGACAACGCATGTACATGCAAACTCTTATACACTCACACGTCGGTCGGCTCAGTGAAACTGCTCATGGCCATTGTTGGCTTTTATTGATGCGTAGACCGTGTTGTTTTACCTTGTTTTGGCGCCGGTCTTTTGGTCGCCCGTTGTCACGGTCGGGGCGACCAATCGACCGCACACGTAAAAAAGAAGCGTAAAAGGCTTAGTCATGATTGATAATGAACTGCCTTTGCCTGCTCACTAAAAAAATCTCTAAACAGAAGATGATGTCAGACCCAGAGTGAGTTGCAGCTATTCATAGCACTTTTATTCACTTGTTGCTATGTAATCTTTCTGTCAACACTAGCTAGCTAGTGCAGCGCTACTAAGTGAAACATGCTCATTAATTACGGCTGTGATGTCACAACCAGAATGGTTAAAGAAGGACCAAACCCTCGGTCACCTGGTGCTCTGCTGTCTGAAGAAAACCGGACTGAAGATCTCGCCTAGCGTACGGGCGCTCAACAGGTTCTTGGCGGCGCTCTGGCACACGCGGGACAAGTGGCGAAGCACGCACTGGAGGGTCAGCCAGTATTGCGGCGCCAGGCCGGAGCCGCCGGCGATGCGGCGGAGTTGCTGGGCGCACTCGTCGGGATTGGACACCTCTGTGAAGAGAAGGAGAAGGAGGACGAAAAATGAATAAAAATAAAAAGTCAGAGCATGTTGGCCTTTCAAAAACCACATAACCAGCCAAGCAACACAGAAACGAGACTACCAGTTCGAATTAAACGTCTAATAGCGTCTTTGTTTTTAACTCCTCCATTCAAAAAAAGGATCTGCTAGTTTTCACCACGGGGGAAAAAAAAAAATCATCCGCCAGGGAAAAGAAAAAAAAAAAAAGCGGACTAGAAAGTCAACTGTCTGGCGACGAGGCAATGATTGCGAACAGAACAAGAGTGTTTATTCAATGCGGAGAGAAGATAAACCCGTTTGGAAACATGCGTCCGGCTTGTTTGCTCTCAAAGAACTCGGCGTTCGCTACGGCGGGACGACGCGACGTCAACGCTTTTTTCCCGGGAGAAAGCCAGACCCCGTCTCACCTTTGACGGCGTGCACCAGCTGAGCGTACACGGGGGGCGGGACGATGGGCTGAGGGAGGTCCTGGAGGTAGCGCCGCACGCCGTCGCACAGGCTGGGGAGCTCCAGCTGCTCCAGATCCACGGACGAGGGATCTGAAAGCAAGGCCAATTGAGTCAAAAATACTAATAGCCTAACCCAGGGGTAGGGAACCTATGGCTCGGGAGCCACATGTGGCTCTTTTGATGGGTGCATCTGGCTCTTTGCTAACCTGTGAGCTAAAATATGGAAATCGCTGGTGACAGAACTGAGATATTACATCTAGAACTGCTTTAATTTCATTTTTTTTCCGCAGTAGACTCTTCTGGAATGCATCCTCTCATTGATTAGCAACAGCAGAAGAATCTTTGAAAAAATATTCAGTTTTTTCCACTTTAAAAGTGGTGAAATTACTAAAAAAAATTGAAAAGGCACTCATTTACATGTATGTATTTTGACTTTTAAATTTGTAGTATGGCTTACAAGGAATAACATTGGAAAATATGAATTGTTTGTGGCTCTGTTTGTCAAAAAGGTTCCAGACCCCTAATAGGCCCTAACCTGAAAGACTATTAATTATCATTTTGGACCACTCTATCACTTCAAATTGCCTTTTTAAACCTTTCACCGGCACATATTCTATTCTTCTAGTAAAGAACATCAAAATATTGACATTTTTTCTACCATTTGACAATCCAATGGGTTATGATTTACTCCCAACTGTCCCAGTTTCTAACATTTCATGAGTAACAGGAGTTAATTCATTAACTGCGGTGGCTTAAGCACCCCCCCCCCAAAAAACATGTGTGTATATATATATATATGTAGGTCAAAGATACCTGATTCAAAATACTGCCTGACTTCATGACCACCGCCCGCAGTAAAGGTCCTGTACAAAGTCGGGTTCTCCAGACCTTCGAAAAAAAATGAAATCCATGAGCTGGTTTACATCGGCGGGCAAAATCGGCGAGCGCTCCGAGTGGGCTCGGGTTCAAAACGGAGCGTACCTTTCCTCTCGATGGCGTCGAGAAGACGGGCCAGGTGGGGCGGGGCCGTCTCGGGAAGGGAAAACTGCTCCGTCAAATCTGGCAACCATAAGCCTGGAATGAATACAAAAAATGATCATTATTAGAAAATTTGAAATCTTTAAAATGGTGCGGAAATGCTTATGGCAGGGGTATCAAACTCGGGTTGGTTCGCAGGCCGCATTAACGTCAACTCCATTTCATGTGGGCCGGAGATCTAATATTTAGATTTTTTGAGATTGGATTAAAAGAAGTGGATCAAAAGCCCTAAATAGTCCGTTTTTATAGATCTAAAACAATGTTTATTTGAGCTTTTTTTTCTCTTAGTAATGGAAAATGTCTTTTAAACATGTTTTTTTATTTCAAATGGAAACCAAAAATATTTTTTAATTATGTTCAATATTAAAGAGGAAAACGGAAAATATCTATATATTTAGTTTTAGATCTTACAAAATGCGCTTTGAACTAAAAACACAAAAGAGAAAAAATGGATTGAAAAATTGCAATGATTTATTTTAAAAAGGGGAAAATCAATCATTGCAATTTTTTATGTACATCATCTATAATCACTTGAATTTGATCCTAAAACAGAAAGTCGGCACTCATGATTTACTTTCTCGGGCCGCACAAAATGAGGCGGCGGGCCAGATTTGGCCCCCGGGCCGCCACTTTGACACCCCTGGTTTATGGCGCTCAATAAACTCCCGTCTTGGGTCAAAAATATTGATTGAAAGTCAAAAGTAGTGAACTGAGCTTTTATTTATATCTTTTTAGGGGTTTTATCGGACAAATTTGTGTTCTTGGTAATTAAGTTTTGATTACCAAGTATGACGGACATCTTCCAAAATAAAATGTCCGCATATTTTGAGGCCCGGTCTCAATTGTAAATAGATTTTCCGATTTTGTAGCATTTTCTTTGAAATAAATAAAATGATAAATTTGTAAAATATGACTGAAACCAAAACGAACAAGCCGAAAAAAAAATGAGTCTTAATAATAACATATTTTTCAAATGTCATGGTCTTTACAAAAAAGCCGGTTCATTTGCAACGAGGGGGAGGAAAAAAGTGCGGTTAGCCGTAACACACAGGAAGCGCTGCACGCTGCTTACAAGCTGGCAGGAAGTTGAAAAATGAACGGCGGCGGCGCTCCAAAGGCATTAAAAAAAAAACATGAAAAACTAGTGCACGGTGTTGGGCAAATAAATTCACTGTGATGTGAGGTAAACCATGTTTTTTTTCCCTCGTTAGATCTTTAGTACCAGGTGTGGACATGAAAGTTGTACGCTGAAAGACTCGCCTGTCTGCACTTCAAAAAAAAATAAAAGCAGAAAAAAATATGAATGGAAGTCTTTCTTTGAAAGCATATTTTTGCTTTCAAAATAAATTTTTCTTCCTTTTTTTTTTTTTATTCGAGCAATTAAAGCAAGTCCTTTCCAAGCACCGACGCAAGCGTTGAAACGGTCCAATCAGCAAGCGCTTCATCCAAAGCCACTTCCTCTTTGGCCGCCATGTTGCGTGTGAAGAACGCTTTTCGCGACCGCATTCAAACGCGCCAGAGAGGCTCGCTGCTCATCTGGAAGACGTTAACGGCGTGAAGGAATGGGCGTGTGTGTGTGTGTGTGTACGCGGGGGGGATGGGGGGGTTATTCTCAGAAGCCGTGAACTTTGAGACGGAATGCCTAAAGTTTCCCGAAATAGACGTCCCGTTGCCATCGCACACCTTTTTTGCCCCCTTGACCACTGATCCAACTTTTTCTGAGAAACTAATTTACAAGCCAGAGTTCTATTTAAAGTCACTTCCCCACCCCCCCATAAAAAAAGAGTGCAATATCTGAGCTCGCCTTACTGGAGATAACGTTTCGGAGCCCTCGTGTGAATCATTAACGTCGCAGATGGCCGCCATGACACGTGGTGGCTACGAGACAGAAAGCAGACGGGGTTTTCTTCCTGGTACTGAAATCTAAGTACGCGGTCAACGTGTGCTAAATCGACAGTCGGGACGGCGTGATTCATTGACAACAAACACGGTCGCATGATTGCTAAGAGCCGGGGGGTGTCAAACATGCCGTCGGAGGGCTGGAAGTGGCCCGCCATGGGGGTTGTTCGGCTTCATTCTTAATGTATGTTGAGAATCATATGCTTTTGCCAGGGGCGCCGCGACACCAAAGGTTTGTGAGTTGTGTAATCAAGCGCGTGCACCACTGCACTTTGCTCCGTTTCTCATCCGCAATCATATTCAGTCATTTTGCCGTCAAAATGGCGCCATCAGTGCCAGCCAATGAGTTCATAAGGAACCGTCAAATGCCTCAAAACTGACAGGAAAACTGCTGAAAAATGAGCAAGAATTCACAAATGAGCTAGAAGCATCCCAGAAAGTCACCAATAACATTTAGCGGCGCATCAAAACGTCATCACCGTATTTTCCGGACTATAAGTTGTACCACCGAAAGCATAGACTACATAACTATAGCCTAAAAAGACAACATAATGAGATGTCGGTGGTCAAACAGAGAGAAAAAATACACGTTACACTTGAGTATTTGTTGCAGGCCCAGCCAATCTATAAAAAAAAAAAGTGCGACTTATAGTCCGGAGAGTACGGTATGGCGTTCTCGGAAATATTTTTTTGCTATTTTTTAATTTACCCTTGTACCGTACAAGTTAAAAGACAGATGGCCAAGATGTCAACGCGTCTGCGTACGATTTAGAACATTGAAGAAATGAGTCTAAACACGCGCTGGGCGTCGCAATGGAAGGCATCTCCGTGCAAAGCGGCTAAAGACGGACGCCGGCGGGCGGACGGATGGCGCTGCCAAACGGCATGTCTGAACTTCAGACGGCGTGGGCAAGACTGGGCCAGACGCTAAATATAGCGCGTGCTGGGGATAAATATAGAGGAGACCGCAATTTTCGGGTTATACTGTTTCTTCCAGGCGGTGACATGGGACGGGTGGCGGCGCCGCCGCCGCTCACGTGGCGGCCGCAGAAGGGCGGATCGGGAAAGGAAGGAAATCCCAACATGGGTTCGGAAGCATTCCGCGTCTAGGCCGACCGGCGAACGGTCGCCGGGCGGATCCGACGCATTTTCACGTCTTTGGCGGGGCACGGAGCGGATTTAACCCTTTTGAAGCCGCGCCGAGCTGACGGAGTCGGGCACGGCCAGGCGCTTTCGGGAGTTGCCCGCCTTCTGAACGTTGCCAGATGTGCGAGCGCTTCCACAAGAAAGACTTTTGGCCATTCCAAAAAGTACACGTAATACAAGCTTTGGACTTTTTATGAATTAAGAGTTGAGCGCGCATAAAAACTTCCTCTGTTGCCCACAGTAAAATTTCCTTCCACCTGGCGTCACTTCCAAATGAGCTTTAACTGCCTATTTACTTTTTTCTAAAAATAAAAATAATAATTTTAGCATGAAACAAAGTCAACACGACACGGTGGAGTGCGTGGTTAGTTCGTCTGCCTCACAGCTCTGGGGTTCTGGGTTCAAATCCAGGTCGGTCCACCTGTTAGCTTGTTCTCCCCGGGCCTGCGTGGGTTTTCTCCGGTTTCCTCCCACATTCCAAAAAGGCTGATTGGACACTCTAAATTGCCCCAAGCTACGAGTGATTGGTTGTTTGTCTCTTGTCTTTGTCTGCCCTGTGATTGGCTGGCCAATGTCAATTCCCTGTCTCTTTAACTGCCATGGACCTTCGAACTGGGAGGTGCTGCAGGCGATTGGTCGCCAAGAAACACGCCACAGATCAAAAAGTATGGCACTCCTGCTAGCTAACTACCTGACAGCCCATGATGGATGTTGCCAGAATAGTTATGTAACGGAAAACAAGCCGCCACCCCACCAAGCACCGCCTCCCACCCGCACGTGTCCCGTACTCTAAAAAAGCCGCTCAGGCCGCGTCGGCACCTCTCGCCCGTGCCGGGCCGTCTGCGGGGGCGCCTAATCCCCGCCGCAGACGCCATCAAAGAGGCTTTGCCAGTCCAGTCGCCTAAGAGACGCGACCCACCCGGCACGCCTTCGCCGTCGTTTACATTTACGTATCTACCTGTACTTTATTGTTTCAAGAACATATATATCGATCATGGTACTCGGACGTTTGGTCGCCGGACGTTTGGTCGCCGGACGCTTGGTCGCCGGACGTTTGGTCGCCGGACGTTTGGTAACAGGACAGAGAGTTTACTGTTGAAACCAGCTCTCAAAATTATATTCATAAGAGAGAGAGTTTAATATCTAAATATCTACTGTTGAAACCAGCTCTCAAAATTATATTCACCCAGGCGACCAAACGTCTGGGCGACCAACCGTCCAGTCACGATGGATCATTAGAAAAAAAATTACAATATACATGTATAGCCCAGAAAAAAATAGAAAATTGTTCTTCCTCTGGCCAAGATGCACCTTCCTTCCGACCAGTTAGTTTATCACGAGTAGATGTCCAATCCATTTCAAGTGGGAAGGTGGATTTTTTTGTTTGCGTCGTCAATGGCAGCCAAAATAAAACATGTTCTTCCTCCCACCAATTACTTTACCACTAGTAGACGTCCAATCCATTTGAAGTGGGAGAGCGGCAGCCAATAAACGTTCATCGACGGCCTTTAAGGTTATTTTGTGAACTAACACACCGGCTGCCGGCCCTCCCAGTTGAAAGGGATGGGTCGTCACGGTCACACGGGTTTGATTTCTCCGAGCCAGAGAAGATTCCGGAGGTCGACCACACGCGCCTGACGCCGACTCTCGACACGGCCAATCCCAGGGATTGAATAATCTGGGCTAAATCCTCCTTCCGCCGCCAGTTTAAAAGCTTCCCCGACTGGAGGCGCGTGGCGGCCCGTCCGCCCGGCTTGTCGGCGAAAGCCAGACGACGGCGTCTTCAAATAGCCAGCTAGCCCGCAGCGCTTTATCTCAAACATGCTTTGACGTGTTCCACCCGGAGAAATTCCGCGGCACGATACAAAGCAGAAACGGCATTATCGCCATTAGACGTGGAGGATTTCAAAGATCCCAAGGCCAAGTCCACATAAAAAAGTCAAAATATGGCTGCCATGATTAATCGACAACTATTTGGATATTCAACTCGTGTTGGAGGGATGCAAAAAAAAAATGATCGCTATTTTTTTTTTATGTGAGTGGGCCTCATTTTTAGCCTTTTTCATGTTTTTGGCCACTAAAAAAATGAAGCGGATGCTTTCTTTACATGTGTTGAAATCCCGTAAGCCCCCGTGGCCCCCTTTTTCCCAGACCCCCCCGCTCGGCAGGCGGCCCAAGTGGAAGAGTTGTCCAAACAGCAGAAAACGGGGAGCGCAATAAATCACAAAACAGCCCTCCACCCAAAAAAAAAAAGATCCTCTCAAGACTCTCACGCAAGGCCAGAAGTTCCCTTTCGGTGTTTAGCTTTTGCGCACACATAAGCAAGCCATTTAGAAGCAGCGCCATAGACACGGAGACTTTTCTTCTCCTCATACGCGTTTTAAACGCCGACTAATCGCTCGGACCGTAGTGCTGGGCGATATGACAATATACAGTAGAAC
This sequence comes from Stigmatopora argus, assembly GCF_051989625.1. Lineage (NCBI taxonomy): Eukaryota > Metazoa > Chordata > Actinopteri > Syngnathiformes > Syngnathidae > Stigmatopora > Stigmatopora argus. The sequence continues at coordinate 3,873,181 of NC_135402.1, forward strand.
TAGAACTAGCGACATAAATTCCCTTCATTTTTCCAGCTTTCTGAGAGTTCAGCTCTGGGACGTCCCATCACATAATTTATGCACACCAGTCCCGAGTCATCATCTGATTTGGAGGAACTGAGCCGGTACCTCGAAATGTATAAATATCCCAACAGAGCCGTATAAAAGTAGAGCAGCGGTTTGAAGGCGGAGTGAAAAGAAAATGTGAAAATCCCCTTTTTTTGCAAGTCCGTCGCGAAGTGCAAAACATGGTTACCGACAAATTACGTTCCAAAACATTTTGTGCTAAATTTGATTTGAGGTTATGATTTTTTTATGTTGCTGTGATTGGACTTTTTTTTTTTTGCTCTGCAAAGTTTAGTCACTGTGTCCATATAAAACGTGCTGTGTCTGTTATTGCTTTTTTTGTTGAAATATCCCTCATGTTTTAGATGATTTTTTTTTTGTGCCCTTCAAGTATCTTTAGAAAGTACGCAGTTATACGGCCAGATTGGTTAAATCTAGTCAGATATTATATTATAATGAAAAATGATGCGCTATAAAAATGACAAATGGTTGCTTTAATAGTCTTTTAGTTTTTGCAAGTCGTCGACTAAGCAACTCATGTATAAATACTAATTTCTGTTATGTTACGGTGTTTGCAAATGTTTCATTTTGATTCGTTAAAAATAATTTTAAAAAATGTGCTACCTATTAAAAATAATTGTTGGATTTAGCCCTTTTTAATGTAGGGAAATGGACTCTTAGAGTTAAAAGGTGAAAAACAGTACTAGTTTACTATGAAATCAAATTTGTGCACAAAATGTTACTCAACAAATCCGGAACTGAATTTCACAAGCAACCGCAAAGAAAACCCTTTTTGTTGACTTAGCATCCATCGGGCGCCTCATCCAAAAATGGATCTCCGTTTTTATTTCTCTATCATGTCCTCCCTCATTAACTATCGAATTTAAAAAAAAAAAAAAACAATACCAGACTGGCATTTTTTTTTTAGATAGCTTGACATGGTAGGAATAAACGGACAAACATTAAGGAATCGGCGTCCAAAAGAGAAACTCAAAGGCTTCCGCGGGGCGACTCACCTTGCTCTGAATCGGAACCGGCCTCGGCCCTGGGGACCGCCGGGGCCACCGGCAGCGGGCGTAGTGGGCGGGGCTTGGGCGTGGGCGGCGAGATGCGCTTCTTGCCCACGTACTCCACGTAGGTGCCCGGGAAGTCGCCCTTCTCCTGGGTGGTCTCGTTGAAACCGGGAAGCCAGCCGATCTCGTCGGGCCTCTGCTCCAGGCCGTCGGCGTAGCCCAGGGACGCCATCCCGGCCAGGGCCCCCTTGCTCACCAGGAGCGTGTCCCCCACGTGAAGGTCAATGTCCTCCTCGCGCTCCTTCTTGTAGTCGTAAAGCGCTCGGTACTGGAAGCCTTCCGTGCTCATGATTGCTCGAAAGATCCAAAAATGAAGACCCCCCAAAAAATCCCTTCAAACTGCAATTACTCTGGGTGGAGATGGGACACGTCTAGCTGGTCTTCATTCTTTCGCTCTCGTCGTCTCGCCGGGGTGATTTGCGGCCGGCCGTCGCCGCCATCGGGGAAGGTGAAAGCCTCGCGGGGGGATGCTGCGGAACGACAGGCAGTGTTTAATAAAAGGGGGGACGGGCGGATATGTGGTTAGCCACGTAGAAGTAGCGCATAAAAGGCCGTAAACATTGCGCTTGGACGGATGGATACGCTAGCAACAAACTTAATTGGTAACAGTAAGCGATGATGAATTTAACAACGGATTTTATTTGACGTCAAAATGGTCCAAAATCCGCCCGACTTTAGTACCGCAAACGGAAGTCTCGTTAAAACGCACAAAAGATGCGTTTTGGGACATTTTGCAGACTGAAACAAAAGACCGAATCGTTGTCGTTGGTGCCTTTTCCGCATCGTCAATTTGAAATTATATGGTTTGGTAATTTAGTGGAAAAGGGGCATGTTTTTGTCTGATTTGTTTTAGTCGATTAAAATCGCCAATTTCACAGCCGTACGATATTTGTCGATATATAAAATGACACGATTATATCCAATCCTTTGCCACTGGTAGCCAATGAGTTAAAAGTAAAAATGTCCTTCCCCCGACCGCTTCATCGCTGCCATCCTCCCACGTCAAATGGATTGGACGTCCAGCGCGGTCATTGGCAGCCAATTAGTTGTGCGCGTGATAGCCTCGCCAAAGTTATGCAACTGTCAAGAGGCATTACGATAACATCGGTCGTGTAAGTGAGGCACTTTAGGCGTTTTTCGTCGTCATTTTTCAAGAGTTTTCAAGCGAAATAGGGAGGTGGTCGATGAAATGTTAGCCAGCGAGTTTGGGTGTGTTGCTGGCGTCCTTCTCTTTCACACAACAACTAACGGACTTACGATTACCCTAAAAGTACGCAACTAAAGAAAAAAATAACAACAACACTCATCAAAAGGGAATGATCGAATGCACGAAGTAGAATTGACTTTAGAAACGCTAAACATTGAGCACATGCGCAGTAGCGTTTACCACGTACCTAACGAGCCCGCATGAATCCTCCTTGTTCCAAGTCCTTTTTTTCCTCCTGAGCCACTCGTTCCCCGTGCCGTTTCCTCTTTCGATTCCTTCTCCAAGAAGTACTTAAACCGTCTTTGGATCGCTGAAGTACGGCTTTCGCCAATAATAAGTGCGGCAAATGCACGTTACGGTCCTAGTCGCGTCGGCGTTCGGGACTAACGTCGCCCAGTGCGGCCAATGTGACGGGACTAGGGGCGAGACAGGAGGGAAGCCTCCCATTGGCTCGCTTGCTTAGTCAATCAAGCTCCCGACCAATGGACGCAAGGGTGCTGCCCTTTGTGTCCTCGCGTACTGAGTGCAAGCCAGAGATATCACATATGGAAGCGCGAGATGCGCAACGAGCCAACCAAGGCGGTCGTTATCACTTGTCGGCCATTTTGTATCAGTGATAGGCATGACATTATGGCCAACAAAGTGTGTATATCATTTAAAAGAGCTAGAGATTGCTAGAAACGGCTTGGTTTATAATAAAGTAGTAAATTAAATGCACACATTCAGAGAATTATGCATTATTACACTAAGACAGCCTGATTCATAGCCATGTTTTATTTTAGTGGAGCGAAGCACTCATTCTAGTTTCGTTGCGAAGAGCCCGTTAGTGCAGTTTACATTTTAAAGATGGCCGTCGGCTAGTAACGCCGCTACTTGAGCCTTTCCGCACCTAGGTCAGCGGAAGTAGTATCTAATGTGCGTGCAACCCGAGCGGCTCGTGGAAGTTACGTAACAAAGTCAAAGTCCTGCAAAGCTTTACGATGTGCTTCTCACTTGCCTGCCATTTCATCGTCTTCACATATCCATAGTACGCTAAGGTTAAAAAATGTGTTACGTAATCACGAGCAAAGTACAAAGACAGCGAAGTGATGAGCGTGTTGAAAGCAATTCTTTACGGGGAAAAGAGGGGCATCTTTGTGCTGTTTCATGCGGGTGGCCTAATTATGGCAGATGTCCTATCAAGAAGAATGAAGGAGGTTCTTTAAGCTGCTTTGCACGAGGCGGGGCCCAGCACAGCCTGGGAAGTGCGACACAGCAGAATATTGACAAGAACAAGTCTTCTTTGTCATTCACACCATCACCGCACATACAAAGACAAGGTCCAACACCAACTAGGCTTGCCACGATTCATCTAGCAATCGACAAATAATCGCTTGTGATATCAATCGAGAAATATTTGGACTGCCGGATCGTTTATAGACATCAATTAGTCAAGTTCTTTTATTTCTTTAAGTGATAAATGCCGTTGGATTCAGACTAGAAGCATAAAAAACAAATAATGACACATTTACCTTCATTAATGGCACTGAAAGACTCATTTGGTCCTGCAGGGATTGAACCCGCAAACTCAAGACTGCGAGGCGGACGTTCTAACCACTTGCGCATCGTGCCACCAACACTGAAATGTAATAAACAACATTTTTTTTTCTGTTTTTCCATGCACCTGTGAACATTATTTTTTAAAGTTTGACATACACAGCCCAATATAATACAATACATATATGCAATACTTCTTAATTATGACCCAAAATATGGCGACCAGGCCATATTTTAAATTGGTCCACTTCAAATTGTGCTAATATCCTCAAATACGGCTATTAAAAGCAACTTAAATTCAGTCTACATTGTTGCATTGATTAATGCAGCCAACCCTCCCAGCAAAATTGATTTATTTATTTATTATTATTATTTTTATTTTTTTAAAGGCCCTTGCAGGAAAAAAGTTTGGACAAGATGTCAAGCGTCCTTCTCCCAAAAGTGTCCTTTTGCGTGCGGCAGGAGGACGTTTGGGACATTTGTGTGTTCTACCCAGACTTCCTCACTCAATGATTCACGAGCGACCATTCTCCATTTGGGCGCCAACACGACAGTCTGACCGACTTTCTGAGTGCGCGGCGTCTCCATGCATGATTCATGGGCGCTTTTTCTTCCTCGCCACCAAAATAAGCATCCCATTCCACCGTGCACGCCATCTTTTAAATTTAACCATCTCAAACCATCACGTTTTGACTTGAGAATGGATTGGACAGCCCCAAAAAATAAATCAGCCACAAAAAACAGGCCAAATAACCTAAATTATTTTCCTTTTTTTACAGCATAGTATTTTAAAATGTAAACAAATATGCTACGTTAAATTAAAAATAGTTCACTTCATGTATGGGAGTAAATGTTTTATTAATTTGAGTTTGAGTTTGATTTATTTAATAAAAGGGACAATGCATATTAATGAACATATATAAATATGTAAATTATAGCCAAAGGCTAATTTCCAACCATTTCAAAACAACTTTATTTTAAAAAAAAGCACTAACATTTTCCTGGTTTAAATGAATTATATGTCAATTGTCATCTATGACATGCGTTGAGTTAAATACTATTAAAAAATACTTTATTGTGGCCTAGATCAGTGTGTATTTCAGTTATGATTCATTTGAATATTAATAAGTCTATTAATGATAATAATAATGGCTAATATTTACATTGAAGAATGAAAAAGTGGTTATGGTTCAAACCGTTGATGTTACATCAAAGTACCCACAGTATTTTTGTTTTTGTAGCAGGTAGCTAGAAGGTGTTTAACCCGCATTTCTCTGCTGCTCTTTGTCCCATCACGAAGTGGAATGTGGCAGTTGGAAGAAGCGGCGTGAATAATTGATAGCGAGGGCGCTTCTTCCCTCGCTACATTGACTCCAGGTGCCGTGGGGCTAAAAATGACAACTCAAATCCCAAATATTCAAATTCCTAAAAAGGCAGAAACATCACATTTCTGCCATTTTGGGAAACACGCCGAGCTTTGCCTCAATTTAATTACGGAGGATTACCGTGGTCACGCTACCACGGTACGATTGTTTTCCGGCGCGATGGCATGTTTGCAAATATTTCCGTTTGAGTGGCTTTCATCGAGGATTACAAAAATCGGGGTTAGGGTTCGCCTGGGAACGCCCCCCCCCCAAATGTGGTGTAACAAACAGCGTGGGGCCCCTTGAAACTATTCAATTAGCTTGGATCAAGGTGGACAGGCGCATCTCGCTTGCCAATTTAGTCACTCTTGTGATTGCACTGTACATTGTTTGGTTGGGGGGGGGCTTTAAAGAGAAGACGGAGGCCGGGGGGCACGGAGATGAGTCCGGTGAAGTAGGTCACGGCGAGCAGGAGCGCCCATTTTTCATTTGACCCATTTCCCTACTTGTGTGTGGAATAGCAGCAATGCAAGCAACGCCACAACATCAGAAGTCGTCTTAGTTTCGGGTCAAATGGCAGGTATGCCTTGTTTCCTTTTGCCAATTTGGACAATAACAAAAATGGAGGGGAAATGTCTGCTTGACAGATGAAAATGTCTCAAATCCGGCTGGCTGTGGTTGCAAGGATTGGAAAATCAGAGATTTTAGCGGTATTTTAGTAGTTTTAGAATGTTTTTTTTTTACTTTGGATGAAAAAACACGTGGAAAATATAGCAAATCAGAAAGTAAATATATTAGAGAAAAACAAAGTACATGGACGTAGTTTAGAAAAGCAAAAAGAGGATGATGTGACACTTTGGTTTAGTGAGGATGCCGTTATTTGATGGGGAAGATATGGGACACTTTCAATCCGCCTCTTAACGCTAATCTTTCACCAAAAGCTGATTTGCGGCCGCTCGCCGCTGTTTCTCGCCAACTCTTACGCAACCTGCCGCTTTTTGGCCCGGCGTTGGTTGACGTCGCGTGCCAAAATGGACTGGGCTCTGCCCAAAATAACCTATTAAGCATGGTATACTTTTAACCCCTTGATGCATTTACATTTGGCTCAACGTCCAATCCTCCTCGTCCCGCCAGTATGTCACAAGTAGACGTCCAATCGGTTTAAAGCTTTTCCTTTTATAGTGGCTCTTAGAAGCAAAACCAAGCTAGACTGCGAATGGCCAAAAAGTTGACGCAATTTTCCACCCAAGTAGAACCCGATTCCAGGGACGACATTTTGGATGGCCTTATTGTTTTTGTTGTTGTTGTTGTTGTTGTTGTCACGAGGGCGAGCGGTAAAACGGAGACGGCGCTTTAAGGCAAATGTCCCGCCTCGGAACGTCGGTGCGTTGCTGTACTAGAACACAGTGTGACTTGGGGTCGAGCCAGCGCTGGCGCTCGCTAATCTCGTGTTGCAAAACTCACAGCCGCTGGATGAGCTTCCATCTTGGGTGGGGGGGAGGGGCTCGGAATGTATTGGCTCACAGGTTAGAGTACATTTCACTTTATCATCGTGCACCACTAAGCCTTAAGGGAGAAAAAGTATCACCATTCGGGGCCTTTCGTATTGCAACAGCGATAGCCAGGTCATATATATTATTATATATTATAATATGTCTAATTATTTGGCTGCACAAATTTGAAATTATTATAAAACTATCCAGAGTAGCCGTATGGTATCTTATGGGTGATCAAATGCCAAGATATATAATTACATACATTAATAGTCTTTTTGGAATCACAAGGCCGCTGTTTATGAAGTTATAATTATAGGGAATAAATTGTGTTGATATTCTGCGTGTATTTCTAATTTACAGTCGGTAGAGGGAGTCAAATGGCTAGTTCATAATTTTGGATTAAGAATATATACAGTATACACTTCATAATTCTATCAATGTAGAAAGTTAACGGCACCTTGTCGCCGTCTGCTGGCTAAAAAGTGCATTGCAAGAACAGGTCTATTAAGATAACTGATTGAGATGTAAAATGTTCATGTTTTATATGTTGGCAAAAAAAACAAAAATAGCCAACTGCTATAATGTTTAAAATGGAAAATATCATTTGTGGAGGCAAATTTTGATTATAACGGCTAAGCAAATTCATAATCAGATCACATTTGGTAAAGTGAATGAAAACAAATGTTTTTTTTTTGTGATTCCACAAAAAAAAAATCATGTATGAAAATAGTTGAGTCTTACTTGTAAGGTTGAACGTCCCATTAAATGTGGATCATATTTCTAAGATAACGATTTAACATCGTCATCTGGTGGTCACCAGTCAAGCTTCTGTTGAGAAAAAATAAAATTTAAAAAAACAAGGCCAAGGCCAGCATGTCATCAGATTCACATTTATTCTTCTTATGAGGCGACATTTTACGTATATAAATATCTGTTTTTAATATACAACATCTATGACATCCATAGAGCTTTTTTCTCTTGTCGAGCAAATTACAAAAACTCAAAAAAAAAAAACAACTTTTTTTATTGCACATCTTCTAAAAAGACAAAAAAAGCAAGTGGGACGCGAACGCGATAGTTTTGCACAGTGGGGACGACAACGGCACAGTCGATGGAGACGGACGGACGGACGGGCGGACCACCGGACCACCGCGTGAACGTGACAACCGCTGGCACAAATATTTTGGCAAATGAGTACTATACAAAAATATACAGTGGTGAAGGCGAGTAAACAAATGTGCTTTCGACTGGACGCCCTTTTTGGGACTGGCGTCGTCATTTCATTTTTTTTTGTTTTTCGTCGCTACGCCGAAGCGGTGAATATTTAAGGTGCATTTTTTTTCTTCCTATGATAAAAAGCCAAATATCTCAAAGCTGGAGTTTATTTTCAGTTTTAAAAGGCCTCAAAATGCGCACGTAGCGTGAAGCTAACTTTCCTAACGTCGGGCGATCGGACGACTCCTTTGACGACCAATTGAAATGTGTTGACCGCTAGTAGACGTTTAACACTGTCATTCTTCCCCTGGCCAAGGCGCACCCTCCCACCGATGAGTTGATTGCTAATGAACAATGTAACCCCTCCCACTTTGAATGGATCGGATGTCTACGGCAAGCCAATCCAGTAAAAAATTGTGCTCCCGTCTCCTCATTTCGTTTATCGCCAGTAGGCGTCCAATCCATTGGGTCGCTGCCATCCCTCCCGCTTTGAACGGATCTGACGCCGACTGGAAACGGGAACATACCTCTGACATTCTTGAATCCAATGGGGGCACCGCTTGAATTCTCCTAAGGGGTGTTGGAGCTGATAAACACTGAGAACAAATACACTATTAAAGTTCTTTTAAGCGACCATCAAACTTTGCTACAAGGGCGTGGAGACCCTTCGGATGTGAGATCTTGATGATTGGAGGTCGCGTGATGTCTTCCGATATCCAATCAGAGGCCTACCAGGAGCTTAACAATGCCACAGTTATGTTTTTTTTTTGCGCGCAATGCTACGTTTCCCCGACGAGCTAGCATTCCGCTATGGAATGTAGCGCCCGCGGATGCTTCTACTGCATGAAAAGGACAAAGTGCACGGCTAGCGGTGCAATCTTTTTATGGCACCTCATCGGCGAGGCTTCTTCCGATTGGCCGAGCTCTCGCGTTACAGTTTGTCCTCCGTGACAAGACGGCGTGGGCCAAAACGTCACTTTTCGCGAGTCACAGGCGCCGTCGACCGTCGGCCGGGGTCTTCGTCCGAGCGGCGGGGCGAGTCTCGTTCGGCGACTCTCGGCGGCCGGGTTTCTTCTTGGTCCCCTTGTCGGGGGGCGCGGCTTTGTCGGGGGTGTTGGAGGAGTCGCCCGCGCTCGTCTTGGTCGGGTGGCCGCTTTTTGGCTTGGGATCGGGGTGCTCCTTAACGGGCTGCTTTTTGGGCGAAGGGTTTTTATGCTTGGACGGGACCAGGAACGGCCTGGGGCCGGTCTTGAGAGGTTTGGATTTGGAGTCTGTGACTTCAAGGACCGGCACGGGTGCTACTGGAGATTTGAGTTCCGGTGGTGGCCGCGTCGATGCCTCGGCCGAGGGGACCGCGGGGTCTCCGCGTTTGGTGGCTACGTGGGCGGCGGCGAGCGCTTCGTGGGGAGGGGCTAAAGTGTTTTCAACGTGACCTGCACTTTCGAGCTTCTCAGGAGTGCCGAGTTCTGCAAGTCCTTGCACGTTTTCTAAAGTTTCTTTAGTCTTGGGATGGTCCGATTCCAGATGGTCGACAGAGTTTAACACTGAAGTCGTTTGGAAACCGGCCAGTTCTGGTTTTGGATGGCGGAGCGGCTCGGAGAAGGAGCCGGTTTCCACCGGTTCAGGCGAAACCCGGCGAGCTGGAGCGATACCCACTTTTCCCAGACCCAACTTCAGAAAGGCATCAGAAATGTTGCCGTCCACTTGGGGCAGCTCCGCTTCTTCGTCCTGGTCTTCGTTGCTGACCTCCCGGATGGAGGGCGTCTTCCCGTAAGCGAAGTGGGAGCCGTGACGGGACGCGCTCACCTTCACGCAGCTTCGGCCCTCTTGCTTCGAGCCCTCGCCGTCGTGTCTGCTCTTGGTTTTCTCCACGAACGAGTGCTCCTTGGCCAACGCGTTTGGGGAGGCGCCCGTGTCGGGACTCGGGGGCCGCGCCAGGGGGCTTTTGGGTTTGTCCAGAGATTTCAGCTGTCGCTCCGCAGCGGTCTGGAGCCAAAAAGGGGGGCCGGCCAACTTGCCCTCTGCCAATTTGGACAAGCAGCTGTCCGTTTTGGACACCCGGGGCCCCGACAGCAGGCCGATGTCCAGGGTGCCTTCCAGCGGTTTGAGGGGGGAGACGTGGCGGACCTCCAGTTTGTAGTCCGAGGACGTCTTGCGCAGAGGACACTCGCCCGAGGAAATGAGCTGCAGCTTCTCCACGGCGCTCTCCCCGCGACCAGAGAACATCTTTGTGGCGGCGGGGCACTCGCCGGCCTTCAGGTGCTCGTGAGCCGCCGCCACATCCAGTTGGAGGCTTTTGGAACGGGTGGCGCCAAAATGAAAATTTTCGTGCTTGGCCGGGGAGAGTCGGCAGACAAAGTCTTCTCGCTCTTCGAAGGAGAGCCGCTTCCGGGCGAAGTCCACGAGCTCCTGCCTGTCCGGTCGACAGAGCGAGCGCTCTCCGTCGCAGGCGGCCGCGTCGCCGACGGCGTCCGGCACGCGACCCAGTTTTTTGTACAGGACGTCTTTGAGAGCCACGCCCGCCTTCTCCGATTTGCTTTGCGTCCGGGATGGAAAGTCGGCGCCACCCGAAGGATCGGCTTCCCGCTCGGCGGCGGTCTTGTCCAGCTCCTCCGGCGATTCCTGGCGTTCGCGGCGGCCCGCCGGCCTCTTCAGGCAGCCCTGTTCGACGGGGCGGACGCGCGGGACGTCCCCCGCCGGAGCGCCGCCGCCGGTGTCCCCGTCCTCCCGATCCCGCACCTCCTCCCGCGTCACTTCCAGGCTCTGCTTCCGAGCGCACGGGTGCTTCTTGTCGGCGACGTAGGAGGGCGACAGCGTCTCTTCGGACTGCACCCGTTTGAGGAGCGGCGAGCGCGGCGGCTCGGCGCTCTTGGGACGCACCATGTGACGGATAATGGTGGGGGGCGAGTGGATCTTGGCGGGGAAGGCCTGCGCGCTCTTGGAGACGGACACCGAGTGTCCGCCCAGGAGGGGCGAGGGGGAGCGCTGAGGGGATGGCGTGCGGGCCAGGGGAGACAGCGGGATGCTGCCGGCGGACTTGCGCCGCCCTTGACGGAGCCGCTGGCACGGCAGCTTGGGGCCCAGGCCGTGCAGGGTGCTGGGTCGGATCTGGGTGGAGCCCGCGGGGGAATTGGGCGCGCTGGAGCTGGGCGAGCTGCTTTGCGAAGAGTTGCCACCTGCTGGGCACAAAGAGAAAAGCGAGTGAGCGGACTGAAAATTATTTTTTAATTTTAATTTAAAAAAGATGGTTTCAGCATGATCATTCGTCTTTGTGGGCACTTTTTCATCTTCTTCCAGGACTGAGGTTTGTCACAGAGTGGTTTCATGAGTGTGCATAACATAATTTTAAATTGTGTGTTTACTTAGCTTCCCCTCGCAATTCCATTGGAAAATGTCTTTTCTTAATTATCTTAATGGCTTAAAAATAACTCATCTTTTTTTCAATCTTCCAGGACTGAGGTTTGTCACAAAGTGGTTTCATGAGTGTGCATAACATAATTTGAAGTCGTACGTTTACTTAGCTTCCCCTCGCAATTCCATTGGAAAATGTCTTTTCTTAATTATTTTAATGGCTTAAAAATAACTCTTCTTTTTTTTCTCAATTGTTTGTAAATACATATTTCATACTAAATCGATATACTTTTGTCATTCTTGAACGTTTAGGGGGTAGTAGTCGAGATGGTGGAATGAATAATGCTAATTCAATGTAAAATATGCTTCTACTGAAGAAGCCACTTCTGGAACAAATGCATTTTGTAAGTAAAGGTACCCATGTACTTATGACAGGTAAATTCTACCTGAGAGGGTGAAGTCAGGGGGCGGGTGGAAGGGGGCGGTGGGCGAGCGAGGCGAAAGGCTGTGCGTGGGCGAGCCGGGAAGACTCTCCCCAGATGACAGTGAATGGCTTAGTGATGTGAAGCTTCGACTGGTGTGTAGCAGGGGAGAGGGCTGCATGGCGAATCGACGGAAAAGGGAACGGCGCCTAAGGGAGGGAGGGGGGAAAAAAGTCATTTAGAGGTCAAAAGTGGATAATTTGAAATTCTTGCTTTTGATCAGCACCTCTCTGGAGTCTTCTCCTTTTTGGCCTTTTTGGCGCAGCGCACCATTTTGCTCTTATAGCTGTTCTTTCTGGCTGGGCCTCTTTTAATGGATGTGTTCTCAAAGGGGGTGGTGGTGATGGAGACCTTACTGCCGCTCTGAGGGCGAGTGAGAGTTTGAGGGTCAGAAGATAAAACACATTTTTTGGCCATTCAAGAACAAAAAAAAAATCAAAGCAAACACCTGGCGTCATTCCTCAGATATGACTTGAAATGATTTTTTTTTAAATGATACAATATGGACACTTTACATTACCATGTACCGTATTTTCACGACTATAAGGCGCACTTAAGTCTTACATTTTCTCCAAAATAGACAGGGCGCCTTATAATCCAGTGTGCTTTATATATGGAAAAACAATGTGTCATTCATTGAGGGTGCGCCTTATAATGCAGTGCGCCTTATAGTCGTGAAAATACGGTAATCCACTTTTCTGTGCGCTCACCTTGACCAACAGCTCCACCACCTCAGTGTGGACCAGCCCGTGGACCGCCTCGCCGTTGACGTGCGTGATGAGGTCGCCGGCTTTGAGTCCGGCCTTCTGCGCGGGGCCGCCGTCCTCCACGTTCTGAAAAGCGGCAGAGGCGTCAGCCACGGCGTGGCCCCGACGCCGCCGTCATCGAGGAGGTGCCGCCCTTACCCAGACCATGTGGTAGACGGTGTAGACGTCGCCGTCGCAGGCGTAGACGCGGATGGCCCGCAAGGTGAAGCCGAACTTCTTGCCGCTGCCGTGGACGACCACCGGCTGCCGCGCCGAGTCTCGGCCGGGGGAGGAGTCCCGGGAGGAGGAGGGGTCCGACGACAGCGAGTAAGGGGACAACGGGCTTGCCAGTGGGGACAGGGCCAACATGTCTGAAATGAAAAACCCACCACTATTATTGGGATAATAATTAAATAATAATATATTGATTAATCAAGTCACAATGGGGTGGATTTGCATGACGACATGCAAAGCTACCATTATATAATATTCTATTCCCTTGTATGTGGGTGCTTTTTGCGTTCTCCTGACCTGAGGGGATCATGAGGGAGAGGGATCCAGTGGAAACGGACTTGATGGGTTTAATGGGCGCTCGTGGCTTATCGTCTCCACCGCCGCAGCTGCTTCTGGGTCTTGGATTGGCCGCCAGCGCCGCCGCCCCTCGCTCGACATTCGGGCTCTGAACGTCCTCGCCGCGAGAAGTCAGCTGGTCCAAATGCTCAGAGAAACTTCCTGATGGGATACAAAAAAATCCCAAATTCATGATATTCAGACTGCAATTGCCCTTTCAAAGAATGCATCATTTATACAACAAACGACCAATAACTCATAGCTAGGTGCAATTTACAGTGTTCAACCATCTTATCAAGCAGGTTTTTGGGATGTGGGGGGAGAAACCGGAGTACCCGGTGAAAACCCACGCAAGCCCAGGGAGAACATGCAAACTCCACACAGTGATCCCACCTGAGATCTAACCCTCGACCCTAGAACCATGAGGTTGAATCGCTAACCACTGGGCCACCTCAATCAGTAAATTGGAATTATTTTAACTTGATAAGCGTACCAGAGAGCGTGGCCCCGCTGCGGGTGCTCCCGGGTGTGGTGGCGTCATTCTCGTCCCTGGGCAGCTCCCCCACGGAGAAGGAGGTCCTGTTGGGGTCTGCCGTACCCAACGACTCGTCGACTTCTTCGCTCTCCGAGGCCGAGATGGCGAACTTGGGGAGCGAGGACGCCGCCGGTGAGTCGAGCGTGGACGGGCTTTGGCTTTTCTTGTCCTCCGCCATGTCTTCTTTTTCCTCAGGGTGTCCGCGAGAAAGATCCAGACTGCTGTATACCTGTCGCCGGCAAAAAACAAGAAGGCTCATTTAAATCTGATCGGCATCTTGGCAACAATTTGAAATGAAAATAATCTTGTTTTAGATTCTGGCTGCTGTTTGGAAGCTATCAAATGACCAACCGAGACACGTGGTGGTCTAACATTTGACTTTTGTGACAGTTCTGCCACCATTCAATCATCGGCTGGCAGCGAGTGAGTTGACCAAATGTTGGGTGGGAACGTTCCCTCCTATCTAGCATATATGGTTTTAGCCAGATCCAAAATGGTGGCAAGCGTCACCTTGGAGAAGCGGTGAGAACAGGAGGAGAACTGACGCAGCTCTACGTTGAAGTCCTCGTCGTTGGTCTCGTCCTCTTCCGTCTCCAGGTGGTGGTAGCGCTCTGAGCGAGCTGTTACATGAGTGTATATGATTATACGATCGGTATAGTATCGGCCGGATGAACAATGGGTCTATTTTTAATTAAAAGATCAGGAAATGAAACCGGCCATTGGTTCCTTTTCATCTGATTTTAAACACTTGGCCAATGGACTTACTGTCAAAGTAGCTGGTGTCGTCTTCCGACTCCAACTGGGGGATGAACTCGGCCTTCTGTCGGAGGAGGCCGTTCCAGTCCAGGTGGTGAAAGAAGGAATGCTGCTTCACCTCGGCGGCGCCGCCTGGAAAGGCAAAGCTTTTCTAGTGCTTCCCTACGACTCGTAGGTCAGAAAGCGCAGTACCTGCGCCCATCCGCTCTAGAGGATTCTGTCTGAGCAGAACGGCGATGAGTTCCTGGGCGTCAGTTGGGGGGGCTTCTTCTCCGTCCGGCCAATTGATCTCATCTGGGCGTAGCATATATGGATTTTTTTTAAATACTGAATACGCCAGAATTCAGACATTTGTCACATAGTTGTGCAATCTTTCCTCAATTGTTGACTATCAAAATAGTTGTTGCTTCATTTGATAGTCGTATTTTTGTGAAGGTGTTTGCATTCCACTCACCACTGATGACCTGCCCAAAGAGTTCTTCGGGCGTGTCCCCGAAGAAGGGCACGCAGCCCACCAGGAACTCATAGAGGATGATTCCCATGGCCCACCAGTCCACCGGCTTGCCGTAGCCTTGCCTGAGGATGACTTCGGGGGCGATGTACTCCGGCGTTCCGCACACCTGCGTGAAGACACAACCAAAGTTAGCGTCACCAAACATTTCATGTCTTTTTATGAGGGGTGGGCTCATTTTAAGATCCCCCCCATGCAGCACCGGAGCCATGATGATGGCTCACCTGCTTGTCGGAGAACTCGCGGGCGTCTTTCTCGATGTGGCCTTCGTACAAGTTGGTGGTCATGTTCATCAAGCCCACTTTAGACAAACCGAAGTCCGTGAGCTTGATGTGTCCCATGGAGGTCACCAGCAAACTACAAAATGGGTCGTGAACGATACCAGGCATGAGCAGGAAAAATACAGAGAGCGAGTTTTACGGAAGGTCATCTCACTTGTCCGGTTTGAGGTCCCGGTGCACAATGCCGTAGTTGTGTAGGTACTCCAGCGCCAGCACCGTCTCAGCAAAGTACATCCGGGCCATGTCCACGGGAAGAGGGCCCATGTTTTTCAATAGGGTGGCACAATCTCCTCCTAGGGAAAAACAAATAAACAAAAAAAACATTATTGTTATCGTGGTTTTGCGTTTTCTGCATTCCATTTTTTTTAAACTTTACTACTTATACTTAGGTGCAACAACATTTTTTTCCCAATTTTGAATTGAAATGAGTGCTGCCCACCTTCCACATATTCCATCACCATGCAAAGGTGGCGCCTGGTCTCGAAGGAACAATACATGGAGACCACAAAGGGGTTTTCTGCAAAGGTGAGGATGTCCCTCTCCACAAAGGCTTGCTGGATCTGGTTCCTCAGCATTAGGTTCTGCTTGTTGATCTTCTTCATAGCAAAGCGCTGCTTGCTCTCCTTGTGCCGCACCAAGTACACGGCCCTGCACCATCACAAAAATAAAAAAAATAAAATATATATATATACCGGGGCTACTGTGCGAGGACTTTAGGTCTCACCCGTAGGCGCCGTTGCTAATGAGTTTGGTCAGCTCAAAGTCCAACTCGCACGGCTTGCGTCGGGATTTCAAGGCGCCGCTCAGGCTCTGGGACTTAGAAAAATGAAGAAAGAAATCACATGAACAAAAAGTTCGTTTTTTTTAAATGACAAAATCAATACAAAGCTAAAGCTTACGGAGTCGTCAGTTTCTGGAGTTTGTGCAATTCCGCTGTCGGTGCTGCTTAACTGGGCCATCTCTGCGCGCACACATACAGAAATAGCAAAAACAAAGCATAAAGTTAGAAAAATTCTTGAAGTTTATTACTAAACACTGTCGCCAAAAGGGTTAAAGTGAAGTTTTATACAAATTGGAGCTCAAGACAAAATGGAAACGGGCAAGATTGCTGACAGCGTTGATCTGGAGTGAAACTAAATGAGGTGGAAATGAGACTCATCTAAAAGTCATTAGTAGCCACCTTGCATCGTAATAAAGCACGCGCGCATTACGCCGGGGAATGCGCAACACGCATGTGCAATGCCGTTTAACATCTGTCCGTGGACACGCGTGTGCAGAGGGGCATTTCTTCCTAATGATTCCCAACGAATGTTGACATCGGGGGACGCAGATGGACATGGGAGAGGCAATCTGTCCACCGGCGATTTGCTTTTACGACTCAACGGAGGCATGGCGCAACGTTCATTCCGCCAGGGAATCCTCAAGTGCAATTTCTGCAAACGTCAACCTGCATTTGTCAATGTTGCGTGAACGCCGTTCACCAGTTTACTTTGTTTTTGAAACCAATGTGAGAATGATTCCCAAGAGTCAGTTTTCCAGTGGAAATGAGTCGGAGGACATTTTGGTGTCAAAACTCTTAAACAGAACGCAGCTCTCTGGTTTTCTGCTATGTAATTCAACATTAAACCTTGATTAGCAATACTTCTTGGTTAAAATTCTTCTTACTTGATTTGAACATTGAATTACGTACTCAAGGCGATATTAAATACGACTGTAGATATTGCCAAAACAATATGAAACTTTCATTTTTCCATATCTGTTGTCATTATCTCCTAATTAGACCCGTTTCTTAAAAAAATGTTTGAACAGTTAAATCCAATTTTGGGACAAGCAAAAAATAATAATGTTTGGAGGTACTCTACAATTTTGTTATTTTATAAGATTTTCAAGCATTGTTTTCTAAGTTCAATTAGATGTGGTCAATTTACAAGTAGAAGTGTGGTGTGGATTATTTATGAATAGAAGCTAAGTGATTGATTCATCTCAATCAGGGGCCCGTCAACTTTTTTCCCCACCTTCCAATGGATCTCTGGTGAGTCCCAATTGGCTGATGATGTAACGGGGGATGTCCGTCTTGATGCCCTGGCCCTCCTTGGCGTGTCCCTCGGCGGCCTCCAGGAGATGGTAGAACTCCTCGGGGTCAAACTCCTGCGCCACACGCAAAATAGCCGCCTTGAGCGCAGGCAGGCAGGCGCGCAAAGGGCCGCTTTCCCGGAGACGTACCAGGCATTCCAGCAGGCGGGCGGGGCGGGCGATGACTATGAGAATCTTCTTAGCAAGCTCACGGATAAAGTTGACCTCCTCACTCTCGGAACGCTCGGTGGACTGCGTCCAAACAGACACAACAGCTATTAGCAATTACTAATGCAAAATACTGACTATTTTGGCAATTCAATGACCGATCTTTTCAAATGTAAATCATCTTTTTCATAACATTACAGAAATCTGGCAATATTTACACTCTATGAATTAGAGTTTTTTTTAACAAATTCTTTTAAATCAAATTTTTAAAATAGGTTGGAGGTCATATTTAGTGCATGTTTGCTTATTTTTGCTAATCAAAATAATTATAATAGTGATGAAAAAAAACAACCTTTTTCATTATAATATAATATTTACTACTACATAAATATCTTTCCTAAAAATATTCAAAAGTCAAAAAGGTAGTGTATTGATTTTGTTCTTTTTTTCAAATAGAACATTTCAAAAATTAAGCATTTGCCAAGAGTATTTGGGTAATTCAGTGCTCATCATATAAAAATAATGATTGTATTTGTGGATAAAATTTGTGGCGCACCTCCTGCACGAGCCTCTCCAACTTGTCGGTGAGCTCGCAGAAGTAGCTGGACGTGACCAGGCCCAGCCGACTCTTCTCCAAGCAATCGCGGGCCAGCTCGATGATCTGGTGGCGGGCGAAGCCCAGCACGCCGTCGGCTAACGGCAGGACGCTCTCCGGGGAGTTGCCGCGGACGATCTCCTCGATCTTCTCCTCCATCTGAGCGGTGGCCTGAGGACGAGAAAAGCCAAAGTCAGAACGGACCGGACCAAAAGCGGCGCCCGAGACGGACGTCGGGGCTCACCTTGGGGAAGCGCTCCTTGTAAACGTGATTCATCATGATAATCTCGTGGTCGTAACAGGACGGAGACCTCCCAGGGCTGAGGGGAACAAACATCACCCTCTATTCCATGCATTGCATTTCACATGTTGTGAGGATAGAGTTGCTTTATTAGTCACAATAATTACAAGTCATTAGACATTATTTGTTTGAGTAGAATTAAATTGGGGAAATACAGTCTTCCCTCGATTATAGCAACTTCACGTTTTTGTTGCTATTAATTCTATTTAAAAAAAAAAAGGTCATGAAAATGTGAAAAAAATAAAGAACAACCAAAAATGTAGTTGTAATAGGGGTGACCTTAATTTGCAATTTTTTGATTGTGTCTAGTCTACATTAACTGTGATATTCAAGGATTACTGAATTTAAAAAAAATGTATATGTATACTACTTTTATTTAAATTGGTTAATTAACAAAGTTAAGGATAAAAATTAGAAAAGAATTCAAATAAACTACTAAAATAATCACATATATTCATAATAAATCATTCTATCACACAAGATGATTATAATTAAATCCCAGAAATAAAATAGACTTATTTTTTGTATATTTCATTCAAAAATACTACTAAATATGCACAACATTTTCAATCACTTACTCATTATGAAGATGTATCGCCAAATATTTGATAATGATATTGACCAACATTTCAAAAAAGTGACTTATCTTCTTCAGAAGGAATAAAACCCGTCATCAAATAAAGTAAAATGTCATGATATGTACTTGCATAAAGTCTAATACTTATTTGACCTTGACACGGACAACTGACCTGAGGCTACGCGAGCGCGGCCGCATGGCCGTGGCCCGGCGACACTCGTCGGCGGCGGAGATGCTCTCCGTGCAGAAGTGCTTGGAGAGGAAATGCAGCTCGTCCGGCGTGGGCTGGAAGGGCAGCTGGTGCAGCTTTTCCTGTGATGAACAGGACGACTGGAAGTGAAACAAATATACATTCGAGGTGAAAAGAAAAGAAAACGCCGGCGCCTCGGTCCGTCCGTCCGTCCGTCCGAGCCACGGCGCCGAAAGCCAACCATTGGCAAGGTGCTCACAGAGACGCTGGAGCTGGGCGTGTTGCTTCCATATCCGGAGGAGGGAAGGGACGCCAGCGACCAGCGGCGGCCGTCACTCCTGAACGGGGGGAAAATGAGTCAGGCCGATCTGACCGGCCACCGATGCCACGCGGGGGTGCCGTACCTTCGGGCGAAGGAGAAATGAGCCGAGGCGCTCGGGGAGAAGTTCCTCGGGCTGTCCTGTGGGCTCGTTCCTGCGGGAACATGCCCACGTCACCATTTCATTTGCTTTTGTGCCGCCAATGGCAGGCAAAGAGTTCAAAACAAAAAAATGCAAGACAGCTGATTGGAAAATGCCACCACATGTAAACAACAATGGCTGTTTCCATTAAAAAAACAATAACAGAAGAGCTCAAGAATGGAAAGCTTTACCTGAGCGACCGTGTGATGTCATCCCAAAGAAGGTTTTGCGTTTGGGGATCCGAGCGCATCTTTTTCCCATCTGGGCATAGACTAAACAACGAGTCGCTGCCCGAATAGCAGGAAATAAAACGCCCTTTGGTGAATGAATGTACCCTCCCTCGGCCACCGGCGCTTCCTCTCAGGGGGCTGCGCGTTTCCTCGGACTGCACAATTGCTTTGTGGACCCCAAGCGTCTTTCAACTTTTTTTTTTAGGGTCGCTTACGCAAAAAAATGGGAAAATGGCAGGCCAACTCGGAATAGCTTTCGCTTTTATTTGTCAAACACGACGATGAACGCGTTACGTATCGTACAGGAATATTACATATTATGCATTAACTTGCGGTAACACAACACACAATCCCTTCTGTGTAATAACTTCGGGGTGAGGTAATATGAAAAGACGTTTGGGCGGTGATCTGCCTCCTACTGGCTGACTGAAGGTAAGTGAAAGACAGTGAGAGGTAAGTGATCCGCTCGGGGGGGGGTGATGCGATGTATCCATAACGGCAGAATGCCAAATTACGAGTCTGAAATTATCACTTATTTGGGTCTTTTGCCGAGAAAACGCACCTTATGGAGAAGCACTACCAATTTCCTCATACACAGTTTCTGGGTGTGATGACAATTAGGCTTTTGTTGTTGATGATGACGACAGGGCCTGTGTCCCATTATGAACGCACGTGTACATTAGGTACATATACGTGCCAAAAACATGCGTGGTAGGAGTTCAATTTGGACACTTGTCATTTTAGGACATTTGCTATAATGTTGGGAACATTTCTTTTAATTTGGGGACAATTTTTGGGCTGCTACCTCTTTGTTGGTCACTTTTTGATTTTTTTTGGCCATTTCCAGGTGTTGGTTTTGGGGCATTTTAAGGTTCTTTGTTATAATTGTGCATTGGTTAGGGGGTAACGGTCTTCACATCTGTGCATATATTTGATTCAGTTCCAATCTATTGATTGAGTGAAAGCAAATGGTGATACCTGTGAAAGACGAGAGGGGCGAATGGGGTCGAGGTAAACCGGTGGTCTGGCTGCTTCCGATCAGACTTTTCCTGTTACTCGTCCTGCAGCTGCAAAAAATAATAAAAAATAGTAATAAGAATAAATCCCAAACTATGATGCAGTGCTGCTATGTGAGCAACAATAACAATTTTATTCATATAGTATAATGTTCAAATGGAAATGTGCATTGGAATCAAACTGTGATGCTAAATATTCAATTTTTTTTCCAAGGAAAAAGCAGAGGTTTGCTAAATATTTCTTTTGGATGACCATATTTTCCCCAATATAAGAGCCAACGAAAAGACTCCTTATAAATGGATCAATATTGGTCAATCCTTTTTTCCATGATTTTTGGGTTTGGCGTTATTCTCGTTCGTTGCAGCGCTCCAGATCGATGTATCGTGACAACGTCGCCCAAACAATCCGACTGGTCGCCGATGCGCTTTGGTCCCGCTTATCCCGATTAGCGATGCCGAGTCAAGAAAAGTCCCGGTTTGGCTTCCGTGACACGCGTCCTTTGCTCGCGGCGCGCTCGTTCACGGTGACGGAGTGAAAAGCATCTGCTACACAGGTGCGGGCATCAAAGCGGATCAGGTTTAACGCCGTCTATTTTTACGCGCCGCTTGCGGATTAGGCCAGCGGATGCCATGCCGCTGCCCGATCGGTCCTCGCCGAGTTTCCCGTGGCCGTCAACGGCGGGGAAGGGGTTAAACGCAGTCACTTTTTTCAGTCATTTCAATGTTAAGTATTCATGGCGTTGTCTTTTTAATTTGGAAAATTTAACATGGAACAGTATTTTGTTTTTTAATTATTTAAAATGTTTATTATTTCGATTTAAAAAAAAAAAAAGGAAAAGTAAAGTTAGTTTGTATTTTTTAACGTTAAAAAATATGGTTGATATTTTACTATTATAGTTTTATTAAAGTAGATATTTTTATTAAAAAAGATGGGAGTGCAATATTTGAGTATTTAATTTTTTTTAATTGTTAGGAAATTTAAAAATTAAAAAAGTTTATTTTAACCATTGTTTTTTATTTTTAATGCAAAAATATTTTAAATATGAAGTCAGAAGTACTTTTTATCTTTTTTTTTTTTAAATTTCCAATTACCTGCAAAATTAAGAAAAAACTAAATATGATCTTTGATATACATATTCCAATTTAAAGTGAAAAACTAAAGATTCAATTCAAAAATATTAAAACAAAAGCAGAAAACATGCAAACAATGGCCACCCACAAATGTCTTTTTGCCCATACTTACTACAAAGTGGTCTCAATCTGTCAAAAGTAGCCTTTGAATTTATTTTACATATCAAACCAGGCAAAAATAGACGCAGATGAATGAAAAAAACTTGGCTTTGTGCGTCTTGGGTTGTCAGGTGAGCCCACTCCCATCAATGAAAATACCACAAAATCAAACACTTGCTGCCGCTATTAATAGAAATAAAACTAAAAAAATCCCACCGAATTTCAGTAAAACAGCAGATGTTAACATCAAACAATACAAATTCTCAAAGCGTTCTTTTAAAAGTTTGCTTTTTCCTCCTAAAAAAAAATACAGTTCTTTGAATAGTATGACTATTTTCCTGCATAAGCACAAAAAAATAAAATTTGATATTTCATTTTTCAGTGGCTGGACCCTCATTGGCTGCCATTAAAAAAATAGATGTTCATTCCATTTTGTACTATTTTTAGATCACTATTTTTGAGTCATGTTTTTTTAAGTAACGCAACATTTTTTAGTACAATTTTTGGCTAATTTGCCCAAATGGCATTTTTTTAGGCAGCGCTCGCCTATGATTGGACGTCTAACACCATCAGTGAAAGCCAAAAAAAAAAGTAAAGTAAAAATGCCTAAAAAAAATCCTACAAAGTTAGCAAAAACATCTCTAAACAAATACATAGCATTTCCCAGTTTCTCTACAATTTGAGTGTATTTTAGACCTTATATGGTCATG
The DNA here is from genome assembly GCF_051989625.1 of Stigmatopora argus. Taxonomy (NCBI): domain Eukaryota; kingdom Metazoa; phylum Chordata; class Actinopteri; order Syngnathiformes; family Syngnathidae; genus Stigmatopora; species Stigmatopora argus. The sequence continues at coordinate 3,895,921 of NC_135402.1, forward strand.
TGATTCGTTATTGTACAGGAAAATAATAACAGTATCTAAAAGATGACCATGTGTAGGAAGAAAAACACTTTTTTTAAAGATAATTCAAGCAGTTACTTGTGATTTGAGTATTTTATGGCAGAATATTTTTTGACATGACGTCATGGGAAATTTCTGGCCGACTGCTTTGACATGAGTTATTTTATTCTGAAGTAACGCTACTCGTATCCGAGTGAAATATACAGCAACTTTACTGGCGTTTGTTTCTTTTTTTTTGACGCACCCAAAAGTATTCGCCACCTGGGACTGAACTTGAGACGGGAGCGTGCCGCGACGCGCTTTCTGGACTCGGGAGTGTTTACAGCCGGTTGTCATGTGTCGAGTTACCGTGCCTTGCTCGGAGGTTTGTTTTTTTTTGGGTGGAGGGGCGGAACCAACTTTTCGCAGACATACGTAAATGTCATTCATAAGGAGGGAAAGAAACATTTTCAAGTAGGGCTGTTTTGTCATTAATAATTCGACTTTTCGGAGTAAAAAAAAGGATCATTCCTGTTGTGTGTATTAAATTAGACTTTAAAAACATGTTTTTAAAAATATTTGAGTTCGAAAGTCACCATCTATCTAAATAAATTTAATGTATATTTTTTTCTGATTAATTGCATTGTCATACTATTGACAAATTAATATCACGGAAACTTTGAGAATTCAATTTTTCTGAATTTTTAACCCATTATAGGACAGTCATTTACCTTGTTGGCTAACATTGATGCTACCAACCTTGAGTTCAAATTGTAATTGTTTCCTCTTTTAATAGCCTTATTTTTTTTCTTAAGTAAAATTGAACTTGGTCCAAAGTCTTTCCCAGTTTAACTTGAAATGTAAGGAGAGGTTAACCATTATGTAATAAAACAGCCATAAAGCGAATATACACATTTTTAGAAGAAACCTGAGTCTTAAATCTGGCCTCCTTTCATGGCTCAAGCGTGCTGAAATCCAGAAAATTGAAAAGGAACAAAATGTCTAAAGCGCCAACGTCTTCAAATGAACGTGACGAAGCCAGGCCACGCGTTTGCAGGCATTTTTTCTTTTAAAAAGGAGCTCCATTTTTGATTTCATTTTTCATTTTTAATCCTCATCATGACCTACTTGGAAAAACAGCTTAGCATTAAATGGTGGCGGAATAGTTGCAGTCCATGCTATATTCCGCCACGCACACGTTTTGCAGCTGTCTTGGACAAACTGACTTGGGAGTTGCAAACATGAAATGACTTTTTAACTCTTTCAAAGCTGACGGCATGGTTGCAAGTCGAATGTATTTAAACGGGGAGGGGCAATCTGGTGAACTGCAAATACCCCAGCATTAGTAGGAAGTGAGCGAAAGGCTACAGGAAGTGAGAATAAAGCATCAGAAATGTTATCTCCTAGTTTAGTAATGCAGAATAAATGCTGTATTTATTTCCAGATATGTTGCGCGAAAATATTTTGCTGGTCTCTGAGGAAGAATTTTATGACCGATTGAACGCAACGCTGCAAAAAATGAACTCTTTAAAAAAAAAATCATTGAATGGTAGAATATTGCACATTGATGCCCTTTGTATGATGAGACGATCATTATCGGGAGCCTTTTATCGCAAATTGTATCGTAAATTTCCCACCCCTATTGGGCACATTGTGTGGACGCCAGATTTCTAGGGGTCAAAAATGATGAAAGTACTAAAAATAGTCATTGGGCCTTTAAAGAATGAACTAAAAGTTGAGGGAGAAAAGCTTTCAAAACAGCTAAAAAGTCACAAAAGGGACAAAAGTGGATGCTCCGGTCATTCCGATTCCCCAAATAGTTTTTCCCGACTCCAACAAACCGTCTGTAAATCAGTCGAGAAAGCACGTCGCGGCACGCCTATTGTGAAAGCGACCCGCACGCGCCCGCGTTTGGTACTACCTCTGGGAGCGTCGCAGACGAGCTCTTCCCAACAAATGCGGCGAGTAAAAGTTGGCCAGCGGCGTCCACTGGCAATCCCACACGCCGCCCGCGTCGGGAGCGCCGGACTGGAAGCCACGGCATGGGCCTTCCGCGTCGGGCCGCGGCATGAGGACGCGGCGTCCTCCCGCGGATAAGAGCGCGTAATCCCGGGAGGACGATCCAGGTCGGGTTGCGGCGACGTGCGAGAGCAGCTGACTCTTTGTTTGCACGTAACGGCTACCTAGCAGCGATTACGCGCTAGGAGGAGGGGTGGCGCCGAGGGGGAGGGGCCGCCGCATCATCCCTCGGTCGGCTCGCCGCCAACAAATCTGACGGCTCGGAGTCGTGCGGGAATTCCGACGGTTGCGCTCGAAAGGGCAGGGGATGGGCGCGAAGGGGTGGGACGATTAGACGGCGATTGCTCGCCAATTTTGACCGTGGTGGATTCGCCGAATTTAAACAAAAAGGTCATAGTGTAGGAAGGATAACACAGTCGCACTCCGGCGAGCATTGTGTCAAGTTGACGATGAATTTGACAGCAGGTGGATGCCGTTGGGCGGGGCCTCACGGGCATCGAACCCACGGCCAGCGAGCCTGATGGCGTCAATTTGTCGGCAAAAGTCAAATGATGTCAATTGAGTTCATGCTTAGACAATACTGTGCTATGTATTGTTTTTATGTGTTGCTTTTTTTCATTTTTAGTTTGTTCATTTAATCTACCGTATTTACCGGATTATAAATTTGATTTTTTTCATCGTTTGGCTGTGACTAATACTAAAGTGGGAATTATTTGATTTTTTTTTCTCTTTGATCAGCAACAGACTATTATGTTATTTTTTTTAGGCTATAGTTCAAAAACTGAAAACTGGTAAAGTAACATTTTACTATTTAGCCTGTTGTCCTCCATTTTACTATTATCACTTTAAAGTAAATTATTTTAATAAAATAAAATTTTAAAAATCCCCAATGCAATTTATACCCTAGTGTGACTTATGGTCAGAAAAATACGATTAATACAATAACATTTGTACAAATGTGCATTCATAAATAGAAAATTAAAGAAGAATATAATTTACAGTTAACCTTTTTTTTTTTAATGACAAATTAAAAAAATAAGAATATTTAGTGCCCCTTGACCTTTTACTAATGAAAATGTCAAGTAAAATTATAAAAAGATACGAGAATGTTTGCATTGAAAAGGCCAAGTTTGTTCCTTCATAAAGATTTGGACAATTACGAGGTCATTCGAGCCTGTAAACCATTCGTCGACAATCAAATACGATTCAATTGGTAATCCATTACTTGTCGATGAATGGCGTAAACGACGGCCCGCCGATCGACGGCGAGGTGGCCCGAAGAAAAGCCGAGTTTGACACCCGTGATTTAGAGCAAAGTCCCAGCTGCGCATAAATAAAAAGGCGCTGGCGCTGCAATGAAAAGTAAAGAAGCGCGCGCTCAGCTTCCGTTTGACCCCGCCGCGGCGCAGAGGGCGACGGGCTCGTTGGCGTCCGCGTCTTATCGCCGGCCAATAAGTGTCGAGCGTTTGTCTGTCGGCTTGACAGAGTTACTGGCGCGTGCGTCCCCCTCCCGGCCTCGGATCTAATTGTATCCGCGCTCTCCTTCCGTGTTCCATTTTAGACGTAACGCTTCCCACGGGTAAAAGGGAAGATGGCGGCGCCCCGAGCGAGCGATAGCGGGCACAAGTAAGTGACTTTTTTCACGTTTTATGCAAGATACACATTTGAATTTCATTAATAGACATCAAGATAAATTTTGTTTAGCTTTATCTGTTTATCTTTTCTCTATTTTGAAAGAAATGACCATATCGGAACCATTGTCTTGCGTAATGGCCTTTTTCATCACATTGCTAAGCTAATTTATGCGCATATAAGCCGTACCCTCGATTCAGTCTTCATTTTTTTAAGAGACAAATACGGTGTAGATGCGAGAAAATACAGTATTTGCAAAAAAATATGCACATACAGTATATTTGATATATAAACGTACATGACTGAAACAAACTGCAAGGGGATAAAAAATGAGTGACAGCAAAAGAGTCCCAAATCACAACCAGAGTAGCTCAATTAATCACAAATAAAGTATGTAAACAATCTGTATGCAACCTTTTTGTGCTCCCTAACTGAATCTAATTTGTGATTTTTTTTGTGCTTTGTTGAAATTACGCTTTCATTAAAATGGTCGTAAATCTATATTGCCTGGATCGATCTGTATAGTATTTTCCAAGTGGATATACGGAAGCAAGAATCTAGCGTGCCAGGTGACATCGTTGCTACCCCGAATAGAAAATGTGTAAGTCTAGCACAGCGTGGCTATTTTGGATCCCATGCGTCGTGGCGTCACTCGCTTACCTCCAGAAGTGGAAGGCATGCAGCGGGCTGCAAGGGCTGCACGGACTAGTGGGAGTGGGGCTCAAGCTTCGCGGCGTCAGGCTGCAAGTTAAACGGAGCAAGGTGAAGTCAAATAGAGATCTTTTAGCATTATCACACTGGCTCTGGGCCCAGGCGTTTGTCTCGCTTCTGAGGGGGCAAACATTTGTTTGACGTAGGAACAAAAAAAAAAATAGATGTCACACGGTGTCGCTGCAGTGTCGAGGTCACACTGACGGGAGCAGATTTTACCGCAGTGGATTTAGGAGGTCATTAGCATCAGATTATGCTTGCAGAAAAAAATCCCCCGTCAATTCAAATCTCGGTCGGAGTATTTTATGATTAGGGTGACCAAATGCGATAAAAAGCGAAAATCTTGAAAACAATAATGTAAATAAGAATATTAAGATAATGTTTCTTAGTGATGGATGGTGCAAAATTAACAGTTTGACGTCATAGCTGAGTTGAACTAAATTGGTCTCTAGACACAAACCCTATAGAGCATGTATTTTTAACTCCAAACTAACACTTGAGTGAAAACTTTTAAGTGGAGGGAGTCTTTGGCTTATGACAGTAATGATATTAGACTATGAAAACATTTTAACCGCTTTTATCCTTTTTTATGTAAAAAAAACCAACTGAATAATTATTTTTTAATTTTTAAAACAGGAAGATTAGAGTAAATCTGAATTTATTTTTACATGACATATTTTAAATTCAATTAAACAAGACTAAATGATTTTTAAATTGTATCTATATTGGTAAATTAAATTCCTTTTTTTTTAAATTTAAAATACACCCCATTTTCGGTCATATCTCGCTATGTTAATGTTACTGAAAGATGTATAATCAAATGGCCCATTTTGGGTTATGTAGGTCAAAGGTTAGGGTTGCGGCCTACATGAAAACCCACATGAAAATTTGATATGAGATCAGCTTTTTGTAAATGATCAAAAACAGCCTTTTACCGCAAAATGACACTTTTTGGGGGGGGGGGAAGTATATATGCAAAATGTGCTTGAGAAAATTGGTTGCTAGAGCGGCCATTATGATATTACAATTACAAGCGTGCCACCCACCACTGCGATACATTCAAGGTCACGTGAACAATTTTTTAAGAGTTAATAAGCGTAAGCCTGAACCATCATTGGTTTCTGTAATTTCTGAAGAAAAAGGTAATCGTCATTTTGTAAGAAACCTCATTTCAGGTTGCACTTGGCTTTGACAACAACCACCGATGGATGGCCCCCGAAATAAAACCATCACCGAATACGGTCCGATTTGGGTCATGGGAGGCCAAGGAAAGACCACCTGTGGTACGAGTACCTGTGCAGTGGTATCAATGGCGTATCACGAGAAAACAATGCGCTACTGTGTGTCGCAGCTTGAGTTGAACTAGTTGAGCGTGCATGTGTGCCGTAATCCTATTAATGCGGCACAGGAAATAACCTTGACGGCGTGTCTGCCAAAACCAGCACACGCGTGTCTACATGTCATACAAGTACGCAAAGATCTGCATCCCACAAATATGGCCCGATCCTCCTCTTGTTCTTTCCCCATGGCGGATTAGGGAAAAGCAAAACAACAGAAGCGGGACAAAACGCCTGGGCTGCCCACAAAAAGACGGAATTAGTCGCTGACGGCGGAAAACGTTTACATTGCGGCACGGGCATCGCACGCACGTGCACCGAGCGAGCGCACGCACGCACGCCAGATAAGAGACTTCCTGCCGCGGATGCTATTGCTAACGAGGTAGCATACTCACTCTAGCGTCAGACCAGGAATTCTCAGCCGTTCCCGTTGGGCTTTCATGGCTGCCACTTTGCTCTATTGTGATCATCATAAGCCAGCGTTTCCTGCCTGCCTCCCTGCCTGCCTGCGACGCACACCCGCCGTCAGCCAGCCTGTCTCCCCTCCCTCCCCCCTGGCTGCTCTCCCCCCCTCTCGCACTGACAAAGAGCAGTCAAAACAGTGCGGGGAGACGCCGATGACGTGCCTCGAAAATTAGGGGTGGGGGGTTAAAAAGGATGTGGGAAAAAGAGCTAAAAGTGGGGGGGCGCATCTTGTTTTGGCCCTTCCACCTTGAATGTGTCAAAACGAGACCCTCGCCTGCCTGTGAGGGGACAAAGGCTCCTCCTCCAGATCCTTCATAATCAACCCACACCTCCCTCTTTTGACAGAAGCCCCCCCACCCGCACCCACAGCAAGTGACACCACCACCTGGTGATCAGCTGCAGTGCAGCTAAATTTGGGGGAATATTTTTAGAAAATGGCACATTTCGGTTTTGTCATGGTTTCGCAACAGCGTTTTTTTATACGGAAACATTTACAATTGACTTTGAATGTGTTGCATAGAAATTGTTAACTTTAAAGAAATGTGTTAATTGTGGAAATTTAATTATTGTAATGACATACTAAATGTGATTTTTGTGCAATTTGCTAATCGGCCACTCATCTAAGGACAGTGATAGATTAAATAGTTAATAGATTCTGCTTTAAAATTTAATTTTATAATACGCCACAGAGTAACTTTGCCATATTACCACTTAAAACGACAACAAAAGATGATATTATGAAATATGGACCGCACAAGAAGCTTGAATTTAACCTACATTCTGTTGGACTTCTCAGTTTCAACATTAGATGGAGCTAGTCTCTTATATAATGCTCTGGGGTCAAAACCAGATAATGTGTTGAAATCAATGGACGGAACTGTAGAATTCCAGCACCTTGTTTAACATAAATAAAACTATAGAAAATAATAAAATATGATCAATTGAGCTCTGGTTGTGATTTTCTGCTGTTGCTGTTCTGCAAAGTTTGTTTCAGTAGTGTCAATGTGTTGTATACATGGGCATTTTACCATTTCCTTATATCTCTGCACTTTTGTCAGCAGCATTATAAACATTCATAACATGTATAGTAGTAAAAAAAATGGATTGACAGGTGACATCAGTCACTCGTGTACTCACAGACTGCCTCTTCGGGGAAGACTGAGCTCCTTCTGTGAATGAAGAGAAAAAAGACAACGTATTAAAAAAGGCGGCAGTGAGACTACATGGTTGTGCGTCAGGTTAAAGTGAGGTCAGGCTTGTAGTGAGAAAGTCCAACAAAGAACTCACTGAATCCCCCAGGGATTAAAAGGCCTGCGGCCGGCGCTCGTTACGGGAGGGATAACTCAAAATCCTCGCAAACATAATCACATCTGACTTCAGCAATGTGGTGCAATGAAAGCTGGAATAAAGTTCCTTCACATTGTTTCTTTTAGGGAAGCCCCCGATGAGATGACGTTATCGCAAATGGGACCCGATCGGGACATTTTCACACGACGGAGTCAAAAAGATCGGGGGTTTCAAATGTATTTACTCAGTTTTAAGGATATTATCATTGGCTTGCCTTTTCTATTTTTTACTGCTAAATTATTTTTTCCACTTCAAACAATTTATATAAACTCTGTTTAAGCTTTTATATTATTATTTTTATTCAGTCTCAGTCTGCAGAAGGTCCCCCACCTTGTGGACTTCCTATGTGTGGCTCCAGTTTTTTTTACCTAGGTCTACAATGTCTTCTGTGTCTGTCTTGCTACTGCAACCAAGAAATCTCCCGAATACGGGATGAAATAAAGTTCTAACCTAACCTATAAATTCAGACATGCAGATATTTACTACCACAAAGCCTTTCAGAAGATAAAATGTCAAAAAGTCAAGAAACTCTCAATCATGACCAACTATTTTGAGTTCATGAAAGTTCAAATCTTTTTACGTAATGTATTGGCTAAGAAATGTTGTTGTTCTAGGTTAGGACCACTGCTTTTCTTAGCTATGTTAGGATAGCTTCAAATTGGCGAAATATGATTTCACATCACACACACACAACATTTCAGAGGTATTGGCTCGCGACTAGAAATTGACAAATCCAGAAAAATCAGGTGACTAGGACTCGCATACAAAAAAAAATGTGCTCGCATTGGAATTTACTCTCGTGACAGCTTACTGACTGTCCCACGGTCAATTAGTGACCTCTTCTGGTGGACCGCTGTCGTTTTAGTCGGGGATGACCGACTTGGATTTCCCTCCTGATGCGACTGCCGCATTTCATCCACATAGAAAGCTTGGAAATGATCGTCAATTCTAGTGGTGATGTCATAACCAGAATCGATGAGCAACTATATGGCGTGCTAGCTGCACTATAAATGCTGTGCAATCATTCAATATTCCTTTAAGGCAGTCAAAGTGGGGCAACATAGCCCCGGTTAAATCCTTGTCTTTGATTTTATCAAATAAATTGACACGTTGAGACGAAGCTGTCCCTTAGCTATCAATTACGTTCCCGTCTGGCCGTCAGGTGAGCATCCATATTTTTTTTGTTCGGGGAGCCGCGACAGCCACACGCGATGCTAATTATCAGCGGGAGGTGATTTACAGCCGTGTCGTTTCCACCAATCACAGCTCGTCAGGTCACAGCGGGAAAATCTGCCACTGTGCGTCTCCGAGGCCATTTAAGGGGTAAACAAAAAAAACAGGCTGTTCTAAGGAACAATAAGGAGGGCCATCAAAATGTGATTTTCGCAAGTATCTGCTTTGGAGAATAATGATATCGTTAAACAGTTACTTTTTCATTGGGGTTTCAATAAATAAAAATAAGTTACAATAGCCCTAATATGAAAAGAAGTGAAAATTCATTGCATTCACTGCAAATCCAATTTTTGTTTTATTTTACAACTGAAAAGAACTACGGGTTGTGCCTTAGTCAAGTCCAAGATATAAAAAAAAAAACACACAAACGCCTGAACTGGGACAATACTGTTAAATATGCAGATGCCAACTTAGTTTATAAAATCTTCCAACACAAAGCTCCTCCTCCAATACAAGATTTTGTACTAAAAAAATAACATTAACAAGGGCTGGCTCTAGAGGCGACTGTGTAGTTCCCTTAAAAAAGTGCTAAATTAGCCAAAGCGCCTTCTTTCTTCATATCTGGAACTCAATACCAATTAACATACAATGAACTCCCATCTTTGAACCCATTGGCCAATCATCTTAAAGCCTGGCTGTTAGACAAACAAAATTGCAATCACAACGCAGTATGTGCTACATGTGTGTGTGTGTGTGTCTAGTAGGTGTCATCATTTATGTTCAACCTACACAAGAGACTAAAGATAGAAATTAGCCCTCGGCTACAATCTGACATATTTACATATACATGTTCATTAACATGAATATAAATATGTTCATTAACATGTGCTGCCCCTTAATGAATAAATCAAACTCAAACCATCGAATTGGGTAGTCGAGGGGGGTCAGTTTTAACATACAGCGCAATTATAGAAAGCAGAGACGGCTTTGTTAACATATCGACCACATCAAGTGACACTCTTAAAATACGTATACTTTTTATACTTCATTTGATCCTTGAGAAAAATCCTGCTGGCCCGCAAGGCTTATAAAGCACCAAGGGAAACCCTTTAGCGTCAACGCATCTTTGCCAGCCACTGCAAACTAAACTTCAATCATGCTCACCCAGGAATGAATGCGATCGGCTAGAGCAAAAAAAAAAAAAAAGGTTTCATTCCGCTCGCCTACCTGTAACCCTCTGCGCCTGAGAATGCTGGACTCATCCATGGCGGCGGACCAGCTCGCCCCCGCAAAGACGCAGCGGCGGCCGGGCCCGGTTCAATCAGCCCGGAGCGACCTTCCTAGCCTCGCTACCTCACTACCATTTGATCTCAGGCGCCGCGCCGCACGCTCGTCCCGGACGCCTCCCCTGACTCGTCTTCCCCCCCGAGCGGTGGAGGAAAAGGAGGGAGGATGACGGCAGAGGAAGAGGGGAGGCGGGGGAGTAAGAGGGGACGGGTGAGGGGGGGGCTTGGTGACAATATACCGAGAGGATGTCCTTCCTGGCATTGTCGCACTCCGCCAGACGGGAGAAGATACTGCGTTGGAGACTTTATTTGCCATTCTGAATGCTGCTCAGGTTAAAGATGTAAACGGAAAAATTGGATTTTTTGATTAAAATAAGCTTAAATCAGTTAGTTGTGAAATGCAATACATCCATCACTAAAAATTGAATATTAATGATGACATTTACTATTACCATAGGGGGTATAGATTGTGTTTAAAACCAATTTGTTTTAATTAAAATCCCCCATTTTGTGACTTCTATAATTAAAAAATATTTTGAATGTTAAAAAGATTTGAAATTTTGAACTCATAAGTATATTTCAAACAAACCATTTTTGAATAAATCACATTGACTGCATAAATTAAGTGTGTGGAGCTTTAAAACATTTTTTACACCAGATAAACTCATTTTAGAAGGCCAAATTGACAAATTATAAATAAAGTGTGTGGAGCTTTAAAACATTTTTTACACCAGATAAACTCATTTTAAAAGGCCAAATTGACAAAAATTCTAATTTCTGCTCACATTTCAAAAGTTTTAAAAAATGTACATTTATTTAAATCAGCCGAGTAACTGCTCCACGTCCCACGTGACGCGAGTTATTTCAAATTTTCTTGACGTCTATTTTATGACTCAAATCTTGCACTTTGAGGCCCATTTTTTGTCATCTGGTATCGCCACTAAACACACGTTCGCGTGGTACGTACAAACCCGACAAAGGCGGCTGTTAAATCAAGAAAATAATGAACAATGGATGCCATTGTCGTCTTATCTTCCCACCCGTGTGGACGCCATACGTTGGCGCTGTCTTGGTATGCCGCCCTCGGGGTGGCGCGTCCCGCAAATCAATACTCAACTTGTGGTGCGATATTGCGATAAGACGGTCATAATCCCTAACCTTCCATGTGTCTGTGTCTTGTCCCTCATATTGCCGTTGGACGATGTCCTTGACTGATAACATTGACGTTGTGTACACACAGCAATAATGGACCTATAACGGACTTTTTCTAGCTTGAAATCGAGGAGGGACCGTTTCGACCAATGGCACATGCTTATAATGTGGCTCGGAAAACCTTTTTTTTTTTAAAGATGTTTTTTTAATCTCTTAAAATAAAGAATAATAAGATAGACATGTTAACAACTGGGCCTAAAGTCAATGTTACCTATCACGAGAAAAAACAACAACAACGACAGAGCCCCCTAGTGGTAACAGATGTATGTGTTTTCAACATCAGGGAAAAAGGGGAAAGTTCTTTGGAATTGTATTAATTTATGTAAATCTTTTTTCTTCAGAATCTGATCTTATTTTCAAAGGGAATAAGAATTCATCTCTAGCCTAAACAAATAGCGTATTTGTTGCGCTTGAGGGAAGAAAATAAATAAATGTGAACTTGACTTGAAGCTCTCACGCAAAAGGAATTTATGATCTTATTAGTAACATCAGAGTTTCCCTTCTTCGTCATCTGTTTACTTCGCAGCCAATAAGACGAGTAAACATGCTGGAGTTGATTAGTTAGCCGCACAATCACGATTGGCAGAACATTGGAGGTGTTTATCTACCTAAGTCAATTAGCCTTGGTCACGTGATGCTTTGTTTCAATGCTTTTCAAATAGAATTCGTTAAATTGGTCACGCCACGATCCTCATTAGGCTCCCCTCGGCGTGTTCGCCGAAGGCAAAACGGGCGGCGGACACGTTTTCGGCGGCGTTAACCTTTCCCCCGCCAACGTCTCGTGGGATTAGCCGCTTCTTTTGATCCGATCTGCAGGCGAGGCAACGAGATGGCCGCATCGATCGGAGGCGCGTTGAAGGTCACCTCTACGCCGCGTTTGTTTACCGACTAAAGTTCATCACCGGGGCGCGCGACTCACCGAGCTGGAGGTCAGGGACGGGTCCGACTTGCCGAGGTTCAGCGCCTTCATGCGGATCAGGTTGGAGGAAGAATCGGGATACGACGGCGGGGGGCATGTTTGCTGGGCGTGGGCCGCAAAGAGGAGATACTTTCCTGGCAAGGATAGAGGAAGCAAAAATCAGAATGGCAATTAAGAGATCAGGATAAGCCTATATTGCGTAAGACGGGGGTGCTTAAACTCTGGCCGGCGAGCCGATGGCTACCTTGATTTTAACTGCGCTGCCTGCAGCAAATAGTGAAAATATCATTGAATATGGCCAGCGTAAAAAGCTTGAATTCAGCCTGCATTCTGTTGAAGCTCTTAGCTTTAACACCAGATGGAGCTAGTTTCGGAAACAGTGCTTTTCTATTACGTCGCTATTAGCAGGGGGGTCGAAATCTGTGGAAATCAATGAAGTATTCGAGTTTACGTAAACTTTTATAATAAAAAAAAAATCAATCGATTAAAGTTTATTTCAGATGTATAATTTTGTTTGTGAGCGAAATACCTCCAGATTATTTTGTTGCTTTGTCATAAAAGCCCACTGTATAAAATAAGAAAACGTAGCAGCTTTTCGTCCATAAAATACCTACCGTATTTTTTTGCATATAAGTCGGCCCCACGCATAAGCCGCACCCTTAAATTTGCCTTTAAAGTTTAATTTTAGAAATTTCTCGCGTATAAGCCGCCCTCCCATGAACAATTTTCACCTCCATGTTTGTGGTTTTAAAAAGGAGTACAAATGTGTTACTGTGAAGGGAACATTTTAAGAAAAATCATCGCACGTGGCATTTCTGAGATACTCTATGAATCAAAAGCACATTATTAGGGTCAATATTATAAGGAATGAAATCATCCAGTAATGGTTGTTTTCTTACTGCAAAACAGAAAATAACCAAGAAATAGTAAATGTTAATTTCCCCACGTCTATTGGTGAAAGAGAGTATAGCTACGCTGTAAGTCTTGTGCGCATATAAGCCGTACCCTCGATTCAGTCATCATTTTTTGTAGTTATAAATAGGGCTTATATGCGAGAAAATACGGTATTTGTGAGCGATGCAAGCATCATAGGGGCAAATTTATCTGGGTCTACCTGTGAGACCCCCGCCTAGGCTGCGTCTTCTCATGTGCTTGCTGTCGTCGCTGAGCTGGCGCTTGAAGCGCAGACACAGTTCAGGGTGGCTGGACTTCCTGAGTGACGCCGAGGAGGGAGGGTAAAGGATGTGGTCCAGCTGCATGAAAAAACAAGAAGGACGGAAAAAAAAAAGAAGCTTGTCAAAAAAGAAGGTGTGTCAAGATATGCAAAAGAACATTAAATACCGCTTTGTTTTGGGTTGCATTGCTTCGGAAGCGTACTAAATAACACTGGTCTCCTAGCAAAGTGGTTCTGGGTAAAAGTAGTGACATTTACTAAAATAAAGGTCAACTCCATCCAGTTTTTCAGATTTTGTATTGGGCCAAAATGTTAAAGAAATACTGAGTCAATTCCGTTTTTGTTGATTTTGGTATGGTATAGCCCTGATCGCAAAAAAATAATTCAATTTAAATCAATAAAACTGGTTATGGCCCCAATTAACCCTCCAAAGTTGATTATTATTTTATAGTATTTGACTCAACGTGTATTGATGGCGACAGACGTCCAATTCATTAAAACCAGGAAGACTGGCCATGAATCCTCATGTTTGGGAGAGGCCAGTTGTCTCCCAGTTCAAATGGATTGGACGTCCAGCGCCATCAAAGAGTTAAATGAGTGCCATGTAAGGTTTGAAATAATAATAATAAAATAATTCCTGCATAAAAGGGTCAACATGATGAGCGAAATCTAGCCACATAATTATTTTTTATCCGTGAACACGGACGTCGCCCGCTGTTAATGGCACTGAAATGCGACCAATCCCTGTCGCCGATCCCATTTAAACGTGCTCCCTATTCCTGACACACTCAACTCGTTTGAACTACAAGAAAAGAGTGGCAAAGTTCGAGCAGGTTAAAACTACTGATAAGCTATCAGAGGTTTCCAATGAAGCCCACACCAAAGCGACAAGCTAACTAAAACACACCACGCTACCAAAAAAACGGGGCTACTTTCGACCTTTTCCTCCAGAATTCCCCGAAGGGGAAAAACACCAAAATGTAAAGTTCTTTCCTTCCCGGCGGGGCCGTTTGCTGTCGACACTGCCGTTTGCTGTCGACACTGCCAACAAGGCTTTATTTCCACAGCAAACACCAGCGGGTCACCGAGATCAAGCTCTTCTATGCTTTTAACGAGACACGCCGTCGTTCGGTCGCTTTTAAAAGACGGAAATGAGCGAACTTTGGTTTTCGCTAGACACACCGATCAATAAGGTCGAGTCCAAAATTGGACATTTGACATGAACTCGCAGTTCAAAATGGAAATAATCCACGTAAAAAAAATCCCAAACTGGCACAGAACAAATCGAAAAATACATTCATTAAAAAAAAAATTAAGAAAATACTTTAAAATACCAAATAAGGCCGTAGAATAGATTCAGTGCGCGAGGAACTGAAAAAATGGATATATTTTTTAAATAATCAAAGCTCCTTCAAAAACAAAGGTGAAGAGACGTTAAAAAGGGGTGACGAAGCACCGCCGGCGTTTCTTTCTGCGGTTGCTAGGACGCGGTTAGTGTACGCAGGGGCTTTAACAGACGCGCCGGTCACGAATGACCTCTCATCTTGCTTCCTTGCCATTGTGTGGCTCACATCTTTTTATATTTTAGATGGTCATAAGCGAGCTATGAAAACAAAAAACAAACCTATTTCTAGATCAACCAATCTCATTTTGGTCGCAAAACTGTCCACTTTTTATCGCCAGCTTTTACTATAAATTAAACTATATTAAATTAAACTCCTGAAACATGAAGACGTCAACATTTCCATATAAAATGTCACATTTTTGGGTAAACATATTTGGGGGGGTCTTTGATTTTGGCAAAGACACGCCCCATCAATAAATTGACTTTGAGCCCCCTATCATAATAGGTTTTAATACTTTTACACGTATATATTTATCTATTATAAGTCGATCTGTAGCATGTCCCCTGTAAAAATGTCATCATTTCCACTTTTTAACATAAACATGGTATCTCTCTCACTCTCTCTGGACTCTTTGTGGTAAAATAAACGAACCTCTATCTAGTTCAACTCACATCAATGTTTTGTTCAAGTGGAAAGAAAAAAATCCAACTCAAGGCCGAAACCCGCCCAGCTGAGAATGGCCGACCCAAGCGGACACTGACACACTTAAAATCGTGAAGAGTTTTGGGTTCTTGAACTCCACGAGTGGTCGCGGGGGGATTTTGTTTCCTGTGTTGACATGATTTAAAGTCGGAAAAAAACACCAAGCTGTGTCCAATGGTGACCTCACACTGCAAGAGCAGAGTGCGAAGAAGGCTTGCTGTAGTTTGGCGACAAAATACAGACGTTTAAAGAAGCGCAATAGTCACCATACTCAGAATGAGGACGCTCTCTTTGACTTTGGAATGCATTTAACTCATTGACTGTCACCAGAGTTGCTCTAAAAGAGGCGAATTTTTACATGGACTACTTCATAATTTTGGCATACTACCAGTTACGACAAATCAACAAACTTTTGATTGCTTTTGATTGGTTTGCGGGCCGCATTAACGTCAACGCCATTTCATGTGGGCTGGACCATTTTAGATGTAATATTTAGATTTTTTTAAATTGGATTAAAAGCCCTAAATAATCCATTTTTATAGATCTAAAACAATGTTTATTTGAGCTTTTTTTTCTTCGTAATGGAAATTTTTTTTTAATCATGTTTTTCATTTCAAATGGAAACAAAATATATTTTTAATGATGTTCCATATTAAAGTGGAAAACGGAAAATATCTATATATTTATTTTTAGATCTGACAAAATGCGCTTTGAACTAAAAACAAAAGAAAAAAAATTGGATTGAAAATATTGCAATGATTGATTTTAAAAGGGGGAAAAATCAGGAAATGTAATGTACATCATCTATAATCATTTGAATTTGATCCTAAAACAGAAAGTCGGCACTCATGATTTACTTTCTCGGGCCGCACAAAATGATGCGGCGGGCCAGATTTGGCCCCCGGGCCGCCACTTTGACACCTGTGCTCTAGCAGATCGAATATTATTTTCAAGTCCAATAGATCTGGAGTGGGAAGGGCTATCAAAGACTGAACTCAAACAGTTCAACGACCCCGTGGACTGACTTTTTTATCCGAAAAATGGAAGCCTAGATTGAAAATGCGAGGATTATAATCATCAAGCAAAGTGATAGTCCCGATATTTGAAAGCCAGCACAATTTATCCAACCGTGCTAACAATTCCCAGTCATTAAATTAAAAAGCAAGCCAACATTTAATGCCCAACTCTGCCTACCTCCTTTGCCTCCGGTGATTGGCCACGAGGTAAATTCCCACCGAGAGACATGTTTATCACCGCTTGGGTCCAAATGAGCTTCTGTCACATGTCATTTCAAGAGAAGCAAGTGGCAAAAATCAAAAAAGATAAAAGATCGGAGGTGACGCAGCAGGCTCTCGGGTAAAAGGACTTAATCAGATTGCGCTAATCCTTTTAGCTGCTAAAGTATACAAAGACACTGGACGCCCGTACGACTGGTCGCCTGGCTGACAGCGATATAGAAAGTTAAACATTGTCCAGCGTGGACAAACACTGTAGTGACGAGCACCTTCTAGTCGAAATGGATTGGACAGCTCTTGAGGTCAATGGCAAGAAATTACTGTATTTTCTTGCGTTTATGCCGTATTTAAAAAAAACGATGACTGAATCGAGGGTAAGGCTTATATGTGCATAAATTAGACTTGACATGCACGAAACGCCATAACACAAGACAATGTGGACAATGGCGGAAGTCTTAAAAGCCCGTCGGCTCGTGTCGTAGGTGTGGGCATCCTGCTTAGGTGAACAAGCATCCTGAGGCTGTCGGCGCGCTCTGAAAACAACACGCGTGGGAAAACAAACTTGAGCGGGGGTTCCGTTCTGCCTTTCTAAACCTGATAGCTTATTGACTTAACGTTTAGGGAAGGGAAGCCAACCGACTGTGTGGTGTCCGATTATTTATGAGCCCTGAAAAAGACAAAAAAAGGATTTGGACCATTTTAGAGTATTTAATTCGAATTTAAATGAGTAGTTTTTCCCAGCCTGATTCTAAATTTGAAAATGATGATCTCATAGATCAAGGGTGTCAGACTCGGGTTGGTTCGCGGGCCGCTTTAACATCAATTAGATTTCACGTGGGCGGGAGCATTTTAGATATAATATTTAGATATTTTTTTAATAAATTGATTAAAAGAACTGGATTAAAAGCTCTGAATATTCAGTTTTTTATAGATCTAAAACAATGTTTATTTTAGCTTTTATTTAAATATATTTTTAGATTTTACAAAATGATTTTTGAACTAAAAACACAGAAAATAATTGATTAAAAATTTACAATTATTGATTTAAAAGGGGGAAAATCAGGAAATTTAATATACATCTATACTCTTCATTTTAATTTGATCGTAAAACAGAAAGTCGGCACTCATGATTTACTTTCCCGGGCCACACAAAATGATGCGGCGGGCCAGATTTGGCCCCCGGGCCACCACTTTGACACATGTCCTACACAATAACACAATAGCTAAGTCCCCTAAAAATAGCTGAACAATTTGACCCCCAAATTTTGTGTTCTTCTGCGGCTAACATATTCAGGCTTTTGACCGATGGTCAGTTTTTGGTCAAAAAGTCACCATCCCCATGCAATTCCACCAGATATCACATGTTCAAGTTGTAAAAAAATAAATAAATAAAAGATATATACAGTAACATGCGTTTTGGCAGGCGTGGGAAGAAAATGTAACCCAAGCCAGCGTCATCCGAGTTCTCAGAAGACGGACCCCTTTTTGGAGCGCCTCCACGTGACCCCGTTGCTAGGCTTCTACCCGCTGGGATGCATCTGATAAAAGATGTCTGTCGCTTTAAGGGCACACCTGCACTCCGAGGCCGCGTCAAAGACGAAAATGATTTCTCGGGTTTTATAACTTAAGTGCTCCAAAATGTCCCCACCCTCGCAAGCCAGCCTGACGCATGCTTCAACCAGTCGCAACAAACCAAAATTGTTATTGTCATGTAAGCATTGCCGATACAATTTATAAACACGCTTAGCCAACCAAGTGAAAAAAAAACATTCTTGTTGATGCCTGCTAAAAATAATAAAGTGAGCCTTTTTTCCACGGCTACAATTACTTTTATGAACAAAACGATGATACTTGTTAGCCCGTTGTTGGCTGGGATAGGCTCGAGCACCCCGTGAGGATAAGCGACTCCAAAAATGAATATTTGTACCCCAAAAAATTAAAAAGTAAACATTGTACTTTTTTATTCATTAGATTATTATTCATATATTTGCAATATATTGGTATAAATAATTATATTATGTTTTTTATAAGCTTCACTAAGCACTTTGTCAGTGGAGTGCCAATGTTGTTGTTTTTTTTTACTTTTTTGGTACCCATTTTTCCACTTTTGAGTGTACAATGTTTTGATAAATATGACCAATAAGTCTTCAACTTCAAAAATCAAGATGCATTGAGTGCCAAATGTTGTCAAAGTTGAAAATAATACACTTGTTATCATTGTTTTGGCATTTGTTCTTTAGCAAAAATTCAATTATTAGCATTTTAGTCCTAATAATTACATTTAAAACTGAAAAAAAAATGATCATTTATCATGATTGTTTTGACTGCCCCTTTTATTGACATGTAATGGACTGTTCCAATTACTTACTGCGCATGTACAAACAATTCAGGAAGAAGATTGCAAAATAACATTATCTTGGTGTGTTGTAAGGATAAGAAAAGGCAAGTAGAGGAAAAAAGAATTATCACTGCTAGCAAGAAAAAAAAATGTCAGAAAAGGTTCAAACGAGAATAAAATTGACGGGGAAAATCGCAATTAAAATGTCTCACTTCATAATTGACTCACGTGTAATTAGGTGCTGTTTTTAGTAACAAAACATAAACAATCTTTAGCTTCTCTTTTGAAATGATTGTGGAAATCAAACATTTGTCTTTGCATCGGAAACATGTGGAGGACCCAATGACTGGTTTAACAATGTATACAAAACTTTAAGACATTTTCTTAAGTTTTTTTTTACCTTCTCATCTTCTTCACACTCGTCCTCTTCGTTACTCTGCATTTCTTGGGCACCTCTCCCGCAATCCGAGTTGAAGTTAGCGCCTTTTGGATCGGGCTCGGCGGACATGTCTCCATTTCCCTCCATGGTTGGTCGACGCTCAGGCGATGACGAGAAGAAGAAGAACCCCCATCGAGGACGCCCAAAAACTCGGTTAGCTGCTAATTAACCCGCACCTGCGCATAGACTTCATACTAGATGCGCAAGTAAAACAAAAAAATAGCTCATCAAGCCCGGAAGAAAAAGCCAATTGTGTTACTTTTCGCCAATCGGGAGCGAATCGGGACGACAGCCAGCGGCCGGAGGAAGAGTCTCTTTTTCGGGTCTAGAGTTACTTCCCTCGGCCGTGGCTGCCACCTCCTCCGCCAGAACTTTCACACACGAGTCGGGAGGGGAGAGCGGCGCCCAAAAGAGCCAAATCGAAACCACGCCTACGAACAAAGAATGGACCAATCGCATCGGAGCAAGTTATGACCAAGTTTACACATGCGGAAGTTAATGGATATACGTAAATATGCAATTGATAATAATACGTAGTGACCTTTTTAAAGATAAAAAATATAAATTTTAAACATGAAAATTGATTGACTTTTTTTTAAAGAATGAAAATATAGAATTTAAACATGTTTTGTATGGCTAGCCAGACATTAATCCAAAATAGACTATGTCATGGATGTTATTTGAATTCTCGTATAACTACATATTCACAGTATAAAGTTTCACGTTTTTGGAAGAATGTTTCGTTAATGTTTTCAATTAATCTTACTGATTTGAGAGGCTTGACGCGCGTGAATTAAAACGTAAAATCCTCTCTAACTTTTTGCATGCGCAACAGTGCTCTCTGTTGGTAGCAGTCAGAAATGTCGGCTTAAAAATGCTCCATCATGCTAACATATCAAATTGAGTCAAGAGTGATCAGGCGTCTGTATGGAAGTATAAAATATGGCCAAAAAGTCAACATTAAACAGACCTCTGTCGCTGTCAATGACGGCCATTGAGTCAGGCCGGCCAACATCTCGTTTTATATATAGGATATCTATGGCATATTTCCTGCTCGTCCTCTCCCCGCCCTTCCCCGTTTGCTCCCTGGGGCGCGCATGCGCACCAGCGCCCGTTGTGCGCCGCTCTCTCCACTGTTTGCATTGTGTCTCAACCGAAGCGAGCGAGAGTCGGACCGGCGAGCCCGTTCTTCGATTATTAACCGCCCTCCCTACCGCGGCAATGTCGGGCAGGTCGGTCCGTGCGGAGACCCGTAGCCGGGCCAAGGATGACATCAAGCGGGTTATGGCCGCTATCGAGAAAGTACGAAAATGGTAAGCGGCGGCGGCGGAATGGGAAGGCGGGGGGGGGAGAGAGAGAGAGAGACAGACAAAAAAAGCTGTCTCTCTCGTTATCTAACAAGAGAAAGCCTTGTTGGGGGGTAGGAGGGAACCGAAATCAAACAATCGGGAGGCGGTTTACGGTCGAGTGGCTTCTCGGAACACGCGTGTACCGGGGGGTGGGCGGAGGGCAGCCGGATCTCGGCCGAGGTAGAGCAGCTCGTCCTCGGCGGGCGGTACAAGCCGAGGAGCCATTTCGAAAGCGCTCGGTCACATGAAACCGCCCGCCCTAACGTCGACCGTACTCGACTTTAAAAACGTCCCGGAGAGCCGTGGATCTCGAGCCGGCCATGGTTAGACGATCAAGACTTGGACTCGGAAGACTTTTAGCTTGTTTTCTGTTCTTTTAACCAACTGCTTTCCTTTTTTTTCTAGTGAGAAAGGGAACAAGGCGATGGGGGTGGGGATAAGGGAGAGTGTAAGTGGGGCCTCGATAAAGATCGTTATTTCAGTCAATTTCCTTTCAAATGTGTCATTTTTATGTGGCATGGCGTGGTCATAATGATAACTTGCTGCTTGTGAGGGTATAACGAGGGGTAAAAGTTAAGGGGGGACTGTACAGTTGGGCAAAGAACCTCCATCGAGTTCCAATTCATGTGATGAAGACATTTCAATGGCTGCTAGTGAGTAAAAAGTCTTATTTTGTTCGAGCAATATCAAGCAATGTTGTGAATATTGGCGGAAAATTTGCATCCAGGGAGAAGAAATGGGTGACGGTGGGAGACACGTCCCTTCGCATCTACAAATGGGTGCCGGTGACGGAGCCCAAGTCGGATGAGGTGAGTACGGTTTCAAAAGTTTTTAGCAAACGGCAAATCTTCCAAGTGAATTCCATTGACACCAAAGTCCACCATTTTCTTTAAGAAAACCAAGAACAAGAAGAAGGGCAAGGATGAGAAATACGGTTCCGAGCTGACCACTCCGGAGAACAGTTCTTCTCCCGGCATGATGGACATGCACGGTGGGTACCAAACATGTTCTTCATTTTACCCCACCCATCTAAATGCCACGCGATTGCCTTCCAGACGACAACAGCAACCAGAGCTCCATCGCCGACTCGTCGCCCATCAAACAGGAAACCAGCTGTAGCACCAGCCCGGCGCCCGAGTCCACTGGCGCGCCCAACCGCGAAAGCAGCGACGGCAAGACCGAGCAGAGTCCCGAAACCAAGAGGGGTGAGATCCGTGTATATTTCCGCGCCGTTAGCCCTTGCTACTTAACATTAGCGTGCCGTCGGCAGGTAAGAGCACGGAAGCGCCAAAGCGAGACGCGGACAAAGACTCCTCGGACAGCAAAGCCCCTCAGGTAACCGGGGTCGGGTCGTCGGAGAACCCGATTGGGTGACGCAGCCGCCAATCGGTGTCTTTTATCTCCCCCAGGATGTGGACCAAGAGACCCCGCCCAGCAAAAAGTGCAAAGTGGAGTCTCAGGACTTTGAGGAGAGTTAAAGCTTCCTCGACAACCCCCCCTTCCTCCCTCTCCATTAACTCTATTAGGGCTAATGGACTCAAGATTCTCCTCTCGGGCACCCGAACCCTGCCAACGGGGGGCTTGCGACCACGGACCCCCCCCTCTAACACCACCCCTGCTCTCCACAACACGGATGTGAGAAACTTGACACCGCTCTTCCAGTCCATCAATGAAGAGCATCTGCCCGGATCAGGGAGGATTCTAGGGGTTCAGGAGAGGGGGTGGGGGGGGGTCCTAGACGGTCCAGCTAGACTTGATTTTAGGATTTCTTTTCCTCAGGAGGGTCAACGCACTGTTACAGAAAATGGAACACGGGGGGAAAACGTGCTGCTGTTAGTGGAAGTCTCTTCTCTCTCTCCATGGAGGCGGTGTTTTGATTTTTTTTGTTTATTTTTTAGAATTTATTCTAGTGGAGGTTGTTAGCTTAGCACAGAGTTAGAAGGTAATGATAACACAATTTTAGATGGCGGTGGACGAAATGGACCTGATATTTAAAATGATCTTTTTATTTTTTTATTTTACGTGGACTGCAAAGTTATTTTCCCAATCAAACATGGTCACTCCGTACCAGTCATCCCAGTTGAAATGGATTGGATGTCTCAACGCCCATTAGCTTAATGCTAATATCTGTTGATAGACGCCATTGCATGAAAACTAGCAGTTAAAAAAAGATAGTAAACAAACTAACCCTTTAACAGAAATTCACGCTGGTTACAGACCCAAGTAACACTCTAATGTAGATTATTTTTTCCATAGTATTTCACTTGTTAGCTCCCTTTTACAGCATTAGGCGTCCAATCCATTGAGACTAGGACTATATATATACATGATTTTTTGTTTTTTTCGGGGCAGATCGCCCGGTGCTACATTATAAATTTAATGAAATAGGATGGAACTATCACGAGGAATAATTCTCCAGGCGAGTGTCATCGTGACCAGACAAGGAGCGTTTTTTTACATCGAAAAAGTACGTTTGTGTGGTGCTGTCGAATGGCGTTAGTCTACTTGAACTCCCTCGCGTGGTTGGAGAGAAGAGATGTTGTTTGGAGGATGGATTAGCATATATACCTCATTCCCAATCCAGCCGCGCTGGACTTTCCAATGTTATTCTCTTTGACATGGACACGGTGTCATTAGCATTAATATGTTGGCTCACTTATTCAGCACGTTGTAGCTTTTCACCCCGTTTTGAGCCTAGTGGCGCTTCAAAAGTGTGTTCACGGAATGAAATATTCACTCTTCTACTCTTGATTTTTTAACTTTTCCTCTTTTTACATCCTCTGGACCAGTTTTCTTTGTTTCATTTTAGAATTTGTACAGATTTATGCTAAGGTTTGGCTTATTTATTCCATCAGTAGTTCTCGGTTTTTATCATCCGATGTTTTTTTTTGTTTGGTTTCTTAATAAAATCGTTAAAACGATGGAGGGGTTTTCTTTGTCATGTTAGTCATTTTACACAATGTTGAAAAATTCAGGCAATATTTACTGTATTTTTGTTGTTGAAAATTTTGATATTGTGAGAATTTAAGAGAAAAAATGATTTAGATTTTGTAAAAAGAAGCCTATTGCATACTTATTTTTCCTTAACATTTACACATTTAAAAGTAGCTAAGAGAATTTTTAAGTTTTTGCCTCTAAATTTAATCAATATTTAATTTACTTTGGTTTTTAAAAAAAAAAGTCCTACACTTGCTTTATAAATTAGAAACGTAATGCTGTTATACGTCATTGATTATAGAAAGATCAGCACAACAGTTTATATTTCTAATTATGAAATTGAATATTGTGATTAAAGGCGATACATCATTTTACTAGCACTTTTTTTAACCAAAAGATAGGTCGCTGAAAACGTGGACTTAATGCTTGTATTGGGACTGTTAAAAGAGTACACATATAAGTAGTACATAGAAAAAGAGGACATAGGACAACACATCCATTAAGACGTCCGTCACATATAAAACATGAATGCATCACGTACAAATAGCACAAGGTTTCTCTATACAATATTTGGGAGTGCATCTTATTAACAGGGCAAAAAAATAAGTATTTTATACACTGTGTGCGAGTCACATTGTGGATGAGACGTAGAAACGCGCAGAGATTCAATATGATCCCAAAACGTTGTGCTTTATGACGACACTGATATGTTGAAGAAATTCTCTTGGCATCACGATTAGCAAGAAAGTAAAATAGGGCTGCCACAAACCGTCATTTTGGCAGTCGACTGTTGAGTTTGTCAAAAATGTGAAATGTAGTTCTATTGTGCTTTTTCATGCAGTAGCAGCGTTGCTATTACAGACAAACTTGACATCGACCAATCGCCTCTCTGCTTTTCTATGCGGACTAAAAAAAAATCAAGGAATATTTATTGTCAAGATTATGAAGAGGACTTTTGTCAGAAAAGTATATTATTAAATTTGTTAATGTTTAATACCTGCTGGGTATCATATATTATATTGTTTTAACTCTTTTACTGCCAACCCAGGTTACATAGTATCATAGTTGTGGTAGAATTTCCATTCATTTGAAATTATTTGGAATTTATCACTATTCATATCGCTTAAATGAATCTTTCAGTTAAATAATTCAATTTTCTAATTGTTTTATATGACATACTGAGCCGCAATTGGCCCCTAGGCCAAAGTTCTGAGACACCTCTTCTAGAAGAATAAGAGAAAAAAAATTATAATGTCTGTATGTAAAGGTTAAGTGTAGTTGTCGATTAATTTTGTAATGGATTCGTTGACGATTTAGTGGCAGCCCTAGTGTGAAAACTTCAGTGTTTTAGCTCCAGCTAATCTTTTTTTTCTGTGTCTACTAACGGTGCCATCCATGCAAATTAACTGAGAAAATGATGCAAAATGAGACGAAGGGTTAATGTGGGTGGAGCCTAGCAGGACATTTTGATGACTCGTCGTAAAAACGGCAACATTTTGCAGCGTTTCTCGAACAACGGTAGATAAACCAAAAGGTCTCAAAAAGTCATTTTTTAAGACATTTTAGGATGGTTATGCTGAAGAAATTGGATTATTTCTGTGTCATTAACGTCTAATCGAGTGGTTCATTTAAAAAAAAAAATCTGTCACTAGTATGATAAATTCTTTTCATAATTTTTTCTTACCGTCAACAGCAAAGTAAGATGAGAATGCTAGGCAGAGAAATGTCACTAAACAGTTTGCGGCTAAAGCTAATATTTCAAAAAAATCAGTCAGGTTAGTATCACCTTGAAACGGGTCGGCAAAACTGCAATGGCGGCGGGTGTGTTTTCAAAGTGAGGTTACCTGATTGGTCGGAATGTCAGCAAACGACTGTCCGCCGTCAAAATGCTTACGTGGATATTGCACCGTGGAAGCGTGCCGGCCTCTGGTCAGGAAGATCTAGAAGGTGCGATCGTCGTTGCAGGTGGGGTGACCGAACATCTCGCACACGTCGCAGTAGGGCCGCTCGTCGTCGCGGTGGCCGCCGTAGCTGGAGTGCGGCACCGAGTCGGGACTCTGCGCCTGCGTGGGGCAGTCCTCCGTGTCGTGCAGGTCGAAGCAGTCGCATATGTCGCAGAAGGGCCGCGGCGGCGCCCTCTTCTCCCGCTTGGATTCCGCCGCCAGCTCCGAGCTGAGCCAATTCAAGCATTTAGGATTTGAGTGACAAACAATAAAACTCATAGACAAGGACATGGAAGACTAGAGTACGCACGCTCCCAATTTCTTACCCGTCCGTGGCGTCGTTGCCGATGAACTCGACCAAAGCCAGCTTCTTCAGCTTGACCTTCAGCTCTTCGTTCTTGCGCTGCAGGTCGACGATGACGCTGTTGAGGAAGTTGATCTGCAAAGAGAAACGTGCGGTCGGTCGCTCGCTCGTCGTCGCGACGACGACGCTCACGGCGGCCGTCTCACCTGACCCTCGGCGAACTCCTTCTCTTCCCTGAGCCGCTCTATAGCCTCGTTGCCTGCGGAGAATTAGCGCAGAATTAGCGCGCAAAGACGACGCGGACGGCTCCGGCGTCTTCTCACCCGAGAGCTCCTCCTTCTGATCGCCGTCTCGCCCCGTGAGCCTCCGCTCTACGTTGTGGACGCCCATCTGAGCCGATCGCAGCGTCTCGGCCGCCGTGTTCTGAGAGAAAAACGGCGTGACGTGGACTGCAATAATGACTTGACTTCTCCTCAGGAGAGCACCTCGTTCTTTAGCGTCTCCAGCTCGCAGTCTTTGTCATTGGCGAGCACGCCGGCAGCGTCGTGAAGACCAGAGTCTTCGGTCGAGATCTTCTCTCTGCGTAAAAAGTGGCAGTCAAAAGGGCCTCGAATGGGTTAAAAACTAAAATAAAACATCCTTGAAAGAGACTAGTAATACGATCAAAATAGTAGTGGATTAATTTGATAATTGCTGTGGACGAGTCGATTCATCCTGGCAGAGATCTGTTAGCCCCTCCCAAGTCTAACAAATTCCCATCAATGAAAGACATCTGCCATTGTATCAAACAGCTCCCGCGACAACAGCTGTGGCGGTGAAGTCACCGCCGGAGCCGCGCGCCGCGAGGACAGCGATTACGTAACAGCGGCAGGAAGCGGGATGTTTTTGATTGCCGTTTTTGTGACGATAGCTCAGCCAGTTACATCCATCTGCGGCTCAAGACATGACGCGGTTTGGGGGGGGGGGACGGTGGATCTGTACCATTTCAAAACACGTGCGCACGCGCATTCTAAAAATAAACATTAACGTCAGAAAGCTCAAGAAAAACAATGACTCATCTGCTACTTCTATGATTAAATCACTTAAAATATGCTTTTTCTGAAGAAACTTAGATCCTACTTACACATCGTCACGGTTGAAGCGATTCAGATCCTCCTGGTATTTGCAGTTCTGCTGCTTCAGCGCATCCAACTGAAAACAAAACACGCGTGGCGTTTAGAAAATAGTAGACGTCATGGATGAAGCACACATGCTAAGCGGCGGCGTGAAAAAGACGACAAGAAGGTGTGAACATGATTGAGCGATGCACTTGATCCCATCTAAAAATACTCTTTCAAAAACACGTGCAGTGCAAGTCAATAATTCATTAACGCATTTGCAGTTGCTTGTCTCAGTACGCTCTAAACAACATGAAATTTGCTGTAATCACTGCATGATTATTTTCAAAAACACTTAGCGTCACGAGGATCGCGGGGGTGCTGGAGCCTATTACAGCTAACAGGAGGCGGGGTGCACCCACAACCGGTTGCCAGTCAATCGCAATTGCATGTTATTACACTGGAGTACCTGGAGAAAACCCGCATACAAATTCCATACAGGAAAGTCGGAGCCCGGGATCGAACTCTCGATCTCAGAAGTAAGCCGGACATGCTAACCACTGATCCACCGTGTTGCCACCTCAACTAGCAGGCAATGAGTCAACTAGTATGAAAAAAAATCAACTTTAGAGCGTTAACTTGGGGCTACAACCAGTGTGTATTTTTTTATATATACTACATTTTTTATTAATGCTGTATTATAAAATATAAAACTACAATATTAATTTTCTTTAACCAATCAAAAATAGTGACTTGCCCCATACAGTTTTTAAAGTCTGAAGTCTTCAAAAAAAGTTATTTTTAAAATGACCAAAAATAGTCACCTGCCCTAAACAGGGTCTTAAATGTCAACTTTTGACCTGTAGTGACCTTAAATAAAAAAATACATTCATAAACATTGTATGCTAATTTCCATTTTGTGTTGGAAATTGAAGCTAATTTGACTTGAGCCACCAACATTTTTGTAGCCAAAATGCAAAGAATCGTACCTGGTAGCGAGGAGAGTACACGCCTCCGGAAAAAGCGTGACTCAACGCCGCAATGTCCATACCTGTGCCGTTGCTATGACTGTGCACCCCCGCTATCAAAGCCAGCGCTGCTACACGGGCGTCAACAGAAGCGCTCGCCCGGGACTAGCCCAACCAATCCCGTACGAGCGCGAGAACAGACTGTGAGGGAGAGGAACAGCTTCTCTCTCCATCTCGCTCTCTCTGGCTACAATTATGTAAGCCGGACTAAGACCCGCCTCCATCCTGCCGCTCGGCCTCGGAGTTTCCACGGCGAGCGTCACGGCGGGCTGGGAGCGTCAGTTAATGTTCACGCGTGTCATGAACACTGAATGTCACTTGGGCCAGCCATTAAAACACATATTAAACATAGGGGAGAACAGGGTTGGTTGTCACCATGTTTTACTCTTCCATAAAGCAATTGCCTATGACCTCAAAGTCATTTGAGTACAGTAAAGATGTAGATAAAGTTTAATTGGAAACATCTGATCATTGTTGATACTCATTAACACCGGCCTCTGGTGGAGTTGACAACCAAACTGTGTGACAACCAACCCTGTTCTACCCAACATTCTACGTCTATGGCAGCAGGCGGAATTCTGACTATGACAGCTGGCAGGTTCGTTTTGGAATCTAAAAGCAGATGTAATAAATTAGGCAAAAATATCAATTTTGTTGCCTTTTTGAATCGTTGGCTGCCAAGGACAGCAATTGACGTCCATAAATGGTGACAAAAATAGGCCTAAAATGTGTTTTTCGATCATATTCCTGAAATCCCAGTTTGCTTCTTTCTCCGTTCCATAATTCACACCACGCCACGTGAGGATTACATCATTGCACACTGCGGCGAGCACATTTGAGAGCACTCGGCTGCTTTTAAAATGTGCCTTAATGACTTCCCGTGCGCACGCTCATCAACAAGTTCTAACCTGCGTTTCCAGATCCTTCTTCTCATCGGTCAGCTTCTCCAGGGACAGCGACGCCTTTGTAGACGTCTCGACGGCCTGCGTCGACAAAAAGGCAAACGGCGACTCTCACTCTGATCTGACTCATTACGACTGCGCCGGCCCCCCCAGACCATGAAATAATGCCTTGGATGCTTGGCATCCACCCGAGCGTACATGAGGACGCTGAGTACGTGGCTCCCTGGGGCTGAAGGTGCTCCATTTAAAACACATTGTTATAAATAAATTGACAGTAAAATACTAGCAGTCTTAGTAGCTCAAAAATCAATAAAATCGTAAAATACACCTAAAAACTGCTTCATGAACCGTACATTTTATAGGTTTTTAATCAAGATTGGAGGGTGCTGGAACCTAGCCCAGCTGAGTTTGGGCAAAAGGCGGACTACACTGGAGACAGATAACCAACCAATCACTGTTGTCTTTGTAAAACGCCACAAAAATGTCTGGTAGAGTCACCTTTGTCAGCCGAGCATTGAGTTCTTGTTCCCGACTTTGACTCCCATCTTTCAGCGCCTGGAAGTCCTTCTTCCACTGTTCCGCCTCTGACAAAAGACAAATCAACCGTGTGAGTACAAAGGCAAGGTCAGTTCAGTCCAGTTCAGTTCAACCGAGCAGTGAATCGTTGACAAAATGCTCCAAAACTAATGGAAATGAGTAAAAATGAATGAACAAATGAGGTGACGGCTAATGTGGCCATAGCAATTGAGTACCTTGCGCCACTTTTGCCATCCTGGCTCGCTCTTGCTCGGCTTGCAGCACTTCTTGTCTCTGAGGGGACAAAGAGGGCCATGAAGAAACAAGTCTCACCAAAATATTTCCTTCACTCATTTTTTCCCTTACCAATCTGCTTATCTGCTGTTGCATGGAATCCTTGTCGTCCTGCATGGACCGAAGCTCCTGATATCTGCTCTCCATATCCACGCTCAACTCACTGATCTGGGATAGACAACATATGCGCAGTATGTTTACATGCCAGATTGATTGGTTCATATACCCGCTATAAATATATGACTAATAGCAATCTGGGCAAGTTCCAATTGAGACCTTTTTTATGGAAGGAACCTTTGCGGCTTTTCTCGTCACAAAAACATCGTTGCCCATCATAAAAAAACACTTTGTGATGATTTCTCTTCATCATTTAATGCGATATGGGGATATTTCTGGTAAGAAAAACCCTGAGAATTTGACCTATCGCTTTGCATTGCGACACTTTATTCAAGCAGATAGTTGCTTCCTGGTCACGTCTGTTGCCGCCGCTTTTCTCCTAATTGGCTCGGTCATCAGTAGACACGTCCACAAAGGGATTTGTACCACTCTTGATGACATAAAAAGTACAATATAGTACTTCTAGGGTATTATTTCTTTGTACTATGGACACCATGTGCTTGAGCAGCAAAGCGGCCCCAGAACACATGTTCTATCGCCGTGACGTGACGTTCATGGGCTCCACATGTGTCTGAATGAATATATATTTTTTTGAATATATATTTTCCCCTCAATATGCCTTCCTGTCTGCTGCTTTCGCTTAATAAAAATAGAAAAAAAATTAACCTCCTAAGACCCAAGCTCTTGTAAGGCATGCATTTTTCCTTTCTCTTTGATATTTAGGCTAATTGGGACCTCAAACAAAGAATTTTTTTTTACACGACATAGTCTCTGAGAAAAATGATGTCCACATCATAAGTGGACGCCAGTCCCTTGTAGTCCAAAATGTAACATTGTAGTCTTTGACAACCATAAAATGTGATGTGGACTGCCAGGTCATAGGTTAATAAATTAAACAATATGAACAAGCACAGGGGGAGTACATCAAAAACTGTTCAATTTATAGGAAAAAAAAGAATATAATGAATGTTCCACTATGTTTTTCCCAGTTGGGATAGAGTACTGTTCTGTTTGTTGGGTACTGATATTGATACGATATAGCTGATTTGGTGTTCTGTTTTACAAGTGAGTGGGAAATGAACCTTCTTTTCTTGGGACAGGGCTTGGGCCTTAAGGTTGGCCAGCTGCTGCTGGGAGACGGACACGGCGTCCTCTTTCTGCCGTGACGCCCGCAGGCGCAGCTGCAGGTCCGAAACCTCTCTCTCCAGTTCCATGATCCGCGAACGCTCCGACACGGTGGCCACCTGCACGACGAGGAGAAAGAGTCCTCTTTTATGACACCGACTCACGTCCGATGCGTTTAATCCGGGAGACCGTGACGACTTAAAAAAAACCCTACGCTATTGAACTATGTAAAAGTGGTTAAATGGCGGGTCGTCTGATAAGGTTAGGGATGGGCTCATTTCTGTGTGAAAGATTGATTATTGGGTTTGAGAATGTAGAACGAGCGTGAACTCTGACTAGCGCGGGACGGCCATTTTAAGATTTTACCCTGGTGTCCTCTAAATCCCGCTGGAGTTTGTCAGCTTTGGTCTTTTCAAAGAGCAGGCTCTGCTCAAGCTCCTTAATGCAGGCGTGCTCCAGGCGGCTCTGCATCTGTTAATGCGAGAGAGAGAGAGAGAGAGAGAGAGAGAGAAAAAAGAAAGCGGGGAGAAAGGGGCTAATGTGCATGCTTGAGGCCACAACGACACACAAGCGCAGCAAAAGAGGAGAAGCGCTCCGTCCGGCAATAAAATGCTGCAACAGGGTGAAGGAAACAAGGCGTGGGCCCGCGGCTAACGTGGGAAGAGGACAGAAGACGCGGTCCGTCTGGTTAGGTGAAGGGTGAAGTTGCTTAGCCAGATTGTGGGTTGGGTGGCAGGAATGGTGACAAGAAAGGCGAAAGGAAGGTGAGGTCAAGGTGAGGGAGATGTCCGATCGTGTCTTTTAAAGAACAAATTTAACTCTTGAAATGAGTTGATGGCTTGTAGGCATCCAATCCATTTGATCTGGGAGGGTGGAGGTGAATGAAGATTGGATTGGACGCCTATTGCTGTCAATGGCGGCTTGTGAGTTTAAATGGCGAGCGGAAAGTGGTGCTGTTTTGTCCGTTTTTTATCATTTAGAGCAGGGGTGTCAAACCCAGTTTGGTTGGCGGGCCACATTCATGGTGACCAGATCTCATGTGAGCCGGACCATTTTAGATATATTTAGATTCATTTTTTATAAATGGATTAACAGAACTGGATTAAAAGCCCTGAATATTCAGTTTTTTATAGATCTAAAACAATGTTTATTTTAGCTTTTTTAAATATATTTTTAGATTTGACAAAATGATTTTTGAACTAAAAACACAGGAAAAAAATGATTAAAAAATTACAATTATTGATTTAAAAGGGGGAAAATCAGGAAATGTAATATACATCTATACTCTTCATTTTAATTGGATCCTAAAACAGAAAGTCGGCACTCATGATTCACTTTCCCGGGCCACACAAAATGATGCGGTGGGCCAGATTTGGCCCCCGGGCCGCCACTTTGACACGTGATTTAGAGCCTCAAACGTGACAGAAAAATGACACTCCAATTAGTTTGGAGAAGACAGAATGGTGGCAAGAACAGGACATAAAACTCCCCATGCATGTGAATGAAGCGGGATGGCATTAAAAACATTTGAACTCAACTGGAAATGGGAGATGCGTTCCAAAACGGGATAAAGATGAAATGTTATGGCAAAAATAATAAAGGTAGCAAACCCTCTTCCTTGAATCCAGGTGAACATTCAGTGTTTAGTTTCCAAATGAGCTTTGTTGAAAGTTTTATTCGTCTTAAGTGGATGCCAGTAACATTTTGGTCCTCATTTTAAAAAGTGACAGACTTTTAGATCAATCTTAAATGTGGTTAAAAAAGGTTCAACTGTATTTGGAACATGTATCCAATGGGTCTTTTTATTCATATAAAAAAATAGTATCTTGTGAGCTATTTAAATATTCCGAATGAATTATTCTATCTCGAGCCATGCTTGCTAGATGTGTGGACATTCGTGATTTTAAGAAGGGTACATTTTTTACAAAGTTGACTGAGGATGGATTCATGTTTCATGGGAAATGAGATTTTAAAGTGAACTTCATGAAAACCAGATGAATTACATAGGGCTAAAGTTACCTCCAGGTCGCCTTTGGTGATGCAGGCCTCCTCCACGCGGAACTGGAGGTCTTCTACTTTCCTATAAATAATAATAAATAATGAGAAGAGCATAAAATCTTGAAGCGACGATGTGACGCTGTTTTCCGGCACAGACACACACCTTCTTTCCTCCTCCAGTTGGTTGACCAGCTCCACTTTGTCCCTGTCGGCTTCTTCCACCATGGACCTCAACTGGTCCAGCTTAGCCTCCGTATCCACGGCATACTGACGCAGAACCGTTTACAAAACGGTTCCAACCAGAGCGAGAGGAAGGAGTTCTTCTTACCTGGTCCCGGCCCTTCCTCAGCAAGGCCAGTTCTTGCTGCACCTCCCCGGCGTGGCTGGTGGCCTTGGCCACCTCGCAGCGTTCCAGGTCGCGCTCGGCAAGCAGCTGCTCGATGTGCTGTTGTTTCTCCTTCAGCGCCTCCTGCAGCGCCGTGGTGCCGGAAATCTTGCGAGCGTACCTGGCCGACGTCTCGGTCAACTGAGGGAGAAGGAGGAGGAAAAATAGCGTGACGAAAGGTTTGGCTTGAAATACATATCGAAATTAGTGGAATTAGGCCGCAAAAAAACCCCAACTCAATCACGTCATGTCTTTGAATAGACAAAAAAAAGTTGAACAACTAAAAGGAGAATAAATTCAACCCAAGTTAATCTGAAATAAATAAAAGACGAAATTTTCAGGCATATCAATGTTCAGGGGAAAAAAAATGTGTTAAGCAACCCTGGTCTCCCCTAAAATCTCCCAATTTCAAGGGAAGCCAAAACGGCGCCTTCTCACCAGTCCCGCTCGGCTGGGTTTTCCGCTGACAGAAGAAGTGGTGGAGCTGATGGAGCTGATGGAGGAGGCGCTCGGGCTCCTTTTGAGGAGGGACTTTGGCCGGGAACACCTGGCTTTGGTGGCCGTGGTGCAAGGGAAGCCGATGCGCGTCACCTTGTGAACCGGGGCGAAGAGGCCGTACCGGGGCATGCACTGGAAGTACCTGAGCAGATACCATGACATTAACATACGATTATTAAGCCAATTAATTGCCAATTATATTAGCGATTGGTGTACTAATTGCCTTGTATGTATGTATACATATACATATATATATATGCATATATATATATATGTATGTATACATATATGTGTCTATATATATCCATATATGTATATGTATATATATATATATATATATATATATATATATATATCCATATGTGTGTGTATATATATATCCATGTGTGTGTATATATATATCCATATATGTGTATATATATCCATATAAGTGTATATATATATGTGTATATATGTATATATGTATATATATATATATATATATATATATATATATATATATATATATATATATATATATATATATATATATACATATACACATACAGATTGACTGTCAAAATAGCTGATTAACTGTCTAACTGTTACGAGAAAAGACTAAGCCAAACAAATAGAAATGATCTGATTGGTCGACCTGGTGCCCGCCACAGCGCCGTCGTTCTTGCCCAGCGGCTCGTCTAGCTCCACGCCGCACCACTCTCCTTTGGCGAAGTCTGTCTCGCCAAGAAAGCGCACCGCTCCTGCCTTGGTCCCGCCCACCTGAGACACAACGTCAAATTTATAATTGGAACATAAAACAATGAAGTGCTCTTTTTTTTAATCGTACCAAGACCCGATCTCCTTTCCTGAGCTCGCGCTTGTTCTTTTTGGTAGATTCTGTATCAGAAACGTTGGACACCGACTCGGTGGACTGAACCGTTCGGTTGAGCGCGCCGCTCATCCTCCTGACGGCGGGGACATTTTGTAAGTTTTCAGCGCTCCCCGTCTTCACCTGCCCCCCGTTGGCTTCCTTCTCCGGCAGGGGCGTCCTGGACAACTTGGACGGCCGCGTGAAAATTCCCCGTCCGTCGTCGCAGCGGAAGTAGCGAACGCCGGCCACCGAGCCGTCGTTCTTGCCGATGGGCTCGTCCAGCACGATGCCCGCCCACTGGCCCGGGGCAAACTGCGCGCCCCCCACGTACTGGACGTAGCCGGGCTTGTTGCCGTTGACCCAGACTCGCTCCCCCATCTGGTAGTCGGTGGCGCCATCCTGGCCAGGGGAGGGGGGCTTCTCAGAGGTGGGAATGGACTTTGGAGTTGCTGCAATGGCAGTTTTTAAGATGATATAAAAAAAGAATAAAATAGCCTTTATAGTCTTTTTAACATGAAGAAAGACACAAGGATGCTTCCTAGTGTGGACATAATAAACTATCTTCTTACCTGAGGAAGGGGGGGTCTTTGTGATCGCTGCAGGTGGGCGTCCGATTTTTGAGGGGGGCTTGAGCCCACTAGCTTTGCCCGCTGCGCTCATGGCTCCGCCTTTGTCCATCTTACGGAGGGGAGTCTATCCCCACCATGTGATTGACGGGATCTGAAACATGTGCACATGTCATCTCATCATTCTATAATTCACCTGAATCTGTCTGAACAGCTTTTTTTCTCCAAATTGTGAGTAGCCCTGTAGTCAAACTATCCGGTAGGGTGCTAAAAAAATCTTAAAGCAAGTAATGGATTTAAAATGTTTCCCCTGTTGTTTAAAAAAATTTTATGAGTTTGTATGAATGCTGTATAAAAAGAAATTGACTCAAAATGTGTGTTATTGATGACCCCATGAGCAAATAAATCTGAGCAGGCTCACCCCACCCAGGCGGCGCAATCGCACCAAAACAACTCGCAGTCCTCCTCCTGTCAAATGTTCCTGATGTCAGAAAAATACTTTTTACGACTGCAAATTATGTTTCCCCACGTCAGCTGCACATTAAACATAATCAATGCATGACTCCCTTGTCTAGTGAGCCGGCTCGGGCTGAGTTTAAACGAGAGTTCACAGACAAATATGCCTCCACAAAAATGTATTTCCACACTTAAAATCACGTCTCAATGTAGCTATTTTAAAGTAATTTAATCCTATTTTTAACCCCTTTTAGTTAAGAGTAATTCCCGAGTTAGCTAGCGACAGATTAGCAATATAAAGGCGTAAACCTAAAGGGGACGAGTTTGAAATAAAAGCCAGCGTGTCGTCGCTGTTTAACGGGACTTCCGCGTGTTAGGGGGGCGCGCGAGGGGCAAAGTGTAGCCGTGGACGCTTACTTGCTGCGAGCCGGGGTGGATGCTGCCGAGTACCGTTACATGACATGTTTTTTTTCAGGCAGGTAGTAGCAGCTTCGCTCTTCCTCCTCCTCTTCCTCCTCTTCGAGCTCGGTCCCGCCTATAGTGACGTCACATCTTTACTCTACGCCGCCTTCACGGACGTCACTCGAAGCTCGGTCATCTCGCAACGACAAAGAACGACTTTGTTACGAATGACTTTTTTTTATACGATTTGTGCACTGTGTCTTATTTCTGGAAATTAACTATTAGCCCATCACTTAATTAACTCACTCCCTGCCATTGGCGGCGCTTAATCTCACTTTACTAGAACATGTTACGTCGTCAATGGCACTGAAACCTCAGTATGCAAAAGCAGTCTTCCCAGTTTAAGTGAATTTTACATCACTAGTCAATGCCAGGCAGTTTGTGTTTATAAACCCACTTCTAGAGTTATTGTTGGCCATAACGATGGTGTATATTCATGTATATATGTAAAATATTTAAATACAATAATGAACTATTTCAAAATGACCTATGACCCCTTGCTAAAAATGAGATCTATGTGGTTATCCCATTTTGCGTCATGTACAATTTTACACCACATTTGTATACCAAATGTTATGATAGGTTTCAGCATTTTTTTCTTTAATTTATCATAATTAGTCACTAGGTCCACTACGTATTACTTTCACCGTCATATCCATAAAAAAGATATGCTCATACATATTGCACATATTTTCAGCTGGGCAAAACAGACACACAAACATGAAAAGAAATGTTTTTAATGTTTTTTTAACAAGCGGGAGAAAAAAAATTAAATCTCTGAGCCAAGACTTTTGCTTGAGGGAACAACCGTGTGAAGTGATGACGTGACACCAAACCTTTGGCTAGAAATTCATAAGAAATTAAAAACAATTAGAGTGAGCGGCCAGGTGCTGTGCAGCATTTATGTACAGTAAATAAAATAGGTATAAAATAATATTCAGGTGTACATTTGGCCGAGATGTCTTTTCAGGTCACGTCCATTTTTTTCCATAAAAGTGCACATTTTGGTCTTCACTTCTTCACCTCGCCCAGATCATCGATGCTCTCGTCATCCACCTGAAAAGTGCAACAAACTTTAGTAAGCTTGAAGTTCTGGCGCTGCCCTCTTAATCTAAATTGTATTCGAGCATTAGTCACCTCCGGCCACTTGTCTTGAATGACGTCGATGATGTCGTCGGTGAAATCTCCCTGAATGATGATCTCGTCCTCTGCCGTGACGGAGGCGCCACAGGAGAACTTCTGAGCAAAGAACCGCTGAGCCTCTTTCAGCTCGATGTCTGTCGAAAGGCAACACGTCACGTCGAGTCGGGGGGATAAAAACAGGCGCATCTTAATGCGATAAACCTACCGAAGGTTGCCAGGCCGCACACGCGCGTCACGTATTTCTTCTTGGCTCGTGGGATTTTAGCTATCGTCACCTTCTGAGGCAAGGTCTTCTTCTTCTGTTTGATCTGGCCCCGCCCACCTGGTCAGGAAGCAAACACAAGAGAGCTCATTGGAGTCAGTGACATATAAATGAGATTCTCTTTCACTTATTCACTGCCACTGACAGTAATAGACATAAAATGCCATCAGTATTGGACAAACCTCTCTTCTGCTTCTTCTTCTCCTCTTCCTCACCAGCAGTGGGAGCATCTCCAGTATCGGGACGCTTTTCGGGGGCATTTGCTGCCGGGCCAGTTGTACAAAAGGACACAATCCAAAGTGTTAAACACCGGTGCAACCTAAAAAAAAATTTAAAAACCTACCAATCTATTGACACTCACCGAGAGTCATCCGGGAAAAAACACCCGGGAAGTTCTTCTCTAGCCATTGCCGACATTTGGCCGGCTCGGGCATGTACTCGCAGTACTGTCAATGTATAGTGTTTACAATTTATTATGTGACTTATGCCATACAAAGCGTGCAATGTCAACACACTCACCTCTGAAGGCAGCGAGCACACTAGAGGAGAGAGAGGAAAATGCTGCTTTAATTTCCTCTCAAACATTTCAAATAGAAGTCGGGCATACCTCCACAGTAAAGAACTTTCAATGGGTACTTTGAATTAGGGTCGATTTTTTCATGTTCTGTAGGCTCCATCGCAGTAGTTGACATCACAAATTGTCTGAAAAATACACGAAATAGAACATGTTCAGAAAAAAATACATCCATACATGCTTTTTTAAAGACATTATTTCAGAGATCTCCCAAACGTTTGAATAGAAGCGCATACAGGCTTTAAATTTGGGGAAAATCTATACCAATACAATCCCATGTTGTGTGGTTTCTCATGAGTTTTCTTGGTAGCATCCACAGCTAAATAGAATGAACACGTTTGAGCCGGCTAACGAGTCCCTATTGGTTGCACATATTTGACAAACTAATACAACATTTCAAAATCATAGTGGTATACCTAGCATTATGCTTATCGTAATTTAGCTTTTAAAAGTAACGGGCACGCGAAAGTAATTGTTTTCGTCCACCAAATGTTGAGTCACACAGCTGTCACCGTTAGCCTTTGGTTAGCTTAGCAGGCTAGCTCCTCTCCAATAAACTGAAGCGAGCAATCAAATTACGCACCCTGCAGATTATCCTTTAGAAGCGATTTATTCTCGATAACAACATTGGCGTCGTTGTCTTTGACTGACGCTTCAGAAAGTCATTATTCTTAACAGGTGATATTGTAGTTTAGTTGGCGTACTTTGAGCACGCCTCGCTAGTAGCGCTTGTCTCGTTCGGGTGAAATGAGTGTCGGACGAAAAGGAGGCCATCGAGGTTAGCGCCCCCTGTAGCTTCGGAGGATAGCACCACAGTCCGGTAAAAATGTTGAAATCATTTTTTTTTAATTACTATTATTATTCATTTATTGAAATTCTTCTATTTTCGGAAATATAGTCATGAAACTGTGAAATAAAGTTTACACATTTTGGGGTAAAACTAATATGATGATATTATGAAATGTAGCTTTTTGTTTACCACTGCTGTGCCCGAAGTCACCTTCCTGCATGATATTTCCACCAAAAGGCCAACAGGAAACGATCGGCTGATGGGATTCATCTTTCCTGTTCCACCACATTCCTCCAGTGCGTTGCCGCCTGCAGGTCACAGCCACAATTAATTTAATCTTTTAAATGTGCGGCACTAATGGGAATTTAGTGAGTCCCCGTCATGTTCGTGTCATAATCCATCATTTCCAAGCAAATCTCATGTTAAATTCACTCACTTTCTGGATAAATCAATGACCAGAATCAAAGTTTTCTGGTCAGACTCACTCGCGATCATTTGGTGCGAATCCCTCCCAGATTAAATGGATTGGACGTCTACTGTTGTCATTGGCAGCCAATCAGTGAATGTTTCAATGCGAGTGTGTGCGCGGACAGAGCTAGTGTGTGTATACGTGATTATCATGAAACCAGTCTTGCAGGGTTCACGCTGGTTTCCTTGTACAGTCATACCCGTTTCACTGCTTTCCTAAACTAGCCAACGACACACGCAGATTTGTATTATTTTACTATTATTTTCCACTTTTTTTCCATGTGAGTGGAAATTTGATCATTTGAACGAATTGTACATCATGACTTAGTTTCTCAGCTGTTTTTCCTGGATTTTCCCCAAGCGTCCACAGGATTAAAAGCCTTTCAAGAGACGCATTTTTGAGGCTGCGGTTCACAGGGAAGCAAAGGCAAGTGGATTAAATTGTGCCTGATAGTTGTGGCGAGATGAGCAAAAGCAAGACCAAAAGCGAGAACAAGACGGAAAAGCAGCTGGCGGCGGAGAAGGAACAGTTTGGAAAACAGCAGGTAAATAATAACACACGCTTAGAAGTGAGTTGGTGTGCGTTTCAAAGTTGTGCTTTTTGTCTGTTTCAGTTGCAATACATAAGCAAATGTCTCACCTCGACTGAAGCGCCACCCAAATCCAAATATGTACGCAGTATCCTTTTTATTTGACCCAGGTCAGTTTAGTACTAGAACCAGGTCAGAATCAGTAACAGCACGGATTACAGTACCCGGTTCAGCCCTAAAAGAAGTTATTATACGAGAACCCCTATGAATAACAATCTACTAGTACTAATACCAGACCGCTCCCATTATTGGTTCATCTCCAGGCCCCATACCAGATATTGTGCCAGAAGAATTTACAGTTGCAGTGCCAATCCCAAAACCAGTAATAGTTAAATGAGCAAAACCAAGAATCAATGATGCTACAAGTTGTTGTTTATGTTGTGGTACCAGAAGTACTTACCCTTTAGATATTTGGAGATCTGACGTGAATATGAGCCAATCTCTCTGGGATTGGTGGCGATTTTAACTCATCCTATCACCAATGAGTTAGCGGCCTTGACAGCCATCCTAGACATCCTACTGGGCAGTCACAAGGAGGGCGGTGCGTCCACCATGTGGTCGTACATCCTCAACCTGCCACTGTCCAGCAACGCCATCATCAGTTGGAAGTTCTGCTACCTGCTGCACAAAGTGCTGAGAGACGGACATCGCAATGTAATAACCCAAAAGTGATACGCTTTATCAGATTCGACTTCAAATCAGCATCTTTTAATCAACAACGTCACGGTTTTCCCCTCCGCCAGGCCGTGAGGGACTCAAACAAATATTGCCAAAATGTGAAGGACATGGGTGCCTTGTGGGTGAGTAAGTAGCCTTCCACTGACAATTACATCCCATTTTCTATAATATCGGCCATGTGTTTTTTTTTTGTTTTCTCTCAGGCCAACCTGCACGATCGCTACGGCCACATCGTGGCTTTGTCGGCCAAATACCTGTGCATGAAGATGGAGTTTCACAACCGGGTAACTCAAAAAAATAAAGAACTATAATGCGCGATACATTGAGGCGCTTTTTTTGTAATAACTTGAATATAAAAATACCTCAACTTGATCCTCCTGTCGTAGCACAAACCCATTCCCAGCAACCTGGAGGCATCTGATGAAACTTTAGAGCGCGAAGCTGGAAGCGACATGAACGGAGTGTAAGATCTCACCGCGGCGTCACTAATGTTGCGTATTTAACGTGGGAATTACATACTTCAGGCTGGATATGACTCAAGAACTGTTGGAATACTTGGATGCTGGACTGAAAATGGCCGACACGGGTTCGTTTGCATTCGGACGGTAGTACTATCAGGGTTGAGTCTGAAGTTTGATTGGTCTGGTCTTGTCTTGTCAGTTCTCCGTCAGGTGGAAACAAATGGAGCCAAGCCCAACACGCCAGCGGGCCAGTGTCGCCTCTTGCCGCTTATCCCGCTCATTCCAGACTGCAGTTTCCTGTACCACTTTTGCGTCCGCCTGCTCTTCAAACTGCATAGTCGTGAGTGACGCTAGCACGTGTGAAGTATCACTGCAACCAATCAGAAGAAGACATTGAGAAAAATAGTTAGTCTTCTAATTAGTAGGCTTGGCCTTTTGATATAGGTACTCATGATAGACACACCATTATAACAAGTGTAACTGGCTTTGGATGGTGAATTCTTTTACAAGCCAAAATGACAGCTTGATGTCAATTAAAATTGCAGTATTCTTGTAAGTTTAGAAGCTTGGCATCTTGAAATTTTGGGGCAGATTTTTTTTTCAAATTCTATTGTGTGCTAAGGAGCTAAAATCACAAAACAAACCAGAATGGAAGACTTCTTGTGAGTTTGTGGGCTAAGTAATCATGATGCAAATCCCTCACAAATTATCTGTTACTATGTTAAACTAGTTTCTGGATCAAATGTTTTTTTATTTGACATTGTGTGTTTAGACTAGTTAACTAGTTGTGTCATTTTTGTCAAATAGGCATAGCGGCGGATGTTCTACTCGGCCACAGAGAGCGATTCCGGGAACTATTCAACAGGTATAATGTGACATTACATGATAAATACGAATTGAGTTGCTCACTATAACTTTATGGAACATATTTTTTTAAGCCTCAAGAAGTTCTTTAACGAAGCCAGAGAGATTGAGTTCTTCAAAACGATCATCCAGATCCCAGAGCTCCCCGATGTGCGTAATGTTGACTTTTATTGAACAACTATCTGGCCATTTTTCGGTCAAGAGGTATATATTTTTGAATACTGATTTTTTTTTTTGAAGGGTCCCCCCAATTTTCTGCGTGCGGCCGCCTTGGCCGAGTACAAGAGGCCCGTGGTGGTCATTCAAAACGAGGAGCGCTTTGATGACGAGGAGCCTGAAATGCAGACAGATTCACGGGACTCGCAGCAGGTCTGTTGACCAAATGAGTTCTGCTCAAATAAATGTACAGGACACAAACACTAACATTCTCTGAAATTGGGTGCTTGCTAGTATTACCTTTTGAGTCAGATGGGCGTGCCTGAAGTGGACCAAAGGGAGCAGTACAATGAAAATGAGAGTCTGAGGAGGGAACTCGACGTCCTGAAACCAGAACTTCAACTCATCAAATCTGAGGTACAATACATTAAAAAAAAACAAAAAAAAACAAAAAACAATGCGGGCCCAAATGGGAACCTAGAGGTACTCCAAAGAAATAGAAATGAGAATTAATTGTATTCCCTGTCCCTGTTCTTTATGCTATGAGAGAAACACAGGTTTCCACTTTAGAGTTTGGAACAAAAACCTAAAGTGGTCTTTTGCGGAATAATTTGCAAAAAAAATGTAGGCTGAATTTAAGCTTCTTGTGCAACAATTTCTGAGGATATTTTCATCATTTGCTGAGGGCCAGCAAAAACTGGGCTGTAGCAGGGTGTCCCATCAAAAGAAGGCCCCCAATTTGGATAGGTGTTATTTATTAATTCTTTATGAACAAGAAATAACGGCTTTCCCATTTTGGGGTCACCCAAAGGCCCAGCGCTGCGTAACAGAGCTGCGCGCTCAAGTCAACCACCTGGAGGCCGAGGTCGAGGAGCAGTGCACCCACAAGCAGATGGCGCAGGTGGAGAATGAGCACCTGCGCATGGAGGTGGAGGCCCTGCGCTGCGCCAACGTGGTCAACGCGGGTGCTCAGATCGGATTCAAGGAGGCCGACGGTCAGCTCCGGCCGGCCGGCTTCACAAAAGTTTGCCAATCCCACTCGTGGCGACTGACTCGTTCGTCTTTGCCCGGCAGGTCGCGCGCAAGCGGCTGAGATCCGATTCACTCAGCTCAAAGAAAAACATGCCGAGCTGGTGACCAGTCATGCTGACCTCATGAAAAAGGTACAGAAGCGAATGACTGTTTATATTCAGGAGGCCAGTATATATATTTTTTAATCTTTTTTAACTTTAAAAAGACGAAATACTATGTTTTACATCTTTAAACTGAATTTTTTTATTTTTTATTTATGATTATTTTTTAAAGATAACAATAAAGAATATAAATAGTCTCATATTTCCATAGACCTCAATCTTCATTGAGGACTAAAGAAACTTTATTTCCCTTTTATTTTATAGAAAAATATGAAGCGGATTTTCTTTTGTTAGGAAAAAAAGCAGAAAATAGTCGTTATTTAAAAAAAAAGATTTATTTACATTTTTTCGGGAAAAATGAGGAAACAATAAATATTTCTCTTAGTAAATCAAACCATAATGATGCAACACAAAAATGTTATTTTAATTGTAACTTGGTGATACGGTTTACTTACGTGGGTCGTTTCTGTCTCCGGAGCCCCCCAGTTTGACCCTTGTCAATCACTTGTGTCCCGTTGTGGTCGCGTGTAGAACGCGGATACCACCAAACAGCTGGCGCACACCAAACAAGACCAGGACGACATCTATCGGACCAAGCAGATGTTAGAGAGCGAGTTGGAGAAACTGCGTCGGGAGATGAGCAACTTGGTGAGAACTCGCGGGCTGGCGGCGCTGCCAATGGCCACCGTCTGACGTGACCTCTCCCTCCGTCAGATGCACCAGCGCCAGAACGAGACGGACCGGCTGAATAAAGAACTCCTGGAGCAAAGAGCAGAGTTGGCGCTCCTTCGCAACAGCCTGCAGAGCAAGGAGATGGTTAGAGCCATGAAAAGGCTGAAAATATCACATTAT
This sequence comes from Stigmatopora argus, assembly GCF_051989625.1. Classification (NCBI taxonomy): domain Eukaryota; kingdom Metazoa; phylum Chordata; class Actinopteri; order Syngnathiformes; family Syngnathidae; genus Stigmatopora; species Stigmatopora argus. The sequence continues at coordinate 3,940,051 of NC_135402.1, forward strand.
TTTTCAATTCATTATAAAGATAAAAATCTGCTCTCATCAAGAGTTTGGAATACAAAAAGCAGAGAATGTTTTTTTTCTGAAAATATATATTTTTACCCATTTAATAGTACGTATATATTAAAACAGATACAAATTTAAAATGATTTCAGCTTTTCATTCAATATCTCTATCTAATAATTTAAAAAATGGAAAATTACATTAAATGGACTATATGTAGTTTTCCCTTTTTATTTTTGGAAAAAATGTACAAATTAAGTGACAAGTTTTTTTTTCTGAAGCTTAAAAAAAAGTATAATTAGAATTCATTTTTTTTACCTAATAGGTACCTATTGAAATTACAATACATAAAAAATGATTATTTAGGTTTCGCTTTTTTATATGAATGAAATTTGAAATGAAAAGGTTTTTTAAATCAGAAAACTTTACACAATCAAAGAGTCTATTATGAAATATAAAAGTAAAAGCATAGTATATTTAGTGACCCCCCTTTTTTTTCAGGAAGGCTCCCAGGCAAGTAGCAGCATGGCAGCGCTTCAGGCGGAGCGAGACGTCCTGCTGCGCTCGGCCCGGGACCGCGACGGCGACCTGGCGTCGTTGAGGCAACAGCAAAACACCGGCGACATGGAGAGGGATCGCCTAAGTCGGGAGTTGGAAGCGCTCAGGGCGCAACTACAGCAACAGGTTCCATTTCTATCTACACCAAGAATGCCTCCATTTAATCCACCCATCCCAAAACAATCCCATTGTATTTGAATTGATAACTTTTTCCACTTGGTTACTCATCAATCTTTTTTTTTGGTCTCTTAACCTAAAAACTTTTGGAAAAATAAGTCATACCTGACACATGCCGTTGTTTGCGCCTCAGTTAAACATCAACGCCCAGCAGAAGTTGGAGATTGACAGACTGCGTCGCGAGTTGGACGCCGCCCGAGCCGAGCTGACGCGCGTCAACAGCAGCCTGCAGAGTAAAGAGATGGTATGTAGAACATTAAAGGAGTTCTATGTGCCCCCCCCCAAAAAAAATGACGTCCTGAAATGAAGATGGAGGCTCCTTCCCTTTTGGGTTGCCAAATATAAGCGCTACCACGAATTGAGCTGCGATATCATAGCAATTTCACGGTCTTCATTAAAGCTGGGTCTCCTCGGTTGGGTCCTTCCAGAGCGGCTCTCAGCTAAGCAGCACCGTGGCGGGCCTCCAGGCCGAGAGGGAAGCCTTGCTGCGGTCCGTCCGGGAACACGAGGCCGAGCTGGGTTCGCTTCGGCAGCAGGCGCAGATGCAGCAGAGTTCTCTGGAACAGGAACGCCAGCGCACTAGCATGGAGCTCGGAACCCTACATGCAAAACTGCAGCAGCAGGTTCGATGCCTCACTCGTCACGAAACAGCGACCTAACAGTAATTAGGGCCGTGTGACGTGAAAATATTCTCTAATCACCAAAATTTTAAATGCATCAAGTAGTGCTGCAACATAAAACTAGCCAGTAACAGTGTTACAGCCGCACAATTGTAAAGATGTCTAATGAACACTTTGAACATTGAAACTTAACTGGAGAATTGCGCATTTGGCCAACCAGGCCAATCGTGAAGGCGAGCTGACTAACAAGCTGCAGGAGGAGCAGTTCTGCCTGCTGCAGTGCGCCGTGGTGGAGGCGGAGGGCATCATCCTGGACGCTGTGGCCAAACTGGATGACCCCGTCCATGTGCGCTGCATCTGCTCGCCCGGTGAGTGGCCGTCTGCCTAAATAAAAGCAAAAATGTTTTAAAAAATTACAGATTTCATTCTATTTTTATGGGTTACTATCAGATTATTTGGTGAACCGGGCCGAGACCACTTTGGCGTCAGTGGACAAAATGCAGCAGAGCCATGTGATCTATCTGGCCAACAGGAATGGTCAGTTGATTGTGGTTTGGGGGTCTTTCAGTTGGTTGCTCATTTATTATTAATTGTCTTGGATGGTTAGCAAAGCACCAATCTGTTGCTAACGTCCATTCTTTCTAGATGCCAGCGGCCTGCTTCGGTCAGTCACTCAGTTCTCCCACTTGGCCGCCGACACCATCGTTAACGGCGGCGCCACGTCACATTCGGCTCCCACCGACCAGGCTGACCGTAAGTGTCGCTCGTGCCAGATATTTTAGAAAAATGGCTGCCAGCCCTCCAATTCAAAATGCATTGGACGTTTGACCGGATTTTTTGGCCTGAGTATTTTACGCCTTTCTGTTGTCCAATGGCAAAACTGCAGGACTGACTGACAACTGCCGCACATGCGCCACCAGCTGCCTTCAGTTCTTGAAGGACTTGAAGCTGCAGGCGAGCTTGCAGAGAGCTGACGCCACCGCCATACGATACGCCATCCAGCGCATCCTCGCCATGGGACAGGTGAGGAAAAAAAACGGGGATCAAAAGGTCAGACCGAGAAATGACGTGTCTCTGTTGTTGTAATGGTTTAGGAGCTGCGTCCTAAAGGGCAGGATGTTCTCAAAGAGGAATTGGGAAACTTGGTGGACAAAGAGATGATGGCCACATCCACCGCCATCGAGGAAGCCGTGCTGCGTATGGAAGTGAGAAAGGGGCGTCAAACTTAGTGGGGACGACTACAGAAATTTTATTGAACTCTTAATTTACCGGGGAATGCAGTCGATTACTACCAGACATCTAACCCATTAGAACGGAAAGCACTAGCAGCAAATGAACGATTTGCTGCCATGGATTAGACGTTTATTGCCGTCAATGACTTAAACAACACTTGTGCAGACATACCTGTCAGATTTCATGTCGCAAAGTGAAGCTCAGTTCTTTGACCAAGCCAAAATGTCCGATTGCTGACGGATTCCAGGGGCAGAATTTGTGGGTTTTCTGATGCGTGGCCGGGTCTGTTTGCAGGAGATCTTGTCCCAGGCCAGAAGGGACACAAGTGGTCTAAAGCTGGAAGTCAACCAGAGGTGAGATCACCACAATGCTCAACACTATTACATTATTTTATGTATTTTTTTATTTTATTTCACCTTATTATAATATTATATTATGCAGCATCCTGGGCTCCTGCTCTGATCTGATGAAGGTAAACCAACAAAGAAAATAAACATGGAGCAGTTTCACTATAATGCCATTGTGTCGGCAGGCAGTTCACATGCTGGTAACGGCTTCGACAGATCTTCAGAAGGACATCGTGGAAGGAGGGAGGGTATGTGGATTGTGGAAGTAGTAAGCGCAACCTATAGTCCAAAAAAAATCAGTTTTTTGGGGGGGGTCTGTTTTCCAACAGGGTGCAGCTTCGACCACGGAATTCTATGCCAAAAACTCTCGCTGGACGGAAGGACTGATCTCGGCCTCCAAGGCGGTGGGCTGGGGCGCCACGCAGCTACTGTGAGCCCGCCAACTCCAAATGAATACGCACGTGTCTTCCGTAAGCCAATAGCCACGTCGTCTTTGCCCGCATTTGTCTGCAGCGAGTCAGCCGACCGCGTGGTGGGCGACAAGGGGACGTACGAGGAGCTCATCGCGTGCTCCCATGAGATCGCCGCCAGCACCGCCCAACTGGTCGCCGCCTCCAAGGTATCACATATCGGCGAGCGCCGGATAGCTAATACGCTAATGCGGCGGTTATCTCACAGGTGAAGTCGGAGCGAGGCAACAGGAAGTTGGGTACGCTACAGCAGGCCTCGCGCCACGTCAACGACATGGCCGCCGTGGTCGTGACCTCCACCAAGCACGGGCAGAAGCAGATCTCGGAACAAGGTGGAGAAGATGCTATTCTGGAGAATATACGTGGGGGTGCTTTGCTACCACCTCACCACTAATTGGCTGACGGCAGTAGTCGTCCAATCCATTTAAAACGAACGTTGATTCGTCTCTCAGTCTAAATTGATGGAATGAACCTACGTCTTGATATTTTTTGCAGGAACGCGCACCGAAAAAGTGAACGGTTAAAATAAATATGACTGTGATATATGTGTGGACTTTTGACTTGAAAAAAAGTCTTACCATTTTGCTAGTTTTCTTGTTGATCTTTGATGTCTTGACAGGAGCAATGGATTTCTCCGGAATGTCGCTCATCAAGCTGAAAAAAGAGGAAATGGAGGCTCAGGTGGGACATTCGCCAAATGATTACATGTTTTGGTACTCGGTCGTTTGGTCGCTGGTCTTTTGGTCGCCGGTCTTTTGGTCGCCCTGAAGGTTATTGATAATTACCATTTAAATCGTTGCTCAAATTCCCTAAATACAAACTGCAAATTATTATTTAGTCATACTCAATGCCCTATTAATTATTGGGCTAAAGAAAAGCTCCAAATTTCCCGGACTTTTATTGTTTTTTGTTGGTTAACTTGCTAAGACCCTGACTGACGTCCCTTCCTAAGGGACAACTCATGTACATACAAACTCTTCTACACTCACACGTCCGCTCAGTGAAAGTGCTCAGGGCCATTGTTGGCTTTTATTGATGCGTAGACCGTGTTGTTTTACCTTGTTTTGTCGCCGGACTTTTGGTCGCCCGTTGTTTGGGTCCGGGCGACCAAAAGACCGGCGATCAAAAGACGGCGACCAAAAGACCGGTGACCAAACGACCGCACATGCATGTTTTATTTCGTAAACTACCATGTTAAAAACTGCCTAAACTGTCATTCTCAGGTGCGGGTGCTGCAACTGGAAAATCAGCTGGACCAGGAGCGAGTGCGCCTGGGCGAGCTGAGAAAACGACACTACGACTTGGGCGCCCCGGAGGACGGCGTCGGCGACATGCCAGACGGGGACGACAGCTTCCCGCCTCCACCGCCGCCCACCTTGCTAGACGCCGGCTCCTACCCTCCACCACCGCCGCCCGAGCCTGCCGCTCTTCCCCCCTTCGCGTCCACCAACCCCTTTGCGCCTTCCCCGTCTCAATCCTTCTCGCTGCCTCAGTCCTACACGCCATCGCCACCCTTTATGGCGTCGCAGTCCTACTCACCATCCCAGACTTACACGCCATCTCAACCTTACTCTTCGTCTCAGCCTTACACGCCATCCCAGCCTTACACTCCGTCCCAGCCTTACACGCCATCTCAGTCTTACACGCCGTCCCAAGTTTCCACCCCGACTCCCAGCCATAATTACACACCGAACCATTCGCAAGCCTTCACGGGAACCCATAAGACTTCCCAGTCCTCCTCGCAATCCCATAGCACCGAGTCCAAGAGTATAGACTTCGGAAAGCTCAACCTGAGAAAACCAAGCATCTTCAGTAAATCCGGAAACCTGTTTAAAAACGCGGTAAGATTTCGCTACATATGCTATTAAAAAAAGTGCTACAACAAGGTGAACATTTCGAAGAATGAGTGCACTAATCTAATTTTATATGTAAAAAAAATGTGACATCACAACCAGAATTGATGATCACGCCTCACTTTCTGGTCGATGTTGACAGAATAACAGAACGGTCGCAATGCAAGTAGTTAGCCATAATGGAGAATGTTTTAATAATCATCATTTTTTCATTGCAGTTCAAACGAGGGGAGACTGGAAGTGGGACTGGAGAATCTTGAAGATTGACAGAAACTCGCCAATCATAAAGTGTTTGGGTGTTTGGAACTGCACTTAAAGGTTAACGTGCTAATTTAGACCATTGCATTTACATTTTTATTCTGCTTGAGTTATTTGGTTAATTAAATGACTTTTAACTTGGCTTTCTTTCTATATATAGATGCCTTGTCAGAAACAGTTATGCTAAAATAAGTTGTCATTTTCTTACAATGAAGACAAAGACAAGAATAATATTAATCTTAATATTAACTTGGTAAAGTTGTATTAACCCTTTCCGGAACAGAGGTGACTGCAATGGAGAGCTAGCTATTCCAAATGTTAACCTATTATATTGTTTAAAATTATTAATGATTGTATTTTTAATTGTATTTCATATATAATTATTCATTAATTCATGAATTAATACAATTTTAATAAAAGTTAAGTTAATGAGATTTAAATTTAGACTAAATGTGTTGTATTAGTTTTGGATGTGAGTCCTATTTTGTAAAGGAAATATGAATCATTTTAGTGCATGGCCAAAAATACTCTGGAGGCGACCTCACGTGTTATTTTAACTCACTGGAACAGAAACAGAAGCAGGAAGTTGACTCGTCAAGTTAGACTGAATGGAAAACTGTGATACTGCATCCTTCACGGTAAAATGAGTAAAAATGTTGCAGCCTTTAAAATAAAACTTAATGAGAATGCTACATACATATTACTAAAAGACACAAAAACACCCTCTAAAATGTTTTTTTTTTTTTAAATTGCATCAGGCGACCCGGCGGATGAGTGGTTAGCGGGTCGGGCTCACAGTGGGAGACCTAGGTTTAAATCCAGGTTGGTCCACCTGTGTAGAGTTTGCATAATCTTCCCGGGCCTGCGTGGGTTTTCTCCGGGTACTCCGGTTTCCTCCCATATGCCAAAGACATGCATGGTAGGCTGATTGGACACTCTAAATTGCCCTAAGGCACATGTGTCAAAGTAGCGGCCCGGGGGCCAAATCTGGCCCACCGCATCATTTTGTGTGGCCCGGGAAAGTAAATCATGAGGGCCGACTTTCTGTTTTAGGATCAAATTAAAATGAAGAGTATAGATGTATATTACATTTCCTGGTTTTCCCCCTTTTAGATCAATAATTGTAATTCTTTAATCATTTTTTCTGTGTTTTTAGTTCAAAAATAATTGTGTAAAATCTAAAAATATAAAAAAAGCTAAAATAAACATTGTTTTAGATCTATAAAAAACTGAATATTCAGGGCTTTGAATCCAGTTCTTTTAATTCATTTATTTTAAAAAAATCTAAATATTATATCTAATTCAGACACCCCTGCCCTAAGGTATGAGTGCGAGCGTGAATGATTGTTTGTCTCCTTGTGCCCTACGATTGGCTGGCCACCAATTTAGGGTGTACCCCCACCTCTGGCCCAAAGTCAGCTGGGATAGGCTTCAGCACCCCCCACGACCCTAGTGAAGATATAGCGGTTCAGAAAATGAGATGGGATGGGAATTGCATCAATGGGGATTCCTACTGGAGTTTTGTTTTGAAGGGCCATTTGAAGGGTGTGCGAAACGACCAATCCATATTGACTGTCAAGGTTGGCAGTCATCATTTGCTGCTAGTCTCTCGTTCAAAATAGATTGGGCGTCTAGCCCAGTCAATGGCAACCAATGAGTTCAACGAATGCCTATTGTTGGTGCTTTCAAATGATTTAGTATTTGTTCACATTGCCTTCTGCCCAATTGCGCTGCTTTTATTTTGATAGGGTAGCGGAAAAGACACTCCCTACATGGCTGCTAGCTTTTCTCCATGTCACCGCGACGAAAAGGGCAGGACGGGAGGACAAAAACACCCAAGGAATCACTAGTAATGTCCGCGAACTCCACTTCATAATGGACGTACGGTTGTCATGCGCGTTTTGGTCGTGTTTTAAAAGCACTTAAGCAGTCTAATTTGACGGACTTGTTGTGTCCCGGAGGGAGGAGACGAAGAAGAAACTATGGAAGGCCACCGCTACGTCTCGGGGGACCGCGGCTGTTCGGCCCTGGAGAAAAACCCGGCTGACCTGACGGTGATGGACGTGTACGACATCGCCGCCACGCTGGGCCACGAATTCGAGCGGATCATCGACCAGTACGGCTGCGAGGCGCTGTCCCGTCTCATGCCCAAGGTGGTGAGGGTGCTGGAGATCATGGAAGTGATGGTGAGCCGCCACAGCATGGGCGGACCCGAAGCCGATGAGTTGCGCCTGGAGCTCGACAAGCTCAGGCTGGAGAGGACCGAGAGGATGGAGAAGGAGAAGAAGCACAGAAAGGTACAAATTACAATGACACCGTTTGAAAAAACACGGCAACAGAGGTCCCATGCGTTTTGACGCCCTCTAGTGGTCGAGTCATGCCAAGTTCAACAACCAACTCCTATGTATTTGTATACAGTATCGCCTAGATTTCAAAATTCTTTTAAGACTGGGAGGGATGGCAGCGACAATTGTAGTGACCCCCTTCTCTTGTTTGCATGCTTTTAATTGCTACTGATATGAACAATTTTCCTATTTGTGTGTAGTGATAATGTTGAAATAGTCTGAGCCCTAAGATTGAATCTTGGGGGACCCCAGAAGCCAGATGGGTGCTACTAATTTGGCTTTTTGGGAATATAGGAGCTGGAACTGGTTGAAGACGTGTGGCGAGGCGAGGCTCAGGATCTACTGTGCCAGATTGCACAACTGCAGGAGGAGAATAAGAGCCTCCTGGACAACGTGTCTACACGAGAACCCATGAGCGAGGACGACCTGCAGAGGAACGACGGTGAGGGATTGCTCACTGAGATGATTTGTCAAAAGTTTCTCAAATGAAAACAATTTTATTCTCGGTCTCCAGGCATGAGCGAGCGTGAGCGTCAAGTGATGAAGAAGCTGAAAGAGGTGGTGGACAAGCAGCGGGACGAGATACGTGCCAAAGATCGCGAGCTCACGCTCAGGAACGAAGACATCGAAGCGGTCAGGACATGCATACCAAATATAGATTAAGAATGGATAATAATGTAAAATGCTAGCCATTTTACATATGGACTACAAATATGGAAGTGAATCCCTTTGGGTGGTTGCAGCTCCAGCAGCAGCAGAATCGTCTGATGAAGATCAACCACGACTTGCGCCACAAGATCTCCGTGGTGGAGGCTCAGGGCAAAGCCTTGATCGAGCAGAAAGTGGAGCTGGAAGCTGGCGCTCAAACCCGCGGCCAAGAAGTGGGAGCACTACGGCAAGAAGTGGCGCGTCTACGGGAGCGGCTAAAGAATCACGCCCAGGAAGGCCCGCCTCAGACCCCCTCGCCAGCCGAGGTAACACGCCTCAACGTCAAAATATTGGGATTTTCCAAAATTACAGTGCTGATTAGAAATGGAAAAAATATGAAAAATTAATACGCTGTTAAGTTAAAGTGAATTTCACTATTAAAATTGAGTTTGATAAGGGTGTCGCTATTATATTTCCACAATTTGGCCTTGGTTGCCAATCAGTTCCCAAAAACGTTGTCATTCATTGGTCAATCTTCTTAACCAGCCTGAAGTTGTGGCCGTGGCGGAGGTTTGGCGGGAGTTGACTCCCCCGCCACCGCCGCTCGGCTCGCAGGAGCCTAACGAGGATGAGGATGACGAAACGGCGTTGCTTTGGGTAAAGCAGCCCGACCGCTAACAACGGGTTGACCATTTGTAAATGCATGGTGTGCAACTAACGGTCATGCCAAATGCAAAATCACGTCAATTTTCATGAAAGCGCACATTTTCAAAACTGATTTAGATGTAAACTCTCACCTCAGAAACATTCACTTTTAGGATTGTGAATATCTACAAGGGAGAAAAAAATTACTTGTCCGAATCAGAGCAAATCTTCAATTTTTTTCATGGAATTTTATTTTCTTAAATAAAATTTTGGGTATTTTCTAGGGGAATTCCTGTTTATTTTGGTCACTTCTTGTTGATTCCGGGTCAGTTGGGGCATTTCCATAATCCATAACTCTCGTTATAGCCTCCCATCATATTGAAAAGTACATTTTTCTAATTAATAGTATTTGATTAGTATCATTGCCATTGACGGTGCTAGGTGTCCAATTCATTTTGACCCTCCCAGTCAAAATTAATTTTGCGGGACATGACTTAAACTCACATTACATAAATTCTCTTGCATAATAGAAGCACCTCACCTTCACTTCAACACAGTTCCTCAGAAAACAGATGCTATCAGAGCTCTATTTTTCTTTAGACAAGAACTCCGGCTTGACCACAAGTAGAGTGAAAAGTGAAGTTTTTCTAGAAAAAAGAAATACATACAAGCAAATGCGTTAATTTGTGAGTCGCGAATAGGCAGTAAAACAAAATTCTGTCCAAGTTACTCATCAAGTCATTGTGCTGTGTCGTTTGCTGAGTGCAGTGAGCATCAAAAATTGACAATTCATTTTGAAAAGAAAAGAAAAAGAATCCTAATCATACAAAGTGTAAGGCAAACAATGAGGCGTGCTGTGTTGGTTTGCCACCAGGAGGCCATGTGCGAGGAAGACATGCCTGCTGTGTACCAATATTTCACCAAGGTATCCATTCCCAATTCCTGTCTCACCTTCGGAAAGCCCCTTGAGCATTTATGACTAAGCATGGAGCGATGTTAAAACCTCACTAATAAATACTTTCAAAGCAGTTATCGGCCTTACATGCCTAGATTTGGACTCATTTCTCAAATGGCTTTCCTCTCCGCTCACGTCACCCCTTGGAATTAAAACACGGGCTTCTCTTTCTCTCTCAGGAGGCACTGAGCCAGGAGGAGGAGAGCATTTCGGAACTCCCGGACTCCAAGGACCCAAACCGGGCCCGCTTCACGCTCCAGGAGTTGCGGGACGTCCTACACGAACGCAACGAGCTGAAAGCCAAAGTCTTCCTTCTCCAGGAGGAGCTGGCCTATTACAAAAGGTTATTCCGCAGATGGCCGCGTCTTCCTTCAATTTAATTCGACTAAAATGCACAATGCTCCCTCCCGTAGCGACGAAACGGAAGACGACGTGTACTCTCCCAGTCCCGAGCCCGATATCAGGACGCGATCGGGATCCACCGTGCAGCCAGAGTCCGGAATCAAACGCTTGTATGTATACACAATAACACGTACGACAACTGCTTGCGTCTAGCTTGGGTCACCTGGTGTGTTGTGTCAAATACCGTATTTTAGGCAATATAAGGCACACCGGAATATAAGACGCAGTAGTAGTAGTAGTGGTAGTAGTAGTACTAGTTGGGGATTGTGTTATACATCCACTAGAATGGTGTTTCCCAACCTATTTTTGAGCTGCAGCACTTTTTGCATTGAAAAAATCTTTCCATTTAAAATGATGTCGCCTATATTAACAATAGTATTCTCATCAAAGTTTTATCAGCAAGTATCACATAAATCTCCAAAATCTAATTTTTTACACTGACCTAATGTCAGCAAAAGTTGATCTCTGCGGACCCTGAGTGATGCAAGAACAAGTAATGTCATGTTTTTAATCGCATAATTTTATGACTTTTCTCCATATATTACTTAAATCTCCTAATATTATGGAAAAAAATGTGCTCAGACTTTACGTCTTCCAAAAGTTGATGCCCTAGAAGCCAAACAACTCATGTTAGAGGAAAAATAAGCAACAAAATGACTGTTTCACAATTTGAATCTTGTAACAGTATAATCTAAAATTTAACATTCATCATATTTTGATTTTAACCTTGTAATAGTTCAATTTTAATCTCATATTCATATGAATTTTTCTCTACATATTACATTGTATGACTTCTCTTATTGCAATTTCCCATGGGACACCTGATCATTGCTAAAATGAATTTCATACAATGATTAACCAATATTGATCCATATATAAGGCGCACTGCCATCTTTTCAGAAAACTCCTGTCTTTTCATTGGCGCAAAATACGGCACTTTAACAAAAACAGACCAAAATACGCTCCTCTGTGTGACAGGATCTTCACGGCCATCATGCCCATGGTGGCAGCCGGTTTGATTCAAGACGACCCCACTTTACAGCCCGCCAAAGTCTTGGCGTTGCTTGTGTGAATTTTTTTCCCCCCCACCAAAACTCAAAAGGCTAACTTTACAATAACAGGAATGTTTGACACTAAAAATTAACACAAAATGTCGAGACGTTTTCTAAAATGTCTACAAGTTTGTGGTGGAAATAGCTAGAATGACTAACAACAACCAACAAACTCACCTTTGTCGATTACGAATCCAAGAGAAATACTTATAGAAATGTGTACTTTGCTATTTTTTTCTTCTTGCTTACTACACTTATACGATTATATTGCCTGATATCGGCCAATCTTAGGAAAAAATGATACTGTCTCAACCTTCACATGAAGGACCACTCACCACTCCGACGCTTTGTATTTTCATAGTACTTGCCGATACCGTCATTTTACATGATAGGTTTACAGTTTGACATAAGTAATTATTTTTTCATGATAGGTTTTCACATCTTTACGTGACAATAGAAACGTTATATGACGATAACAGAATTGTACACAAGGTAAATTCTTATTACAGGAAAGGTGAGAATTTTTTCTTTTTTGTTCTCAGGTTTAATTTTTTTTCCCGTGACAAACAACGGATTTGGCAGCGTGGCAACGTGCACGACAACGCTTTCACCGAACAAGCCCAGGAGGCCTTACCGCACTTTTAGCTGTCACAACAGCCCCCCCACAACATTTTACTTTCCATTTTCAAATGTTTCCCATGAACAGATTTTGGCATCAAATATGCAAATGGGGGAACTCAAGCTAATCAGAAAACTTGACGCACTATGCAATTTGAAGAGCCAAATTAAAAGCTCCTATTTTACCATTATGAGCCCTGAAATACACCACCAAAATACTGCTTTAAAATTTTCTAGTCATCTACAGACATTGATTGCCTTTTAGAAAACCCTAAATAATGAGATTTCTACCATTCAAATCATGTTCAGGCTTAAAATTTCCCCACATCTGTCTTGAAGGGAAAATATGCACAAAACTCAACACTAACAGTATAATAGAAGGATTTTGAATGCACTGTGTGATATATTTTAACTATTCTAACGACTCATACATAAGGCCTTGGTTTTGAGTTTGTAATTTATTTTGTGTTTTTATTATTATTTTGAGTAGCCCATCTCTACAGTGACAGAAAACATTTGTTTTTAACCAGGAATAAGACTGACTGGATTTCCAAGTTCTATTTTTAATGTATACTGAGTATTTGTAAACTATGCAAGCTGCAGAGGAAACATTTATTTTTGTTTATTTTTTGCATGATAAAGGAAAAACAAATGAGTATGACAATGTAATTTGTCAAGACCAGTATTAAGATAGGATGCTCTAGCACCTTTGATGACATAAAAAAATAAAAGTTGACTTGAAAAGAAATAAATTGACTGCTCTCTGTTCGTATAGAATGAAATTCCCAACCCCAATTGATTTTTTTTCTCTCCAGTTGATAATCTACAAAGTATTTTTTCTTAAAGAAATCAACAATTATTCCCAAGACACAAAGACGTTTTTCTAGTAGTGCAATTACTTTATTTTCGTTTTCAGTGTGGCCCAAGTATAAAATACACCACTGTCCCAGCTCGTTAAAAAATCTTTTTCTTTTGCTCAAAATTAAAAAGGAACAGCAGTAGACTGTACAATGCATTTGCTATTTATCTAAATGTAGTAAAAAAACAAAAATAAAAAATAAACAAGCAAAGATATCATCATATTGAGAATGTCTTTTAAAAACGTGCGCACCAATCGTGATGAGAAAAATATATAAAAATGCACCAACCTTTCGAAGCATGCCAAAATGTGACACCTGTGGAAAATGTGCTAAAAAAAAAAAAAAAAAAATCGAATACGGTACACTATTCCCCCCAAAAATGAGGGATATTGGTTAAATAACATGACTTCTGCAAGCGAACCTCATTGAAGCATCTCTAAATTTTGAGGAGCAGTGTAAATAAATAAAGGCTCTCTTTGCGGTTAATGTTTGAGCCACGGGTGCGCGGCGATTGACGCCTTGCTACGGTCGCCGTAGTCGTAGAGTAGCTCTTCGCCCTCGTCGATGTCCCTCGAAGCCACCAGGATGAGGTGTGGCGCGCCGTCGATGTCGTGCAATTTGGTTTGGAGGTTGCCGCTCTTGCTGTGATTGATCAGACGCCCCAGGCGATTGGTCTCTTTGGTGGCGTCCACGCTGGATGTGGAGCACGCGACAAAGAAGCGTTCCTGACTCAGTAATCATTTAGGACCTACTAACGACTTGTTTTCTCTCCACTTGAATCCTACGCCTTTAACCCTTTTGTGCATAAATTTATATTTTATTTTTCTACCCTTAACCGAGCACTTTTGTCTTTCGTTGGCCGACATTGACAGCGCTAAACGTCCAATACTTGTAGAACAGCAGGGGTGAATGAACTCAGTCAAGGTAGATTGGACGTCTATCACCGTCAATGGCGGACAATAACTTTTTCATTTTAAATATTTTTAAAAAACCAATGTTTTTTTTAATTATTATTTTTGATAAATTGGATGTTTGTCATTGTCATGTTTGTTTCATTGATATTAATTTCACTAAGTTATTAATTCTGAATCAAATAATACATGCATCAATAAGTTACCAAACCCTAATTAAAATAAATTTTAAATGAATTAAAATACACTCATGATTAATAACAGAAAATAAATTAATAAATTGCTAATATATTTAAAAAATTTCAATGACCCAAAATGCTAATTATCCCTTAAATATCTTATGTGTAAAAAATAATAATAAGAATGACCAAAATTGAAATCCTATGGTTTATCTGATAATAGAAATAGTCATTCTTTTGCACATACCAGTAGGTTTTGCAGAGGTACTGAAAGTAGTACATGTAGCATCCCGTTTCTGGGTCCTGGGCGTACTCCGCCTCCCGCTTTTTGGCGTCTACCATTTCCAAGAGATCTCCGTGGTACTCCACCACATATTGACCTTTGCGGAATTGTCGTGTGGCAAACACCGCTCGGCCCTTTCCCTCCATGTGCCGTACCTACAAGATAGGTTTTTCGTATGTTATGTTTATATGGTGCACAAATGTGCAATCTGACTTGGATCCGGACTGACATCAATTTCCTGATTTTGTGACTTTTTTTAATCACTAAAATCCATACCTGCATTCCTTCCTCTATTCCGTTTATAATGAGATGGTCAATCAGGTGCTTCTGTTCACACTGGACACAAAAGAGAGCTTGTCAGCACATCATTTGTGCATTCAATCAATCTGGAACCAATTTGGATTCAGCTTCATTTTACAGAATCAAAATGCCTTAAGTTACCTTGAGCTCTGTTTTACTTTTTCGTGAGCTGCGTCTTATTGAAAAGTAGTCCGTAACTTTCCGATTCTGAGAGTTCTTCTCTCGGGTGCTACCGGGAGTAAAAAAAAATAGACAAAAGCATGAGCCACGTGCTAAATCAATGTGAAGAAGCAAGACGTAAGTAACGAATGCTAAGCGCACTTTTTGGCCGGGGTTTTCTTTGGCTGGCGACGTCGGGGGGACGCCGAGCTTCGGTTGCTGCTGTGAAGAGCGGCAGGCTTGTTGGCAGCAGGCCGAAGGCGACATTGAAGCTGTAAAGGGGACGTACATTCTTCTAACCGACAAATAGAAGGCTGCTTTTCTGAATCCGAAGAGTTGGAAGGCCCAGTACTGTTTGCTACTCGGCCTGGTGGGAAGGAAAACAAACAAATTATTTCCAAAAAAAAGCTCATTTGTAAATAGTTTTTTTGTTCTCTTCGTATGTCTGAACATGGAAAAACTTTGATCTGACTTTTACTGTAGCACGACTACACATGTACCATTTCCCAGCCTTTGGGTATCAGTCTTCTGGCAGTGTTGAGGAGAAGACTTTCCCTCCGGTGCCATCTTGTCATTATGGTTTGGAGGACAGCTTGGGACGGTGACACAATGTTGGCTGCATACGATTTCCTGCAAGGGGAGAAATAGGAGGTATATTTTCATGAATAAGTTTGCTTATTCATTCATGCTTCCCAGTCAAAAGTGATTGCACGCCTGGTTACGGTCCAAATAACACTGTAGTGTAACGAATTAGAATTGTGTTATTTTTACGAGAAAATGAGGAAGTTAAAAAAAGAGAATAAATGAACGAGGCCCCGTCACACTAGTGTAACACTTTGCCACATTCAATATGGCTCCTCATTCCGCCCACTGTTCCCTTTAAACATTCAGTCCTCACCGCCCAAAATTAAAAGCCCCAAATTATGAGCAACTAAGCAACAAGAACGGAGAATAAACTACAATGTACTTTAAGGGCTCTCTAATGTCCAAACTTCCCAGTTTGGGCGTCGCTTAGCCCACTTTAGGAAGGAAATAAATTATTGCTAGCTCTTTGAAATGAATATAGTCGCCTCTTTTGTGTTGGCTAACCAGCAAAAAATACTAATATTCCCACTATTATTCATTTTGAAGTATTATATTGAACTAAATAGGTTAACATAGTGCCACTTTAATTGGTCTTCGACTGAGCAGCTGGGTTATTTAGTCAAATTGTTTTGTCTAACTCACCCCGTTCATATCGAACTTTTAAGCCGAAATCCCTCGCCCGGCTCTTTTCTTCTACCCCGGTCCTTTTGAGGGCAAAATCCAGCCCCGAGGAGACGCAAGAAGCCGTCTTGCGACTTCACCTTCAAGCAGCTGAAAGCGGCGTCCACGGGCGCTATGACGAGGTCGCCATTTTCCGACATGTACTAACCATAGATTGTATGTACACACGGCTGATGCTTATGGCTGTTGCGCCGTGAGCCAATGGGCACGGCGTATTTACTTGTCGGCCATTTTACCTCGGGGCCATTCGATAAACAACGTTACAGCTAATGTAGCGTTTATTTTATAATAGCATAGAGTGCGCAATTTTATAACGTATTTTCATACAAGAAACGTCTGGGATACTGTAAATTTAATCCATAATATTAAAAAACAGTTTTGTCCGCCAAAGCTTCAACGCAAGATGAGCGCCGATTACTTACACCGCTGTCTGTGCCTTTAGATATCTTGCCTTCTTTATGGGAGTTATATATGGTAAATACTAACAAAAACGCGGGAAATGTCGCCTACTGCAGTAGGGATTATAATGTACGTGTAGTAGTAAAATTAAAGACGTCCCCGTGTTTTTAATTCAACCATATTTATATTTGTAGTTGTAAGCTCCTTATGTGTATATATTTCCTATATTTTTTAGATTTATGTCAACTAGTTTACGAGTGTGCCGAACCATGTGAGGAGGAAATTCAAATGCAAACAAGTGTCGTCACCTCCGTTGAGGATTTACTTATGTACTTTAAACGGACAAATGTCGCCACTTCCGTTGGGGATTTACTCACTTTAAATGGGCAAAACATTGGTGATATAATTTCCACCCCATCTTTAAGAAACATGATTCTTCTTCTTTAGAAGGATAAAGGATAAAATTAAAAAGGAAACGCCACGTGCAAGATGGGCTTTTAGTGCCATTCCATCCAGTTATGTATTTTAGCTTATATCGTTGTCAGTGGCAGGCAAAGAGAATGGGGTTAAATGTTTCTTTTCCTATTTACTAAAAAGGCATACACATAATGAAAAGAAAATCAATTTATCCCCCGCCTTTCCACTGCTTTCTAACTCCAGTTTGACAGATGGCGCTAAGTTATCGACCGTACTTTCGACACAAACTAGACAGAAAGAAGAAGAATCAGGACTCGCCCAGTGGTCACGTGACGCCGCCTTGCTACCTCCTTTGACCGATGCGATGTTTGTCGTTTGTATCAAAGGAATCAAAAGGGACCTCGCTCGTTCTCTGTGCCGATGCACTGTCGTGGCGGCTCGGCGGCTTCGATTGCCCGAGCGGCGCCCGTGGCCAGGCGCTGTGAAGAACCTTTCGACGACGCGAGGATCGGCGCCAGGGGCGGCTAAGCGAGGCCTAGTACACGTCACGTGATCAACATGCGGCTGAGCGCTTGATTAAGAAAAAAAAGATGGCGTGAGCTCGGTGAAGCAGACACGACATCAAGAGAAACAAGCGCTGAGTGGCGCCCTCATTGCGGACCGACGGCGCCCCGTTTACCGCCCCACAAGTAAGACCCTTCTTCACGCGATCCCGTCGTATATATTTACACCTTTCGTGTGGAAAACAAAGACTCGAGTGCCGGTATTGATTAGACTTTTCCCCCCTAAGATCTGTGCAGTGGGTGTTTTATGCAATTCAGCTTTGCTAACGTTAGCTTAGCCGCAGCAATGACAAACAGGCGAGGCAAACCCGCCAGTTTAGCCGCGTTAAAGTGACCCTTCTGTGGGGAATTTCCGAAGTGAACGCCCGCTGTCCTTCGCCCTCCGATCTCCACAGTCATGGGTTACCTAACATGCCGCTTGCAGTAAAACTCCTCAAGTACGCGATCAGAAAGAAAGCTAACGTACCAAAGCAGCAGTCATCGAAAACATTTAATATTAATATATGTCCGGCCACTGCTGTGTTGTGTTCAGGGACTCTGTTGGTTTACATTGCAAGATTGCCGGTGCAGGAAGAAGTCATTGGTCATTTTAATGCGTATTTGGATCGTGGCTGGAGACCAATCTTGGGTGTCATAACCTTTCAGCCTCGGTATGCTTTAACGTAACACCAATGAAATTAATCGCTATAGAAATCAATATCATATTTTGCGTTAAGGTGTTGACATTGCGAGCTAGCCTAGCAGGTTTTTCCCTGCACGGACAAAGAGCGATCTCTCTTATTGAATACCTTGTTTCATTTAATTCACCATCGTGATAACAAATGCGATTTTTAGGTTTGCTTTCGATTCGGTTTAACCGGCCAAGCTACTTAGCTTAGCCATAGCTGTGTCACGCTGCCCCGGCGCAGTCGACAAACAATTAAGGCTGATAAGAGTCCCGTCTCAAGTATTGAGTCAGATCTTTGTTAGGAAAAATAGTTTGTTGGGATGATTTCTCTTTTGGAGAAAAAACAAAGTGGTGTTGTCAAGAGGAAGCAGGAAGTCGGGCGCAGCAAACACGTGTCTCATTTGACCCGACCTTCCTCAATGCGTGCTTTTGTAATTTAACCATGTTTAATGGAGCTTTTCTTGAGTTTACTTTTCTTTTATTTGGGTGCCCAGAATGTGAAATCATAATCAAGTTAAAAATCTGAAAACAGTCATAACCCGATTTTTTTAAGGACAGTGGTCACTACACTACTATAATAAAAATAATGCCCTCTGCAGAATTGGGTTATCTTAGTTTGGATTTCCATATTTGCAGCAGCTAGAACTTTTCAATTTATGCTGTAAGGTTTATTTCAATATTGGAAATGTAAATATATTAAATATTGCCTGGATTATTTTGTTGCTCCTACCTCACTCATTCACTGCCATTGACGGCAATAGACAACCGATCAATTCAAGTATTGATAATGTCTGCGATGCTTTCTTGTCCTGTAGATGGATCCCGGACAGGATTTACTTCTCACTGCTCTCAGCGAGAGCGGCATTTGCCCCAATGACATGGGACTGTTCGACGCCGAGTCTCAGGATGTCGCACAGCCCTCCACAGCTCATCAAGTGAGACCCCCCTTCTCTTCTAAAGACATGAAATCAAAGAGTTTGGTTGATTAACGGGCTTCCTGGTGCCATTGCAGTCTATCTCAATCAACGCGCTAGACGTCGGCTTGGGGAGCGAATCCAGGGAAGTCGCCCGAAGTGAAACTCCATCTCCGGGCCCCATTGTGACTATAAGGGTAAAAAAAAGAAAATATTTATGTCCTTTTATATTTCCACTTGGACTGTGTCTGGAATAAGTCTGAACGATTTTAGAACACTACACACTGTAATTTCCGACTATAAGGCGCATCTGACTGTAAACTGCCCAATTTTCACAATGTGTGTTGAACGTTGCAGCTTCGTTATATTAAAATCCACTTTTGCTCATTTCCACAGCAGCACAAACCTCAGCCATCGACCACCACGTTTGTCTTAAATCAGCTCAACCAGCTGCCGTCGCTCGGTTCGGCCGCCGCCAAGCAGTCGACCGGCAACCCCGTCAAACATACCATCACCGTCACCAAGGTGGTTCACGTCGCCAACACCGCCCTGCGGCGCCCGTCCACGCCCACCTCCACAAGCAACCCCCCCTCAGCGTCCACAGCTGTGCCTTCAAA
This sequence comes from Stigmatopora argus, assembly GCF_051989625.1. Taxonomy (NCBI): domain Eukaryota; kingdom Metazoa; phylum Chordata; class Actinopteri; order Syngnathiformes; family Syngnathidae; genus Stigmatopora; species Stigmatopora argus. Next base: position 3,959,764 of record NC_135402.1, read on the forward strand.
CCACGATCAGGTAGATACTATCTTCCCCCCCCCACCCCCTAGTCCTTCTTTCCCTAACATGTGTTTTCCTGTGAAAATAGATCCAGTTAAAAGACCTCCTCAGGGTGGGGGGCCTGAAAGGTACGGGCCAGAAGGGCAATAGTTTGGTGGAACTGATGAAGCTTAAGCCACCACCTGACATCGCCACACCGGTAGCCACTGCCACGGGGCCTAGTAAGTTTAATGTTTAGCCCAGTCTCGTGAATCAATAACATTATAATACGATTGGACTGGACAAGGGAAAACAGAATTCAGCATGCATTTAGACAACATATCAACAATGGCTGGCTCTAGAGGTGACTGTGTAGTTCCCTGTTCAGCCCAGTATCATGAATCAATAACATTATAATACGATTTGAATTGGGCAGGGGCAAACTAAATTCAGTATGCAATTAGACAAGATCAACAATGGCTGGCTGTAGAGGTGACTGTGTAGTTCCCTTCAAGAAGAAATAACTCGTCTGCGTTCAGGTGAGATGAACAATGGTGTCAAGAAGGAAGCCCTGGCTAAAGAAAACATGGGCCGAACTTGGAATCACGAGGAGCTCAAAATGCACGCTTTTTCACATTCGCTGGTCAGTGACAGAGAGCACTTTATCGCGCCCGTGAATCAGACGGTTCGATTTGACAGTTTTTCCTTCATCGTGCAGAACGCACACGGGATGAGGGACGAGGAGGAGCCCGAGGAAGAGGAAGAAGAGGAGTTGGGTCACGCGGAAACGTACGCCGAGTACATGCCGATGAAGTGTAAGTGCTCCTTGACCCTAGCCAGGTTGTTTTTTTTCTCCACTTTGCAACTGAGTAGCTGCTCTCTCCCACAGTGAAAGTTGGCTTGCGGCATCCTGACCCAGTTGTGGAAACCAGCTCCCTCTCCAGCGTGAGCCCGCCAGACGTGTGGTACCGCCTGACCATCCCGGAGGAAATCATGGACCGCGGGTGCCTGTCTGCTCTGCAGCTGGAAGCCATCACGTACGCCGCTCAGGTCAGTCGAGTACCCGTCTACCTGCCTTGGAGGTGTGGCAATCTTGCTTTCAGGGTTCCCGACCTGTAAGAATGCCGTGTTTTGAGCACGATCATGTTTTTGCCGCCACAGCAACACGAGACGTTCCTGCCGAGCGGCGACCGAGCGGCCTACCTGATCGGCGACGGTGCCGGTGTGGGAAAAGGCCGGACCATCGCAGGCGTCATCTATGAGAATTATCTCCTGGGCAGGAAGAGATCACTATGGTAAATAGCCTCAAGTCTCCTCGTGGTCAAATAATAATAAATACAATAAGATCTCATTTTCATGCCTCTAATTTATATGTTTAGGTTTAGTGTTTCCAATGACTTGAAGTATGATGCAGAACGCGATTTGCGAGACATTGGCGCCAAGAACATTCAGGTCCATTCCCTAAATAAGGTATGATTAATGTCTTTTTTTAACCCTTTGAAGGGCAACTGACTTTGTGTTAAATCAGTACTGTATAAATAGTTAAGGGAAATAGAGCCACTGTGAGCAAGCGCAAAGCCGATGTAGATTTTTCATGCGTTTCCATGATGCAACTTAACTTCAGATTTTCCCCCCCAGTTCAAGTATGGCAAGATCTCCTCCAAACACAACGGCAGTGTGAAGAAAGGGGTCATCTTCGCCACCTACTCCTCGCTGATCGGAGAGAGCCAATCGGGCGGCAAGTACAAGACCAGGTTTGAGCAACTGCTCCACTGGTGCGGCGAGGACTTTGATGGCGTTGTATCCTTTTCATTGACAATCATTTAGCGCTGCGCACTACAATTCCCCAAGCCCCCTCAAAAGTTTTTTCTATTTAATTTTGTTCAATCTTAACCATTTACATATCCCCCTTCTTTAATACTAAAGTAATGAGGTAAAATTAGACATCCCTTTAGCAAACAACACTTCAGGTCAATATTTTAAACAGAATAGCTAAAGCTGCAAACATACAAAGTCAAATAGAATAAATGAATAAGGATACTCATAAAAACAAAAATATGCTAAACATAATTAAACAATGCAACAAATCTGTTAAAATCCCAATTAGTTTATTTTTTTAAATAATAAAAGTGCCCACGGGACTTCCCCACTTTTCCCATTATTTCCTTAACCCCACTTTTTGTAGATTGTCTACGATGAGTGTCACAAGGCTAAAAATGTGTGTCCAATTGGATCATCCAAACCAACAAAAACCGGGCTGGCTGTTTTGGAGCTTCAGAACAAGCTCCCCAAAGCTCGCGTGGTGTATGCCAGTGCCACAGGTAAGTGCAGAAGGGGCGATAAACAACCTCCTTGAGAGTTGCTAAGCACAAAGTGTTGTTTTCTCTCTCCAACAGGTGCTTCCGAACCCAGAAACATGGCTTACATGAACCGGCTTGGAATTTGGGGCCATAAAACACCTTTCAGGGAATTTGCCAATTTCATCCAAGCTGTCGAACGCAGGTAACTGTGGAAGTGTAGAAAAAAAATCTCCATTCTTGGCTGAAAACTATGTATTTATAATTTAAAATAATATATATATAAATAAAAGTCATTGCTAATATTTTAGATTATTTTGTGTGTCCAAAATATATCCTACCATATAAAAAGGATGAAGATGTGTATTTATTTAAAAAGTTAAATATTAGCAACTGTATGCTATTAGTTTAGTTCTCTCATTCCAGTCCTTGTGGATTGGACGTCTAGTGCCATCAATATCAGCCAATGTGTTGATTAGTGACCTGTTAGTTATAGAAAAAATATATATAACTCGTACTTGAAGGGTTATATAAAATATTTCAATTTCTTTACACCCCTCAAATGACTATTTTGGATCATTGGGATACTCCACATAAAAAAAACCAAGGGTGTCAGACCGGTTTAACATCAACTTGATTTCATGTGGGCCGGACCATTTTAGATATAATATTTAGATTTTTTTAAAATAAATTAATTAAAAGAACTGGATTAAAAGCCCTGAATATTCAGTTTTTTATAGATCTAAAACAATGTTTATTTTAGCTTTTTTAAATATATTTTTAGATTTTACAAAATGATATTTTAACTAAAAACACAGAAAAAATGGATTAAAAAAATTACAATTATTGATTAAAAAGGGGGAAAACCAGGAAATTTAATATACATCTCTACTCTTCATTTTAATTTGATCCTAAAACAGAAAGTCAGCACTCATGATTTAGTTTCCCGGGCCACACAAAATGATGCGGCGGGCCAGATTTGGCCCCCGGGCCGCCACTTTGACACATGCTGTAAAGCTTAACATGTTGATTTTTTTTTTCCCATTTAGGGGAGTGGGCGCTATGGAGATTGTGGCCATGGATATGAAGCTGAGGGGAATGTACATCGCACGGCAGTTGAGTTTCACCGGCGTAACTTTCAAGATAGAGGAGGTCCCTCTGACTCAGAAGTACATTCACATGTACAACAATTCAGTCAGGCTGGTGAGTTTATTGCCACCCTTTCCATATCCAAGGTCATAATATATCTAAGAATCATAAAAATCCTTCCCATACAGTGGGTGAGCGCCCGCGAAAAATTCCAGCAGGCGGCCAACCTGATGGATGCCGAGCAGCGTATGAAAAAATCCATGTGGGGCCAGTTCTGGTCAGCCCATCAGAGGTTCTTTAAGTACCTCTGCATTGCATCCAAAGTCCGTAGAGTGGTACAACTGGCCAGGGAGGAGGTCCAGAATGGAAAGGTACAACTGGAATTTTTAATTCTTTTGTTTATTTGCCGTCTCACTGTCTAAAAATGATGTCATTAACCCCTTGGCAGTGCGTGGTGATTGGCCTGCAGTCTACTGGGGAAGCGAGAACTTTGGAGGCTTTGGAGGAAGGAGGCGGCGAGCTTAATGACTTTGTGTCAACCGCAAAGTAGGAATGACTTGGCTGAATTTGTCCTTTTTCCTCAAAAGGCCGACAAATTGACTGCATTTTCTCATGTTGCAGAGGCGTGCTGCAGTCCCTAGTAGAGAAGCACTTTCCAGCTCCTGACAGGCAAAAGCTTTACAGTCTCCTGGGCATCGACCTATCGGCTAAGAAGACCCCTTCCGTCGGCGATGCGAAGGCCCAGTTACAGCAGAAAGGAACGAAAAGAAAAGGTATGGGAACTGAGATTTTTTTTGTCTTGATTTCATACAGACGAATCAAGTTGTGATGCTTTTTCTAGCTCAGGAAGACAAGAAGAAATCACAGAAGAAACTTCGCAAGCATGGAGGGCTCTCGGGCACCAGTTCGGACGAGAGCCAATCCGAGGAGTCGGATAAGGACTCGGGTCGGGATGGCGAAAGCGACGACAGCTTTAAGTCGGCCAGCTCGGCGGACGAGGACGACGACTTTAATCCGTTCAGGGAGGAATCTGGTGAAGATGACGAGGACGGTGAGAACTGTGACTCAATGGGATGCAAAACGGGCTTTTTTTCAGCACTGTCACCCCAACAAATTTTGACATGAAAACGATAGACGTCCCAAAAATGGGGAAACACGGTGAAAACATTTCCTTCTCCTTTTTCAGATCCCTGGCTCGTCCGAAAAGAGCCCAAGAAGAATAAGGAGAAAACCAAAAAGAAAAAGCGAAGGAAGAGCATCGATCCGGACTCCATTCAAAGTGCCTTGCTGGCGTCAGGCCTGGGCTCCACCAGGCCGGCGTTCACCACGCCCGTCGCCCCCGCGCCCACGCCGACTATAGGTAAATGTCAGACTTTGGATTGAAATGACATTTTCAGGGGAAGAATGACCAAACAAATGTGTGGTGCAGTCAAACCCGAGCCCGAAGACAGCTGCCTGACGAGTCAGGACGCAGTGGAGCACGCGCAGAAGATGAAGCGGGACCTCCTGGAGAAGCTGGAGGAGCTGGCTGAAGAACTGCCGCCCAACACGCTGGATGAGCTCATCGATGAGCTGGGAGGCCCTGAAAATGTTGCTGAGGTACAACAACACCAATTCCAGTCCACATTTGGAATTGTTTTTGAAAAAATGTGGACGATGTTTCCCATTGGCAAAACATCCCAACCGACTATATTAAAGGTATTACTGTACTACTGTCAATTCAAATGGATTTAACGTGCTCTCCTTTTGTCTCCCCCCAGATGACCGGTCGTAAAGGTCGCGTGGTCAGCAACGATGACGGCACCATCACATACGAGAGTCGCTCGGAGCTCGATGTCCCTGTGGAAATCCTCAATTTGACTGAGAAGCAGCGCTTCATGGATGGGGAGAAGGTAAAACTCAATTTGAAATTTTTTTTTAGTAATATCTTTTTGGGTTTGAGTCTTGATTGTCCGTATTTGTCCATGGCTGCAGCACATCGCCATCATCTCAGAGGCAGCCAGCTCCGGCATCTCGCTGCAAGCCGACCGTCGGGTTAAGAATCAGCGCCGTAGGGTGCACATGACGTTGGAGCTGCCGTGGAGCGCCGACCGAGCCATTCAGCAGTTCGGTGAGTGCAACCAGGACTCGCCTCAAGAAGTTGACATGATTTAAAAACTCACTGTTGCCGTGTGACTCGCAGGAAGAACTCACCGGTCCAACCAAGTCACAGCTCCAGAGTACGTCTTCCTCATCTCCGAGTTGGCCGGAGAGCAGAGATTCGCTTCCATCGTGGCCAAGAGATTAGAAAGTCTTGTATGTCAATTCTTATTTATGAACTCCAAACAAACTCAATTTCAGACTGACTTTCTTGCTATGTGCCTTTCAGGGGGCCCTCACTCACGGAGACAGAAGAGCGACAGAGACTCGCGACCTCAGCAGGTTTAACTTTGACAACAAAGTAAGATACTGCTTGTTTTTAATCAAATTAAAGCAAGTTCGAATGAAACACGTTTTTCTGCTTGCAGTATGGCCGAAATGCACTAGAAATTGTGATGAAGTCGATTGTGAAGCTCGATACGCCGCTCGTGTCGCCTCCCTCTGAGTTTAAAGGAGATTTCTTCAAAGGTATGACTGTCAGAGTAAAAGTCATACATTTGATTTGGTCAACCAACTCATAGTCACAATGATTTGTAACCTGTTTTTAGATGTTCAAAGAGGCTTGATAGGCGTGGGACTCATTAATTTGGAGGACAGATACAATGCATTGTCACTAGACAAAGGTGCGCTTCGCAACTATACAGCATTTTCAAATACTACTCTTGCTGGTCTCCGTTTTTCATGCTTTAAATAAATGGCTTCCTTGACAGACTATAATAACATTGGGAAGTTCCTCAACCGCATTCTGGGCATGGAGGTCCATCAGCAAAACGCCTTGTTTCAATACTTCTCCGACACGCTGGCGGCTGTCATCCAGGAAGCCAAGCGGAACGGGAGATTTGACATGGGTATTCTCGGTAAGAGAGCCAGGAAAAAAAGTTGCCTTTTTTTGAATCGTTTGTTTACAATTTCATTTTTTTTTTTTTTAGACCTGGGTTCCGGTGATGAGAAGGTGAAAAAGGTTGACTGCAAGAAGTTCCTGACGCCAGGCTACACGGCATCTGGACACGTGGAGCTTTTCACAGTAGGTTTTTTTATTTGTGGTGACAAAGTACAGATTCTTATGCATTTAAGGATCATGTTTCAGCAGCAGGATTGTTGAACTTGCTTTTTGTATGTTGTTTCTTTACTTGAAATGGAACCTTTTTTGACTAAGTTGCCTAATTTGGGATACAGGTGGGTGTGGAGCGAGGAATGTCCTGGGAAGAAGCCACACATGCCTGGGCAGAACAGAATGGATCAGATGATGGCTTCTATGTGCAGGTAAGTTTATGGGCTTTATTGTAAACTAGATGCATCAATAGCACATGCATGAACAACTTTTTTTTGCAGTCACGGAACAACAAGAAGACCGCTATCCTGGTAAAAGAAGTGAACACAAAGAAGAGGCTCTTCCTGGTCTACCGGCCCAACACGGGGAGACAACTCAAGCTGGAGACGTACTCCGATCTCAAGAAGAAATTTAAGAAGGTTTTGACGATTTTTATTATAGGCCGCTTTAAAAAAAAAAATGAATTTCTTGTAAGCAAAAAATTCATCTCGTTTTTTCAGGTGTTATCTGAAGACGCCAAGCAACACTGGAACGAGCAACACACCTCGTCGGCGAAGATTTGTGCGCATGCTTTCTGGTGCGTATGTCGAGTTGGTATGAGGGTGTTCATTTGCACAACACAAATAAATAAAATACTTTGTGGGATGGTGGCATAAGAAAAATGGCAACATCCAACTCCAGCTAACCTGCATCAATATAATTGTCTCTGACATCAATATTGTTTTAAGAATACGCATGTTTCTAATCAAAAGACAATTCATCTATAGCAGTGAGGATATGAAATATTCCAATAAATAAGCCGAATTAACGTTATGACATTTTTGGGCCATGCTTGATTTATCAAGTAGTGTAATTTTCAGACAAAAAATACACAATGAAGATGAAAAAAATATACAAGTCGCCTGTTTCTGTTTACTATACTTTGTCTCACGATAGATGAAATGTATGTTTCTTGTGCCCCCCCCTCCAGGCGGGGTAACTGTAAGAAGGCCTCTGTGGGGCTGCAGTGTGAAATAGGCCTGCGCTGCCGCACATACTACGTGCTGTGCGGATCCGTGTTGAGCGTGTGGAACGAGCTGGAGGAGGTTCTTACGCCGGTCAGTGGCACCAACGTCAAAGTGCAGATCGTCCGCCTGCGCACGGAAGACGACCAGCGGATCGTCGGTGAGGGGCCCTTGCGTTCAAATAAATAAATAAAAGTCCATTTATGATAATAAATCTGAACTCTTGTTAACCTTAACCTTATCTTCCCATAGGGCTGATCATTCCAGCCAACTGTGTATCACCATTGATGCACAAGCTGTCCACGTCAGACCAGTTCCAGCAACTGGCGGTTCAAGAACAGCACAAAAGGCAGCAGTTGCATCCCCAAAGTCTGAGCCACGTGCCCAACACATAGTGGGATGCGTCAAAGTAGACTGGTGTACATACAAGGGGAACAGTTTCAGGGTTATTTTTTTCTTTTTTTTTTGGCTTATTCTCTTTTAATTTGGAAAACTTAGACTATCACCCCACCCTCAGGTGAGGTGATGTAATTTCGTCCTCTGACATTCAGAGCGAAGATGCGCAACGGGCCCCACCACACTGGAAACTGACGCTACGTTACAATCTAATAATAAACCCTTCAGACTTTCACCTTGATGCTTGTTTCATTTCTCACAATTCTCCTTTTGTATGAGAAGCATTGTGGATGCGAGGAAATTTTATTCAAGGTGAACATAAAGTGAAGTTAAGGCCATGTAAAGAATGGGGTAGAAAAAACAAGAATACGAGAAGAAAGGTTTCTTTTAATAAATTCACTGTGGCTTCTAAAATCTGGATGTTGTGATGAAATAATTGAGAAAAATTTCGGGATCATACTGATAATTGGAATTTGCTGTTCTGCAATTTAACACAGGGACATGTAAAAATTGACTCAAGTTCACATTAAGTTCACCTTGTTAAAGTTATGTTGTATTTTAGGCTCATCCTAAAATGGAACACAAATGTCTCAGATTTTGGAATGCATGATGTTTTATGGTCTTCTCAGATGTTTGAGAGTTAATTCCATTGTCCAATGTCCTTCCTTTTGACCATTTAGGGTTCTCCAAGTCTACAAGTTGTGCACATTTTGATTTTTGTACATTTTTGTATAAAAAAAAATCTTGGTATTTAAAATGGCCTGTTTTTAGCCTCCAAACTCCAGTTTGCCTTTGTTAAAAAGCTGTTTGAGCATTTATCCAGCTTTACTTCACTGTACAAGCAGTACACAAACTTTTCTAATTGTCTGTACTGGTCACTATTAGTAGCAACAAATGGCTACTTAGATGAGACAAAACACTTTGAGAATCAAAAGAATGATGACACTTGTAGGATATCTAGTAAATTATCTGACAGCCTTGTTTAGGGCTTTTTGAGATGTGTTCAAGGTTTGTTGGGGATTTTGGATGTCAGTATAATATGTGATCTGGTACAATGCTCAATAAAGCTTGCTGTACAGAAATTGTTTTTTTTTTTTTTTTTGTCTTACTGATTAATATTGGAGTTGTTTTTATAAAAAAATAAAATGTTATGGGAAAAAAAAGGCTCCACTCTGTTCCACTTGTCAGGCATAAAGGAAATACACTATTTAGTTGTTTTTTTAGTAAACAAAAAAATAATAGGATTTTGATTCCACACAAGACAATAAAAAAACTTGTCTATGGATGCACATGTTTATTTGCTTTTTTATTATGTTAATTTTTTTCAATCTCCCACTTTGTTTGCCTGTGTAAATATCTTTGATAAGACATAACTTTATGGAACTATGCACTTGATTAGTTTTAATAGGTTAAAGCAGATTAGTCAGCAAATGTTTGCTATGTAGGGCTATCAATATATTAATTTTAGCTCACATCAAGGATGTACAGTACTAATTATTTCCTCTATGGTGGTGTAAACCATTGTTAAATGATGCTTCCAAAGAAACAGGAAGCTAATCAGCTCGTGAAAAAAAGGCCTTTGGACTGGATTAAAAATGCATCTCTCAGTGTATGCCTCTTGGTTTTTCCAAATGGGCTGCTAATCTTTCCCTTCCTGACTATAAAACACACTTAAAAGCTGTTGAATGCCAAATGCAAAGGCGGTTTTCAATCAGGATTCTGATGATAAGGTCCTCAAACACAGCTTGACAGGATGCAGCCTTTCCGCATTCCACAGTGGGAGACATTACAGTGTTTTTATCTAAATGAGAACTTTAGCATGTGTGCCATTCAGTCGCTTTCAGCCTCTCCTGCAAGTTGACTTTTATGATTGTAACCGTCATGAAGAGAAATCCTCCTCGCTCCTCCAAATGGGCTGAAATCCAATCTGCTGTCATTTATGGTAATACCTTCATTTGTTAATTTAGTTTTTTTTTAAACTGCACCACCAAGTCACTTGCCTAAATGATCACACTCTTTATTTTTTTCATTTATTTGTCAGAAAGTCGTCATTTGACACTTTTTTTGTCATCTCCATATCTCTGATCATTTATTTTGACGTGTAGTAGTTTGAATATAACATAAAATGAGTGAGAAATTGTTTGTTTGGTTTGTTTAGTTTTTGCCTCTTATGTCCCTCTGGCCTTGCCTTCCTTTCGTAACCAGCTGCGTGTACTTTGTAATCAACCCTTGTTTGTCTCTTTTGTGTATTTGTTAGTTATTGTCAGATTGTCTACGTTGTTTGCTTCATGCCATATCTTCCATAAAAGGTTTGATTTTGTTATTTATTGCTAAGTCCTTCTTATTTCCTAAAGATTCCTACCTTAAATAATTAAAGTTTTGTTAGAGCACTCCTTCTACTTCGTTGATTGTTTCCCTGCATTTGGGTACAACCACATTACTAATCGTAACAGAATGAATCAATAGGCAGTCTAAAAAACACATAAAACAAAATGGTGGAATCTGAAATAGTGAAATAATTCCGTGGCTGTAATTGTAAAACAATGTTAGGCTTGTTGTAATGTTCGGTGCTAGTTTACAGAAGGGAGAGCTCGAGTGGGCCCTCTGAAACCAATTAACAACCCCTTTGGACATGATGGCTGCCATGGTTGCAGGCGATAGAAGTGGCGGAAGGAACTGCTGATGTGATCGGGCTAGATCAGCTGGAGAAATAGGCCATGGGAAAATGGCATTTTCGGAGCGGGGCAGCAAATTTGGATGTCTGCAAAGTAGTTTTCGGAGGTGTAGAAAGGTCCAACACGTAGGAAATGGGAAAGTCCAGCCATACGACACACGTCTTTCTTAGTACTGTCCTCGTAGATGATCTCTCTATGAGGAGATCTTGGATTTTGTACTTGAAATGAAAAAGAAAAAAAGGCACTACTTCGTCAACTTATGAGCGGCCAGTGTGAAGTTTCCCAAATAAAATAGAGTCATTAATTCTAAGTGTCAGTGATGATGAATAGATGTTTTAGATGTAATGTCACATCAATTAATTCACTTGGGCATATATTAGGGGCTCATTTTGTGAATGCACAAATCATCGCTGGTAGTTAGTACACCTCAGAAGACACAAATGATTAAAAAATATGTTGTTGTATTGCGTATCCTTGCCAAAGTCAACCACACCAACGTATTTTTGAATATTTAAAATTCAATCCCATCAGCCACATGATCATCTAAATAAATATTAATTTTATTAACCAATGCTAATATAACCAAGCAAAAGAACAATCCTGCATATTTTCAATACAAAATTGTCTTGCAAACCCAAGAGGTCAAAGGTTATGAAAAATGGAAAAAACAATGGAGGAGTATGAGTTAGAAGAAAAATAGAAAACTAAATGATACTCAATCATTATCTTCTACTTTCCAAGTAATAATTTTGTTGTCTTTTCTGTCAATTCAGCCACATTTAGCTCATGGCGGATGCTCACCCTGGGGGCAAGCTACGAGGACGCCTGGGCCGCGCCACGTGACCAGGGTGGGCCTCGCCAAGAGGCAAATGAGCGACCTGGGGGCTCGCATGTTGCAACCATAGAGCAAGAGGAGCCTTCCTGGGAACACTGTGACACCAAGATGACTAATTATGACAAAGTTCTACACTTGAATGGAGCACAAGGAGGTTTAGGAGATTTATTTCGGGAGCGTGAAATGGAAAAAAATACAGGATGGCCTACCAGGTAAGTCATTTTTTTATTTTTTACAAAAAAACATCATAATGTTGACAAGCCATTAGTGGCAACATGAACCAACTAGTATAGTACTGTATAGAAGTCATTTTTATTCAATCTTACTCATTCTTTTTATGTATTTGAAGATGTTTACATTAAAGCACAGTGTCACACACAAAAACAACTATAACATGGTTTCTAAATTGAGCTCAAAAGTATATTTTTAATGTTTTTTTTTTATCATTGTAAAGTACTACAGTATATAATCCAAGTGTGTTGCAGTGTCTGAAATGAACCAGCAGATGACTGTCTCACAGTATCTTGTGAAATTGTCTGTGGTTTATCTAAAAAAGGGAAACGTGATACGCAGTCACCACTAAAGTGATGATAACAGTCTAGTATTGAAAAAGAAGAGACAGATATATCTCCCCAAAATATTAGTGTATTTGAGTTTGAATGCCAAGTGAAACCCAGCCAAAAGAATAGTCTTTATTGTCATTATCCCCCCATCATTACCCGTAAATGAGATTTACTTTTAAACAAATCTTTACAATCCAATTTTCCAAAAGCATCAGCATCATCTCCGGTAACCGGCGTGCATAAAACAATTCCCGCTGGTAATTAATGTTCCATAAACAGGCCTGGTTTGCAGTGGTGTGGAAGGGCTTTATGTTATGCTGCATTTTCTTATTGAAAGACTCCACAAGCATGTCCTTCGACCACACTCTTGTCAACAATTGCAACGTACACATCTCGAGTAATAGTTCCATTCTTTAGACTCACTTACTTACACACACACTTGGTAAGGTAAACTCCATCCCATAATCCTCTACGAATAAAGACGTTCTTCACAGAGGCAGAATAATATGCAAAAAAAGACAAATCTGATTAAAATAATTAAACACAATGCAGTCAGCTGATCCCACCCCTCACAAACTTCTATTTCTGTGGCACCCTTGTCAAAAAAAATGAAAATATTACTACTTCGCGGACCGGATCGGACCAGATGGCGGGCCACTTCTGGCTCGCCGACTGCATGTTTGACACCCAGCACATGCACTACTACAGCTTTCATTAATTCACCTGGCTCTTCTCCAGTCAGGGAGTAGAGGCGGGGAAGGGAGCGATCACTGATAGGCTGTCATCGATCACATGAGAGCTCTTCCTTATTCCACTGGGGGGACTCGTGGAGACCCGGACGGCTTCATACAGGGAGAGCTCCAAAATACAGTTCACCGGAGGAACCTTGACGTCAGATTTGCTTGTCAGTTATTGAGAACGCGCGTGTTGTTTGGACTGACCCAGCCCTCTCTGTGGAGAGGGGGGTTGAAAAAAAAAGAAAAGGAAAAGGAACCGGCATTTCAACTGGTGTTTGGCTACGGCCACGATGCTGACATGATGGGGAGGCAGGATTTCTCCCCTCCGTGGATGCAACAGCTTCAATGAAGTGATCTTGTCTCTTTACAACTGGAGTCATTTTTTTCCTCCCTTTTTGGGGGGGGCGGGGGGCTGTAACTTTTTTCCATTTGGACGTTTTACCAAGGATGAATCAGCGGAAACATCTGCGATTCTAGTGCTCGCTCTTAAAGCCAAGCCAAAGAATTTGTGCTTTTTGGATGAAGCGCGTTTTGTTGTGATGCGTCTCTCCTCCATTCCCACTGAAACCACTTCGGATTTTTCCAATCGGATCTTTGCGTTTCCAGAATGGCTCGTATTTCCGAAGATCTCCCCACCCGCTACGGAGGGAGCACCGGCACTGGCAACGGTGGTGGTGGTGGTGGCGGTGGCGGAGGCGGAGGAGTCGGAGGCAGAGGCGCGCCCGGTGCGGGGCGAGGGGCCGCCCGTGGAGGAGGCGCTCCGGGCGGCCAGAGGATGTACAAGCAGTCGATGGCCCAGAGGGCCAGGACAATGGCCATTTACAACCCCAACCCCGTCAAGCAAAACTGCTTGACTGTCAACCGCTCCCTTTTCATCTTCCGCGAGGACAACCTCATCAGGAAGTATGCCAAACGTATAACAGAATGGCCATATCCTTTGCAAATCATAACCACAGAATGAAAAGAAAAAATACACGGGTGTCCATCGACAGTATTCCTCGATTCCTGTCCGAAAACCACTGGTTGCACCTGTCGCTCCGGGGGGGGTTATTGTCAGAAAATCTGAAATGCTACCTGGCTAAGAGGTTCATGCACGTCTTAAAGCTAGAATACAATAATACACACCGAATCGAATTCCATACACACACATTTGGAGTTGTTTTCGAGAGTTTTGTGAGCCCTCTCCATGGTGCTGAAGTCGCCCACTCCGCCTATTCTGTTATGTTGTCTTAAGGCGAACTATAAAAAACAGCCATGGTTTCCTTTTTTTAAAGATCAGAGACTGGATTTGGTGTTTTAGTCATTTTACTTGTCCTTTCTAGGCCAAAGATGTGTTTTACGTCGAAGGGTGTAGGAAAGTCTTAGCAATGAGAATGGCAAGTTTGTAGAAAATGTGGACTCACATTTCAGCCATTGGTTGACAGATAGATGGCAAATCTGTTTAAACTGTGATGGAGCGTTATTGAGCAAGTGGAAAGCATCAAAATCCAAAATTGGACATGTTTTAAAGACAGGCTGTTTAAAAATAATAGTAAATTGAAATGGAAGTGATTGTTTTCAGGCCCAGATCAGTGTTGATTACAATGTAGGGAAAAAAATCAGTGAGAAATTTCTTAGTAGCAATATTGTGATTGTGTACCAGGAAGTGATGTATATATATACATAAATTGTTATCCATAACTGAAATCTAACAGAGATTAAAAAACAATATAGTCTCAATATTATGAATGGAATCAGAGATATGACAGAATTTCATATGGGTCAGCGTCTAGTTTTTTTATGATAGTAAGACTAGGGTCATAAACTTTCTATTTCTTAGCATTTCATTACCAACCCCTCAATAAGACCTGACCCGTGGGCAATGACCTAGCGAAAATGGATCGCAGAATGAGCCAGCCATTGAAAATAGTTAGAAATGATCAACCATGTGGAAAGATCAGGAGACCATGTATAGGATGCTTTCTTTCTCGCCAGAAAGCCTTCAACTAGGGTATTTTTGATGCTTTTTTGCTTTAATGGACTCATGTCAAAATGTAATGGCATCAGTCATTCGCCTTTTCTCAAAAATTTCATTACATTAGGATATTGGGAATAATATTTATGTATATATGCGAGCAGAAAAATAGTAGATTCCAAGCAATTGCTTTTTTTCTATTCCAATCAACTTCACTTTTCTAAAATATTTGCATATATGAAGTTTACCGTTAGAATTTTAGACATTCCACAAATAGGCATCTTAAGTTAAGGTTAAGAAAAGATTCAATGTGCATTTTCTGGACAAAAAATGGATGTTGATATACTCAAATTTCCTGCTGGATCATAAAAAAAATCTGTGATCTATTTTAAGAATTTACAATGAGTGTACCAAATAATGGGTGCAATCTAGACTGCTAAATTAAATGACTTTTGTCCAGATAGTGTACTTTAAACTCCATTAGAAGATGTTTGAATGATTGATGTTGTAATGAAATGAATGCTGCTTGACTTTCAAGTGCTCCTTAATCCTCACACTCCATTTGAATACATGATCCTGGCAACAATCATCGCCAACTGCATCGTCTTGGCCCTGGAGCAACATCTACCTGCCAGCGACAAGACGCCCATGTCGGAACGCCTGGTAAGATGCCATTTTTACTTGAAAACCTCATGGAATTTTCCTTTGGTGAAGAGTAACAATATTTGTCCTCACGTTTGTTCAAGTTTCAAAAACCTAAGGGAAGTGGTGAAGAACTGGGAATCAATACTTTCTACAAAATACAGTACAATAAGGAAGTCGTGCATTTTGCAGTTTTTTTTACTTTTGAGTTTAAAATAGCACGTGTTAGAAGGAGCCACAGCTTTGTGTGACTAACTTAATGAATTCCTGTCACATTCACCCACCTGCTACTGCTTCAAATGCTCTCCGCAGCTGCGACGTGTATTCCGTATACGAGATTGTTATGACGAGGAAAACAAACTGGGCGAGCAGTGAGAGTTGTTAGACAACGAAGGATCCTTTTAGATCTCATCGTCTACTTCCCCTTGCGAACAGCAGCCGTTTAATGGCAGCAAGTGATCCGCTTTTATTTATGGGATGGCGTTAATGGATGTGAGGCAGGCCGTGATTTAAAAAAAAACACCCTCGATCTGTGTTTTCCAAGATTATAATCAGGAGTTAATGCGATTTTCTTGGCTCAAGTTATTTTAGCGTATTCTCGTTCGCCATCCCACGGCGATTAAACCCTTTAAACGACTTTATATTCACCGTTTGTGACTCCATCGTAGCTTAGAATCTATACGTGAAGAATTAAAGCCTCCACAGCCCTGAACAACACGTGTTGAAAACACCTTTCATGATACGATAATTCTTGTCTAACGTGTATTATCACTCTTGCTTTAGCGTGGGCGGACCACGATATAGAAAAGGTCACATTTCGTTTTCCTGCTCTGGCCCGTCACATTGCCTTTTATATGATTATTTATGTTGGAAGCCGCAGCAGGATTCGGGGGGCCGGGGACCGTGTCTGTCAGCTTGAAGTATGCTGAAAGCGAGTGAGGAAAACCAAAGAGGGTGGAAAGGGCTTGAGTGCAAGCGTAAGATAGCCGTTGTTCAAGCCCCGTGCAGGGCATTCAAACATAGGAAGTAATCTATCATGTCATCATTTAAGCATTTTTTAACCAGTAATGAATTTTGAGGACAGGCGCAATGTTTCTTACACCGCCGACTCCTTCGCCAACAATAAGCAGACTCTTTACTTTCCCTTTAAAACTTTCGGTTTCATTGCAATGCTCGTTTTCGACCTGACGGAAGGAAAAACGGCTTTGTTTTTTTAGTGTTCTGTTTAGATTTAGTTTGCTGCTTGGTATGTCTTACATTTTTATCGCTGTACTGCTTTTCTTTTCCACCAGGTGTAAAAAGTGTCTTTAGTTCCCTGTATTTAGTGTGTCTTGTAGTACAAAAATGACTGGGAATTTTATTTTTTATGACATTTGCTTGCTTCAGGTTTAGGCAAAAGTACTCATTAAAATAAGTAGAATCAAATCAACAGTGGTTTACTTTATAATCCTTCAATTTCATACATGCTCTCTTAAGAATTGGTTGTTGTTTTTTGTACAGAATGGCTCCTAGTTTCACATTTAGGTTCCATCTTTTCTAAAGCAAGGGTGTCGGACTCGGGTTGGTCCGTGGGCCGCTTTAACGTCAACTTGATTTCACGTGGGCCGGACCATTTTAGATATAATATTTAGATTTTTTTAAATAAATGGATTAAAAGAACTGGATTAAAAGCCTTGAATATTCAGTTTTTTATAGATCTAAAACAATGTTTATTTTAGCTTTTTTTAAATAATTTTTTAGATTTTACAAAATGATTTTTGAACTAAAAACACAGAAAAAATGGATAAAAAAATTACAATTATTGATTTAAAAGGGGGAAAATCAGGAAATGTAATATACATCTATACTCTTCATTTTAATTTGATCTTAAAACAGAAAGTCGGCACTCATGATTGACTTTCCCGGGCCACACAAAATGATGCGGCGGACCAGATTTGCCCCCCGGGCTGCTACTTTGACACATGTGATCTAAAGCATGCATGGTCTTCTGTTGACTAATAACCTCCTGCAATGGGCATAAATATTTTTGTCCCTAGATTTTCCCTCTTTTTTTTTGGTGTGCCGCCCTTTAAAGAACAGCGTTCAACTTCTTGAACTCTCGCTTTGGTTCGGATGAAGAGATAAAATGAGTGATCTTTCTTTCTCCATGTTACTTACCCCTTTTTCTTTCACTTTATGCTTGATTAAGTCTCTAGCTGTATTTTTTTATTTAAATGCCCCTTTCTTACTCTGATTTTTTTCTCTCTCCCAACGACAGGACGACACAGAGCCCTACTTTATTGGAATATTCTGTTTTGAGGCAGCCATTAAGATCATCGCCCTGGGCTTTGCATTCCACAAAGGCTCCTACCTCCGTAACGGATGGAATGTAATGGACTTCGTGGTCGTTCTCACTGGGTGAGTCTTTCGCCCGCTGGGTGTCGGCGGAACGCGGCGTCACGAGTGAGAGAGTGGCTTCTTTTGTTTGTCCGTCTTTTCAGCAAATTTATTTGGCGTCACCTTCCCGAGGTCAGTTATCGGGCTGTCGGCTATTTTTTTAGCGCTTCGATTATTGAGTCCAAAACGTGAGATGCATTGCAACATACATACATGTACAATGAAATACATTTTCCAGGTCAAATGTTGTTTTTTTAGTTACTTTTATATGATATAGGTTTAAATTTAGGATTAGTGAGGGGCCAACTTGAAAACTTTTTTTAGCTTCTCAATGCTAAAGACACCCAAATGACTTTTAACATGCCATATTAAATGGGTTTAAAAGCTAAAGTATGCATAGAAATGACTTCTTTAACTAATGAATAGGAAGTCATCAGTTCCAGGCAATAATATGGCTGCAATATATTTTTTTTAATACATGATTTTGCACAAAATGTGGAACGGGAGTATGTCAGGATTGGAAAAAACAGCTTCTCCGACTTGGCGAGCCATTGCTGACACAGCTGGTTACAAATGAACAATTATATTGTGTGTCTCCATTTGGTTGCTAGGCAACCGCAGTAGATAATGTACCTTGGTCTGATCAAGGCTTTTTCTGTGTATGCGCTTGTGCATGTGGATAGGCGTCGTCTAGGGGTGGACGTGGGCAACATGTCTCCTGCTCAGTAGGCTAAAGATGAAAAAAAATGTCCAAAAACAAAGTACAGTGATCCCTCGGTACTTCACGCTTCACGTTTCGCAGATTCTGTGCATCACAGGTTTTAAAAAATATGCGCAGAAAGAATAAAAATGAAAATATATGCGGTTTTTTTTCATTTCTTGGCACGAGAGAGAATGCTTTGCAGTAAGGCAAACCTGATTTTGGGATTTGTCGATACCCAAGGGCACTCCTACAAGGCCTGTGATTGGTTATTGGCAAGATCAATACAGGAGAGCAAGAATAAGGTGTTAAGACTGAGAAGAATCTTGTCTGTATTGGAAGCTTTCTGGGCTTTGTGACTTGGTCAGACTACAAAATAATTATCTAGTTTCAATCCAGATGCGCTAAAAATCCAGTCGGGAACAAGGGCATTGTGATGAAAACAATTGTTGCATGCTAATACAGTACAAAAGTGCCTTCTTGTGAAAACGCCGTGTCCAAGGGACTTTTCCTTTCAATACATAACTATTGCTTTTGGCGTACAGTCCCTAAGTAGTTCATTTCTTGACGTATAGGATTGCCATAACAAGCGAAATATGCCATCTAGTAACTGCAAAAACATTTGCCGGCATTCTCTCGCTGTTTCATTTTCCATGCAAAGCAACTCTTTAACCTCTACTAAGAAACAGCCTTCCCTTAAGTCTAATACCAGTAGTCTTTTGGGTAATTCTGTTTGCACAGCCGTCCACGCCTAATGAAAGGGTCTAAATGATGGTGTTGCCGGTTGCCGGAGGCAGTGGCAGACCTTTAATCTCTCCTGACCAGACATTAGAAGCCCGTAATAAAAGAATGAATCTGGCTGAGTTGCCAAAGCCTTCATCGATGACACGTCCAACCTGCAGTGAACTCCCATGACAGTGTATTTTGTTCACCCAAATTGTGTAGGCGGTTAAATTTTACGATACGAACGCACTACATTACTTTATCAGTCATTAATGCTTTGATCAAAAATAATGTAATCATATTATCTGCAAAGTGCACTGTATTTCACTCTTTTTAGTAAAGGACAGCTGCCGGGCTCACACTGATGCGCCACCTAAGCTCATTAAAAATACATATGCCTTGTAACCATTTTCTAGTGCAATTATGATGTTTTTTTCCAGTGTTTTTGCATAGTAAATTTTTTTGGGCCAAGAAAAAAATAGGCATTTGGAAAGCATAATCAAAGCATAGTAAGAAAGCTTGTGTTTTAACTCGGCGAGAACAATAACCCCGCTGTCATCGCCACGGAAACAAAGGCAGGACAGTCATTTGGATTTGTTTATTTATAGGTATGTTTGATTCAGGAGCCCCGGCCGCAAGGCCTTAAGTGGTCGGGGGGCCGAGACTTTGGCGCTCGTGTGGACTTCAAAGTTGTCAAGGCCTTTCATGTGCGTCTCTGGCAATGGGGTGAACACAATTGGTTTGGCTTCAAAGTGGGGTCAAAGAGAATGCGGAGGTGGCCTCACATTTACTCGCGTCCGGCGACATCAATAAATGGCCCCTTTTGAACCAGGACCAGATCCTGCTGATCATGAAGGCTGTACGTGTGTTCAATAGCATGGCAGATTGCGTTGATCGTTGGCACGGTGGAGTGGATCCAAAATGTTATTATTTCTAAATTTGGGTGATAAATGATTTTCACCATACACGGGAACGCAACCATGCCAAAAGGATGATGTAACTGGGGAATTTTTCATTCTTGGTCTCCTTTTGAAGTGATCTGGTCTGCTCCCTTTTGGGTGATTTATTACATTTCTGTCAAACTCGTCCATTTGCTTCCATTATTAATGATTGCAATTCCCCTTATTAAGTGATAAAAAGCTGTATAAATGCAACATGGCACATAGTATTTACTCACATTGGGCGCACGTAAAAGTCTAAAATTTTCTCCAAAGTGGACGGCTTTCTGACACGCTATGTTTATATAGTGAAAAAGTATAATTAAAGCATGACAATATTAGCAGTCGATGATGATGTTTTGGGTAAAATTAGATCGGTTTTACAAAAAAAATCCCTTTTTATACAGTTTTTATACGGCGTACACAATTTGAAATGATCAAAAAATGTATAAAATAGGGGCAAAACGTATAAATTTACAGGTATGATATTATGCTGCTTCATGATGATTCGCTAGAGTTTGAAAGGTAGTTACTTTATTTACAAATATTTTGGAATAGCTCTTCCTCAAAGTCAATTATTTCTCTAAAATGAACTTATTCACTGATATTGATGGTCTGGATAAGTTTACCTGGTCTACAAAGCTGGAAGTTCAGACTACAGTGGTTGTTTACATTGCATCATTACAGACTTTGCTGTGAGAAAATTGTAAAACACATTTTTGGTACTCACTGGGTTAATATTTATGTGCATGAACCTATTTTCTACTGTAACGTAGATGTGTCCCAGGTGTTTGTGTTTCCTCTCGGAGCATCCCTGGTGCTTTTGTGATTGATGCGTCTCTCAATATCTGATCAGCTGACTGATGGTTATTGACCTGACAGGCGTCAGCTGTCTATCGCTTTCCCATGTCGACGCCAGAGTCGTGTTCTTGGTGCAGACTGTTCTGATCAATGTTAAAGTACGTTTCAGTTTGGATTGCTAACTGCTTAATTGGCATGTGTTTTAGGCGGAATGTTGCATGAGCTACTTAAATAGTTGTGCATAAAATCACCATGAAACAGCAAATCCTGCTTTTGAATTTAATAAGAAAGCACAAAAATGATGCAGAATAAGGCGATATTTGTTTTTGATGCAAGAAGAGGAGGATCTTTATTTACTACAAATTCTTTTTAGTGTTCTTAACCCTAAACTTGAACATTGTAAAAGTAAAAAAGACACAAAAGGGTGTCTGGAACGCACCAAATCAGAAAAGAAAGGGAAAAAGTGCATAAAAAATCTTGGAACGCTGGTCTTTATGAAGTTTATTATACACTTAATCAATCTCAATCTACGAAGAAGGCCTAAAACTTGGCATGCCTCGAGGCTCATAAACAACGGCGTGCATAACCTGGCGGCTTTGGCGAGAAAATCATCATATCCATCACTAATACAACATTTGAGCAGAGCTGAAACTAACGATGTTCTAAATTATTCAGGAAAACACGGCACTTTTTAATGAATCCTTGAATCATTTAGTGGATAAAATGGTAGCAAAAAGCAGAGTGAGATAGACAAATTACAGAGGTGAAGCCAGTTTGTAAACAGATGAGGACTTTAGCAAATGATGAGGCCAAAAAAAAAGGATTGTTGATTTACTGAATACAAAAAAGAATTAGTTTTTTTATCTGTGTCACCTTAAAACGTGATGACGTAAAGATAGGCTATTAATGCGATCAACCTGCGATGCGTTTTCTCCAGCCTTATAAGATCTCAAGATCTCAATCAGTGAACTTCTGACGCCACTTTTATTGATTTAAATCTTTTTAATGGGTTGTCGTCATCTGCGGAGGTTAAAGCAGAAATAAAATACCAACCCTAATTTGGCAAAGCAAGAACTAGTTTTAAAAAAGTTCAGAGAAACACTAATAAACTGGACTTGGTTAATTTTCCCCACTGAAATTGACATAATATACTTTTTTTAAACACTTTACTGGTAGTAAAATATGTTCATACATGGAAAAAAAGTCAATTTACCCACAACACAACAATTAGCGATAGTAGCAATATCATTTCAGGACTCATAGTGTTATTCTAAATTCTATGTATGATGATGTAAAGCACATGTGTCAAAGTGGCGGCCCGGGGCCAAATCTGGCCCGCCGCATCATTTTGTGTAGCCCGAGAAAGTAAATCATGAGTGCCGACTTTCTGTTTTAGGATCAAATCAAAATGAAGAGTATAGATGTATATTACATTTCCTGATTTTCCTCCTTTTAAAACACTAATTGTCATTTTTTAATCCATTTTTTCTGTGTTTTTAGTTCAAAAATCATTTTGTAAAATCTAAAAATATATTTAAAAAAAGCTAAAATAAACATTGTTTTAGATCTATAAAAACTGAATATTCAGGGCCTTTAATCCAGTTCATTTAATCCATTTATTTAAAAAAAAATCTAAATATATCTAAAATGGTCCAGCCCACATGAAATCGAGTTGACGTTAAAGCGGCCCGCGAACCAACCCGAGTGACCTAAAATCAGCAAATTCTTAGTTTGCCACTTTCATCTGCTTGAAATATGACACCAAACTTGTGGTTAAAAATGCGTCATCCTAACTAAAAGCCTTCAATGTATGACTTCTTGTCATTTTGGCACAAAACGAGCCAACGGGAAGACATTTTGTGCCTTTTGGCCGCGTATCAGGAAAGTACTGCTTGTCATGCGAATGCGCCGTGTCGCAGCTGATGCGGCAGGCTGGCAGGTTTCCATCTTCTGGCCCACACCACGCTAATTACGCTCCTAATTTGTAGGAAATAGACAGCGATAACAATGGCGTCATGCTGCAGCAACTCCATTAAATTCTATTTATTGGCATGGTCAACGATGTGAATGCACACGGCAGGCACGTGTTTGTAACTGAAGCGACCAATCCTCCTAAAAGGGCTGGGAAACATCTCTTTGTGGCATCCCCTCCTGTTGCCCAGCATTTGCGTAATGGAGCGAAATCTGCTGCAGAGAGACTCTGTGGCTTCACACCAAGTAAACACGGGCGTGGGGGGGTGCTTGAGTGTGTGCAGTGTGTTCAGTGAGAGCGAGAAAAAGAGAAAGGCATTCCTCCTCTGGTTTCTGCCTTTCAATCTCATTAGATCTACGCGGAGGATGCTGCTTTCTCTTGCCCAAGCACTCATGGCGTCCTCCTCCTCTTCTTCCTCCTCTTCTTCCTCCTCCTCTTCCTCCTCCTTCTCCTCGTCTCGCCTCAGTGGAGAGACTCTGTTTGGACGCCCTCCCCCCGTAAGCGCTCTGACTGTGGAAAAACAAGAGTCCTACACAAAGAGGTGTACAGTGCAACAGAGATAAGACAAGCTCAAGTGTTGGCTGACAAAATATGCTTTTGTAGGGGATGGTGGTCCCCAAAGTAGGCCCAAAGAGATTAAACTGGGTACCAAGAAGGAAAACGGGTTCCTTGATTTAGTAGGTCGGAAGTGTAACGAAAAAGTTTGGCTGTAAGGATTGTTTGGCCGCAAAGGGGTTTGTTCTTTGGGGCTTTTTTGTGAGGAAGCTTGGGCTTCAAAATATGGCCAGAAAGTTTAATATCTTAGTATAATGATGTTAGGAAAATTGGCCCATAGTGAGTGTTGTGATGCGGTGATTACTTTTGGCTTTAGGGTCAGAAAAACACAGAAATATATGCTGCTTCTACAAACATGGAGAAAAAAATCTATTCTAATTAAGATTAAGGCGAATGAATAATAAGATGCTAACTTTGACACAAAAAAGGGAAAGAAGAAACTACAACTGTTAATTATAAATACATAGATGCAGAAGCCTTGATGCAAAAACTACAAAATATAAGCAGAAGTTCAAGCAAGGAGGGTCAGTCTTTGGTTCCTGGTGGGATAATAACAAGGAATCTTTTGAGAAGGCGGTTATCGTATCGATAGACTGCGCATGTCAAAATTAGTCTTAAGAGTATAACGAGGCAACGAAGAATGACGTTAGAGTGCAGGTACATTGTATAAGGGGGTGGATACTTTCCACACCGGGTTATTGTGCATAAATCATTTGCGTATGGCTTTAATGGATCATTTATTAATCGCTACTTTTATACCGTTATTGGTTTCCACCATAAACCTGTGTGAAGAGAATTATGTCTCTTTGTTTTGTCGTTGTAGATAATTACATTACCCAGAAAACCTATTCAATGCAGCACAGAGACAAAAATAATGATTAAACCTCAGTTTAATATAGGTAGCGGTTATATTTATAGTTATCAACTGATAATTAAATTTACGTGCTCTTAAATTCCCCTTTTAATGTTAAAAAAATAATAATAAAGACAGTGAGTTAACTATTTTGACTATAACAAAGTCTAAGGCTAAAAATATGACATATATAATTTTGTTTTAGGGTGCAGGACCATTTTTGAAGCATATTTTATTTCATATTTGAGCATATTGACACTACAGGTTGAGCAAATATTGGTCACATTTGTAAATAGTATTACATTATCATAGATTGATGTAACTTGATTTTATTTACTTGTTTATCTTGAGAAGGAAATAATTAGTTTATTTGGTTGAGGGGTTTAAATATGAGTTTTGATAAGTTTTGATTGTAGTAGTCATTTTGTCTTTGAATGTAGCTTTTGGAGAAGAGTAAATTGTAAGCAGAAATATGAAAAATAATAATCCTTAATGACTATCTCCATCACTGTTCCTTCTTACTTGTAGTGAAAGCAGCATTTGACAGGTAGGGCTAAAAATATCAATAGTTGAGGGTTACACAGCTCACAACGGAATATGATTGCTGCTATTCTCGCCATCCCGACACTTCTACTGCGATGCGTGACCTGCGGGACTTCTTCCTTCCAAAGATAGAAGTCAGAATAAGAATGCAGTTGAAAAGTGACAAGTTGTGATTGAGACTGAAGCCGCTGTGCGTTGCCATTTGGGCTCAATTTGCCGCTTCAGTGTGTACATTTGTCCTCCGACTGAAGGTAGCGTCAAGGTCTTTCGTCAATGGACAAACTCCAAATGTTGATGAGTTATTGATTAGTTATTTTCTTGGACTCTCAAAAGATTTAGAGTGATTAAGTCATTATGATTAGTATTGTTGCCTCTTAAAGTCGTTGAATCGGTCTGGCAGTAAATTTAGATGGTAAATTTGGATTGTTTTGGACAGATTTGAACCTTTCCGGGTAATAAAAAACACAGTAAGTCGTTGGAAGAATATTGGGAATATGATTTTTGGTGTCTGGAAAAGGCCTTGCATCCTGTCGCTTTTCTTGAGGGGAAATAACTGGTAAATATATGTTGTATACTGTAAGAAGGATCGTAAATTAAGTGTTATATTGTGTTCAAAACAGAGAAACTGAAAAGGCTTTGGACCTCACAGGAAGTGGAAATCTTATTCCAAATCTCTTATCATCCTCAACTCATCTTCACTCTGAAAGCTTCTGGTGACCATGCCAAAAAAAAAAGAAAAAAAATAGCGTTTATTTATGGAATCAAAGGTTGATCTCTGCCAAAATGCGGAAAGTATTTAGCCAGAGAACAAAACGTACGCAACCTGTCAGATGGTGACTTTTTGTTTTATTTGACTCACAGATACAAAATAAACCTGTTAGTGAACACTGCAAACAACAAACACTCGGCATTCTGTTCCCAAGTAGCCTGGTTTGTTCTTTTTTATTTGTGTAACGATAGATATGAACAATATTTACCTTTTTAGCCGCTCTAACGACTGCTTTGCTTCCGTGTATCAAAGCTACGGCAGATAAAAAAAGGCCGTAAGGGGACAGATGGGAGAGTGGGAAGGTAGTAATGGGTGAGATTGGGAGAATAAGATCTAGAATAGCAAAAGGGATGACGTTCTTTAGCTTTTCTTATTTCTAACAACAGAAAAAAATGATTTAGAACGTCCAATCATGTTAAAAAAAGAGCCCGATTTTCCATTAGCGTTATTCTCATGTGTTGGCATATAAATATGATATATTAAACACATTGTAATACACCTTTTGCATGGCGGAGACCATAATACTACAGAGTGTTGGTGGGAAAAAAAACAATTTTGTTGTTATGATGTGAATCGCCGGCACTTTCTGTTAGAATGCTTCCAAGGGGAATTTCTTATTATTGCTATGTTACATCAAAGTTATTATGTTCCGTATCTCATATCTTATGACTGACTGTTTGGACCATACGTATTAAGGTGATGACTCTTATTTTTATTTTGCAATCAAACACCACTAATTGTAAGTTTTGGAATGTTTATTTTTCATTTTTTTTCGTCATTCCAAGCTTTTTATGCAGAGAATAACATTTTCTTCTGGGGCACATGACTAATTAACAAATAATAAAGTTTAGTTTGATATTACTAAATATGAAGAGGTTTAATATATTTAAAAAAAACAGTCTGAGCTGGAGACTGGCGACAAATATCTTTTATCACTCCCCGGTGTAAACCTTGTTGATCACTCCACCACACTCACCATAACACCTTAGAGAAATAGAAAAAAAACACACTGAAAGAAAGTATGAAGTACAAACAGACTTAAAGCTTGTATTTTATAATGACAACAAAAGCATTCAATTTAATTCAATATAAAATTGTTGTCAAGTTCTGTCTGAGTTTTGTTGTTGTTGTTTTTTTCTTTCAGTGTTTTTTCTTTTCTTTCAGTGTGTTTTTTTCTATTTCCTTAAGGGGTTGTGGTGGAGTGGTGGATTGGTTAAGAAGGTTTACACCTGGGAGTGATTGATTTATAAAAAAAAAAAAGTATAATTGCAGTTAACAACTGCAGACAGACAAAAAGCAACAACGATTAATATGCAACAATTTGGCAAAACAATATTTAACTGAAAAATTAGTTGTAGGATGCACAAAAAAAACTAAATATTTTGTACGATAAATTAAAGTTTTGTATGCGTTGTTTATGGACTTTTTAGCAATCACTTAACTGATTATTTACCACCAGGATATTGAATTGAATGCTTTTATTGTTATTATACAATGACATACAAGTATAATGAGATTTAAACCACACAGTGCACAAATAACAACAACAAACAGACAAATAAATAAATTAGTAGTCCAAGTGAGGTCAACAGAGCGGACCTACAAGTGCATGCACACACCTGTATTTGATATCCCGGCATGTGGCGATTAGTCCAATTAACAAAACAAACAGATTGGTGTGAGTAATTTCCAGCTCCTCCCACTTCCATCTCTTTCTTAGTGCTGCACTGGTGCACTTCCACAGGCTCCGCGGAGTCATTGTCACGTCGCCTTGCTGTTTCTATGGTGACCGGGCGCAATCTGTTTCCAAGCCAGTCTCTCGCTTCGGCACTCCTCTTTTGCTCGGGCGACTTTCGAGCAAGTCCGCGCTTGCATAGGTGTCAGCCGCATCACTTTTGCACGCACGTCGCTAGATAAGTGCTCGAGTGGGCTAATTCTATCTTGAAATTAAGGTATTGCAATAATTCCCAAAAATAATTCATGGTTTTGAATACTGCATTTGTAAACAAGAGGAGAAAATCGTAAATATACAGTATTTTTTTTTCTTGACAGTTGTCATATATACAAATACATATGCAAAAAGTATGTTCAGCTATTTTTTTCTGCAGCAATTTAAAAATAAATGTATGCAGTTCATTGATTCATTATATAAATAGTGGCCTCATACATGCAAATGATGTATTTTTGATAATCATCTTTATTGGCCAATTAAAAAACAAGTTCATTTCTCAATTTGAATCTGCCGATGGGACATAAAATTAAACATAAATTCCAGACGGGAGACTGTTGATATTCTAAATATTGAATTGCTTTCCCCCCTCACATTGCCTGTTAGCTTTGAAGAAAAGTGTCTAATAATTCATAAGGTACACGCAAAAAGTGTCGGCAAAAAAAAGCCAAATATAAATGAGTTTTCCATTGATGCACAGGTGCAGCTCGACTTCCTGACAACCTACAAACACAATAATACAAATGAAATATTAATATCGCTCTGTGATTGTCGGTAAAAATGGATCATTTTCAGACTTGATGCAGCTCTCATTGGATTGTACCAGCATTGCATATTTGAAGCCAAACCCTCAAGAAATGATTTTCCTCCAGCTTTGATTGAACAAATGCTTTTGAAGCTCATTTCCTCGCATGGAGCCTTATTTTTTTTTTTGCCAAGACACACCTGCTCCCTGTTGGGCAAAGTGGGGGTGCTGCAAAACCTCTTGGGAATCTACGATAATGCTTCTAGTGAAAGCTGATTGGCTAAAATGCAGATGTTATTGTATTGAACCAACGCAATACAATAACATTGCCCTCCAGCTGTCCCCAACATGTTACAGTATGTTTTACAAGCCACTTATGACGGAAAACAACCGTTTTAATTACCTGTGCAGGGGTCCTCAATTAACGGCGGTCCCGACTTATGACATTTAGAGGGTATGAAGGCCATGCAATAAAAAAAACAGCTTGCAATAGCATAGTGTTATTGGCGTAATCTGACATAGCCGAGAAATAGTTTTTTCACACGGCCAGGCAAACAGAATGAAAGAAATTCTGTCCAAAAATGGCTCCCGGGCACTGTGCCAGATGGTAAACAGGGCCTACTAATTGATTTGATTCGCTCTCGCAAGCTTGTGTTTCATCATTGGGTCTCTGGAAGATTTCTGTGGTTCTACCACGGTCACGAGAATCATCTGACGACATCACGTAGGGATTTAGGTCATCAGTTGTTATCGTGATCTCGGTCTGAATTTAATGAGAGGAGCCATTTATGTTTTCTGTTGACCCCAGAGCACTCATTTCTGGGGGGAGATTTGAGTGGGATGTATTTAAAGGGGATGTGAGGAGCTGTTTTGGTTGTCTGACGTGTGTTCCAAAGGTGAAAATTTGCCCTTTAAAATAGTTGGGTCAGGACAATCAAAGTACCGTATTTTCACGACTATAAGGCACACTTAAAAAGTCTTAAATGTTCTCCAAAATAGACAGGGTGCCTTATAATCCAGTGTGCCTTTATTTATGGAAAAAAAATAAAATGTGTCATTCATTGAGGGTGCGCCTTATAATGCGGTGCGCCTTATAATCGTGGAAATACGGTACTCTGAAATGCCCATTTATTTGAAATGTGACTACTGCAATTTCAACTAGCTTTAATGCACTTTTTTCCCCCTCAAATTTAGTTTTCCCCTCCAATTATTTTTTTTTACCAAGCAGCTGTTATGCTATGCCCTTAGTTTGTATTTAAAACTTGGTTGAATGCATCCGAGAGGACCAAAGTTCTACAAATGAGGCAAAATCTGCACTTGGATAACTTTGAATTTTTAATGACATCAGAGTTGATATAGTCCTCGTATCCCTCTTCTATTATGTATGCCACGAGTCCCATGCATACAGTGTTGTTATCACAACAGTTCTCTAGAGTCGCAAATGAGCCTGGATTCCCACAATCTAGCACAAATGAACTCTCCCATGACCATTAAAATGTACTTGCCATTGCAAAAGCTGCATTGTCGTCATTTCTGCAGCTGTCAAAAAATACTTCTTAGTTAAATCATGAGCTAAGGTTGACATTATTCCATCCATCAATTTTTTTTTATCTGGGCTAAAATTGCCGCTCCATTAGAGTAGAGTTATAACTGAAAAGGGAGGGGCATAAGATTGCAAAGTCAAAGCGAGTGTTAAGATTTGTACACCTGAGTGAGCCAGTAAAAGTGTCCGTTTCACTGTCTAGGGTGAACGTGCATATAATGTGTTAGAATGTGCATTAGTAACTGTGTGGCGAACGAGGCTTCCCGCTTTCTCTTCAGCTCCACTTCACCAACACAATAACAGCACATCATAGTCCAAGAGTGGGAGGAAAGGAGGAAAGCTTACATCACAGGCCACGAGCCACTGACATGTTTTTGTAGTGCCCATGTGGTTCTCACTAACGCAATCCTGTCTGCATTTTCATGCTTTTGACGCTTCATTTCAATACGTACTGGAACGCTGTTAATCAAGACGTTCATTTGCTTTTTCTGTCGAAACCACCAATTTACAACTAGTTAGTTTTATTCAAGGCAACTCGGTTTGTCCCCAGCCATTTTTTTTCTTAAAAGGATGTAACAAACAGTATTTATATACTAATTTAGGCAATGTTGTTTGCACTTTTTCTGCCATTCAATAGCATGAAAGTAGTGTTGTTGCCATTTGAAAGTTATTCAGTGTGGAGAATAGTCAAAATTCAGCCTGCAAACCGCAACTAGTTTTAAACCCTGTCTTACGTAGATGCGGATTTCCCCACTCGAAGGAAAAGGACATTCTCATCTTTTATTCAGACCCTTTGTACGACAAAACAGCTTACTGTAAATTTTTCAAAGAGCTTGATATAAAGTGTTAAGTGTGACTGTCTGTCAGGATGTAGCTTTGTTAGTTTGCTCATCTTTTTGGGCATTGTATTGGCTGACAGTTTTCAATTCCACTCACTATTTTGCCACGTTTTTTCAAGCGTTTTCAAATGTCTTTCCCTGTCTTACCAGTTGGACTGGTTGTTTGAAAGGATGGAAGTGTTTTATTGGGTTAGTTTAATGTAGAGGAACAGAATGGTAAATTCAAGGTGTAATTTATCACCATTTAAACTGCCTTGTTCTAAATCATGTGTCTCTCGTCATTAACCAGCGACGATTCATGTGAAGTTAATGTTCTGAAAGTCTGTTGAAATATGTACGTTTAGCTGGAGAAGCAAGCCGGTGAGGCCGTAACGTACAATTTGACGCGCATAAACACACGTAAGCTCAGTTGAGTGGTTTAAAGCAGAGCGTATTACCTCAGCAAATGAGTCACACTCCCATCGAGCTGGCTTTTGTAAACAGACTCCTTGTTAGCACAGTGAGGCATGCTTAAGTCCTTTAGGAGACGTATTGCCAGATATGCACGATCAATGTTCAAAACTTATCATAAATGCTCATAGAACACAAATACAATTGTTGCCATTTGGAAATGAACCGTATATGGCCAAACATATCATATTTTAATTTTGAGAAATGTGATTTTCCCCCAATGATAAAAAACAGATCTGTCATACATATGATCCATATTTAGGACAAATTATATTTCACATTGTGTAGCCTTTTGTAGCTCCTCATAGTTTAAACAATTTGCATTTGGTAATACAGTTTAGTGGTTAGGCTTTTTTATACAATATTTAAAAGCCTATTAAATCATGTAATCAACACTAAATACACTTTAATTTTTTTGAAATAATACTCAATGAAGTTTTACTGCCTTTTGCATGGAATACTTTTAAATTCCAATCCCGTCAATTCTAATGACAGCTAAATCCGTCAATTCCAATGGGAATTGGGAAAAGCTACCAACTAGTCGAGCAATACAAAATTCTCTAGAGATTCCTTTTTCTAATGCGGAATATTATTTATAACAGGACATGATGGACATGATACATTTTTTGAATTTTCTTGGTCTTTGTTGAATGTTGTGAGGTGGTGAGACACTTATTTTATGTGCCGTATAACATGATTACTTTCTTCTATCTCGGACACACACAAACACAAAAGTCAATAACAATATCCTATACTGTCTGGCTTTATATTAATCCCACTTGGTATGTTTGAGTAGGTGGTAGGTGTTCATATCTTGCACAGCTTTATTTTCAATTTATATTTCATATTTTGGGAGAAACACTCATGCAAGACTTGTGTTCAATTTCTTCTTCAAATACTCAACACAAGAACTTTGAATTTCTTGGCTTTTGTGCATCACTACATTTTCTTTTTGTTCTGCAATGTGTCTTTTAGTCGTGTAAATAGTAAATGCATGTAGAAATGCTGTCAAGTGATTCAAGTTTGTCATCGCAATGAATTGCACGGTTGAAATTTAACCTCCGTTTAATCATTTGTGTGTGTTTTTTAAATGGAAAATGGGATATATAAAAAGCGAGGCTATGGAACAACAGCCATGTTTGATGGCGAGCGACTCTGGCAGCTTCAATGACTTCATGTGTAGCCACTTCAACCGTGCTCATGTGCATTGTGGCCTCTCCTGCCTCCGTCACAGCTGTCCGCTCGTATCACATTACATCTGGACCACAACACACACACTAACACACACATGCAGCGTTACAAACAGGATGTGACATACTGAACTGATGATTAGTTTGCTCGTTTCCTTTTACAAGATTGTAGCTTTAATTGGCGTGGAATGTCTCTTGTCAAATGATGAAGCCTATTTTCCTCACTGAGTTGATCTAGACAACATTTGCATAAACACATTCCCTTATATTTTTTACTGGATCCGTCATTTGTCAGTGTGAGAAGGCGCCTCAGTTCGTGTCTAATTTGTTAATTGTGTGTTTTTATTTTATGCTATTATATCTAAATATTGCATTCACTTAAACCAGTGGTGTCAGACTCGGGTTGGTTCGCGGGCTACGTCAACGTCAACTCGACTTCATGTGGGCCGGACCATTTTAGATATAATATTTAGATTTTTTTTATATAAATGGAATAAAAGAACTGGATTAAAAGCCCTGAATATTCCGTTTTTTTATAGATCTAAAACAATGTTTATTTTAGCTTTTTTTAATATATATTTTTAGATTTTACAAAATGATTTTTGAACTAAAAACTGAAAAAATGGATTAAAAAATTACAATTATTGATTTAAAAGGGGGAAAATCAGGAAATTTAATATACATCTATACTCTTCATTTTAATTTGATCCCAAAACAGAAAGTCGGCACTCATGATTTACTTTCCAGGGCCACACAAAATGATGCGGCGGGCCAGATTTGGCCCCCGGGCCGCCACTTTGACACATGTGACTTAAACGATAGATAACGGTAATAGTATTGTACATGACATACACTTATTCTATTATATCAGAAATAACTGGGATTTCATGTAATCAAGACATAATGAAAAAATTGTCATGACGGAAGAATAATTATAAGTTATATAGTCCACATTTTTAGCAATTTTTTACAATTGTGTGACCAATATCATTTACATATAAACCATGTTTACCTCCTAAAAGTTTATCACCTATCATTCCCATCCTGCGAATGCCATATAAATACGAGTACTATATTTTGATCACTATGTAAAAAAAGAAAATTTTCTGTTGAAAAACACTGACCACGGCTACTCGCAATATTTCCACGATGGCACTCATCACTAATGGGAAGTGACGCGGCGGTGTGTACTTGACAGATGATACAATCGCGCCACATATTTCCGGTCTGGCTGTCTGGCGCCCACATGGACATATTGCAGTGGTGATAAAGGAATATTAAAATTCTATAGCTGGTATTTCTGATGAATCCTTGCTCAGACTGTCTGTCTACACAAGCATCCAATCAGCCTTTCACAGCAACACACACATGCTTGCACACATATGCACATGTGCACTTAGCAGAGCAAAGTGAGTTATTGATTTTGGATAAAAGCGGCTTTGGGGGCGGAGTCTTGACTTCTATTCACTGCCCACGTTTTATTCCTGGCCTGGCCACAGTAACTTTTTATTTTTATTGTGAAAGGGCAGTTTTTTATTATTATTCGGGGTTTAAACGTAGCACCGTGAGTCAGTTTTTGTGTATTATGAACAAGTATTATAAAGCAATGAGCCAAATATAAAAGAATTTGTCTCGTATGATAAGGTGTGTGTATTTTGTAATAGACCTCTGTCTGTCTATTTAAACCCTGTGTGTTTGTGAGTCTTTGTTTGATTGTCTGCTTTACCCTGATTTGTCTACGTTACTCGATGTTCCAAGTTCCTCGTTTCCCCATGTCTTCCACGCCAGGTTTGGTTTTGTCATTTAAATTCTTAAAGTCTTTGTTATTTTACTTCATACCCTTCCTGCCTTAGTTATTTAAGTTTTTGGTAGAACACTCCCTGTTTGGCTCCTACTACATTCCACGCCTGACGCCGCACTTCACGTGACAGGGCTTGAATTATATGAAATAAAAAGGTCATTTACATCCTATTAGATGCGTTATGATGGGGTTCCGAATGGGGAAATAAGCTTTGCTGGTTACCTTGGCAACTGATAACTGGGGAGTAATGACCTTTATTGCTCTCAACTTTTTCTGTCACTGCACTTGGCGAGTGGGAGTCATTTATTTCAGTAGAAATAAAGGTTAGTAGTAGTGAGGACTTTAGATAAAAAAAATGAAATAAAATATTATTTATTTAAAGTAAATATGCTTAAATGTTTGAATATGTTGATGTATATCAATGCAGTGCATATATGAAATTGTGTGGTTTTGTCTGTTTCCCTGTAGTAAAAAATGGAGGTTTGTTAAGTATTGAGGATAAATGTAATATTTTTGGCTTTTTGTCTGAGGCTGAAGTTATTGTTATGGCTCAATATACAACTTTAAGTTAATGACAGTTTACAGATGTGCTTATAATTGTATATTTTTGTGTGTCTGTCCACAGGATCCTGGCAAAAGTCGGCTCCGACTTCGATTTACGTACACTCCGGGCCGTGAGGGTGCTGCGACCGCTCAAACTTGTGTCAGGGATTCCCAGTAAGTCACACTCTAAACATGTTGGCAAAGTTCAGAAGTTTGTTGGATCAATAATGGAAATCATTAGCACATCCGAACTTGGAGAAAATGTTTCTTTTCTTTCATTTTTCCATTTATTAAGATCTGTTTTGTTTTCTCCAGGCCTCCAAGTGGTGTTGAAGTCCATCATGAAAGCCATGGTACCCCTACTTCAGATTGGCCTGCTGCTTTTCTTCGCCATTGTCATGTTTGCCATCATCGGCGTGGAGTTTTACATGGGAAAATTTCACACCACCTGCTTCAACATCGAGACAAGTGAGGATAAACAGCTCTTATGCTTTTGTACAATGTTCAATTTCTGCCAATAAGTAGCCCCTCCCTCATTTACAGTATATTTCATGACATATATATTATTCATAGCGTCTGTATGGACATGTGACTAAGACTGCATGTACTCTAAGAGAATTTTCTCCCAAATACGATAACAAACGGGCACATAGTCTAATTTTTGTCAGCCCTTTTGTCACGTCTTGATTGACGTTTTAACCACGTATGCGTTAAAAAAATCCCTATACATTTTTAAAATGAGTTTGATTATAAGAACTATTCGTTTTGGTGAGAGTACATTAGTCTCGGGCCCAAAATATTAAACTGTTGGGGTTATTGTTAAGCATTTGTGTTATGAAAGATTGATTGTAATTCCGTGTAATGTTTAATTCATCAGGGGCTATTAGCAAAGTGCGCTTATATGCGTGTGTGTTTGAGATAGAGTCCCCACCCAATCAGTGTTGAAATTGGTGTGAGGAGTTGGAACGCTTTGCTAAATTGTCAGATTATTTTAGTTCTAGCGACCCAGCAGGATTTGATCACGCCCTGAAGCATTGCTAACAACTGCAAGAGGACAGATGGGTGCTGTTTATTTATTTTTGCTTTGCATACTCTTATGTCTCAAATACTATAAATAGTGATCAGGGGAAAGGGTTTTCTAAAGTATTCGTCAGAAATGGGGGAAATTTAGTTTTGGGAATTTTTCAGGCAAGGCAATTGTGTATAGCACGTGTCAAAGTGGCGGCCCGGGGGCCAAATCTGGCCCGCTGCATCATTTTGTGTGGCCCGGGAAAGTAAATCATGAGTGCCGACTTTCTGTTTTAGGATCAAATTAAAATGAAGAGTATAGATGTATATTACATTTCCTGATTTTCCCCCTTTTAAATCAATAATGTTAATTTTTTAATCAATTTTTTCTGTGTTTTTAGTTCAAAAATCATTTTGTAAAATCTAAAAATATATAAAAAAGCTAAAATAAACGTTGTTTTAGATCTATAAAAAACTGAATATTCAGGGATTTTAATCCAGTTCTTTTAATCCATTTATTAAAAAAAATCTAAATATTATATCTAAAATGGTCCGGCCCCTATGAAATCAAGTTGACGTTAATGTGGCCTGCGAACCAACCCGAGTTTGACACCCTTGGTGTATAGCATATTTACCTAAATGACCTCAAAGTAAAAATATGACACTTGAATGTGCTTTAATATGATACTATATCCCAAATGTGCTCTTCAAAACAGTTTTTCCCCCTCGTCAGCCCATAAAATGAAATAACCATGAAAAAAAATCTTTGCGAGGAATTAATTAATGCACTTTGTAAAAGCAAATAAGGACAATAGAGCTTCCCACGTAAGACTTGGGCACCGAGTTGGGCTGACACAGCATCTGTCATTGGGAAGCAAAGGCTCTATTTTACAGGAGTGGCACTAGAGGCATGTTGGCTGTGCAAAGTGGCTCTGCACATCATTGTTAAAACTTGATCCAGGCAAGAAAGGTTGGCCTCGGAAGCATCTGGTAGACTCAGCACATTTATTCTTCATCTTGAATTGTTTGACGTGCACCCGCACAACCTGCAAGTCACCTCTCGGCACCTTCCATTCAGTCCAGTGCAATTAAAAGTTGCTAAGAAACTTTACTACTAATTGACAACTAATTTATGTCAAGGACTTGCTCTCTTTTGGAAGTGGCAACAAAAAGGATGCAGCGTCCCGGGAAGTATTTATTAATGTACTATATGTCTTGAATTGATTAATTCTAGCTGGATTGACGAAAATATTTCAAATACGTGCGCACAATACAACATAAAGAAATGGAATGGAAAAATCCTGCTGTTCTCAGATTGGTTTCTTTTCAAATTGCAGTCGTGCAGTAAGCGCGCATATAGTCACTCTAATGATTTTCTGCGTGCTAGCAAGGCATCAATAACACCTCACTTCATCCTTTTAGTAGCCGATGACATGGCAAATATTGCGCTTACTGGGGACATGCTGCATTACAAAAAACAAAGTGGGGCTGGCGACAAAGCCAGATTACAAATGAATGCGGTCAGTATTAAGGCTGGGCTGGATGTAGTTCAATTCAGTCATTTCCCCTATCCCTTATCCTGACAAAGTTCGCGGGGGTGCTGGATACTATGCCCGTAAACTATGGGGACCAGGAGAGGGACACCCTGAAGGAGACGGGAAACCAATCATACCTAGGAGCAATTTAGAGTGTTCAACTAGCCTACTCTCCATGTTTTTGGGATGTGGGAGGAAACTGAAGTACCCGGAAAAAAACCACGCAAGCCCAGAGAGAACATGTAAAGCCCTGGCATCGAACCCTCCATGTCAGAACTGAATTTTGGATCATGCAAGTCAGAATGCTAACGTTTGGTTAGTAGAGAGTAGATCACGGGACACATTTCACTTGTACTTTCCTCCTCTTTCCTTCAGATGAAAAAGTCGCCGAATGGCCCTGTGGCGTGGACCCCCCGGCCAGGTTATGTCCGAACGGGACCAAGTGCACAGAGTACTGGACCGGACCCAACTTTGGTATTACCAACTTCGACAACATCCTTTTTGCCGTGCTTACGGTGTTCCAGTGCATCACCATGGAGGGCTGGGTGGATGTCCTCTATAGTGTGAGTTGTCTTTTTAAATGTTTTGTATGACAGGATACAAAAAGTACTATTTTTAACCACACGTGTACATGATTTAAACAGATTCAGGTTCACTGATTTTCTCAATTTGCGGTTCACATACCCTAGGTCAGGGCTGGGGAACCTTTTTGAAAGAGAGCCATAAACAATTCCTGTTTTCAAATGTTATTCCTTGAGAGCCATACTCACAATTTAAAAGTCAAAATACATGAAAATGCGATTTTTTTTGGTCATTTTGCCACTTTTAAAGTACATAAAGTCTCTGAATTCTTTTGACAACATTGTTACGCTATTGCTAATCAATCAATATCAATGAGTTCAATGAGTATCAATGAGAAAATGGATGCAGAAGACCCTAATAGTAAACAAATCAATGCCACAGTGCCGACGTGACGTTCCTATTGGTGCGTTCGGGACTCAGCTTTTAGCTCAGAGCCATATGCACCCATCAAAAGAGCCACATGTGATTCCCAAGCCATAGATTCCCTACCCCAGGTTTTCTGGAATAGCTCTAGGAAGGTAAAAGTAAAGAATGAGCCTGGCAGAGATAATAATTTATTTCGTCCTCAAACAAAACCGGATCATTTTCATTTCCTGTGAGCAAGTTCTAAAATGGCAGCCATCTTTCCTCCTCCTTTCTGCCCTTTTCCATTTCACTCCGAACATCTTCTGTGGCTTTTAAGGCTCATTATGCTAAGCGCTTGCAGACTCTGTGGTTTGATCCAGGACAGCATTTTCATTCTGTTGATACTTTCCCGCTTTTTTTATTCTTTCTGTTTCCCTTTTTACGCCTTCCGAGAAAATGTTCATCCCATTCCTTCTTGAAGGGGATTTATCACAGATTAGCCCGTATTCCCACTCACATTTTTTTTTTTGCATATCTTTCTCATTCTTCTCTGCAGTGATCTCCCAAATGCAGTGGTTTCCCAAATATATGCAGTAAATAACACAATTTTTGCAATGAAGGGACCATCCATTTATCATTGCAGAAATGAGATGTAATGTAGTAGTGCTACTAATTTTGCATCCTTTATTCATGAGATGTTTTATACCGGTATTTGAAACTTGCGGAGTATTTTCACAAGTGCTTCGCCGATAGAAATTTGTCAGTGAAAGATGCACCAATAGAGAAAAAATGAGCCCACTTTATCTTGCAAAAAGCAGCTCGTGTTGTCGACGGAGACCTTAAATTAACCAAAGGTCTGCAGAACCGTGAACAATAGCGTTAGCTCAACAATAACGGATGATCCTTCGTAACCTGAGCGTAATGTAATTACATTTACAATTCTTTTATAATCAAACAACCTGACGGTAATGGAAAATCATCAACTAAAACCTGCTTGTATTGAATAACTTGATAACACACTGGATGGTATTTTAACCTTTAATCAAGTGAGTAACTATTTTTGGTAATAATATAATTAAAAAAAAACGTGATCTTGTTCAGTGAATGTTAATATTGTGGCCTCAATGACCTAAAATGTGCATTCAGGTACCTTAGTCATTATTGTATTTATTATTATTATTTTTATGGATACATACAATTATATAACAAGTAAATGCTAATAAAAACATTCACACAATTTTCTGAAAATGTCAAAATGGATTGAACGTCCAGTGGCAGCCAATGAGTTAAACAAGTCCCCTATAAAGTGTTAAAACTGTCATTTGCAGACAGATTTAATTGCCCGTTGTATCATCAAGATTGGAAACCTGCTGTTTTCATTGGCTACTAACAGGAGGATATAAAACGGCAATACACTTACTTGAGTTGCGCCTCCTGAACACGGATGAAACCTCGACTACTTTACACTTTCCCATTGTTACTGGAAAAGGGTCTTAACTTAAACCCGTTGCATCCTAATCTCTCTTTGCTGGGTAATTCTCGAGTCATTAAAATGCAAGTGCGACAATCTCCAGTTATCTAGTGACTGTTGGAGTAATCGCTGGCTGAAGCATCACTACTTTCACGGTTTTATTTCTGTTTAAATCTGCTGCGTCAGTCTCGGGGATGATTGTCTCTATGCCAAATGACCAAAATAAAGACAATTAGAATTATCATTAACCTCTTAAACCCAAACTCGTACACACACTTTGATATTTAGGCTAATTGGGACCTGATGAGTGTAAAAACAAAGAATGATCTTTTTACATCATGTAGTTCCTAAGAAAAATGATGTCCAATGCTGTTGCTCGGAATAAGTGGAAAATTGACAGTCTTCTGGCAAGAGATGGTTTTGGAGGGGCTTTTGAAGTTTGGATAATGTGACAATCTTCATTTCATGCTTTGTAATGACTGCAGACCACAGATTATGCTATGTTCTTACTTATACCAACACGGCGTTGAAATGCGTCATTGGTATCAGAGAATATATATTTTTTGGGACTAAAAGTCAAACCTAAGAATAAGTCGCACAGGTAAAAAAATACACAACAAAGAGGGAAAAACAGTCTTACTGTAGTATAAGTTGCATTTTTGGGAGGACATTTTAATTTAATTTTATCAAGAACCAAGAACAAACGTGTTATATTAGCAATACGTAGTACTTTTGTTCATTCGCTTCCACCCTTTCACTTCAAATGGATTGGACGTCAAGTGCACATGAATTTACACTCAAATATTTTGTTATGAAAAGAAAAATGGGATCGGAATCGGATCGGGAGGTAAAAATTGCTATCGCCGTCATACTCGTTCTCAATTCCTACTTGCGTTAACAAAATAGCTCCGGGATAATTGTACTTCAGTCCTCATGTTGTACTTAAACAGCGGACGGGGTCACTTGAAGTACCTTGCTTCAAGCAACATTGTGCATCAGCAGTTTTGTAATGAACCACATGAGTATTGCCAGTGGGCTCCTTGGCCAAATGCTTGGAAGGTGTCTCGCCATCGGGGGCGCAGAGTGGTCTACCACGCAACAGCCCCGCCCCTTGCAGTTAAAAGGCGACTCGGCTCGTTGGCCCAAATCCGTTTAGATGACACAGATGCTCCACTTGCCTTCGGTCAGCCTTTGTCACACAATTAAAAGAAAAAAAGGGCTCAGTGAAATGCTCCCATGTCCCAATCTTGATACGTTACCTGTGGATTGAAGTACTTTTTTTAACTTACGTAGAATGCATGAAATGATGCAGAGAGTTGAAAAGGTTCACCCAATGTGCAAACACAGACTCGTAGGCACTCATTAAAATGCAGGCGGAATCACAGATGTTGATGCCAAAGGCTGTTTGTGACATAAATACTCAAAACTTAAATTCCTCATATGATTTACAAGATTGAGTTGAAATGTCTATCATCCTATTTAATAACTCTAAAAATCAGTGATTGATATTCTCTTAATTATGTTCTTAACTAGAAAGATGCTTCATGTTTGATTAATAAATGTTTCTTCGTGATAATGTGCTGTAGAATAAGACAAATTCAAGTCTTGCTTTTTTCCACTAATTTTTAATGTTTTGCTACCATCTGTTTTGACTGTACAGACCAATGACGTGGCAGGGAACACATGGAATTGGCTCTACTTCATCCCTCTCATCATCATTGGCTCTTTCTTTATGCTCAACTTGGTGCTTGGTGTCCTGTCGGGGTAAGAGCAGTGAAAGGAACAAAAATAGATGTGCGGCATTGACTTTCACACTTAAGCCGAAGCTAATTAGCTTTTACAACAGTTTAATTTTAATTCTTGAAAGGGTGTTGGGTGATTTGGTTGGATGTCCATCTCGGTAACAGA
The DNA here is from genome assembly GCF_051989625.1 of Stigmatopora argus. Taxonomy (NCBI): domain Eukaryota; kingdom Metazoa; phylum Chordata; class Actinopteri; order Syngnathiformes; family Syngnathidae; genus Stigmatopora; species Stigmatopora argus. The sequence goes on from NC_135402.1 coordinate 4,001,036, forward strand.
ACAGGAACAGGAACAACATGACTAGGATTTGGTTCTTTGAGCAATATCTAGATGAGTCGTAATGTAGAATTGTGTTCAGTGTGATTTATTCAGCTTTTAAAAAAACAAAGACATTTAAAATGAATATCAAAGGCCAACAATTTTTTAACCTTGAACCAAAGGCAGCACAGGCGGTCATAAAATCACGAAAACAATCCAAATAAGGGATGACTACAATAGCCGTAAACAATCTGTTTCAGTTATATGGCCATAAACAGCTGCAAAATTTAATGCCTGGTGGATTGGGATTTTATCAGTCGGGATCGGACGCGAGTCGATTAAGGGGTGTCCCACTTAAAATATTAAAAACAGATTGATGAGAAATTCAAAAATAAAAACAGGAAATGTCAAGTGAATTGGACTTGGCTCATGTTTTGAGGCTATTGTTGTACACGTCTTTTTCACAGAGAGTTTGCCAAGGAAAGAGAGCGCGTGGAGAAGAGGCAAGAATTCCTGAAGCTGCGAAGGCAGCAACAAATTGAGAGAGAGCTCACCGGATACCTGGAATGGATCTGCAAAGCTGGTTGGCTATCTCCCTCCTTCCACCTGTGCTACTTATTCAATCAACCTGATTGTTGAAAATGTTCATTTTGTTCCGTCTTCAGAGGAGGTGTTGTTGGAGGAAGAATACGAGAATGCGGTGGAGAAGTCGCCATTGGATGGTGCGTGGTACAAGAGGAAAAAAAATCTTCCAGGTGAAAACAACACGGAATTTTTGTTGCTAAATAGTGGCTTTTTAAAAAATTTATTACCAGGAATGTGTAGTTTGGGGGAAATCATAATCACGTTGCAATTGACTTATAATACATGAAGCTTGTATTTCCTTCTTTTGCATCATTTTCTGATGTTGTCATCACTTTAAATCTAGTTGGAGCATAAGTTTTATAACTCGTCCTAAAATTATTTCAGCATTAATCTTCTCCAGTGGCAAACACATTTTCACGTACACAAAATCAACAAAAGTTTGAATGGGAAAAAATAAAATACTGCAAGTCACGAGTCAATTAAAATCCATCTCAAGCTGGCATTTTTTTCCATTGTAAGGCTAGCTGAAAGGCAGAAAATTAAAACAAGATGGATGTCTTCCAGTCAGAGTTGCCCATTAACTCACACTTGTAATTAGCTTTTCTTCCACCTCACCACACACAAATACACACCCGTTCCCAGGTACACGATATCGTATTGTTTGAGAAGGAGAAAATACTCTGATTACTGATGATTTTCTTCCATCTTCAAAGTCCTGAAACGAAGCAAAAACAAGAAGGGTAAAAATGACCTGATTGGTGCTGAGGAAGGGGAGGAGCCATTCGCTGAAATCTCCTCTGTAGGTAAGCTGGACATCAGCAGGTCACCTTTGACCTTCTCATGCTGTCTCCTCACAGAGAGGACCTTTTAAAATAAATGTCACCTTAAAAGCCTGTCTATGACAATAAATGTACTCCAACCGGCTTGTTCAGATCTATATTTATGACGTGGCATGTCATGTCAAGGCAATAAATAAATGGTAAAATATCCTCCTGCCAAACCTGTCAGCATCACTTTAAGCGCTTCAGTACCATCTGGCTCTAGTAGTTGTATGGTTTATGTTTTTAATTAGATGTTGTGATTAAAATTGTTAAATGAGTATCTCCTGCAGCCTATTAGAATTTGAGTGTGTAAAGTGAATTGTCTTCAGGGGAACGAGAAAGGGAATGATGCTTTATTGTCGTTGTGTTGGAAGTCGGTGAAATATGATCATTGAAATTTTACTATTAAGACTAGGTACTTCCATTTATAACTGAATTTAATTTGGTTTTAATTGGAACATGTCGTGGTAAGTCAGAGTAAACATTAGGGACGTAGTAAGACAAATAGTGGAAATAACTGAAAATCATGATACATAAAAATATATAAACATATATATATATATATGTATATGTATATATATATATATATATATGAGTCAAAGATTTTTGCCCACTGACCTGTGCACCAATAATGCTAATAATACCATAAAGCCAATAATAATCAGTTTAAAATTGAATTTTTACCTTTGTTTGCCCTGAACGCATGCAAACCTCAGTCAGATAAGGAAAGAAAATATCGAAAAAATCTACACCTCACAGAAATGTAAAGTTCTGACTTCTGGATTTGAAAAAAGTACAACAATTTAGCTTTGGTATCTTGCGCCATTTAGTCAGACAAAATGACATATTGACCTCTTCATGTCATTGCTTTAGCTCCTCCCGGTTCTCGATTTTGTGGGGTCAGAGAAAGCAGCACCAAGATGGACAGCTCATCTTACTTTCGCCACAAGGAGAAGAGGATTCGTTTCTTCATCCGGCGAATGGTAAAAGCGCAGAGCTTCTACTGGATCGTCCTGTGTCTGGTTGGCCTGAACACCATGTGTGTGGCCATTGTCCACTACGATCAACCCGAGTGGCTCACGACAGCCCTTTGTGAGTCACGTGAGGACTTCATCGAGTCATTTTCAGCCTCTTCACTTGTTAAACCTGCGATGCATTTTGATTTTTTCCAACAGACACGGCAGAGTTTGTATTCCTGGGATTGTTTCTCACGGAGATGACCTTAAAGATGTACGGCCTTGGACCCAGGAATTATTTCCATTCCTCCTTTAACTGCTTCGATTTTGGGGTAAAGTTTTTCGAACACCAGTTAAGATGGATGATAAAGTCTTAAAGTCCATCTATTCAAATGAGGGGGAAATCAACCATGCTGATTTTCTTCAACTTTCAGGTGATTGTGGGAAGTATTTTTGAGGTGATCTGGGACATAATCAAACCCGGAGCATCATTTGGGATAAGTGTGTTGCGAGCCTTGAGACTGCTGAGAATCTTCAAAGTCACAAAGTGAGTTTCTCTCTGTAAAGAACAGATGTACATTTTCATCACTTGAACTTTTTTTAGCCCCATTGACGGTGCCGGACGTCCAATCGTCTGAGTTTTTTTCATCCTTCTGCTGTGAACTTTGAATTTAAATGAACTGTCAAAGTGTTCAAATAATTCCTCATCCTTTTGACAATGCAAATTTTCCATTGTTCCTGAAGCCACTTTAGTTCCGATTTTTCTTTTGAAGGTATTGGAACTCTCTGAGGAACCTGGTGGTCTCCCTGCTCAATTCCATGAAGTCGATCATCAGTTTGCTTTTCCTCCTTTTCCTATTCATCGTCGTCTTCGCTCTGCTGGGCATGCAGCTCTTTGGAGGACAGTGAGTAATATCTTTAACCTGTCTCCCTCATCTTTCTTTTTTTTTGCTTGATTTAATACACACATGGACTGCACTTGGTTCCTCTTGAGTTCCAATTAGGCCATTGTTTGTCATACATCCACACACAGGACTGTCACATGTACACAAGTGGTGAAATTCCCCAGCTGACCCTTCTTGTGCACAGCCAGTGGCCCCACCCGATGCTGGTGACAGACATGTTGGCGCAGTGTGAAGCTGGCAAAGTAGCAGCACTCACTGTGGCTCTTTGATATGAATCTCAGCAAGGGTCCCCCGCTTTCCAATGATAAGAGCATTTTTTAATCCGACTGGCATTTGCTCTTGAATAACTCAACCGGCACGTTGCTCTACTTGGATGGTTTCGAACCACGGTAAAATAAATGAAAAAATGAGTAGTAGTTTTATCAATTCAATTAGACTGCATACAAAAATATAATTGTTAACTAAAAAGGTTATTCTATTAGATTCTGAAAATGGCTTATGAGTTGAGTTGTCGTAAACAAGTGCACTGTTTACTTGTCAAGTATTTATAATCAAATATGGCAGCACACTCTGCCATGATAACCAATCAGGGTCAGCCAATCACAGTGAACAACAACCATGTATTAATAGTGTATATATGTATATATGTGTGTGTATATATGTATATATATGCGTATATATGTATGTGTGTATATATGTATATATGTGTATATATATGTATATATATATGTATATATGTGTGTATATATGTATATGTGTGTTTATATATGTACATATGTGTGTATATATATGTATATATGTGTATATGTGTGTATGTGTGTATACATGTGTATATATTATATATATATATATATATACATACATATATATATATATATATATATATATATACATGCTATTTTAAATAAATTCAGTTTCCACTTATAATAGCTGCTCTCCAACTCCTCACAACCACATATACATATAAACACTGTCAGAATCCGATTTGGTGACACAAAAGTCCATATCACAGTGTATATTCAGTACATGCTCACCCTGCCTTTCAATGTAGCATCTGCATTTCTAGAAGGCTGTTACGAAAAGCTCAATAATAGAATTTGTATTTGGCATTTGCATTGTATCCGGCATTTTTGCCAGGTGGTCCCTCATTGTTGTGTAAATTGTCACGTACTGCTCGTGTTGGCATAGTATAGTACTGACACCCAGATTTGCTGTAAAGCAGCCTTTCACATGGATTTGCTTCCCCTTGGACTGACAGCCCTCACAAACACCACGTCGGGCAGGCTTGCAAGCAGCAGGCTGTTGCCATGGCATCCAGCCTCGTATCAGTCTAAGCCATCATTAGCGCCGCATCAGTCTCATGTGATGGACAAGTGTGAGATGAGTCTGATGTCCACTCGGCTTTCAGCCAGCAGATCGCAACAGGCGGCAAACGTCCACATTTTAACTGGCTGCTGCAAATCGTTTGAGTTTGAAAATGTAAGCCTGGTAAGAAAACAAAGGTCAGTCATCAAGGCTGGAAGATTTTTCTTTCTCCGATGAGTAAAGCAAACATCCGAGATCCTTCCACCCGCGAGCAAATGTGAGGCTACGTTGAAAAGACAATGAAGGACTTATTTAGCCGGAATTTGTTTTGGGTTTGGGGAGATGATGTTTTTCTTTCCAAAACACCAAATGTCTCTTGGTAAAATTGAGAATTAAAAGATAAACAGCTTGAGGCCGTGGACCGTTTCCCTGCTGAGACTCAAAAGACCTCACGTCTGTTCGTGATAAGCTTTGAGGAAATATGCCGCTTTTACAGTAACGACTAGAAAAGCACTTTTCCTATTATGCTCATTTTAATAAACACACAGTCCACCCTCCAGGGACACACCATGATTTTTTTTAATGCAGTAAATGTATTAATTCCCTTCTACTGTATACCAAAATCTCATTTTTTTTCCTAAACATGACCAAACTCCGTTTACGAATTCCTACCACCCTATTTGTTGTCATTTTTCATCCAGTAAAAAGATATTTTTAACACTCCGACAGCTGTTACTGCACCTGTATGATATGATTACACTTGACATTTAAGCTCTAAGCTCAGACATGACAAAAAAATTATTAGTTCTGCAAGAGGGTGTGCTTGAATATTTTACCGTTCTTACACTCGGAATTTCTTGAATCTTAAAAATAGGAAATGTGTAAAGTTGTAACGCTAAAGATTTTGAAGTGTCATCACGTTATTTAAAGAAAATCGGTAGTCTGATTTGATGGATTTGGGTTTGCCAGCTCGCTATTACGCGCATTTATTGTGCATTATTGGCTACTGCGACCTATACTCAGGTGCGACTTATAGTCCGAAAAATATGGTATTTGAAAGTCAGATTAAAATCATTAACAGTATGTATGTAAATAAATAAATAAAAGCAAACGATGGACGTCTGCTGTGATCAAACAGAGGGAGAACAATGCTCAAAGGAGGCGGCAATGCAGAGAAACATTATGATGCCAAAGCTTATCGAATCAAAAGCTCCTCCCCACTCTCCTCTAATTCACTTCCCCACACCCCTTTTCCCCCTCATTTCCTTTATGTGATGCAGTCGACATGAGAGCAAATCCTGTATGGCTGGCTGATCAATGCCGCCCGCTATCGGGTTGTTATAGATTTAGCGCCATTCTCCGAGAGACTTGACATGAATCTACGACATACACTTAACATGGCAAGATCTTCTCGAGAGGAAGAAGCAATTTAGGCCTAATGGCCAAAGTGATCTTGCGGTAACAAAGTGCACCACATCCTCTCTTGCTTTTTATAGATTGATTCGCATCCACACTTCTCACACTCATAGAATCTCACGACTGTTTTCGGTATTTTTGATTCTGGAATCATATCTGTTTCGTGCCATTGACGCAGCTTAGGTCCATGTTGATACTCACGTCACATTTTGTTGGGGTTTTGGGTGGATGTGTGTGTGTTTTCCTTGTGTGATGTCCGGGTGATTGTTGTGTGCGTTTTGCCTCTTATGTGGCCAGGTGTGTGTGATTGGTAATCAGCCCCTGTGTGTGTATTTAAACCCCTATGTCTGGTGTGGGAGTATTACCTAGTGTCTCATGTTTCCCCGTTCATGGAAGTCATTTTGCCTCTTTGTTGGTGTGCGTCTTCTGCAGTTCAGTTGCCATTTTGTCCCTGTTTATTTTTTTTGTATGGTTATTTCGTTATTAAAATCCTAAATTGTGTACCTTCTGTCTCGCTAAGCACCCGTGGCGAATCACGACAGTTCCAATTTGATCCGCCAATGTCTGGTTGATTCTAATTTTTCAATGCTCGATGTCATGACAGGTTCTTCTTCTCTTTCTTCGATGATCTAGATTTAACTTTGAGGATGAAACACCAACAACAAACTTCGATACCTTCCCAGCAGCCATCCTGACCGTGTTTCAGGTGAGGGCACCCCAAGCGTAACGGCAGTAAAAACGTCCCGCACCCGGTTAATCTCGAAAATGAGAAAATCTTGTCGCCGTGGAAGACTTAAGATAATTATCAGCCACGCTAATAAGAAGAAATCACTGCTGTGTGCACCTTTTTGCCTCTGACAAGCTCACTTATAATCCCCTAATTAGCCCGTGTTCACAACCCTTTATGCTGCCAACTAATTAAGTTCTGACAACCCAAGTGTAACTGGAATTCTCTTGACTCTTTCAGATTTTAACCGGAGAGGACTGGAATGCTGTGATGTACCATGGCATCGAGTCGCAAGGAGGCGTCCGCCGGGGGATGTTCTCTTCTGTCTACTTTATTGTCCTTACACTTTTTGGAAACTGTATCCTGGTAGAAGAAAAACGGTATTGCAAATATTGTTCAGTGATGAATTATAAGTTGGAAGAACAGCTGAAGAAGAAGGAAATCTCCTCAGTTCTTCGTTCTTATTGAGGACGGTCGTGAAAAACGGGAGTTTTTCCTGAGTGGGCTTGTTTTTCAGATACACTACTGAACGTCTTCTTGGCTATCGCCGTTGATAACCTGGCTAACGCGCAGGAGCTAACGAAGGTAGGTTCAAGCATCGTGTGGAAACGTGACCAATACACATGCTTCACATAATACAGTCACTTGGCTGAAGGATGAAGAAGAGCAGGAAGAGGCAGCCAATAAGAAGCTTGCTCTGCAGAAGGCTTTGGAAGTGAAGGAAGTCAGTCCCATGTCAGCCGCCAACATCTCCATCGCTGCGTAAGTTTCCGAACATTTTGTTATCATCTCGACCCCAATTCTGATGAAATGATATTTTGTATTCCATCTTTGATTCTGTGTGAATTTGCATTTTGACTGGTTTCACTCACTCCTCCTTTTCACCTCAATTAAGGCTGTGAACTGTGGTTTAGATTTTATTTTTTGTTTAGGATTCGTTGACTGATCAATCGAAATTGTTTTTAATTGAAATACTGAAAGCACAATACGCTTGGGTGGACAACAACACAGTGCAATTGATTTGGTTTTGTCAATTCACGGTGCATTTAATGTTATTAATAGAAAAGAGCTGATAAAAAATTACCTTTCAGAAGATCTGTTTCGTCTCAACTGGAGTAAGCACTGGTTAGCTGACTTATTTTTCTTTCCCTTATCATAACCATTATTTTTTCATCCATGAGTGGACAAATGTTTGAAAGTGACTGTCTTTACTTCCATTGTTTTATATTTTGCAAACTCAGGGTTTCATGTCACGGCATTTCATTAAAAAGAATTCAAGTCAAATTCCAATTGGAAACCTTTTCGTCCCATTCCAACTTTCAACGTAAGTTCAAAAGTCTTTGGAATGAAACTCCTGACCGGTTTTTAGGTTCAGTTTTTGCTCTTTTTTATTTTCTTGCAATCTTCTGCTTACAAAGTAGTGATGGTGTTTGCAAAGTAGTTGCACAGATTTGTTCTTTTGAGTAAATTAGAAGGAAACAGGTGGATACAGTTAGGTTCCACCTGTTCCCTTCCTATTGGTGTCTCATTTTTCTTTTCTTTTTTGTTCTGCATGTACAGTTTTGTAAAGCAAAATCGAGACGCACTCTCTCGCAGGTCGTCCATCAACAGCATTCAGTCACTGTGAGTTATCACTCTCTGCTACAATATTCTCCTCCTTGTCTCCTCTCCGCTCTCCATTCAGATTTAATTACCACTTTATAGTATAATGAACTTCCTCCTGTTTTTTCCGGGTCTCCCCAAATCTCACTTATCTGTCTTTTATTTGGTAAAGTACTTTACTAACATATTTTTTTAAGCCACAAAACATAAAACAGCTTTCAAACCATCTAAAACATACTGACCAGGACAAAATTAATTAAATAACCTACCTTGGAAAATTTAAAAATGTTTTTATTAACCGCTTTATTGTTTGCAATTCGAGCCCGCTGTTGTTTTTTGTGTAAACATAAACATAATGTGTTATGATTATGAAATAAGGCCACGGAAGCAGACTGACACCTCTTTGAGACAACAATACACAAAATAGGGTTCTTTGACATGCTTTGTAGGGACTTAAAATCACATGATAAATGGATTCACATCTATGTTTTTATGACCTTCCTATCTGGAATGTGTAGCCTTTGTATGTTGCTCCCGTGTGTTCGCGTGGAATTCTGTCCTTTGTCCTTTCGTGTCTACTGTCTGTCTGTCTGTCTGTCTGTCTCTTAGGACTTATAGTCTCTACACTTCCCCTGCTCGCCAAATCTTGAGGTACAGGTGGATGGAACAAACTGAACTAACCAGTAAATGATCATAAATAAATCATATTGACACAGTAAGCTTAGTTTTGGGGGGGTGGATAAAAACACAAGAACTCATGAGAACATGTCTTCCAAATAATTTCACCCATTTGTATCATCACTCATAATGGATACAGAATGCCATGTCTGCAAGAGTCGACATATCCTATATTTTTACTCTTTCACTGCCATTGACGATGATCGACGTCCAACCATTTGCTACTGTGAATTTAAAATGTATTTATCACCAATACATGTCTGATCCATTTAAAATGGATTGGATGTCAAGCGCATTAAAGGCAATGAACGTTTACAGTCTCCTTCCAGATTGCATGAATTTGACGTTTATTGTGGTCAATGGCAAGCAATGTGTGGATGAAAGGAACAGGTTGGGCAGTGTCTGATAAACATTTGCGTGTGGAGGGCTTGGTGACGACCTTTTGAACAATCCTTACGCTCTGTTCAAGGTGTGTGAACATTCTCAAAAGCTATGTGGAAAATTCAAATTCTTAGATTTACGTAAATTATTGTATGTTATTGTATGAGTGTCTGCATCTATTTGGGCGAGTGCCATGTGTTTTGATGAGTACACGTTGCTTGCTAAAGAAAGAGGGAGCTTTAATGGCTGGGGGAAATCGAAAAAAGCCAGCTAAGCAGGGTTTTTTTACGACTATGGCATCCTGGGTGCATGCACATACGTACGCTATAGGTTGGGAATTTCATATCACTGCATTCCAGTCAAGGGGAGTTTGTTTACACTCTTAACCACTGTTGTATTTACATTAGCGTTGCACCGATACAATTTTTCAACTGGCTGATTGGTATCAACTGATAGTTTTAAATTCTTTTTTCTCTTAAGTAATTGTAAAGATGGCGCTAGATTGGGTTAGGTTAGAACTTTATTTCATCCCGTATTCGGGAAATGTCTTGGTTGCAGTAGCAAGACACACAAGACATTTTAGACCTAAGTAAAAATATATTAAATTTTTACCTTTTTTTGTTCAATCTATTTCAAAGGGGAAGTCTGGCAGCATATAATCATTTTTTTAAATTGATGCAAGTTGACCAGAGGAGGAACAAATTGTATTTAAAAAAACAACAACTGCCATTTACAGTTGTAGATATCCAATCGATTTGAAGTAGGACCCACTTCAAATGGATTGGACATTACCAGCGATAACCTCATTGAAATTCACATCAGAAGGCTGATTGGACGCTACAAGTTTGGACATCCGTCATCATCTAAGGAAGACGTGCTTCTTTATTACGGGTGGGCGCGATGCTGGTGGCCATCTTGGGTAGGGCGACAGACATTTCAAAGTGATTCAACATTCACGTTCATTTTGGGTACACCCCAATACCAATGGTGCTATTTTATATCTCGTATCGTATTGGTGTAACACTAATTTATAGTTCACATAAGCATGATAAGACAATATTATCATGGCGGATGCATCACAGATCATTTTGTGACATGCTTGTCGTATGTTAGTTTATTGTTGGGTTTTTAAATAGCACTCAATCTCGCGGTTCACCTTGCTTTGTGTGAAATGAAAATGGTTCAAAGCGTGGTGTAGTGTAAATTATAGAAAAGGGGATGTAACTTGAATGACATTGTGCTAATTGTGACATTTCCACGTGGGTTGTGTTGTGTCTAGCAAGGAACAGCAACGGACGGCCAAAAGCATGTCGATATGGGAGCAGAGGACAAACCAACTGAGGAAAAACAACGTTCGATCCAGCAACGAGGCTTTGTTTCACGAACTGGACCCCGAGGAGCGCCTACGACTATCCTCGGTCCTCCATCTCCATCCTGACATGAAGACCCACCTGGACCGGCCCCTGGTCGTGGAGTCCAACAAGGCTCCCGAGGAAGGACAGCAAGACGCCACGGGGGAAGCCCCCCATTCGCACGCCAGAAAGCACCACCGACACCGGGACCGGAACGGCGAGGGTAGGGACGGACCGGCCAGGCATCACACCCACCACAGCCGGAGTAAAGATCACAATAGCAACGGGGCTCAGAGTAAAGAGAAGAGAGGGGACGGTTGCCCTCACGGTCGAGACGAGGGTCAGAGACGGCGGCGCCATCATCACACGGGATCCCCGGAAGACGACGTCTCCGATGCGCGGGGAGGCGGGGAAGAGAGAGGCCATCGCCATCACCACTCGCACCGGACGCCGAAAGAGGGAAACGGGACGTTGGCCAATGGAGAGCGAAGAGGTCGGGGGAGAGGAGGCGAGGGGAACGGAGAACGGAAAGGCCGATGCTCTCGAATGGTCCGAGCGCAATCCACGTTGGAGGGGGATGACACCAAAAAGGGGAAAAAATGTCAGAGGTAAGACCACCACTACAAAGCACGGCCATGTTTGGTGGGATCCAAATCTCTTTCTCTAGGGAGATGCAGTCGGATGCCGAGGAAGAAGTTCTTGCGACCAGTCCTCTGAGTCTTGGAGACAAGCAAGAGGACGCCGACAACCAAAAGAATTCCACAAGAGCCAGCCAAGCCGGCCTTAACAGCAACACCATTCTCATCCCCGTCACCATTACTGCCCCACCCGGAGAGACCACCGTTATTCCCAGTGAGAAGAAACTTATTCAAATCACATTACTCTGCCGGTTTTATGACTTAAGCGTGAGCCCTGTGGTCTTTTAACTGCAGATTTTTTAAACAAAAACTAAGATGAATTCTTGTAGCGAACATTTGGGGATTGTATAACACATATTTTGGAAGTAATTACAATGAGTAAAGTCATGCAGAACGTGGTTCGAATAGGACTAACACGTGAAGTGCTTACTGAATTTCATGTTCAAATTAAATGGCATGTCATGATGCTGTTCATTTCTATTCTGATTGACCGATAAAATAGTCACATTTAGCATTTCTTTTCAAATATGTAGGGGCAACTTCAAACTGTAATAACATTTGGCCGATTTGTAAAAGTCAATATTTCAGTGGTGAGCCATGACGTATTTTTCTGCTCTAGTGAACAACATTGACTGCAGCAACTTAACAGTTAACGAGGAGAAGAAAGCCCTGGAAGAAGACGATGCCGCAAGTAGACCTCGCCAGATCCTCCCCTATAGTTCCATGTTCATTTTTGGACAAACAAACCCGTAAGTACTCTAAATAATGAACCCAGCAGTCCGTTAGTTAAGGTAGACCCTTTCTTTACTTTGTTTTTATTTCCTTTACTTGCACAATTTCCAATGTTCTCCTAAGCAAAACCCTTAAAGTCTTTACTTGTAAGAATCATGGTGTCACTGCTGCTTAAAAAATGCTTATTTGATATCACCAGAGACCGAATGCAAAATTTTGTCGGCAAGTAAAACGATTATGGTACTTGACATGTCTGGAAACGTGCCGCTTGAACGCGAGTCGTCTCCTGGCGATACGCTCCCGGAAATTGGCGCGTGTGTTGTTGCAGGGTGCGGCGGCTGTGTCATTACGTGGTCAACCTACGCTACTTTGAAATGTGCATCCTGATGGTCATTACCATGAGCAGCATTGCCCTGGCAGCTGAGGATCCCGTGCAATCGAATGCACCCCGCAACAACGTGAGTCTGCGGCAAGCCCATTCTTTCCTTATCGTCTTATCTTAAACATTTTTTTAAAGCCCTATAAAGTAGAATAAACGGACTGTGTCTCCTCACAGATTTATGGGGACATTGGTCAGGTCACGCTAGTGTAGTTTCCAGCCTTTTTTTGTGGGTCGTCCACCAAGTGGAAAGGCCTTTATATTATATGATAAAGGATGTTAACATCTTACACGTTATAGTATGTCTTCAAACTTGCTGTTTTGTAGGTTCTCAAGTATCTTGATTATGTCTTCACTGGAGTGTTTACGTTTGAGATGGTGATTAAGGTAAGAGTATTTTGCCTTCTGAATGGGATGGAATTTAATGATGGTTGTCCGTTTATTGATTTGTTTTGGATTCCTTTGATTGTGTTCATCCTCAAGATGATTGACTTGGGACTGATCCTCCATCCCGGTGCTTATTTTCGGGATCTGTGGAATATTCTTGACTTCATTGTAGTCACCGGCGCTCTTGTGGCGTTCGCCTGCTCGTGAGTAGTCCTCTTTATTTTTCCTGTTGGAATTTTTAAATTCATTTTTTCAATTTATATCATCGCATTTTCATTTCAAGTTAAACATGTGGAAATATCGTGTCAGATATAAGCAGCCTGGGGTTAATTTGCTAACATTGATATCAAGCCGCTCGGATGTTTAAACGCTACGTTTAGCGCCATGACCCAAATTTTAGAAAATCTTGAGTTAGTTCAGCACGATAAAGGAAAATATATGATTAAAAAAATTGTCTCATTATTCATTTTAAGAAACGTAACGTAAATGATGGCACATTTTGGATTAGGAAGTACAAATAATGGAATATTATTTCGTAATAGATGGATGCTTTGAACTAAAATTAATTGGACAAGAATGAGGTTTGTCACATGAATAAAATTTGCCATGTTTCAGTGACATATTATAATGGATAATGCATTTTATTATGAGACACAATTATGCTTTACATCCAATTCTGATCCACCTTTACATCACTCGGGATTGTCTCTAGTACAGAAATATTTCCTTGCGTTTCTACCATCTCTCTAATTGTGTTTGAGACAATGAAAACAAGAGTTAATGAGTCCCTTGAAGCTCACATAGAGCAGAAAATTGGCTCTCACAAGTACCAAGCTGATTTCCTATTCTTTTTCATTTTTTTTAAATCAGTTATAGCACATCTGCTATTGTTTTCTCCTGGGCTTTATCCTCCAATTCTGCATTTTCTCACCTATATGATCTTCTTCATGTGCTTTCTGTCACTCTGCTTTGACCTCTTTTTATTTCTTGACTCTGAATTGATGCTTCTTTGTCTTTTACATGTTGCTGATTCTTGTGTATGTGTCTTTTTCACGTTTCACCCTCTATCCTGGCTTTCTGCCTTGGATTGCTTTCAGGAGCCTAATGGGGTAATGCCTGAACTTTCACTCTTTCACTCTGTGCTTGTCTGTCCTCTTTGAATTGTTTGTTTTCCTTCCTGACCATGATTCGCAGATAAAATCAATTTATCTTCGGCAAGCTCACAGCGGAATGAATGTTTTCGTCTGACTCATATCAGTCACGAGCAGAGATATTGGCACACGCGTGTGCTTGTTTGGGCTCAAAAATAGCTTTTTTATTGTAGTATACCGTATTTTCACGACTATAAGGCGCACCACATTATAAGGCGCACCCTCAATCAATGACAAACTTTTTTTCCATATATAAAGCACACTGGATTATAAGGCGACCTGTCTATTTTGGAGAAAATTTAAGACTTTTAAGTGCGCCTTATAGTCGTGAAAATCCGGTCTGTGTATTTCTTGTTGGTTAAAAGCAGTACCGATGAAATGTAGTTCCCAGACATTGGTCAACCTCCCCAAAATGTCTGCCCGCAAAAACAAAAACCGAAATACTTGTTGCGCTTTACAAGATAATAAAAGAAGTCTTGTCAGTATCTCTGCAACTACGAATGAATTTGCCCTTCATTAACCAACCAGCCTCCCTTCCTTTTCAGCATTTGGTCACTCCAGTCATCACGAATGACCTCATCAACTCGTTTTTAGAATGTATGATATGACCAACATCCAAACTGCAGGTGGTTTTGGAAATTGACATTTGAATGGATATTAGCACGTGTTAAGTATTGTTAAGATAAATCCAAAAAAGCCTTTTTTTATTGTTTTAGATAGAATTGGGTTGAATAAATGCCGTGGACTATTCCTGAATCAAACTATTGTTTTAACAGTTTGAGGGGTGTTGACTTAGTGCGTAAGTGCTGCGGCGCTAAAGCGGAAAGGTGTCTGCTCACCAGACTGTGGCGTTGCTCACTGGAGTCTGATTTTTCCTCCTCCTTGCAGTGGGAATGTCGTTGGTCATGCCACACGTTTTTCCCGTCACGCCGTCCTTTCATCGTCAGCTCGTTCGGGTCATCGCATCTGCCCTCTGTCACCGTTTTATTTAAATTTCCAGCGGGTGTGAAAAGTTTGACATTTGCCTTTTCATCCACTTGAACTTTTCGCCTTCTTGGCTTGTTTGTATTTTTTTCTCTCCATCCATTTGCCCTTGGTTTTTGGCCTTTTAGGAGTTTGGTTGTTAAAGCATTGTGTGTTTGTACGCTTATGATTGCTTTTTCTCATCAGATCGGAACAAAGCGTGGCCAGGTGGGAACAGTCCTTATCTACCTTTTTTTTGCCTGTCCTCACTCCTTTCCTTCTTTCCTCTTCGTGAAGCAAAGATTGCTTCACTCTTCCACCTATTCGGACCGTCTATTTTTTTTGTTGGCCTCCATCCCAAGGTTCTTGGGATATGACCATGTGTTCCTTTTCCCTAGTCGGAAAAAAAAAGAAAAAGCTCCTGCCCCAATATTTGGACATCAAGACAAGAAGACAATATTGGGAGTTCCATTTTCTAGCTTTCAGAAGGTCAACACGCTTTTAATATGGGATGTGTGAATTGCAATTAAAAAGGGCTTGGAACCCTTTTAGTTTTTAATCCTCCTGCTGTCAAATTAATTTTGTGAGTCGACCACTCGTAAAAAGTGACAACGAGGCTTTAAAAAAACACTGCCGACCTCCTGAAAGCTACGAAGACGCAGTCGTTGGCATCTCGGCGTGTTAACGTCTTTCGATAACAAGAGCTGGCATTTTCTTTTCAGCTTGCATGCCCAGGTAGTCCAGTCATGTGAGCATGCGAGGTGCATGTCTTTTACTTAGACTGGAATTGAGGGAGTAAAATAACGGAACCATGCTTCTTCTCCCTTTCTTTTATCCTACCTTTGGACCATGTGTTGCGTCTCACGGAGCATTACGCTCTTCTTTCATTGGTTATGTATTATTGTCATGCGGTTGGTAAGATTTTTGGAGGAAGATTCCCTAGCGACTTGGTTATGTCTTTTTATTGTTGCACTTTCTACTACTCTGTTATAGGGAGTAGTTGTTATTCATTTATGTATTTGTACTTGATCAGATGCCATTTTTTTTGCACATTCGTGCAATTTTAATAGATTTCTTTGAGTATAAGTCGCATCGGAGTATAAGTCCTGCTAGCCAAAAAGTGCACAGTAAAAGGAGAAAAAAATATAAGTTGTGCTGGAGTTTAAGTTGCATTTTTAGGAGGGAGTTATTCTTTTTTATTGAACAAAAACCAAGAACAATCATTATACATTAAAGTATAATAGTAAAATGGGGCCCAGCCAAACTTTGAAAAAAGTGTGACTTGTAGTCTGCAAATTCCGGGATATATTTCACTCTATTTTGCTGTTATTCGACATTATTTTTTGAGGTAGTGATGGTTTAAACACTTTGTCAATTAATGGTACAAATTAGGTAAAGTCTTCATGTTAGTGGTTCCTGCAGAGAAGCCTGACCTCGACAAAAGGCTGCTTCTTTGCTCGATTTTGGTGTTGTTGTTGAACATTTGAATGCTGTTCTACAGAATCTAGGGTCAAGTATTGGAATGCTTCCGTTGGATAATTCATAAGCATTTACGTATGTAGTAAAATCTCATACAGAAATGCTTTGTCATCGCCGCAAATATTTTGGTTTAATACTTCCAATGGGGCGAAGTACAATAAATGTGTATTCCTGTCTGAAAAGTGAAAAGTATGAAAAACATAGTATAGATGAGTTTCTTACATTTCCAAAGCAAATTAAACAACCGCATGAACATTGTCGTGTTCGTCATCCAACATTTACAATATTTTAAGCAATCACGGATGCTGTAGAATAACATTGTCTGATTGTCTGACATCCCCTTGACTGTAGTTCACAACTAACCGATCATATATTTCCAACTATATGTGAAGCATTTACTTGATGTACGGCGGTCAGGCACGGATCGGAAGCGTGGGGTCATTTTAATGAACATGTTTGACTCAATTTAATGTCATCTGAATCTCCACAGAGGGACAAAAGGCAAGGACATCAACACCATTAAGTCCCTGAGGGTCCTCAGAGTCTTGCGGCCACTCAAAACCATTAAACGCCTGCCCAAACTTAAGGTATACTCGTGCAATCTTTCACTCTTTCAGCTTAAAAGTTTATATCAGGGAATATTTTGGAATAAGTATATAGTATTTTTTGCTGAAGCTGCTTTATGTGTCCTTGTAGAAAATGAGCACTGGAATGGTGGGTTCTTTATCGTCCCTATATTTTTGTCTGTTACTCGGCCCCCCATCTTGAAGTACTGCAGATACCCAACCCAGACTGGATTCCTGCAATGAAGCAAATTATGACTTACTGTGCGTTGTCTGCAGGGCATCTTGATTTAGAAAAAAAATGCTCTGTTTTGGAGAAGGACGTATAACACTCCCATCATAGCGTGACTCCCGATTGTGCATGCTGAAAAGATTTTATTTTTCTGAAGATGATTATGCTCAGAGAAGTTAGAGAAGGGAGAAAAATGAAGGCCGGCAGGCTGACACGGTTTCCCTGATAACAAAAATGATGGGCAGGCTAGGAAACGGGAGGGAGATATTTATATGAGTCGCTCTTTGCGGAGAAAAAAAAGCTTGATTGTGATTATTCATCCATATCAGATCATTTATAGGCTGCTTTGGGGACATGTCACATTGTATTCACAAAGCACTTCATCTCACAAAACAAGTTTTGGGATAAATTGGAGTAAAAGGACAAACAATGGACAACCGGGGTTGTCTCTTTACGACTGACGTTTGTGTCGTGTATTTTCCAGGCTGTGTTTGACTGTGTGGTGAATTCCCTGAAGAACGTCCTCAATATACTCATCGTCTACATCCTCTTCATGTTCATTTTTGCGGTTATCGCCGTTCAGCTTTTTAAAGGGAAGTTCTTCTACTGCACGGACGAGTCCAAGGGTCTCGAAAAAGACTGCAGGTACATCATTTTCGCAGATTCTTTTGATACCCGCCAATAAAAGGTTTCTTACAGTTTATCGTGAGCGCAATCCAAGTCAATCCCGTCAAGCATTTTTCCTTTTACTCTCTCAATTTCGTTTTGCAAAGGGGTCAATTTTTAGATTACGACAAAGTGGAACGCGGACGTGATGTCGAAGCTCAGCCCAGAGAATGGAAGAAATACGAGTTCCACTACGATAACGTTCTTTGGGCCTTCTTAACGCTGTTCACCGTCTCCACGGGAGAAGGCTGGCCTTTGTAAGTGAACTTAAATCATTCTCGTGTCAATCAGGCAAACTCTGTGTCAAGAATCGGACATTCTAGGACGGAGGTGGCAAACTCGGTTTGGTTCGTGGACCATATTAATGTCCACTTGATCTCATGTGGGACAGACTCATTCATTTTTAGCCCAAAAAGTTAACTTAGTTGGTGCCATTGAATATTTCCAGGTTATTTCCTGCTGATTTTGAGGCATTTTAAGCTTCCCTATCACCTCATTGGCTGCCATTGAAGGTGCTGTTTTAACCAAGGATAAGAAATTGAGCAAAGCGCAATCACAGAACTCACAAAATTCTAGTTTGACAGCCCGTGTCGAAAATAAAAAACAATAAAAGCATTTAATTATGTACGTACAGAACTAAGCCGTTAGTCCGCACACCCCCCGCGGGCCGGTTCGGAGCCCTTAGCGGGCTACTTCTGGCCCACGGGCCGTACGTTCAACAACCTCATTAGTTTCTCATGATTAAACGAGCAAGTCATTTAAATCGGGAGGATTAGCAGCGAAGGAATGTTCACTGCCAATCCTCCCAGTTCAAATGGATTTAGTTTTTTTTAATAATATAAAAGGAAAGAATCTCGTCATTGATTGAAAATTAGTCAGCCGTATCTCGTAATATGGCTGCAGTTTATTTCTACATGGCAAGTGTGTATCCATCCTCTATTAAAATGCTAATCCTTGCTTTCAGGGTGCTGAAGCACTCAGTGGATGCCACTTATGAGGACCAGGGACCCAGCCCGGGTTTCCGCATGGAGACATCCATCTTCTACGTGGTGTACTTTGTGGTCTTCCCTTTCTTCTTTGTCAACATTTTCGTGGCTTTGATTATCATTACCTTCCAGGAGCAAGGAGACAAAGCCATGTCTGAGTGTAGCTTGGAGAAGAATGAGGTATGCGAGTGGCCTTTCCGATCTGCTTTCATGATTAAACTATTCGCGTTTTGCCGCGGGCGCTCCGCTCGTCTGTTTTATAAACAAACCAAAAAAAAAGCGCAGGAAAATGTTTTCCTCTCTTCACGGGAGGACTAGTTTGGATTCAGGCTCTTTTTGTCTTTGCTTTACTGGCTTGTGATCACCAAGCATTTTTTGTTTTTATGGTCTAACGGCAGATAAAAAACAAAAAATGAGCGAGTCATTTGCTTCTGACAGGTTCTTTCTGTGTGATTTTTCCTTGTCAAACAGAGGGCTTGCATTGACTTTGCCATAAATGCCAAGCCGTTGACCAGATACATGCCGGAGAACAAGCAATCCTTCCAGTATAAGATGTGGAAATTTGTGGTGTCGCCTCCGTTTGAATATGCCATTATGACTTTGATTGCCCTCAACACGGTGGTCCTGATGATGAAGGTGAGTTAGAAATGAAAACTAGACTCCTCCTGTGGGTGGGTGAATATTAAAGAAATATACTAGAATATTCAGAGCGCAGCTCACAGAAAGATGATGATAGAATGTTGAGGTTCGTGTACTTATTGCGATTCTAACGTTCTTCCTTTTCTCCATAGTTTTATGGAGCGCCGGACCTCTATGAGTCTATGTTGAAATACTTGAACATTGTCTTCACTGCCCTTTTCACACTGGAGTGCATCCTTAAGATTATTGCCTTTGGTCCTTTGGTAAGAATGTTTTTTTTTACACTCTTAAACTTTGTTTGTTTGTTATTAGTTCTGCTAAAATGACTGCAATTGCTTTACAACAGGGGTGTCAACTTGATTTCACGTGGGCCGGACCATTTTAGATATAATATTTAGATTTTTTTAAATAAATGGATTAAAAGAACTGGATTAAAAGCCCTGAATATTCAGTTTTTTATAGATCTAAAACAATGTTTATTTTAGCTTTTTTTTAAAAATATTTTTAGATTTTACAAAAGGATATTTGAACTAAAAACACAGAAAAATTGATAAAAAAATTACAGTTATTGATTTAAAAGGGGGAAAATCAGGACATTTAATATACATCTATCCTCTTCATTTTAATTTGATCCTAAAACAGAAAGTCAGCACTCATGATTTACTTTCCCGGGCCACACAAAATGATGCGGCGGGCCAGATTTGGCCCCCGGGCCGCCACTTTGACACGAGCTTTACAACATCGTCAGCTCTTTTGAATCTGCACTCCAATGGTGAATTTTAAAAGAGATTAGCAACTTGGGTGAAAACATTATTATAAAGTATTGTCTTAGGTCTGGAATTTAAGGCAGAGATATATATACATATTTATGCAAATGAGGACATTTAAGGAGTAGGATTTAAACACAGCATGGAGCCATCTGGCCTGCACAAGGTGTTTTCTCTCAAGCGTACTTGCATTTCTTAATTTGATTCTCTTTTACACACCATTTCACCCCACCTGCTCTGTTGTACTATAGTTTGCGGAATGCATTTAGCCACGCCCTCCGGGGACCTTTTTTTTTTACAATGGCCGGCTATACTTTTATTCAGCTTCTATTCATTGCAAATCATTGTGGATGAAAGTTTTTATTTGTAATAGTTGTCGAATTACGACTCAATAACCAAATTTAAATGAGCCTCGTATGAAAAGATTAATAACGATTTCAATCGAGAGCTGTCATCTAATCCCACTATCACTTCGGGAGGTACTTTATAGTATTTAATAGATTGGACTACACTGATGCACTTTTTAAAAATAAAACCCCCAAAAATCCAAAACACAGTTTTAATCCCAGTTTTAAAAAAATCCCAGTTTTCATATTTTTAGATGATAAGCCTTACCTTTGACTACATCATCGGTTTCAACTATGCAGAAGCGAAACGCTCCATGAATTATTTTCATTCTGCAATTTTCATTGTTATTGATCTGTGTGAGTCTTGATTATTTTGGAATATTCTTTGTCAAGAGTCTCTCATGTGATAGTGGGACTAAATAGGACTCTTTTTGAGATGAAACCTGAACTGTTTAACATAATGCTCTTTTACATTCTAGAATTACCTGAAAGCCGCCTGGAATGTGTTTGACTTTGTGACAGTCCTGGGAAGCATAACAGACATCCTGGTGACAGAGATTAAGGTAAAACCTGCACCTCATCATGTGATCCCTCAGCATCACCAATCCCGTAATGGTGACATTAGCTTATGTACGATGGCTGCCTGCAGCTGCAGTAGCAATTCAACCAGAGCGGAAATATGTACATGCATTTTCAGATAGTTGTTTATCTTGGGTGGCAGCATATGTTGCGCCAATGCCTGCATGAACCTTACAGCAATTATGGTGCCCTCGCAGATGTGCAAGTGAACCCTCCCATGGGCATCTGCACCCCTCAGCATTTTATACATCATATAAGTCCATTTCAGTTGAGCTAGTCTAGAGAAATTGCCGTTATTTGGTATTGTTTATGCATGGTTTGGAATTTCCGACAAAAATTGACTATGATATTCACTCAAGTGAGCAGAGTTGGGAACATTTGCAAAATTTTATTTTGATATATGTTTTAAAACTTCATTAAAATTGGGTTTTTAGAAAGCGATTCTGAAAAAACAAAAAAAATACTCCAAATTCAGCCATATCAGCCCTTAAATCTGCTATTTTGGCCACTGATGGAAAATAACCAATGTGAGCGTGCATGATATATTTAGTGCAATATTCCAGTCTCTCTTCATTCCCTCAGTTAGAACAAGCGGTACATGAGAAGTGAACCAATTATCGGACAAATTGACGGATCGGAGGACCGAGGCGTTGTTGTGGCTTTCCGTGTGGCGGATGCAGTTTCTATCTTTGTGTGCCTTTCTCATCATGTGATTTGTTGGTCTGCGCTTTGTCTCTTTTCCCTCCCATTCCTTTCTCCGTTTCTCTTGTGACTCTCTCCATCCTCTGCTACGTCTTTCCTGGCGCCTGTGCCTTCACTCTGCCCTCCTTGTCACAACTGACACAGACGGTAAGTGGCTTTTCTTGTCAGCTGTTGGTTCTTTCATTTTTTTTCTCCTTCCAGTGGTTTGTTTTTTTTCTAAAGTCGTGTTTTCTCAATGGGAAACCTTACTGAGAATATGAAAGATGCTATTTTGATGAAGGTAATCAACGGGCTATGCAAGGCCCTATTTATAGGATGGCAAAAAAAAGAGATTTCCCAGTGTCGTTAAGATACACTTATAAAAATAGCATTGGCGGCTAGCTGCAAGTACCCAGGAGGAGTCCTATATACCCTGTTTTTCGGACTATATGTCGCACCAGCCAAAGAATAACCAATGAGGAGGAAAAATTATATATTTGTCGCACTTTTGGCTGGGCAATCAGAAACCATGAACACAAATATGTTAAAGTAACAATAATGGAGAACAACAGGCTAAATTGGCACATCTTATCAGACTTTTGGTGCTCAGAGAAAGAGAAAATAATCAAAGTTGTGCTTGAGAATGAGTGTGCGGCCCACCAATAAGTGCGAATTATAGTCCGGAAAATACAGTACAAGAATGCCAGGGTTTTCTAAGATGCAAAAAAACTTTCCATGCACGATAATTCCAAACTTGCATTATTGGTGAGTACTTTTTGTCTTGTCTTTGTCTAGCTTCCAGATATTTCCATATAAAAATGTTTTTTTGGAGGTAGTTCCTACTCTACAAATGAAGGGAAACCGTATTTGTCCTCAAGTTGTTTCTTTGTAAACATTCTCCTGTTCCAATTCGTCTCCTCCAGGACAAGATGATTAACCTGAGCTTCCTGAGGCTGTTCCGAGCGGCTCGGCTCATCAAACTGCTACGGCAGGGCTACACCATTCGCATTTTGCTGTGGACCTTTGTTCAGTCCTTCAAGGTAAGCAAACAAACCCGGCGACCAATCAGTCACTTCCCCATGCACGTTTAAAATCGACCAGAAAGGCAGATTGTATGAAATTGACATTCAGAATGCAGATACAAAGATGAATGTCTCCCAAAGATAACAAAGCAACTCCGTAAGTTTATGTACTTGTGATTCATTCACAGATAAACATCAAAAATATCAGGAAAATAGAAGGCTAAAACTTTGTAGAGGCGCACTGCAAACTATCTTCTCCTTATAAAGTCGCAAACCAACTTAGACAAGAGTACAGCTGGATTTTCAGTCAGTGCTGGATTTCCCTTTTTAAATCCCCGAAGAAGTCAAATTCAAAATGCATGGCGACGGAATTTATAACGGGTTTAACGCCGCGGGGGTGACAGCTCTTTTTTTGCACAAAAATGGACAAAACTTGCACTGTAAAATGACAGCAAATGTAAAAGAATCAACCTGGGTATGAAAAATGAAATATTTGGATTGTTAACTAAGAGTGTAGTGGCAAGTGTAGTTGTGTTATAAACCGTAAAATGATTTAAAATGAATTTTTGCTGTTGTTTTTAGGCCCTGCCGTATGTTTGCCTCCTCATTGCCATGCTTTTCTTCATCTATGCCATCATTGGAATGCAGGTACGTTATTGTTTTGTAGTTTTTAAGAAAAAAAAAAGAATAACCTCTAGTACTAGCAGTGGCGGTCCGTGCATTTTCTAGTAGCGCCTTCTATCGGAATCAATCCAACCCTCAAAAACTATTTTATGGCTATAAAACCTCTACTGCAGCTACAGCTGCGACACATAAAAAATCATCAATAATAGCCTCCTACAATTGAAATATTATTTAGGAATATAGCCATATTTTACTCACCAAAAATCATTTTTAACTGTACACAATATCAAAGCTAATGCTGAAAGTTGAGCCTGTCCTGTCGTATTTCTGGCATACGTTTATTATTTTATTTAATTATTAATTATTTAATAAGTATTCATGGACAAAATATAATTAACAACAGTCTGTGATTCAGATATTTCTTAGGCCAGCAGAGAAGGCCTTCAAGAACCTGACTGCACACCACTGAGTAGTAGTGTGTGTTGTTGTGGTTAGTTTTTCATATAAAACTTGCACTTCCATTGCAGGTGTTTGGTAACATCGAGCTGAACGAGGAGACGGCAATAAATCACCACAACAACTTCCAGACCTTTTTCCAGGCTTTAACGCTCCTCTTCAGGTATTCGACGCGTAATCGCTGCACTGTGTTCACGTTATGCATTTCTGTTTGGTATTTTGTTCCATTTGGCAGGAGTGCAACGGGCGAAGCGTGGCACGAGATCATGCTTTCATGTCTAAGCAATCGATCATGTGACAAACTCTCAGGAAATGCAGAAAAGGATTGTGGAAGTGACTTTGCTTACTTTTACTTTGTCTCTTTCATTTTCCTCTGCTCCTTTTTGGTGAGTACGCCAAAAATACATGTCATTTTTAAGCGGATTTCCACACATTACAAGCCTTGTCGTCGTATGTGTTTCCCCCTTTTGACCAGATGCTAAACTTATTCGTTGCCGTCATCATGGACAACTTTGAGTATCTGACCCGGGATGCTTCCATCTTGGGTCCTCATCACCTGGATGAGTTTATTCGCGTATGGGGCGAGTACGACCCGGCTGCATGGTGGGTAGTTCGGTTGATCTCTTTTATAGGAATGTGCTTCAAAAGGCTATTGTGTTAAGGATCTCAGTGTTACAGCCGAATGCCTTTGAGCGTGGGGGATAAAAAAAAAACCAGTTTTAGCAAGAGCAGCAGGGTGAGTGACAACCTGAGCCCTGTTACAGCTGAGAGGGGTGACAAGCCCCCAGCCCAGCAAGCCTGATGCATGTAAATCCAGAAAACATCCCCTCGAAACATCGAAAGATGTTAGCGGTGTGGAGGGAAGACATTTTCAACTTTACATATTTTAGAGGTGAATTTCAACTAAAAGATTTACCGGAGGCTTGTTTGTGAGTCGGAAAAGTGAGTTTTAATTTTTTTTGACAAAAGTGATTGAATTATTTTGTTGCACTACGTGAATTATTTGAGTTTTATTTAGTGTTGGATGTTAAAGACACTTTTTGCGTGTTTTTACGAAGGCTAAAGTAAATCAAAGCAATAAAATCTACTAGTACCTACTTTTTTAACATCCTAATGTGTAGTATAATATAAATGAATGTGAAAAACTTATTTTTGGATATTGTAGACTACATTTAATACAGAGGAAGTATACACTGTAAAAAGTCAACACGTTCTTACATGAACGGTCCAAAACTAAAACATTGATGTATTGAATGTCAATATTGAATCATGTGATGTCCAATATTTTCAGCTTCACCGTCGAAGTTCTTGGTTCAGGCACGAACATTTCAAGGCCTCTTGCCTAACATCATTGATCATGTTTTATCTTTTTCAGTGGAAGGATTTGCTATCAAGATATGTACAAATTGTTACGTTTTATCTCGCCTCCCCTGGGGCTGGGGAAGAAGTGCCCAAACAGGGTGGCCTATAAGGTTTGCACTCCGTCACAGTCCTTTTGTTTTCAAAAGGGACTGTGACTGTCTGTTTTCATTTCCTGAGGTGCTAGAAAACCCAAGGGACATACATGCATACAAATATGCATTGACCCTTTACTAACCAGCATGCTCACAAGCTAACCATGGCAAGTCTTAAGAAACAACGCCACAATACAAGCTCAAATTTGAACTTGAAATATATTGGTTTAATTATTTTTACTCTGATATTTGAGCTTTGTGAGCTTTGTTTCCACATTGGCAACTGCTACTGTAGTTTGGCATTAATAGATAAAGGGCAACTTTAATGAATACTCCACTAGGTAAAGTGATATTTTCATTTTTGACGTCACCTTTCGAGGCTCAAAATGGAATTTTTAAGTATTAACTCATTGGCTGTCATTGACGTCCAACTGGATTGGACGTCTATTGCTGTAAATGGCAATGATATTCAAGATTTTATCTCATTTAAGGCTAAATATGCCCAATCCAATCCTTCTGACAGGCACAATGCAAATAGATAGTGCACGTGAAACCCAGAAATGATCAACTTTGTGCGTTTAATCAAATCACTACCGTTGATTAAAACCCGTGTATTCCACACACTGACTTTGTGTGAGCCAGAGAACATCTGGGCAACATAACAACTGATCACATAAGAAATTTCACTTCCAAATGAAAGTCCTGGGCTTTTCTTCTCGAAACAGTGGAGTATTCATTTAGCACAGAATGGCACTCTATCTTTGTAATGCATAACTTTCAATGGGATCCCTCCATCCAGGTTGTTTTCCAGAACCTTCTCCCCAACACCTCTGGGATCCATTTATGAATCCTTCGATCTGACAAGGATTCCACATCATGATATCCTGGAAATCTTAATAACAAGGATTTCTGTGTCTCTTCTCCTCCCCCCCCCTCCCTGCCATTTTATTTTTTATTTTTTGCTGTTCTCATATCACCCATGGAAAATCTCCATTCCTACCTCCGGAAAGTGGCCGCATGACTTATCGTGATATGTACGAGATGCTTCGAGACATGTCCCCTCCTCTAGGTTTGGGAAAGAAATGCCCACCCCGCATCGCCTATAAGGTAGAAACCCTCCCCCACTGCCATCTTTCCTCTGCCTCGTTCAGTCACTGCTGGTTTCTTGCTTCTAGCTGTCAAACACCATCCAATTTCTGTCAGTGTGTCACATTCAGAATCTTCCGGGCTGCTGATGTATCTTGTTTTCCCGTGAGGCCCCAGAGCATTGTCATTCTTTGTCAGGGTACTTTGAAAAGAATGATTTCGGTCTATACATTGGCTTCAGGTATTTTTCACGCGGAGTAGGGAAGAAATGAGAAAAATCAGAACTGGAAATGTAACTTTAATTGCAAGATAATCTTATTGTGTTGAAGTTGGCCTTATACTTGAGAGATTTTGTATCCAAAATGTGAGTGTAGTCCTCCCCTGTGAAGTTTGCGTGGTTTTCCCACTTCCTCTCTCATTCAAAACCCATGACTTTTAGCTACCGTATTTTCCGGAATACTTATTATTTACTTTATTATAAAAAACATTTTTATTGGCTATACTTATCTGACAAACTGTTAGGTAAATAAAAGTCTGTATTTTTTTTCTCTCTGTTTTACTATTGTTACTTTAATGCATGTTTGTTCTTGGGTTCTGAAAAACAAACAAAAAATCCCTCTAAAAAATGCGACTTATCCTCCAGTGCGACTTATATATCGTTTTATTTTATTTTATTATTATTATTTTTATACCTATTCATTGGATTTTATTTGGCAGTTGCGATTTATAATCAGGTGTGACTTATAGTCCGAAAAATACGGTGCATTAATGACACAAAATCACATGTCAGTTTTAGGACAGGTCTATGACAATTTAAATCAGAGATGATTCATGTCAGAAGTCGCAATGTCATTACTTCAGAAGACTAGATTTTGGACTAGTAGCTAAGATTGTTGGCTCAGACCAGTTTCAGACTCCGTTCTTGGGTCAAAGTCACTCTCAGGACTAAAGGTTTATTTAATATGGAATTGAAATTTAACAGACAGTCGGTCTTTTATTGGGAATCAGACACTAAGACTTTTAGAATATCCCCTGTGGTTTTATTTTGGGTGTTGTTACCCATTTGTACAATAAGTTGCTTTTGTTATCTGCTACTCGTGTCCTCAATTGACGCTCTGCTGTTGTTTCTCAGAGAAAGGTGCAAGATTTTCCTCCCATACTCTGCACAAGAAATTCTTTCTCATTATTTCCCACCTCACTTTACTTTACTTTATCTTTCTCGTTGTCTATTATTTATTTTCCCCCCTGCCTCTTTCTAATGCTTCAAAGATCATGCAGATATTGCATGTCCCACCCTGCCTGCCTCAATGTCAATGTCTGTCCTATTTGAAATCTGCATGGCCAGTATAATACGACGTGTTGTCAAGTTATGGGTTTCCAATCATTACTGGTAAAAATAACAACGGTTTAGCATTTGGCAGAGTAAGCCCATATTTTACAGTCAAATATTTTGTCATTTTAGCACTTCAATGAGCTTCATAGTGATAATATTTGTATAACATTTCTTTGTTTTGTAGTCTATCAATAACTAACACAGCTCAGTTAAACAATATTGTTGTCATTACATTTAATTTGGGGAAAAATGTTTATAAAACTTCCTCTTTTTCTGCCACTCCTATTAGCGTTTGGTAAGGATGAACATGCCTATTGCAGATGACAATACAGTGCATTTCACCTCCACCTTAATGGCTCTGATCCGCACAGCCCTGGAGATCAAACTTGCATCCGGTACGAGACTAGAAGCTTCATTTTTTTGGATGTGAATGGAATATAATGATCATACTAATCATTTTACAACAACTACGACTAAAAATGACAATGTAAACTACATTTCATCCAACCATTTTCCATTCACAGGTGTTTTGGCACAGCATATATGTGACATGGACCTGAAACGAGAACTAAACAGGGTCTGGCCCAGTTTGTCACAAAAGACTATTGACCTTCTGGTGACGCCACATAAATGTAAGACCTTGATTCCAGGGGAAACAAGTAAAAGTAATAATATTAATAATCATTAAAAAACACAGTCACTGTATTGTGGCGCCATCTACTGCTAAAATCCCTTCCTTTTTTGCAGACAATGAACTGACTGTGGGCAAAGTGTATGCAGCTCACATGATCTTTGACTACTATAAACAAAATCGAGCCAAGAGACTCCAGCAGCAGAATCCTTCAGGAGGAGTTACGGTGAGAGCTGGAAATGAATCTGGCTTTCACCAAAATTAGTGATACACCTATTTTGCAACCATATTTGGATGTCTTGCAGAGTAAACTAGGGGCATTGTTTCGCCCCATCCTTCCCATCGGCCACATGAAAGAAGCCGAGCCTCCAATGGTCAGTCCCAAACAACTCCTGCCTCTCCATCCTGAATCAGAAACGGAGATGTCACCTCTTCCTCCTATCACAACTACCGCTACCACCTCCATGAACAGGGACACAGTGTGAGTGTTTGCACTCCGCAACAGAGTGTACTGTGCATGTGGTGTCAAATATATGAAGTGGGCAACTTAATAGACAACAGATTAAAGCAAAAAAAAAAAACTTACAGAAATCCCCCCTCAAAAATATATAAGTATTGACATATTTGTTCAATCTATTCATTTTTTATGTTCAGTCTTGACCAGAAGAGTTACATTAAGCATTCCCAGTCTGGAGATGTATGTGAAGTAACGCTCAGACCAAAAGGGCGGAGGAAACTAGAAAGAGGCCAATCAGAAGATGTGCAGTATTCCACAAGATCGAAGGTTTACACACATACACCTAATGGCAGAAAATAAACAAACACCAGCATGCGTAAATAATAATTAGTAAATAAAGAGCCGTCTTATTTTGTTTTTAGGAAGTGGTTGAAATGAAGCCAGTGGAGAACATCTCAGACACGGAGATGTACCCCGGCCTGGAAGGTCACGGAAGAGCAGCTTCTCTGCCTCGACTCAATGCAGAGTATTATGTAAGTGCCTTGCTATGACTATTATTTCAATGTCAAGAGATCAAAATTTGAACTTTTACATCCAACTATACATCTGAAGTAACAGGTTACTCTGATACAAGTCTTTGGAATAACTCTAGGAGACCTGTGATTAATTTCAGAACCAAAATATACTAGTGTACTATTCTAAAGGTCAAATCATGCTCTATAGGCTTTAATTCTAGATATTGCCACCATTCCACCATTTCAACTGTTAGGTTTTTCTTGATTTTTTTTAAACCAAGAAATATACGTAACTTTAAAGTGTTTCAGAGATGAGAATCAATCAATTACTATTTTCAGTGTATTAAAAAGTGTAGTGTGACTGCAAAGATTCTATGTGAAAATATATACTATAAATATATTAACTGCAATTTTTCACCAAAGAATATGGAACTTTTTTCTCCAAGACTTGGTTAGTAAACATTGTGCATTCATATTTTCTCGGTAGCAAGAAAGTGTTCCTACTGAAAATGTACTTTTTACTGTGAGATATTATCACAAATTTTCATTCCACAGATTTGCCATCTTTTCTCTAATCCAAATTGCTTGATTTTTTTTTAATGCCATTGTTACAGTTATAGGAGATTTTCTATTTGCAGAAGACATATCGAGAATGAAATTTTTTTTACATTTATTTTTGTGCCTAGCTAGTCGATATTGAGCTTTTTGTCTCCCTGCTCTCCCACGCCACCTAACATGCACTTTTCCTATGTTTATGTTGCATTTGGGCTTTTTGGAAGAAGAGGTTGGCATTTTTAGGGTAAACATACATACTTTACATAAGCCACACTACATTGAAATCATTTTTTTATCATGTTATCTCTCATGGTTGGTCAATACACTTAACACTCATGCGCATTTGTGTAATTTGTCATACTAGCAAACGAACATGCCTAATTTGATAAGAAACTGTGGCAGAAATGAAAGAATATAGATAATTATATAGAATTTTCAATGACTTAACAAAAAAAAAATCTCTTCTAAGATGGTGCCAACCTTTAATTTCCTCCGTCTGGCCGCCTCTGCCTTTTCGCTTTTTTCCCCTAATTTGAATGCTCATTGCTAATATTTTGCCCAACTCCCTTTTGTGTGTGCTGTCTGATAGCGGAGCCACCCTCGCCACGCCCCTGGGACCCACCTGGCAGTATGTACCACCTGTTGTGCCACCTCTCTCTTCCTCTCCTTTCTCCTGTAATGTCCGTCTTTGTGTCCGTAAGCTTCTGTCATCCCAAGTGACGCGGCTAATTGCAGCATTATGGCTCAGGTTACGTCAAGAAAATATTAATCTTCGGTCCTTTGTGCTGGTTTTCAGCACCGTTCGATACTAGGTGTGTGGTAGTGTGTGTGTGAAAATAGTAGCATGTAGTTTTCTGTAAATCTTTTGTGTATTTGTGTGCGACTGAACCAAAGTGGGGGCAGTGACCCTGTTTTCCTGCTTTGCAATTACAATATCCTCTCATTTATTGCTCAGAAAACAGGCAAAAGTTGCTCTTTCTATTAATCATGTTTTTCTGCAACATAAAACAAAGTCATTGAAGTTCACCCTGAATCATTGCAGTATCATTTTAAGACAACATAGGTAATATTATTTCTTAATCGTATTCTCTGTGTTGTACTATTGTCTTCCGTGAGTGTCTGTACTGGTTGTCCACTGGAATAGGAGCACACAAAAAATATAGTAATATGAATATACTAATATTGAATGGAATATTCAATCTTTGATTAAAAATTTTACTTAAAAATATATAAAATGTTAAGAATTTGTGATCAGTATTCCTCATTTTGGAGTCGAAATACAGAACGGTTTCTGTCTGTATATCGAACTAAATTTTAAATATATTTTATCATATTTTATCATTACAAATCTTCTTTGTGCAAGTTGTAAAAAGCATGTGCACAATTCGTTCAGTCAGAACCACTTTTGGTATTTTAAAATGTTTTAAATGACCAGTACCATATTTTCAAGCCACTGGCTAATCAAAGAAGATTGAAACATATTGTTAAATTTATATCAAACTAGTATCGAGGGGAATAAAAAAAAGGGATACGCCACCGTTCCACATTGCGCTAAATTGTTTCTTTATCGTTTCCCTTTGCAGCCAATCGTTGACCTCAGTCCCATAAGACGTTCAGCTTCTTCGCTGACCCCCCCACAGCACAACCAGGAAGTTGTTCTTCAGGAATACAACCTGATACGACCGACCCAGCATCAATCATCAGCAGGGTCCGGACCGGTCCAAGGCCAGGACCGAGTCCATCACCACCATCACCACCATCGCTGCCACCGACGCAGGGACAAGGACAAGGACAAAGACAAAAAACAGAAGTCCCTCGACAGAGCAACTTCAGTGCAACAGCCCAGTACTGTTGGTAAGTACAAAATTATTATTTATACTATTTATACGTTTGACCTTTGACCCTTTCTATTCTTATCAAATAAACTACCCTCTAAATTTGGTTAAAAAGGCCAATTTATCATCAGGGTTTTCGCAAAATACCTTTTCTGACCTTTTTGACCTTTCACCTCAGCACCCAAATAGCCTAATTTGCACTTTTTCATGAATTCCTCTCATTGTTTTAACTGACCAAAATTTACATCTCATTTTAGCCTATTTTTCCTCTTTTACCATAATGTCTGCTTTTTCTCTCTTACACATATTGTGTGGTCTGTTCTGCACTTGCTGAGTAAGTTTATAGTTTTGTCAAATTTGGAGTACATTGTGGTTCTCAGCGCGGCTGTCCTGAGGGACGCCGGCGTGGATGTTAACATCGTCAACAAACACCAGACAGCAAAAGTCAAAAGCCACATTTTTTTTACATGCTATTGTATATGTCTTCTCTCCCCAAATCTCTACTTTACAGTACGTACATGCATACATTTGGAAAACAATTTGAGAAACCAATTCATTCGTAACTCAGGCCAAATAAGTTAAGAATATTCCTCTGTCCATTTAAACAATAAATGTATGTCTTGAAAACTGTATTTTACACCAATATAGTTTGATTACTATGTGCTATGGTCTCGATTTGTTGACTTTGAATAGTCTAGTTGTAGTTCTGTTTGCCTTCTGTGCATAACACTACTGGTTTTGTCTTTATAAATAGGCATGTGCATTTATCAGGTTTGGGAAGACATAAAACAGAGGCTCTTTTATGCACTATATGAAGTTGACTTGGGGAGGATGTTGAGCCTGATAAAGAAGGTGTCATTCTGTCATCACGGCTCGTCATTGGTATGTGGGGAGAGACTTTTGAGTCCACCTCCAAATAACCCTAAACTGGGTGATGCTCATATACGCATATACACAGATTTGCAATTTTTTGCATAGCATTGGCACATTTGTGCACGTAGAATAGTAAGACATCAGCAAAGGTTGTGAAGACATCTGGTTTGTTTCTCCACATCATCGTTCCTGGGCATAACCTTGGAAAAGGAGAATGTTTTAGCGCTCATCTAAGGAACATGTTTTACAGCAAGGTCAGAATTACTACATGAAGTCAACAGTCTTCCTATAAGAATTTGAAGTTAGGTAGATGGTCCGAAAATCTGGATTGAGTGTAGGCTTTTGTCTTTTCCAATCGTATGCTTTACTGTCAGTTT
The DNA here is from genome assembly GCF_051989625.1 of Stigmatopora argus. Lineage (NCBI taxonomy): Eukaryota > Metazoa > Chordata > Actinopteri > Syngnathiformes > Syngnathidae > Stigmatopora > Stigmatopora argus. The sequence continues at coordinate 4,034,150 of NC_135402.1, forward strand.
TGTTCGTTTAGTACAGGAATACACATCTGAGGCGCTTCCCAGGAAGGTTCCATCTTTAAACCAATAAAAACCCATTGAGGATAATTAGCTTTATTTCAATTACTGGATTTTCTGACCTATAAATCACATGTTTTCTTTTATAGTTTGTCTGGACCTTCGACTGAAATGCGACTTATGTCTGATTTTTTTTCACTCTGACTGCCAACATCTTATATTACTTTTTAAGCTGTATTTATCCCCCAAAATGTATTATGTGACATTAACAGGTGACTATTTTATGGCGTAGACAGTTCGAATCAATCAAGGGCAAAGGAGTGATCATATAAAAAGCATTTGAACTATGAGGATAAAGTTATGAAGAAATTAGAACGTTTTTTTTGCTTTAGAGATTTACGTCATAGTATAGTGAGAATAAAACAAATTGGAGTTCATTGTCGAAAACTAGGATTAATCGACGAGCAAGAAGAAAAAGGTTAGAAGAATTTTGTAATTTTTCTTCTCATAGATTCATCCACAGACCCCTCGGCTGAAGGTTTGTCTCGGGAACGAGCGAGGGAGCGCGAGCGAAGTCGTCCGCAGGAAAGAAGGCATCATTCCTCTGCTGGGGAAAAGCAACGCTACTACTCCTGCGAGCGTTACGGCTCCAGGGAGACGAGCCACGCCAAGTCCGCCGGCCCGAGCCGATCTACATCTCCGGGGGAGGAACAAGACACCTCCGTACTTAAACAAGTGAGTTATACTTGCTTCCCAATCAATCTGCTTTTTTTTCCTAAACCATCAATTTTAGGTACTCGGTCGTTTGGTCGCCGGTCTTTTGGTCGCCCAGAAAGTTATTGATAATTACCATTTAAATCGTTGCTCAAATTCCCTAAACACAAACTGCGAATTACTATTTAGTCATACTTAATGCCCTGGTAATTATTAGGCTAAAGAAAAGCTCCAAATTTCGCGTACTTTTATTGTGTTTTGTTGGAGAACTTGCTAAGACCCTGACTGACGTAGCTTCTTAAAGGGACAACACATGTACATACAAACTCTTATATACTCACACGTCCGCTCAGTGAAACTGCTCAGGGCCATTGCTGGCTTTTATTGCTGCACAGACAGTGTTGTTTTACCGTGTTTTGTTGCCGGTCTTTTGGTTGCCCGTTGTTTGGGTCCGGGCGACCAAAAGACCGGCGACCAAAAGACCGGCGACCAAAAGACCGGCGACCAAAAGACCGGCGACCAAAAGACCGGCGACCAAAAGACCGGCGACCAAAAGACCGGCGACCAAAAGACCGGCGACCAAAAGACCGGCGACCAAAAGACGGCGACCAAAAGACCGGTGACCAAAAGACGGCGACCAAAAGACCGGCGACCAATCGACCGCACACGCAATTTTACATAAAGCCACAGTATGAAACAAGCCCCAAAATGGAAGTTCTGTAGCAGACCCAATTTCATACTTCGTAAGAAAGTATCAAATAATGTTGTTTTTTCCTTTTCAGCATAGTAGCACAGGCGGTAAAGCCGTCCCTTCTGGTTCGAGCACGCCAGTCCGCGGTCGCCGACAGCTCCCCCAAACGCCCCTCACTCCACGTCCCGCCGTGGCCTACAAGACTGCAAACTCCTCCCCCCTCTCTTCCGCGGCCAGCACCACCATAGCCGGACAACACAGTCGCGTCAGCCGCGGCTGTTCAGAACACGAGCACTTGCGCGGGGACAGCGACCGCGCCCCCATACCGGTCACCTGCCTCGGTTCTGACCCAAATCTAGACCGGCAACTGCCAGGAAGTTCTCAACAAGCCCTTATCGAAGAGGCAGAGGACTTCCAGGATGCTGTGAGCAGCCAGCTTTTGCCACACAGAGCAGCGGCCGCCACCTCCTCCTCAACATCCTCATCTTCCCACAATCCCACCGCCGCCGCCGCCGCCGCGCCCGTCCCGGCGGCGGGGCGTGCCGATGTGGTACCCAATGGCTACCACTTTGCTTTTGGGGTAAACTCGGCGTCAAGCGGCAGAAGTACGGCAAGCCTCAGGGAGAGAGAGGATGAGGACTGGTGCTAACAAAAAATGGGAAAATTTGGGAGGTTTTTGTTTGTCATTCAGTGATGAAGAAGAAGCAGCTTGCCTGTGTTGCTCATGTCAGCTCGCGTGAGCTGGTCAAAAAGGGAAAGTGGACGAGTAGCCAGTTGAAAAGTGCTATCAACGGGGGCCATGGCCGCATTCTCGTGAGACTTTCCTTCCTATACAATTGTTGAAGGAAACAGAATGCCGACTTTTTCCAACCCTGTTTCTACCCCAAGTTTGGAGACCCCTTCAGTATTTCTTGCCTTGGCCAGTGGTGTTGAAGACTAAAAGCCAAAATCTTAAAGAGCTATGTTTTCGACTCGATCTTGATCTACCTGGATGCTTTATTCCGTCAGCGATTTCCACCTTGCTAGCGCCAATACGGACCGATCAAGATGATTTTTGTCGTCCGTCTCGGAACTTTTCGGATGAACGCGAAGATCATAAAGTGTCGCTTTATGGCAAAAGAAGCCAACACACACACACATGCCATTTTCATGGCCAAGAATTGTTCCATTACGGGAGGGGGGGCGTGACTGAGACAACAATTTTACAACAACATGTGGCCGAATACTAAGTGCCTCATTTTACAAGATGTGAGCTGGAGTTTGGCTTGTGGAGTGGGTGGTCTGTGTTGAACACGCAGTCGAGCATGTAAGCGTGTACACAGCTGAGAAAAAGTGGACAACGTGAAAGATGTTTGAATCTGTCGTACTGGTATACATGAAAATTAAAAAAAAAAAAAAATCCAGAAGAACTAGGATCAATTTTGATATACCGACCAAGTCTTGTGGCTGAATTCAAATTAAAAATCCAAAGTCAGCAATGTAGTGCATGCCGAGATCTTGAACATGTAAAAAAAAAAGTGTCAGTACTTTATTTAAGGCTGTTTTCATCAGATACACTGCCAACCCATTGAAACAATATAAGGAGAAAAGTGCCATTTTTTACAAATTGTCAACATGTCATTCAAACGGAACTAATTTATATTCAAGGGTCCACTAAACTGTTTTTTTGTATGGTGTCGGTCCTAACTTTAATTTGATTTATTGCTATTTATTTTTTCATCATACCCACAGGATGAGTAAAACAAAGGAATACATGACATTTTCACACAATGAATGCAACTAAACAATTAATCTTTTCAGCCATAGAATATGTGACTTAAGAAATGAGCATTTTGAACCACTGATTAAACAAATATACTTAACACAACTCATCAAATTGCAGCTTTTCAAGGATTGACTTTAATGTTTTCATACAAACCCCAAATGTAAATCAATTCTTTCTCTATGGAGTTCTCTGCAAGTACTTCTTACAATCTAAAAATGTTCATTTAATGAAGAAAATGGGTGTTTAAAACTAGGATGTAGCCATCCTTCACTCCCATTCTCAAATATAGCATCCAAACTAATGACTCGGTATTTTGTGAATGATTTATTTTTTATCTTTTGTGTTTGTTTGGAGAGCCATCAAGTTGTGATTGTCTTGTTGAATGTTAAGTATTGTTTGTATGTGAATGAAGATCGGGAACCAGTGTCTTAGTCGAATTTCAAACAGGAGATATTTTCCAAATTCTTAAAAAACAACAACAAAAAATGAACAAAAGAAAGGAAACTGTCAACGTGTGTGCGTGAATTTGTTGCATGCCTTCTTTGCAACAACTATTGTTCATCTTTAACTTGTCATTCTGCGTATATAAAAAAATTGGATCTTTGTTTCATTGTATTTGTTGTCCCACTATGAAATACTATACCGTATGTTGTCAAGAATTCTCAGGGCAAATAAGGCACTTCAACACAAATTAGTCACAATGAAAGCCCATTTTAAGAGAAAAATAGGAATTTATTAGTAAAATTGAGCTGTTTGATGATTGCCCACACCCAAAATGTTCTTTGTTTATACATTTGAAAGCTACAGTATGGAGCAAGACCAAACTAGATGATGAAAAATGGATGTGTTTATACTGAGACATCATATGAAAATGTTTTTTAGGGGTGTAATATCACATTTTACTCCTTATGTCCTCATCCCAGCATCAGAAATCAATCTTATACATTGACATTTATCATTGCCAACTGTGTTGGAAGTTTTGCTGAGTCAAAATTGCTGGTTTATAATTTTTTTTTTTTACAAAGATTGATTTTCATCCAGTTAGGTTGTGTATGATTTGTGCTTCAAAAATAGGTCAACCTCCAATATGAAGCGCGTGCCAAATAATCATTTCCTCCAGCTTTCCCATTGGACATTAACTGTTTGCATGTTATTTAAAAAAAAATGTGCATGTGCAAAAATGACTTAAAAAAAAGACATTGTTTGACTTCAATACGTCCATAACGTTGATAATTTGCCTGGTGTATTTCTGACGCTTTACACGACCGGAGTGTAAACTAAATGAACTTGAATACCATTGTCACAAAGTTTCCACAAATCCCCACCCTCCCAAAAAAGTGGAAATCTTTTTGCAGAGTGGTTTTAAAGTGTCTCAATCCTTTGCTGCCTGATCTGTTACTTGGCTGTCTCCTGCACAGACAGTCAAACTGTACCAATTTTGTATGAGTATAAATCCTTGAATAAACAATGATTATGAAATATCTGACTTCAAATCCTGAAGTCCCATCAGTGCCAGTAAAGTTTTTGTTGTTGCATTTTTTAAAACAAATGTCTACTTTTAGGTCATTAAAAAAGCGACATATTTGCCATTATTATCATATATTTTATTACTATTAGTCTATTTATTTTGATTATTTATTGAAATGATCAAGAAATGTATGAATACAAGTAGTAATGTAAAGACATTTCAACTTTATTGTAACAAACATTTGGGATTTCTGAATGAACCTGTAGTAAAACTGGCAAAGAAAAGCAGAGCTGCGATTGGTCATTTAGAAGCAAGTAGGCGGGTCATGTTGTTGGTTTGCCTTCCTTGATTGGATCACATGCGTGCTGTCTTGCAGGTGTAGATGACCGGTCACTTCATTGTCAACCACTGATTAACAAACATTTTCTCCATCGGACGCTAGGAAACGTCTTTTACGAAGGAGATGATGTGTCGGTGGTGTCCGTGGACACTTTGCATCCTTCATTTTGTGACTATGTGCACATCGGCTACCCATCAACATGATTATGAAGGAGAGTCCGGCTCCGGGATGCTTCAAAACGGTAAGCCTCATCGCACGATCGACTTTTACAGGCATTGCATTTAACTCACTGACAACCACGAGGTCCAATTCATTTTATTTTCTTATTTTTCTGCACTGATCTTCATTCGCTGCAAGCATCCCCCACTCAAAGTGAATTGGGCGTCTATTGCTGTCAATGGTAGCCATTGAGTTTGAGCCATTCATTTCAATTGACATTGATACACATTCAATCAGTTCCAGGCTTGATGACTATCATCGACTATTGACGTGTTTAGGTGCAAAATCTATTTTGACAAAACTGATTGCAGATGGAAATTTCTTCAAACTTTTTCTCATTATACTATTCATATATATTTTTATTTGTTAAGAGGGGCTGAGTGGTTAGGGCATCGGCCTCATAGTTCTGAGGTCGAGGGTTCGATCCCAGGTTGGTCCACACTGTGTGGAGCTTGCATGTTGTCCCTTGGCTTGTGTGGGTTTTCACTGGGTGCTCTGGTTTCCTCCCACAAATCCAAAAAATATGCGGTGGACACTCTAAATTACCCCCAAGTATGAGTTTGATTGTCCGTCTGCTTATGCCCTGTGATTGGCTGGCCCCCGATTCAGTATATATGTCCCCTGCTTGGTGCCCAAAGTCAGCTGGGATAGACTCCGGCACCTCCCGTGAGCCTTGTGAGGATAAGCAGTACTCAAAATGAATGAATGCATATTAAGAGGTCTGCAAAGTAATTATCACAATACACTGTATACACCGTATAATCATTTATTTTGCATACTTTTCTAAATATGGCCGCAAGACATGCATGTTAGTGTCTCTTATAAATATACATACGATGCATCTTATTTTGCATCAATGACCATGAGACAAGGTTAAATTGAGTTGCCTTTTTGGGGGGGATTCTAATTATGCACACAATTTTTATGTAGAAACAGAAAAACTGTGGTCCAATGCAATCTATATGCATAAGATCTCACGGAAGGATTTCCATGTGCCATCTCGACTGAATTTTAACACCACGTCCCAGCGGCTTTACTCTCTCATCCGTGTTTGTTTTCTCAGAATTGTTGATAGAGTGACAGAAGAGCACATGCTGTTGGGTTTACATTTTGTTGAACTTGTATAATCCTTTCATGACCTGCTGAAATTGATCTGCGGTTGGCACCGTGCCAGGCGCCTAAGTGAGTCACGTCTGAATTCCACAGCAGCGCCTTGTTTATTTGGAGACTCGGAACTGTTATGTTCTCCATTGGACATTAACAATTTTCGGTGTAACTACAACCTGATGGTTATGTAATGTGGAGTAATGTGCTTGTTAATGGACTCTGATGACCAGATATACCTTGTTTTGTCAATGCAAATCAGTAAAATTCCTGAATTTACTTGGGCAATTTTAAGAAAATGGCAGGAGAATGCGATAATAAAATAATAAAATTAATCCAAGCTTCTTTAGAGGGCATTCAAAATTTTAGTGAGTATTTCTGAGTTTTTCTTGTGAAAAAGGATATGAAATATGATTCCCAGCCAGTGAAGTATCGTAAGCATTGCAGTGTTGAAAAAATATGCAATTTGGCTTAAAATTAAACTGCACGACAATCAACAAAATCATAACTCTTCTTCTTATCTTTCATTCTTTCTGTATTGAGTCCAAAGTTTCGGAAGCCTCTGGAAAGGATCAACAAATCTGGCAGTGTTTCAAAAGGATACAATTCTCACAATATGAAAAATTCATATGCTTTTTCTTCACTTCACATTTTTCTCAGATATGAAAAGCCCTAATGGGACAGTTTAAGATTAGTGAATATAATCTACACTTTATCAATTTACTATATTGGAAATTGAGCCAATGACAACAAGTTTGTCATTTTTGGCGAACCGCAGGATGAGATAAGTTTTAATGGTCTGCCAAAAAATATTAGACAAGTTGGGTCATTTTTATAGTGTATATAAATAGTCATTATATGCCTGTTGAGACAACAGATTTTTGGGATTGTTTTCCCATGAATAATCTAACCTTAATTGTTAAAAATGCACACACTTTATTACCGTGAACACAAATACATTTGGACAATTTTTGAAAAGGGAACATTTTGACTGAAAGGCCGAAAGCCAAGTGAAACCCTATCAAAAGCGACGCGCAATTCCCCGTAAGCTTGTTGTGATTATGATGTCATTGCCAGTATAATGCCAGCTGCATGAGCGGCCATCTGCAACCAACAAAATGATGGAATGGTGGTTCTTGTTTTGTAGAGCCGTGATCTGAAGCCCATTAAATGATAGTAATATACTTCTAGTATGTGGTATAGTTTAACCGTGGGGTGTCAAATGTATGGCGTGTGGGTCAGAAGTGGCCCGCTTGGGACTCTGATATGGCCCGTGGGCTTCTTCTGACTGACAGGCAATTTGAAGCTCATTTATACTGTACATAAATCAAACTATTGATGCCTTTTTTTTTACTCCGGTGCTGTGAAACCAGAATTTTGTGAGTTGTGTGATGGGCAAAGAGTTCACAAAGATCCTTAAAATACCGTAAAACTAACAGAAAGTAGCCTAAAAATGCCCACAATTCACTAGAAAGTGACAAATGAGGAGGAAATTGATGCAAAATTTACAGGAGGTGAACTGTAAGTACCCTACAATGGCAAGGAAGTGATGCAATGTGAATTCATTGCATGCCATTGACAGCAATAGATGTCCAATTCACTTAAAGTGGCCCTGGCATGTTATTTAACTTCCCATTGATCATTTTCAAACTATACAATGTTCATAAAAGTTATTCTGTTATTCTGTATTCTCCTTGGCTTTGTAGTTCAGTTTTTTTTCTTTTCTTAATCTAACATTCATTCCCAAAAACATCTATTTGACCTCATGTCATTAGAGGCAATTTTAGGTTAAGATGGCAGCAAAAGCCTTTAAACAAAAAAGGTTCTTGTATTCCTTCTCTGATTTGCTCCTCATCCCGTGCTTTGAAATTTCCTGGTAAGATGGTAGGTGGAATTTTTTTTATTGTGACCCAAAAGATGTCCTTTCAATGCCATTCCTCTGGGCCGTTAGACTGTGACCGCAGAGAGCGCTCTATGTTGAAGGCATATGTCTGGCAAAGTTGTCTGCATGTAAAAAATCAATAGCTGACAGATTTGGATTCACTTACGAGTCCAAATGGTGGACTTCTCCAGAGGTCAGGAATTGTTAAAACTGTTTCCATATTTAGCAGGCAAATCTTCATGTGCTGCTTTTGTAATACTGACTGACTCGCTTCTAATGCAGAAAATGACAATTCTATATACGTAAAACCCCCACTGTTAAGATCATAACAGTCGCCTTGACGACTACTGAATCGTTTTAGTTTTATACTTTTTTTGAAGAAAAAAAATGAACACAGTATTTAATCTCAATTTTCCAATCTCGCAAAGTACAGGAAATAAAATAAAATAAACTGGAAATGAAAAACAATGCAAAACAATGTATTGTATTTAGTTCTGAAAACAACAAAAGGCAAATCAAAATACAAGAATATAAAACAATTATATTGCAAAAACAGACAAAAAGTGAAAGAATTGGAATCATCCATGTTATATAACTTGTGTCAAAAAGGCTGCTTAATTACGAAATGTTTTTCGGTGATGCCTTGCTGCATTGGAACAAATCATTAGAATAGAACATGTTATGCTAATATAAATGATTCCCTTCATTACTCCATCTTTGATCCCCATTAAATGACCTCTGAGCAGGGTATTTGATATTTTCTAACCAAGACATAAAACTTTGCGGGCTTCCACGGCAGCAGAGAAACGTTAAAAAAACGGAACAGGATCAAATTTGGCAACAGGAAAACGTTAAAAATCTGAACAGGATCAAATTTGTCAGCGCTCTCTTTGCTTCTAAAGTCAATGGGTCCATAAGTGCTTTTCCGCTTCCCAGTAATGGCATCAGTAAGTGGTCTGTTCACTGCGTGTTAAGCCCGACAGTATGTCGTAATTGCCCGCAAATGAAGGAGCTGCTTTCCGCATATGTTTGCCACCTGGATCTCACGACTCGTGACAGACAGCAGATTGCTCTCACACCATCACTTCATTTCAATGCGTCGTTGAACGTGAACTATATTTCAACTTCAAACTTCATTTTTATTCCTTTCATATTTTTACTTCATTAGGAAACAAGCTGAATGGTTTCTGAGACACGCTAATGAGCACGACTAAGCATATTTTTAGAGCCAAGTTCATAAAATGCTGTGGAAGTACTCTTGTTAGAACCCATTTTTATGGACCAACTGTGTGTGTATGTGTCTTCAGAGGAGGTGAATATTCTTCAGGGCTTTTCCATTCACTTGCCCAACAGTGCAAACACCACTTGGACGGTAGAAGATGACCCGTGTCCAGTCCTTCAGGTGGGACAGTACTCCATCTTGGCTCTCCCTCTCACGTGGCTGTTCAATGAAGGGTATGCTTCTATCTTTAGGCTGGTGTCTTTTTAATCCATTAATATTGTTTCCCACACACAAATCGCCTTAACATTTGTGACTGGAGTTTGTTCATCATGAGAAACACAGCAGTAAATAACTAAAACGTGAATACATGGTAACAAGAAATACTGTATATTCAGGATGTCAAATAAATTTTGGTCTACAGACCACATTCATTGCAATTTTAGTTAATGTGGGCCATTTTGGGTTTTAATAATCGTGATCATTTTTTCCAATCGGCAAAAAAAAATGTAATTAAAGTGAGAGCGATTCCAACAATGCTACTGTAACTTAAATAAAAGAGTTCAGATCTAAAAACTAGTAGGACATTTACACAAATTGCCACCACCCTACGAAGATTTTGAACATTTAAAATTTTAGAATGGAAGTGCGTCATCCATAGGAATATGTTATTGGACAGGATCCTTGGCAATGATGGTAAATGTTTTGTATTTAGGTTTGCGGACCAATTCAGTCTCCTGGTGCAATTCAAGAGCTTTCAAAGAGTTGAAAGCAGCATCTTCACCATCCTGAGCCCCGACAGCCATATCATGCTGCAGCTCCGGATCAGTGCGTTCACAATTATCCTCACCGGAGCACAACAACGTCACTACGAGTGAGTCTGCATCCAAATGTCACGTTAATTTGTGTTGCATGTTTCAACCAAACTATGAATGTGAATGTCACCTATTTGAATTTTTCAAAAATATGCACTCTCATCCTTAGATTTCCTGTGAGAAATCTGACTGATGGACAGTGGCATCATTTAGCAATCAGCGTGTCTGGTCGGCGTGTGGCGATATTTGTGGACTGCGCTCTGCTTGAGAGTGTGGACTGGGTCAACCAAGGGCTTGGGATCACAACCGATGGACTCTTCATCATTGGGGGCATTGTTGAAGGTTTTGAGACTCCATTTGAAGTAAGTCAGTTGATTTTTCAGCACCAGTCTTTATAAAAAGAACCTTCTAAATGGGCTGATTGGCATTTGCTGGGAGTCAACACTGTTCAGTCAATGTAAAATTCATTTGAATTGACAGTAATAACAAATGTGCTCACATCAGTCATTAAATAAGCTTCATAACAATTCAGATGGCAAATGCAATGCACAATATGATGTCAAAGTTCAAACTGGATATCCAGAAGGTGACACTGTTGCCACACAGGAAGGAACTTCCAGGAAGATATTTGTGGCCCTGTCCAAACCCATTCCTTATTTATTTGATGAATTGACTCACAGCTGCAATGCTAAGAAACCACTTGTTTGTTTTGGCAAAATATGTACCAGAATATCTAACACAACTTCTAATTTGAACTACTACTATTGGTGTTATTTCAAAACATGGAATTAGTATTAAAATGCCAAATATAGCACGACTGTTGCATAAATAAAACTCAAATTAAGACTGAAATTTTCAAATTTAGTGACTGAATGAGATCATTGTTTTGAAGTTTTATTTGTGGGAAGCATTGTTGGCCTCAAACAAACAACGAAACTTTAGTGTGGTTGTTTGTAATTGCTGCAACATGTTCCTTGTTCACACACAATTTTTTTATTACAGATTCAGTCGCATTTGTTGATATAATAGATAGTCGTATAATGAGCAGGCATGCTGTGGGAACACTTTTTGGGATCTAGAAACATACTACTTGTTTGGTTTGCTTTTTATATGCCACTGGAGGCAGAAAATACTGCATTTGAAACTCCTGGAGGCAGAAAATACTGCATTTGAAACTCCTTTTGCTTATCAATGCTTATATAAGCAGCAGGCCGCCTTTCTGGCCCGATTCCTGTAAACACACACAGTCTTTTAGATCTTATCTGATGGGTAAATTACGCTTTCAATTACTACACGCATGAAATGCAGTACAACATCTGCTTGGCAGTAAGCTCCAGCTTCAATACAGATGCCTAACATTACCACAAAGTGATTTTTTAAATCTTTGTACACTGCTGACTGTTTGTTACTGTCATTGGCTGTTATTGTTCGTAGGGCCACCTGCGACAGCTCACCTTTCTGATGGACAACCCGGAGGCTGCCGGGCAACAATGCACCAACCACAACGCGCCAAGCTGCGCGGAGGCCAGTTTCAAGTCTCTACGCTCCCGACAAAACAGTGTTTTTCAAGTGAGCAAAATATATATATCCTACTACTTCACCAAGCAAACAAAAATAACAGCAGTAACTTAACTATCTGGTTTAATTTGTTTCGTTAAATATCTCCCCACACAATTTATTCATGTTGTAGTATAGTACCCATTAAAATGACTATCAATTCCATCAGTTCATTTCAACCAACCCCAAAACAAAATCATTAGAGGATTTGTATATAAATATACAACACATTAAATAACTGTTTATAAAAAAACAGCTTTCAACTAGATTGTAAATGAGGTGACGGGTTAATCAATGATAAACTAAGAAACATGGGCATGTACTCTAGTGTTGTTATTTTGTATTTGTGTTTGACTGTTCCTAACTGTTAAAAAAACACCAAAATATGTATTGGAATTGTTTCAGTGTCCCTTTTCTTAAATGAATCAAGCAGCATGTTGAAAAACAACCAAGCAACAGCTCACAGCTAAAAATAAAATAAAAATCATTAGCTGAAGTACTCATAAGTCAAGGTACCTCTGTTCAAAAATACTAAAAAGATTTTTTTAAGTTTTACCATGTACAGGATCTACGTAGCTATGTAATATACCTTTTTTTTAATTAGACTCAATCTATTTCCTTCCAGATTTTACCACTGTCTTCAAATGACCCCAACAACTTGATAGGTCATCCAGATGATGCCCTTCACAGCACTGTAAGTCAATATTCTTTTCTTTCTAATTGAAGTCTTGCAAAATAGCTGATTTACTCCAAATTCACCCTGGATCGACTTTAAAATAAAAACTTTGAAAACAAATATAAGTTGCCTGACTCCACAGCCGCTCTGTGGTCGCAACCGATAATGTGGCAAGCTGACCTTCATGTCACCGGGGCGATTTTTTCCAGCCGTTTCTAGCCAGGAGGGTCGTACCATTTTTCTAATTTCGGTGGTTTTGCACTTTCATCAGCTACGCTCAATAAACCCAATGAGCCAATGTGTCTCATTAATGCAATACGGAGCCTCCAGCCATTGGGGTTAAATCATCCACATAAATGCATGTTAGTGGCTCACTTTGTGCCACTGTGAAAGAGTAGACAAACAAAAACATTTGTCAAAATTTAAAACGGCTATAAGCGCAATGAAATTATTTACAGGCATAAATGCAAAGGAAACTATGGTAAAAAGATGCATTTGCATTAAAAAGCAATAGACTGCTGCACCCTCATTGCAGGAAGGAGCGCTTCCGCAGATCCTTCCTCCCATCAGCTGTCAGGCTCTTTAACAAAACAAATGGCAGAGTGTTAAGACCTACCGTATGCATGCATGTACATCTGTGTATGCATGTATATATGTGCTTATATATATATGTATGTGTATGTATGTACACATGTGTATGCATGTATATATGTGCTTATATATATATGTATGTGTATGTATGTACACATATGTGTATGCATGTATATATGTGCTTATATATATGTATGTGTATGTATGTACACATATGTGTATATGTGTGTATATATATGTGTATATATGTATATGTATATATATATGTGTATATATATGTATATGTGTATATATATATGTATATGTATATATATGTATATATGTATGTATGTATATTTATATATATATATATATATATATATATATATTTATATATATATATATTTATATATATATATATATATATATATTTATATATATATTTCAGCAACACACTTAATTATTTATATATTTATTGATGTATTTATTCATTAACTTACTTATTACCTATCTATTTATGTCTAAAATGCCTTTCCTATTGCTACTGTGACAACGAAAATCCTGAATACAGGATGAATATAGTTATCCAATCCAATCCAAAAATAGCCCTGTACAAGGGGTTATAATGTCATACATGTTCATTTATTGTATAGTACAATGTAGACATTTTTTCTTAACACAGCGGAGTAGTCAAAATTGACAAATGACTATTTCAAATCATGTTAAATTTTAACTCATCAATCTGCAGCAAAGGAAAGGGAGTGGGATGCTTCTCATTAAATCCTTACCGTTTTGACCTATAGAGGGGCGGGCAGTCATCCAGTCGCTGCACACTGGGGGGAAAATGCAACTATTATATATATTTATATTTAAAAAAAACATTTTCTCATCGTGCTCCTGTTCTGCTCTTTTAGTCAGTGATGTGTAACATTGCTGACACGAGGCCAAATTCTTGGCTTTTCCTGACGTTGATGCTTATTGCGTTTGGAGCCAGCAGCTCCTTAAAACAGGTGCTGTCTGTTGGGATGCGAGGCTTGAGGATTTAATTCAGACTCCTAAAGTGCCTACTCAGAAGTTAACACCTCTAGCAGTGGTGATCTCTAGCAGGGAGGAGGCCTAATCCAGTGTATGAGGGGGATTAGATATACATGGGTTGTTTGGGATTTTCTTGAGGTAGTTTAGATTGATTTCTACTTTGGAGTTAGCCCTTGCCTGCGTGATCAGAAGTTAATCATTCAGGCATCTGCCTACGTTTGCATGCAAACTAGATGATTTTATCATTTTGTGAAGAAACTACAATATACTGGCATTGCTATCATGTGTGTTCGACCACTGTGATATATTGCCAAAACATACTTTAAGATACTAATTGTTTCACCAGCAAGTGTAATGGTCACTCTCATTGTTGTTTCCTTTTCCTGATTTGGTGTTCCTCGGTAGTTCTTTTAATTTAAGTGGCCATTTTGCCTGAGGAGGCAACTTGAAAAGGTCATAGTCATATGGACCTTAAGTCAACATAGTAGAGGTCAGGGGTGAACTCTGAGTATTGTACAGGTAGCGTCATGTTTGTGGCGAATATGCACTCTTGACCCTGACTTGCAGTTCCATACACCAATCAAAATCTGAGAATACAGTACTACGTGCTCGTTATTGTGAAGTTACTCAAAATTATGCAAAAAAATGGTCTCACAATAAATCAGTCTCTTCTGGAACGAAAAGGGTTTTCCATCCATTGCAACTCGGCGTACCATCAAAATGATTTAATTTTGCTGTTGATATTGTGCTTCTGAAAATACACATTGTTTTACATTAAGAATTTACAATTGTTAAAGAAAGACATTACTTCACCGCATGTTGCATCTGCCTTTTAAAAGGTAAATGAGGAGTTTTATTGTATGTGTCAGACAGCTCTGGAAGCCATTAAGTTTAGAGCTTGAGGAAGATACTGTGCGGGGAAGTTGTTGATAATTCAACGGAAAGCATGGATTTGTCTTGCTGTCTGCCTTGCCAATGCCAAAACATCCCCCGGATGAGCGTTTCACCTTCCTTTGTTATGGCTCATTTAGACAGGAACCCAACCAGGACGCCTCTTTTTAACCAAGCAGGCTTTTTTGTTCTCGGCATTATCACTGATTTTTCGACAATTTTGACATTTCCAATGGCAAAACATTGAATTTTTTCCAAATGTATGCAAAAAATGACATAAACCTCAAAACTACAAATGACCCAGAAATAATAATAATAATATCAATGCCCAAAATCAACAATCAAGTAGTACTCTAAAATTTACAAGTGATGCCAAGTTAACTCATTGCTATTGATACCAATTCGTTTTTACTGGGCGCTAAACGTCCAGTTCATTTTGACTATTCAAAATTGATTGGATGTCTAGCAGCATTAGTGGAAGCCAATAGGTTAATAAGTTAGTGACACGAAATGGCCCAAAATGAATCAGAAGTGACCGAAATCTTCAGGAATTAAGAGCAAAGCATCCCCTTGCATTTTTTCTGGTACTTTTTTTTATTGGTTCAGTTTAGTTTATCATTCCATGGTCTGTAGATATATGATGAATATATATCCCTCATGTGGTTTATTGTTGCAATCTGCAGGATTTCCTTGCCTTTTTATCTGATTTCTGAGATTGCTTTGTCAACATATATATCAGTCTCTTTAGTGAGGTGTTGGTTGATTTAAGTGTGGCGTAATTATAACAAGATGCAAGTTGTTTTTCTACATTCATTTTATTAATGAATCATAAATTGTTCCAGATGTGGGAATACCATTGTTTGGATTTCTAGTTCCAGTGTTCCCTTGGGTTCTTAACCCCTTCACTTCCATAGCCATCAAACCCATTTCAATTGGGATGAGCATCTTTATTAAATATCTATCACTGTAAATGTCATATAATGAGTAAAAATGAGTGGCTTTTTTTGGTATGTTATTTTTCTTGTTTTGTAAAAATGACAATGTCTCAACAGCAAATATTGTTTTATTGTGATGAGATGTTGTGAAAACATGCTAAATTTGAACTTGGATTACAAATGATGTTCTTTGTAAGCGTATTGTGTTTAGGAAGGTTGGTAGTGGATACCAGTGAAGAGGGGTGTGCACCTTGTGTGGGTGTGTTAGTTGAGTTTTGGATCAGCTCTCGTGCATGTTACTATGAATGGAGCACAGCTGAACTGCAAACAGATCTACTGTGTCTCCTCTGCAGTCATGTTCTGTCATCTGGGATGGTGTCTGCTGCTGGGATTCTTGCTATTGGATTTAAATGGGCGCTTTGCGCAGGGTCAAAGACGACGAAAACAACAGGTACAAGCTTGGCTGCTTACAATTAATGTGATGGTTCATTTCCCCTCTTAATTGAAAGAGTAGGAGGTCAACTTTGAGCAGTGTTTTTTTTAATAGGATTTTATATTTGTGTTCATGTGTACTCCTTTTGGACTAATTAACACATTTTAAATGGGGTCTATTGAGTACAAAATTCCTTTATGGAGTCAATAACTATTGTAATGGGGAAAAACCCAATTAATTTTCAGTACTTTATTCAGTACTACAGTATTTTCAATAATTTTCACTTTTCAAATGTCAAATTAAATTTTCAGTATTACTTTATCTCTGTTATTCTATTTATCTAAAGTCAAATGTGACTTTTAACATCATTTAATGGGAATTCAATTCAAGTAAATGCCGATCTGTTGATATTGGTCTTCTACTTCATCTGGTGATTTTGCAGATGTAACTAACAACTGAATTCTATTCCATGTTGGATTAAAATAATTTAAGGTGCAAGTAGAGACAAGCTTACTGCGCTTAAGCGGCTTTCTTTTTTAAGAAAAGTGCAATGCAAACTTGCCTCTCCTTCGACTCTGTCGCTGAAGTTGTTGTGGTGCATTTGTTTGACTTTGATGCAGACTTTAGGAGCTCAACATCCACTGAGTGACAGACTGTCGGGTTTCTGCAAGCAGGACTCAGTCCAACACTTCTTTACATGCCATTTGCAGTGCGTTGCTATTTCATATGATAAGTTAGCAGTTCCACAAGCTTTGACTGATGAACTTGTTGGATTTTCGTTTAGAAACTTGGTCATGTCTTGAGGCTAAAAAGTGATTCCAATTCAACATGATCCACTGCTAACCTGCATTTGTTTTACTGCCTTTATATTTTTAGTTCTCAAAATGCCCTCAGTGATAGCACAAGTATAAAAAACGTACACAGAGGTAATACTCCCTGCACATATGCTGATAACTTGAGCGTCACTGCCATCTACTCTACTGCATTTCCACTTTAAAAACATTTTGCAGTGTTGTCGCCGCCCCCAGAAGCTATCAAACTGACATACCCACCCCTCCCAGCAGTTTAGGCCCCCCGCTATGTGACAAGGACTGACAATTTTGTCCTTTACCAGTCATTGGCCTTGAATATTTTCTGGTAATTTCATCTTTTTCATCATTTTATGGCCTTACATTGGAGTAGAATAGCAAGTTGAGTGGTCGTGTTGTTAAAATGTAGACATTGCTACTGTTGAGGTATATCAGCTGAAATCACAAGTCCAGTAATCTGTCAGTTGTTGCTACTATTTTGCTGGCGCTTGCATAGTCCATTGGCTTTAGGTGCAAGTCAGCTCAATTTATATGTACAAGTTATTAACGTCTTTTGAGGTTCTACACCTCTCAACCCATGCATGCTTCACAATCTTAGATTCCCAGACTACCACTGGGGATTTGGGTTTGCACTTTGATCCCAACCAACAGTGGGATTTGGAACACGGGTGGTCCCATGGAGCAAAATGAGAGGGAAAAAAACATGACAGCATTAATGCCAGGCTCAGCATAGTCCTACAGAAAACCACATGCAAAAAAATTGCCAATGAATATACAATAGTTAAGTTCAGGTTCTATAATTATGTATTTCTTTTAATATTGCAAGATTTTTCTGCCCACATTTGAAATTATATTATATTTTTCATTTGTTTGGTGTTGGATATTCATTGAAATTGACCATCAGACAAAAACGAAGTTAGATTAAGACAGAACTGGACAAAATGAGACCATAAAATAGCACAATAATCTGCAAACCTGAACCCAACCTTAAATAAAGTAAGAAGAATTATTAAATAGTGACAGGCGTAACAATGAATTGTTGTCCATTTGATGTCAGAAGTAACATTTCAACCTTTTGTTTTTGCCTGTACCTTGTGTAGCGCTTTGTTTTGAAAAATACGCTCCCTTACATTGAGTCAGTCCAAGCATGAGTAAATTGAGACACAAACGTCATTTTGGCTTGGTATTTTTTTCCAATTTAATGTTGGTGCCACATTCAATTCAATTCAAATCATTAGGCCCTTTTGGTCTCCCTTTCCAGGACAGCTACTGCCGCTTACAAGACCCAGCCAGTCTGAAAATGTTTGCATACCTGTGTCTTGCCTAGATTTATGGACCTTGCCATTGGATTAGGCTTTTGTAATCGCAAGTTTTAGTTGTATGTGCATGTGCGTGTGATTTGCTAACAGCACTCAGTTCATCTAGCAATGAGTTCTCCTAGCCTTTAACGCCCGTAACAGTCTATCTGTCAGCTTTAAATGCAGGCTGGTGGACGGACACGGTAATAACCATTAACACAATCCAGGTGGAGTCTGCCAACATCTGCCCTCATTCTGAAGGACTGACTTTCCCTGTTGAGATTTGGACAGACACCGTGTAATGATCATTCTGCTATGTAATGCCTTTAAGTCTTACTGGGGCCATTTTTTTTTAGTTTTAAGTCAGCATGTATGAATTCTCAGGAGCATAGGATTTCTCATGATATGTTCTGTGGTGTATATATAATATTTTTGAGACAGAAAATAAAGTATGTGCAGTATTTGGCATAAGCTTCAAGTCTGCACAAGTTAAATGGGCGACTTTCCATGAGGGTAAAGGAAAGAAAAGAACGATAGGGTTGATAGGAGATGAGAAGAAATGGATAATTATTTGATTGTGAAATGTTTATTACATTTTTTTTCAAGCACAGGCTGGGACAAGTTTAGTATTCTTAGATTTTTTGGTTGTGTTTTTGGCAAACCACAAAACCCTTGACAGTGATAAAAGAACTTATAATGATCCATATTA
This sequence comes from Stigmatopora argus, assembly GCF_051989625.1. Taxonomy (NCBI): domain Eukaryota; kingdom Metazoa; phylum Chordata; class Actinopteri; order Syngnathiformes; family Syngnathidae; genus Stigmatopora; species Stigmatopora argus. Next base: position 4,053,274 of record NC_135402.1, read on the forward strand.
ATAGTTGTCTCTGTTGTGGCATGTTTAAGCACTTTGTAAAAAAAGGTGAAACTGTTTTATAAGGTATTCATTCAACGAGATGTTTTTTAAGTATTATTCTTTCACTTTTGTATTCAGGAAGTCAAGTGAAAAAAGTGATAATTAATATAGTAGATACTATCAAATGACCCATGAAATTAAATGTTCTCATTGGCGGTCATTCAACATTTGAACTAGAAAGATTGATAGCGCGTCCCATTTTAGTGATAGACAATGAGTTGATACTTGGAAAAAATTATTGAATAGATAAAATGTTTTTAAAAATATTGTTAGACTGCAAGTCAAAGTGAGGCTACTGAAAGGGTGAAGGCAAGCAAGAGGCCTCACAAGGTGCCCCAAGCGAAACAAAGGCCCTTTCATTCATTCTTTTTTTTCCCCCTCATCCAGATCTAAAGTCAGACCGCCTGCTCTACTTGTCAAAGCCCCCCCCCAAACCCCCTCCACCCCAACTTATCTTTTCCCAGTCTGTCAAATTCACCTACAGTCTTTCATGAGAGGAAAACTTGGCATAAACTCTGTGAACTAAAATACAGAGGTAAAAAAAGACCCTCCATTTCAAAACAGTATGATCATTAATCATTCATTTATTACCGTATTTGTAATACGTCAAAGTGTAAAGGCGCTATACAAGTATAAGCCCATTCACTATCTTAATCATATTTTTTTCTAACACTTGATAAATGTATTTTTGGGCCTACTCTAAGCAAAATATACTGTTTTGAATTTGATTGGAATTGTGGTTGGCGTTTCGGTGAACCACAAAAACGGTGAGAGTCGAGAGGGGGAAAAAAGAGCTTCTTTTCTAACCCTCAATAAATCATTGTCATTTTTTGCTGGCACATCTCTTACCTGAACATTGAATCTGACTCACTGTTGCAGCTGTTCTTTCCACCCTTTCTTTAATTGCTCCCCTATAGCATAGCATGTCTGTGTCTCACCATTCCATCAAAGTTAATTTGTTCAAAATGTTCCAGTTTTCTGACATTATGCAATGGGCCAGAAGTAATGTCATGTAAGATCAGATATAATCATATGCGCCGCAACATGATGTTCTCCATTGCATGCTATCTCTCAGGAGGAGCTCCTCCAACACTCTCCCTTTCTTTTCATGTCTCTCGGCGCTTTCCCTGTCAAACCATTATAACGTGGGGTGTGTTGACTTGTGCATGTCACTTGATGTGGCTTGTTATTAACCATTTTTATTTTGGGTGGGGGAAAAAAAAACAAGATGTGACATGAATTGAACTGTAAAAGCTTTGCTGTGACTGGTTAACGTCTTTAAGGATTACTAGGCCTTTCACGCTTTAATATTTTTAGAATGGATTAATTTACTGCTAATTCCATTGGATGTGTGTCGTTCTCCTGAAGGTTTACAGGATCGGAATATACTATATATAAATACAAATGAATAGAAATGGAGAAAAAACAACTGCCAGGAAGGACCATAGTTTAATATATCATATTAAATTCAATTTAACGGAAGGCTTAAGATGGAGCCAATGTAAATTTCCTTATATGGCAACTTGTATCCAAAAATAACAAAACAAGTTCTATGCAGTGGTATCATGACAGGGTCATCATGAACTTTACATCTTTGGTATTTAAACGAAGGCCAAAGATAATAATCATCTGAGATTACAAAAATAATATAAAAATCCGCACTGAGATGTAAAGGGGGGTTGTAATGAAGGTGTAAAGCCCATTTTAACAGTGCTTAACTTTCTCTACATATTACTCTTAATAGAAACATTATGTTACACAATGTTTAACTTAAAAAAATATTCCATTTAATTTATTCTCATAGTAAAGTCATACTGTAAAAAATGGATAAAATCTGAACTTTTCCTTAACTACCTTTCTGAAATTTTGTGCAAATCCACATTTCACAAATACATCAGCTGATCTTGATTTATGCATTTGTGCTAGGTTTAAATGGACTAATTTAAACGTGCCTTACGGTGTTTCTCGTTATGTGTCAATCATGCTTGTTCTGTTTTCACGAATCAGGTGATTCAATCTCCTTTTTTAACGACTTTTTGTTCAGTCTTGTCAGTTCTGAGTAACTGTCACTTCTGTTCTGAAGCACAGATCTGCAGGGTATCTTTTTTCTAATACCTCAGTAAAAACAATAAAAAAAATTCAAAAAAGTAATTACTCTTAAATAATAATGAAAATACATGAACTCACGAATAGAGGCCATGTATGATTTACAAAACTATGTGCCGTATGTACATTTGTCTTATCTAATTTTGTTTTTTTGTCAGCGAAATGTGATGTGGCGACGAGGTGCAGCTCGTGGAGACGGCACCCATCCTTCTGGAACGAGACGTCAAGGTGCCGGTGGACATGGAGGCGTCGTTCTCGTGGACGAGGACACCGAATTGCTGGATCTGACTTTGCAAATGGGTGGACAAATCAACCCGGAATGGAAGCCTTCCAAAAATGGACGCGGAGAAAACCAAAAGAAGTCTGAAACCTCGCCAAAGAACTCGGAAGACAACATCACCACTGATAAAAAGGTCGACCCCGGTGGGAGGAGTTCGTTAACGTTCCCAGGAAAACCCACTGACCACGTTGTTAATCTTGACGGTAGAAACACCCGCAAAAAGCCTGTTGTGGAATTTACTCCTCCTCCTAAATTGCCTACAGTTCCACACCCGACCTTTGAATCTATCGGACAAAGAGAGTCCACTACTGGACGGTCCAGCTCTGCTTCACCTTCATCTCGCAACACCTACCAAAGTCCACCAGTTAAAAAAGCAGACACCACCGCGCAGAACTTTAACTACACTACCCAAGTCAAAGTTCAAAACAAAAGCAAACAGGGCACCATAAGCATCATTTCCAGAGATGGAGACATGCTCATGGGATCCAATGGCAAAATGTATCGTCTCAAACCTGGACAAGTGGGCAGAATGGGACCTCCTGGACCAGAGGTAAGTCAATTGAAATGATACGTCAAATCTCTTATGGACATTTTGACTTTGGGGTCACTATAGTAAAATATTTTTTTTGGCTCAGGAAGAAGTGTAGATTGCAAATATTTGATATAAAGAAAAAAATGTGGTTTGCGATAGATCCACAATGTCAACAAAGAATTAAATTCCACCACCTATCTTTGTAACAGGTGCTTTGAAATACAGATCTTGTGATCTCAAATGATATCATAAAATCGACTTACTCCTAAAAATCCTTCCCGCCTTCTTAAGCCGCTTCAATTCCAAAAATGACATCGGATAGGGTCTTGTTTTCATTCATGGACACTTTCAAGTTGGACATTCGGGGGGGCTTCTTTGATTGGCTGCATTCCATTCCACCTCACACTTCACTGCATCTTGACGTTAATATGATATTAGTTGTAAACACGGTTATTATTTAGGTTAATCATTCGTTGCCAGTTTCGGGCACCCGACAAATCTAATCTAAACACACTTCAGATATTAGATGTTCGACTTTTTTTCCAATTTTAACATTCATGTCCATGTGGGCTTTGTCTGATGTCACAATTGACAGAAGAGACAAAACTTTCATGATAATTCTTGGAGCAGAAGATGTTTGGCATGTATTTATGGTTAACAGCTGATGAGAACTGCTTTCACTCAGCCGCCATCTGAACCTGATTAGAGGACGTTACGCTAGCCAAACATGTCACGGACTCGTCGTAAATGTCTTTGATCTAGAAATGCAACACAGGGATCAATATGGTTTGGAAGTTTTCAGAAGAGTGTAGCGTTGGGTTTAATAAAAGCAGCCTTTCATTCATACTAAAATAAGACCTTAGTGCAATAACTGGCTTAAATTGCACTAGAATTGAAATGTATTTTTAGTAGAGAAAAGAATGCTAGTCTTTTCCTTTTTTTTCTTCAAAGACGTTCAATAGGATTTTAGATGAGGACTCGTATATTTTAAAATAACCCCATCTTTTGCTCTTAGTCATTTATGGGCATTTCTTTCTATGAGATATGGCTCATTATCCTTTTGCAAGATTCCTCTTATCTGCAACTAACTTCAAGCTTTCTAAAAAGACTTTTAAAGTTGTTCAGATTTTATTGGGCCGCTATACTGCACAGATTCAAGAAATCCTGTGCCAGATAAAGCAAAATAACTCAAGAACCTAACAGATTGTCTATCATTTTTCATAGTACACACCGTGTACTTGTCGGTTTAAGAAGGTTATCTATTAAAATTACCATTCATACAACCACTCATGTTCACACTCATACTTAGGGGCAATTTACTATGCATGTTTTTTTGGAATGTGGGAGTACCCGGAGAAATCCCACGCAGGCCCTACTGTGAAATATTGGGATAAAATGTGTTTGTTTAGTATAGCATATAATTATGCAATTTTGTTTGGCCATTTATAGTCTCTAGTGATGATGTTAGTTTATCTTTAGGGCTGGGCTGGAGAACCTGGATGGCCTGGATTTAAAGGTGATAAGGTAAGAAAGGCATAATTAATTAATTTGCTTGACTTGAATTGTATGTTTTCCAATGTTTCGTGCATACACAGAAAAATCAAAAGCCAATGCATCAATATTGAAGTATACATTTTTAGTATGAATGCTTGCGTCACCAACTTTATGTGCCTTATTCTTATTTTGAATTGATTGTGAATGAATTGTGATGCATAAAGGGTAAGATTGGCCTTGAAGGGAGCTCAGGAAGACGGGGTGACCGTGGACCCCCGGGACCACCAGGTTTACCTACCTTGTACTTGTGGAGGAACACTGCTGAGGAATGGGATGCCTTTCAGGTAAAATACATACACACCTATCAATTTTAATTTAAATATTGCCAAGGATTTCTCTTTTTTACCCCCAACTGCTCCCTATTTAACAGAAAGCAGTCAAAATCACCCACATTATCTTAACGTGTGAAACCCGCTTCAAGTAGACCTAAAATTAAGACCAAACCCTCAAACAGTGCGTGCAAAAAGTACATCTATCTGTGTTCATCTGCTTATTCTTTGCACTACAATGCTTTCAGTGTCATTCGTGGATGGCAAAACCCAGCATCTCAGGATGATCGATGTTTTTTATGTGAAGAAAAGATGAATGAAATAAATCTGTTAGTGGTTTGGGAGTTGTTATGGATGCTTTGAACTTTTCTGCTCTCATCCCTCAAGAGGGCTTTCAATGACAAAGTAAGGAAATGAATTGCAGAAAAGTTACAACAATAGAGTTGACCGACTGAAGTTCTAGTCTCTGCTCCTTAATCATTTGAAGAGTCTTCTGTATTTTCTCCACATTTTATTGGTTGTTAAATCTTCTCTGTTTACTTGCAGCACACTAATTTCTACCAGTTGCTCCGTGCTGGTTGGCCTGTAAGTATGCGGCAATGTAAAATGGGCAAAAAAATTGAGTGATTATTTTATTTTGATCTTTGATCAACCTTTTTGGGGGCTTTCAGATTAAAGATGGCCTTGTGGGACCACCTGGAGAAATGGGCAGGACTGGCATGCAGGTTAGGAATGGGCAAAAGATTAATTATGAAGTCCTGATTTTTAAAATAAAAATCTTTTCTGGTCAGGGGCCACCTGGGGAACCTGGGGACCGTGGGCGACCAGGGATACCAGGAGAGATGGTAAGCAGCAAAACCATAATTTGGTTGAAAATACTTTGGTGTGAAGGACAAAAAAAGTGAAATTTTATGTTAAAATATTGATTAAAATTAATTGTATGATTCTAAGAAGAACCCTCCAAATCGGAGATTTTGTTATGTCAATTTAAACACATTATGAATGCACTTAAATAATAAAAAACACAATTTTGATATTCGACAAGCAAATGAGTGCAGACAATTAACGGTAACATAAAATACTAAAGGTTTTTGCACTCCAGGTGGCAGATTTCCATGTCTAGTGTTGAAGCCCAGACAGTGGGTAGCAGAATTTTTTTTAAATAAGCAAAGTTGGCATGTTTGGTGAGCAGGGGAATTCCAAGACACCCTGGTGATCCAAAAAAAAAGGAAAAATCATGGAGAAAAAAATCCTTCATTTGTGTTGTTGACGTGCATATCAGCCATCACTTGAAGCCGGCCGGCAACGGCAAGTACGGGGGGATTCCTGACAGACAACACAATGTTGTAAGCAGTGTTTTATCACTGATATGATCTAATGTTAGCCGTCTCCTAGGGCCTCAGGGAATAATAACCTGGTGTGCCAGCCCCGTTTCAATGTCTCTGTCGATGGATCCACCCGAATCCTACAAAAAACAACAACCCTAAAAAATACAGTGAATGGCTCCTTTGATTTCTCTGCTTTCCTAAATCGTTCAATTACCTTCATTTAGAACTACTAGTTTAAATCATACAAAAGGGAAAAGATGACATTGGGATAAAATTGAAAATTCCTTTTTAAAGTGGACCAAAAAAAAGTGCTAAAAAACGACATTGCAAGTCAAGCCTTTTTTTTAGTACTGGATTGGAAAAGAGCACCATCTGCTGACACTTTTCTTTTGTATCACAGTGTGAAAAATAATAATGAATGCATACAGTATACTCAAGTAACACATCCCAAAGGAAATATATTCCAATCCATCCATCATACAGCCTGCTGGAGTCATCTAGGACATCAATCATCCTCAACAGCGTGTAATCTAATGGGCTTTAGTGATTATTGTTTTTTTTTTTCTTTCTAACTCTGAATCATTTCTTCTTCACCTCGTGTCTCCAAGCTGATTTATTGCTACCTACAATTTACATGTCAGGATGTTGTGAACCCTGGTGATGCCTTGTCTGTGTGAAATACAGTTCTACTGAATCTAGGAGGCCATCCCTCCTGGTGTAAATATGATTTACAGTTTAGTCTTGTGGTCCTCATTCTTAGCAGTAGTATTAACAACTTTTTTTTGCACTGACACACTAGTTTATTCATTTTTGTTACAACATGTCCTCCATCGGTTAAAATGTTAGTGTTCTCCCAAATAGCTTGTAATATACTTGTCATGATTTGTTTGTGTAAAAAGGGGGAGCGAGGACCGAGGGGTACTCCTGGAAAACCAGGGGTCCCGGGAAGAGATGGGGAAAATGGAGAAGAGGGTCAGCAGGGGTCACCTGGTGTCGCTGGATCTCAGGTGGGTATTTTTGAGTCTGTGGGAAATCTTTGGAGCAGAGTTCCTCCATTGGTGGGAAGGGACGGAAAAGTGGGTTTACAGAGTCAATCAGGATAGGTCGCAGAAGGGTAGTAAAACTTTATACGAGGTCCTCGATTTACGAGAATACTGACGGCCGACGGTTTGAGGTAAAAGCGCTTAGCAAAACATCGCTCTTGGCCGCATATAAATTCTCTCACACCGTTTGAATACAGACGAAACATCTGTTTCAATTCTAAAAAAGGATATCAACATAAAATTGGTGGCAACCAATGTTCTTTAATGACACATAAAAGCACTTGACATCAAAATGTTCAGCTTTGGAACTGAATGATGTGTTGTAATGTCCCGTATCTAATTGACCTCAGGGCCTGTGGGGCTACCGTGGCGGACGAGGTTCCAAAGGGGAAAAAGGTGACGAGGTGAGCCTTAAAGTGGTCACAGATGTTTAAATATCTATATATATATATATATATATTTTCATAACATATACGCACTCGCAGGGTCTGATTGGTCAAACAGGTCGGAGAGGGAAACCTGGGGAATCTGGCGAGAAGGTACACACAATTGTTACATGTGCTGTGATGGGACTATTATGTTCATTTTTTAATGTATCTGCAAAATCCGAAGGAACTGTGGTCATTATTATACGTCACGTTTTCATTTCATGGGAAATGCAAATATGCAAATAAGGTTTTTTTTTTTTTTGGGCACCGTTTTTGCTCATTCCAGGGTTCGACTGGTTTACCCGGACCACCTGGTCCTGTGGGGTCGAGGGTGAGTTATCTTTCTCACAATATGAAGTAAAAATGAGAAACTCTTTGGCTGCCATTGAAAGCTCATTTTAATTTCACAGAAAAAGTATGAAAATAACCATACGATGAGAGAGCTATCATTTCAATGGCACTAAACACTTAAAAAATGATATCTCTTCGTTATGAATTTCAATTTATTGTACTGTAGGGGCCTCCTGGCTTCCGAGGAGACGATGGTCCAGAGGGCCCGCCTGGTCCTGACGTGAGTAATGATAGCTTCATGGCTTTATAAGCAAATTATTATGGATGCTTTTGAAGGTACTGCTATCTCACAGTAATATTATTATGATTTACTTGTGTTTAGGGGGAGCTTGGATTGGACGGCACTCCAGGTTTACCGGGTCTGACTGTAAGATGTGAATAGTCAAATATATACATGATAAGATACTTGTGTTTAATATGTTTTTGTGTGTTTGTCACTGACAGGGTGCTCCGGGCTTTACAGGACGAGTTGGGGCTCAAGGAGTTAATGGCTCCAGGGTAAAATAATATTATTGACTTGTTCTAATTTGTTGTGCAGTTTCAATGATTTTAAAGGCTTGCAGGTTTTACATTTTTATTAAGCATGGCATCAGAAAAGATGTCTGCATAATATTGGAGTAGTTGTCAACTATTTTGTGTTGTGTGTTACATATTTCACGCATCTTGAGCAGAGTTTTAACAGTGAAATTTTCACAAATTATGCATATTTATTGTCCTAAGGAGATGCCCCATGTGCTGCTTTTTATGATTTGTTTATTTTTTCACATCTAGGGAGAAATTGGCCCTGCTGGCATTGCAGGCCGCAAAGGCCCACAGGTATTAATTTTACATGGTTATTATTTGATTTTTTTTTTTTTTGCTTTCAGAAATGTCATGTTTTTTTCATTTTATTTTTATTTTTTGACCAGGGGCCCCCAGGTTTTGAGGGACAGCTCGGACCTCAGGGATCCCGAGGTCCCCAAGTGAGTTGAGTTCAAATATCTGTGTCTCATTAGACGTGTGGCAATATATACCCCAAACCACAGTTTTAATGATATAATTTTAACATTCAATAGCATATATTTGAAGTTTTCTTAGTATTCTTCCAAAAGAAGGATAACACGCGATGCAAAGTAGATAATACAGTTCATCTATATGATTTTACAAAAGATTTCATGCTGTAAATATCTCTTTATGCTTTTAAAATGAAAAGTTATGTTTACAATGATTTGCAGGGAACCCCAGGACAAAGTGGTGGGGAGGGGCCTAAAGGAGATCCTGTGAGTAGTTTGTTGGATTGTAGTATTGATTTTTCATTTTGTGTTGATTTGTGTTTTTTTTTCTATTTGTTTTCTCCCTAGGGGCCTCCAGGGACTGTGGGTTTGCGGGGTGACCCCGGCTTTGAAGGGCCAGTGGTAAATGTTTTTCTTCTTCTTCAGTGTATCATCAGTAGGCCCAAAATAAGTCGAAATATTAATTGTACAGCTCCTATTTTTTAATAGCCTTTTCTGGAGCATGCATAATGACAATTCCATTTCAAAGAAAAGCATGCAGCAATCCTATTTTTAGATTTACAGAAATGAATGAACTTTTAGGAATTGATTCACCTTACTAATCTGTTTAGGGTGCAGCAGGAGAACCCGGACAACCAGGATTCCCTGGAGCGACGGTAAGCTACAAAAACAAATTTTCTAATGCTCATTTGCTCTTTGTCCAACTATGTTTATACACGTTCACCATAATATTGATAAACCACATGTGATGTGCAGGGCATCCGGGGACCAGATGGGGAGAAAGGGATTCCAGGTCCTAAAGGAGATCAAGTAGGAAATACCATAACATGTTTTTAAATACTACATTGTAATGAAAGAGGAATGGAGCAGATAGTTGGGTTTTTATGATATGCTGTATTGTAGTTTTTAATGTTTGTTTCAGGGTTTTCAAGGGGAAACTGGTATACGAGGTCCTCAGGGAGAAAGGGGTCCTGCTGGGTTCCCAGGGTACTTTGGGGCCAAAGGTCTACCTGGTCCAAAAGGCGTTGAGGTACAATGTACAAATTAAATTTCAAAATGCAACTATATTGTCAGTGTTGTACACGTAAAAGCCGATCATTTCTCAATTGTAATTACATTTAATTTTCATTATTTGACTTCATTAGTTAGACATTAAATTGTAGTAATATAATACTGCTGATGAGTTCAATGTAATATCGTAATGTGGTTTAAAAAACTGTTTAAAATGATAATTGATATATTTTTTCTGGTTTATCATTTGACAACTTGTTTAAAAATTGATTTTTTTTTTAGCTGTCTTCAGGACAATTATTATGATTAAAAGGTACTATATACTGAAATGTTTTGAACGGTGTAACAAGGTGATTTCATCAAAGTTACGCTCGCCACTGACCTTTTTAGAAGACCATGATGCATCAATCTTTATGTTGTCTCGACCTACTTGTGGTTTTTTTCTTTCAGGGCGGGAATGGCGAAACGGGTCGTCAGGGAAAGCAGGGCAACAATGGATTGAAGGTCAGTGGACACATCAAAATGACTTTCTTAACTCAACCAATACCACAAATCTCAATCTTCTCTTAATTTTTAAGCAGCTTTGATTTGACTGCATTCATGGATTCAATTATTAAATCAATTATTTTCTTATTTTTAGAAATAATTTACATTCATGCTCAACAAGAGCAGAATAGCAACCATTTCTGAGTGTTGTTTATCTGTTTATTGTCACAGTATGCACACTGGTTGCTTTATTTGAACATTTTAAAGATATCTAAACAAATGCAATAATATTTCCTGAAGGGTAACAGAGGACCAGATGGACGTACTCATAAAGCAGGACCCAGAGGAAGCAGGGTACACCTTGTTTTTTTAATAAATCTTGAAATCACAAGCTTTTTTATACAAAAAATAACGTTGTCATTCTGGCTTTCTTTCCTCCAGGGTCGGACAGGACAAAGAGGAGCCAGTGGCCAGCCAGGTCCATCGGTAATCTCGCCCGTCAAAATGCTCTTTAAATGCTTAAAAGGTCAGGCTGTGCATTTAAGATGGGGATCATTGGGAAAGGTCATCATTTTTGTTCAATTGTCAGCATTTGTCACGCTCAAAAAGATGATTTGACATGGTTGTGGTCATCAATTGTATTCGTTTTTGTTTTGAGACAAACATGGAATTAGAATGGATAGACTTTTCCAATGGCAATATTCAGGCGCATTTATATGTATTTGATTGACACATTTCAGGGTTTGGCCGGTCACCCGGGACCAGAGGGACCAGAAGGAAAGCCTGGTACACAGGTTCCCATTCTCTGTCATATTTTAATCAACAGTAAATGATGTCTGTTTGTTATATAATCGATGCCAGTCTCACATTTTAATGATATACAGTACATTGACTGTATATTGTTGTTTTTCCTTTTTAGGGTCCTTCGGGTGCAAGTGGACCTGTGGGTGGTAAAGGCCTCCAGGTAAGAGACTTGGTTCTTCAATGAACCTTGCATTTTTTCCCCATTATATAAAATTATTTAAATAAATTGTCTACCTTTTGATTATAGAATGGAATTATGTTTTTCTTTTGCATGTTGGGTCAACTTGAGTCATTTTTTTATTTTTATGATGAGTTCCCATATACCATAAGTAAATTTCTTCTCTTATTTTGGAATACTTTTTAGGGTCCTCAGGGAGTTTCTGGAGAAAGAGGACCCGATGGACCACTGGGTTTGACGGTATGCCTGTTTGACTGTATACATATATACACTGTTTGGAATAAAGTTATAAAGACAAAATGACTGAAAAGGGTAGAATTATACTAGTGGTTGTTGTTCTTTTAAGGGGCTTCAAGGGTCTCCAGGACCTCAGGGCATGACTGGAGCTCTAGGCGTCAATGTGAGTTCATAATCGTGCAACAATTATGCGTCTGTACTGGTAGGATGTAACGCGTGTTGTCTCAGGGTTTGACAGGAAAGCCCGGAACTGAGGGACCGCAGGGCCCAGTTGGCATATATGTAAGTGATTCTCCAACATATCAAATAAGATATCTAGTATTGTCTCTTGATTTCAATGGGAACTCATTCTACACTAAGATAACATCTTCAAGTCAATTTCGATGGTAAGCTGTATAATGTGAAATTCCACCAGCTATAAATGTTATTGGCAATGTTTCAATAGAGTTTATTGCTTTATATGTATTTCTCCACTTTCAACAACAATACACAAGTTTTTAGTAGTGTTAGTCTTTTGTAAAGGAATACACTCAAGCCAAAACAAGGAAAACTTTTGGTCGGAGTTTTGCAGCTTTTAAAGATTGTGGCTTGCAGTTATTGTGTTATATTAAAGATAATGGATTATGAGATCTCTTTGTTAATCATGATATTCTTCTCTATGTTGCCGCTTCGACCATCAGGGTATCCCCGGGACTGTAGGCATGCGTGGGCATCCAGGAGCCATTGGAGACAGGGTAATCCAATGTTTCCGTAGTGCTTTCTTTGTTTTTTTTGGTTAAAAGTTAGAAATACATAGGCCATGATGTTTCCTGGAAAAGATGGTATTACACCAAAAAATCGTTTTTGTCTTCTCCTCCAGGGTGAAGCAGGTTTGCGAGGATTTTCTGGGCCTAATGGGAAACCAGGGCCTCCAGTAAGTGTACCTGTTGTAGGTCTACCGAGGGCAGTGTTTGATTTTTTGGGGGGAAAATACTTAATGGGATTTTTCACAAAATATAGAGGGGATTATAGCAATTTTTCTCAGTATCTTATGTAAGTTGATGATGGAATAAATGTGTTTCCCATTGCCTTTGTTAAATTTGTTTTTAGGGTGTGCCAGGCTCCCCAGGGGAGAAGGGACCTCAGGGACCCCAGGTGATTTTTTTTTTTGTTTAGTTTTTTTACTGTTCTGTGAAATACAAGATCAATACATAAAAGATATTATGATACTATGCATTTTTGGGGACTCGCGAGTCAGCGAAAAGTATCACTGTGACTGTTATTGAGCTTTTCCTACATTTGCTGAATTTGCATCATCTTCAGAAAGCGATTTTTCTCCCACAGGGTCGACCTGGAAATGATGGCCCCAAAGGGATTCAAGGTGCACCCGTAAGTCACATTTCTTAAAGGCTGATCAGGGAACTGAATTATTAATAAGCAGTATCTATGATACTGGATGGATCTACATATAGGGTATATTTCGAGAAACAGTACATGTGGATATACAGACAATATACAGCATCGTGTTTTGATATTTTGTGCTAAAAGTTCTAAATTGACAAAGCTGAGCCTTAAAAAAATGCTCTTTTAGATGACATGATATGCTACTGCTGGTTTTATAATATTTAGAAATTGAGTTATAAATATTCATGCTTTTACAGGGTCCTCTGGGTCTCCCAGGTGATACTGGATCCACTGGTAAAGCAGGTCCTCGGGGAAGTAATGGTTCTCCTGGAACTCAGGGGCCACAAGGGCCAATAGGAGTCTTAGTGAGTCAATGTTTATCATCAATGGCCAATGAAATGATCGCTACGCTGTACTTATTCATTCTTTTAGCATCAAAATATAAAAAAAATGGGATAATGAATTTCACGAGTATCATTTTTGGATTACCACAGGGTCTTCAAGGTGAAGCTGGATTAATAGGAGCAGCGGGAGAAGGAGGAGATAGGGTCCGTTTTGAGATTGAACATTTTATTATTATATTATTATTTGTTATTATTTGGCAATGAAACCTCCTGCTATGTTGGTAAGTTTTATTCTGATACTTTAAGGGTTTACCTGGATTAGCTGGTGATGCTGGCCTGACTGGACTTGACGGAGAACAGGTTGGTTTTATATATATATATATTCAATAAAAATAGATATAATAATAAATTACGTGATGTGTAGTGTGCATGTGTGTTACGTTAATGCTTTCATTCCCATTGATGATGATAGACATCCAATTGTGTGGCTCTTTTCATCCTTCTGATGTGAATTTAAATATGTTTGTCATTAATAGATTTTCAATGCAAGTGTGATTTATAATCCGGAAAATACCGTTTACATCAGAAAAAAATGAAATTCTGTATTTTCACGCCATTAAAAAAGGAGAATTTCCACGTGGATACACTTGATTAAGATCTCGTCTTGAGTTGTAATTTTTCTTTTTCTTCTATAACACAAGTCCTCATGTTTTACTCTTTAGGGTCTACCTGGCGTTGCAGGAGATGAAGGACCACCTGGCTCAAAAGGAGATCCGGTTGGTCAACATTTAAGATTCAATGCGTAGCATTACCTCATAATCATCTCAACTTGATGCCACTTGTGTTGCTTATATGTGGCAGGGAGACCCGGGGCCACGAGGAAAACCGAGTTCTCCAGGATTACCTGGGGAAAGAGGACTTCAGGGCCTAAAAGGACTACAGGGTCCACCTGGACCTATTGGTAAAGAGGTTGGTATATTCTTTATTGTTAGATCAGTGTTTCCCAACCGTTTTCACCCCGAAGTTGAAAATCAGTCGACCCCGAATAACTTCCGGTTGACGTGATGTAAAAAAATAAGTAACGTACCGATGTAAATTTCGTATTTTTTATTAATATTTCACCCAGCGTTAGTTTAATCTCTTAATATTATGCGAAAAGCAGTTGTGAGGTCACTAAAAAGCAGCCAAAAAACTTCTTAAATCACTCATTTAATATTCCAAGACTTGTAAATCAATTTGCTTTTTCAAGATGACCATTGTTTTTTTTCATATTTTATGATTTTTTTTTTTCCATTGGAGATTAGCATAAAGCAGGTCATCATTTACATCCAAGTTATAAAATGTCATCTTTGCAGGGAGAAGTTGGCCTCCCCGGAGAAGTGGGAGATCCTGGATTCAAAGGAGAGAAGGTCATATTTTTGAATGATTTAAAAATAATAATAATATGTTATTCAGATAAATGGTACCCTAATGTATGTTTTCAACTAATAATAATGGATTATTGATTTTAGGGTGAGGTGGGACCTCAAGGTTTCTCTGGACCTGAGGGTGCTTGGGGCAAACTTGGAGAAAATGGAGAAAGAGCCTCAAAAGGGGACAAAGGATATATTGGATTGATGGTAAATCCAGTTATTATTATTAGTAATGTTCTTATACAGAAAAAAATGGTTCATTTGTCATCTGTTTTTATCTAATGAATAGGGTGAACCAGGTTTGATCGGGGAAGTAGGCCCTGCAGGTCTTGTGGGGTCAGAGGTGAGTCTCGTTTAATAAATTTTCATTTCATGTACCAAGTTTTAACATTTGCTCTTTGTTGTTTTTGTTTAATTCCAAGGGAAGTAAAGGAACTGCAGGACCCCCAGGAGCAATAGGACTTCAAGGACAAAAGGTGAGGTTGTAAAGGTTTTGCCAAACACTTCTGCAATAATTTAATGTGACAAATCAATAGAAAAATGTTCCTTTTTCCCAATCATGGAATAACCAACATATGACTGTCTATTTAAACGCTTTACTTTTACTTCTCTAGGGGGAACCTGGAGATATTGGAATAACTGGGCCTGATGGGACTGTTGGTCCCACGGTAAAATAATAAGTATTTTTTATACAACACATTTAGACATCTTCTGTATGGAAATGTGTGTTTTTTTCCTATTAAAAGGGAATACCTGGACTGAGAGGTGGTCGGGGGGACATGGGAAAACTGGGGCCACATGTAAGTCACATCCTTTAACAACAGTACTGTAAGAAAAAAATAGCACCGGGATATTAAAAATGAACGGGTTGCATTTGTGTTCAATGGTTTTTTTTTTTATGGATGAAGGGTGTACTTGGTAAAGATGGACCTAAAGGTGATCAGGGTTTAAAAGGCGAACCTGGGCAACAAGGAACCAAAGGACAGCCTGGACCCCCAGGCCCACCAGGGCAGAAGGTGATGACATATCATTTACTATATGTTGTTATTAAAATCATTTTGATAATTTCATTTTCTATTCACTGCAGGGGGAAGAAGGTTTACCAGGAATCCAAGGTCCTTCAGCTCTTCCTGGTTTAGAGGTGAATGCAAATCTACCCAAAATTTTGCAACTTTTTTTTTTTTTTCTATGCTTGGTTTAAACTCATTTTGGGTTTTTTATTACTACAGGGTGCTCCTGGACAAATGGGACCACAGGGACCCCCAGGTCCTGTCGGGAAAACGGTAAGATTGTCAATTTCTTTAAAGCACGGTGTCACCTTTGCAATAGATGAATAAATATGACTTTGCAGGGAGGACAAGGAAGACCCGGAGCTGAAGGGAAACAGGGCATTAAAGGGGAAAAGGTAAAATTAGGAAAAAAAACAGCAACATTTTTCTCATTTGTATTTGCTTACTTTATGATCATGTGCTTCAAACAAATCTGCACTAGGAAAAAAATGCTAAGATTGGAAACAACCCATAGAACTCCATTGTAATTAGAATTTAATGCAACTTTGGGGTCTATAATATCTTACACTTTACTTGTTTTGAGACCAAAGATATCATTTTTTAAATTACATTACTTTTCCTAAAGTCATTCATGACAATATGAAATTGTTCCTAAGAATGGCATTTTTCATCTGCAACAAGTTCTTTTTTTTATCGTGACAGGGAGTTGATGGAAAGAGTGGCTCACCAGGAAAGACGGGTCATGCTGGGCGAAAGGTAAAACCTTATCCATTTATTTGTATAATGCAAATATGTTTTGAATCATCAGAATTAAAAAGGAATGATTTTTTTCTGGTTTTTAAAACGTGTCTTGTATTGGGTGCGATATGCGCTACATGTGGATTGGCTGTGATTTTTTTTCTTCACTGCACTTTTGTTTTGCTTCATCCATAATTATGGCAAACCCGGGCACAGGGAAAACGTGGAAAAGCTGGAAGCCGAGGAACCAGAGGCACCAGAGGACCAAAGGTAGGTTACAGATTATCGGGGGAAAAACACGGCTAGTTTTGTTTTTGTAGGAAATAATGAACAATGAGTTTACAGTAAAGTGTGTTTTATGGTGCAGGGTGAAAAGGGAGAAATGGGACTACAAGGCTATCTTGGCTGGGCAGGGACCATCGTAAGGGATTTTTTTTCTACGTTTGTTTTGTTGCGGTATTTGGAAACAGTTAAAGTAATAACTTTAACTTTCAATCTACACTAAGTTTGTAAAATGTACTAACTAGCTAAAGCATGTTCTTTATACATCCAAGGGTAACCCAGGTTTACGTGGCGAGGTGGGGGAACGAGGTGGAAAAGGAAAAGAGGTAAATGCAATATAAAAGTACATGGCCACTGCATTATTATGATCTTTTTTTTACTTATTAAAACTGGTATCTACTTTTGTTTTAATACTGGTTAATGTAATTCACTACAAAACGGTCAATGCATCAATCTTTAAGGATATTCGTCTACATAAAGACATAAATGGTGTTAATTATTGCTGGAAATTTTGATGAACAATGAGAAAATGACATTTTGCTATTTTTACTGTCAGTATAATAGCAATGCATACACTTTCATTGCTTTGTGCTTATGTATCATGAAGGTTAAAGCTTGTTGGGATTTTTTTTTCTTTAGGGTGAGAAAGGTGAAATGGGACTTGTGGGACTTCCTGGAGATGATGGCCCCAAGGTAGGCTTTGCATAATTGTAGGGTTTGTCTTTTTATGGATTGACGACCGGTCACAACGGTCTTGCTTGACTTGTGTTCTTTTCTGTAGGGAATTCGAGGACCTTCAGGGTTGCCAGGTGAAGTTGGTCCACAGGGAGAAAAGGTAGTGCTGGAAATGTTTATGATGAAATTAACAAGGCAATTGCCTGTGTGCACATTAATTTAACGTCTTTATTCTGACTTTCATAGGGACCTATTGGTCCGCCAGGGCCAAGAGGAACATCAGGAATTCCTGGATTGCCCGTAAGTTCAGCAATTTTATTAGAAAATATTTTTATGCCATCATTTCCTATGTGTAAATACTTCATGGAACACATCAAAACATCTGTTTTTATTTTCTCACCCTGTAATTTTTATTATATTGTTTCTGTCGCATAGCATTGCAGTTACGTGCTGGAAAGCACAAAGATATTGGAGAGTTTCTATATGTTTTTAAATATCACACCATCTCAATTATGTTACAGGGCATATTTGGATTAGAGGTAAGAAGAAAATACTCTCATAAAATCAATCTTTTTAGACCATAATGAAGAACTGCAGAGTATTTTATTTTGGAATTCATGTCGCAATACACAATACTGCTGTATTAATCACAGCCATTAAGATTATTACTATGTTCTTTTCCTTGAAGGGTATGAAAGGCTATACAGGTTTTCCTGGTGTACCTGGCAAAAGAGGCCTCCCAGTAAGTTCATAATATATCTTATCTTCTCCCAGTTGAATGCTAGGGAACGTTTTGTAAATAAATCACCATAAATGAACTGGAAATATGCATGGTTTAATTTAACGGATTGTACCAAAATGTTATCCCCCCCCCATCCTTGTGTTTAGGGTCCACCTGGTGTTCCTGGACCTCCTGGAGCATCTCTCAACATGACTTTGATAGAACTCAAGGTCGGTAATGAATCCCTCTACAATGGACTCAATAGGAGACAATCCATTTTTGCATGCTTATCATTAATAGTGTATTATACAAAAGTAGCATTATTCCAAAATGATGGTAAATAATTAATGCATACTTTTTTTTCCTTTGTTTCTCCAGGAACTGATGTATGTGTCCGACAAGCCTAATTACTCTTTGATCCAAAGTCTTCTGAGTTCCCTGGAGCAGGACCTCCTGTTGCTTATGGATCCTCCTGATGGCACCAAAGAGCACCCCGCTACTACGTGTCAAGAACTTTGGATCTGCCACCCAGAATACGCCAGTGGTCAGTTTGACATCACAAATATAATGAAAAACTTTCATGTGACTGCACGGTTTGAACCAGTCTTCTTAATTTGGTGCACACATAAGACGGTGTTTCCCCCAAAAATTAAACCAATTAAAAAAAAGAATAAATAGGGGGTTTTGAACATTTCCATGTACAAAATACTCGGGCTTCTGTTAAAAGTAAAAATGACAGGAAAAGCCCACTAGCAAACCTTAACTTGAATGATTTTGGGTTAGTCAAGGACATTTTTTATGGTTTGCTTACGTTAGTTTAACTTGCTATGTCTACTAGGTCATATAATTTGTGTAGTTATGATACGGATATTTTGCAAATATAAAGCTTGACCATTGACAAACTTTTTTTTTTTTAAAGGAACATATTACATCGACCCAAACCAAGGCAGTCCTGCCGACGCTCTGCTGGCCTATTGCAGCTTCTCTAGCACATCGATAGAGACGTGCATTCATCCTCAGCATTCTCAGGTCCATAAAATAACAATTTAAGCTTTATGTACAGTATCGTCACAACAACTACCGTCAGTGTTGGTCGTTTAATTCGCCCATCAACGTTTGATGAAGCATAATGTAGCATGTTCCCAAATGGTTTACAATTTACTCCAAGGGACAGTTCTCATGCAATGCAGAGCCCTGCAAATAAAAATGGGCATTTTTTTGCGTTGCTCATAGTTGCCGATGAAAGCCTGGATGAACGAATCTACTACAAATGGCTCATTTCAGTGGCTCAGCAGGCTGGACCAAAGTTTTCAGGTGGAAGAACAACCGTATTGGCTATTTATTTTATTTTAGAAAATATGCCCCTTTTTTTTTCCAATTATGAGTAATGGAATGGAACTCAAATGATGCTTATTGACATGATTTGATTTTTCTGTTTTTCAGTTTATTTATCCAGGTGCCAACTTGATCCAGATGCGTTTTCTCAGGTTACACAGTAGCACAGCCATGCAAAAGGTGATTTACTCCTGCCACCCAGGACACAAGTTGGGCCAGTCGGAAAGCGACATCAAATTCCTCACTGACACGAGAAAGCAAAGTTTCCTTGGTGCTATTCAAGATTGTGTGGTATGGAAACATTTCCAGATTTTTATTCTATTGGTTTCAACAGACATTTTCAGCTTCTTGACTATATGACCCAAAACATTGACCATTGAAAAAGCATCAAATTGCATTGTTTCAGTGGTAATCCCTATGATTGAATCATGATATCTTACAATTGCAGTAGAGCAAGTCAATTGCCTCTCATTTTCTCTCTGTGTTGTTGTCAGCCTGGCGATGAGATGCTGTCAGGGCCCCGGGAGTCCATATTTGAGTTTGAGGATCTCCATCTACTTCCTCTCAGAGATGTGGCACTAATGGGGGGTAGAAACCTTACACATGAGTTTAGTCTCAGTGTCGAACCTGTCTGTTTTAGTTGAAATAGTTCATGAATTGGGTGACCCTGGTGCAGGTCCTGGACATTAATACAAGACAGATTCCTACTTTTGGACTCTTCCAAAAATACCCTTGTTTTCATTTTTGTGTGTGTGAGGGTGTTGAAGTTAAATGGCTGTTGTGTACTCAATCTTACTGAGAAGTGCATTGTTTACAGACACTTATATAATGTAAATAGAGTTCTGATTGTGTACAAACACACTTTTTGGAAAATAGCTACTGGTAAGATATCGACCAGTTTTTCCAAAGTGGTGATCAAAATTTGTTCAAGAGTTTAACATGTCTGTAGTCCATTTTAAACCATATGTGGGGGTGGGGTTTTCTGATTTTTTTTTTTTGTAATGCTGGTGCTTTTTTGTCAGGCATACCAAAAGTTTCTTCATTTAAATGCAAGCTCTTCACGTCTCAGGTTGCGTGTTTGGATCCTGTACACATGGGAACTGAAGCCACTTTTGATTTTTATACGTCACATCTTTTATTTTGCAGTTATGATGAGGTAAGTGGCCTCCAGGTTGACATTGTCAAAGTTCCATTGTAGCGTGTGTCATCATATCAGTTGCTTCAGTTTGATTACTTGTCACCTATTATTATTATATAGAAATCGTGGAATTTTTTGAGATTTTTGGGTTTTTTCTTGGAAAAGTCCTTTTTACGTTGACAACTCCCCTAGCTTTTTGTAGTGCGCTCTGACTCAAAATGGCTGCCATGTCCTTACGCTCCTCAGCCTCTAGACATCTCCACAAATATGTGATATCTACCAGCGAGCTAATACAGTGGCTGGGTTAGCTTAGAGAACAACATTTTCGTGAAGAGTAAACCACACATAAAGGTAAGATCTGTAACTTATCCACTATATTGTTTATTTGACTGTACTATATTACTTGAAAATGTCAAACATTCAATCCAGATGCGTTATTCTATCTTTTTTAAGCACCTGCTAATGCAAAGCCGATGACATGTTTATCAACCCTGTCAACATAGTAATACCAATATATAACGTTCCTCCAATGATCTGGCTGTCAATTGTCCACTCTTATGGTGAAAATGGATTGACTCATCTTAGCCGAGGCCATCGTTAACAGATCTAGTCGTTATAATTTCTAGATCTACAATTCAAATTTTATAAGGATAGCCTGGTTAAAACTGCTTATATCTTAGTGCAGATGCTCTCCAAAGTCTATTGTTTTCCATGTGCATATTAGATGTATTGATTGACATTCCCAGTGTGTTGTTCGTGGGCAATAAAGATTTTGAATCAATGGGATGGTGGTCTAAGAACAATGATAATGTCAAGATGTCACTGACAGAAAACGCCTTATTCATTATTAATGGGAGGCAATATTTTGTGGCTGATTACATTTCTGTCCAGCTTCCAACTGCAGCGTAGATGAACATCTTCAACCCATGGATAAGATGTATCCCCCAGCCAGAAAAGACTTCATCTCTCTTACACTTACTGACCCAAACTGCTACATTTACAACAACGGGAAGCATCGCAAACAGTCCTGCTGGAGGGTGAGTAGTCACAAAAATGATTCATTTCTGGAGCGCCAGTATCTCATCTATGCAGTTTTGTGAGATGGGCTGGAAGAACTTTTTTTTTGAAAATACTGTTTGATTATACGTCATCTGTTTAGAAATATATGACAGCTTGCCATTTTCAGAATGCAACTTCATAACAGAAATCTAATTTTATATTTATTTAAATCTCATAGCCCAAAAATAGAACCATTACATTATATATGATTGTTTCAGTGGCCTATTGTTGTTTTATTTGCTCTTCACAAACAGGACTTTGCCCTACCTACCTTAGTGCATTTCAACAATTTCACTGAAAGCATTTGTATTTTCCTCCTTTTTTGTTGTGTAAAGGGTTCAGGAACTCATTATTCACAGTTATTTGACATTTAACTATTTTTTTTTCCATTTCTAGACTAAGCTTCTTACCTATTGCCAAGAGGGAAAAAATCCAATGGCTTTTTATTCAATGCGCCACATCAAATGTCAGCATATTCTCATATTTATTAACATGTGAGCCGGGCTGCAAGTCATAAACAAACAAAAGCTATTGCTTAGTTGAGAATTAATATATAACATGCAGCTTAATGTCAAATGGCAAACAGAACACCCATTTAAAGTCCCTTTGTTTGATGCTAAACAAAATTAGACGTCCCTTTTTATTCTATTCCTCAGATCTTGTGGTCTCTTAATGCAGTGTTTGTGGCACCATGGTGGTTTTATTACATACTGTAACCACTCTTGTCCATGAGTAATACCAAGTTATGTTTTGGAATATCTTTACTAACACTGCACTGGCTCAATATCTTGTCGCAGATGTGCTCATTAGGCGTTACGAGAAAAAAAAAAGATGGCTTGCCGTAGGCTTACCCCTCCAGAGACTCGCGATTGGTCTCTCCTAGGGACCGTCTTTTGAGGTCCTTGTTTTAGTTGTGTTGGAGGACTGGTGAAGGAGGATATTGTGCATGTGCAGCGAAAGATAAACTTTACAACAATTTCTTAAATATTTTCCCTAAGCTGTGTTTATGTTTCAACAGAAATGGAAGCAGCTGTCTCGGCTCCAGCGAAGCCTCATCCTCTTCCTACTTGCTCTCTCGCTAGTGTTGGCGCTATTATCCTATTCCCGTATTTCGGAACCAAGCACAGGTTAGTGCTAACATGAGGTCAAGTCGGCGTGCACACAATCGTTGGAAATTTGTTTGTTATTCTATTGTCGATGTCCTGGATTTTTCTCAAACATGAATTGGATGTTTTGTAGGTTTGTCAGAAACAGAAGAATGGCTGCAAATGAATGGTGGCAGGTTAAAGGCTACGTTTCCTGGTGTAAATCTTAAACCAGTTGTTGGTCCTGATCCCGTGACTGAAATGAAAGGAATCAACGTCCCAGTTTTTCAAAAACCTCCGATAAATGTGTGTTAGTATGTGCCCATGTTGAATGTATTCATTCATTTATGTCTGTTATTGTCCTAAGATACTGGTAGAATGGCAGAAAAAAATTCCAAACAAGAGAGGTCCACCAAGCCTTCAGAAAAATTGGAATGTTTCGCATTCATTTGTCGTGGGCAGAGAAAAACCACAGCAAAATAAAGAGGAAGAAAATGGGGAAAAAGAAAAAAAGTTGGTCAGGTAAGTTGGTTTTCCCTTGAAAGTAGTGTTATTTTTGTAAATAACGTTCTTTACAAAACATAAAAGCTCATCTTTTGACTGACTTACTTTTTTTCAGTTGGCGAGGAGCAATGATTGAAGCCGATCAGATCACCGAACTTCCTCCTTCAGCCAGTGAGAAGGTTGACGTGGCCATCCCAGCACCAGCGATTCCAGCTGAAGGCGTCCCAGTCACTGGTCAGTGCCGAGCTTCTTTGAAAATAGCAAATATGTCTCTTAGATTTGAGTCTCTGAGGATGTACTTTTCTGCTAATAGCTTCAACTGGACCGGTGGACAGGCTTGAGGCTGTGCGAGATGCCTTCAGACACGCATGGAAAGGTTACAAGGACTACGCCTGGGGTCACGATGAGCTCAAGCCTATTTCCAAATCTTTCAGCGAGTGGTTTGGTCTGGGCCTGACCCTAATTGATTCCCTCGACACGATGTGGATAATGGGCTTGAAAGAAGGTACTGTATGTTTTTGATCTGGGAGGGGTAGTACGATTCAGTTAAACAATAAACTGATCTCCCCTGTTCACCGTATAAAGCTTTCCATTGTATCATGTGACGCAGAGTTCGCAGAGGCAAGGCAGTGGATAGAGAAGGAGCTCTCTTTCAACCAAAATGTGGACGTGAATCTTTTCGAGACAACCATTCGTGTCCTGGGCGGTCTTTTGAGTACCTACCATCTGACTGGAGATCAGCTCTTCCTGGATAAAGCTGTAAGTCAAATATTGAGGACAAAGACGACATAATTACAGGAAAAACCTTTTATATTAAGAGAAATCAACTTGACATCACTGCTTCCAGAAAGACCTCGGGTCCAGGTTGATGCCCGCCTTCAAAACTCCTTCCAAGATTCCCTTCTCCGACGTAAATATCGGTAAGGGGACAGCTCACCCCCCTCGATGGACATCTGACAGCTCCATGGCTGAGGTCACAAGCATTCAACTGGAATTTAGAGAGCTGAGCCGCCTCACTCAGGAACCACGGTTCAAGGTCAAGAAGACAAGAGCACCCCCGTAACCGTCAAGTCACGCTTCACCATGCATCCATCACACCTCTCTTCTCGTCGTATCTTTTTTTTTTCCAGGAGGTTGTCGACGAGGTGATGAAGCAGGTCCACAACCTTCCGGGCAAGCACGATGGACTGATACCAATGTTCATCAACACGAACAGCGGCCAGTTCTCCCATAGAGGCATCTATACGTTGGGGGCCAGGGCGGACAGCTACTATGAATACCTTCTCAAGCAGTGGCTTCAGGGAGGCAAGACCGAAGACGAGTAAGATTCGTTTCAGTAATTAAAGCAAAGTAAGAGTGTTTTTTTTTATTAAAATCAATCTTATGATCCCATGTTTTGCTAGGTTGTTGGAGGACTACATTGAAGCAATCAACGGAGTGAGAAAACACCTTGTGAGGCAAACAGGGCCACACCATTTGACCTTTGTAGGAGAGCTGTCCCATAATCGCTTCAACCCCAAAATGGTAGAATACACACAAATAGTGCCGTCTTTTTCGGGCTATATGTCGGACTGGAGTATAAGTCGCACTAGGCAAAGAATACACAATGAAGAGGGAAAAAAACAATATATACGTTGCATGTTTGGGAGGGCATGTTTTTAATTTGATCAGAAACCAAGAACAGACAAACATTAAAGTCACAGTAGTAAAATGGAGAACGGGTTCAACAGGCATCTGTTAACAAGTTGTTTTTCAGATGACTATAGCCAAAATAACATTCCGCACGGTCTATGGTCCGAGAGAAAAACATTTTATAAGTCGCACTTGAGTAAAATTTGCAGACCCAGCCAAACGGTGAAAAAAAGTGCGATCTATAGTCCGTAAAATACAGTAGTTTGTGCTTGTTTCACAAAATTCCAAATGATCACCTCCTAGAATATTTGAAACAATGTTTTTTTTTCCAGGACCACTTGGTGTGCTTCCTACCAGGAACTCTGGCATTGGGAGCACACAATGACGTTCCAGGGGACCACATGGATTTAGCTGGACAGTTGATGGAGACTTGTCATCACATGTACACACAGATGGAGACCGGATTAAGTCCGGAGATAGCACACTTTAACCTGTACGCTACTGACAGTAACGACATTATTGTTAAGGTGAGGCTGGGCGTCACCGTGGTACATTAATTTTACGCATAGGCAGAGATGATGGTCAAAACCAAATTTATATAATGACATATATGCCTGAATGGACAGTAAAAATCTTTTCAGAGAGTAATGGAAATATTTGGAATTCCAGTTATGTGCTGGTCACCAGTGTTTGTCCAAATGGCTGAATCACAGACTCCATTCTTGCCAAATTGTTGTGACTCCAGTTTAACAACTTGAGTGATGTAATATGTTGAAATGTTATTGTAGTTGTATATTCAAACTATTATTGGGACTTTCATGATCTGACTCAGAGCACATTTTTCAGTAGGCCTTCTTTACCTCGCTACTGTACATAGCTGAGCTTGATGTTCCATACCTGATCCTAACTGACAACTTTTTTTTTTTTTTGTCTATTACAGCCTGCAGACCGACATAACCTGCTAAGACCAGAGACAGTTGAAAGTCTTTTTTACATGTATAGGTTCACAAAAGACCCCAAATACAGAGAGTGGGGATGGGAAATTCTGCAGAGTTTCAACAAGTATACTAAGGTAAAATTAATTAACATCTAAGGCGGTACCAGCGAAGGACTAATTATAGCGGGTTCTGTTTAAATGTGTATTACAATATCACCAAGCCATAGATGCCATTTGGAGGAAATTAGCATTAATGCTAGGTAGAATTTTAAATAGTGTCTGGATTTTTAGTTTAAAAAAAAAAAAGACTTCATATTTGACACACCTGACCAATAACCTGGTTAAATATAGGTCGCCGACGGGGGCTACACATCCATCAACAACGTCCGTGACCCCGAAAACCCGGAGCCTCGAGACAAGATGGAGAGTTTCTTTCTCGGCGAGACGTTGAAGTACTTCTACCTGCTCTTCTCTGACGACACCGAGCTTCTCAGTCTGGATAAATATGTCTTCAACACTGAAGCCCACCCGCTCCCCATTTGGCCAACCCCACCCAAGTGATGTCACCATATACAAGAGAAGCATGCTTAGGTCATGCTGTGGGCTCCTTGTAAGACTTGTAGGTGTTCCACTGATGTGACAACCTGTGACCCAGGTTAGTGCAGGCCACCTGTCCTTTGGTATGGACGGTTTCCTTGTGGAGGAATTTCTTTTAAAATGTTTCCTAAGGAAAAAAAAAAAGGTCTGAGCTGGTCTCTGCTGTAAATATGAAGGTCGAAAATTCGAACGGAGGCTTGAAGGTAGGAATACACAATTGTTTGGTCAGGATTTTTGACAATAAGAACTTTAAATTTTATTTTTTTTATTGAGAGCTTCGTAATTTGCTGTCATTTTGTAAGTTCATTGCTGGAGTCCCATCAGGCTTTATTGTTCTGAACCAGGATCAGGTATCAGAATGTAGCAGGCTAGCCATGTCACTCACGCCGGCATATTCTTGGCATAAAGTAAAATAAATGACTAAGCTCAAGGGTACCTAACCACTGCAGGCTTTCAAAAGATTTGCAAGGCCACTTTGTTAATCATGTAATGTTGGAATAGGACCAAGATGACATGCCAAAGAGCTGAGAAGTCCCACGATGCTTTTAGACTTGGAAAATGGCAACAAAGCTGACCTTCAAATTCACATGTCGTGTGAACACAAAGTAGTGTTGGGATATTTGTTGTTTTGACTTTCAGACGTTTGCTTCGAGCTCTTTTGCCGTTTGATCCACGAGTCGGTCTGCTCATTTCGTGCGTCACACATTGAGTTTTGCAATCCATCTCTATTGTAGATCATCACAAAGGAACGCTGTACACAAAGGAGATGGAATTTTATGTGATCAAGTTGCTCAAAACCCATGTACATATTCCTTATGTTGCCATGTTTTGGGGATCTCTGATTACATAAATGGTTGACAGACCCAGCAAACCAAAAAAATGAGCTGTAAAACAAAATTGCAACTTGGAAAGATCCACAAAAGTCCACAGAAGGCAGGTAGGAGGTATCCTTACACTGTAACTTGAGTCATGCTTTTTTTTTTCTTCATCAAAAATGTATTTATGTTTTTATAATTTTATCCCTTGACCCTAATAGTTTTGCAAAAGTGTTTGCCAAGGTTGAGGCAAGGACCTGTTTAGGTTTCCATACAAAAAATGTAGTATTCTGTGTAATTTCTGGACCTATGTACACAAGTTGCCCCTAGGAAGACTGAACCTGTCCAAAGCAGGTTTTTGATATGACAATTTCAAATTCAACTGGGGGCTTCAGTGTACTTTTCAAAAGTTTTTTTTTTTTTTTTTTACAATTTCTGTGCTTAAAAAAAGAGATTATTGACTTACGATTTGAATGTTTGACACATTGATACCACAGTGGTGCCTTGCGATGTGACTTTATTTCATTCCATGATAACGCTTCGTACCTAAACGCTTATATAACAAATCCTATTTTTCCAATTTGAGGGCTAGTTCTGAAAATAACTTATTTCAGATGTACAGATTTACAAAAACGAAAATGTTCTTCGTTCTGAGTGGGGCTCGAATAATAGCTGCTCTTTACAGAGGATAAAGAATGTACAAATGTTAGTGTTGTGATATCTGGGCGCTCCCAGTGAGCCCTGCGCGTACATTTTTTTTTGCGCACAAGTCAAAAGTAAACATCATCCGGATAATTATGTCTCAAGTAAAGATCATTCCATTAATGAACGAAAATGCCAGATTTTTGTACTTGGTCACATATTCTTTTGATATTGTGAAATCACTGTGGTTCACTTTATGGTGGTGAAACACCTGTACTTGTTTCTTAAATTGCTGGCCCCCAATAATATCCTATTAATTTCTTCCCCCCTCAAAAATATTAGAAGCTTTTCTTTTAATCCAAGGTGCTTTTTTGCCAGATTTGTGACATCATTTGATGTTTGAGACCTCAAACTATGCACACTGTCTTTTTGTGTGTGACCGAGACGAGTGTGTGATGTGCCAGAAGGCAGAATTATCAGAGAACCCAATGTTACTTCTTGGAAAATCTGGTCATTTTGCCAAATAAAACATCTTTATGACTCTTAATAATCATCTGAATAGAAATCAAGCTGCTTTATTTTTATTTTTTAATGCGACCCAGTAATAAATGCCCCCTGGACCAGTGGGTGGGGACCACTCTTCCAGATGACATGATTTTATTACTGGTGCAGCCCTTGGCAGATATTCCATTTTTCTTTTCAAAATGTACAATAGTGGAAAAAAGACTTTATTTTTGTGTTAGGATTCCTTGGTTTATGAATGACTTATTTTTTTCAAGGTATAATCAAGAAAGAATTTCCCCCAAAACATGTTACAGTTCCCACTATAATGGAATTAACTGTTAATATTGATTTCATTCAAGTTCCTTGTAACGTCCTTTTAAAGTGTTCAATAGCCCAATTGTCCTCATCAGCAGTTTAATGGAACACAGCTCGAAATGAAATGAGCAATATAACCCCCAAAATCTTTAATTTCCCCCATTTCCTCTAATTAAATCTGTAATGAATCATTCCCATTTTAATGCCTCATAAAGACACAGACCTAATTTGTGAACATTAAATGTAATGAATTGATTGCATTAGTGCTTTTTTAGATTTTTGGTATTGGACCTGAATCAAAGCATTGCACAGTAGGTGGCGCTAAAGACACTGCTCTGGTCAAAAGGGCAATTAGCTGGATAGATTGAATCCTATAAAGTATAAAGTATTTTTAGCCTGGGAAACACAGCTAAAAAAGCAACCAGATGCTGTTGAATTAGTTTAGGGTGGCATGGACAGCCCCAAAGGATGGAACATGTACGGATGTGCAGATACTGACAAATCAAAGGCACTCCTAAGCAAAATCAGACCTGACTGTTCCATTAAATGGAATGCAAATTGGATGAAAATTAGATTGGAGGAAAACCATCAGTAGAGAAATGCACAAATGAATTCATGGCATATGCCCAGTACAGCATTAATGACTATGTTTTACTGTTACAACTATTGTGATTCAAGAAAGCTATGAACAAACTACACAAAATATGAGTCATTATGCCTCATTTAAAAAAGGGGGGCTTAAAAACATGATTAAGTTTAGCTGTGGGCAAAATAAACCAGTTTTGCTTAGTATTTTGTTTTAAAAAAAAGAGCAGTCGCACATGAAATTACAGTCAAGACAGTTTATTGTTCTGAGTAGATGAAGCCAAATTGTCCTACTTGGCATGCATTTTTAATGTTCTGAATTATGTCTCAAGCACAAGTGAAATTAATCTTGTAGTATTTTTTTTTCAAAGCAACAGTTAGAAATGTTTACTGCATTTTTAGGAACTACAGCACAAAATGCACTCTCATCCTCTGAATTGATTTGTAAATTGGGCAATGTGGGATTTACCGTATTTCTATAGCCGACAAACCCAAGCCAACACATTCACGTTGTATTTCTCAGCTTCATGATATTGATGACTCGTGGGATACTCGGTTAGAAGTATTATACAATGATGGGCTCTGGTTAGTCTGGCAGCTTTTGCCCCGAGGCTTAACGCTGCACCTCTCCCACAGATAGGAACAAAAAAATAAGTTTTCTGAAACTAATTGTATCCCAGGAGGAGTTTAGCGAGATTTTCTTTGAAAACCCTCAAGCTGTCCGTATGTTCCGGTCAACAAATGACAACACAAAAAGCCCAAATCTGATTTGCTGAAGATGGAAATTGAGCTCCAAAACGTGACCATGCAGGGTTTTCCCATGCCAATGTATTGTATAGTGAAAAGAGAAAAAACACATGGTTATGTAAGTAAGCTAACAAAAGATAATTAAGGTTTTACATATAGAAATATGTATAGTAATGTGTGTAAATATCACCATTTGACCTTTTTCTTTAGATTTGCTGAATGCCAACATGACTCATGTTCAAGGAAAGGCGAATCGATCAAAAATGCTGCGGCAAAGTTGGCATGCAACACACTGTGCTATGAGATCTTATCAGTCAGCAATATGCTGAATGCAACACGGTTATCTCCGTCCGTGAGGGATTAAAAGAAAAGACAGGGAATTAAGGATGTAGTCATAAGAGGTGAGAAGACCACAGTCTGTTTCATCACTTACAATGCAGTGTTTCACCAAAGGAAAAAAGAAAAGACTGTTTGTTGTTGCCTGATCAGTACAGATAAATAGGTGACATTGTTGAATAGCTTTTGGGGAACCATTTTGGATCTTGAGATGGTAAAAAAAATGCACTTTATGGATAGCAGGTAGCGTCTTGTTTCTAAAAAGTTGCCCCTGAAACAAACAAGTCCAAATCTGTGAGTTTTCATCAAGATAACTTTTCTGTGGACATCTGTAATTTGCAGGCAGTTTTTTTTTTTAAACAAAGTAACTTGTTGCATGTTTATTGGATTATAAAAGGACAAGAGAGCTCATTGTGCCTGAATAGATGAGGAGAAATTGGTACAAAACCCAGAAGTGATTAGTAAAGTTTAAACTTCCAAAACTAATTTGTACCACAGATGTCCACTAGGATTTAAATCAAGACTCATGAGACTCAGTGTTTTTGTTCTTAGCCATTCTTTTGTATTTTTAGCTGTCTTTTAGATCGTTATCTTTGTGAACGACCCACAAACTGCAGTTGAATAAGCTTCTTCCGTCACGATTTTCATTTTGATTGTTTTTTATGTTTTCTTGTTTTTTTTTATAACAAAAATGTATTTCCATAACCCAAGAATGGTCCTTTCTCAGGTAAACATCTGCAGTGCGACGTGTAGAGTTAAGCTAATTTTCCAAAGCTTTGGAGACTGTGATAGAAAAATTCTTTTAAAATGCTTTTAAACTGCAATTTTTCATGATTGATGGCCAGCCCATGCCTAGAAATTCTCCAGCTGCTTGTATAGATAGTCACAGTGTGTGTTGTGTGTTGTGTGTTGTGTGTGTGTAGTGCATGTGCACATTTCCATCTGTCTCAGAAAATATGTTAATACTGTCTATCTGTAACTTTGCGATTGCAAGTAGCAACGTATACACAATATTTTTCCCCAGAACAGCTATAATAACAAGCTGTTTTTTAGGAAGAGGGGCAAAATATATATATTTTTAGCTTTGACAATATATTGTTAGATGTACTTTATTTGATTTCATTTGATAAAATATTTACTATCTTAATTATTTACTAAGCAACAACTCATAGTCGACATAATCATATGGAACTAAAAAATATCATTACTTACTCTAGTTTTTTCCACACATAACACACTTACAAGCATTCAATCTCATGTAGATGCAAGAATATTTCACAAATATTTAAATTCAGAATAAAAAAATGCCTTTTTTGTATTAGCAAAACTGCCATCTGCTTTGTTTTTATTGGCCACTATAAATTGAAATCGTAAAAACAGCAAGAAACCTCAAAATGAGTGGGAAAGGAGAAAACTGGGGGAAACGGGATTACATTAACTGATAA
The DNA here is from genome assembly GCF_051989625.1 of Stigmatopora argus. Taxonomy (NCBI): domain Eukaryota; kingdom Metazoa; phylum Chordata; class Actinopteri; order Syngnathiformes; family Syngnathidae; genus Stigmatopora; species Stigmatopora argus. The sequence continues at coordinate 4,085,153 of NC_135402.1, forward strand.
GCCGTCTCCAAAACAGTATAACAGTATAAAAGAATGGGAGGGGTGTGGGGTTGTTTGTAACTCTGACTGGCTGCCTTGCCTTGCTTCCAATTTTGCTGCATCACTTTGTGATTCTATAGAGTTGGCCATTAACCTTATATGTTCCTTCTTTTGATGCTATTTGCCATATAGGCCATCTTTGCACACTTATTTTTCATAACAATGTCTCCTATGAGTACATAATTATGTGGCGGGCTCTAACAATGCAATGCATTATTGGTCAAGTGATTTCATAAGTCTGAATGATTGGCTGTCTATTGTGTAATAAATGCTTTAAGTGCTCTTGATTATACATGTGAGCTGATGCAGTGTCGTTTGTGTAATGTTGTTTTGTTTCATCAACTTGATTACGAGTCTGAAAAGACAAAATGTTGACTTGATGGTGCATAATTATCAAAGCTATCAGAAAGGCTGTTGGAAAAACAGTTAATAAGAATAAATGGTAATCCTTTACATTTTGGGCTTGGGTACATCTTCATGCCTACTTTTTATTATTTCATATATTTATTTCACTCAAGTGGGTTAAGTCCTCCCTCCACTAGTATTTCCATAGGTACAAAGTGTGTTACAATAACCATTTCTTGCACAAACCAAATTTATTTAAAGGTTAAAAGCCACTTTTTATATATCTGTCTTTGTTTATTTGTCAATTCTCCCTGAAAGATTTAAAACAACTTTAATCCTTCATTTTTTTCTTAGTACTTTAGTATAATGTGACCAACAGGTGAGCTCTTATTCCCTCATAAAGACAAACTGCCCACTTAAAGGAGTCAACACCCCAAATAAACATTGTGTAACACAGTAATGAAGAGGCTCAGACGGGAACTAAGATTAGCTGCGTTTTTTTTCTTCCTTCTAATTAAGAAGCCCTTTTGCTGTCGTCATGTCTGCGCGTGCGCCCGCGTCCTGGGCTATAAATAATCCAGTGGAGGATAAAATGACGTCACTTCCACTAGCGTTTTAGGACCAGCAAGCTGCGTTCCGCCGACACATTCGCCGCTCGGTCGCTGTAGTAACGCGTGGGGGAGCGTAGGCTCATTTCCACGCATAATTGGAAACACCTTCCCACACGCGTCACTTTGCCAGCTGAAGTCATTATTTTTTTAATTGAACCACCTAGCGTTGTTTGGAACTTGTGCAGACGAGGGGATGATAACAAACTCGTTGGAACTTTTTGTTTGAATAAGCTTTTTAACATTTTCTTTAAAAATATATATAGATATAGCTTTGTCTAGTTGATCGCCGGCGTTTGTTACACTCGCAAGCCGGCGTTGTTCGCTCAGAGGCGGACACCAGAGAAGCGGATCCTCGCTCGCTGGCCACCTGACCCCGTGGAAAAAACAAAACGGCGACACTAAGCACCGAGGGGGCGAACTTTGCGGGTGCTTCTCGCGTCCACGATGCGACACCCCGGCATCAGCCCGAGGCAGGACCCGGTAAGAGACGCGCTTTAACGCCGCCATCGGGATGAGCAGCACCGACCTGGAGCGCGTGTCGCTCAGCTCGTCGGCCAACTCGGTGGCGTCGAGTGCGCGGACGCTGTCTGCCAACGTGAAAAAGCTCCACAACGCGCTCAACCTGCTGCTGAACGACTTCGAGAGGGAGCAGTTTATCCACTGCCTTAATGTCTACCACTCCAAACGCAACGTGTACGACCTGGTGCAGACGCTCAACGTCATCCTCAACGCGCCCAGTAAGCGACAACTTCTCCCCATGCTTCGGCTGGTGATCCCCCGCTCGGATCAGCTGCTTTTTGAGCAGTACACATCGGAGGGGCTCTACTTGAAATCGGATTTAGTTGCAAGCAATGGCACGGCCGAGCCTCCTCCGGGTCCGGGCCCGAGCCCGACCGCTCACTACTCCAAGGATAACCCGTCAGACTACCAGGTGGCTTTGCGCGGCTCCCCGGATAGCTTCAGCACCAGCAGCGACGGGACAGCTCCTCTGGTCCCCCTACTGGGCAGGAACTTTATCCACGAGCCCCCCGGCGAGCTGCGCCAGGTCACGATGAAGCGACACAAGAGCAACGAAGGCCTGGGTTTCAGCATCCGGGGCGGTTCGGAGCACGGAGTGGGCATCTACGTGTCTCTGGTGGAACCGGGAAGCTTGGCGGAGAAGGAAGGCCTTCGGATCGGGGATCAAATCATGAAAGTCAACGATAAAGTCTTTGACAAAGTGTCTCACGCTGAAGCCGTTAAGGTAATTGATCCTTCACCTTCCTACATCACTGCATGTTCTTGCTCAAATGAAGAAATCTGAAATGTTGCTTAAAACGGGCTAAACAAGGGTTGAATGAAATCAATTAGGTCCGGGTGGGTGATTAGGCGCCTAATGTTCGCGTTCACTCTGTCGCCATGTGGGTGCTAAAAACACATGCAGTTACCGTTATACTGTCAGTGATGGAGCCCGTGGCCGTATTTACTAGTCCTTGAGAATTCTGTGTGTGATCACTCGTCCAATTTGTTTCCTGGGCTTAAAGAAAAGCCATTAGCAAATGAGGTGACGAAAGATTCTGCTTGATTTGTGTACAGATTGTGATTGATTTAAAAGGAGCCAATGGCAGTTTCTCGGTCTTATTTGAACTGAGTATTGAACTTGTATGGTTTGTTTCTACAACCATCTTCCACTCTGAGCACGTGTTGTCATTGATTTTATGATTCCAGTACACTGTAGTTTAGATCGATTTACACCAATTGTAGATGCGGTCACAATGGTACATACTATTCTGTCGTCTTTTTAAAAGCCTCTATTTTCAAATGGATTTTACTTCCATCCATTTTCTTTGAAGCTTGTTATTTTTTCCATGGTCACATTTGAACTAGACTCAATACACACATACATTTAGACAAACATTCACAATTACACTATAGCTAAGTCTTCATAAAGACTACGTTGTGATGTGTTTTGAGAACAAAACTAACTTTACACAGCTGTATTTTTTAAAAATACTCCTTATCCCTATAGCAATGCTGCTCCTTCAGCATTTACTCTAGTGCCAACCAATTTTTTAAAATTACCTCAAAATTTTGGATGTAAATGGCATATTTTTCCCACAGCTTTCAACTCTACACTTTATTATCAAAAGGGGGGGCTTTAGATTTTTCTAGGCTAATGAGCTGCATGTCATTTGATGAAAATAGTACGTTGTTGCTTATGAATGAATATGAACCATTTACGTCTAGTTGATGCGTGAGCCTTAAAGACATAGGTGCCCATCATTGTCAAAAAATGACAATTTTTACATTTTACAGTGAGTCGGATCAGTGTGATCACGCATGAATAATGCACATTTCAGCATATGTTTTATTCTGAATGACTTTCTCTCACTTGCCTCAGTGTTTGATAGTTAATGGAATACATGGACTGACCTTTTTTATTTTTTATTGGCACAAGCACAGAATAAGGACCGCCAATGCAAGCACGATCTCGAGGGGTCTGCTTCGTATAGATAATAATCCACATTTTTCATCAACAGTGCCTCAGAATTGGTACCTAAACATGTTTCAGGTTATGCTTAGAGTCCACAATAATGAGAATTGCACGGCTTGATAATTATAGTAATCAGAAGAGTATTGAGTTGAGTGTCTGGCATGTGGTAAAGTTGATTTCATACTCCATACACTTAATTAATCGCTTATAGCAAAGGCAGAATTGACAGTACATATTCTTTTTTTTCATGCAATGTCCTTGAAATTTTTAGAACGGTTTCTCACCTGTGAATGCAAGACAATTGATTGCTGCAGTTGTAAATGCTCTCTTTTTAGAGTCAATGAGGTCTTTACATTTTATCTATGTCTGAGATGTGTGAGGAATAGTAATGGAAACGGAAACAAAACGGGTCTTAAGAATGTCTCTATTCATGTTGTGAAGTCTAATTTTTCTTCCAATCCCTGTCTTTGTATTTGCTCACTGATTATGTAAACCGTGTCCCTGTGAAATATTCAACTCCCACATATATTGCTAACTTTACCTGGCTGGCACATTCAGAGACTTCCTTTTTTTATTTCAGTATTTGCTTCACTGCTACATATTTAACAACAATCACAACTGTTTTGTATACAAAACATTTATTTGTTCAACAAGTTCAGCAGTGAACCAAGTGTTTATAAATCAGGATCTTTTGTTAAAACATCCAACAAATCTATATTTGGAATCACCATATCACTATTGCAAAGCGTCCCCAGTAAGCTAGACATTCAGGAAATATGTCATTAATTACATTTTTTTTTTTTGGTCTCACTTTCCGGCTCAGTAGACAAAGTCGAGATTTCCGAGCGAATGCTTTGGTGCTCCTGGCTGACACGACACTGCAGTGAATAGACTGCAGTGCGTTCTTTCCATTTGGACATGTTTACATATGGTATATTGGTATACCAAGTAACACTAAAACAGCTGATTTGCCAACGTAATGTAATAGAGCACTCCTGACTTATGCTGAAGGGCAGCTCAAGGTATTGAAGAGCGCTGCATAAATGTCACATGACCAAGAATCCTCTCATAACATGAGATCCCGGAAGCGTATATCCATCTCTGCGGTCCTGCTAATGTGTCCCTCAAAATATTTTGAAATGCTGAGTGTAAAAGGTAAAAATTGGGAAAGTAAAATGGATGATAACGGTGTGGTTGTTAACCTTTGCATATTATCTGATAGTGTTGAAAGTTGCTGGTTATTGTATGTCGGCTTTTGGTGTCTGTTGCTTCCGACATCAGTTTTTTCAGCTTCAAGCCCACTTTTCTTCCCTCTCAAAGATATGCTTTGACTAAAAGAGGTTGTGCTCATCCCAGATAGGCAGAGAGAAACTATTTTTGTATCTGAGGCATTTAATCACCGCTGAGGGGTGACAAGATTAAGTGTCGGTTTGATGTTTGGATTGCTGGACTGGAAGTGGACCATGAAAAAGCCCTTTCAAATAAAGATGATCTATGGTAATATATATAAAGCAGGTTCATGTTGTTATTTAGAATAACATTTACGCTTTTTTTGCTTAGCCCCACTGGCTTCTGAAAATACTGGAGTCTCGTCCAGTTCGAATATGTGCACTTATCTTGACTTTACTGACAGTTTCTGACCATTTGCACAGAAATTCTGCATCCATGCAAACTAACTGTCATCTCAGACAAGGAAGTGGGAGAATTTCAGATGAATGTTGTCACTCCTGGCTTGACATGATTGCATGGAGGTGGGCTGTTGTCACACATTTTTGGAAGACAAACATTTATGGAGTTGTTTTCAACTCTTAGAAAACTCCTGTTAAATGCAGTAATTATCTCATTTGGAGTAAGTAAAGTTAGTACGTTAAGTCGGTAAGTTATTTTATATATTTAGCTGTTATTTCCTCATTGGAAAATACAGCCAAATGTAAATTCCGCCCAAAATACAATAATACTTTGTGGCATCTATGGCACTTTTGTGGATGGAAAAAAAACTACAGTTAATTTAATATTTTGTACTCATTTTAGGCACACCTATGCTTGATTAGTGTTGCTTTTGTCTCACCTGGCAGATGCATGAATCATCAAATTTATTGTGACACGACCACAGAGAATATCTAATCACGGAAAAGTAACGGTAAGATTGACTTATTTGTATTTCAAGCGTATTGCATTCAGTACTTCATAACATTTCTAGTGCAAAATGTCATTTAAACGTTTGCTTATTAGTGTTTCAAAAAATAGACTTCTGAAATAACAAAAGAAAGCCTACCCAAACAACTCGTAACTGTGTAAGGTAAGCAAATGAATATTTACTGATTGTAAACGACATCCGATTCGAATTACTCGAAGCAAACAATAAACTAGACAAAACAGATGGGACACTTGTTAGATTGTGGGGAATCTTTGGCAATCACTGAAATCTGACAACATTAAGTGGCTCCTGCACCTGTCGACAAAAATGTTGGCTCGCTCTAGGTTAGCTAATCACATTCATATAAACTCATTTAATCCGCAAACACTGGGCGTGAAGGCTCACCTTTCTCTGCCAATGAGTTAAATGAGCATAGGGGTAAAACAAAAAAGAAAATAATCTCTCCATGAGAGGGTTGGAGGTCATTTTTTGAAATGGCTGGCATGAATTATTGAGCTTGGAATTTATAATCATGAAAGGACGGTATGAAATGCCCAGGTAGAAATCAGCATGACAATATGAAAATGGTGTTAAGTAAGGCTTTCCTTTGAGTAAAGGTGTGTCAGTGAATGAAGATTGATGGAGGAGACTTGTCTTGACCTCAAAGGGGATTAATGGATCCTTTGAGATGGTTGGATATTTTCCATTCTAAACATCACGTTGTTATGAGACTGAAGAGGCTGTGATTTGAATAATGATGTGGAACGTGCTTTGTTCCAGTAGCCAAATACACTGTTGCTTTTTTTGTATCACAGATATAATTAAGCGCTGGTGGGTGACCACGGTAAGGTGGGCTGGGATACATGAGGCATTACATTACTTATGCCATTTTTATAGTCGATTTCAGGCAGTGATGGAGTAGTGTTACATTCTGTCTATTGATCTACTGTACCCATTCATGTAAATCGGTAAAAAAATGTTTTTTCCCCCCACAGTATTTCAGAGTACTATTGAGCTTTACTAGGCTGTAATTGCATTTTTTTTTTTTTTTTAAATCAAAATGTTGGTTCAATTTAGCTGTGGACGTCTTCAGGAACATTCAGATTTAGAGGTTCTGTTTAAATAATAGTTTTTAAATGTTAGGGAATTACCATTGTGTTATGATTAGAAATTAAGGTTGTTCTTTTGTAAATGCTTATTTTGTCTATTCAATTTGCTGATAACACTAATGGAAAGATTTAAGGACTTTCTAGGATGGGACACCAGAAAATGATTAATACCACTGCCTATCTAAGAGATTAGTAAATGTAACATAACTTTTAGATTAGTAAATGTAACATATTTTTGGGGGGATTATCCACTTGATATTGGGGCTATCATCAGGCATTTTTAATTTTCTTTAGATCAGTGTATATAAAATTCGCTGTATTTTCAATCAAATCTTTCATGTTTTTATTTTTTATTTTTATTAATTTTCTGAGAGTTTCATTAGCAGGACAGTCACACTCTGTTGGTTTTATTTGTGGCAGAAAGTACTGGCACCGTGTTCATAGCAGTTCCAACTCTTTTTGCTTATCACTGTACTGCGGACAATTAGAACTAGTGTTAGTACATTTTGAGTTAGCTAAATTAATAAACATTAATCCGATCTCAGCCTTATTTAACCTCTTTTTTATATTATGACTTTGGCTGATCCCTGCCAGATGCAATTATCCTGTGATGAGAAAATGAGCCCAGGGTCTTGGGAAGATTCAAGGGTGAAGGACAGTATGAAAGATTTTCCATCACATGCAACCTTCCATAAATGGGATAAACCTGCAGCTAATATCGCAAACATGCTCAACCTCAGACAATCACTTGTCAAAGATCTCTGCCGATTATTTTGGCAGCAGGAATGTCGAAGCGTTATTTATTTAGCGTGGTTTCATATCTGATATAGCCGGACTGGAGATAAACTGCTGATTTTGCTGAGATTAGCTCTTAGAAAAAGATGGTTTGCCTTAAGAATTAAAAAAAAAAAGAAACAGATGCGGAAAGATAATTGACTGGTGGTTGAACGGAAATGACAATTTCATTTTTGGATTGCTTTAAAGTGAGAAGGGATCATGTTCAATGATTGTGATGAAACAGATGAAATGTGAAGGGTGAGAGCAAGGAGGAATTGAGTTAGATCTTTTTTTTAATTTTTTTTCTCCATCTGTCCACATGCTATGATCGGTCAAAATCAAAAAGCCAATTTTCCACTACTGTCTGGTTACATCCCGTACGCGCCCTCTGCTGATCTAATCTTAAAAAGAAAAAAGACCATGAAGTGAAACTGAGTCAAGGGACAGCTATTGTATACCACTATTTGGTATAAGGATTCTGACCAGTCCTTAAAATATATATGCTTTTACAATAGTCCCATTCATTTCTACATTCCCAGTATAATTTTCAATTCCAGCAGCTCATGAAGACTCGGCATACTGTAATATGCAGTCAAGTGTAGTATATGGTAATAACACTGACGAAGCGATGAGATGTGAGGCTGTTTAATGTCTCTCCTTGATAGTAGTCAGGGGGAGAGAAGGTATAGACATGGAGGTCTTCGTCCCTTAATACAGCACCACTTAGTTGGAGTGGCCCCTCCACCGCCAGCTCTAAATACAGAGATCACACTCATAACTTGCTCCACTGGACTGTGTATAAGGTGCTAGTCTCGGCAAGAGTGTCAATGTTTAAATCCTACCGCAACTTGTACTTATCAGGTACTGGAAACGAGCAGAAAGTGTACATTGGCATATAATCCACATAACATTTGAGTTATTTGAACTCAAAACTGTCCAATCCTTGAGATTCCAGCCTCTAAGCTGTATTTTTGTAATTTCTGGAGTTGGATGATTGATAGTTATTTGTAGAAATATAGCAAGTATTAAATGTCTGGATTGCACTGCTACTAGTATCCATAAGGTAGTAAATGGCGTCATTGGTGTCGGCAAGTACGTACTAAGAAATAACTTGTCGATTGCAATAATGTTTTCCAAAATGTTGACAGGCCTGCAATCATGTGGTGTCCAATCATCATTCTGCTGTGAATTTGAATGAGTTTATCACTACTGGATCCAATCCATTTGAACCGGCAGCCTTGGAAGAAAAGGATGAATGTTTGTTCATTCGCTTTCAACTATCTAGCCCCGTTAATTTTTGTTTTTTGTTTTGTTTTCCCCAAAAATCTATTGGTACAATCTCATTATTTGCCAATAACACACAGCCGGATTTCGGAATCTGTAACAAGAGCCAGAAAATTGTCTCGGCGCAACGCCGTAAAGCCTTTCTAACTGTCTCAGTGGCCCACCTGATTTTTTTCCCCCCCTTCTACTCAGTTCATTATTTCCATTCTTTTTTCTTGCCCTTATCTTTCATGCAAAGCACTTCCTGCCAGCATTATAAAATGAGCTGTGTGCGTGGGCATATGCCATGAAACGCTTGCTATCCATATCACACAACAGACATAAAATCAAGGCCAACCAACAACAGCTTGCCAAAACTAACTAAATGACCCATTATCGAATCTTTCCTTTCCTTCTTGGCTTGTTAGGGGTCTCCGGGCAGGTGTTTCAAATCTGTGTGTGGGGGAGTGGGGGGCGTTTGGGGGGCCGGCCTTTCATGCTCTGGCCTTGTGTTATCCAGCTGTCTATTCTTTCCCTTGTGTACAATTCAACACAGACATCGAGGCAAAGCGATGAGCAATGCCACCACAACTATTTGCAGTTAAATACACGTTCCCAGGTTTAAATGAACACAACTTGCTGTTGGACATGATAATAAATACTAAGTAAATGTATATAGATGTGTATGTGTATGTGTATACATGTGTATATGTGTATGTATATGTATGTGTGTATATATGTATATATGTGTATGTATATGTATGTATGTGTGTGTATATATATACATATATATATACATATATACACATACATATATATACATATATACACATACATATATATACATATATACACATACATACATATATATACATATATACACATATATACGTATATATACATATATACACATATATACGTATATATACACATACACACAGTGTATATATATATACATATACTCATATATACATACATACACGTATATATCTACATATATATATATATATATATATATATATATATATATATATATATATATAAATAAGGGTCAAAACTGTTGTCATCATAAAATGTTAGTTTGCTACACAAGCAAAAGTTAATTAACATTTTATCTTCATAAAGCAGATATTAACCTCCGTGTTCTGACTCCAAGCAGTGAAAGACTCCGTAAATATTCTCCTCGCTTCAACTTTATGAATGATGAGCTGTTATTAACGTAGCATCACTGATGATCTTCACACTTCTCATTCCTTATTGTTAACTCCCAGATTATAAAATGTCCCTCCCACAATTTCAAGGTAAAATGTTAACCATAATCATCATGGAACTTGTAATTTTGGAAGCATATTAGAAAAACGCAGTACTTTAGGTTGCTTTATTTGATGGAGCAAAGTTACTGTGATCAGCTTTTGTGTCAAAATGGTCATAAGGGTTTGTTAATATTTGGTTATTGTAAATGAATCCATTGCTTGATGTCTTCATGTAAGCAAGCACAAGTTAGATACTGTAAGTGGTGAAGCTAATAAACCATTGGAGAGGCTCTTTGAAGGCAATTTCTCCCACGTCGCCTTTGGTCTCGCTCAAGCAGAAAAGAGCAGATGACGAAAAGCCCTGTCTTGTCACAGGCACTAATGGAAGATGGCGAAGGTTAAAGAAAAATATCAAGCCTTGATGTACTGAAACAATGGCTGAGTGTAATAGCCAGTCACTTTTAAAACGCTGTGTCTCATATCCACAGAGGTTCAAGAAACAGAAATGACAGTTGTCGGGCTGTCTGCTCTTTTGCAACGCCACGTCGTATTGTGAATTTGGCACCTTTCAGAACATGCAGTCTGGATGCAGTGCAATAATTCTACAGGAGATGAAGGCCTTGGGCTCGGAATATGAAGGTAATAAAGAATAAGAGCACTTAACTCCTTCTGACAGATGCACCATAGAGACTTTAAAATCTCCCAAATAGTCAATGTACTGTGCCTCGACTTGACGGACTTACCTCCTCAAGTGGATAGCAACATGTAGTCCAAAGAATGAATGACATTTTCTTGCTAATTTGCTGACACAGCTTAGTCGGCATGATAAGTACACTTAGCTAAGGTTATTATAATGCCAATGTTTTATCAGGGCCTGGACAAAATGAGCTTAAATGGCAAAATACAAACAAAACTCCCCCCGTTAATTTCCCCTAACGTATTGGCTGATGCTTGGTGTTGACATATCGCTGCAAATGTGCACGTTTTGTTTTGTCATGGCTCTTTTCTGAGCTTTGTGCAATGTAGGCCAGGCTTGCAGGCTAGGGTTGGTCAATGCAGTCAATATTTGCACTAGGGCACAACATCGACTTCACACTAACCGTCTTGTGTCGGGCCATTAGGATCCACCAGCACAGAGAGGAATGGATTAGGCTACTGCAATGTGGGCCATAAAAATCATCGTCACCTCCCCACCCGCTAGGGTCCAGTCATCAATACTGGCAAAGGCTCATATGGTCACAAAGAGGCTGACATCACGGAAAGGACACCTTCAAATGCAACAGTGCATGCGCAGAAGCCACACTTGCTGCGGGTTGTGTCGGAGTGCCCGTTTGTCAAAGCTTAATGAGATTCCGATAATTACGGTTAGCCAAACATATTGAAAAAGTGACCATAGCGAGTTTTTTTGCAGATGTTCGGATGATTGCTTTCAATTAGCCATATTATGTAATGCTCCGCGTCCAGTTTTGTATGAAGTTTGGTTTAACAACTGTCCATTCGGCTTGACCTCATAAAGGTCATTCACCAGCACAGGATAACATAGTATTCATTTTGATGTTATTTGGGGATGAGTGGTAGAGTGGTAGTTCTCCAAGCCAGAGGTTGCGGGTTTGATTCTCCGCTCTGGTGGCTTCCAATTTGGCACTATACTTTCAAGCAGGCGAATGCAATGTGCGGCGTATAGTCTATACCAAGGATGTCAGACTGGTTGGTTTGCGGGCCGCGTTAACGTCAACTCGATTTGATGTGGGCTGGACCATTTTAGATATAATATTTAGATTTTATTTTTTTATAAATTGATTAAACGAACTGGATCAAAAGCCCTAACTATTCATTTTTTTATAGATCTAAAACAATGTTTATTTGAGCTTTTTTTCTTAGTAAGGAAAATCTCTTTTAATCATTATGTTCCATATTAAAGTGGAAAACAGAAAATATTTTTATATATTTTTAGATTTTACAAAATTATTTTTAAACTAGAAACAGAATTTTTTTTACAATTATTGATTTAAAAGGGGGAAAATCAGGAAATATAATATACATCTATAATCTTCATTTTAATTTGATCCTAAAACAGAAAGTCGGCACTCATGATTTACTTTCTCGGGCCACACAAAATGATGTGGCGGGCCAGATTTGGCCCCCGGGCCGCCACTTTGACACCTGTGTACTATACGAATTGACACACTGACCGCCCATAAAACAATTCCCCATGTTTTTTAACAGTAGCAATTTGCATAAATTGTAGTATATTGAAATTTCTTTAGTAGTGTACTCATCCACTTTTCCTTACAGTTTAAGCTTCTGGGTCGTGAAAATATGACAATTTTAACTAACAGAACCAATGTGTCAGCATATACGGGATAAGATGGGATAAGACTAACTTGGCTGTAAAATGGAAAAGGCTGCTTCTAAATGCTTCACTTAGCAGACAAATGTATAACCTATGCTGCCGTGATGTCCTTTCATTGCATTTACAGCTTTTAAAGCTGCTGCAGATGGATGGGTGGGTATGGAGCCTTTTTATTTTTAAGAGATTAGGGCACATATGGGCATTATTTGAATGCTGAATATGTCTTGCTAAGATAAAAAAAAAAAAAGAACCAAAACACGGTGTGAAATCAGCATTGCTCCCTCAACCGTAGTCTTACCGATGCTTGTAAAATATGTTGATGTGCTGCGAGTTTGTGTTTAGACTTAAGAGGCGCATTTCTGTTGAATACTTGTTCAAATTTATGAATTCAACTTGTAGTTATGTTTGACTCTTGTCTGGTCTTTTTTAAGATAATTCTGTAAATACAATTTCTGCAGTTTGATCTGACCTGAGACCTAAACAAACTAAGCTTGGGGCACAGAATACATATTTTTATTTTTACCCCATTAGTCATATACACAGGCCAGAAGAGCCGTGAATCTAATTCTCTCTAGGGCCGCATAAAAGCTGCTTGGCACAGACTGTGCTATAATTCTTATTCGTTGGGGAACTTAAATTTGCTCCAAGTGTCCATATGTCAAGTGAATTTTTCGATTCTCAACCCGAATTGTTTTCCTTCACCCCCGTTGCATTATTCTGCAAGTATTCCCGTCTGTCTGGTGCTGTGTCTGTCCCACTGCTGCAAAATCAGATCACTTGAAGCTGATCTAATCTGTTACTTTCTTTCCCTTTAATCTGTACTGAGCATTAATTACAGGAGGCAAAATTGTACGGGGCTTTCGTTCAGAACATCTCTAAATCCCTGATTGTTTTTTTTAGTGTGATTGTACCATTTATTATTACTGAGTGACTTTACTGAAGGTCAAAGTGAAGCAATATCCAGAGAGTTCAGAAAAAATCCATTGCAGTGACAACAAAAATGTTTTAAAACACTTTTTAAAAAGCAAACCTTCAAATACACAACAATCTACAATACAGTTAGACTTTACAGTATTAAGAGTGAAATATCAACATAGTATATTGATGATTTGACTGATATATTGGAACTATTTAGCACAGTTCTACTAAAAAAAATGACTGTGGAGGATAACGTTCAGATTTAAAAAACAGTCTGTTGAATAGAAGTTGAACTTAAGTCATGATAATTACACATTTAATCCCAAAGTCCCTCACTCTCCCCTAATGCATTTAGTTTGTCGAGTAATTACCACACTATATGTAAAGACTATAGATTCCAACAGACAGCTCAGCCATTACAAATTACCATCTTTATAGGCGCAATTTCCAAAAGCCTATTAGAAACTCAGCGATTTGCTGTTATGTTGTCCTAATCATCTAAACATTATATCCAGCTAAATATGTGGATTTAAATTTACATTATAGTTAATGGCAGCCATTGAGTTATCCAAGGAAAATTCATGAAAAACAACAAAACCCACAGAAAATCTTGGAGAAAAAATCAAAAATTGCAAAAACAAAATGTGAAAAAAGCAAAAAAAAATGCTTTTTTTGCCATTATATGATTATTGTAATTATATGTTTTTTGATGGTCTTTTGCTTCTCCAGGTCAGAGTAGATGGGAGGTTTAGATAGATAAATAGACCCTATTCTTGTCGAAAATGTTGGTGCAACCTGTTGGTTTCTTTATTAAAAAACTTCATCATTTTAAAACGGTATATTGATTCTCGGTGTGAGCGTATCAATAACCTGTTGGGATCCAAAGTATTGCAATATATCACCATATGGATATACTATTGTCACCTCCATACTCTGTAGTACTTGTTGAGTGTATCTGAAGAAAAAGTAGCCGATGACTGACTGAGTAACGTTGACAGATTGGCCTCTGCTGATGTGCTTTTGCCACTGGATTTAATTTTCTGCCTTCCTGGGTACAACAAAACATGAGGTCGAACATAAGTGTGTTGTGCTGAGATGGCGGCTCAAAAGATACAAAAACACACACACTTGAGACATCATTTGACAAGATCGAGCAGCCCTGAGGAGCTTCTTGTAAGGTTGCCTTCTCAGAATTTCCAATTCAGGATACATAGGCGACAGGGGTGGCATCTCAATTAGACGTTTGGTTTTTAAAAAAAATGTAAATACATATTCAGTAGAATAATAACATTATTAAACAGTTAGCCCTTGCCAGGCCATTAAAAGGCTTTATGAAGTTTACCCTGATCCGTCACGTCAGGAAAGAAAAATGGCACAATGACTCAATACATTTATTGCTTGTTTTTTACCCATTGGAATTTTTTTTAAATCCCCAGTTTATATTTTGACTTAAATGTATGTCAGAGTCATGTAAGTGACAAGCAGAGGTTTAAACTTGAGGTGGTTCACTCTGATCTGTTGATAATGTGACATTCAGAAAATGTACTTAAAGAAACCACGACTTGCGTTGAAAATTATGGTCAAATGCCTTCTAAGATAATCCGCAAAATCAAGTTGCCAAGGATTCCATCCCCAAATAATGACCTGAATGAATGCAGATATTCACAGGAAATAGTTTTGTAAAGTGTGATTGAATTCGAAGTTACACAATAGTAACCTAGTTCTACAATGTCTTCTGTGTCTGTGCTTGCTACTGCAACCAAAGGAATTTCCCTAATACGCGATGAAATAAAGTTCTAATCTAACCTAATACGATGCTAATGTTAATACAATACGGATATGACACGAGTCATTAAACACTGCTTGAGATGTTCTTTAAAAAAATGTTTTTATTGTATTAGTGCTTTCGATTCCAGTTTATAAAAATGACAGTGAAACATTTCTGGCATCTGTAAATAGCATGATACATTCTAGCTGCTGGGGGACACCGAAGGGACACAATGGGAGGCCAGTTTGATTAATGAGCTAATGTACTATAACAAGTTGGGGGTAGATTAATCTTTTGTCAGCAAATAACACCCCCACCCCTTTGAACAGTTTGATGCAGTTCATTGTCACGGTTGACATCTCTGAGTTTTGCTGTAACAGTCAGCACTGTGGAAACAGATCAGCAATATTTATCTCTGCCAAATGTAGGCCTTTTTTTAACTTAAAATGCTTAAATTTGTATGAGTTTATTGTAAACCTCATCATATTTGAGCCAAAGTAGGGAATGTATGTATCAGCAAGGTCGCAAGCCATGTTGACTGGACATTTTTCTTTTACATTTTATCCATATTTCTCCAGTTTTATCCTGTAATGTTGTTTAAAATGCAGCAAAATGATGTATTTCAGTGCCATATGATTTGCATCAATGTGAAGGACAGAAACTATTCATGACTCAATTATGACTTCCTTGTATTGTCTCGCTTACATGCAGGTGTTCCAGCACGTTAATTCAAATTAATGAGAGAAACAGGATTCGGGGAATTTGAGGATTAGAGAAGAAGAGTATTGTGGGTATTTTTCTCCTGCTAATCCCTGTGATTGATGACTTGAGTCCGTTAAATCTCTGTGTTGGCGGCCTTGTCGATTAATCATTAATCTGTTTACTTAATTTGGGTTCCCAAACAGCTTCTTGTAATACCCAACCAATGCACATCTGCAGGTTTGGAAAATCTGGAAACGCTTTAAATTTGATATTGTGGTCAAAGTATCCCTGTCAAATAGAGGTAGCTTGGTGAGTACAGTCATTCCCTCTACTCATCCGATAGAAAATTCTGGTTCTAGATTTGGTAAATGCCATCTTCATGTACACCTGGATGTGTGGAAGCTACACTAAAATTGTCATGAGTCATCTCTAAATAATGTTACTACTGTCAGAAGTAGAGAGGCTGAATTCATTGGTTTAATGTTACTACTGTCAGAAGTAGAGAGGCTGAATTCATTGGTTTATGCCTGTTCGTTTTTACTAATCTCAATTCTGACTGGTATGGGATTTAGACAAGAAGCATGTATTGATTTGACATTTGATCTCAGCTGTCACAGTCATCTCCTGTCTGATTACACATCTGGTGTAAATCAATGGGTTTTCGCTCTCTCACAAAACTAAATGATTGACTATCATTAAGGATTTGATGGAGACAAAACGACTACAATTACAGCCGACCCGTTGTTTGACTTGGATTGGTTCATCTGGATCCTTCCTTCTCTCTTACTCTATTTACAGTGCTATTTATCCGTGTAGATTTGCCGGTGCTGTTGTGAAAGTGCCTCTTCAAATGGAACTTCCTCAAAAGATGTTTGTTGAGGAGTGTGTTGATCTCTGTATCTATTCGAAATAGGGGCGCAGTTGTAGTTGATAGATTCAGTCTGACAGCCAGGGACTAAAAGGCAATTTTCCTGGTTGAAAGATGGCTCGCGGTAATGTTTTCATCCACATTGGTTACTTGTCTGCTTCTGTGTGCACATTTATGCAATGGTGGCAAGCTTGAATGCACTTGATTTGTCAAGTGCAGGCTAACCCATGACTGCGTATCAGGTTTGTGCAATTGGTTTGCACAATAGACAACGTCAGGTTATGACTCTGCGCTTCTAATGCATCTAAATAAGGTTGAAGGACTGTTTTCCCACATAAAATAGTGTTCTATCTTGAGGATTCTTTTTAAATCAGTTTAGGTTACAACATATATACATACAATATCAGATTCCAAGGAATTTGGGACCCGGCTTAAAACAAATAAAAACAATGCATCACTTTTCATATAACTTTCTCGCTACCAGCGATTATATCCATTAACATAACAGTTTGATTGGACATATGAGTGTCATGATTGGTTGTAAAAGGATCATACCTTTTTCTAGGCATGGGCATTTATACTCGGAAACTTGAACTGTGGACTTATTGTTGCCTGTAGGTTATGACTTCGCTAGGAGATGGAATGCGTCTTCTGGTGATGTTTGATTTCTCAATGCTTAGGGAACTAGCCAGGTGGTTGTAATTCAGTTTTAGTTGGTTTTGTGTGATAGGTATAACATTTACAGGTTCCATCTGGAAAAGTTGCATATCTATGTTTGATTTCTTTGGCTTTAATAGGCTTTTGTTTGCTTGATTTGTCTAATGCAATAACCCAGTCCTTTGCCTTTCGCATTCACCTCGGTGACTGTGTCAAATCTGCAGCTGTTAAAGTCAACAGCTAGAAATACTAGGGCCTCTGGGTATTTACTGAACTGGCCCATTTGGTCAGATTTTTATGTGCAGTCCAGGTACATGGGAATATATTGATCTGCCAGAGGGTCCCACACACCAAAAGCCATTAGGAGGCAATGAAGCACAGCCGACAGCAATTTCTGATCCCAATGTATTACTCTATAAATGTACACTTTGTGTCTAAGTGTAGGTTTCTATTTTGACAGGTAAATTGCTCGCGTTTATTTTGAATTAATTTCTTTTTGTCAATTACTGTCTCTATAGTGTTGGTACATCTCAAAAACTTTTCTGTCACCATTTGAAATAACTTGAAATAGATATGGTATGTCATACAATGAAAATCTGTCAAATTTAACACCTGCTTCACATTGCTTTGCATGCTTTTGTTGTGCTTTGTAAGCCCCATTTTGTATATTTCAGACAAGTAAAGCTGTTTTTTTCAAGTGGTTTTATTTAATATACATTTTTTCTTTCTCCCTTTTCCATTTTTTAGGTGCTGAAGGGCAACAAAAAACTGAATCTTTCTGTACGGTCAGTGGGGAGGATTCCTGGCGGCTACGTAACCAACCACGTTTATACATGGGTTGACCCACTAGGCCAAAGTGTTTCCCCTCCTCCCGACTTGCCCGAACATCACAGCGCCACCCTCCGAAGAAGCGAGAGTCAGCGTCGCAGCAACTTGCAGCTCCTGCAGGAGGGAGATGAGAAAAAGGTGAAAAAGACTAAATAAACACCTTTTTAACTGTTTGAAGTTGAAATGCTCTTCTGCAACTTAGCGGTTGTTATTCTTGTCAACCATAAACTTTAGGCAAAAACTCTATGAGGTGGAAAACTAGAATATTAATGCATGTAAAAAGGCAAGGGGAAGTGTTTTCTTCTAAAGTAGCTCATTTATCTCACTAGAAAATCAGGTCCACTTTCCTAGAAAAGACCAAGGGAATTTTTGCTTCTCTAAAGAGCATTCATCTTTAAATGAATCTAAGACGGCGAAACTGTAATAGACTTATGTCGGGTCCTCTTTATTTTCTTGTCATGAAAAGTTATCTAAATGAAACCAATGAAAATGACATCAGTTAGGACTGATTTAGATTTTTTTCTTGAAAATATCTTCCCACTAAAGTCTGCCACTTTACATGCATTTGTGTGTGGTTTTAAATTTGTAAAAAATTAGAAGTTATCATTATGGATATTGAGCTTTACTGTGATATTTAAGATTAGCACATCGATTTCTTGCAAATACTGACAGTATTTGAGGCGTCCTCATATGTCCCGTCTTTGAACTGTCTCAGATTTTTGTCCCTTTGTAGAATACGATTTAAAACTGTATTGTGTTTACAGTCCATCAGGTCTGTACAGTATTTTCAGTGCATCAATGCATTGGGATTACAACAAGATTTGTGTTTTTTTCCCCTCAATTCTGAAATGTTTCTGTTCTGAACCATTTCACAGCTGTCTTAAGCCATCCTTATTAATTCCACTGTCATTGCCAGGTCAACTTAGTTTTGGACGATGGGCGATCCCTCGGCCTGATGATTCGAGGGGGAGCCGAATACGCTTTGGGTATTTACATCACTGGAGTGGATCATGGATCAGCAGCAGAGTGTGGAGGACTCAAGGTATCGTAAATTTTACACTATTGATCCCATGGATCTGATCAAACACTGCACACTTCTATTTATTATCTGTTTATCAGAGTAACAGTTCTTCTGGAGGTAAATACAGTTGGTTAATAGCAGAGGTCGTTTATTCTAACATTATTTGGTCTATGGACATCGACTTTAAAAGGGTTTTTGTCTGGAAATCGCTTTATTTTGTGTACATCGTGGCAATATTTTCGATTAGTCTGCGTCCTCCTACATGAATCTTTGGTTCATTCAAATCATTTTCTATGTTGGATGCACTCAGTCAGGTCTCCCGTGACACGGAACACGATCAGCAGTTTTTTTGGCGAGTGATTTTTACATTACTTAATTCTTGTCGTGTTTCATTTGAAAATGGAATGGCTTGGCCGGAAGACTGTTAATAATAAAGTTTTACATCTGATATTCGCAAAATCGCTCCCTTCAACACCACTTATTCGTTTTGCTCTCAAAGATGTGGGCGGTTGCTATGGATACTAGAGTAGTAAATGGGAGTTCGGATCATACTGGTGGGGTGGCTGAACAGTTATTGTGACACGGGTTTTTCAACCAAATCCAAGTGTGGTGTTACTACTAAAAGTAAAGCAAATAAATAAAGAAACCAAGAAAAACGAGATTTTCGCACCCCTGAAAAGTAAAGCTTGTAAATGTTGTCTTAAACCCCCCAGAACAGTTCAGCTGAATGTGTTTTTAATGGTCGGGGAATAAAAGGGATTTATAGTTGGCTCTTTTCTGCGAGGACAGAAGGTCTGCCAAATTATACTTTTCATTCAACTCCAAAGTACAAGAAAGGTCAGTCCTGCCTGATACTTCCCGTCGACATTCTTTTGTTTAATGTCATTAAAATTGGCAGGAAAAAGGTCATCCATGTCGTGATGTCAAAACTGTGGCAAGTAAACAAACTAATTGGGAAAGTCGTAGCCAACCTTTTGTTTGTTTTTACATTTACAAAAACCCGATTTTACGAACGAGATATGTCATTGGCTGCCATTGATAAGGTGTAGTGGATGGGTAACTAAATGAAGGGGGCGCTGAGCATATTAATGGATTCGGGCCAAGGATTTCTCATTTGTTCGGGGGTGATTTTCCATCCCGTCTGATGATAAAGCAATCCTGCTGAGACAGCGCATCACACAGTGTGACAAAAAAGAGGCTTTGCAAAACAACAAGGTCATTTTACTGACACTTTTGTCATCTGGCATCTGGCAATAAATCTCAATGTCACATGACTAGAAATTGAAATGAAGCTACGTATTCTGCGGACTATAAGTCGCACCTTTGGGCCTGCGACTATTTTTTTCTGGCCACTGACAGTCTGTTATGTCAGTTCTTAGTTTCTGATCAAATTTTAAAATGCCCTTCAAAAATGCCATTTATAATCCAGTACAAATTATTACATTTCTCATCATCCATTCCTTTGGCTGGTGCAATTTATAGTCTGAAAAATGTGATGTATTAAAATGATGACCCTGTCTTTGAACTTCACCTGAGCCATTCAACAATTATGAGAAATTGACAAAAAAAAGAAAGCTTTAACAAGCTTCTACGAAAACGAAATTCAAAGAACTACATTTTATCACTGGGTTATTCATATTCATATACAAATGATGTTGGCAGACTGGCTTGTCCATCCTTTTTCTAAACCACTTGTCCTCAATTTGGCTGGGTGTGTGAGCTGGAGCCTATCCCTGGTGACTTTGGGCAAGTAGCGGGGTATGGCCTGGACCGTCGCCAGTCAATCACAGGATTCTTCTCTAAGGACAGACCGTATTAACTGTTTTTTTTTTCCAAGTGTGTCCTCACAAGTACATTGAAAGCTTATAGCTTCAGTCCAATAGAGCTTGCATCTATACAACACTGCCCCAACTCAATATAAGCACTTACTTTTAACAAGAGTCAATGTAACACCTTGACTAAAGGCACTAGTGTTCAGTTTTGATTCAAACTATTACAGCAGTATTGACACAATATTTATTATTCATTGCGGGTTCTTGTTTACAGCAATGTCTAATAGCATTTGATCATAGTGAGGCATTTCCAATACAGATATCATATTACCTCATTTAGCTACTTGAAAATGTCAAAATAATTAAAGACCGCAGGTGCTGCCAGTTCATTTCCATCATTTGTAGCAGTATGAATGAAAAACAAAATGAAAATAACAACCCAGGTGTGCCTGAATAATCTATCCGGGAAGGCAGTCCCTGTTTATTTATTTATTTATCATTTATTTTTCTTCAGTAAATATGAGATTCAAATTGGGCTCCACACAGACAGTAGTAAAGCGAGATTGGTACCCAGAGCTCCATTGATCAAAGTCAGACCCGTTAACAGGCAACTTGAGTGTCTAATACGCACAAGCCACCAGGGACCTTTTAAGCAGTGAATAACCACTGCTGTTTGCTGAAGCTATATAGCCACTCTGTTTTCTTTTCCTTTTTTTTTGCAATCTGCTCCCTCACTCTTAGTAAATCTTGGAGAAAAGCCACACACTGATATCCGTTTTATTTTGGAATAAAGACAGCAGAAATGTGTATATGTTTTTTTCTTTATGACGGTGTCTTCAGACTTTACATAATCATGGCATGACACCTGAATGAATGCTTATGGCAGTTTTCTTTGTGTGCTAAACCTACTCATGGTGCATGACCACTTTCCAAAGTAAAATCTTTCTTATTTCACATATTCACCATCATAAATACCTAATAATTGTAGAAAAATGTTCTGCGCAGCAATCATTGGGTCACATTGGATTGGACATATGTCACCGTCAATGGCAGGGAAACATGATCACTCAAGTAAGAGTAAAAGCTCTAATACAATATCCGTTGATATTGATCATTAACCTCACACATTAGTTTTTAAAAAATAAAATCAAAACTCATTAGTGTTTTTTAAAATCACCTCTCTTAATTTTGTAATTCGTGTGGCCTAATTTTCTGCATCAAACAGAGGCTCTACTCCAAACTCAATTAAAAGTTTTGCCCTTTAAGATTACAAATGTTTAAGTTGTCGGACCGACAAGAGTTTATTCTAAATCTCCCTGCTGTTTGGTTGGTGAAAAGGTGGATAGAAGCTGTTAACATAGTCCCAAACAAGATAAAAGGGCAGAACATAATGATTTGGACTGCATAATCATATTTCTAAGGGCTTATTTGGATGATTGATCATTTTGAAAGCCTGTAAAAAAAAACTCAAGTGAGTGGCCAAGCCTGCTTGTGGCACTAGCTGCCAATCACAGGTCAGCCTGGGTCCGATGCCATGAAACAGATTGGTAATTGTTTCCCTTAAGCCGTCTGGTCTGTCAACTCACACACATACACACACATATACCCTGGGGTGGGGGGATTATCACTTGTGCTCGTGTTGAGATTGAGTGAAAAGACACAGGATGTGATTTGTCACATAACACTTCCTGTGAGTCATAATTTGCATATAAATCAAGTGAATCATTTCCTTTAAAACATGATTTGGTACTCGGCGAGCGTCGAGGAAACAAACAAGGCTGTCGTATTAGCTGCTACTCAAATAATGTAGAGTGGCGACATACCAGGCAATCAGTGACATGTGCACTGATGTAGACACAAAACGACGTCAAATGAAGGCAAGCAAGCGAGTCTTTATAGCGGGATGACACATTTCATTTGAAAGCTCGAAGAAGCTATTCGGTGTTGTCAATAACATGACGGCAATATTCAATTTCTAATTATTTTTTTAAAGATTACATATAATTGCAAGTGAAATGACATGACTGCTATTTTCAAGGATTAAACTCATTCTCTTTACAAAATTCACTGCATCAAGACACTTAAGAAATTGGAAAAACTGGCATGACAGGATTCATCTTATAATGTATCTTTAGATTTTTAAAGGGGTCGTTCATCATATCTTGGGAAAGATCTCATCTATTGCATCCTGACAGTAATGCTCAGAAAAATCAATCACCTAAGAAAATGCCATTTTTGACCTGCAATTAAATTGTCGTGAAAATAATTGCCTTAGTGCCAAAATTTGATATCTTTGGGTGATTTGCAACATAGTGAATAACAAGACGTTTCAGGTCCATGTTTTGCTGCAGAAAGGATTTGGATTTGTTTAGAATCTATTACCAGGTCCTAATACCAGGTCGATTCAATATTCCATAAGGTGCAGAAAATAGACCCCCGGCTCTATTTTCTATGGGGTTTCATTTATTACAATGGCAGTTTTTGTCCTCTTCATCGAAAGAGTTATTATCTATCACAGCACCGCAGATCATTCACACATCCGGTGGCTTTTGTTGTGTTATATATTATGGCAGCTCAATAGCAACTCTGGCATAGAGATTGACCAGAGAAAATGAAATGCTTGTGATGCTGAACCAGGCCCATCTTGTCACAAATAGAGGCACCATAAAGGAGAGGAGCAAAATAAGGACAATAATGAGGAGAGAATGCGAGCGAGAGGAGCAAGGAAGGAAAGCAAAATCCAGGAATAATGCCGGCAGGACTTATTATTTCTGAAAAACAGTTCATACTCAACAAAACATATCGTATGCGCTTTTGATATTAGCCGCTGCTCGCGACTCCTTTTAATGACGATTTTATGATGGTGGGAAACTAAATGCAAATAATTGCCATTTCTGTAAATGATGGCATCTGGCAATTTAGTCCAATTTGGTCCAAAATGTCCAATACTTATTGTTTCAATGATCTGTACCTCCTCCGTCTGTTATATGACCTCTCTATTACCTTTTGACCTCCACACCTTTGCATGTTACAGTCTTTGCCCAGCCCACCCTTGCCGTCTTGCCCCTCCGCCACTCCTTTTTGTACCTTGCCCTCCTCGCAGGTAGGGGATCAAATCCTGGAAGTCAACGGCCGCAGCTTCCTCAACATCCCGCACGACGAGGCCGTCAGGGTCCTCAAGTCCTCGCGCCACCTGATGATGACCGTGAAGGACGTGGGCCGCCTTCCTCATGCTAGGACGGTAGTCGGGGAGACCAAGTGGATCGCGAGCTCTCAGATTGCAGAGAGCTCTGCAAACAGCAGTATGGCAAGGTGAATTTCACACACTATTCTCTGTCTCTATTTGACCAAACGGTTTTATATCAACATTTTAGCTCGAGCCTGTGAAATGGTGTAAAAATGTCACTCCTCAAGTTAGAGACAAGCCCCAAACTTGGGTTGTAGCACGTTTTTAGCATGCATAATAGTGGTTAACTGCCTTTTCAGAAAGGCTTCAGGCTGCCAGCAACAATTTTTGGGCTGGAATTGCCCCTGTTGAAAGTCCATTTTGTTGCAACAATAGTGGCAGAGGGAACTAAAAGGTGTAAGTGCTTGTTTATTTGTGGGCGGAAACCATTTTCAGTCTTTTTGGGATACTCTAAAAATGTTGTTTTTATTGGTGGGCAAGCCAGGTCACCTGTAAACTGATTTTCAATGTTATTATATAATGTATCATATACTTTTAAGCATTCATAGATTAAAAAAAAACATGATTAAAATACCAGCACATTAACAAAAGATCATATTTAAATATTGTTGTAAGGGAGTCTGAATCCGCCAATGGCAGCCCACAAGTTAAGCCGTCAATTTTGATTTATTAAGTAATTCCATTTTTCCATTCATAAGAGTTGTGGTTTTTTATTATGGAATTTATGGCTGCTGAAAATCCAGATAACACAAAAGAAGGCATAGAACCATGCCAATATCTTTCCTAGATCGCGTAATATAATAACTTTAATCCTCGCTATCGTCCAGAAGCCCCCCATAATACTCACCAACATAGTTGACCTTTGACAGCTTTAAGATCTGCAGAGCTGATTTTTATTAAACTCCTCTTATTATTACGACACAGGAACAGAGGCCCAACACAAAGAAAAGACCGACTTATTCATCTTGTGCTGTCGGTGGGTCAACATAGTTTGCCAACAGTAGGGAAAAAGAAAATGTATCACTGTAAAAACATCACCGTATTTCTCCCTTTAGCCATTAGTGTAATGAAAGAGAGCCAGTTGCTTAGCTTTTAAGAAAAGCTAAAAAAAAAAAGGAAAATGAAGGGGTAAATGAAGAAGGGGAAAAAACATTGCCTTTAAAAAGCAACAATTGCAGCTTCATAGAAAAAGGGAAGACCACTTTTGAAACTGACAGTTATCTTCTGATGACTGGCAACAGGTTTAACAAACCCCTACCGTGTAAATTACAGATGATATAATCTTAATGAAAACAAATCTGGCTGTAAACTCCAAAGCAAACATTGATTACAAAAGATTTTTTAACAAGAAACGTGCGAGAATCTCCCTTAAATGATTCCGCCTTGAGTATTGCATTGCTTAGCAAAACAGATGGCTGATTATGTCCGTCCATTTGTCTCAATGCAAGACAAGTGATGTATTTTTGTTAGTTTGAAAGCTTTAGTGACTAACCCAGGGAAAAAAAGGATGCTGAAATAAACTTGAAATCCAGTACATGTAGAAGCAAATCACCCAAATTCACCTTGCGCGTGCATTACTTGAATTTCATGACAATGTAGATTATTTTTCAGAGGCAACAATTTAATCTAACATGGCTGGTGATTCATCATTTGCAGAATTATACACTTGATGTATAATAAAATGATGCCTTCAATATTTTTAAGGGTTATCATTGTCAAATTCAGAAGTAGATTTAAAGATAAACCTGGATGATCTTATTATATCAATCTAATATGTAATTTTTAATCATTTGCGAATAATGAAGATGTTAGTATTAGGCTTGCTACAGAAACAATATGGCTGTGTTTTCCACTTTCTATGTGTTGAAAATAACCCTTTTTTAATCATTCCCACATATTGTCATGCCACAAACCGCAAGAAAAGCTGTCATCAAAAATTAGCTTAAACTGTTCCGGTTCTAGCTTTCTGCTTTCCTATTCACAGAGTCTTTGTCTAGAATTGACCATGCATGCAAAAAGGCGACACAGTAAACTACACTAAAAAGGCGTACTTTGCTGTGTAGAGTGAAAAGAGATGAAAAAATAGATGAATAAAAATAAACCTCACTAGAGCGAGGTCAAATCTAATGGGATCCTTTTGTTGCAACAACATGGTAACCAAATGATGCAGGAAAGCAACTACATTCTTGATATTCAACATGTAGCACAAATGACAGAGATTTTGTGGTGAGTGTTTTATGATGGTGCTTTTCTGTAGCCAAGACCTGATTTTCAACACTCAGCTCTGTCAGACGCCGCTGACGCAACCTGTGTGATTGAACGTTGGGCTGAGTACTAAGTGTTCCCTTCCCAAAGGAATACAATTTGTAATCAGAAACTGTATCGGACATATAAAGCAGACAAGACTAGAAGTAATAATACATATTTGGAAAACAAAACAAAGAGTAGTCCCCGGTCCAATTGGTGAATAACGTCAATGAACGAATTGGATGTCGATAACCGTCAATGATAACCACTGAGTTCATTGTGCTACCATCTTCTTAAGGAACGTGCGATTTTATTACGTTTTTAATTTTGACCCAGTCGCAGGTAATAAAATAAGCAATATAGTAATGCCACCATTGGTGTAAATAGTGTGTTTGTTTGGTTATCTGGTGTCTAATTTGTTCCATGGCCTTTTGTTACAGCTATTCTGTGGATCAGGGAGCTTCTGCTGCTGGAAAGGTGAGCTCACAAAAACTTAAATTTTCTCCCCTGGAAATACTGTTTAAATTCTGATATTCCTTTACTGAATCCAACAATGTATTTTACAAAGTCCATATTCATCCCATCTTCAGATTTATCACATTCTAACAGAAATTGAAGTTAAAAAGTCAATGGTTATTCTTGTTTTCATTTAAATTAAAAACAATCTTTTGCATTCCATTAAATTCCCCACAAAATAACCACATTATTTCGTTATTTATAGAAATAATGAACGAAATGCATATTTTTACCATTTCAGGTTGTATAGTCTACAACATGCTTTAGTAATATCACCCATAATCAATAATAAAGTACACCACATAAGCCATTCGTTTCTGATAAGAATAAAAACAAACAATATTGCTTTCCATTACATTGTGACACCACTGTACTGACCCAACACCCCGCCACCGCGCCCCCGCCCCCCTTCCTTCATATATGTGTCCCCTTCCAATGTCGTAATGACTTTTAAGCAAAGCAAAGGTCAAGGCTGTGTTGGAATGAAGAAATATTAGGAGGGATGTTGGAGCAGACAGCTGCTGATGAGAGGGGAGGCAGTGTAGAAAAATAACAGCTCACTTCTTATTACACACTCTCTGATCGACATTATTTTCTTGACAGATGGGGGGGGGAAGTACAATCGGAGGGTGGGCAATATTTAGAGAAGAGACATGTATTAGTTCCAGACAGCTGCTCTAAAAAGGCTTTATAAACAATCTGTTTACACAGTGCAGTGGGGGCAGCAATTAACCACGCACTGAGGAAAAAAAAACGACTTAAAATGAGCCTGCGCACACCACTGGTTGGGCGAGCAGAAAATGTCCAATTATTGATTGTTCGTGGTGTCGGCAGGTATGGCTCCAGCACCCCCTGAAGCCTTCTTAGTAGAAGGGAGATAGATTATTGATTGATATATGTACTTTTAGAATGCGGGGAAAGCAGGGAACTGAATATAATTGTTTTTCTAACAGATCCAGAGCTACAGAATATGCCTGTAAATTAAAGTACATCAGTTTCTATCCAACCTAACCCAATTTTTTTCAACTAAGAATAAGGGAATTAACCATACGGTTTCAAAAATTTTGGTGAAGCGCACACTTCGAAACAGACCGACATCGCTGAAATTGTAGCCTATTGCTGCACATAAACAGGTTTATATGCCTACCAGTCTCTCCTACACCTTGACTTAGTCTATAAAATAAATGGGGACTGTCTCCCAGAAGTCTAGTGAATGCATGTTCAAAGTGAGCCTTTTCTTAGAAAGTAAACGCAGTCAATCCTAACGACACACTCGATACACGGTTGAAAGAAAAAATTCTCAACATCACTTAAAAAAGGACAATAAAATAATATTCATCCTACTGGTAAAAAATATTGTCCCACAAGTATTAAAAAAAATTAGCGTGACCTTAATGAATACGACATTTACAATGACATGTATCTAACATACTAGTTATTTCAGGACCACGGCCAGTGATAACAAAATTGCTCTATTGGAAGACATTTTTGCCTCATTATGTACTTTACTCAATGCGTCAAGTATTCTAAACTGTTGTCAAATCTGTTTGCCTTTATCCTTATGCACTCAGCTTGTGTGCACAGCTGACTTTCAGTACACTTGGACTGTGGTATTGCAAGGGAACTCTAAAAGCGTAGTGCAGTGACGCATACTGTATTCAACGTGATGTTATTCCATTTGGAGTTTACGGCTAAGTGCCAGACCTCAATACTATGGCACACGTAAAAACTTTAAATTATACCAGTGATGAATGAGTTCAGCTTGAGAACTGCACCAAGGGAAGCTGTGTTTCCAAATGTTGCCCTTTGAGTATCTCAGTAAAAAAAATGAGCTGGGAGGAAGAGTTTGGACTAAATAAATATGTCGAAACAACACAATGAGAGTTTTAATCTGTAAAAATAAGATCAAAATCTCATCACCATTTAATAAGAATTTAAAAAAGAGTGTAGAGAAGGTAGGACCACACGAAGGTACAACCTTTGTTGGACCTCCACTGCTGAATATCCTAATACTGTTCTCTAATTGGGTGATTTGAAAATCATTTTAAGCTTTCTTTCTTGTACTACAATAAAGCTTTGTTTTATCTTCCTCTCAGCTGGTGCCTTTGGATATCTCTGATCATATCGCATGCCATTTCGCATGTCTGGCCCACACTTCTCTTTGAGTATTCTTTCTCTTTCCGGCTTGTTATCATCGCCCTGAAGCCAAATGGGGTGATGAAGCTGCTTATTTACAGATAGGTCGCAATTCTTCATTGCATCATTAATTCTGATCTGATGCATTTGGGTTTAACTTGATAGGGGCTTAACAAAAAGGAATGAATAGCAAACAAATTCATTTGGATTACTTTATTTGGGAACGTTTGTGGGATGTCTAAATGGGGATCAAATCTTACCCAACCATGTAAGAAGCAGAAAAGTACATACTTATTCATATAGCACTATTACACTACAGCATTAGCGATATAATGTATGGTTTGAATTAATAGAACTCCAAAAGAATGTGAAGAAATGTGATGTAAGATGAAGACATTTCATCACGACACATGCAATACATTGTCACTTTGCTAAATCACATGAGCAAAAGAAAAAGGAAAAAAATATTTGTATGATCAATTCATCGTGTTCTCCAGATTTCAATGTCACGAGAAAGTAAATTCTACCTGGCATGACCTTTTGCAACCTCATTGTCTCTAACTTGAAATTCTGATCAGCCCGCAAACTGACTCTATGGCTTGTAATTTTAATTCTCTATGCATGAACAAGTAGTGAAGTTGTATTGATAAACGGCATCCGTCTTTTGTGAAGACTGAAACATTGCTAGCAGGTCCACACTTTCATCTCAAAGCACTCTCATTAGTCTGGCCGATGGCAGAACATTATAGCTTGCACTGCGATTAAATCAGAACGGTCTCCGTGAGCAATAAAAACATCCTGTAATGTCATCAATTCGTCTTTATTTGACGTTTTGCTTGAGCAGAGTCACTGAGAAAATGTATCACTTGTATCTTTGATTGCGAAGGTGTTTTTCAGATTGCCTGCATTGAGCTGTAACACTGCGATATATATTGAGACATCGTTAAAGAAGCTTTTGATGAACATTAAGTTGGTCTTTTGAACATTGGTGTCATTGCTTTCAGGTAAATTAATGGTAGTAATGCACTGTTACATTGTTGGATCTCAAAGTTGTACAGAAAGATGCTAAATGCAGGTGGGAGCGTGACCGGACACTTCGTCGCCGGACACTTCGTCGCCAGACAGTTTGTCGACCGGACATTTCGTCGACGGACAATTTGTCGACGGACAATTCGTCGCGGGCTAGGGGATAGTGGTTAAGGTTAGTGGTTAGGATTAGGGTTAGGGGATAGTGGTTAAGGTTAGGGTGATTATAATTTTGGGAGAGAGAGATGTATGTTGTCCTTGTGCCCTGCAATTGGCTGGCCACCAATTCATAGTTGGTTGGGGTAGGCTCCAGCAGCCCCCTCGATCCTTGTGAGGATTAGCGGTTCAGAAAATGTATTTTCAAATTGATTTGGTATCTGAATGGCTTTAAAATGTGATCATTCACTTCCAGCATCTCCCAGATCAAATGAATTTGGCCTTTATTGTGTCAATAGCACTGAAACGTGATCAGTCCAGACCAGCCTGGCCTATACAAATGGATTTAGGATCTATAGCCATTAATGGCAGGCAGCTCATGAGTTAATATGGACTGATCAAAGATTTTAACTCTCGTTGTTCAATAGCGAATACATCCTGTTGCTCTTGTTGATCAGGTTTTTTCAAAGCAAAGCTAGCAGGCAGCCCTTCAAAGAGCCACAAAATCAATTTAGCAAGGTGAGTCCTTCCATGTAATATCTGCTTAGTGTTTTGAATAAGGTCCCCGACTACCATATGGCCCTCTCGTGTCATGTACCGCTGCCAGCTATTGGCTTGTCCTCTGCATAAAGCCTTTCAATAGACTATTGTGAGCTATATTTAAGCATCGGTGAAAATGATGTAGGCCTACAGTATGCCCTGCGGGATTGGTGCTGTGATTCGACAGTAAAAAAAGTATGGGGCCTGTCTCGTATCTCTTGATTAATACACTTTCTTCTCGTTCTTGTGCTCTTCGTGTAGTAGGTCAGGTTCTATCTGGGTCAGCGTTGATCCGGCTTTATCGAATTTGCTCTCTTATCGATTGGAGGTTGAACGTTGGGGCGTGTTGTTCGCGGCGATAATGGCAAGCGTCAAGCTCATCTAGCATTTGAAGAATCCAATGAAAGAATGAGACGACGGACTGCAAAGGTCCAGCAAATTAGCCACTGTTTCTGGATCTCCCTCAACTGTGAAATGCGTTCTTGCATAGAATGTCCTCCCGAGCGGAGCATCATTAATGCAGTTGAAAGGCGACCAATTTTATTAGCTCATTCAAGTGCCAATCTGTCCCATAATAGGACGGCGAGAGACACGTTGGCTGCTCAAATGCCTCGTGTATTCCCAAGGATTGACTCCCCGGCGTCCTTCAGTGAAATAGTCGCAGGGAAAGTATAGATAGAGATTTTTTGGAGCTGGATGTGATTAGGATTCAAGAAATGTATTGGCAGAGTTCACCTTGGTCATTAAAGAGTTGCTACCTGAAACCCAGACTTTTCAATAGCCACTTCCCATAATACAGACTGATGATTGAAAATGCGAAGACCGAGACAGGCAAATGGGAGTCTGACTCTTCTCCGTGTTTCTGACCGGTACGTGAAGCTCAGCACTTTGAAGTCGTGCCTCATATTCAGGGGTTAGACCTATAAATGATGCATGGAAATCACAAACATGAGTGGAAATACATTTTGCCTCACAAATTGATTTGAAGTGTAGGGTTTAAAGTTGCTGAGGTTTAGAAAATACATTGTATTCCTCAGAAACCATGCAAATATGTTTGATTTTTGCTAGATTTCCAGTGTTACCATTTTTTTATCCCCACTGACAAATGTAGTCATTTAAGTAAATTGTTAATATGCTGTTAAATAATACAATTTTGAGTGAATAACAAGATTAACATGGTACAATTTGAAATCACTGTAAACTCAATGTAATGCTTGAATCTCCATATTCATTGTAAGAAGTGAGAACAAACAGGAGGCAGATGCAAGCATTAATATGCGCTGCTCATCAATTTATATAGTGATAAAATCTCAACCCTGTGATTGACTGTTAGACTAGCTTGGATAGCTATAAAAGCTGTCGTCTGCCCACACGTGTGGAGAACGCTCCCGGTGTCCTCCTGTAAGCTTTACTGCAGATTTATCACTGCATGATGATTGTGGATGATGTTAGGACAGCAGGAGGTCGATAATTTATACGTATGGGAAGAGACAACTGGCAGTTTTTTGGCCATTTTAAGTAGGATGTCATCTTTATCGGGCCACTTTGATAAGTTGCCTATTTTTGTTTTGAATGTAGCCCTCCAATTTCCACTCCTGTGTCTTTAGTTTTTGCCCTTCTTTCCTCCTGGGACATTTTGTCCTTATTTTTCTCACATAAAACACCAACAAGTGTAATAGCAGCCAGAATGCTTAAGCACCCGTCTCCTATATTCTGTCTTGGCAAACAAGTTAGACACAAAGATCAAACATGTTAAACTGTGAGAGTCAAAAAGCCACACCACGCATTGACAAGCCAAAATAAACATACACACACAAAAAGAAGCAATTAAAATCACATTATTCACCCTAACACTTTCTTCCCCTTACTTATAATTTGTTTTTAATGTGCCCTAATGAATTTGAATGTGTTTTAAGAGAAAATAAGAATAAGAGAAATATGAAAACAAGGCAAAGAGGCTCACTATGTACAAAATATGATAAGAAGCAAAGAGCCTTATTCATTTTGGCCGAGAGCCGCGTGTTCGTCAGCCCAAATCTGTCATCTCCATCTTGGTTGCCATTCCCTCAAAATCCTATCCATCACATGCCATTCCATGTCTATATTCCCGACACTACTTCACTCTTTCATTCTCACTCAACTTTCCGCTTTATTTCCTGAAGCCTTTACACATTTTTCAATGCATTTTGTCCTATTTGAAATGATGCAGTGCTAAATATTTGCATATCTCTCCAGTCTGGTTTTTACAAGGGTGTGGCCGGATCGCAGGTGACCTTGTCCAGCCTGGTAAACCAATCCAGAGCCATGCTAGAAGAGCAAGCGCGTCACCTTCTGACTGAAGCGGAACGGCAAACTATGGGATACTACTTGGAAGAGTACCGGGATGGTCACATTGGCGTTGAGCAGTTAGTCATGGCGCTCTTCGAGTTGCTCAACACGCATGCAAAGGTGAGCCATGAGAGGCCAAAAGAAAGGAATATTATTAAATGTATGTCAATTGTGAATATTAGCAAGTAGTGTAAAAAAATACTGAAATGTGGAACAGTTTACAGTTGGTCCAAATAAGCTACTCGACTAAATTGATTCTCAACTTGAGTGGTTTGATGGACTCAACCATCTTTTTCTTGCCGCAGTTTTCTCTCCTGTCAGAAGTACGAGGTCTGGTCACCCCGCAAGACCTGGAACGGTTTGATGGGATGGTCTTACGCCGAGAAATCCAGGCTCTCAAAGCCAGACAGGGCACAGCGGGAGAATCCACGCTCCAAGCGGACACTTTATCCATGGTGTCGTACCCTGACACGCTGACTTCATCTACAGCCAGCTTCATGACCAACACCACTCTTAG
The DNA here is from genome assembly GCF_051989625.1 of Stigmatopora argus. Lineage (NCBI taxonomy): Eukaryota > Metazoa > Chordata > Actinopteri > Syngnathiformes > Syngnathidae > Stigmatopora > Stigmatopora argus. The sequence goes on from NC_135402.1 coordinate 4,118,700, forward strand.
CTCCGCCCGAGTAAGTGTTGTAAAGTTATAGTCTCTCAATGGTGTGTGTGGAGCTTGATTTATTTTTAAAATAAGGATACAGTATTTGAAAAGATGTATTTTTTCCCCTTCACATCTACTGTATAACCAACCAGGAAAGGCTGCTCTGGCTGGTTGATATGATGGAGGTATGAGTAACTTTTGAAAGCGATGACGATTGGGGCTTGTTCAATTCCCTGTGGGCAGAGGTTAGGAAAAAAGACAAAAAGAAACATGCTCTTCTCTTTATTACATATTCCCCCAGACAAATATATGGAGTTCAATTGAACATTATTTTTATGAAAGGATTTGTAGCCTCTCAATTTTGTCCAATTTCATCTCCAAAGGCTGCCTATCTTTTCCCCCCCATTTCTTTCCTATAATTGGAGAGCATAATATGGATTTGTTAGCAATTTATATGTAATCTCAAATTATTTTGACTACCAAGAAAATCTAATGCAGTCTTTCCACTGAGTCATGTTCAGTTAAAATGTTTTTTTGGTTCTGCAGTGTTTTTTTCTGCTGTGGTTGCCTTTTTTAATACAGTGGATAATGCCAACTTTAGAAATGAATCAAAATTTTGGGGAAAATCGTGGCATAATAACAACCCATTTTTTACGTGTTATTTACTGAAATATCAAATCCTCCTTCGCACAAAGTTGCGTGCATTTTTCCGTGTGTGCATAGTTGGAAGCATGCCTTTTTTTGAAGATCTTTCCACTGTAAATCAAATTTTCCATTTGTTTTGGGATGAATGCGCATCTGTGTGACATCTGCTCACACGCTGTTGCACTCTTGATGTTCACATTTGGACTTTTTTCTACTTTCTGTATATTTTCTTTGCCATCATCCTTTGGTTTTTCTTCCGTCTCTTTTAGAATGACAGCGTGGTGGATACAAGTCAGGAGGATCCTTTGGAGAGTCTGAACACACTGCTAGCTGACATCTCTCTGGTGAGCCCTGCGGCATGTTGCACAAAACATGAGTTCGGTCCGATAAACGGGGACGGCGTACCAAGGAGAGGGGAAGAGGGCTTGAAGACGGAATTTGCAAAAGGGAAGCTAAGCCATTGTAGAAATGGATGAGGCTAGTGGACGAATCTAACCTGCAGGCTTTGCTAGATTTGAGTTTTTTTCGGTGCAGGAAAAGAATTTGCACCAAAGCCAGGTAGAAAACGGTCTTATTTATTGAATGGAAAAAGGTGAGCAAAGGCCAATGATAATAGTCCACTCTTCTGCCAACGTATTTATCTCAACAGGGGGTTTGAAAGCAAGCGGAGGAAAAAAAAGCTATTAGTCAGTCAATATTCTTAGCTGCCTACTTCACAAACCATTCTTGATTTTTCTATTGTTAATGTTTTTTTTCCACTCATTTGAGTTCTCAGTTTCACTCATTACTGACAAAGCCACTTTCAGTGTCCTTCATCCCATCCAAGTATGTGTCACTCACTTTCAACTTAATGCGAGTTGAGTGATAAACTCAATCGCTGCCGTTGACAGGGACGGAATTCAAGGGTTAGAATTTGGATTACACTTTAAGAATCTTCTTGCGTTAAGAAGTCTTTGGTTAAATGTTGTCTTCTAACATGCAGTTTGTCCTTCCCACATCCCTAATCTATCGTGGTTAAGAAAAAATATATATCTATATATAAAATATGCTCTCACTTCAGGATGACGTACAGTCCACCACAGCAGACTCTCCCCCCTCCTTCAAACCTCCACCCCCATCAGGGGTGCAGAGGCGCAAGAGTAGAAGAGAGCAGCTCACCAAATGTCCCTCGTCCGAATCCGCACACTCTGACTTGCACGTCACAGCACCCGCTCGCCCCAACCACTACAAAAAGCCAGTTCGCGCCTCCTCCTCGCCATCGCTACATCCCAAACAAGATCCTCCCGCGCCGCCTTCCCGGGACTACGCGGCGATCCGGAAGACCGAACTCTTTGCACCGTCCAAGAGTGGACAAAAAACAGCCAGTCATTTGTCCAAGGTCGCCCAACAACAACAACAACAACGCATCGGCCCTTTCCCACGCGTTCAGTCCCCGAGTCGGGGCGGCGGCGCCTCGGCCAGTTTGCCGCCTCCGCCCCTGCTTCCCGCCCCTGGTCCACCGCCCTCGCTTCCTTTTAAGCCAGCCACGTTGTCCAAAGTCTCTTCTCCGGGCTCTAAGCAACAGTTTGTTACGGTGGAAGTTCACAGACCCAACGGGGAACCGGACGTCAATGAGGTGCGCCCGCTGCCACAAGCTAGAGGTGAGAAATGGAGGTCAAATTTAAGTACATTAGGCCAAGTTTTGAAGTCACAATACGTTCAAATCGTTACACTAAAATGGAGTAGATGGGAGCCAAACCAAGTGGTCTTCAGATCCGTCAAAAATCATCTGTGCGCATTTTAATTCATGATTTTATCAACCCAAGAAAATGTTTTACATACATTTTCCGTACATATAAGGCATTCGCACACATGAGCGAGCAAATTTGCATCGCTTCATCGCCCACCACGCTCAAAACACAAACAGTAGAGTTTGAATTACAATTAAATTAGCATAAAAGGTGGACTCAAATCCAGATCTATCTTGGACTCAGGCTAACATTTATTCTGCGTAGGTGCTAAATTATCATTTTTGGAGAAAGCTCAAATACGTATGCAACTCGAATTACTCAAATTATTCGGAAATTAAAACACAGACCTGATCTTTGCGCTAAATAATTATACATTTTCCTTCCAATTAAAAACACTTTGTTCTTGAGTACCATCAAAATCTCATTTAAACATGTGACAGCAACACTTCTTGCTGCCTCACAGCCAATATACATCTTAAAAGCACCAAATTACTAAAGTCATTACATATGTCTTCCCTTTTTATATTGCTCCCAAATAAAATATCCCTAATGGAAGGAAATACTTTTCCGTACTGAATTTTTCTGCAGCCATGGGAAGGGAAAAAACTAAGTACTTTTTTTTTTTTACTGTATACTCATCAAGAGCATAGCAACCGAGCACAGTGCATTTATAACATCAATTATTCTGTATGTAGGGGGAGAAAAATACGAGAGAAAAAAAGTACTGACCATTTGGATTTACATATTGCCGTTGTCTATCATGTCTACACTAATTGGCCACAATATTATGGCGACAAGCAAAACATTAGTGTTTTGGTTTCTTTGTTTCTTCACATTAGACAGTCAACATTGTTAGCAATGACACGCCCCCTCTTTTTTTTGGTCTTGGTAAAAGCACATTTGCCATAAAGAATGTGTCCTGGCTATTATTAAATCGTCATTATGTTGTGCGTCGTGTTTGTAGCAAACACAAAGCAAACAAACGCAAGATGAATGTGTTTTACATGAATTACATCAACATAGCATTTTCCAAGATCTGTCACAGTCACAAATATTTGGTTGAAATATACAAAAACACTTTTCATCCACATTTTTGCATACCACATCCCATCTCTCCTTTTAGAAATACTTTAAAAAGAATATTCAGTCAGTTAATAATACCTCTTCAAAATGAATTCTTGGCTATTGAAGAAATTCCAATTATCAGTTTTTTAAAGACCTGTTGAACTAGGTGGTTCACTCCAATTATCTTCTGTTATTTGAGATAATAATTACATGCTGTTTATATTCTATATATGTATATGTTACCATGATAAGAACAGACAATTTGCATAAGCAATTACTAACATTTTCTTATTTAATGCCTTTTTCAAGGCCTCTGAATAGTGTGAAAACAAAACATAAACACATTTTCAAGAGGAAGCAAAACTGATTGGATTAAAGTAGAGTTAAATTAAAAGGTGCAACCTGTACATGTTTATGTACTGCTGTAAAACGAAGATTTCTTGCAAACAACAATGCAGAATTGGCAAACATTGAAAATGCTTTAAGGGAAATACCCAAAACTTTTAAATACATCCTAATATGGCCAATGCGGACGTCAAACTTCAAGTAGATCAGACTGATTTATTTTAATGCAAATTGAAAATCAAAGCATTTGAACAGGGGACTAAAGCGCCTATTTAGCGTCGAGCGAATGAAAGTGCTGATATCGCGTGTGCCTGCTCCCCCCCTTAGGTGGCGCCCTGTCTCAGCTGTCAGACAGTGGTCAGACTCTCAGTGAGGACAGCGGCGTGGACATAGCTGAGTCAGGACACATCAACAAAGACAGCAGCTCCCATTCCTCATGCACACGACACCCTCAAGACAGCCAGGGGGGCGGGGGGGACCACCCCACCAAACCGGTGAGGGTGTACTTCCAAACAGCTGCGGGCCCGACATGAATGAATGAGTGTATTAATAAATGAGGGATGGGGGGGTAAGTTCTACTTGAGCTCTACCTTTGTGAGGACCAATTGATTATAAAGTATGTTATTATGCAAAGTTTGAGCCTAAAAAGGAGCCCCGTTATGTTTGACTGAGGGTCCTCTGCCTCCCCCGCCTTGTTGATGTAACGCGAGGTAATAGATGGAAGCGCCGGTGGGCTTCTGTCGCACTCGCGCGGAGCTATTTTAAGAACAGGCAAAGGCTTTTGTTGCACGCAGTCCAGCGCCGTTCAAATGAGCGTCAATATTTTCGCAAATAAGCCGTGAAGTCTATGCCAAATCCAATTGACGTGTGTGAGAGTTTTGACATTGTGAGATGGTCATTTTGCTTCTTTTACAGATTCAAATGGAGTGTGTAAGCATTTCATGAGGCTCGTGTTTCAATTGGATTCGTAGGATTAGCAGGGGGAAAGTTTTTCTCCGTTGGTTCTCATAAATGTACGAGTTTAGGTCCATGTGGAACATTTTCTCCCTCTTTTAGTTTTCCCTGAAATTATCCATGAATTTTATTTTTATTTATTCACCCAATGTTCCATTCTTTTATTCCATCCACAATGGCAGCGCAGTGAGGGAGTTCAATCCATAATTAGGCCTTGTTCGTTATGGGATGGGGAAACAACTGACATACTGTGAATCAGGATATTTGCATTCTGGGAGGGAAGTGTGAATTTCCTCGTAGGATTTAAGCAATTGTATGCATGTGTTGGGGCGGCAACAACAACTTGGAGAAATATGTCAGTCAATCAATTGTCAGGTTTGTCAAATTTGAGCCTCGCAGAAGTCTAGAATTTGAAGCATGATCACCCATAGCAAAAAAATAGAACTCATTTATATCTCTGCCTGACTTCAGCCAGGTCTGTTGGAGCCCACTTCCACGCTAGTGAGGGTGGCGAAGAGCGCCAGTACATTGGGCATCGCCATCGAAGGAGGAGCCAACACCCGGCAGCCATTGCCACGAATTGTCACGATACAGGTAAGCTTGGATGATGTCATCCTGCTATTGATAACTGTTATTAGTACATTGGCACATTTTAGATGAAGATTTCTGTTTTGGCAGCCTGTGTTCATGTTCTCATCAATCTGTGTTGATATCATTGGCCCCCTACCACATGTATATAATATTCTTAAAAGACCATGGTATACATTTTTGGGGGGGGGGTGTTCGCACGTGTAGCTCTTTTGTGACACAATAATAAGGGCAAGTGTCAGTAAATGAGTAATATTTGCCAAATTTTAGTTCATGAACTAAACTTTCTGTATGTATGTGTACTGTAATTTACTGGCTACTATTTTAACCGGGATGGGGGGGTAAGTTCTACTTGTTTCGGGAACAGTGAGCAGCCATGAAAAAGTTGACACCTTACCACTTTAAAGCAGAAGTGACTATCTTTGGCCATGGAAAAAAAACGTAAATATTATCAATTTTTATGACAATTTTTTAATCAGGAATAATCATTGTATTTTTTAAAATAATTATCTATGTAAATTACTATGGTCATTAGAATTCAATTAATAACATTGAAATGAATGAAAAACAGAGAAATAAACGCTGGTTACGTTCTTTTATTTTTTTTAACATAACACGTAACTGTATTTCATAGCAATACTAGATATCCAAATAATTGAAACCATGAAGGCAGACTGAAATCTGTATTAAGGTTTACCACACTTACAACTTAAAATATTAATTCATAAACTATACTAACTAAATAAAATAGTAAAAACTTAGTTTGAAATGACAGTGCATGTCTTCTAGTGTAGGCAAGAAGTCCATGGATTTGCTCCTGGCTATAACATGCAGAGTTTAAGCTTTTAAAGCAAGATCAGAGCAGTCGCAGGCAGTAGCTAACAACATTTTCAATGCTGTCTACTGACCTTCTTTCTGGTGAGGTGGTGATTGGAATATAAAAAATAAAAAAAAGAATCCTGATTGCAACACAGTGGAGGAAAGGACGCCAAATCAGCACAAGGTTTTAGCCTAGGTTGGAAAGATAGAGGAAGTATGGTTTTAATATAGGACTGTGATTTGAGCGTGGAAAGAGGAGGAAGAAAAGGTCAGGTGGTGTGGGTGGTTGCATATTTTCATATCAACAAACAACCACTGAGAAATGCGTCTCTAGCCAACATATTTATCATCTAGAAATATTGTGCAATGCTTACTTTGCGGACTAATTGGAGGTGCTTGGTCATGGTTTGCTTTTTAATAGTGCTGTAGATGACGTTTTACCGCCTTGGATTTATTAAGTGTTACTATTTTGCAGCAAAATGTGTAGAAGACTAAACTTACAAAGTATAAATGCCCACCAGGCTGATTTATGTTAAATGGTCCAATTACTGAGTTGTTAATTTATAGTCTTAACAAATCGCAAAATGCCTCAGAAAATGAATTTTCGACCTCCATTTCACAGCCAACTTCCAAGTTAACTCTATTTCCAAGGCGACATCTTTAAACAACAGCGGCACGGTGTTTTTGTTGTTATTTGAAGCCGTTAATATCATGGCCGCCTTGAGGTCCCACTTAAGTGCGAAGTAGGGAGACCGTGGGCACCTTCCATTTCCAAGCTAGGAAAGTCCGATTTTATAACTCTTACCTGGGGAAAGGTGACTTGGTGTTATTAGACCCTTGAGCAAGGCGCGCAAACTGATTATTTCCCCAAGCCAAGACCGAGCATCAGCATGATAAACTGGTTTTGGAAGGCAACAAATGGGGTGGAAGGAAAAAGAAAAACATTCATTTTCTTTCTGCCTGTCCGAGGGCCATCGGTTTCCGTCCAGGGGACAGATGACGGCATCAAATCCCAGCCGGTACACCCTATTATTCTGTCCCCAATGTGTAACAGAGTCAATTTGATGTAGCACACCTTTGGCTTGTGTGCGTTATTTCTTCTCTGGCCAACACAGCGCTCAGTGCACGCCAGGCGTTATCTCTCCAAATCAGCAGTTCTCAAGTGCCCGTTATCACTGCGGACTTTCAATCACGATGACCGAACGCTCTACCAGCATCGGGTAATTGTTGCAGGCTCCGACACTAAATAACACATAATAATATTGTAACGGTAGAACGATCTTGGCGTGGAAGCCGTCTTAGTTACGTTAGTAAGGTCAAGCTGATGCGATATTAAACAAGCGCGATGAAAGAGAAATATCTGAAAATGTTTTCATACATATCAACAATGATTTTGTTTTATTGCTATAGTTAAATTGGAGCTAATGGTGTTAAACGTGTTCATCATTTTGGGTTAAATCGATGGACGGCCTTTGAATCGAATCTTGTATAGTAACCACCCTAAGAATCAATAATGTATTATAACATAATGAAATAGTTTTGCCTCCTCTCAAAAGCCCCAAGATGCATTTACTAGTACCGTATTTTCACGACTATACGGCGCATCGTATTTTTAGCCGCAGTGTCAGTAACGAGTGCTATTTCTGTATTTTACACACACAAAGGACGCACCGTTTTTATAGACGCAGCCAGGCATGGCAAAACATACACCAGCTTATACATACACGCTACACCCACACGCTAAAAACACGTTTTTAACAAGGCAACGGAAGCAAAACTGAGTTCGGTTGTACTTTATTTAGCCATTTTACAATTTACTCGCGTCATCATCACCCACAAATCCATCAAAGTCCTCATTTTCTGTGTCCGAATTGAACAATTGTCCAACTGAGTCATCGAAAACGCTGAGTTTTATACGTTCGTCCAGGTGGCCACAATCCATTCGCAAATAGTAGCTAGCGTAACTATTCCAACGCTGTCTTCCATGCTTCGTAAAGCTGTGTTGATGTCGATGTCCAGGCCACAATCCATTGGGTGTATTGACAAAAGAACTATATATCCCAGCAGTCACTGCGCAGTACTTTTTCTATGGGGAACATAGTAGAGTCGGGGGCTGCTTGCCGTAGTTGTGAGAGCTGTGGAAGGATGGTGTACCCTATCGACTGATTTATTTTATTTTATCGTGATAACAATTTTAGTATTGGTCCATATATAAAGCACACTGGATTATAAGGCGCCCTGTCTATTTTGGAGAAAATTTAAGACTTATGTGCGCCTTATAGTCGTGAAAATACGGTATATGTCTCCCAAAAAAAAGTACTTTCGTGTCTGTGTGCCTTTGCTCTCCTGTTTCATTATTCAAATCATGTGGTGAACAAATGTGACATTTGTTTTACGAGCGCAGCTGCTAAATAAGGTGGACTCTTTCACTCGCGGCAGATTTATTCACTGCAGTGAAACCAAGTACTTTTGCAGTCGTGTCGCATGGTTCAATAACATAATACTAATCATTTGCACAAGTGATTGACCATGAAATACATCTGCCAAAGAAAAAGATAATCGAAGCTTAATGGATAACATTGTGAGGGTACAAAACATTACGGAATTATTAGGTCGCTTAATTGCAAAATTGGAATTTTGAACAGACGCCGACACAATGCCCTTAAATATACCATGAAAATCATATTATAAATGACGTGGACAGTAAACGAGACAAACAAACACTGAAAAGCTGCCACTTTTAACACGTTTTATTTCTTTGCTGCAATTGTGTGACACATTGAAAGGAATGTGATGTGTTAAGTGATCAAAGGTTGCTGCCATAGGAAAAAAAAAAAAAAAAAGACGCTTTATTCTGCCTTTGCCCTACTTTGGGGTAGGTATATCCACAGTTTGGCAGAGCATGCTTAAACATGAAATCAAGATGCAAATTCGCGTGACTCAGCCCAGCCAAACTTGACAGTAATAAATCTCAGTGACAGTGCCTTCACGCTCTCGGACGAGAAAGATGGACAAATATATGCTGCATTCAAGTCCAAGGGGCAAACTGGGACCTAAGAGCCTGGAGGGACTTCAGGTGTAGATTTAGTTTGAAACGAAGGGCTGGTGAAAACACAGAATTTTTTGGAATGCTAAATAAATCGCATTGTTATATACCAGGGGGGTCAGACTCGGGTTGGTTTGCGGGCCGCGTTAACGTCAACTCGATTTCATGTGGGCCGATTATAATATTTAGATTTTTTTTTTAAATAAATGGATTAAAAGAACTGGATTAAAAGCCCTGAATATTCAGTTTTTTATAGATCTAAAACGATGTTTATTTTAGCTTTTTTTAAATATATTTTTAGATTTTACAAAATGATTTTTGAACTAAAAACACAGAAAAAATGGATTAAAAAATTACCATTATTGATTTAAAAGGGGGAAAATCAGGAAATTTAATATACATCTATACTCTTCATGTTAATTTGATCCTAAAACAGAAAGTCAGCACTCATGATTTACTTTCCGGGCCACACAAAATGATGCGGCGGGCCAGATTTGGCCCCCGGGCCGCCACTTTGACACGTATTATATACTATATAACATACCGTATTTTTTTTACTATTAGTTGCATATTTCGGAGGGCATTTTTATCATAAACCTAGGACTAACAGTTACTATAGTAAAATGGGGGAAAAAACAACCCATAACAACAGTTTTTCCTGTAAGAAGAGCCTAAAAGAACAACATAGCAGGTCAGATAACATAAAAAACATATTTACAAGTCGCACTTGAGTATTAGTCGCAGAACCAGCCAAACTTTCAAGACAAAAAGTATGACTTTTAGTCTGATAAATATAAGTATTATCTTTGTATGATACATAATGAGCTGTCTTGTAATGAAATGTACCAAATAACATGAGATTTTCCATAGCAAAAGACAGATTATACGCCTTTAATAGTGTGAGAAAGCTAGGTAATGAAATCAGATAATATCGAGCAATCAAGGAAATTAAGTCGAAAGGATAAAAGATAGAACAAATAGAGAGTGACATATTGATTCAGTGAAAACCTTCGTTTAACCTTGGCACTTGAATTGGAATGCAATATGTGCCTCATCAGTGTGACCATTTCCACTTGGAAATCCCAAAATGGGTTATTCATCACTATTGAACGATCATTTCACAAGAATTGCTGACATATTCATTATGAACTTGTGGGAAAGCACACATTTGGATGAGTGCAATTTAGTAATCAATAGTTTGTGCACACATGCTTTATTTTAGGACTTACAGATGTCTATTTATACATGATTATTGAGAATGGAATTTGGTTCGCCTTTGTTTTTTGTTCAACAGGTCCAAAAAATCTTTGAACTACTACCAAGACATGGTCAATGTTTGAAAAGTAATGGGATTTATTTTTTTCTTTGTCTCTTTCTTTTTCCAAGAGGGGTGGTTCAGCTCACAATTGCGGTCAGCTAAAGGTGGGTCAGGTGATCCTGGAGGTAAATGGGGTTTCTCTGAGGGGCCGTGAACACAAGGACGCCGCACGCCTCATCGCCGAGGCCTTCAAGACCAAAGAAAGGGACTACGTGGACTTTCTGGTGACGGAGTTCAATGTAGCACTATAGCTGAGTGAGAGAGGAGAGACGAGCGGGAATTCGAGGACGCAAAAGGGAGGAGGACTTTTTCATTTTAAAATAAAAAATGGCACAAAGTTAAGCGGCGGACTTGAAGGAAAAGTCACCATCGATGACACAACATCAATTCCAGCGCGCTTCTTTTCAACATGTTACCTCTCCGCTGTGAGACCTTAACAAGGCGTGCATAACCTACTATATTTTACTTTCTTTACATTAAATTGGCCTCCATTTCAAATCTATTGGAACTTCTTCCAGTCACCCAGAATACAATTTCTTTAGTATTTTTTTAGTTTAGAGTCCATTTCTGACTTGAGTTTTTTCACCATTGGTCCAAATTGGCTTGAGTCTGAATTTATATATTGTAAAGTTGAATAAATATAGATGTATATAGTCTATACTGTACAAAGATCTCTATATGAAATATGAGTTGATTGAGAGGTCAATCAACATATACACGTATAATCCAAAAATTAGGAATCGGAGCAGTGCACATTTTTTAATTCCATTTATTTTTGTCTTGATTTAAAGGGATAGACAACACCTGTATCAGGAATATTGTTTAATACATTGGGAAACGTGTTTTATTCTGATACATTAGTGGAAAAATATTTCTAGAAGTTAGTTTTTATCACTGCAGTACTATTTTATTCAACAAAATGTGAGTACGATGGGGCACCTTTATTTGAGACCTTCTTACATGCGGCTGTCTTTGTTCAAGTCCAATCAGTATTAATGGCTGCTCTTTGGTTATTTTACTTTTGAACATTTTCAGAGGGTCGAAGAAAATTGGATTTGCATGCGAAAGTTCTTTGAGCCACCGTATTTTACATGTAAATTATTGATAGCAGATGTTGTCTGTCCCTTTAAGCATGGAATGAATGAACATTTTTCCATCTACCATTGCATTATCCCATGCAGGTTGACAGGAAGCTGCATGGTGGGAGGGAGCTGAAGAGAGCCCCCGCAAGCACAGTCAGAGAGCAACATGTAAACCCTCAAAAGGCCAGCAGGTTTGAATCTAGAACAATCTTCTTCGAGGCCACTTTTGCATAATGCACCATATGCTTGGGCAGTGGCTCGAAAATCTCCCCGCGACAAGTTCTATCTAATATTGTGGCCATTAAGGAAGTAGATGATTAAAATCCCTTTTTAATGATCACACCTAACGGCATACACAAATAAGGCAGATGATAATGAAAATGCGTAGAACTTGAATGTGGCCATCCTCTCAATAGAGGATAATTTCTCACTCAGTGTTTCCCTCGGACCACTCCATTTTCTTCCTGCTCCTCTTGCTAAATGACTTGATTTTAATTTCCATGTCTTGCAGAAATTAAGCTCCCCAGGGATGGGGGTCATGCCCAGTGCAACAACCTGGGGAGGGGGAGTAATAATCAGAATTCAAGAGGGCAAAAAAGTGGAGCTAGACTACGAGTACTCACTTTTGAAACGTATATCAGGTACTCAGAGATTGTTGGGTCTTTGTTTGTGAGCAATACATTTAGTGAAACATACAATAATCAGACATTTGTTTGAGAACAGTGATCCGCCCATTTAGCTTGGATGCAGTACTTAAAACAGTGGAAACAACACATTAACTAAAGAATAATCACAATTGAAAAAAAGATTATTCCATTCAAATACTAGGGATTTACAGTAATCCCTCGAATATCGCGGTTAATGTGGACCAGACATGGCCACGATAAACGAAAAAATGAGAAGTAAGACCACCCCCGTTTTTATCATCTGAATGTACGCTGACACTAATGCAAACATGCAGTCTTGTTGAAAGGATTTTTCTGTTTCTATAGCTGATAAAATCCCTTTCAGATGTCAGTTTTCAAGGATATTGTTTTCAAAACTGGTTTTAATCAAATCAACAGTCGTCTTTTTGTTAATTTATTCATTATGTTAATTTATTTTTCATGTCTACAGATTGGACTCTCTAATTACGGGTACTTTAATCTCAAATGCAAACAGTGGTTCACTCAATTGTATTGTGGATTTTTTTTAAATCACCATTTAACAGTGCAACCATAATAATAGTCTAGATATTTTAATTTTACAAAGCATACTGGCATTCTGCATTTTTGACTTCGCACTAGGTTTACCACATAAATTGCCCCCAAAAACAATTTTATATGACAAGGAATTTGAAAAATGAAGTACAAAGCAGACACCTGTTCAAAGAAATCTAACTTAATATTTTAGAGTAGACATGGTGTATTGGCTAAATCATCGAAGTGAGTGAGAGAAATAACTCTTGTGTTCCAAATGTTAGTTTTTACTTTACGTTCACGGAGTGATGGATTGTGTTCAATTTCAGCGCTTCCACTGAATACTAAACATTTCCGTTCACTTCCAATCTGCAAGGTGGCACTTATTAAATTTCAAGAAGAACAATCGCATTCTCGATACCATTTTCCCAAGCCGGGCATCCAACTGTGTGATTATGTAAAAGCAATCTGGCCCTACCGCCCCCCCCCCTTCTGAAGCACTCTGGGACCTGATCACATCCCTCAAATGTTCCTTTGCCAGCTTTTAAACTGCTCAGGTGAAGCGTAGAGGTGAGTGAAAAATAATTGGAAATATTTGATTGATTTTTCTCTCGTTTACTTTAAAGACTAATTCAAGATTTGGATAATGAACCCATCTTTTTGAAATGTGCCAATAGCTGTTGGGCCACATCGATCTGCTATTAAAAGGCCTGTAGGGAGGGAGGCAAAGACGACAAAGGGCGTAATGGCAGCTTGAGAGTCTCATTAATCGGACACCACAATGGTAGCAATCTGGTCTTCGCTCTGACGGGGAAACATAGACTTTAAGAAACGTTAACACTCCCGACAGTGGCCTCTTCACTCCCAATTTCCTTGTTAATCCAGTCGATTGTGTTTGTGTGTGTGGGTGGGTGGATGGGATATGTTAAATTGATGATATATAATTTTTCACTGTGTGCCTCCTCCTCGCATATTAGCTGAATTTAGTTTTGGCTATTGTTCAGCATCCATCCTGGACTGTGTGACATTTGCCTGGTTATTTGCTTTTTGGTCCTCATGTCAATTGCCTGCTCCCAGCACATGAACAAAGAGGGTTTAGAGAGTATTATTGATACAGAAATGTGTTTAATTTTTCAATAAAGAGGACTGCACAAAACTAACTGGCTAAGTGTCTTTGTAATTTCAGAACATTTAGGAAGGTGTGGGATTTGCTTCATTCTGTGTGCAAGAGAAGGCGAGGATTATGGTATGACATTTTGCTTCACCATGACAACACCTAACACTGCTTTGAACATCCAACACGTCCTGTCTTACGACATCGACACGATGGTGCAACCGCTGTAGTTTCAGCACCTGGCTCTGTTTTTCGAGATGACTGGAAGCCATTTTAAAGAGTTGAACAAAGACATATTTCATAATCATACGTTTATGTGTATCAAACACAGACTAGGATGACACAAACTGTTTTAACATCAGATAAGTCCTTAATTTGATTATGGAATGTAACTCATCCAGTGCTGATAATAGGCACTTATTTAAAATAGTTTATCACTTGTTTCAATCTATTTGAACTGGCGGGCAATCAACGAATGGTCTTTGGTCAAACGGATGGTCAATAACTGCTCATTTTGAAAAGAAAAATGTTACTTATTCTTTATGTAAAAAAACAGATTGTCTATTGATGATTAGTTCACAAAGGATGCAATTGCTTCTTTATAAAAATGGCAAATATGTCCTTACATAAGAATATTTCCAATATTTGATTTGGGGGAAGTAAATATGTTTTTAAACATCACCAAAACTTGCAAAATAAATCAGAGAGTGCTTGAGGGTTATGTATTTGGAAATATGATTATGTTGGATCAAATGTTCTAAAATTGTTATCTCATCCCATTTGCTACTAATCTTTGTTTGTATTTTATTTAGGGAGGAATAATGCGTGGAAAGCAATTAGACAGCATCTCATCTACTCCTAATCTAAAGGAACAGCCAGATGGTGTCCCCTACTGGGCTAATGTGGTAAATGTAAATCTAATAAGACCCTCCTTGGAAGTGCATTTCCACCAATCAAAAACACTCATTTGTAGATCTGGGATTTTTTCCCCATCTGATTTGTCTATTGGGAATCTTTATTCGCCCAAGAGGTGCGATGATTGGTCGTAGTGGACAGATTATAAAATTCTACTCTAGACGGCTGTAATCAAAGCAAGCGACGTTGTAAAACTGCTTTGTTACAATCATCTTCTAAATAAAGCAGATCAGATGGAAAGCTTGGGAGACTTGACTCAGGATCGCCATTAAAACTGCCCTTTGCAAAAGTTCCAAAGTCATTCTTTCGAGCATGGTTATTAATATATTCATCGTCAATTTTGCAAGCCTACTTTCTCCGACGGAAAGTAAAAGTGAATTATGCTGCAAAACAAGGTAAAGTCGTTTTCATAATGGCAAAAAAGTGTGGAGTAGGTCGATTAAGTGTTAGAAGTCGTCCGTATCAGATGCGATTTAACTTGCTTATCATCCCTGTGTATAATGATCGTCTTTGTGCCAAAGTACATGTGCTTAATTTAAAGTTTGACGTTTTGTTTTGTGCTGTGTTGCAACCTGTTGACTTGAGTAGTGGTCCTGGTTTGTTGTGGTTTGCGTGTCATGGTGACAAAGGGGCGTGGCTTTGCTCATTTTTTAGTTTGGTGGTTGTCATGGAGACGGAGCCTTGTGATATTGGGAGATGCTGACGGCTACCCTTTATAGACTAAGGTAGAGAAAACAGCTTTTGATATCAAACTGAATCCTGCATGCTGTAAGGTTTTGTTATATTTTGCAATTCAGCAAGTGTCTGGCTTTAAAGATTTGGATGAGCTCACCAATAATGTGTATTGTGAGGCTGAGTATATTTTGTTGTTGTTGCAAAGTTAAGCACATGATGATATTCTTCAAATTGTGAGGAAAAATGTTTCTATTATTGTTAGTGCTGAGTCTAATATCTATTTTAATGATAGGACTTTTACGTGTTCGCCAATTTCAAGTTGGTTTTATAGCAAAAAAATGGACTGAATTGAATCATGATCATTCATGAACTATTTTAGGGTTAATGTTGAAATATTTACGAGCTCTAGAATGCACTTTATTTCTGCCAGTGTTACTGTAAACTTTTTATAGGTTGATAGATGCAGTAGCAAATGTTTTGGAAATGACATGTACAGTACATGCTAGAATTACTGATTGCACTTTCAATTCCAGTTAATATTTGTTGATCGTAGTGGAATCAGAAAGCATTATTTTGTATTTTTTTTGTTCTCTGACACACTCGTGTGTCGTGACTCGCTAGATCCACGCAAGTGATCGGTGAGTGTACAGATCGCACCCCGTGTAAAGGGTTAAAAGCAGATTAATTCCCATCCATCTGGCCACTGTAGAAAATCCTCCATTCGATTGAGCATGTGCAAGACAACAGGTAAGTTGTATATTTGTTTTATTCCTAATTTCACAAGACAAAAATTGGATATTTGCACAAGATGTTTTGTGCTTTCTTCATTTTTTTTTTCTAAATGGCCTACATTTTCTCAGCTGCCGAGCTGCTCTCATTTTTTTCTGGTGTCTAAAATGCCATAGTGTTGACGTGTGTGTATATAAACTTTACTCTACTGGACAATGTTCACAAGAATCAGGTGGGAAAGCATATGTAAATGTCACAGACCATGCTGAAATGTATATAGATATTTTGAAACATCCCTCCAGGCTACGCCTCTGCCACATTCTACATCGTTACTGCGAGTTCTAAACTGGCCGGCCCGCATTCCTGACCGCCTTTGTCCTACTTTTTAGCAGCTCCGTTCAAAGGACCCCTCTGCACAGCTGCAATTCCAGCAGCTAACTGATGGGACCACCAGATGATGGGACCCTGTCACATTTCCTCAAGTCAAGAGTTGAGTGACAAAAAGGTGGCAAGTGAATGGAGACGGTAAAGAACACCAAGGCAGGAGTTCTATCTTGGACTCCGGCTCCAGTCTGCATCTCACCCGCCAGCTCGGAAACATCTGAAGAGTGGGATGGAGGCGAAGAGCAAGATCAGGACTTTTATAGCCAGATGGATGACAATGGCATCATAGGATTGATTCAAGAACGTGATGACGATACGGAATGTATTCAAGTCTCCCCATCTCCCAAATCCCACACCCCAGAAGATGTTACTACAAGTGGCTACGAGGTGCAGCATATGCCTCCTGAGGAGGGCGTTTACTCCCTTAATGGACACCTGGAAGATGTTGATGGACTGTCAACCTGTGAGTAATTAAACAACTCATTAACTTAATATCATAACACATACTGTACATTCCATGCTAAAATCAATTCAGTGTTTTGGTAATCGTGGCTTTATTTAGCACAATATTGTATAATTTGGGCCATAATGAAAATCAGTTAATTTATTTATCAATACTGTAATCATAATTTGGCGTGGTGTTGCAGAAAATCGGTTTGTTTATATTGCAGTTGCATAACTTTGAAATAAGTGACAGTATTTTTTGGACAAAACATTGCATTAGCCAAACAATGGGGGGGGGGGGGGGGGGGGACAATTGTCCTTGGAGCATTATATGTTAAAGTAATGGTAAAATAGACAGAAAAAAATAAGCACCTGTTAATGTAACATTTTAACATTTTGGGGGGATAAATATAGCCTTAAAAACACAACATAACAATATTAATAGTTGCAGGCCTAACCAAACTATAAAAAAAGTTTGACTTATAGTCCCGTAATTGTTTTCAATGTCAAAAAACACAATAATGCATTATCATTTAACAACCAACAACAATCAATGCAATATTTTGTTCCTGAATATGATGGTTTCCTGATGAGTAAAATAGCAACCTTCCTAAATAATTTTGTAATTTATGCCAAATTGTTTTTCCTACTACTGTATTTTATGTTTGCAGTTGCAACAAATCTTTGTCAACATTCTCTGTGTTTTTTCCTCCCGTTTTTAGTCGGCGATGACGTTAGTACTTTAAACGAACAAAGTCATCGTGAAGACGCCACAAACGAGACGAAGTTGTCAAAAGAAGGGCAGAAGACGGAGCGCTTCTCTGAAAGGGAGAAATTCTTTGAAATGGCTCCTGGCAAGAAAGACAGAGCAGAAGGTGAGCGGGGGTTCCGAATTGAACCAGCCCACCATAACAAAGATGAGTCGGAGATCATCAGCGAGCGGCACTTTTTTCAGTCCTCAATGGTAGTAGAAGCTGATGGCGACTGCAAACCTCAATGTCCATCATACCAGATGTCCTCTCGTGCCACCGCCCCCATGTTCTCGCCACTGGGCCACTTTACAACTGATGTAGCGGCAGCTGCTCCGGGGTTAGTTGGGGAAACTGTTCCAGATCTGGTTCTTACTGATAGTCCTCCAGACTCCTACAGCATCTTTAGCTGTGCTTCCAGTCCTGAGCGCCAACGAAACCAACAACTGGAGGAAAAGGCCGTCTCTCCTCAACCAATAATGGTTAAGGAGCAAAGTGGTGTTCATCATGAGTATCCGCAGTCTGGTCTTAAACAACCCAATACGTACTCATTTATGCAAAGGTCTCAGCCCGGCCAGGATGCTGCATTATTGAATAATACACCAAAGGAGGACAATACCAGAAGAGCGAATCAAACAAGGTGATTGGCTTAAGCGTGGCCATTTTAGTTGTCTTTTTTTTTTACCTTGTAGTGAATGTTCTTGTGTTTCCAGAAAGTGCCATCCCAATCACAAGGTACCAGATTTATCCAAGGTAAAGCCTCGGGTCTCTTTCCCTAAAGGGGATTATCAACCGCCCAAGAGCAGATGGCCCTCCAAGAATCCTCCCAAGTCCATGTCCCCAGAGGCCCCCGTGGTCTTTAAATCTCCCGTTGACATTGTGAAAGACGTTCTGCTCAACACAACTGACGGACCTCACACGCCATTTGATATTTATCAAAAAACATTGACTGGCAGTCCTGACGCCAACGTGCCGCAAGAGTTCCGATGCCAGCAGGAGACTGGCATTCTGCTTGACCAACTTCAGGTACAACCAAGGAATTGTACTAGTCTGAATACAGTGGTACCTCGAGATATGAGCTTAATCCGTTCCGGAACTGAGCTCGTATGACGAGATTCTCGTAACTCGAGCGGACGTTTTCCATTGAAATGAATGGAAAACAAATTAATTCGTTCCAGCCCTCTGAAAAAACACCAAAACCAGGATACGTATGTGGTATGAAGCATATTACATACCTGCACTGTATTTGTATCGTTTAAGGATGTCAGCAGAAATCAAGATGAGTTTTTTCATCAATGCCAATGCATAGTTCAATTCATAGTCCAGTTACGATACAGGAGAATTAAGGACACTATTTAACGATTCTTTCGATTTTTATTTCTTACATTAATTATCGACGTGGGGCAATTCTGGAACCATTCCTATTTGCATGCTAATATATCATTTTGCCCAAAAGCAGTGCAAAGGAGTTTAAGGAAATGAGTATAAACGTTTATAGGGACTCTCGTGTTTTTGATGTAAGACTGAACAAAGTAAACTCAATTTGAATCACTTACTATTACGCAGTTTTAATATTTCTCATGATGGGAATCGTGTTGTTTGTTTATTTTTACATTTCCTTAACAACTAGTTAATAGTTTTAGCAGACATAGTTTAAATTAGACAAGGTGGGAAAAAAGTCTAGAAAATGTCTTTCATTTTTAATTGAAAATGTGACTTCTGAGTCTTCCACGTTTTCTCTTCCTGTGGCTGCAGGAGAAGCACGGATTACTGCTGACTAAATATGCCGAGGCGGCGAACACAATTGACCGCCTACGCTTGGAACCCAAGGTTTCAATTGGTTCCTTTCATCAGATTTCAAAACCAAACGAAAGCATCAATTGCAAGTTTTCAAGTCATTTTCCAGTGAGAATGAGGAATACAAATAACGTCATGGGGGTTTTTGTTTTCTCTAGGTTAACCTCTACTCTGAACAACCAAAGCCTGCTCAAGTGATGCCATTGCAAGTGCAAGTCGAGCCGTCAAAGTTCATGCAACTGGACTTTCCCCAAGCTCAGAAAGCGCAGCCAAGCACACTTTCTCCACAGCCGAATGAACAAACAACGGCCAAAAGTAAACACATCAAATTAATCTCTCTAGCAAAACTATCTACTCGCGTATAAGCCGCAGCTGAGTATGTGGAAAAGAACATACCAGCCAAAGAATACACATTCAATAGGGGATAAAAGTCGCATTGGAGTATGAGTCGCATTTTTGGAAAGGCAATTTTTCATTTTCTCAGAAACCAAGAACAACATTTGGAAATTAGCCACAGGTCCAGCCAAACTATGAAAAAAAAATGTGACTTATAGTCCGTAATATATGGTACTTTCATTCAAGATGGTTTTCCGTTGAAAGTTGTAAATGTATAGTGCCATAGAAGCCGTAATGAAACATTTCCTAGAAAATGCATCTAAGAAAGTGCCTGTGTGAATTCCTCCATGTGCAATGAACAGGAGCTGCTCCCTCTGGACTAAGTCTGTCTGCGTCCATTTCAAAGAGCGCAGAGTGGCAAGGCAGTCAGAAGGTGGCCAATTACCTTTACGCAAAAGCGGACAAGTTCCTCCAGAAGGTCAGCACTTGTCATTTTTGGCCTGTGAATAATGTGCGAGTGATTAACTCGCAAGGTAATATTTCCTTAATGTTTCAGCTCCAACATTTTGAGGACTTGCTGAACAATGAAACTCCTTTCCACCAGGTGAAGGTAAGACCAAACTCTGAGGGATCCTCCAGAAGAAATGCTCACGATGACTAAACCAAACTAATGCCTCTGTCTCAGAGTTTTGCAGAACTTGGTCAAGTCCTGAGATCTTTAGAAAAGGGCTACCTGTCTGCCAAGAAGAAACACAAAGAACTTCAGGAGCAAGGGGCAAAGCACAGCCAATTTGACCCCAACCGGTAGGATGACTGGATTCAATTTTGACTGCACACAGTGTGGATATTCTTGTACATAGTCAATGATTCATTTTTTTTATGTTGCCTGTCTTTTAGAGAGCTAGAGGAGTTTATTTACCAGTGTGGGCGGCATATGGATGACCTCAAAGAGGTGGTGGATCGGAGAGCCCGTGATGCTGATTCCGCTTCTCTTTGCCTCCAGGCACCAAAAATCTCGACATCTGATGATTCTCACTCGGAGGTAACAATGAAATGAACATACATCTCCAAACAAGGACTGAAATCAACAGTCCACAACTTGTGGTTTATTGGAGATTTAAACTCTGTTCATTTTGTCTGAAAACATAATCGAATAATTAGAAATCTCGTGGTTCCTTTCATACTAAACAGAATATTTTCCTATCCTTGGCCATTGACGACAAGTTAATTGTGTCAATGTATATGTAAGAATGACAACACAAAAACGCCCGTTCCTTTTTTTTTTTTCAATTGATCACATGACATTGTACCTACTAAAGCTCTTTAGTGTCTTTGTAGTAAATAAAATTATGCAACCACTGGGTTTGGCCCCACTTTTCAGAGTCGACATGCACCTTTGCTGGTTCACCCAGTCGAAACACCCGAGAAGGAAGTCCAGATAGTTCATTTGAGTTCTTCCAACTCGAAGAAAAGATGCGCCGAACAAGCCATGGATGTTAAGGAGTAAGCGCACCATACGTCGCCGTCCGTGTCTTTGATGATCCTTTTTACATGTGCATGTTGATTTTGCAGTGGTTCCACTGTGTGCCTCACACCGACTACTCACATCATGCGGAAGGAGGTTCGGAAGTCCTACAGCAGCAGTCAAAGCAGCCTGGCAGAAATAAGTACATCGGTGAAGAGAAGTGCCAAACTTCAAACTGGGAATGGGAGAGTGCTTTCTCAGGTCTGAAAAGACTAAACGCCGAAATTGAACGACTTTATTCTCGCCATTTGAATCCATGTACGGTCGTTTATCGATGCGTTTTGCCTTGAATAGGACAGAGGTATTTCTCCAGGGACAGACAGTGGCTTTGTTGGTTCTGAGTACAGTCATCACATCTGGGCCGGCGCTTCTTGTTCCTTCCACCAGGGAGCATCAAAGTGGTCAGTTAATCCGACCGTTGCCATAGTTCGGAACAGCGTACCGCAGATTTTTTTTCCATTCCCCAATGACAATTATTTTTGAAATATCGTTTTCAATTTTCTCTTTCGCATTCGCCTGGTGGCGCGCCAGTAGTGTGAGGCCTGCAGAAGCGAGCCCCAAGAAGCCCCAGGGAAGCCGAAGTTCATCCCGATCTCGTGACTCCCCGCAACCGCATAGGCGCACCCCAATCCAGCCCGCTGAATATTTTCAGCAAACCATAAGAAGATTATGTCCGGGGGAGCGCAAGTCAAAGCAGTGGGCGAGAAGTCAGACGGACTCGACAAGGACTGATAGTGAAAGCGGTAAGTTTGAGGAAAAAATCTGTATTTTTGTTTGCCATTTTAACCTGACGCTTCTTGTTTTTCTAGCCAATACCGCGTCAGAAGACGCACAAAGTGACCAGTGTGAAGAAAACCTCCCCTGTTCCTCCCCAAACTCCTCTTCCTCTGCGCTGCGTCATCACCATGGCGACACTCCTAAAGCGGCGAGGTCCAGTCAAGTGGTGACTTGCAAGTGAGTGCGTAATGCGGCAGCTGCCATGGCGATGGTTGCGCAAACAAAGCATCCCGCCAGACGCTTGTTCACTGGATTTTTGTAAGCCTTGATTTAGAGCGCATCCATCTTCACGGCTCATGAAAGACTGACACTGACTTTGTTTTAGTGACATCAAGCTTTATTTCATATCATTTTATTCCAGGACTGGCTGCTAATGTAAAAGAGGTACTTTGCCTTGCCCCCTGCATGGTATGGCGTGGAATAACACATTAGCGTGTTTTATGGGGGTCATTATTACCATAAGGTGCTCTTGAGATTTCTCCATTTCACCTTTATGTAAGAATATGATAGTAAATATAAGTCAGTGTTCGCATTGGTCGGCCTTCACCTTTTGCCACTGAAAGTGAGGCACGTCAAATCCATTCTGACTTGGGAAAGCTGGCAGTATTTTTCAAATGTTAGCATTTAATGAGCATACAATTGGATGCCAACAAAGAAATATGATTCATTATTCTACATTGTCATTATAGTGAGGAGGGGGACCCCCAAAGGGACTTTATAGCGATATTGACCCCCATGTGTTGTTTTTTTTTCTTCCCCTGCATTGATAATGGATTGTTGTTTTGAGTGTTTCCTCAGCATAGCGTTCACATTTCCTGCACCTGCGATGTTTTCACCCTGATCATGATTTTGAAAAACAAAGCAGAACCCGTGTATAAACAAATAGTGTTCCATCCAGTCCATATGACTTTCCATTTGGGTTCTTCATAGTGATCCAAGCCGACTTCTACGGTCCATCAGGCCGAACGGGGAGAGTCCGTTGAACAACTGTCATTCTGTGCCGAATTCCACTCAAGGCAATTGTAATGACCACCGAACTTCACATCCTCTCAGGTTGGTGTTTTACAGAAACAAAAAAAATGTATGGAAATATTCATCTCAAGGTACATTGTGTTTTCTATGTATATATTTTTGGGGAGTTTTACTGTCTGTCCTTGTGGACTAACATATAGACGGTCCTTTTGTTGCATGGCATTCTTAGTGGCAGCAGAAAGAAGTGGACAATTGGGGGCGAGGCTGAACAGGTGGTGAGACGCATCACCAGGAAAAGATTGACACACAGACATCAAGCACAAGCTGAAACGTGTAGGTTTATCCTCGCTGGCAATGTTATCGATATGTAAATTATTCAGAATTGCAAACTGACTGTGTGATCATTTTTTGAACTTTCAGCCACCGCAACAGAGGATGACCATTTTGCCCGTCGAATTCTAGTGTCAAGGTCCACTCAAACGTCCATTGTGGTCGCCGAAAGCCAGACTTCACATACAAGTGTGCACGTCCAGCACACGAGTAAGACGGTCCCGGTCCCTCTTTCAACACGGATACCAAGCTGCATTCGCCGTCAATCATGTCTATCGTGTGTGGATTTGTGTGTTTTTGCAGAGCAGGATTGTGTCTGCAGCGTGACGGATAATGTTGGCAGGACAAGCAGCGGTCCTTCTGGTTCGCCGCGTGTGTCACATCCCAATTTGTCTTGTGAAAGTGAGCAACGTCACGTCATCAAGGGCAACTACCGCCGTAATCTAGGGATGGCCATTTTGGGGGAATCGTTCTTTTAATGTGTTTGTTTTGAACCAGCAGAAACAGCCGGTGGCAATCAAGAGCCCCCTCACTTTGCTTCCTGTCGTTCTCATTACTGCCGTCACTGTGGACATTCCGATACCAAGACAGCTCATGAGCAAGGTGAGAAGGCAATGTAGTTCAAAACAACACGTACACCTGAGCTGATATTGACTTGCTGTATATCCACCAGTGATTAACAATAGTAGTATTTTTAGGTTAAAAAGCATTATGTAAGAAAGAGGTTACTGCAGCAGGATCAAAATATTGAAACAACATCATTGCGAGAATCCTACCAATGTTGCATTTGAATCAGAAACTAGGAAATGCAATTTATGGAGGAATTGTGTGGGTACCTTTGCAATGCTGGTCAGTATACTTGACATAAGTACCCACATGTACACGTACTTGAATTGAATGTCTTTATTGTTATTATACTTGTAAAGTAAACTTACTCAGTATACTTGTAGTACAAGTACACACAAGTTCATGTAGTACAAGTGCTCATGACGTATACTACTACGTAACTCCTTGTCTTGTTTCCACAAGCCTAAAAGAGCTCTGTCAAAGAATTTAT
The DNA here is from genome assembly GCF_051989625.1 of Stigmatopora argus. Classification (NCBI taxonomy): domain Eukaryota; kingdom Metazoa; phylum Chordata; class Actinopteri; order Syngnathiformes; family Syngnathidae; genus Stigmatopora; species Stigmatopora argus. Next base: position 4,143,256 of record NC_135402.1, read on the forward strand.
CCCGTAATTGGCTGATTTGTGGTTGGCTTTGGTAAACACAGAATCAAAACAGTAACTTTTACAGGCTGACCATGGACTTGTCAAATTTTTAAAAAAAAATCTTCATCATTAAGAAACGTGTTAGAAGTATTTCCAAAAAATCCGTACTTCATCCTCCATTGAAATATGAGTGCTAGTTAAGGAAGAAGTGAAACCTTAACATCAGTAGTCAAATGATAGCATGAAAATAGTTGCAATTTGTGTCCTCTTTTGTGATTCACAGACTGCAGAGGCACAAGCTCCCCCATGCTCTCCAGCGGCCAACCAACGGTGTCTTTGAGCAAAGCGCCCCCGCAGCCTGCCATGTGTCCTACACCATTGCTGTAAGGCCAATTGACCGAATTTTGTTTTTATTGGGGTGAGATTTCACGAACAAAGCGTGACGCAATGACTACTGTGTGATTTTTAGCCTCTATCTCCAACCTCACATGTGCACCAACAACACCAGCGCTCCTCCCGACCTCATTAGTAGCAAGAAAGAAGAGAGGTCGCAACACTTGCCCTGCGTTGTTCCGCAACGCTCTCTGGACGACTCCCTCCTCGCCGCGCGGGAAATGAAAGACACGTCGGAAAAAATGGTGCGCTCATTGAACACGGCCCTGCGCTCTCTTGAGCGGCTTTCCAAATCCCGTTCAGGTTTCCACGCCGACTGACCAACGCAGTATCTCCACATGGAACCTGCCTTCAGGGAACTTTTTTTTACAAAATGTCTACTGCTTCTTGTGCTGCCATCCTTTTATTTTTATTTTTTAGCTTTTCTCTGTAATGACCACATATCATTTTTTGGCATAATTGTTATTCCAACAGATCTGCTGGCAAACCTAGAGGACAAAATGCTGTCAGAACCATAGATGAGTTTGATTTAACATTCCATAACTATTGTCAATTTTCCAACCAAGGATTTTTGTCACTGATGAACTCGCCTGATTTCTGTACAGGCGACTTGGAATGTTTTCCCACTCGAGACAAATGGTTGCTTCTCTTTATGTCTTGTGATTCCTGGTGATCAACTTCGGATGTCCACCATTTTTTGCCTTGGAGTCTACCCAGGATAAGGTACAACTTGTAAAATCTCACCACTGCCTTGATCATTTGTAGCATTATTTCCTATGATGGTGTAATGAAAGACCAATTGGGATCATTTTGAGCATAAATGACTTGACTAGTGCTATTGACAGTGCATTCAATGCTATATTTGTATTTTAAATGTGTAAGGTCAAGAAGTTTAGTTGCTTTTTTCTCATTATGGACACTGCAAATGATGCACACTTAATTTTGCCTTAAAAGTGCTTTTTGGTACTTGAAAATATTACTGTAAATATTGAGTCTAAAGGCATTTTTAACCTTCTTTTGTATTTTCCCTATGACTGCCTTTGTACTAATCTATCAAAGTAGTTCCTGGCTGTACCATCTTTTCCTGCATTTGTCAGAGAAATGAAAGTGCATTGCATAAAATAACTGCATTTTTTTTAAATTCCAACATTTTTGTGCAAAATTTTAAGTGAAACCAGAGTCAGGGTTCAGGTAAAAAAATGATTTAGCAGAAATTGTTGGAAATAAAAAGGTAAATTGATCCTTTGATTGTTTAGAAAACAAGTGTTCTCAAATTCCTAAATTCTATTTTGGGAATCATTGCTGTCCACATGAGGTCGCCTTTCTGAAAATTTGTTTTAACATGTTATTGCTAGTGATTTTTTTAAAACGTCAGTTTAAATATATCTATATTTATATTAATTTATCCTAGAAACAGTAATTCTAAACTCAGTATAATTTATATGAAAGTAATGGAAATATTTTCTATTTGTGTTTGGTCATGTATGAAGTTGATACCAACAATGTTTCAAACACAGATCTTTTTGCGCATATGGGCAATAACTGATGACTTAAAATGTAATGGAAGCCAGTTTATTCCACAGCCTTAGTACATATATGTTACACATGGAAGTATTGTTTGTGCTTCAACACTCGCAAACATACATTCCCAATAAGTTAAACAGTTTAGGACAGACTAATGTGCAGATTTTTTTTCTTTTTCTGATAAATAATTTGAAAATAAATCAAGCAATTTGACAATTAGTCCTACAGAACAGCAAATCAATAGAAAAACAAGCATTAGCAGTACAGAAAACTTATTATAGTGCAATATTCAACTTGTTTTTGGAAGAGGAAAAAGGTGAAGGAAATGATTTTTTTTTTTTCTAAATTGGTATTTTACTCTTGCAAAGCCATTCACCATTGAGAGGATTTACATTTCACCAAAGGGGGGGAAATCAGGCAAAGAAAATAGATCTTTTTGTCATTACTTTGTCATCAACTACAGCTACAGCTAAAACATCGCAAACAACGTGGCGTTCTAATAAAGGAAAAGTGCACTACTTCACAATTGCAAACATCACCAGTCAGAGACACTAAACAGCAACATATGGCATATACACAACACTACTCAGCGCATGATCCAATGAAACATTACTAAGCAATAATTAAGACTGACAGGATACAATACTGAAATACAACAGGCCTTTTGGAGTATTCATCATGGATAAGCAAGCAACAGCTCTTTAAACATGAAAATATGACAGTCATTGGGTGCTTTTTCTGTTTTACTGGTCTGGAGGAGGGCTCTTACTGAATACTTAAGTCCTGGCAGTCAAAAGGAGGGATGATTTTCTTCAGGGAGGAAAAAAAACAAAAAAATCAATAGACACTTCTCCAAACCGCCACTATCACAGACTCAACCTTGATCTCAGTCATGTCGATTATTACCACACGGTCAGAATACATCATGTGCGTAGGAGGGTGTCAAAGCGCACTCTAGTATTCGGTACCTAGAATTCTAACTAGTCTCTTTTTGGCGGCAGCTCAGGTCGGATAATGTGACCGCTATAGCATTCTTGTGGTGAATTTGCATAGTCTCGACCTAATACACTGAGTTGCAAGGTGGAGTCAAAGTCGTGGTTCTGAGAGCGGAAAGGTCTTTCAGTAAAGTATCCCAATATCCCGAACACAACATCTTAGAAGAGGAAAAAGTAGCTTCCAAAAACATCCACACTGGATACAAACACAGACAAGTCCAAGCATGCTACTTGATACAAACATCTGAAATGGACAGCAGGGGCAAATCCTCTTCGGTTCAATATATTTATATATATATACTTATATATATTGCATGTTGGTTGATCTGCTGTAATTTACAACCTCTCAAACAGAACATCCCTCTACCTGCTTTCGCAAACATTGACAAAGCAGGTGACACGGGGCGACCGACAAGATTGACCTTATTCTAGCAGGTTTTGTAGCATACAGTACACTTACATTTTGGTATAGTATTCCATTGGTTAAAGTGGACCGGACGTCAGTGGCAGCGGATGATTAAATCCGTTGCAAAAACGTGAGAACAGTTCTTTTGATTCTTTTGTTTTAACATATAGTTCGATGTCTTTTTTTTATTACTCAAGCAAGATGCAGACACAAAGGAATTTTTCACACAAAGGGGAAAGTAAGAAGGAGATGGGTGAAGGGAGGGGATTTTTTAACTTGTCACTTCTTCATCTGGTTTGTTCATGGACTTGAGGTGCTCGAGCAGGCTGGTGGGGGTAAAGATGTTGGTTGATCCTGAGGAGTGAGGACAAAAACAAACATGCAAATGCAGTTAGGTATATGTATAAACATAGACAGGACGTAAAAATGCGTTTTCAGCTCTCGCTATTCTAATGGTGGTTATAAGAAGTGTACTGTGTGTTTAAAAACCAGCTAAAACAGTCTTACTGTAGTCATTTTAATGCTACATACTAGGCATCAAGTATATGTTTATAATAGTCTGTACATTTAAATACAAATAATTGTGCTTGTGTTGGTTGGGGTTTTTGTTGAGATGAATGCAGCGATATGCTGTCATTTTGTGGGAGTTATAAATGGCACATTGTGGCTTTTTGACTATAATTTGATGTGATGACTTAAGTTGGCCGGTTACACCGAACAGGTAGGTAATGTTTTAACTAACAGTTAATTGACAGGTGAAATAAGAACCGCAAAAGACAGCTGAAGACACATTTTTTTGTCAATTTTAACTCACCAGGTACAGGCGTGGAGTAAAGCAAACATCTTTAGTTCAATCATTTAATTCAATCTTATTACCACCAGTTCTAAGCATAATTTTGTCCCCCCAAAAAAGGTCCGACCATTTGATTTACTCCTTACAACACACATTTCAACTTGCATTGTTTGTTTCCACTGCAAAGCTCCATGCTTTGCTTTTTTCTCACTTGCATTGTTGAATTATTTCTTCAATCCCCCCAAAAATATTTATAGTAAAGAGCAGCAACTCCAATTTCATTTGGATCGCACAGGGTCTCACATGCGGCTTTGTAGCACAGAAACAAACAACGTTTTGACTAACTACGGTACTGACTTCTTGTGCTTGGTTACGTCTAAAATGCGTAACAAACACAGGTACTTTCTGTAGGTAAGGGATGGCCATTTGTGCATTGAATGTAAAAGACAGTATGCGCCAAAGCAGACATACTGCCAACTTAAGAACCATAAATAAAACTTGGTTCTGAAAATGAAATCACCTCAGTGGCTATGTTAGGGATGAAAATGATGTGCTGTAACAACATGTTCCTTCCAGAGAGGGGACAGACGCGGGAATGAATATATTTCATTTCCTGCTCCAAGGATGCAACTATTTATAGGATTTTTTTTTTAAAGGCTAAAATTTGAATCAAAATTGGCTGTTTGAATGCTGTTATTCGAATAATGTTGTCGTTAGTTGTTAGTTTGCTGATGCATATCAGGTGAAGCAATGCTGCATAGCCACACTCAGCAGAGAGGCGTCACCCATGTAGTCATTTAGACCAAAAAAAAGACAATTCTGGAAAAGGAACCATCACCAAATTGGAGATTTTATAACAGCACCCTCTGCTGATGAGCCAGGTGGGCATGTGATGATAGAACAACACAACATCAAGGGAGAAAGGAGATTCTCTTTTAATGAGCTTCAACCATGTCCTGGAAAATAATCAAGGTGATTGTCGTGACCACTGCTTTGAAAAATGTTTTAAAAAAGTAACAAAAAAAGATGGATCTCGGGGTAGATTAAATCTGAAGTGAGCGGTTAACGGTGAGTCTACACCAGCGAGGGGCGATTTAATCCACCCAGTAGAGATGATAGGAAACGGCAGCAGGGATGGGGGATGGCCGACCCACTCGAGCATGGCCGCTCTTCAACGTTCTCCTATCTTTATGTCCTTTAATTTTTATCTGTACCGACAATTTTTTGAAATTCTAGTTTTGTCAAAACTAGCGTTAAGTGATATTGACCGTGTGTTCAAGTAGAACGATATTACCGCAGCATCTGTGCTCATTTTTTAGCTTGTTTATGCCTTAAAAATTTATACATCTATATAATATAGTCTAACATTAAGATTGCAGGATTTCCTATGATAAAATGACATAATTTGTATTTTGGTATTTCACCAATGCAACATCCCGTTTTCTTATGTTTGAATGTGACACTTTATTTATTTTCCGTTAAAGTATAGTTCAATTATTTGTATACGAGAGCAGTTAGACGTCAGAATTATATGGTTTTGTTGAACATTAAGGTGTTTGAATATTCTAAGTTTGTGTCAGTTTTGCTGTAAACCTACCGTATTTTCGGACTATAAGTCGCACCTGAGTATAAGTCGCACCTGAGTATAAGTCGCACAAGCCAAAGAATAAACAATGAAGAGGAAAAATAGAGATATAAGTCGCACTATAGTATGAATCGCATTTTTGGAATGATATTTTTGTAAGGAGAAAAGCCGTTTTTGAGATAATTACAGCCTGTGATATAGCCAGTTACATGCGGACTATGTCTAGACTCCAAATACTGCAATTCCAATTTTCTTTGACGCTGTAACATACTCTGACAGAGCGGCCCATGCGGCGAGCAAAGGCTATGAATTACCCATCCCTGAGGGTCACAAAGAGGGAGGAGGGGGGTGGAAGTACATAAAACACTACTGAGTGATTAAAAAAAGAACAAGGAAGCCCTTGTACTGTTAAAAGTTCAGAAAGGGCTTCTTGAGCGGCTGCCTTTACTTTTTTCTGTGTGAATTCTCTCTCCCTCCCTCCCAATCTGTCTCTGCCTCACTCGTCTGAGGCGTCTGCGTCCTCAAAGGACACCCTAGTTGACTCTCGGAAGTCGGGGTGCTGGAGGTCCGATAAGAATTTGGTGGGGGTGAGCATGTGGGTGGAACCTGTAGGAGGAACAGAGGTGGCTTCACCACTCGTCTCTCAACACGTGAGCAGGCCCTCCATCCACTCTGACAAACAAAGGGTTTGGAAAAAACAACAACAACCAGCCGCTCTTACAAGCACAGACACACAGAGACACGCATTTACCTGATGGTTTGACAGTAAACACGCACACAGGGATATATATCGAACAAAAACATTAGGAAGGCAGAGAGACAGAAAAAGACACAACGAAAGACGGACGGTTTTAAAAGACGAGCTGAAGCAGAGCAAAACAGGAACGTGGAAAAGAGCAGCACAAAGAAGCGTTAAGAAGACATTAAAATCAACAGTCCATGACAGTCGGGGCTACTGTAACGTAAGACACCACACACATTAATAGACATGTTGTAACTATGGGTTGCTAACACTTGTCTCTTATTTTTTTGGCAAACAGCATTCGACACCATCTCGTGGCATCTTGGTGCTGAGGTGAGTTGAGGAGCTTCACTTAAAGAAAAGTCGGCATTTACTGCTACCTTGTGGACTTTAGGGGGCATAACCGTGGTATGTCAATATATTTTTGCTGTTTTTGGTGGGCTCAGTCCATGGAAAGTGAATGTATATAGGCACAATATCAACAAAAATCGTTTTTCACAGTTAACGATAGCTTTAAAGCCGATGGTTTGCCAGTTTTCTGTCCTTATTATATATAGATATTGAAAATCATTGAGTTCATTTGATTCAAGAATGAGTGTTTACAACAAAAGCAAGGAAAATAGCAACAAGTTAAGATAATTGAAGCAGGAATAAGGGGACAGGAAGGGTTTTCCGCACAAGGTGACCTATACCCTGGCACAAATATCATTTTTTTAAAATGATTGCCTACTTCTTGCAATCAACCCCTCCCCTCCCCGTTCGCTCAACTCACCAATGATGGCTTCCCACTTCCCATTGGCCTGTGTGACCTCGTAGGCACAGCGCATCTCGCTGAAGGACACTCCCCCGATAATGAAGACCATGACACGAGGGCCGGTGCGGTATTCTCCGGGTGTCTTGTTCTTGTGCCAGTGTCCGTACCGAGCACTATCAGGGAGCAGAAGCATGTTACATTATTAGTGAGTCTACTCTCGGTCAGGGGTGTCAGAGGATTTGGGGGTGGAGCATCCCAAATACCCGTCAATCATTTGTATTTTTTTCCATTTGGACAAATTGGAGTATTTGTACCTGACAGCAGTGGTGCTGAAAGAGGCAGAAGAGCGAGTGGAGATGTAGGGGTAGTGCTTAGTGTCTAGTTTGTCATCAATGGCATCCTGCAGAGGGAATAAAGTACACCTAAAATTATAATAGTTTTTTTTAAATGCTGTTAATGATAATCTAGCCATTTCAAATGGTAGAATTAAAACGACAAATATCCATTGAGAAATGAATTGCGACTTGTAACACACCTCCATGATGTCCTTAACCAGTGGTGTCCAACGGGACAGTTGATAGGTCTGCTCGCTCACTCGTTCCTTTCTGTCCAATTTCTTACCTCTACGAAGGGTTGACTGAAGACAAAGGAAACGATAAGTGCAAGATCAAATCCAAATTTGAATGATATCACTGAGTGAGAGAAGCGTTACGTCTGTGACAATGGGCACTCCCAGATGAGCCATGTTGGTGATTATCTCACTATCTTCAGGGGGGATCTGAGCGTGCTGGATGAGCTTGTTCAGGTTCTCCTCCGTTATGCCTAAAACACACGCGTACACATTACATATCCCTCTTGTGCACTGAACATGTTATTAGCATTTTTTTAATTATGACGTCGCAACAGTGGAGAAGCTGTAACAGCTCTTTCCTGCTTGCCCGCATTCAAATTTGGTGTAGAAGCAGAGATGTTATTTCATATAACATGTGTGGTGGTAGCTTGAAAATGTACTTTATAAAGTGTGTACTGTTCTCATACCGTTCTTGAGGAAGATGTACAGCAGGATGATGCGTATTTTGTCATAAGTGCTGACATTGGCATCCAGCAGAATGGGTACGATGGCCCTCATTGGATCTTTAATCTTCTCCCCCTCGGCGTCTGTGCCCATCGCAAGGTCCTACAACACACAACGTTACATGTCCAAGGGCCTAGTTCTTCAACACTCAAAATAATCATGGTCTAATTGCACCGGCCAACAAATACATGTTTCTGTACGGTTATAAATCGTTAAAAGAACATCTTCTGTTTTTGCTGCAGTTTCACCTGTTCCACACGGCACAGCTTGTCTACTGTCCCCTGGTAATGCTTCATGCAGTCTTCAGCAAGCTGGAGGTGAGTGGAGTACTGGAAAATGCATCATACCTGATTAGCATTCCCACAAACGGGAGTTTAAAAAATTAAAAACCAAAAGACCCATGTGCATATAACAACACCTTGCTTAGCTCCTTCTGATACTGAGGCATCTTCTTCAACATCTGGGACAGATCTCTCATTGTGGTCTATTGAAAGAAAATCAACATCAAATTACACTCAACTCAGAAGAGAACAAATTGAGTGTATAGTATATTTCACAAAATACTAGGAAAACCTCGGAATTGTTAATGACTGAATCAGTCCCATTACCTTCTCTCCAGTGTTCATTCTCTTGCTGGCAGAAAACTCTTTCAGCTGACGTGTCACTTCCCTTAATGTATTAAAAAAAATTGAGTACACTTTTGGATACGGCATAATGAAGACTGTAGAAGTGTTCGGATGATTAGGAAAACACTCACTGGGACACCTCGGCAATGTGTTTGTGTCTCAGGCTGACCCACAGGTCATCGTCTTCATGCAAAAGAACCTCTTTCTCACGGTTGTCTCCCATCCCACTGGTGTCATACCTGAGCAAAAGCAATTTAAGTCAAATAGTTTCAGTTATGTAAAAAAATCCTCCTATTTTTGCCTACTTGTAAACGTCGTTTTCAATGGGCAGCAAGTCATAGCCCATAGCCTGGAAGGTCAGCTCATGCAGTACAGGTGAGACGGGGTCGAATGCCCTGTCCAGGATGATCAACTGTGAACGAGCCTTATCCGGACCCTGCACATTTAGACATAGAAGGTTATCTATGTTTTCAATGTGGAAATAATTTCACTTGAAAAGTATACTCCTAGAAATCCTGAAGAAAATGTCATAAAATAAGGCCTACCTCTCCCATGGTAGGGTCATCCGCCTTGTAGGCATCCAGTTTATCCTGAACCAGCTGAGCCAGGGTTGCATTGTCTTTGTAGTCCCTAATTTATGGATAGATGCCCGATGGATGGAAGCAGTTGTGAGGAATAAATACAAATGGCAGGAGATCTACTGTATCCCCAAACTATCTTTGTGCTCACCCTCTGTATCTGACGGCAGGGTACTCCTTAAGTGTGGCGCACAGTGTGGCCAGTTGCTCAGCCAGCCTCTCCATCACAGGGTTCTTCAATTGGGTCTTATGCGGGCTGTAGAAACTGTGAAAGGCATCAGCATTGTCCAGAGAGTACACCTGCATGGAGAAAACCACACAACTTGAGGTTAGTTTTGCTTAATACTCTGAGTCCTACAACTTCTCACAAAGTATACAAATCTCCTTTACATTGGATTGGATTGGATAACTTTATTCATCCCGTATTCGGGAAATTTCATTGTGACAGTAGCAAGAAAAGGCATAGTTATAAGTTAGACAGTGCAGTCGCAAAGGCCGCAGAACAACAAAGGAAAGGCGCAAAGTACAAAGCAAATCAAAGTAAATGGGATCATTAAGAATCACCAAATCAAATCATTAAGACAGAAAAGCAGCAAAAACACAAAACGAGCAAGAGTGGACGGAGCTACCGCCACCGGCTGCCACTTGAACGACGCCATCTTGGTTGTGGTAGCAAAAACGGATATACTAACAAGCCATACTGTCCCCTCAATGCTTTTTTGTGACAATTCATCACCAACTTCAATGTCTTCGCTTCATTTCCTTCCTTCTCTCCTGTTTCGTTACTCTTCCAAACCCTGCCGCCTCCTACCCCATCTGCCCGCGATCACATGACCCAGCCTCTGCAAAGCAGAAGGGTCCCTGTGTCAGCTCCGCTACAATTGGCCAACTTTCCCTACGTGGATCTTTGCTCATCCAAACGGGGAGTTTTACATCAGCATGTGGGCGGGGCTATGAGGCAGCCCTTTGCCCTGGAGCATGAAATCACTGACTCTGAATTAATAACAGTAGACAGGATGGAGCATAGCATGGTGTGGAGAGAAAAGTCATCCTTAGAGAAAGTAAAAGAGGATGACCAAATAAAGAAGGAGGGGCTGAATTAAGTGTCAAAAAGGGCAACAAAATAAAAATAGTGAGATTTGTGAATTGAAAAGCCATTCAGAGAGGCAAGCTGATACCACCAGTCTGGTGACTCAGTAACATTGTGTTCAGTGAACAATTGATGGTTTGTCATGACCTTTTCTCTACCCATGTTACTATCCTTGTCTGTTCATAACAGTTGCCGCCTCGCCACCATCTAAATCTGCCAAAACCCCATTACTTTCCAATTATTTTTCATCTTGCCTCCACTAGACACTACAGTCTTTGAGAGAGAAAAAATCACAACAAATGATTTTTCTAAAATACTACCTTTATCTCTTTTACAGTTCAGTGGACATGGCTGAATTCACTACCTGAGACTCGTAGGGCAAAAAGGCGATGTTGATCTCGGTCAGTGTTTTGATGGTTTTGGAAGCACGGCTTTTCACCAGCTCATTGAACAGAGGATCTGGACAGGCTGATGGAGAGAGGAGGAAATGTAAACAAATGTTTTGAAAATACGGATCATCTAAGCATTGCATACAGTAGGTGAAGTTATTGTTTTATTATTATTAGAGCCAATTGTACATATAGCAGATGGGTAGTACTGTCATTGCTATTTGTCATAGGATTAAGATAGCTATTATTGCCTAATTGGGTGTTTGTTCCCTTTTTTTTGTCCTGTCTGCATGATTGTTCATGAGTGTCATCTGCTGTGTCTTTTCTGGCTGTCTTTCAGGAGATGCAGACCGACAAAAGGTGAACATAACCAAGAAAAAAAGAAAAAAAATACTTCTACGCTGACGCACACCAACACGGGTTTAAAATAGACAGGCAGAGGTTCATGACAATAACAAACACCTGGGTCACCCAAGGGAAGGAGAGCCAGAAAAGACACAGCAGGTGACACTCGAACAATTCCCCAATCCCAAGAAACCATGATGCAAAAAGGGTTAGATCTTTGTGCCTTCTGCATCAAAAGCAGAAATGTGCAAAACTGCACAAATTGCGCCATCTTGCAAATACTTACAGTCGGTGAAGAAAACATGGGCTGCTTTGTATTTCGCTGAATGAGGGTCTTTGAAGTCTCCAATAAGGGTATGGACCGACTGCAGATGTGAAACAGAAGAGAAACTGTACTACACTTGGAAGCATATACAAAATCAGGTACAGTATTTACATGTGTATAGTAGCATTTTGACCGAGATATATTTTAGTCCATTGGAAAATTATCTATGAAAAAATGTTCATCTATCTTGATTATACACTTTATCATTTGCACATTGTGCCACAAATAGAATTGCATCGTATTATGAACAATGCTGTTTTTCATATTGTATCTTATGACAGTGAAAGTAAACATTTTGCTATCTGCATTCGTACCTTCTCTGTAGGTGTTATCAGAAAAATGGCCTCTAGGGTGGGGAGAGGCTCTCGCCGCTTGTTGATGTCCTCCACAACTGGATGAACAATAAAAACATACATTGATGTAAGTAAACCTTATAATATCGTAGGTTCACATGAAAACAAACCAGGGAGACCAATTCACTTACTAGTAATGCCTTCTGTCATGATGTCTGTCATCTTGCAGCAAGAGGATAACATCCTCATGCTAAGCTGGTCCACAATCAGGGCCTGTAAATGTGAACAAGAAGGAATACTCTTATTTCCTCAAAATTTGCAATAGTACAATGCTATACTAAATGTTTTTTCAACGTTTTAGCTTTGCTATATGCTGAAGATGAATTAGTAGCAGTTTCAATTAGTCGTTGTGGCTGTTAGGCAGACAACCTTGCAGCAGTCATTGTATAATAATGACTCCTCACCTTCCATTCTCCCTTCTTCTTCACCTTCTTGATGACATCATTCATAATTTCTGCAATGAATAAGAGGGATCGTCATTAGGATGTGTGCAATATGTGCTACTGACAGTGGAGTCGATGGCACTGTCTTTATACTTATTTAAAATGTCAAAATGTACTAGATTAGAGTAGAGATTTGTTTGATAATGTACCAGAGTGGCTTCACATACTGACTATATACATATAGATACATACAAATACATTGGGCCAATAATTTGATAGTGATTGACTGAATGTTAGACTAAGGATGGGTGAGGCCAGTGACACCCTTAAATTAGTAATACAGTTTTTGATTGCAACAAGCTACTGGTTCTGAAAGGCCAATGAAATCATAGAGTGACGACAATAGCATGCAAAAGTCACGCAAGATTAATAAATGCTATCCAACAACAGCTCTCAAGTGCCATGGAACAATATTTTCTGTATATTGGCCCAAATCCCTTGCAAATTATCCATGTTGTTTTAATATAAATTTATACATGGAGTTGTCCGGCTTGGAAAGATCGATCAGGTCGAAGAGTGTATTTATTGTTAGGTTTTGGAACCAATTGTTCTGGTAGGGCCCAAAAAAGCAACTAACGTATGCTATTTAAAAAGAAATGAGGAACATGTTATATTCATTGAACTTAAGCAAATGATATAGAAAAAAGAAATAGCATTTTCACGGTGAATTTGCCACAAAGCTTCTGAAGATGTCATTAAGAGGCAATGATTTGATTTGTACCCTGTGATGTCCAGATAGCAATTCGAACAATACAAGACAAGACCGAGAAAGGGACCTGGTTAAACACAGTGCAACAGCTGTGTCAACCAAATACACACATGTACACACACAAGCCTAATAATTACTCTCCTGTCCAGTTTAACAGGATACACATCCTTACTCTTGTACTCAAAGAAGAATCAGGGTATAAGTCTATATTGAAATACATACATATTAATCAGAGATGGGAGATACTATGTACAGAATCATGTCAAATATATCAGTTGGAGTGTGAACTGTGTCAAATATTTTGAACAATACACTCGCTTTGAACAGATCCATAAAAACGTCTAAATTTGTAATTGGTGTGACAAGAAGCTCTTTCCCAATGGATGATTATTCAAAAATTATTGCAAGAATTCAATTCCCATGATTACAACTTGCATCCAAAATGAAGCATACTGTAAAAACGACAAGAATGCCTCACCTTCTATTTCAGTTTGACATGTGCTCATATCTGTGTGTAAACACATAATGTGTGTGCATCGTGAGGGGGATGGTGAGCTAAGAAAGAGGAGGTCAGCTGTGACGCAGCACTCTTCCTCAATGTAAGAACGAGGGCTTTTATTTTTATTAAAAGTTCTTGTTATTTTTAGAAATAGCAGGCCTTCATAAACTGCAGTGATAGCGACCGTGTCTGTACGGTAAAGCCGTCCGTGTATGCCTTGTGCGTGCATGATTCACAAAAAAACAAGGGCTGCAGGCACTGCAGCACACATAGAAGCCAGACAAGTCTACCGCTGTGGTTTCCAAGGTCATTTTGTAGCCTGCTAATGTTATGTCTTCATTTGGATTTCAGATCATGTGATGAGGATGCTTTCAGTCATGCTATTTTACTATCTTCCCAAGACCACCCTTTTTTACCTTCATTTCTTACCCGAAATGACTGATTCCGTACCAATATGAAATGAACACAAACCAATTGTAGAAGAGTGACCAAGGCCTTGGAATATCAAGTGATTTTGTGTGGGCATGAGTTGAGTAAGTACGTTTTGTCATTTTGCCAATTTTTGGAATACTAGAACTGCCATACAATGTTATGATCAGGATTTGTGTTCGCAAGAGTGCACATATTTATTTGTCAAAGATAAAACCATGCGATTATTTTCCCAGCTTATCAAAAGGAGGTGATTGTTTAAATTGAATATATTATCATGGTATAATTGGTAGTCATTGGCTGAGTAGTAGGATTCTGGTCACTTGGCCTCATTTTCCTTTTGCTCTAATATAAGAAGTCATAAAAAAGGAGGCAATGCTCGCTTCCCATCCCCCATCCCCATCGTTTACATGTATTGCTGCAGAGTGGACCCATGATGGTTCTTCTCTCTGCCCACACTCCCTCCACCAATCCTGGCTCTTCTGTCACCTCAGCCAAACAGAGCGCAGGTGTTCCCCCTTTGCAGGCCCATATACGACCTAGTACTGCCTTGTTATTGTAATTGTTAATAATGCTCTAAACCTGATGGAATGCAATTCCTAACTTTGCTTGGTTGCACTGTCATGCAAGTTATAAAACCTTAATGAATAATTTATATTAAAGGTTTTGGTAGGAGGTTAGTTAGGGCTGTTACTGATGCAGTATTTTAATCATGTCACTTCCTAGTGAAATAAGATACTTGTAAATATTGTGACGTTTGCATCATGTTTTAGGCTTATTTTTAGATATCAATTGGTTTTAAGTGTTTGTGTATGGCACACTGTTAAATAACCAACATATTATTGTGAGCATGACTCAGGTCAACAAAGTGAGATATAGTAAGCATATTTCATTACAGTAAATTATGTATCGGTGCTGCAATTACGATTTGTATTTTGATGCACCATTTACCTGCAAATCTCTATTTTGAAAAATCACACAATACTGCAATAAAATAGAAACAATTCCCAATTACATAACTTGAAAGTTGTCATTACAGCCTTGCCTGGGAACTCCACTAATATTTTCATCCAGTTGAGCCAAGCCTAAAATGAAGCTGCGCCTCTGTATTAAGGCCTGCATTTCACACACACTCACACACTCACACACACATACACACAAACGCACACACACACAGAAGACACCAGAGTAGAGAGCATCCTCTCCGGAATGAATCATCTAAATTACGGCTAACAGTGCAAAAGATTCCTCTTGGAAATAACCGACCGGCATGCTAAATGTTATGCTTCTGCGCGTATAATACAAATTGTGGACATCATTTCTCCTTAAAACGATCAAAGGCAATTCATATCGTCTTAATATCATCCGCCATGAACGTGCGATACAGCAGCCTGAAGCTTGCATCAACCTTTGGGCGTAGAATAGCTCTATTTTACGCAGGGGTGAGGCACTGCCGAAAACACTAAGCTCCGAGAATCCATTTCAAATAACACAGTAATCAATATATAGCCTTAGAATAGCTCACACGGGCAAATCAAACCACTGGAAGCTTTTTATTTTTGTGCTCAATACCAATGCAGACCTATACAGTGATGAGGTGCGTGTATATTAGTGAGGCATATTAGGGTGTGCGCGGGGTGCATTTTCCCACTGCCATTCATCAATGGCGTCTCAACATCATTTATAGATGTTTTTTTTTTTATTTATTGGCATTGACATTGGCGCATAGTCGCCGCAACAGCCCGACTCTGCAGGTTACCTCCATCCTTTTCACTACACCATTTTACCAGCACATCCATCCGCATCCCCCCACAAGCACTTGCATTCAAAAGGACGACAAAATACAGCGATGACACCATTGTGGCTAATTAGGGATATTAAAATGAAGATTCTTACTCTCTCCGACCACTGCCTTTAATCCGATAGGTGCCATGATGATGCCGAGTGTCGTGTCGAGTGCTTCCTCACTCTAGTCCTCCTCTCCTCCTCCTCCTCTTCCTCCTCCCATCATCACTGCGGAGGAGCCTTCGCTAGGAGACACAATGTATCCTTCCGCCTCGTGCGCACAGCTATCGGACTAACTTGGACTAACTAATGCGTCTAATTAGCCAAAAAAACATGACTTTCCTTTTACTCATTTAAAACTAACAATATAAATGTTTTTAATGGGTACTGTAATTAGGTCATAGTCTGTAGTTAGGGATTTTAAAGCGGATTAGATGGGAGCAACATTTATAAGATCAAAATGCACCAGTAAAATAAGGATTTTATTTTCACTACTGTGCGCTAGTTGTTGTTTTTTTCTAAATATATTTGTAATCACAGTCAAACATACATATGATTTTGTGGCACACATAGATCAATCAATTACATGTTACATAAAGAAGCGAGGTGTTTTTAATATCAGGGCGAAAAACTATTCAAAATAAAATACACACAGTACAACATGTAAACACGATTTATATAAACTATTATCCAAGTAAAATGCAGTCCTCTCTGGAAAGAATGCAATTGTTAGTGTTTTGGAAACACGTTGTTTATGGAAACTTAACATAACATTATATATATAATTAAATATTCAAAATCAGTAGCACTAGGGCTAATATAATTATATATGGTTGTGAAGTAGTTGATAATCACATAGTACAACTAAACATATTAAAATACAATTCCTAGACTTTCTTTTGACCACGAAAATACATGAAAAATTTATCTTGTAACGTTCAACAAAATCCAGAAGAGGGCATCATATTAATATCAGAGCGAGCGAAGGAATAAAATAGGACAAGCCGTACCTAATATTAGAAAAAACGACATGATTATCCAGAAAATAAATGATGTCAATATTATCGAAGGTGTTTGGAAAGCCAGAGACATAACGACATCCAACAACGTCATATAGGGTATTTTCTAGCCCCAAGATACACAAGTCCACCTTCATCTTAACACAAAAGAGCAGTACTACAGTAAAGTCAAGACTCCAAGCGGGGTGTTGTGGAGAAACCGAGCCGCTGCTGGCCACACCCTAAGCAGGGCAGCCTTAACACGTTGGACCAGTGATGACTTCCAGAAGGTGTGTCCTGCCTTCCTGAATCCGAACCGTGCATTCGCCACCTCCTTCTTCTCGTCCCCGCCTGCCGCCGGGGTGTTGTCACTTTGCCCAGAACTGCTCGGAACAAAACCCTGGCAGAGGAATAGAAGCAGCAGCAACAGCAGTAGCAGCAGCAGTAGTAAAAAAAAACGAGATCAGCTGCAGGAGAAGCATTGCCGAAGCCCTCGCGATTCTCGATCGGAGACGGTTCCAAAGCCTTTCAGCCTGGGAATCTCGCCGACATTACACGCTCGAAATCGGGGATTGTGAGCGAGCGAGTCGTCGGTTCTCCTGCGACCATGGGGGACGTGGTTTCCTCTCACCTGGACGAAAGCAAGCGGGAGACGATTGCAGGTATGAGGGGAGGGAGTGCCTCAACAACACCCTTTTAATTGTTGAACGACAACGACATTTTATTTGGTGTCATTAGGTATGCCAGAATAATTCGTCGTTGCTCTAGTCTAGTACCAACCAGGTTTTATGCCTTTAAATGTAAAACGCCCCCTATCTTTTGTCTAACTGGTCAAGTTGTTTATTTCAATAGATGTTGCATGCCTTTTTTAAGTCTTATAATGTCTCCACAATAACAGCAATTATCACCTGCCAATTGCTTCCCAGGAAGGGTGCCTTATATTGACCGTCTCTACCATAGCATATAAATTGTTTTATCATACTAGTGTTCTGTTCCTCCTCTTGACTAAATAGTTCCTGCTTGGTCAATCTGCTGTGGGCCTTCCTCCCAGACATAATAAGTAGGTTTCCCTAAGGGGAGCAATGTAAATTGGTCGTGGCTGCTATTTGAGTCTCCGATTGCTCAAACCTCCCACTGTGGACTGACTGTACATTCTGGGAGATTTATTCCAACCAGGCGTAAAGGCTGAGTGGAGCAGAGGAGACGTGTAGAGAGGGCCAGAGTCTTGACTCATAATACTCTCCCCCTGAAAAGGGAGGTTGGCTGCAAGGCTATAAACATCTGGGGAAAAGGGATAATGTTTTAGGATTTGGCTCCAGTAGAGGTCATTGGCTTAAAGCCATGCTCGGACTTGGAAGCAAAAATGTATTTTTTTCCAACGGCATTTATTGGGAGCATTTTCAAATGAATGAAAAATGACGGGAGCCTGAGCGAGTGTTGCTCCCTAGTTGGTCTTTATTCTTTCTTTGTCCAGGGGCAATGTGCTGAGCAACATGCGTAATTTCACACCAGCTTTCCAATGGGTGTACGTAGCTGTCAAGCTGATGTTGTAATGTACAGCTAGGGAAATTATTTCTGGCCAGTTGTTACTAGGCAGAGTTTGTGAAACAATGGTTTGTACCTGAAAAGCCAATGAAAATTGGGTATATATGCCAGCCATGGCTATTTTTCTGCCAGAGCCAGCAGCATGAACTGTATTCGTCATTTTTAGCAATATATAATCAAGTTAGAAATGACTAGAAAGCAATCAGACTGTCCAATTTAGAAACAAACCTAACAATTGCAGTGTCTACGCAATTTAAAGCCTCTTCAACTCATTGCAATCCAAAACAGAAGTGCTATAAAAAAAGGCTCGTTATCCAGTTCCTCTGGAATAACGGGAATTTAATCCGTTGAATTATTTACTAAAATATACACAATGAACAGAGACACTATTAACTTTACAATTTATTACAATGTGGTCATGCTAGCACAATGATCTATTTAAGGTTAATACTTTTGTATATTGACCAATACCAGTGTGTAAACTTGCATGTTTTACCTACTTTTTTAATGTGTATAAATTAATTGCTTTGTCTCTGTAGCACCAAACCTGCAAACCAGTTTCCGTGTAAGTATCGGTATTTCGGAATGTCGCGAACCGAGATTTAGTTTCTTCAGTTGGGTTTTGCCTCTGGTAAAATGTGTTAAAATTTCTTAAAGTGAAAGTCTTGCAAATTTGAAACCCTGCAAAGTAAAAAGAAATAGAAAACCATGCTGCTCTGGAACAAAATGGGCGTGGCCACTCAGTCAGAGCCATTGGAAACAAATGGCGCGTCCACACGAAAACGGGTTTCAGTGTACTGCGCATGTTTAGAATAGTGGTTTGGTCCTCATGTAAACCATCTCCAATGTGACCTCCCACTTTTTGCTCTTTGCTTAGCTTTTCCTGTGGTTTTTCTAAGCACATCTGGTGTGTACACTTGACTCCAAAGGGCACATTACTGTGTGGTCGCTATGAAATGGGTACTGCGCGTTTGTGCTTGCAGGAACTCTGTGATTTCTTCATCCTGGCTTTCGGTTCACGCAAAACTCGCGTTGCATCGATTTGTAATAGCCGTGACTTGTCACGCAAGATTGATCTGGTGAGAACAGCGGGGTCAGCATTAGTTTTGGGTCAGTTACAGTAAGTTTCATGTTTCACTGGGAGTGCTCCAACGCACAAAAGAGCTGACAGTCCTTCCTCAAAAATGCGTGAGGTTACATGCAGTTGTGCTATGTAGAAATTATTTGGAAGAAGCATAGGCCTATAATGTTTGCGTGTATCCTTGTTTTATTTTACTCTACTTTATCATAGAATTTGTTGGGGAATTGAGTGACCTGAACACTACTATTGATTCAATGTTAGCAGTCAGTGTGAAAATTGTGTTGACTTTTGCCTACTGCAATCTGCAATTTTTTGAAAGAAATAATGAAAACATGGTGCTGGTAAGAATTGGGAGAGATGGAAAACTGTTTGTACTGTTCGTCGCTTGACTTGCAGCTTGTTTTGGTTCAGAGTGAGAGCACTATGACAGAAAAAAAACAATGTTGCTGTTTAATGACCCCAATTGACCTCTTTTTCTAAATAGCTAATGTGCATTGTTGCCTTTTATTAGTATTTTCAATCGGGCAACATTCAGGTTTTACAGAGAATGTTAATTAATGGCATAAAAGTATAATGTTTCTGATTTAATTGAGTTTGATAAGCTGAATTTCATGATAAAGTAGGCATTTCAGCTTTAAGAATTTGTTCCTGAAGCTGGAATGGTTTGCTTACTTTGGCAAGAGGAGGCACGTTGCAAAAATAGAGTTGTTACATTTTTTTTGGACTAAAGGCCTCGCAATGGGAGAGAATACATGATAGATACTGCTCTCAAATTCTTTAAAAAACTATAAGAATTAAAAAAAAGTGTTCCAGTGTCTTACTTGAATGCAACAAGAAGCTCCCATTGGAACAAAACGAACCTTTCATGAAATCTATTTACGAATTTATCAAGCTTACTTTTAACTATCTTTGAAAATATCCATTGTATTATTTATAGGATTAGACTTTCTTTCCAATCCGGGGTCCGTTCGTCTGTTTCTCATTCTTCTCATGTCAGTGTGGACTTGTCAGCTCTTTCCTTCCTGCTCTCCAACTTCAGGATGGCTCCATTCTTCCTGTTGTCCCTTCCATAAACGTATCTCAGTCAACGTTGTCAACTGCTGAGTGGGCAAACCCATCAACTCTTATTTTTTTTCCAGTACTGGAACGTGGGAAAGTCTCACATCCCCTCCAGTAGTTTCTTGGATGAACTGTTGAGGAAATATGCTTGAAGGCAGCGGCAGAATTGGGTCAAGCGGCGGCTACATTTTTGCAGTTATGGAAACTGTGATGAATCTTTTTTGGACGGTTTTTGTTCTGCAAAATACAACTGCATTTGGAAGATGAACCAGAATTCAAAAGGAGCACATTTAAATTAGTATTTTTTTTTCCTCTACCGTTTGAACCCAGAATCCACTGTATTTTACGGACTATAAGTTGCACTAGACAAAGAATGCGCAATGAAAGACCTGTGTGAAATGGCATAATCCAAATCATGGTCAAACAATTACACGTCAATCAATCATTTCCCAATTCATAACATGTTTCTCCTTCCTCCTGCAGTGAGGACCAGAGATGTGATGCGACAGTTCAGCGACCTGTACAAACAGCAGTACGCTGTCGCTCTCTTCAACAGCGTCCGGTACGAGTTAGAAGGAGGAAGTGGACCGCAATCACAGTTACTACACAGAAAGGCAAGTTCGGCTAATCTGTTAGCTCAGCCAACCCGAAAGAATGTCAACAAATTTGTAGTCAAAACCACAAGGAAACCTTATAATAACCAGGCAAATGAAAGGCTTTGCAGTTAAATACTATTTCCCAACAACCCATTGGCCATAGTTCACATTGGGTGGATGCCACACCACATAACAAAAAAGTCAAAGGAAAAACAATTCCTAATCTTTCACTTGGTTGTTTTGACCACATATTTTGATTTTACCACATTTTGCCTCCTTTCAAATTTGGAGATTCCATAAGGCTTTTAATGCTCATATAATTTGTTAATTAGATGCTTCTAGGGGAAAAAGTAATAAATATTCATGATCAGGATTGTCATCCATTAACCACAGTGGTTATGTCTTTCCACTCAATATGTTGTCGATTATGAAGATGAGCAATAAAAAACTGTTGCTATGGCGTTAGTAAACAAAAGCTTGGTTAGAACAATGTGGCAATCTATGAACGAGGTTATTATATAAGCTTTGTGGAGCTGTCAATCATAACTATGGTTCTCTGTTTTTTTAATTTTACCTGCCTGATAAGCTTTATTTAAAAGAAACAAAATCTAATTTGGACTGAACAGAAGTATTTCTTGTATCTATTCATTTGAATGTATTTTAGTTTTTGATTAACATTAAAATAAGAGTGTCTTTATAATTAATATGAATGAAATAAAAAAATCTTTAATAGTAAAAGCCATTTTTGGGGGGCTTTCAAATGACCAAGACTCGTCACTTGCTCTTTAAACGGTTAAAGGTTTTGTCTATTGACTGTTTATCTTTTGGTATGCTTTTCAAGGAGTAGAAAGTAGAGCACATTTTACACATGATTAGAGTTGTTGGAATTCCATAGTGGTGTTTTACCTCCCCCTTTCTTATAATGTGAAGGACAAGCTGTCTATCCCCCTGACACCACAAATAACAGGGTTGAATAATTAATATTAGACTAATTTGAAAAACATCAAGAAAAAATAATATGGGCTAATGACAAAACAAGTCAATAAAATTCCGTTTTTTTTAAGTGCATTCAATCTTCTTATAGAACGTGGAGTCAAAGCTTTTCCATTCAAACATCATTGTTGTCCTTTATTGATTTTTAATGTGTTGATTTTTTTCCCCACAGGATCCTTTAGCGGGTCGTTTAATCTTTTCCGGGAATTTATTCCAATACCTTGAGGAGAATCGCAAGTGGAGGAACCGCTTTGTTTCAGTGCCAAACAACTACAGCATCAACCTCTATGAGAGTAAAACGGTAAGTTCATTTTACTTCCAACTTCTCCCAATTTCAAGTTGGCCATTACAAGGGTGAATTTGTCATTTCAACAGGCACATGAGCGGAGTCTGCATCCCAAAGTGACCATCAACTGTGCCGGCTACAAGGCCCTGACCTCCATGGAAGATTACATTGAGCTGATTAACAGCAGCCTCCCAGGTAGTAGACTATCTACCTGGTCTCATCACTGACATCATGCAATCTTTCTCCATCAACCAAACCGTCAGGGATTAATATCGACAATTTTCTTAATTATGTACTTTCCCTTAGATGTCAAAGCCAAATTGGGCAGCGGTCCTTTTATCAAGTGCGCCACTTCATTCCCGCTCATCCTGTGGCACCCGTACGCCCGTCACCACTATTTTTGCGTGATGACGGAAAAGGAGCAGCAGAAATGGCACGCCGTCTTGCAAGACTGTATCCGACACTGTAATAACGGTAAGAAAAATGCGAATGAAAAGTGATTTAAGTGTCCAAATGACTTGCGTAGCCGTCAAGTGGAACCCAATGTTCCTATTGTTGAATGTCAAAATTCTTTTTGGGTCATTTGTGTGCGTCAGTGACAGCAGGAGATATTTTCTTTTGAATAAGTCAGTCTCAAACAAGCACATTACAACGTTTTCTTGTTGCCTGAGGGGATAGTTAAACAGATGAGTTTGTATAATCACCTGTTCATCAATATGGGGGACGGGCTAGGAATTCAGAATAGTCAAATTTGCAGAACTCAACTATAGAAAAATGCAAATAATTGAAATAGAATTGCTGAAGTGAAGGGTTTTAGTCATGGTTTTGTGACTTAAAAATTCTCATTTGACTCGAGGGATTTCTGCACAGCATGTATACGTCGTATGGAGGTTACAGAGTTGAGAAAGAGGCTGGTGATTCTCCCACTTTATCCTCCAAAAGCAAATTTGAAAACTAAGTTAGTGGATGTCCCATCTTAACCGTGGTAAAAGCGCCCATTGTGCTGTTGTTTTGGATTGGATAAAGTGGTTTACAATGAGTTAATGGGACATGCTTGGCTAAAAAGGAATTTCAAGATGGCTGTGTCATTGTTGTTCTAAAGAAAAATTCAATGGAGGCGTCTAGCCTCAGAGCTATAACTTTTGTGGAAATGTCCAGTGGTGGAAAAAAAGAAGAGTGCTCACAATGGGGTACTAAGGTTTTTTTTTTTTTTTTCCTCCTTCGTTTTTTTTCTTTGATAACGTGAATCATCCACTGGACTTGAGCAGTGAAGAGACATGGGTCATCTCAAGTTCAAAATAGTTACACAGTATTTCATTAAATACAATTCAGGTATTTTAAAGTCTAAATTATTTTACTATGAAGCTCTTTTATGAATTATGGTTTGGAATCGTATGGAAGGGCCTTAAAGTGTACACGTGAGTTTAAAAAGGCACAAAATGGCAACATTAGTCGTCACATTTTTAATGGTTTCCTCTGTCACACTAACTTGGTTTCCTTCGAAGAAAAGTAAACACTGATAGTCCTCTTTACCATTGTGCATTGTTCACAAGTTATGTGAAACTTATATATTTGGCAGATAGTGATATAACATTAGAATAGAACCTTTGATCCTGACACCTTTAAAATGTTTATTTTTTCCTCTTTAGAAAAGTGAGAATGGCAATATTAAAAAAATCTACCCTTTAAACAAAACAGTAAAGCATTTCAATTGTTAACCTAAAAAATATCAAAATGTTGGTTAAAGTAAAGGCAACTGATAAATATTTCAAAAATAATTAGACTTATCATTCCATCTTTCATTGATTACATAACAATTCACATTGTTAGAATAAACTACAAAGTCCAATGAAACAAAGAATCCATTGTTAATGCTTAACGCGGTCAAATTTCAGCAGGTCTGAGGTTATGGACATAGTTTAAATATTTTGTATAATACTTAGAAAGGGAGTCCGGAACACCTTTTAACATAAATAAACGTAACAGTTTTGCAAATTTTAATTTGAGCAGCATGAGTTAGATCAGAGGTCTTCCATTTGCAATTCTGACTCATTCATTTCTTTCTATTTGTTCTTTGATATTATTGCATTTTTAGCTTTAATCTAGTCAATTTCAACACCCCGCCCTTTTCTTGTGAAAGCAGGAATAACATTTGAGTTTAGCGTGTTGACAAGTTAGAAAGGGAGACAAGCCCAAGGATGCCGTAACATTCTGTAATTGCATTTTTGTCGTGCTGTCATACTTTTGCACTCGTCTCAGCAAATCAGCCTTAAGCAGCGTGTTGAGGAATCCACTGTCCAAACGTGTTTTCCCGCTTGATGTGTTGACGGCATGTTGCGCAGGTTGCCTGAAAAGTTGGCGTCTTTTAACATGAGTATTCTTTGCTTTAAAAAACTCATAACGGTCATCACTTGGTTATTATTCAACTCTCAAGTTTGGTATACACCAAACTGTGCTGTACAGGTATTTTTTTAATTATAATACTAGAATTTTCAACAATAATTATTAAAAAAAAAATAGGAATAAGCAACTCCCTCTTACTACTGCACAAAATAATACAAAAAAAAGAAAATTATGGTCTTTGCCTACTTGGTTTAAGACACTAATTTGGATCGAAATCTACCCCAAAAATATGTACGGTATATTAATTGGCAAAAGTTCTAGAATGGGTAAGAGTAATCAGCACCAAAATCATGCATGTGGTTGAACACACCTTGACGCACCTTAAAATCTGCCATTTATGTTGTTTGGGTGCTCACAGTTTTTACGCATAGTAGCTCATATCTAACTAATTCTAATATTTGTGCATATTGTAAAAGCTAACAGAGAACCATTTTCCCCTTTGGCTTTTTTTCTGTTAAAGTGATGCCATCAAGTTGCTAAATCATGTAAATTAATTAAATAACTTTTTTTTTTTGCTTTATCTTGGAAACCTTTTCATTTCTCAAAGTAAGCATAGTGCTAATCATAATTTAAATAGCTTGTAGAATGTGTACCATTCTTGAAAACGGTTATTTAATGAGCGATCTTGCAAAACGTGCTTAGTTCTAATTTTAGGTAAAGTTATTCAAATTAGAACACTCAAGGAATGACTGGGTTTAATTAACCCTTTTATGCACATTTTTTAAACCCTTACAGGGCACTCATTTTATACATAATATCTCTTGCCGGCAATAAGTTAAATACTGTAGAGAAAAAAATCATGATTAATTGATAATATTTTAATCTTTTTTTGTTTTTTAAATGAGCAAAAAGAGTCACTTGCTTTATAAAGAGCACCAACATTTAAAAAGTGGCCCACTTTAATGACCAATATTCTTTTAAATGCGTTCTGTGAACATTTTTGGCTTATTTTCAAGCATCCCTAACGTTCAAGAAGCGTTATGCCATACAGTGAATTCCTATGTGAAAACCAGACCCAAAGTGTAGATGAGAAAGAACAAGTGTGGTTCTTATATTTCACTCATAAAACCAAAGCAGTGCCGATATCCAAACTTGTTCAGCCATTTACTTGTTTGGGCATGCTCAGTGAGTCCCTCTTGTGCATTCCAACTAAAAGCCCGAGCTAAAAGAACATGTTCTAAGGAATTAGGACTGTGTTGGTGTTTTATTATGACTGTGGCATGTAGAGGTTAATTGCATCAGTGTCAATTGGCGACATTCATGCATTTGACCTGTGTTAACACGCCCAAGCACCTCCTTTGTCATGTTGCCATTTTGGAGGAAAAACAGAACAGGGACTCATAAAATGGTGACATGAGCCCTTCGCTTTTTTGTAGTTCCTTGACGATATTAAAAACACGCGCGTGCACAGTATGCCGTTGCAAATGTTTTAAATTCCCACGCCACCTGGCTGTTTTTTTTGTAAGTATGCTCAAATTGAAGCGGAATGTTTATTCATTGTTTCATTTAGAGCCCAAAAGATTAGAATTATAATGTTGTCCTTGGTCATTGACAGATTTGTAGCTTTTTTATGCATTTGTGGCAAAAGTAGAGACATTTTGTAGCAGTTTATGTTCATGAGATGAGTGTAAATCTTCTGGCATGAGCTACATTTTATTTATTTTTGTGTGTGTGGAAAGTACCTCCTTTTGGATAAAATCAACTGATTGGCCCGTTTAAACGGTTAAAAATAACTCGGTGCCTAATGATTTGTAGCCCCCTGTTAATTACTTCTGATAAACAATGACCTCATTTCACAGAATTCTGCAGTTTTCTGTATTTGATCGGTCAGTCCATAACAATGAAAATATTATAGCACAATTAAACAATAGCACCCCCCTACTAGAAATGACCTAAATGTGCACTTTAACAATTGGGACACTCAAGTACCACAATTAAATTGAACTTATTGACCTACTGTAACTTTATTGGGCTGGTGAAATATTTTTACAACAAAGGGCAGATTGAATTATTATAAGATGAGATGGTGTTTTACAGATATTTCTTGCCTCAACAAGGAAGTATATCAACTATTTTGTTCACAATGTGAATGTTTTTTTTTATTCTCTAGGCGTCTGTAGATCATTCCTAGTGTGATTTATCAGTCAAGTATTTGTTTTCACATTTTATTGAAGTACTGTAGGAGTGGAATTGTGTCAGGCCGGCTGATCCTTGGTTTACAATTTTAGCTATTCAGGAGTAGTATAATGGCAAAAACAGGATTTGACTGTTAAAATGTTAAGGGAAAGGTAATGGTTGTCAAGCTCCGTTTCACTTGTATGCAAGTTGTAAAGCCTTGAATTGAAAGCTAGATAAGTTTAGATAAGGCCATTATTGAGGGATAGTTTGAAGGTCTGGGACATTTTCACTTAAACAAACCTAGCAGGGTGCAGTGAGCAGGTCAAGTAGGGAAAATATCTTAAAAGATAGTGTGGTCACATGTTCTATTTATATAATGTCCAGTCATACAGCGGAACTGTATAGTCTCGTGGTCAGTCTCTTTGGCACAGTGACCAAAAATATCATTAGGCAAAGGCTACATTAATAGTATTGACACTACATTGGCGAGCATAACCAAAATAAACAAGATAACATTCTTATTGAACCTCCCAAAAGAATTGATATCACAATAAAAGGTGATACTTTGAGTTCAAATAGGCTTGGGTTGGGCCAAAATCAAAATCAATCTACACACAAAAATCTTTCTTGAAATTGAACACAATTCAAGTTCAAGTACTAATTTAACGCATGTTTTCAACCCGCTTTGACTGACTGATCGTAAATATTTTTGAAATCTATTGATACAGCTCATCCTTGGCTGGTTTGGCAAGGTTTTCTCTGGGATGGAAGAGTGTAACTCTGCCAACATGTCTGTGTGCTTTATACTTCTGATTCTAGCATGTAGGTGTAAACTTTCCCCAAGACCGTATTTCATGGGGTCTTTTCAACTATCCCTGCAAATTTATCGCGGAGGGGCAGCTTCCTGCCGGGTCACCCACCCTCTCCTGCCAACAATTTCTCACTCGCTTCCTGACTTTGTCAGCCAGCTGAGTCACAGACCTGAAATCACAACATTTTCTTAATTTTTTTAAAGGTTTTACTTGACAAAGAAGCCCAAATCATTGTGGCAATTTAAAGTAAAGCTGCAGTATCTACATGATATATTATACATTTTTATAAATGTAATATTAAAGCACAAAATGTGTTTAGGCCTGGGAAAATAGCTGGATTCATTATTAATATTTCACATTTCAACGTGTATGGAAGCATGTCTGTCACAAGCAAATATACATTATTTTTAGAGCGTAATTTAGGGTGAACTGGTCATATGTATGTATCTGTCAGAATCTGTTTTTGCTATGGCATATGAAAAATATTTTTTAATACAAGAGTCATCAAATCATCATAACCACATGACTAAGTAACTTCCTGAAAAAACACAACTGTTGCTGTTTTAACAAAGTTCCTAAATTCTGGGCAGTTGGGTGTGACCATGTGAGATATGTTCAAAAACTAAAAAACTAAAATCTTCTTTTTTTGCGGGTATGACAGTTGCTCCTAGATTCACCATTGATATGCAAAAAAATATCATATTCATTTTTTTATTGCTTTTGGAACTTTTCAGGCCAGGCTCTGAATTTGGAAGAAAAAATACAAATTCAAGTCGTGTTTATTTATGGGAAAATGTTTGGAAAATCTATATTAGAACATCTGAAATGGGTATTTGGGTCATCAGAAGTACTCTTCGTTAGTAGGAGGGACGTAAATTGATGATCGAAATGATTTACTTTAATTTCATTGGCTTTAGATTTTACATAAAAAAACTTGTATTTGATCAGGAGTGTGGAGACTTTGATTTATTTTTCTCCAGTATGGGTTAACTAAGCGATCTCATTTTACTAACATTACACTTCCCTGTCAAACTAAGGTCTGCCAGAAGACTGCACTGTTCAGACACCAGCCTTCACTGACAGTGTGAGACTGCACAGACAAGCAAAGGGACACTATGGAACTTGGGACATGATGTGTGGAACTCCTCCCCAGGTTAGACATTTTTCCACTCTTTTTTTTTTTTTTAGGATGTATTGTCAGTTTACCTCAGCTTCTTCCTACATTCCAAAAAAAAACATGTGCATTACAAATCAAAGTCAGAATTGCATATAATGTTCACTCACTACAAAATTTCTGATTGTCTGTGACTGCCATTTTTGTGATTGTCTGGCTTTTGGTCAAAGTGTGCCACTGGGACACATTCCAACTACTAAAATGAAAGATTAAATTAGATTAGTAGATTGATTTGCAGCACTGTCCTATTTTTAACAGAGCCTCTGGACCACATATTCATATTGCGCAAAATATTTTGGCTACCACTACGTTTTTGTTCCTAGGAGTCCTATTCGCCAACTCTGACTGTATTTGCTCATTATTGCATTGCAAACTAGAGTGCCCTAGAATTTCGATATGAAGGAACCTCTTGTTTGTTAACTGTTTATTAGACGTTCAAATAGTATTAGTTAATCTTCCATTCAGTTTAATGCTATCCCGAAGCAAATTGATGACGTCCTTGTTGGCTCCTGCCCTTAAAAATTTTCTGCATCGTGCCTAGAGTGTGTCAGGAACACCACCCCCTTGCATTCACTGCATGCAAAAGGTGACACGCAAATACTATAGTCGGCCTCCCCTTTGAATGAGTTCCTTTTAGTTGTTTTTTTTAAAACCGCTCCTGAATCACTCTGTTCACTGCTGTCACCTTCTGCAGCTTTAAACATACCTGTGTTATCTGCTCGGCTTAACAAGATTAGGTTTGTTTGCCAACCAAACACACTATGTACTGCTTCTTGCTCCATTAAAAGGGTGGATCATAGTATATCTGTTTTTATAGTGACTTGTCTTCACTTGCACCTGAAGTGACAGCTTCGGCCCTTTTCATTCGTGTATATCGAATATTCTGCTCTATTTCTATGATTGGTTGCTTTTTAGTGGGATCAACTTGAGGCAAATATGAACAAAAATATTATATTATGCCATACTCTATTTCGGTTACTCAGGGTAAACTTAAGGCATACGAAATACATAATTCTACCTTGTTGATGTTCTTTTTGTACTACCTAATATTTCTCCAAGCTGTAGATAAACACTGAAGTATCTTGGAGGTACACAAGCACATTTGTGTGTGTGTGTGTGTGTTTATACACTTTTTTCTGCTTCTAAAGAAATCATCTCAATAGACTCACTGTGTTTTTTCATGTTTATTTTGGTGGTTCTATGTGTCAAGGGTTAGTAAATTATAATTATTTTCCTCCACATACCTCTCCCCAACAGCAAATAATAAAAATGAGGTGCGGGTTCCTAATAAGAATGTTGTAGACTTCATGACTTACTCAGAATGTGTTCTTATGTCCATCCAGATTCTGTCAAATCTAGTGATGGAGACCCTCCATCCCGAACTGAGGGATGCAATCGGTCCTCGTTTAAAAGGAAAGATGCAGCAAAGGCAGCGGGATTGGATGTTTGTGAGTGCCCGTGATACTATTTTACAAGGGCAGAGAAGTTTTAAGAATATCGCTTATCATTCATGAATGTCATTGTAGATCTCAGATGCAGTTTACAGGCAAGTTTTGGCCCAGACCAACAATGAGTATAATACCCTTGTTGAAGCCTGCAAGGTTCAGAAGGTTGAGCTGGATTCCAGACTGAGGACTGACATGGACCAGGTCATCACGTCTAAAGAACATATTACCAGCAAAATTCGAGGTAATGTTCTATTTATTTCAGTGCAAATGAACAGAAAATTATGCTGTTTTAGTTTTTGCGTGGATTTGATTCTCTCTTTTTTTTTAGTTTTATTCTCACACGTGTTCTTCACGTAAATGTTATGCTTTCAGAACATTAA
This sequence comes from Stigmatopora argus, assembly GCF_051989625.1. Lineage (NCBI taxonomy): Eukaryota > Metazoa > Chordata > Actinopteri > Syngnathiformes > Syngnathidae > Stigmatopora > Stigmatopora argus. The sequence continues at coordinate 4,173,966 of NC_135402.1, forward strand.
GAAACATTAAATATTCTCATATTTAGCGAGCTCTCAACGAAAGCAGACTGATTCTTATTATCTTAGCAATGAATAAAGTTGACAGAAATAATATGCTCAAGAAAGTGGTAGAGACAGTGTAAAAATAACACTTTAAGCAACAAATAATGTTCAAATTTTTCCCCATTTGCAGCCCTGGTGTTACCCAAAGCCGAGTCTCTCCTGAAGAGGAGTGTCGAACCTTACATTGGCTCCATCTTAGATGCCTTGATGGAGCCCACCAGTCGAGGTTTCTCTGAAGTCAGGGATGTTTTCTTTAGGGAGGTTGTGGACATCAACAAGAACCTGGTTAATGGGGGAGATCAAGCAAAATTGGGAGAGGTAAGTCCTTTTTTTAGTGCCTGAATATATGACCACCTTGCACCTAACACTGTGTCAATATTCCCATCAGCACATGGAAAGGCTCTCCATGCTGGCTTTTCATCCAGTCAAAATGAAGAGTTGCTACGATAACGTGGAGGAGCTCAACCTGGACGGGCTACAGCAAAGGTTCGACGTCTCCAGCCCTTCTGTGTTTGTCAGCAGGGCTCAGATCCTCATGAGGGAGGTGAGAATTTAAGCTGGAATGTTCACATGTTGTCATCGGAGGGAGCTCAAATGTCGGTGTGGCTGCCGCTTGGCTAAAAGAAACAATTTTGCAGTTGCCTGTTAAACGTTGCATTGGTTGAGCGTGACACCAAAACACCCTTTTTTTTGTTGTGACAGCAAATGGACAATGCGGTACACACTTTTGAGCAGCTGCTACAGCAGTCTTTGGCTTCCCAGGGAGATAACGAACTATGTAAAGTCATCCAAGGGTGCCAGGACAGAGTCCTCAAGGTAATTTAGGAAGAGAGAATATACATATGTTAGGTTTATATGTAGATTTTTTTTTCATGAAGATGGTTGACATAATAATTAAAACTGTAACTGTCAGTCATATCTCTCTGTGTTGCTGGTTTCTCTCGGCAGAAGTACGATTATGACAGCAGCACCGTACGCAAAAAGTTCTTTCGGGAGGCTCTGCTGCAGATCATCATCCCATACATGCTGCAACAGCTCGCTCCAACCTGCTCACCCGTAAGTAGCATTGTATTTTTTACACTCGTATTCTCCGGAGCATTTTGACTTTTCCACCATTAAATCAGTCAAGTCAAGCCAATGTAATCTGACATGGATTTACAAGAGGTGTTTGTTTCTTCAGGCCAGTGCAACCCTTGTCACATGAAATAAACTACATGAAATAAATCACATGAAATAAATCACATGAAAACAATGAGACGCTTTAAAAGGAAAAAAATGACATTACATTGAAGATTAAATTAATGAATGTGTGTCTACTGCCTTGCCAGGAGCTGCCACGTTTCAAAGAACTCATCTTTGCGGACTTTTCTCGTTTCCTGCTCGTGGAAAATATGTTTGAGGAGGTCGTGCTGCAGTCTGTTTCCAAGGACATCATGATGGGTGAGGATTAGGAATGAAATGTTAAATTATATCCCCAACTTGGTTTTCATTGGACACCCAAGTGTAGGTAACCAATTCAATTGCTAGGTTCAATTGACAACATTCTAGTTTATCACTAAAAACATGACACAAACCACACTCAACTCTCAACTACCGTATTTTTAGGAATAAAAGCCTCAATTTTGCCTCCTTTCAGTATTACTCCATTAATAGCAAAACAGGCAATTTATGGACTTTTAGTGGCTCAGAGTGACATGGAGATGCAAATATTGAATTCATTTCAGGCATGTAAGAAGTGAGATTCTGAGCCATGGAAATCCGGTTTGAAGCATTAGAAAAATACAAAAAATGAAAAATAACTTCTCTATAATATTTGCAATCTTAACTTTTCACTTTTCCGTGTATAGCGGTGAAGGAAGCTGCCGTCCAGAGGAAGCACAATCTCTACAGGGACAGCATTGTCATGACCAACAGTGACCCAAACCTCCACTTGCTTGGTGAAACCCCCCCAGTGGACTGGGCCACCAAATTCGGCAACGGTGAAGCAGAGGGCCCCAGCGGCGATGGCGAAGGAGGTTCTGGAAAAAGGCGCAAGCAAGTGGTCTCCATGATCCAGCTGGATGGCGTCCCCATACCCTACGAGTCCTGTATGGAAATTCCAGGTGTGGAGCTCATCCCAGAGGAAGAGGCCACCGCGTCCGATCATTCCGAGGAGCAGTCGGACCCCAAATCCCCGGATAGCGTGGAGGAAATCCGAGATCTGATCAACCCGGTGAAGGAAGTGGTGCTACCAAATGAAGTCAAGAGTGACGTGAACAACGGGACAGTGCCAACCGAGGACAAAGAACAGGAGGAAGTGAGCCAAGTTACCGAAACGGTGGAGGACGTCCCTTTAAAATCGCCGCAGGATAAGACATCGGCGCAGTCGCTCGTTCAGCAGCTCATAGGAAACAAGAAACAGGAGAATAAGGAAGAAGAGATCATTAGGAGCGCGATCGAGGAGATCGATTTAGCCGTGCAAGGGGAGAGCGAAAACACGGTGGAGGTTTGCGCGGAAAAATCGGATTCGGAAACACAGCTTCCGTTAGCTACGGACTCCAGCCCTCTTGAGGAGACTCAACTTGTCCAAAAAGTCCTCAATGAGGTCATCAATGAGGTGGTCAATGGTAAGGAAAGTATCGTTGACCCTGTTGAGGGGGAAGTCGGTTTAGCGTAGGAAGAAAAACGTCTCAAGTTGAAGATAAAGACTCTTATTGTATCGTTTCCTTGTGGATGTCAAACACCTCATGACCAGTTCGATCTTCCTAGAATCTCGGAGATATGAACTTGGTCGGCGGTTCTTACGTATGCAGTTTAATTATGCCCTCGAAAGCGTCCTAGTTTGTATGTGACACTGAATGCACCGTATGGTTTTTTTAATCCTTTGCTTTTTTCCTGACGAAAACACATCAGCAGAAAAGAAATGCTGTTTTATTCAAGTGACATGATGGAAAACCTTGACTAGTGATGGCCAATTTTAGCAATAATGTGCTCGCACACGTCCTTCTGATTGACAGCAAGGGGTGATGTAGTATCCTTTTTATGTGTTCAGATGTGTTTTAACTACTACAGTTCTTGAAATGTTATCTATTTTTGTAAGTGTGTCTATTTATAATACATACACGTAGTTTATACTTAATGTGTCTCGCTTTTAAACCGATGGCTTTCATAGGTATTGGCCTAACTTGTGAGAGTTTTGAAACTTAGGAACACGGTAAGTTACATAAAGACAAAGATTAGCGTTTATATTTCCCCAGCTTCATTATACATACATTTTATCAAATGTTACGAGTGTTTTAAGCACAAAGGTTACATTTGCTCAACTCAAATTCATCTTGCAAACCATAAATGTTTGAATTTTGTACCTTTTTATCACATAGGTGTTGGCATGTGTATTTAAATGAGTCACAAATTTCTGACTGGATGACAAGCTTATACAAATAATGGATCTAGAAATGTTGAGTAATCGTAATACATAGCGTAAAACAGTTAGTGGGCACACTTACAGTTATACTACAGGAAAAAAATTGATGGTTAAAGTATGTGATCTGCTTTTTAAATGCAGAGAAGAGAGCCGCACATCCTTCTCTTTCTATTTTAATTTCCATAGTTTAACCTATATTGCAAAGCTCATTTTGCATCTTGGCACATTACGTTGCAAGCTTTTAGATTCTTTACCTAACAGTGTTTTCACCGGAAGGGAAACGCTCGATTATTTATTCCTGTACGCGTGTGGTTGTGCTTTTAAAAATCGCATTCTTGCTTTTTTTCATCTTAACATATGTATGATAATTGAATAAACTTATTTCCTGCCTTCTATTTTAGTGTCAGTCTGATCCTAATTTGATTAGAGCTGATAGTGGAACCAGGGGTCACTGACCTTTCTGAACCTGATTAATGTGAAGGGCCTGCTCGGTTAAAATATACTCTTAAAATAAATCTACACTTGACTGTGTTATTAGAATTATTTTAAATGTTGTGTATATACTGGTATTATACTTGGGCCACAGGGAGGCGCTATAGGTTGTGTGTAAACTAATGGCTCAGTTTCAGTCGGCACTTTCACAGTAAACATGTTGGTGCACGTTTGTGTGATTTTTGTCTTGCACAACACTGTTTTGCTTTCTAAAAACTTGTATCCTAACTCAGGCTGCGCAGTTAAAATAAAATTAAGGTGAAGGAAAAAATTAAAATCCACACTGGATTTCATGTCAAATGTTGACCGTCTTTTGTTGTGGAAGTCAAAATCTTACATCCGGTTAGGGCTATTATTGTTCGTAGCAAACCGGAAGTAGGCACCGTGTTCAACAAAGTTTTGCACATGTGCCGACCACGCTTCCCAGATGGAGAAACAATTGACAATTTCATCACGTTCTGGATATTTTTTACGTGTTTTGAAACGTTTGAAGCCATCGCTAAGGTTTATCTTGATGACTTAAAGTCATGTTAATTCGATCGGTGGAGAAAAAGTCTTTTGTATGCTAACCGGGCTCCAGATTTAGAAGGTTAGCGTTAGCCTAACCGGAAGGGCAACATGTAAATTCTTTGATCCCTGGATGAAAGGACCTGTCATCGTTCAAACTTAAGACTTTTTAATACTTCGTTGATGCGAAAAAATGGACTGCCACTTCCCGCAGCAGCTTTTCCCGTCATTCTACAACACTGGACCGCCAAACTTGACGCTGAAATATTGTCCTAGAATTTGGGGCAGCTACGATGGGATCATGCTTCAGGTTTGTCAATTAAATTACTTCTGATCGCTCTCATTTGAAGGAATTTAGTAAGATCTCCGAATTTGGTTTTTACAGAGACTGCAACATTCAATAATAAACCAGGATTTTATACTTAAATGATCGTCGCAAATTACGCGTTAGGTTTTGCTCAACATGTGACAGCTGCTTGATCACAGTCCTGATGACGTTTTGGTGAAATAAATCCTCACGCTTTGTGCTTATTAATGTAAAATTACTGATTCAACTGAAGTGCAAAGATATGCATTTATCATATGTTAATATAATAATAACTAGTGTCTCGTTCGATCGCTTCCACCTCCTTTCTGTTAAATGGATTGGACTTCAATTGGCATCAATGGCAGCCAAAGAGTTAAGCAATTTAAGATCCCAAGAGTTTAATATTTTGAAGAAAAGGAATCCAACAATACATTCTTACCTGTTATCACTTTCCTCCATGTTATTGGTGTCGGCCGTTATTGATGCCCAAAATCTCAGACAGTCAATCTGTAACCAGTTTATTCTGTTTTGTCATCATTTGTGTAGTCTTAAATAAATAAAAAGACAAAAAGTATTCAACACTTTTTTGAAAAAGCAATAGAGCCTAGAGATATTAACTGTTGATCCAAAAAATGAAAAGTTGTCATTAAAGTTAATCCCTAAATTAGCTGCTGAAAACTTGCCCAGTACAGTATAGTTATGTCTTTATCCTTATTGTTGTGATTTCAGGATTCATCTGATCCTCACCAAAAATGGACATCGAGGCACAAGCCCAGAGGCGAGATATGGCGTCACAAAGAACCAGCACCAATCCCCCTGCTCAAGCCCAAGAACTGTAAGTGACAGCTGATATTTACACGCATAGACAAAATTGTTGTTACTTCATACAAACTATGAAAAAACTTCAATTTGACAAAAGCGTGTATGTTTTATTTCAAATGTTCAGCTTTCATTTGGTCTTCAACCCCCCCGGATCCGCTTGACTTCACAAATCATGTGAGTGTGCTTCTTCAATCTAAATGTTTTGCTATGGAATGTTTTATTTTTAATACATATTCTTTACATTTGTCATCACCAGATGCAAAACTTCTACTGGGATCACTGCCAGGATGCCCTTGGAGGCATCAGTGAAGTTCTGGGAGACAATTTCAATTTCAAATCTGGAATGGCAAAGGTGTTTTTATCTTATATATACATATCCGTTTCGAAAAACAATAATTCGTTGTCATTTTGGACTAAATTAATGAACTGCCTTTAAATCTATTCCATTGCTTTATTGCCTATGCGGGCCTGTCAAATTTTCCCCAACAAAATTCTTTATCTTGATTTTTAACCCTGCGACAGAAAAAAAAAAGATCTATCTTTTCAAATTTGGAAGCATATCAATGTTCAATCTACAGATTCTACAACAGTGCAACATAGCAATTAAATTCTTTATATTGGGTGCTCTGCATGGTCTGACTCTAATTGTTGCTTTCGTGCATGGGAGAAGTTTTTGCAAGACTGATGACTGATCTGTGTAACGTTTTCGTAACAGAAACATTCGTGTAGGATAAAAGGCTTCTTTGGCCAGCTGGATTTGCCAACGTAAGTATCAAACGCACTTTTGAAATGAACTGCCGGCAGGTACTTAAAAATGTCTTGTTGCTTCCCAGACATCACCAGTTGTACGAATCCAAACCATTCCGAGGGCTCAGCACACTTCTGTCCGATGTTGTGCACGATGTTCCACCTGAGCTGTTGGGTTCTCTGCTACATGAGGAACTGACCACGCAGAGAGATCGCCATCTGTTCTTCGAAGGAGCCACAGGGGGTGCTCTCAATTTTATTCCATCCTCAAAGAGGGGAGACTCTGAAAATGGCTACCTCCTCTATGCTGGAAACCGTGGAATGACCAAGCTCAGTATCCTTCTGCCAAATGATGTCATAGTTTCGTTTAAAGTTTTATGAATCATTACGGCGAGTATTAGTCCAATCTAATCCCATCTGTGTGATAATGGTTCTTACATCAGTGCTTCAGATTTCCACAAAGTGGAGTTGGAGCAACGTCAAGACAAGTGTTTGTCCGTGAATTTGGAAAGCAAAGCTTTCAGCTTCCAATTAAAAAGCCCCATCCGACAGATCAGCTCCGCCACCTTGTTCGACATTTGTAAGCAAGATTAATGATTGGAGTTTCTAATTGAACATTATTTGGTCGGCGTGTTAATCGCTTTTGTCTTTGTAGGTTGTACTGCTGTGAGATCAGATTATTATTGTGGAGTTTGGAGATTTAGTGAGACGGAAGAGCCGCGTTTACTGCAAGTTCTTAACACTGCAGAACCTGCCACCTGTGTTAACGTCAGGTGAGTCGACTTGTATAAATCAGGTTTTTACAAACCAAGGTCCAACTGCAATGTGCTGCCCTTATTTTATTTTTAATTTGGCCAACAGAAGATGCACTTTTCATCTTAAATTCTACAAATATCGTTGCGTATGGCCCACACAAGAAGCTTGCATTCAGCCTACATTCTGTTTGACTTCTCGTCTTTAACACTAGATGGAGCTTGTCACTTAAAGAGGTCAAAACTTGATGTGGGAAACTAGAATTTCTGTATTTTGTTTCATATAAACTTAAATGGGATGGATTTCTGTTTTGTCCGCAAAGGTTGTTTTAGTGGTGCAGATATTTTGCGCTTCCCTTATACCTGTGCGTTATTTTTTTTACTTCTAGCCCTGAAAATTAGTCATTTTCATTCACGGTTGTAGACATGAACTAAATTTCAACTAAAAAGGAAGAATGTTTGTTTTGGATTTTTCTTAATGTGGCCCTCAGAGAAAAATGGTTTGGACTCCCCAGGTCTAAATAATATATTACTGTAAAATATAACACATTTTAATAATAAGTGTTGTGTGTTTCCTCAGTCCTCACGTTTTAGGTGAGATTCTGGTGGCAAGTGAAAGTGGGAAAACTCACCTGTGGACTATTGGCAAAGGGTATGTGCATTTCTTGTGACACATTCGAAAAGGAAAAAAGCTCTATCTGATACTCGGGTTCCATTTTTAATTTTGTTTCCTACAATGTGTCAGGATTCAAAAGGTTTGGGAAGATGACTGCAATCTTTACTTTAACGCCAAGTCATCGTGGCGGTGGTGCGAGTTCTCCGCTCATCCTCGGGTGATGATCTACGCTGACAGGACCGGCGCCGATCTCTGTGATATCAGGGTGAGATTGAACATCTACCCAATATTGTTTCAATCCTACTGTCCTTCCAATACATGCTTGTACACGGCCTCAGATTTTCTCAAGCATGAAGAACAAAAATAAACTTGCCGCTCCAAAAAAACTGAGTATTTCCAAGCGATGCTCTTTGACGTTAGGCTTTTTCTCCTCCTCTGTTTGTCCAGACGAGTACAATCTCCAATCAAACACTGTTTAAAATCAGCAACACTGCTGAGTGTCAAACTGGAGAGAGGGTTTTTTTATGCAAATATCTAACCGATGCTCATCCCTTTCACCATCTTATCACCACTCAGGTAAATCCCTACATTCTTGATTTTTTTTTACCGCAACTTCAAAATGTCAATATTTTGGATAAATTTGTCTCAAATGAACGAATAGCATTGAACCGTACGCGTATGCTTTTTGGTCGGCAGTACTCAGCCTATATTATGGACGAACGATTTCCCTGCCTGCCAATGCTGAAGATAGATCACATGATGCAATCCCCGCCAGTGTTCGGTCATATCCTTCCTGGTGGATCTTCATCCAGGGATGATGCTAGAAGTACTAAGATTCTACTGGGTTCCCAGAGGGATCAGGAAATCATGCAGCTGCAATACTCAGGTTTGTCATTGAGCAAGGAGACCAAAATATATTTTTGGTTTAAGGCTGTAGTTTTCAGTTACGTTTCCATATTTAGGGAGCGGATCAAAAGCGTGCGTCAGTGTTGGTCCTCCTCAAGCACTGCTTCGACCTCGTGATAGCTTCAATTACCTTCCTGCTCACGTCCCGCACCGTATGGACATTGCAACCACAAGGTTGTCCTCAGCAGCGGCAGGTATGTCATATTGGTACACGGTCGATTGGTCGCCGGTCTTTTGGTCGCTGGTCTTTTGGTTGCCCGGAGAGTAAGTGATAATTACCATTTAAATCGTTGCTCAAATTCCCTGAATACAAACTGCGAATTACTATTTAGTCATTCTTAATGCCCTATTAATTATTAGGCTAAAGAAAAGCTCCAAATTTCCCGGACTTTTATTGTTTTTTGTTGGAGAACTTGTTAAGACCCTGACTGACGTAGCTTCTTAAAGGGACAACGCATGTACATACAAACTCTTCGACACTCGCATGTCGGCTCAGTGAAACTGTTCATGGCCATTGTTGGCTTTTATTGATGCGTAGACCGTGTTGTTTTACCTTGTTTTGTCGTCGGTCTTTTGGGTGCCCGTTGTCGCGGTCGGGGCGACCAAAAGACCGCGACCAAAAGACCGGCGACCAATCGACCGCACACGGTCGTATTTGGATGCCTGGTCAGATTAGAAATTTAGTTTTTTTTAAATCCTGGGACAGTTTTGCTGCAGGTTAATGTAAATAGTCCCTCTGCAATTGTCTTTAATGTGATGCCTTGTTTAAATACAGCACTAATAGCATAATTGAATAAGCCTGGTAGAATATGACAATAAGGAAGTAGCGGTACATAGTAGTCAATAACGTATTGATATTTGAATCTGAAAGATCTTTTATTGAGGGGGAAAAAAGGCAAAATAGGGAAGTGTTAAAACTTGTTCTTTTGTGTTTTGACATTTTTAGGTCTGACGTGTATCCGAAAGAGTGCAAGAGAGGGAAGTAATGAATCCATCTGCGTGCTACAACTGACAGAGGCAGGCGATATTTTCTACCAGGTCCTCGAACACAAGCCGCTGGGAGACAATTCTCCTCCAGTTTCAGCGGATGAACCTCTACCATGTCTTACGTGGAAAAAGCTTTTACAACCAACACATGAATGTGGCTCCAATTCAGAATTCATTGAAAATGGGACTAACAATGCAGACGCAAGTCAGGGGGCCCCCGACACCATGACTCCTGATAATTTACCAATCCAGGCCACTCCAGGAAAGTTTAGTCAGGCCGCTCTCGTCACTTGGAAAATCTGGCTGCAAAAACTCTTCCTCAAGAACCGCCAAAAAAATCCACGTTCACGCCATCCCAAACTAGTCACAGTCAAGACCAGTGACATCATCAGCCTGTCCAGCGAGCAAGTGCAAAAATGGTCTGAAGATAAGCACGTGAGGAACATGAAAAATCAATTGAGCGCTTGCATGGCCAACCGTTCCCTGCTGGTGCAGGTCTCCAGTTCCTCCCAGCATTCAAAAGTCGTGCCGTTTCCGGACGAGGTGTGCACGGCGGCTTGGACCGACGACCTCAGTCAACGACTAACCCTGTCCTGGCAATCCCGGGACAACTGGCAAAAATGGTGGGATGACAGGTTGGGGGTCAATAAGGAAGAGAAGTTGAGGGAGCTTCGGAGGAAGAGGAGGAAAGAAAAAGCAGAACGATCGGGCGGTCGGCGAATGGACCTCTCCGAGAGCTTCACCTCGTCAATCGCCTACCAGTCAGAGCTGGATAGTTTCTCTGAATTTTCAGACTGGGCGTCTGTCGGGAGCCAAAGCCAGGGGGCGTGGTCCGATGCAGGGGAGAATCTGGGGGGGCAGTCTGAAGGCTCAATGGTTTTTGAGACGCCACGAGCCAAGATGCCCACCATTTTGCTGAATGAGGACGTCGTCGCTCCTACGCCAGTTGACGTCACCCAGTCGAATGCCATCCCAACTACGTCCACGCCATACAATCAGAAAAGGCCTGCCAACAAAAGGCCTGCTGACGACTACCTCAGCTTCGCGTTTGGATTGCAGGTGACTAATGGCTCATCTACAGCTTTTTTCACTATTTGTTGTTGTATTCCATATAAGTACAGTAACCGCAGTTTTAATCATAGTAATCCTACATTACTTTACACTGTCGTTTTGACCCGAAAATTTGACAGAGTGCCATTTTGGTGAATATTTCACTATTTATTTATTTATTTGCTGGCAAAGCCCAGCTTCCAAAAATAGTATGTTTCTATTATATAGCGAATATGACTGAATTTTGTGTTTTGTCACTGCATTTATGCTTTGCACTCAATTGGCTAAAAAAATAAGTTTTAAAAGGTGGAAAAAGAATGAGTTCCTTTGGTAGTTTTTGCAATAAGCACTAGCTGATAATGTTAATGATCTGTTTGTGTATATTTTGAAAGCAAATGAACATTGTCATCTTTACTGTTCCGCATACAGGACAATACCTTTCAAGAGAATAACTCCTTTAGTGTGGAGGATCTTCCACTTCAGCCCATGGCCCAGTCCTCCCAGATCCAAGGCTCCCAGTCCCTGCTACTCAGTTCTCGTGATCCCGCGGGGCGGTTGTTGTCACAATTGTCAAAACCAAAGAAAAAGAAAGCACGGATGGGATTTTGAAGTCGCTGAAAAATGCAGTCTTGACATCTTTGGCTGAAAGACACATTTTTATCCTTTTTCTATTTATTTCATTTAGTTTCTTCAAACATTGTGGTCAACAAAATCAAGTCATGATGTAATTCATGGATTTTTAAGACTGAACTTTACCCTCGGAGGACACCAAACCTCAGTGCCTTTACGGATTAAAGTTTGCGAATATTTCACTCGCAAACTGGATTTTAACTGGATAATTCATCATCTTCCAACACCCGAGACCACCACGATGTAGAAGACAGATGGCGTGCATGCTGGTTTGGTAGGACCATGTCATATTTCTATTTATTAAATGTGTGTGGATATAAAGTGAAAATGTTGGAAAAATGGTCTAAATAGATTCTGCAATTATAGCAAGTCATCTACATAATGTAGTGAGCGACATTGTAAAAATGAGCCAACAACAGTTTAAAAATAACATTTTTATACGATTTTTTTTCCAGTACACGTGACAAAAGAATAAATTAACGTAATATCTACAAATAACTATAAACTTTTTTTTTTGTACATCATTTACAGTTTTACATTTTTCTATGCATTTTTTTGTACATTTTTAAACAACTTTTGCTCAACTTCACTTCGTTTGTTCCACACATTCTTTTGGAAATTTTCAAAAGTTTTTTTTCTTAGCTACATCCTAAAATTGGCAACTTTAAAGTCAAACAAACACATTATCACAACACACTCACCAAATTCATCAACAGTGTCAACTTTCGCGGGAGAGTAAGTGCTCTATGCTGAACTTTGAGCAAATAGCCTCGGGCGAGTCAAGAAAATTAATTAGGAAAAAAAAAGTCACGTCCATTTTACCAAAAGATACAAATTACAAAAATAAACTGTGCAAATGAACAAACTCAGAACGTACGGGCATTAGCAGTTGCTTAAACATTCAGTCAAATCTGGACATTGTGACCTTTTTTTAAACTATTTTGTTCTTACTGCTCCTGATTGAATGAATTTGAACCAAGTAATACAAGCACATGTGCAGAAACAAATAAAAAAGGCAACTCAATTCAGTCCAGGTTATTGCAAGCGCGCTGCCCTCAACTTCTGTAGATCAGTAAACCGATTTCATCCTAACATGTTTTTGCACTCCAGCCAACCAGTGTCTTCCACTAATGATGTATCCTGGAATGTACCATGTACCACCAACACATCTAACTAAAAATCTAGAAATCGGCGTCTGCTCAGCTGCCAGTTTTTGTGCAATTCACTTCTAGCACCGGAGCTTATTAGACAATAAATTGTTAAAAAAATTGGAGGCGAGGCACAGTGACGCACATCGGCGTCAGGCATTGAGGTATTGGCGGCGAAGGTGGGCCGGAAAAAATGGTCCTTCGCCATCGCTGCCCAGCGAGCTGCTGAGGGACTCTTCACCCGAACTCATGTCCTCGGAAGAGTCCTCACTGAAATAGAAAAAAATGTTGTCATGGTTACAAGCTAGTTGGGGAAAAATACTTCCACTTTTGCTATCAGCTGATTGTTGGCATGTCAAAACGTTGGCCGGTCACATTCGTCAGCTGACTGTCAGTCAATGATTCATGACATGAAACTAACTCAATGTCACCAGGTTTGTTGACGTAACCTGTTGGTTATGTCGTCCTCCTGTTTGGATTGCTCAAAGCAAAAATGAAAATAAAGTCGCTTATCATTTTCTAATCAGGGACATCAGTTTCGGTGCTATAAATGGTGAAAACAAATTTTCTTACTCCTAGAAAGGGATTATTAATGTCGTTAAGCAATACTTTGGACGTCATAACAATCGTTTGCGTCGCTCATTTTTATGACTGTTGAGTCAAGTTCCTCTTTCCTCATTAGCGGAAGATTTTCAAATATATTCTTATTGCGTCAACGGGCGAGGCCTTCTCGGATGTCATGGAAACTGGTCTTGTCTCTGTGGGACGTAACCTGTGACTCGCACACATGCCGTCACACAAGAATGGAAGATACGAGGACTTGTTAGTCACGCCTATGTGAGGTCATGTTTTTGACGCTGTTTCTTTGGGAAGAGGAAAAAAAAACAACTACCAGACAAGAAATGTCATTCCAAATGTGGCCGTCAAACAAATGACTATTCAAACACTAATTTGGTTGCTGTGGAAACTGAAGTGCGCGATGGTCCCGCAGGGTGTGTTTGTTTGTTTTTCTTCGCAATGTCTGGTATCAGGTGATTTTTTTTTGTACATGCTGTTACATGACTACCTGAATTCATGGATTATCTAATGAGAAAATAAAGCGTCTGGCATTTTCCACCCAGACAGTAAAATAACTTCGTTTTGATTTGGAATGCGCATTGGACTATATCTTTTTTTTAAATGAGTAAGTGTAAAAGGCTCATTTGGATAGTGAAATCTTATACTTGCTCTAAAAAAATTCACTTCTATAAACCATTTTCTCCCCAAATCTTTTTTTTTTTTTGACGTTCCGAATACCACAAGGTCTCGACACCCAGGCTACGTCGGCTTGTTAAAATTCTCACCTCTCGCTTTCATCCCAGCAGCATTCTGGGATGGTGGGCAGTTCAGGTACACTTCGGTAGCTGCTGTGCAGATTCTGGGCGGTCCGGCGAGACACGATCCACTGCAGTTTCTTGTGATTGGGTTTGCTGCACTCTGGAGAGGCGTAGTCCGACAGACACTGAGCAACCTGACCGCGCCAGAGCAGGAGTTCACCGTCTGCAATCTGAAACCAAACAGACAGCTGACCGATTAGCCTGGTGTGCCCCCCCTTGGCCCGACACTGACCGTAAACTATCCAACTTTGAAATGTGCAACACTATACTGGGACTATCTTTTTTTTTTCATCTTAACATGTAATAGCATGCAAATACCAACTGATTTCCTTCCATTGGCAATAGTCGTCATCCAGTCTGACTGGCGTCGAGGGCAACTGATAAGATAAGCTTGTCTACAAAATTAGAACGATCAACCTTTTGCATTCCTTCACCCATCTCAGTATGATGGAAAGAAGTAATGAGTTAAGAGAGTAAATACAACCCATATGCCATTTCTAATTCTTCTTGTCCCTTTTCATTTAGTTTTATACCATAGACATTGTCGCTGCCATCTTATGTAACCCCAACCTATGTAGACAGCATAATTAAAATTTATTGGAATGGAGCCTAGCTAAGAATAAGCACATACGCAAAGAGAGTTCAACTCACTGGAGACAACATCAGCGAGTGTCTCAAGTGACACGATAGTAATAACTCACTTTGCTTATGTAAAGCTCATCACGGTAGAAAAACTTGTCAAAACAAGAAACTGCATTGAGACCAGTTCCAGCACACGACTTACTCATAGTTTTTTTTCCCTACCCTGGTTAAGATGTTTACTTTCACAGAGTTTCATGTACCTTGAGGTGTCTTTGGATATGGTGAAATATTTCTAGCATGTCCACCGACTGAATGGCTTCAATCTCCTGTCTCAATAGAGACAAGGCGAGGACGGACGGCTGTAAGAGAATGTTGAATTTATTCTGATGCTCTATTTTTCTACTTCTTAGGTTGCTCTTCTGCGCTGAGAATTCTTACCTTTGCTTTGGAGAAGGAGATTCGACACAGACAAGCTTTGAGCTGAGCCTCTAGCTTCTCCAGGCTCAACATCTCCTTCCTGGGTACAGAAAATGACAAACATCAAACCTGGAGATAGAATTCCACAAAGTAACAACGTATTCGCACCACACAGTCATATTAGAAATAGTGATTAAAAACACAAATGAATGGCATGTTACAAAAGCATAACATGACCTACAAGTGCTTATGCAAGTGTTGGTGTCCGCAGCAGTCAGCAATAAATCTTATCAGTGTGCTTCAGCCAGACGCAACTGTCTGATAGTTGACTGCTGGCCCAAAGCGAGCGGTTCCGCTCTCACAAACAACGCCGCGAGTGCACCGCCAAGCAAAAACAATGAGGTTTTGGAAATGCTGGCAACAAGAAATGTTGACGGAATGTTGAATTTGCAGACGGCACGTCTGCAGCGACAAAGGCTTAAAATGTTGAGAGAAAAGTGCTTAAATATGGAAATATTTCAAGTATTGAAAACAGCTAACTCTTCATTTGTTAATATACTGTGGTTTGTTACTAAATAGTCTATTTAGTGCAGGCTAGTTATGGTGGTACGTTTGTTTTTATTTTCAGTCTGTTCTAATTATGGAAGCACGGGGTTTCAGTGGTGAGCGCATCTGCTTTACGGTTCTGGGTTTGAATCTTGACTTCCTCTGAAGTGTTTAACTTTTCCTTCCTGTCCTTCAAAATGCATGCATGCTTTCTGTACTTCATCTCATTTTTTTTACTTGGTCAGTAATCCTTCCTACCTCTCCGTGGAGTGAGACAGTCCAATCTGATGGTACAAGTGCAGAAAGGTCAAGGCTGTGACAGATTTGGACTTGAAGTTTAATTTCTCTGTGATGATCTTCTCCATACGCCCGAGGTCGGACACGCTAAAGCGGCACTGTCCGATGCGGATGAGCTCGTCCGTGGACGCGAGGTTGCACTCCTCTTCTGTCACTTTGGCGGCCATGTGGAGGCAGCTGAGGCTGACACATGACAAGTGCTTTGGTTGGATCTGAAAAAGGAAGCTGGGTTTTAGCACCTCATGAGCCTCCTGTGTTATGGCAGACACAATAATATTGTGTACCCTCATCATGGCCAGGAATCTGTCGAGCAGGTTCACAGCTAGGACGAAGGTCTGCGTGGTGTAGCCAAAGAAACTGGTCAGACTCCACAGGTCCTCGACTTTGGCATTCCTGCACTTGGCTGAGATCCGCCCATCCATCTAAATAATGAACAGAGCCATTTTTAGACAGAAATAATTGTGCAGTCACAATTACACCATCCCTACTTAGAATTTCTAATGAAGAACAATGAAATCATTTTCCACAGCATGGTAATTGTACCAAGAAACTATCTTCTTACCAATCCATTTGGACTTGGGGTACAATTAAATCAGATGTATATCTTGGTACAACATAGCCACATGCAGCTCTGGAGCCGCAGCCCTCTCATTGGATGTATGTCATTGTTAATGGTGCAGAATTCTGAATCTCAATAGCCTAAATGAGTGGACTCACCTGATCTGTGGACTCAATGAGACTCAGGCCTGTCTCCTTAGGGAGATAATAGACCTCTAGCTCATAGTTTGCCCACAGCTCCTTCATCAATTTGAAGGCATCCATGTCTCAGCTGGCACTTCTTTGTCTTCTCCTTAGAAAGGCAGAGAGAAAGAAAAATGACAAATCTTCCTGGTGTACATGTTGCCCATGACATCTAAATACTGGTCTACATGGTTGACCCACTTTAAGAGGGGAGGGGAGTGACACACAGAGCTCAGGGTCCGGCCCACTTCCCACAGCTGGACTCGGGTGTCAGATTTCTCTATAGTCAACGCCTTGGAAACCCCAGTAGAAAAACAACTGTCTATATGGGAGGCTTTGCGTTGTTATTTGCTGGACTGCATAGATTTGAGGATACAAATCGGTCCATTTGGGGTCCCCCCCACCCCAACATTTCGTAGACTGCAAACCAGGGAGCTCGACTGCAGCGAGCTAACCTTTTAAATCCTCCCTTAGGAGCGGGGGAGGGGATGTTTTTCCCCCTATTCCTCAAACAGGAAAACATTCTACCCTACTGCGACATAATCGCCACCAAAACAAACTGTGTAAACTAATAGCACAATAGTACATGGCATATCAATATGTTCCTTCTTAATTACTATCGTTAAAAGGTCTGTTCTTTAGGGACAACACAATCCGTGGATAACAACAACAACAACAGCCAAATGGGGAGGAAATAACACCTAGTTGATCTTTTAAAAGAAATACTGCTTTCAAAATGATAGCTAATATTTAGTAACCCCAAATAAATAAATAACAAAGAAGGGCCGTTTCAATAGAATCTGGAGATGTTATTTTCCGTCCAATTTTGTAACTACATCTATAAATGATGGCGATATAGCAGTTAAAAAACGACCGTTTGTATGTTTTTTATTCGTTGGATTACTCGTTGATATGGATTTAGCTAGGATGAAATTGTCATTTGTTGACTTTCCTACGTTATTTTGTCACCCCATCGAATGCGAGCTAAATAGATCGCACGGTGTGTTTGAAATGTTCGTAATTTGTATAAAAGTAAGAGGTTATTTTACCACTTTCGGCGAATTAGATCCACATATCTGTTGTTTTCCGCTGATGTATTCCTTCTGGTTTTTCTGCAGTCCTTCTCCTTTCTCTCTCTTCTCTCTTTTGTTGATGTTGCCAACAGATACGCCCACCTCATGACGTCAAGAGAAACCAACCAATCACGACATTGCTATAAGAATAGAATTCGCCCCGGACGTAGTGGTACAAATATACAAGCATAATACGAGCGTTCTTACAGGCCATGCCAAAGTTTTACCCGCAGTTTATATATTATATAATCGTAAAATTAATTTGATAGGACTTGATAATGTCAGTTTTGCCTTGCTTAAAACTAACACAGGAATTGTAATCCTGCCGACCTTGAACAAAGGACGACTGTCTTCAGATTGAAGTTTCTAAGAACCAATCAACGAGCTGCACTTTGTCATGTTCAAATAGTCCGCCCAAAATAGGCTTCTTTGATTGGCTCTCGACCTGACTGTCTCGACGCTGAAGATAGCATTACGTAAAGGTTTTGGTTTGGGGATGGTGCTGCTTGGTATATCGTGAATCGCATTTATTTTACCGTATTTAGACAAATATGATCAATAGACCACGTCGGAAAAGAAACTGGTTGGAAAAACATTCTGAAGAAATCAATGTATTGACTCAATAATACAATAAGCCAATGTTCGATTATTATTTGTAAGTTCAGAAAGATGTGAAACTCACAAGCAGAAGCTACTCCTACACTTGCCACTATAGTATTTTTTTAAATTAAATTCAATAGGGATGACCCTACTTTACAGTTTTTCATTTATCGCAGCCATGTCTGGTCTACATTAACCGCGATAATCGAGGGATTACTGTTTATTCCTTACACGTCCACTAATGGCATTTGTGTGTCTGTAAATATTTTTTGGGTTGGGCTTTAATCCTTTAAAATACAGTAAATAGAAAAAAAACTTTTAGTTGTAAACAACAACAAAAAATACAGCAAGCCTGCCTTGAGTGGTAGGCGGGGCTTGTTCCCTTTCTCTCTTCCCCCACTCCCCTCCTCGGAAGTGGACACTAGCTGTCTACCTTTCCCAAATTTATTTTTATATTTAACAATAACACCCCCTACGAAAGCCAAGATGGACGATTGAGCCGAAAAACGGGTCACCGATTTCCCCGACTTTATTCATACTGAGAGGACCGGATGAAATCCAACTGTGGTTTTCTCCGCTTCGCAGGGGAGGTGAGGCTTTGGGCTCCGTCTACTTCCCGGATATAAAGCAGCTAGCTATTTAGATGCCTCGTTCAATTACTCACATCTGTGAGTGTTTTTAGTCGAATGCAACCAAATAGGGTTCTTCTTACTCATTAAGTAACAAATATATTCCTTCTCAAAGAAGTCATATAGTTTATCTGCGACATCAGGTCAACTAGCTAGCTAGCTAGCTGTACGGAAACTGAGAATAGCACAGTTCCATCGAATGGTTGGGTTTAACTCGAATACTCCCAAATTATCATTCCGTGAGACACGAAGACAATGATTGACAGGTCGACATTCTTTTACAATATAAAGATCAAAATTGTTATATTGTTCAATTTATTTCATTGCATAATAAAACACGTTATAACTCGTTTCCCAAGAAGTAGCCATATACACTTGTATTGACCTGTATCCCCTTGCAGGTAGCTGTATCCAGTGGGGAGGAAGGCTTAACCAGGGTGAGAAAGAATGAAGTTCTCCGAACCCTGGGGACTCCACAGGCTGGTTTTTCTTCTAGAGAAGGCCATGTCTAAGGAAGCCGATATGTGGAGGGGCTTCGTGCCAAAGAAGCCCACCTCACAGGTAGGTGCACACCTCTTATATTATATTATGCTCATGAGACCTGGTCAATAAAAGGCCATAACTCAAATTATGCTCATGAAACCTGGTCAATAAAAGGCCATAACTCAAAATAGTGACTCGCCGATGCTGATGTAAGGGTTGAATAGTACACAGTCATGCATGTTTGTCACTATAATTAGGATATAAAATAGAATGTTTGATTGTTCTGAGAACCGAAAGCTAGTTTCTAGTTTGGGAAAAAAATGTAAGGTTGCAGTTTTGGTAGCCCACAGGCGCACCAGCAATTTAAACAGTAATCAGCCACAGTTTAAACTTTGATCCTTGGTGATTGTTTAATCTACTAATCCAGTGTTCTGCGAAACACGGTGTTCAGAGAATTAGCTGATGTTGTGTCTTAAGTAGTAGCACATTCACATACCTGTCAACCTCTGCCGATAACTACCCTTATAAATGATTATGATTCCCCTTACAAACCCCCCAAAAACCTTACAAACACCGTACGAGTCGTACGGTGTTTGTAAGGTTTTTGGGGGGTTTGTAAGGGGAATCATAATCATTTATAAGGGAAGTTATCGGCAGAGGTTGACAGGTATGCATTCATACCAAAAATTGCGAGTGCTATTGTGAGCATGCGATCTATTAAAGAAAACCTTGACACAGTAATTTTATTTTTATTTTTTTTATTGCAGGATACAGATATCTCCCCGACTCAGCGGGACAAGGCCGTGTGCTGGCTGACGGAACTCCACGGCAGACTGCAGCTTTACCCAGAAACTCTGGTGTTAGCTGTTGGCATTCTGGACCGCTTCCTCTCTTCCATCAAGGTAAGGAAATGCAAAATATATAAGCTCGTTATTGCCATTGTGTGCCAGAGCAGTATATAGATTTAACATTACTCTATGCTCTTTGTCTACATCCCATTGAATTCTTCAGGCTCGTCCAAAGTACCTCCGCTGCATTGCGATTACCTCGTTCTTCCTGGCTGTCAAGACTTGGGAAGAGGACGAGGTAAACACAGAGGCAAGAAGTTTAGCAGAGGGATCAATTGCCTCACCAAAAAGTCTACCTTTGCCTTTCTCTCAGTGTGTACCCTCTCTGAAAGAGTTGGTCGCATCCAGCAGTTGTGGCTGTTCTCCATCAGAGATCCGGAGGATGGAAATTATCATCCTCGACAAATTGAACTGGGATCTTCACTACGCCACTCCGCTGGACTTCCTGCATATTGTAAGTCTTTACACATTACATCTTTAAAAAAAGACCATGTGTCATTAGGCGTTTTTTTTTTCTTAAAAAATAGACCAGGTATAATAAGGCACTTTTTTCTTAAAAAAATAGACCATGTATAGTAAGGCTTTTTTTTCTTAAAAAATAGACCATATATAGTAAGTTTTTTTTTTCTTAAAAAATAGACTATGTATAGTAAGGCTTTTTTTCTTCTTAAAAATAGACTATGTATGGTAAGGTTTTTTTTCTTCAAAAAATAGACCATGTATAGTAAGGCTATTTTTCTTAAAAAATAGACCATGTGTAGTACGGCTTTTTTTCCCCTTAAAAATAGACCATGTATAGTAAGGCGCTTTTTTCTTGAAAAAATAGACCATGTATTGTAAGGTGCCTTTTTCTTTAAAAATAGACCATGTATATAGTAAGGCTTTTAAATTTTTTATTTTTTATTTTTAGAATAGACCATGTATACTAAGGCGCTTTTTTAAATTTTATTTTTTAGAATAGATCATGTATAGTAAGGCACTTTTCCCCCCCAAAAAATACACCATGTATAGTAAGGTGCTTTTTCCCCCCCCAAAAATACACCAGACCTTTTTTCCCCCAAAATAGACCATGTATAGTATAGAAAGGCTTTTTTATTGAAAAATGTCTCCTGTATAGTAAGGCTTTTTTACTAGAATGTTGCATAACTTTGAAAACAATTTCAATATCTGCATTAGGGTGCTATCTTGTTTTAGTGGGAAACCAGTTTCCAATTTTTATGTGTATGTTTTTTTGATCACTATTTTCATAATTTACCTCTTTTCTGCAGTTCCATGCAATGGTGTTGTCATGTTGTTCTGGGCTGCTGGACTCGTTGTTGGGACTGAACCGTTCTCAACATCTTGCCATGCTCACTCGACGACTTTACCGCTGTTTGGAAGATCACTCACTCATTCAGGTACCAGTTGACCTATTTGTCAGGGAATATTATACTGTATAGACATGACCCTTAAACTGTTCGAATAGTTTGCATTTTCCCCGCTCTTATTCTGGGACTTTTATGTTGGTTCCTCTTAACCTAAAGCTGAGAGGATCCATGCTGGCCTTGGCACTCATCACTCTGGAACTGGAGACCTGCTGCCCTGACTGGCTGCCTCTCACCATTGAGCTGCTAAAGAAGGCGCAGGTACTGTAGCTACTTCTAATGTGTTGATCACAAAAACAAAATAAGCTTGGCCAGTGTAACAAGAACACATTGTGTAACATTAGAGTTAGTTATGTAAATGGAATTTGTGGCATTAAACAGTTGAGTGCTTAAGACAAAATAGATTGGATGATCTAAATAGCGCCATGACTCCTGTTTCTCAGATCGACACCTCCGAGTTGATTCGGAGTCGAGAGCTCGTCGCGTGCAGTCTTTCCACCTCGAGAGCTTCCCTGCCTCCAAACACTGTCTACATCTACCAACCTTTTCGCAGCCACCACACGCCGCAGCCTGCAGCCCGGATGCCTCGAGGTATGAACATTGCGCGATATGCAGTAGCGAATACGGCCGTGTACTAAAGAACCTCTTTTCAGGGGGGCTTACCACCATCTCCGTTGAATCTTCCACACCAGCAGCTAGAGCAGAGGAGCGGCAGCTCGCCCACCGCCTGCCGGCGCACTTCTCCCCCCCGAAAGCCTTCAGTCACCTCTACCGCCTACACCAAGTCACCTTACGCTGCAAGGCCTCCACGAAGCGCAAGGTAATGCCATTAAGCCAGCCGGGATCAAGCCCCCCAATTGTATTCATGGTTTGTACGCCTTGTCTTCAGGTGGAGGAGATGGAGGTGGACGACTTCTACGATGGAATCAAGCGTCTATACAACGAAGATGGTGTCTCGGCGGCGGCGAGGGCTGGGGCAGAGGAGGTCCTGGAAGTGGAGGGTGGCATCTCATCGCCATGCCCGCCGCTGCAGCCTGTATGCGGCTCGTAGAACGAGGTACCCACCCCCGCTTATCCCAACCTTCTCTCCACTGACATTTTCCAAAATCAACAAAGAACTTTGCGAGCAAACAATCCCAAACGTACGCTCAAATTCTCTACTCAAGTATCATACATATCACGAATGGGCCAGTATGATTTTGTCAGTGGTTTAGATGGTTTTGATAAGCACCATCTGTCCCCCTAAAAGCGTTCAGGTGTATTTAAGGTCAGCTCCCATCGTCTCCTTCAGCCAGAAACAGAGTCCCAAAAAAACTTTAACATAAAAAAAGAATAAAAACCTGCTGCTATTATTAGTTACATTTGTTGGACATATATTTATATAATTATATGAAAAAAAGTAATCTATTGTTTGTCATATTTTATTTGTTACCCTCTCTAATCTGTTGAAGAATTCACTGACTGCCCTTCAAGTCTCGAATTGTCACAAGATCGCTCCTATAGGAGCAGCTCCATGGCTTGAGTGGTTGGTTCGTGTGCGTTAGAACGCTAGTGTCCTGGGTTTAAATCCAAGGGCTGTCAAGTTGTATTCGTTATCCTCTCTAGTCTCTTGTAGTATTCATCGTCTCCTCTTCATGTCTAGAATTGTCACAAGACTGCTTCTATAGGAGCGATTCCGTGGACTGAGGGGTTAGGGCGTGGGCCTTTGAATGCTGGGGTCCTAGTTTTAATTCCAGAGGTTCGTCCACCTGTGTTGATTTGTTCGTTATCCTCTCTAGTGTCTTGTCTCCTCTTCATGTCTACAATTGTCACAAGATTACTTCTATAGGGCGGGTTAGTGCGTGGGGCTTAGAACGCTGAGGTCCTAGGTTCAAATCCAAGTCAATTCACCTTTGTGGGGTTGGCATGTTCTCACCAAGCCTGTGTGGGATTCCTAAAGTATGCATGGAAGATAGATTGGACACTCTACATTGCCTGGAGATCCTAATCCAGCACCCTTCTTGACCCTAGAGAGGATAAAGCGGTTTAAGAATATGAATGATTATTCCTGTATGGACGCATGAAAAGAGAACATTTTGATGTTTAGCAAAGAGCACTTTCCAATCGCACGCACGTTAAATGGCCGTGAAGTCCCTCGTGGCATTTTGCCATTGCCGACTTACCAAGTGAAGAATTCTCAGGGTGCTTTGGTTTGAAGTTGAAATGATCTTCCAAAGTCTGCAACTGCTGGATGTAAGTCATCTGGGGCAAAACACCCAAGTTCAATTCGAGATCTTAGTTCTTAACAGGGTCATGAATCTCCTTACATATTCCTATCAGACATACGCATGTTTTTGCATGTATCACGAACGGATCAAAGAAAGATTTGGACTCAATGTTATTTTGTGTCGCGAAAACACAAGAGCATTATCAGAGAAAGCATGAGAAATTTACGCGCTTTTGTCTGAGTTGAACGCAGTTGAAACAAAATGAGTTGTTTACATAAGTCAACACGTGCTCTGATTTAATAGTATTTGTTTTGTTCCTGTAAAAAAAAAACTCTGTATTACCTGCTGGAGGGGTCCGCTGGTTCCTGCTCCCAAAACCTGAATGCATAAACGTCAAGCAAATAAAAAGAGAAGGACAACTGATTACATCATCAGATGTTTTTTGTTAATGTACTAATGGGTGATGTATCGATTACAGTAATAAGGTTTCAATACATACATTCCAAAGAGGAAAAAAAGCCTTACTATACGTACATGGTCTATTTTGAAGAAAAAAAAGCCTTACTGTACTATGTCGAAACAACATAGTAGTAAGGCTTTTTTTTTCGTAAAAAACGACATGGTATAGTAAGGCTTTTTTCTTTTAAAAAAAACGACAGTATAGTCAGGCTTTTTTTCTAAAAATAAATGACATAGTATAGTAAGGCTTTTTTTCTTAAAAAATAGTAAGGGCTTTTTTCTTTAAAAAGCGAGATAGTATAGTAAGGCTTTTTTTCCATAAAAAAACGACGGTATAGTAAGGCATTTTTCTTAATAAACGACATAGTATAGTAAGGCTTTTTTCCTTTAAAAAAAACAACATAGTACTACTACTTATTATATATATATATTTTTCTAAAGTCGAGGGCGTTCCCTGAATTGACGTCACATTGGTGAGCCGGAAGTCAAACGGACCGGAAAAGAATGAAAACAAAAAGACTTTATTTGATACGTATTACCATGTCAGAGTTCAAAGGTCGGCTCCACCCTTCAAAATGGCGGATGAGCCAGCTGCCAGTCCTTTGGTAGACTGCAGGCAGCTCAGAAGTGACGATTTACCGAAGAAAGACCCGATAAAGTTCTCACAGGACACGGTACGTTGTCATTTGGGGATTTCGAAGCCCCATTTCTCATTTGAAGAGTGCTTTATGACGGTAGTAGCATGCTTCGATCGCGTGATGTGGCCCAATGTGGATGCAGACAGTAAAATGTTTGCAAACAAATTGGCTACATTGCGTTACCTACAGCTCTTAATGTTTCATTCCATTGTGTGTTTCAGTTCCTCAACGAACAAGGATTGCTGAGAAACATCAAGAATGGGGCCATAACAGCCAAAAAGGAGCAACTTGTCGACGCCATAATGAGCTGTTTGTCAGCAAAGTGAGTCTTTTTTTTTTAAATAGTAGTTTCTATTTACTATATCCGTGTAATCATTAAATATCAGCTTTCGGTATTCACGGCTTTGCTAAATTAGCTTGTTTTTCATTATGATACATTCCAATTTTGAATGAAAACACTAACTGGCTTGGCGGTGATTTTTTTTTTTTTTTTTTAAATAGCAACAACTTGTGTGGATAACTCACACCCACATAAATGCCATCAGTGGAGGTGTAAGGAATAAACAGTACACTTTTATAGAATATAGACATTTCCTTTCACTTTCTTAAAGGAAGACCTCAGGGCTTGGACCATTTAATTTTTTTTTATTTTAAATGCGTTTGAGACATTCAGTCAACAAAAGCGCAGGGGCCATTTTTCACTTGAGTTTAAACATGATAAAATAACAATTTTCCCTCATAGGCCTCCAAACTGGTCCTCGAGGGCTGCTGTGGGTGCAGGTTTTGGTTCCAACAGATCCAACATTAACAGTTTAACCAATGGGGTTTTTCTGCTGAAAAAAGAATCACATGAATGCAATCCAGTGATTGGACTACTAGGATACCAGATTGGAATGAAAACCTGCACCCTCCACTGCCCTTTCTGGAATAGTTTGGGGACCACTGGTCAAATGAGCAATTCTATAATCATGCTGCGTTTTGTAGAGGTTTAAAGCCACGGATGTACACGGTGGAAGAGGTGACAGCTGTCATGAAGTCAAGGCAAAGGTTGTGGACGATGTAGGACCCAAGTGTTTCAGGTTATTTATTTTCTTGTAATGTGTACTAAACCTACTTATTGTGTATCTTGCTTCTCTTCAGTGTCCACCCAAGTTTACCAAATCAACGCTGAAGAAAGATGACCAGACAAACTTCCCCAAAAAGGGTGACATTGCTGGATGGCACACTTTTTGACACCAACATCCCCTCAGGTACTTGTCTCCAACTCTGGTCCTCAGGGTCCCTATCCAGTATGCTTTCCATATCTCCCACCACATTTGAATCAAATGATCAAGATGTGATGGAAAATAAACTGGACAGGGGCCGTCAAGGACTGCAGTTGGAGGTTATTTATTTTCTTGTAATGTGTATCTTGCTTCTCTTCAGTGTCCACCCAAGTTTACCAAATCAACGCTGAAGAAAGATGACCAGACAAACTTCCCCAAAAAGGGTGACATTGCTGGATGGCACACTTTTTGACACCAACATCCCCTCAGGTACTTGTCTCCAACTCTGGTCCTCAGGGTCCCTATCCAGTATGCTTTCCATATCTCCCACCACATTTGAATCAAATGATCAAGATGTGATGGAAAATAAACTGGACAGGGGCCGTCAAGGACTGCAGTTGGAGGTTATTTATTTTCTTGTAATGTGTATCTTGCTTCTCTTCAGTGTCCACCCAAGTTTACCAAATCAATGCTGAAGAAAGATGACCAGACAAACTTCCCCAAAAAGGGTGACATTGGTGGATGGCACACTTTTTGACACCAACATCCTCTCAGGTACTTGTCATTATAGAGCAGGTGTCTCCAACTCTGGTCCTCAGGGTTCCTATCCAGTATGCTTTCAAATAATCTGGACAGGGGCCCTCAAGGACTGCAGTTGGAGATGCCTCTTATAAAGACTCAGATCATTTTTAAGTCTCCCTGTTTCTGCAGTGGATGTCTAATATTTATATATTTTTTCCTCCTAGGGCTTTAATATTGTGCCTTCTTTTGCAGTGGGATGAAGGCCTGCTGACTGAGGAAAATAGAGCCTTTCTAATGTTGGTAAAACCTAACTTTTAACCCTGTCCATTTTTTTTTTATGTTGGACTTAGTCTATTGACCCTGTTTTTTATTTTCCAGAGTGTCAATAAGAGATTCTTTGTCCATGCACAGCGACACAACCTTATCTTTAAATGCTGGAAGGCTTGTGGACCAATTCTGATAACCCCTTTTTGTGGAAAAATAAAAGTTCTTGAAATGTACATATGCATTTTTTTTGCTAGTTATATGAAGAAAAAAACACAAGTTGCTTGACATTTGAAAGTTTTTATTCAAAGGTACACACAGTGTTCTCCACCTGTAGACAAAACACTTAGGCAAATTTCAACAGCACTTATAATGAAAAAAAAAATGGTTTTTTTAGCCTAAAACACAACATTATACTTAGGCAAAAAACTTGTTTTTTTAATTATAAAACACTTAGGATATAAACACCAAAAAAAGACCATTGAGGGTCTTGGGTCTTTTTTCTCCAAGTGTTTTAACAAAGACAATTGACACTCAAATCTCTTTTATTAAAATTTCTGACTGAAAAAAAGAAGTGAGATCCTCCTTACCTTAAGGATCTGGTCACCATGAGCCAGAACACTCTGGACTTCACCTAAGAGGAGGGAGAGTAAATTTAGTCAATAAAATAGATCTGGATGAATACTTGGATATTCGACAATAAACTAACCTCTCAGAAGACTGCGTTCAGAGATGAGGCATCACTTGGAGACCCTCCAAAGTCTGGACCTGATGTGTGTAAAAAAAAAAGGAGCAAACGTTAGCATATTTAGACACTGGAGATTCAACAAATAGACTTACATTTTTGTTGTTAAATCTAGTTTTACCTTGAGAAAACCAAAGATGATGCTAAACGGGGGAAACTTCATTTAACAAAGCTATTTAGGAGTTGCCAAACAACTAATACAGGAAGAGAAATCTTACAGAGTTCAGAGACACCGCATCATCTTCAAGTGGGCAACCTGGGAAGATCACCTGGACATGGACCTGATGTGTGCAAAAAAAAGCAAAAGTTAGCATATTTAGACACTGGAGATTCAACAAATAGACTTACATTTTTGTTGTTAAATCTAGTTTTACCTTGATGAGAAGACCAAAGATGATGCTAAACGGGGGAAACTTCATTTAACAAAGCTATTTAGGAGTTGCCAAACAACTAATACAGTTCAGAGACGCCGCATCATCTTCAAGTGGGCACCCTGGGAAGATCACCTGGACATGGACCTGATGTGTGCAAAAAAAAAAAAAAACAAAGAAGAAGCAAAAGTTGTCATATACAGAGACTGGAGATTCAACAGATGGGATTAGTTTTACCTGTAACCTCAAGGGTTTGAGTGTCCTGGGGCACACGGGAAGAACTGCATCTTGATTTTACCAAGCTATTTGGGAGTTGACAAACAATTATTACATGAAACAGAAATCTTACAATAAATGATCAAGATAAAGAATGAAAATATGTTAGTGAGTGATCCGTGCTAATTTCCCTTTTCCAGACAAGGCGATTAAATATACAGACTGAAGTTAACAGCTAGGAGTAAGTTGGCTTAACAACTTTTGATTAAAATGATTTGTTTAGCACTCGCAGTGAAAACTATCAGTACATACATCATTTTGGAGTGAGCCTTTAACTAACAAACTGTCCGTTGATATCTCGGCTTTGTTTGAATCCACTAAAAGTCTTTCTACACGACTCGAAAATGGAGAAAACAGACTATAGATCTCTTAGTATTAACATCAAGACGACGCTTGACGTGGTCAAATGGAAAGCGTTGTCGTGACGCTAATGCTAAGATAGCTTGTCACATGTGGCACAGAGCCCAAACGTAAATTGTCGACGGTGCGGTCAACCTGGCATTAAACTTACAGATTTGTTGGCGGTTTTGCTCAATTGATTCCTAAAAAATCTGCCGGTAGCGTGATAAAAATGCACTTAGGCCAGTAAATGGCTCGACGCCTTACCTCGTTGGCGTGCTTACACGGCCATCAGCATGGACACGGCTGTTGGAGAAGACGAGGCACTGCGCATGTGCTTGATTTATTCCGCTGCCTTGAAGATAGGCCACGCCCACATCGCCCCGCCATATTGAAAGTGGAAAAGATGGTGGCTTGCTTACTGTGCTCCACTAGGTGCTTTGTCTTCCCAACTCTGTCTATGTTTTGAAGATGACATAGTATAATGGTCATGATTTTTGTGGTCTTGATCCTATAAAACAGTGTGTCTCATATCATTATCTGTAATGCCGTACTTTTTTTTTTTTAAAACTGCTTCACTATACCTGGTCATATTTTTAAAAAAAAGCCTTACCATACATGGTTACAGATTATAGTACTGAATATTGAGCACGTCCGGTCAGAATCAAACAGTTCCAAAATAACTGCAGTGTCTTAAAAAGCCTTACTATATTATGTCGTTTTTAAAGAAAAAAGCCTTACTATACATGGTCGTTTTTTAAAGAAAAAAGCCTTACTATACTATGTCGTTTTTTAAGAAAAAAAGCCTTACTATACATGGTCATTTTTAAGAAAAAAAGCCTTACTATACTATGTCGTTTTTTAAGAAAAAAAAGCCTTACTATACATGGTCATTTTTAAGGAAAAAAGACTTACTATACAGTGTGCCTGGTTTTCCGTCTCCTTGTACCCTAAGATCGGCTGGCCACCGATTCAGGATGTCCGCCGCCTCTGGCCTGGAGACAGCTGGGATTGGCTCCAGCATCCCCCGCTAGCCTAATGAGGATAAAGCGGTTCAGAAAATGAGATGAGATGAGGCTTACTATACATGGTCAATTGTTTAAAGAAAAAGCTTTACTATACTATGTCATTTTTTAAGAAAAAAAAAGCCTTACTATACTATGTCGTTTTTTAAGAAAAAACGCCTTACTATACTATGTCGTTTTTTAAGAAAAAAAGCCTTACTATACTATGTCGTTTTTTAAGAAAAAAAAGCCTTACTATACTATGTCGTTTTTTAAGAAAAAAAGCCTTACTATACTATGTTGTTTTTTAAGAAAAAAAGGCTTGCTATACTATGTCGTTTTTAAAGAGAAAAAGCCTTACTATACTATGTCGTTTTTTAAAGTAAAAAAGCCTTACTATACTATGTCGTTTTTAAGAAAAAAAGCCTTGCTATACTATGTCGTTTTTAAAGAGAAAAAGCCTTACTATACTATGTCGTTTTTTAAAGTAAAAAAGCTTTACTATACTATGTGGTTTTTTAAAGAAAAAAAGCCTAACTATACTAAGTCGTTTTTTTAAGAAAAAAAGCCTTACTATACTATGTCGGTTTTTAGGAAAAACAGCCTTACTATACTATGTCGTTTTTTAAAGAAAAAAAGCCTTATTATACAAAGTCGTTTTTTAGGGAAAAAAAGCCTTACTATACTATGTCGTTTTTTAAAGAAAAAAAGCCTTATTATACAAAGTCGTTTTTTTAAGAAAAAAAGCCTTACTATACTAAGTCGTTTTTTAAAGAAAAAAAGCCTAACTATACTAAGTCGTTTTTTAAAGAAAAAAAGCCTTACTATACTATGTCGGTTTTTAGGAAAAAAAGCCTTACTATACTATGTCATTTTTTTAAAGAAAAGAGGCCTTACTATACTATGTCATTTTTCAAGAAAAAAAAAAAGCCTTACTATACTATGTCGTTTTTTAAGAAAAAAAAAGCCTTACTATACTGTCGTTTTTAGGAAAACTTTGAAAACATTTTATTTGAGGCCCAAGTGTGTGTAACATTCCTGTGTTTTCTGTACTAGTCTAGTCTAGTACTCAGCCTTCACTTTATCAATACCAACTGTAAACATGTCACTCTTACTTTTGGATTGATACCCTTGGAATTACTGCTTGGGAATTGAAGCAAACAACACAGGCTATGGTTGGTTAAAAGTGGACAAATATATTTAATATGCATCACTTTTTGTCCAGTTTAAGACGTCATAAAAATACTGCTCAAGGAAATAGACATCACTATACATTAAAATAAACCTTGTTATATTTGGCCTATTGTTCATTGTGCTTGCGAATTATAATAAAGTTTGATACGGTTAAGCAAAACAAATAATTGTTTCCATTCAACATAGAAAGAGCATCGTAGAAAACTAAAATCTTTGCAGGTTTAAAAACAACAGTGTTAAAAATAAAGGTTTTAAAACATATTAGTCCTGATGTCTGAGTGCGTTTCAACCTTTGGGATGTTTTGTTTTGAAAAACAATGACATCAAAAAATCTATAAGTACTTCTAGTGCATTTGGAAAGCTGTTGATAACTAACAGTAAACCACTAACCTTAAAAGGTGGCTATTAAGGACACGCCTAAACAGCTTTAGCAGATGTGATATTCAGTCCGTTTATAAACAAAGCCACTCAGCCATCTGACTTGTAGCCATGGAAACGACTTAGTGGATTCTGTTTTAAAAACGCAGCGATGGATGACGAGCGTTTGACTTTGCTTCCGGAGACGATCTTCGGCTTTTCTCCCCGCGAGGCGAACGACAGGTGATGGCGTCGATGGCGGCGCCGCTGACGGGGCTTCTCCTCGGCGTGGCCTTCGGCCGCGGGAGACCGACTCGGCACCCCGGCGGCCCCGCGCGCCGGCGCCCCCAGTAGGTGGAAGACTTCCTGAGATTCGCTGGTGTTCAGGTACTGCCAAGGCTTCTTCCCGGCGGTGTCTCGCAGCTCCACGTCGGCGTTGAACTTGTTGACCAGCAGGCGTATCATGTTCTTGTGGCCGTGGACGGCGGCGATGTGAAGTGGCGTTTGTCCGCAAGATGCCTTGGCGTTGATGTCCAATGCCAAACCGGCCTTTTGGACGCCATACCTGGAAAAAAAATCAGTACAAATGTTGATCAAACTGTGCACAAATTTCAATGAATTCAACGTTTAAACCCGCTTATACAGCCTAAGCAGCCCAAGTCAAAGCACTGCCGTATTTCCCAATATCGAGCAATACCAGAGCGTGTTGAGAACTCGGTGGTCTCCGTGCTTGGCGATCCAGTGCAGAACCGTGAAACCGGAAATGAAGTCTCGTCTGTGAAGGAGCGTGGCGTCCTCTCGGAACAACGAGTAGATGTCTGGCCACGCCCCCGACGCCCCTTTCACCAGCCACTCGTGTTCTCGCCCGTCCAAAGGAACCTGGGACTGATCATCAAGCAAGAAAAGTTCAGGGACCGTCATTTGGCCGATATGGAATTGCCTGTAACTTATAAAAACAATTGAGAAGGGCTCAACAAACTGTAATTACTTGTTTGTTTTACAATTTTTGCAAACAAAAATTATATTCAGTTCATTGTTATTTATATTTTAAATGACTGTCAGGATGACATGTCTGTTCTTTGTTTTGGATCTTAGCGAATGAGATTATCAAAAAATGCGACTTACAAATATATTTTTCCCTTTCAGTGTGCATTTGCTTGTCAAAGTGGCGGCCCGGGGGCCAAATCTGGCCCGCCGCATCATTTTGTGTGGCCCGGGAAAGTAAATCATGAGTGCCGACTTTCTCTTTTAGGATCAAATTAAAATGAAGAGTAGAGATGTATATTAAATTTCCTGATTTCCCCCTTTTAAATCAATAATTGTATTTTTTTAATCCATTTTTTCTGTGTTTTTAGTTCAAAAATCATTTTGTAAAATCTAAAAATATATTTAAAAAAGCTAAAATAAACATTGTTTTAGATCTATAAAAAACTGAATATTCAGGGCTTTTAATCCATTAAAAAAAAATCTAAATATTCTATCTAAAATGGTCCGGCCCACGTGAAATCAAGTTGACGTTAAAGCGGCCCGCAAACCAACCCGAGTCTGACACCCTTGTCTTATAATCTGCAAAATACGGCATTTTCTGAAACTCAATTGCTCCATAAAAAGTTACATTTCAAAGCCACCAACGCCATCCTTACCTCCTTATTTGGGCTTTCGTGACGGGCGCCGGTTACGAGCGGAACGCGCTTCCCTTTGGCGTCGGCGTGGGCTTCGGCCAAGTCCGCCAGGCTGTTGCAGGACGACAGCGAGGACGACGACAGGTTGTAATGGAGGCTGAGCGAGGACGAGATCCGGTGGAGGCGCTTCCGTCGGGCCGCTTCGTTCCCCCTGGCTCCCTCCTCCGCCTCTTCTCGGAGGAGCCGATCGAGGTCGGCGCCCATGCTGCGGCACATCCTGCCGCTCAGCTTGCCGCCGCCGCCACCGCGCCGGGCCCGCGTCGGGCTGAGACGCCGAGCCGGCGACGAGGCGGAGCAGTCGCTCGACTCGTGGTCGTCGTACAGATTACCTGCCGGATGAGACGAATCATTTCAAGTTGGCCAAAAAGATGGGCGAATGACCTGAAGAGCTGAAGTTCGAGTCCTGGCGCCGACCTGACGAGTGGCGCCATTGCGTTTCATCGAGCACGAGTTGCCGGTTCAGATGGTCGGAGGACTTATGTAACGGGGCCACGTGGGCGGATGCCCTTTTATCTGGCAGCGTGCCCGTGGAGTGATGCCAGGGTGCCGACAACCTCGGATCTGGGGGTCGCTGGGGGACCTCAAGAGTTTTCAAAGCGTCCATCGAGGCACCTGATCACATAACATGAACAAAATAATCCTGCCATGTTGTAACAGGGTACAAAAGTCAAATATTTAGATGAAAAACAGCTATGGAGAATTGTTTTAATATTAGCATTTTGCATATGTCAAAACTGTGGATGTCCAAGTGATCCATCTCCAATTGCTGTCTATGGAATAATGCATGTACTCCAATTTAAGAATACAAAAAGTACTGTAAAATTGTCTAATGTTTTGCTTGCAACTCATCTTTTTGTTGTTGTCACAATAAAGGGCACCCCAAAACAAATATTGTTTATGTTTTTGATCTTTATGAACAAGCTAACTGGGCACTAATTTGCTTTATGTATTAATTGGCTGTTTTTAACTATTTTTGGGCAAAATACCCAAAGCATATCCAAGTTTTTCTTAGTCATTTATTTCACCTTAGTTCACTTGATTTGTTTTTAATAGATGCAGACAACTAACCATATCCTTTGTGAAAATATAATAGTCTTGCATTTATGCCTAATATGTTTTTTTTATATTAAAACAAGAACCAGTGATCAAGTACTGTATTTCTTCCACATACATTTCTTTTTAACAAAAAGGAGATCTTTTGGAAAACTTGGCATGCAAAAGAGATCAGTTTTGGATTCCGCAACAAAAAATTAATTCAACCAAATATTGTGTCCCCAATACTTTTGGTGACTACCATTTTCAGCCAAATTTTAGAATAGGCCTCAGCAAAACAAAATTCCGCAAATGATCATCATCTAGATTCCTGCTTCTTTTGCCCATTTTATTTGTAAATGACAAAACATTTGCCCGAGAATGCCCTTTAAAAAGGGATTGCACACATCCTTACCTGCCGTCAAGTCTTGCATTTCAGTGCTGCCGTGTCTCCCAGCTGGCCAATCGCTGCCGGGGAATCCGGCGTCCGACGGAGAAGTCAAGATGCTGTCGTGGCTGCCGGACATCCACGTTTTCTCGGTTGCACTCCAGACTTTTCTGTTGGCCAATGCAACCCCTACGGGTTGGGAATAGCGCCTGTCCTCGTCTTCAGTTCTCTCTGGTAATGGCGCTGGCAAGCTCCGCCGGGTGGGCACGGACCCCCCGGGGGGACATTCGGGAAGAGCATCCTGTCCCGCCCTTGGCTGGAAGACCGATTCGGGACTCCAACCTGGGCGGGAATGAAGAAGCCGACCAGCATTGGCCATATCGTGGACATGAATTGTAGGAATCTCTGTTGACGAGGAGGCGTTGGGGTGCCCCTGGTGACTGCCCGGGGGTCCCGCTGCCAGCTTCAAATTGGGTTCTTCGTCTTCATCCTCATCATAAGAGACTGCAGTTTTATAGCTCTGCCTGTGCCTGACTCGGCGAGGCTGAACAACAGCAAGACTGCTATGTTTTGGTTTCATGTCAAGACCTCCAAGAGGTTCCTGGGGGCCTTTTGGGGATCTTGGAGGTGGCACCTGTTGGCTGATTGCTCTAGGCTGGTCCGAGACCTTCTGTTGACCCGCTTGGGCATGGATCTGTCTCGGGATGGGGTACTCTGGGCGTGTCTGGTCCAAGATTGGAGCGTGAGTCAATACTGGAAGTGCTTTCGGTCTCCGGTTGAGATTAGTTTCTACATTATTGTTGTTGTTGTTCAGCATGATCCCGGCCGCCGGAAGGACGATTTTCACGTCAGATTCTCTTGGGAGAGTCGGAATGGTCGCCTCTGGAAGTGCTGCTTTTTGCCGAAGCTTGTCTCTGCTCCAAGCCGGGTTCAAGGTAGACTTAGGCGGCGGAGGCTCAGCAGATCCACGGTCGGACGTCCCGAAAATCGCGTCCCCGCCGACGATCGGTGCCGGAACCCGGAATTTCTTCCTGAGCACGACGTGCGAGACGCCATGCTCCTGTTTGACCGTGGCCACGCAGTTGACAAACATTTTGAAAAGTTCCCGGTTCCGTACCTGGTCCGCGTGCTCCCGCAGAAAGCCCTTAAAGTGGTGCAGCAGTTCGGCATTCTTCACCGATCCGCCTTTGCTCTGCAGGAAATGTAAAACAGAGTCTTGTGTGAAATCCGCGTCCATTACGAGCTCGTTAGTTCCAGCCTTGTGGGGTTCGAAGATCGTCAGTTGGTCGGATTGCAAGTATAATTAAACCCCACCCACTTCAGGTATTTAACCCTTTTCTCGCAGGTAAGCCGGAGGAATTGGCCAAGTATACGTCTGCGTCCGACCATTGTTGGAAATAACCGCAAAATACGCACACTATTCGACCTTTGGCACTTGGCTGTGAATATTAGACCTGTTCAGGAATGACAGCAGCCCTAAAAAACGTTTTTTTTCCAAATCACCCTAACTTGGTTGTTTATAATGGACTTTGGTTGCCCTCTAGCGGACAATAGAAGAAGTGATCTAATTTAGCAGGGTGCCAATAGTGATAAATCAATCACATTTCTTGTATTTAAATCTGCAAAATTAATAACACAGTATCATTAGCTCACTCACTGCTATTGACAGTTAAGTGATCATTTTTCACTGCCTTTGACAACATTAAACGTCTGAATTGAACTTAGGGGCTTGCAGCAATTAATTGATCGCTCTCTTTTAAATACCCATGAGAAAGATCAATAAAAATAGCATTTTTTTTTGTATAGAGTAAATCATTTAACCACCTTCAGCCCTCACAGTTAAAATGGTTTGGACGTCTACTGCTGTCAAAGGCAGCCTATGAGCTAAATGTCAATCAAACCGGCCTGTTTAAATTTGACAGTATACATGTGACAGCATTTACAAAATATATTTATTTAGAAAAAAAAAAAAGCACAAACAAACAAAAAACTGAAACAAATCAGGAGCAATTGTCCGATCATTTGACTTTTATAGAAGATCAAGAAACGCAACCAGCAAACACTTCTGGGATCTATTGTGCCTAAAATGGGGAAAAATGTATTGTGATAGGCATTGTGTAATATTTGGAGATTACCAAAACAAAAAACGGAGTGTGCTCTGCAAAGTAAAACTGGAAAAGATAAAATATTGCCCCTAGACGGACATTTCAGGTTGAATAAAAATGTGCACTCACATGATTCAAAACATTTGAAAAATAAAATCTGCACTATGACCTCCAAAACGAATATTGCATATTTATTTAACTTATATTTGACAGTAGATGAAGATGAGGTCTGATCAGATGAACCCTCAAAGTATTCAGTGAATAAGTGCATTGTCACCATTATATAACCTTAAAAAAACATTTTTTTAACAGTCAATGTACAGTTTTAAAATAGTTTGACAACAACAAATGTTATATGACATCTTACTGGATTCTTTAGGACCAGGAAAATGAAACAGGCACCTGAAAGAATAAGCCCTGAAAAAAAACAGTTAGTTGACTTCAATGCATTATCAGATCAGGAGGAAATGAAAGGTCTTACTAGGGATAATAATTCAATGATTAGTTCTGTTCAAATATGAAGACTGGTTTATTTTCTGATTTATAAGTTATGGCCCTGCAAAGGAGAAGAAATAGTGAAATAAACATTAAACACAAGATCTCATCCAAATCTTTGGACTCTTACTGCAAATTTTTCAACGTAAAAATAAGCGGAATGGCAATTTTGGTGGCAATTTATTTTGTCTTTGGCCACCAGCAAACATGCTTATTAGTCATACTAAATCTTCGAAATGAGCACTTTTTTGTGCCATCCGATTCACGTGGGCGCATGGCAAGACCTTTCATTGAAGTTGTCATTATTCACAGTACTTTAAAAAGTCTATTTCCTTCTCGTATGTAGCGAATATTCTGTCCGAGGAGAAAAAAAATATTGAACAGTGAAGGCTTTGGAGCCTTTGCCTTAAACAGATCACATTCAAATATAGCAAGAATGTATCAAGTATTTCCTAAAATTGTTGGTGAAATACATAAAACGACTTTTATTCATTAAAACCCAAATGATTTTGCTGGTTTTCAACCATATTTATGGCACATCCAACCTTGTAGATCAGAAAAGAAGCGCAACATTTATGAAATTAAAGGGGAACTAAACCCAGAAATGAACCCAATTGAGATGTCTAATCGTGTCTTTAAAAAAAAAAAATCCTCCTGTAAATTAAAATAAGTTTATCAATAGTGGACGTCTTCAGGAGGACGTCACATTTAGCAAAATTTAACCCACGGTAAAAAAACAAAAAAATCCGCCCAATTGGAGCAAACCGAAATTGGCTTTAGTTCCGCTTCTAAGCGTGTTTGCTATTATTTGTCATGTAAAAATTTCAGTCGGGATGGAACAAAGCACACGTTAACAAATAGAACAAGGCACACGACAGTGTTTTCTGCGTGCTATACTATGTGCATAGATTCAGTGACGTCAAACCCACCGTTGCATCCTGACAACTCCTCCGATTGGTCGATTGGGAGTGAGTTTTGAAGTTTCCATAAAGCCGCTCGGTGTTCTTTCACGCCGTCACAAGGACGTCACGGTGGTGGACCTGCTCGAGTGGGCGTGGCCGGGAATAGGCGAAGAAGGGGGAAGCAGCTCCGGGAAGGGTGAGGAACAGGAGAGGCTCGGGGAGGAACGCAGAGATCCCTGCGACCAATCTCGGCTGGCTGCCAACTCGGGTGGCAGCGTCTCGGCCAGCCTGCTCAGCTGTTCCTCTCGCTGCCGTATGAGGTCTTCCAGGTTCCTGCGGCGAATCTGTAGGGAGGGTTTGGTGCTGACCAAGCGGCGGTAGTCTCGGAGCTGGGGGTCGGTGAGGTAGCCTCGCAAGATGGCGTGGACCACGCGCTGCCGACGGTCCAGGTTTTCCTTCAGTTCCCGGGCGTCCTCGGTTTGACTGAGGAGCTGAGAACGCTTGTGATGGAGGGAGTCCTGCAGGGGGCCAGGTGAATTTATTTGCATTTGCACAACGCTCTGATGGATAGAAGTCATTCGTTTGCACTCTTTTGACGTATGTTTGATTCTTTAATTATTTTTATTTCTGAGTTGGTTAAGTCTTGGTGCTACTAATAACACATTTTACTTACTAGTGCATGTAGTCATGTGAGTTGTGCACCAAAACAATTTCCTTGAATCTTTGGAGTCCAGCTAAATCAAAGTTTAACGTTATCACTGTATTTTCTGGACTATAAATTGCATCAGGTGAGATTTATAATCCAGAAAATATGTTTACCGATGCCTATTTAGCCTGTTGCTTTCCATGATTGCGCGAGATGTGAGTTATAGTCCGAAAACTATGCCAAGCGCTTATTTAAATACTTTCTCACCCGCTCCGCTGTAACGTCCTCATTTTCCAGCTCTTCTCCTTCCAAAGCAAAGAGAGATTTGTCAATCCTGGACAGCCGGCTACACAGCGAGAGCAGCAAGTTCACAATTTTCTCAAGGTCTCCTGTAACAGCAAAGGCACAGACAATTTAGCCACAACTTGGCTTGTTTGCCCACCATTTCCCAGGGTTGTAGTCACAGAATATTTTACCGATGAACATGCTGTACTTGTCCCTCTCATTTATCTTGCATAGTTTGTGCACCAGAGAGCCGATGCTGGCCCCAAGTTCCTGGTGATGCCTTTGCTCCTTGCACAGAGCATCCTTCTCTTGCCGCAAAGCCACCACACTGCACTTCAGAGCCTCGCAAAGCTCCACCTAACAGAAATGTCAAGAGAAATATAATACACCCGCATAATTAGATCATATAACCAAAGTTCTGCCTGATTTTTAAAAGAAAAAATGTGCAAAAAAAAACCCTGACACCTCTCGGGTTACCTTACATTTTTTCCTATTCATTTTTACCTTCTTGTTGTTGAGATCCTTCTCCTTTTCTGGATTGGTCCTTTGATCCACCTGCGATTTGACCTTAATCCTGGAGAGGGTGCTGTGCAAAAACAATTGGAAAAAAAGAAAGTTGAAAGGAGAGAGCAAAAAAGTTATGAGGTCTAACTAAATACATTCAAAAGAAAACAAATACCTGTCATTTAATGGGGTAAACCTGGTTTGCCATGGTACTTTGGCACCCAGTCTGTTGTTTTGAAGGATCTCCCCCACAAGCTCCACAGGAGATTTGCCCTCCCAGGTTTCAAGGATGGGTGCCAGAGAGCTATCCATCATTAGCTGTGAAAAAATAAAATTGGCAGGTAATAAGCGGAGAACAAAAGATGTCACTGACTCTTGCAGTGGTTGGTTTGTCTTAATGATTGGGTTGCAAACAATCTCGATGATTTCAGGTACGTATATTATTATTATTATTATTGACCTGAAAAAGGCAAACTCTATTTTAGAAGCAAACTTCTTGTACCCACCAGCTGCTGTGCCAGCGTGTCCACCTGAAGATCCTCTACTGTCTTTTCCCTCTTGAGGAATGGCTCGTATTCAAGGTGAAGCGTCTCATCTAACAAGAGGGCGTCCATATTGGAAGTCGTGGAGGTGAGGGTGGACGATCGTGACTTTGGGGACGGCAGGAGGCTTGGCGGGCTAGTGGACGAGAGACACGAGGTATTTCACTCATTGGTTGCCACCCACGGCGACGGACTTTCAATCCATTTTAAGTAGGAGAGTGGCCAATGTCCGTCCATTCCTTCCCACTTCAAATGGATTGGACGTCTACTAGAGACAGTAATTTACTCATTGCAGTTCAATTGACTATTTATGTTTTTAAAACCAACCTTCCCGGAATCTGCAGAGAGTTCCTCTTGTACATTTCATGGAGAGCAGGTGGAGGCAGCAGTAAGTCCGTCTCTTTGACTGAAGGAGTAGGTGACACAGATGCGGGGCTTTTTAGAAATACGTCGTCCAAGTCGTCACTGAACATGAACGAGGGTGTTTGTTGTTGAATTGAAAGGTTCTGGGGAGATCCCGGGAGAGGACGTGACTCCATAGTCCCTCTGTCCTCTCTGTTTGGTGTGGACGCAAACTGCAACTGAGGCTGAGGGGACGGCGTCAATGCCCTGGTTGTGTCTTCTGATATATTAATGTCACCCAAACTGTGCCTCGTCGGTTTGTCCGTCACAACGGCTCCCGATTGGGTGCCGCCGTCGCTTGTGAGGACGCCCGGGAAGGTGATGGCGTCCAGATTGGCTTGACTTGCCGTTCGCTCGTCGCCACCTCCGTTTTGAGACGTGGAGGCCGGGGAGAGGGGGCAAGGCAAACCAACGGAGGCCGCTAGGGAAGACATGCTGTGGGCTCGTTGGCGCTCGCTGTTCCTATGACGATGTTTGTCTCTCAGTGGAACGGGGTAGTGGGAGAAGACTGTACCTAAGAAGGAGACAAAGGATGAATAAAGTTATTGTTGTCCCTAAATGTGATTGTTTTTAAGGTTGTGATGTATACTTAAAAAAACAGTGTTTTAGCAATATACTGTAAGTCGCAGTTGTCAAAATCAAGGCCAGGGGGCCCCAAAAATGCGCCTTATCCATATTTTTTTCCTCCTCGTTGTGCATTGTTTTGCTTGGGCTGTTATTTTAAGGTGTGGTGGTCATTGCCAAAGCTGGAAACCACAAATTTAATTCTCACCTTGAGAGGGAGGGGTGCGCTGGGGGTTCTCGTGAATGTTCTGTGACGTTTCGGGAGAGCTGACACCCTCTACTGGTCCATTGTCTCCAGCGCTAAGAGACCAGATGCAGTCATTTGTCAATAAAGTACATCTTAAAATGAGTTTAAAACGATCACATAGCTGAGCTACTCTTTTTAAAACAGTTGCAAGACACATGAGGCGTCATCCAATCATTTAATGATTGAAAGCACATTCAAGATACACTTTTGCCATTTGTCCTTCTCCTGATTTAGTGCATTCCCAAAGTATTTGAAGAATAAAAGTTTCTCAGAGTCATTAAACATGTTCTTCTTTTTTAAGGTACAGTTCAACAGGGAGCCACGGTCTCGCTATTGCAGTAGATCAAATAAATGGGAGCAAATCTCCCCCTCTACACTCACGCACACAGGATTCCTAAAGTGACCCCTGCCCCGCACATTTTCAGAGTAAACATATTCAATAGCTTCAGCTTAATAAATCCCCGTGTTTGCTTTTTCAGTGTCAGTGCCAGGGAGATTTCGCTTTTTTACTTCCATTCTTCTGGCTTAAACATATCTCCACTTTCCTGAACTCTTAAACTCTTCTATCTTGCTCCCTTCATAGAAAGGACTTTAATCAGGCTTTTCTGTTCTAATTTTCCTTATATAATGATGAGTGCTTTAAAGTTAAAGCTGTCAGAGTAAGAGCAACACATGCATTTACATGCACTTTATATCATAAATAGATTTATATCACAGGTCATCTACCCTTGCATTTATTAATTAAAAGTGTTCTTGTTCATGACAATGCTTTTGCATTTTTTTTCAGATTTCCTGGGTACTACTATTTGTTTCTTTCTTTTTATTGGTAACAGATGGTGAGAAACTCAAAATTTGGCGAGAATTATAGCCATTCTGTCCACTTTTCAGTTCCAAGGCATTTTAGAAAATCAGATAGCGCACAACAATCTAAATGAACATGAGTTACAGGAAAAGTTAAGCAAGTGAACTGCTAGTTTGATAATGTGTGTTTACCTGTCGTCAGTCTTTGAGCCAAAGACATGGAATGTATTTACTTGATCTGATGCGGAATCCTGAAACACACGAGATATTATGTACAGTTAGCATGTAATGTATTGTTAATAATGACAATGCCATGATTTCTTTATGTTAGCACCCGCATGTTAAAAGTAAATGTCAATTTAATGAGATTTGATCAGTCATATTTTCATGTGTTATAAATACAAGTAAATATCCCACACTAAAAAGTACACAACTTAACGTCAGGTTTGGCTCAAATCTTTTTGTTTCCTTTTTAATTTCATGGAATTTGGGTGATGTGGCTTTAAGTCAAGTGTGCCTTATTGTAAGTAATATATGGTCATGGATATTGTTTTGTCTTAACCTACTTACCTGGACTGAAATGTACAGTGTGTTGTGCAAACTGGAGCGAATACTAATGTTAATGGAAATATTGGCTTGCATTTACTGTGGGGTAAAAAAAAAAATGAATAAAATAAAATCAGTCCACAGTGAAAGTAAAAAAAAAAATCATCTCTGTGCAATGTTTACGTGACACTGGCCCTGCTGATAAGGTAAACAGATAAGAGACATTTGTCTTTACTGCCTTCCATTAAGGATATCAAATGTATACATGTGTGTGTATTTGTGTTTTATCTTTCCTATCAGTCACATCAAACAGAGCCCAGCCAACATTTCCATCTCTCGGGCACCGTGCAGGAAACATTGAGGATTCGGGCTATTTCCTGTGCGACTCTGAACAAAATGGCCCTGAAGCAAAATGTGTGTCTGATACTTTATCATGAAACAAAGTGCTTGAATGTTTAATCATT
The DNA here is from genome assembly GCF_051989625.1 of Stigmatopora argus. NCBI lineage: Eukaryota > Metazoa > Chordata > Actinopteri > Syngnathiformes > Syngnathidae > Stigmatopora > Stigmatopora argus. The sequence continues at coordinate 4,216,577 of NC_135402.1, forward strand.
ACATCAGTGTAAGTGTTGATATTATGACGGAGGAAAATTGTGAAGGGACAAAATGACCGCACTGAGGCGCATATCTGTCTAAGGAGACGTACGTGACTGGTTTGCACGTTGCAAGACTGCACATAGCAAGTACAAATGTAAATAAGCACTATCATTAAAAGAGATACTGGTAGCTTTTGCCGATTCAAATATGTCGACGGACATACAGTATCTGTCACTAATCCTGATGGTTTCTGCATGTGGCCAGATAATAAAAAACAATTTTCCCACCCTGATGCCACTGTTGACATCTTTACAAATAACATGGCAGCTGACATGTCCGTCAGGCTTCGAATCGGTCTGCCGGCGTGCCAATGAAATTCACCCAAATCACGTCAAACAAGCTGCGCCGCAATTTAGACATGCTTTAAAAAGGTCTGGCTTTCACCTACCACATTGTCAATCTGTCAGCCTTATCTTGAATCACACTCTCACTGTGCCAGAACACCCAGCGTTTGCCAAATTCACAAACAAGAGTAGCGACGCTGACACTCGGATGAAAATTCGAAACAGGAACATATCCAGCGCTAAATTTAACGTACCTGATTGAGTATCTCCAGAGTAGGGGATGAGCGGGAGCGAGAGTGGCTGGGAAGCCTTTCCTCCGATCGCTCCAAAAGGTCTTCGACCGAGGCCGATTTTCCAGAGCCCAACACTGATCCAGCCATTGCCAAAGAACCGCTCGCATGCTTGGACCGTACTGGTTTTTGTTGAGGTCTTGCAGTCTTCTGGGAATCTTTTGACCGAGTGGCCCTCTGTTTATTGGAGGCTTCCTCCTGGATATAATTACTATAAGCCGGCTGGTTGCTGGAGGTGTGCTGTTCTGATGGAAAGTCTCCACTGCCAGGCGCAAGGAAGAGAATTAGTACCATATTTTTCAGACTAGTTGCACCAGCCAAACAAACCATTGTAACAATAGTAAAATGGCATTGGTTAAAATAACAGATTTTCAGATAACTATAGCAAACAAAGGGTGTCGGTGGTTAGAAAAAAAATACATATGTAAGTTGCAGGAACAGCCAATTATTTTAAAAAAAGTTACTTATAGTCCGGAAATTATGGTAATCAAAACATGATAGCAACGGTTTAAGAATGACATTTTAAAGTGACTATGAAGTTGGCCCTTGGTGGATTTAACTTGTTTTTGTTACCTTGGTGATGGGTGTGAGGGAGGCCTTGGAGAGGTCTCTCGGCCCATGTAGTAGTGAGAATCAGGGCTTCGCAGGTCCGCTCCAGGAGACGAGAAATGACGTCTATCACCTGAAGAAAGACTGCGATCCAAACAAGAGTCTTGGAGGGAGAGCAGGCTTGAAGTGGAGGAGAGGCTGATGGTGTCTGAATAGGGGAGCGAAATGAAGGAAATCCATTTGGTTAAGCTGCTATATACATAAGGGCCATGATCAACGCACCTGAAGGATAAGTGCTGTCTGAGTGTACATAAGCACTGAGAGGCCTAAGCCCAGTCCTTTCCCTCCCCTCGTCTTTCTTGGCATTCTTTTTCCTCCGCACGTATTGAGCGAGAGCATCTTGCTGGAGCTGACGCAAGTCGGGCTTTGATACGGCATTGTTCCCAAAGCCTAGTTCAAACATCTTCCGGCGGTCAGCCACGCTGGTCTCTAGCGGATGGGGAGATCAGTGTCATTTCACAGGATAGGTTAGCTAAGCGCAGTGGGAAACAGAAATACAGCTGGAAGATTAATTTGTGCGCTATATCACGTAGCATGCAGCTTGAATGTAAACCGATGCGTTTAGAATATATAAAAGATGAACAAGCATATTGTGTCAATTACCTCCTCCTATTTTGAATGGACCAGAGTCGGAAATCCCAATCTCATTCATGTTTTCAGGCTCCGAATAAGAGCGTTTTTTCTGCTCCGAAGTCAGACGTTTGCGTCCACAGATACGTATGAGAGCGGGCGCTCCGACCGGCGGAACGCTGGGCAGGGCCGGGGGACTCGGGCCTCGGGTCTCTGGTCCGACGACGTGTCGCTCCTTGGGTGTGTGAGGGGATGTAACCGGGGGAGTGATCACAATGCTAGATGGCTTGGGCATCGTTTTAGGGCCTTTCTTTTCCGAGGGGTAGTGGTTTCCCGGGAAAGGCAGGGGCTGATGGTTGCCAGGTGAGGAAGGATTAGGAGAAGAAGCTGCGCGTAAGGATCGAACAGGGGGGAAATTGTGCCTCAAGGATGTTGAACGTAGGACCTTAGACTGCATGTCTATCAAGGAGTCCCTGTATAATCTGTTTTAAGGCAAGGAATTCAAAATTAAGACGTCTGACCGATGCAAAATGAAGCAGTGTTTTGTCATAGTGACCTCTGACCTCATGTCCTGCGAAGTGCTCGTCGTGTTTTGGGCATCTTGTTTCCAAGAGGTCTGACTGTCATCTTCTCTAGACCCATCCAGATGGAGGCTGCTCAAGCTCCTCTCCAGGGCTGAACTGGGATCAGGTGTCGTAGTCCTGAATAAGGCAGGGAAATTGGAATGCTCAAAAAAACACACTCATTAAGATCCAATAGAAAATCTTTCGTTCTTACAAACCAACGTGCACGTGCCTTTGTGCATGTCCAAGTCCTTTTCTGACGGATTTCTGAAGGCACGCCAAAGTTGTTTTTGGTACTCTTCGCTTAATTGCTCTTACACTATTTTGGCAGCATTTTTACCAATTAAATAAATTTTGGCCTCATCAGATAACAGTAATCGACATCTTTTGTCTGGTTGTCTTAAGCTAACAGCTAATGAGCTTCCATTCCGTCCATATAAGATCAGTTTCATGAAGCCAAATTTGAGACAGACTGAACACTAACAGGTTGAGCTGCGACCCTTCCTCTGCTGACAAATTTTCCCACATCAAATTTTTCTTGTGGCTAGGGTCATTAAGCTCAGTGCGAAGACCCAAACAAAATACCCGTCTGCCAATGAGGATGATTAAAAACAAAGCCAAAAAATCAAGTGTTTTTGTTGACTCTGAAGCTGAAGGAACACCACGTCCCCACCTTATGGACTTCCAGGGTGTGGCTCCAGTTTTTTACCTAGGTCTACAATGTCTTGTGTGTCTTGTGTCTGTCTTGCTACTGCAACCAAGAAATTTCCCGAGTACGGGATGAAATAAAGTTCCAACCTAACCTAACCAAATGTGGTTTACATGTAAATTCCAACCACGAATGCACCATATGAATGAAATAGCATGATGAACCCACCTGTCTTTCTTGTAGTTAACGCTACCCCCTCGGTAGCTCATGGTTCTATGGGCTTTGTTCCCTCTGGCGCTTCTTTCTAGCATACTTTTCAGATCATCTGTTCCACAGGGGCCACCCTGGCCTTTGTCAGTCGGCTGATTCTTCATTTTTCAAAGACCCAAATAAGTGTTTTTAGATTTGTGAATGTTGTACACGCAATGTAAAACGGAATGGTTTGACTTACCCTATGGAAAGAGTTCTTGTGGTGGCCATGACCGATGCTGTAACTCCGTTGCTTTCCCGCTCTGTCGCAATGCTCAAAGCGATTGACCCTCTCTAGGACAGAGAGACTCCGGATGGGTCCCTGGGTACCCTCAGCCAATGAATTGCTGTCATGACTACTGGCGGAGACAACGCTGCTGGGACTGGTGCAAGACCCTACCTCGACCAGGGCGTTCTCGAGGCGAGTCAGTGGGTGTTCTTTCTCTGGGTTCTGCTCAATCTGCTCCAAGTGATGGTAATGGAGGGAGGATTGGGTAGAGGAGGTGTGCTGACCTTGGGAATGCGAAGGGGGCACTTGTCCCTGCGCAACTCTGGAATACGACATTGCTTCGGAATGAAGGTTGGATTGGTCGCTCGATCTGAAAACAGAAGATGACATTTAGCATTCTTGTGCCTTCTCCTAAAGAAGAACTGCATTAAGAGACAACATCATAGTCCAGATTTCAAATTGTTTGACAAAATTATGGACAGCGTGTCCTCCGGGCTAAAGAGGAAATGGACCACCCAGATTTTTATCAGTTTAAGTTCAAACGCCAACCTCTGTGATCTAATTGGCTTGCCTTCATGACACAGATAGCTTGAAAATATGCAAGGGAACCATTATGGCTCAAAGATAAAGAACATATACTAAAGTGTTTTTGAGCAATAGAATGGATGTTGTCGTTCTAAGCAATGTCTGCATTTGCTTTTCATTCACCTTTTTGTTATACATCACCACCTTTAGGAATGTACTGAAGACCAAAATGTAAGCGTTCTGTATGTAGCTTGAGAGCAGCATGAATATATTTGAATACTCGCTTTCTTCAATATGGAGAAATTATTTTGGTTTTGAAAAAGATTGTGTGGAGTGACGGACACATCTGTTTCCTCTTAAGTCGGACAGTGCGTATGAATTCAGGCTCCAGGACCCGTCAAAAATGAAAAGTAAAAAATGAAAAGTAAAAAATGAAATGCTGGAGGTGGATGGTTTGGAATCTCTTATGATGAGGTCACCAATTTGGACTCCGTTAGAACCTGTTAGCCCCTCAAGTAAAACATGAGTTGTTCTAAAAATAGATGACAAGAATAATGTTTTTCGTGTCTAACTCCAATGAAATTATATCTATTAGATCACATACCTTCTGACTTGGCCACCAGAATGTACGGGTGTGTAAGGGTCTCTCCGCTCTTGGCAGGTCTGGCTCCTTGGTACTGGAGCTGACTGACTTTGGGGACTTGGGAAATTTTGTTCCTGCATTAGTTGGCTTTGAGGACCATGGTTGGAATGCATTTGGAGTTGATTGGGGCTGTGAAAGTGAGGCCCCTGCTGACGATGAGACACATTGGCCCCTGCCTGGCTCTCGGATTTTACTTCAGTAGGAAAGGGTCGGTGTCCAAGATTAGACTCCTGTTGATTCCTGACAAAAGTCAGGGTTGCAAGAGAACATTATGTCCACTCACATACTTTGTTACAGTTTTAAACTTCTGTTAATTGATGTTTAAAGACAGACTTAAACTATTACCTGTCTGACTCTGGTGCTCTGCTCTGTGTCGCGGCAATTGTTGAAATAGTGGCGAAGGGGTGCGATGATGAAATGTTCCTCTGGTGACCTTTTTCAATATGTGGCAGTTTTCCATCCCTCCAATTCACGTCCTCTTCCTGCCCTCTGACATTCTGCAGACCTTGCTGCCAATTGCTGCCCTTGGCCAGAGCAGGATAAACTGCTGTGGTGGGTGACATGAGACTCGAACTGGGTATTTGGGCATAGTGGTGCTCAGGCTGAGGCACGGGGTACACTCCTGTGGGGAGAACGGGGCGCCCTGATTGGGGAGCTTGACTAGCAGAAGATCCAGTAGGTGATCCTGGTGGGGAAAAGCCCTGTCGGGGCTTTGTGGTGGGGCTGCTTTCTGGACTCTTTTCAATGACTGTGTGCAGTTGACCCTCGGTGATGCATGACCCTTTAGCTAAAATGACAAAGATAATACAAATTTGGCATTTCAAAGTATGATGTAGTCAACCTGGATTGTTATATTTAAAAAAAATGATTTGACCCCTGGGGTATGTTTTTACCTGTACTCAAGGCCACCGGGCCAGAGGAGTGATGCCAGGACCCCTTCTGCAAAGACCTGATTGGGACATGATCCATTAGATTACATTTCATGTTCACAAAGATAGCCTTACTGCAAAGAATAATTTTCATGCGTAATGCTTGAAGGTGTTGCTTTAAAAAAAAACGTCACTTTACCTGTGAGTCGCACGGGTTTGCTCTACGCTGGACCAAGAGTTGGGCCTCTCGTGGTTCTTGGTGACTGCGAAGCTGTCACTGCGCCGTGGTGGAGCAGGTGCTCCCTTGAGGTTCTCACAGGAGCTGTGGCTGGTTCCCGGTGGCCATATAGGACCCACACTGTGCCGGTTTGTAGCCAGCACAGCACCGCTACTGCAGCTGCCACGGTAACAGACTCCACCTATTAAACCAGGCAGAAGAGGTTCATTTAAATGACATAGAATGACAAAATAAGAGCTTTCCTGAAAGTGGGATATTACTTGGTGCATCCCTGCTTTGCCCTCCTTTTGCCCCATTTTTTGCATCACGTAGCGATGCGTCCAATCCAGAGCTCAGTTCTTGCTCCTGAGAATGTCCCTGCTGGCCACTGTAAACCGTCTGGATGTAACGTATGTCGCTTTGTTGCATTTCGCCACTTCCTCTTCCTCTCTGGGGCATGGTCTCCAGGGAAGAAGAGCGCTCGGGACCGAACGCCGGAGCAGAGGCAAGGTACTCTGGGATACTGGAGCTGGTGGAGAAGGAGGAGTATGCAGAGTCCCGCTTGCTGTGGAGGTGATCAATGCTGTTGGACGACCTAGAGCGAGACAGTCGTTTTTTCGGAGGATTCAGTGGATGTTCTTTAGAGGGTTTTTTTGTATATCTGACTTCTCTCACTCTGCCCAATAGAATCGTTCTGTAGTAGTAGTGCAAATTTAAACAAGTGAATCTTCAGTTTCAGATTACCTTTGGGCCTGAACCATAAACATGAACATGAACAACAGATATCTGCCTCTGAATATATGCACAACCAAACAATATAGCAGTTCACATACAGAAATTCTCTTCATATGCCAATTTAAAGAAAGATGCAATCGCCTGAAGGGATCAAAATAGGCACTGGTTCAAGATTTTAATGATTAGACACAAACCTGGCGTAGGATAACTGTTGGCAGGAGGAGTAGGCTGGGTGGGGCTCACTGTGAACGTGATGACCCAGCGCGTGGTGGTGCTGATGATGGGCAGGATGAGGAGGATCCAGACTCTCCATGCTGCCCCTTGAGCTGTACTGGTCAGGACTCTTCCTCAGTCCGTCCGACTCAAAGCCACCTGAGAGGTTTGTGGCGGAGGCACTGCTCAACACAGAGAGATGCATCTTTAAGGAAAAGCGCCATAGGCGGTGATAGATATTCAGTCCATTTTCTGGCCAAACAACATAAATGCAATTGTAGAAATTTAAATGAAAGCCGCAGAAAACACAACCAGTAGTTGACCGGGTAATTGTGTACTATGCAAATGGTTTCAAGAGTAAGACCACCAGGCCAACTAAACAGTACATGACTTCTAATATTTAATTAGAAATATGATGTTTGGAATGGAGCAAAAGCAAATGCATGAAAATGAGGTTTTGAGTGCTGTAAGTGTATGTGGTTGTGTGTGTGTGTGTGTGTGTGTGTGTGTGTGTGTGTGTGTGTGTGTGTGTGTGTGTGTGTGTTGTGTGCGTGTGTCTCTGGTTCACCAACTCTTCCAACCGAACACAATGCAATTACTGCTTTTGAAAAGAGGGCAGTCTTTGTCCGTCGTTCCTTTTTCTGTGTCAGTAACTTTCTCTACTTCTCCAACTTCTGTCAGGCCTTATCCACCCTTTCAAAATATTAAAAAAAAATAAAAATAAACAATTCCTATCCGGAATGGCTCAGTTTAAAGCGAACAGCATGACATTAGAGTCAGCAGAGTGCGTGTCTCTGCTGTGGTGGGTGAGATGTTGCCATGGGATCCCCGGAGGTGACGTGGGGAGAGAACATGAAGAATTCCCCCCACTTCGGGTATTAGCGTCAATGCCCCCGCCTAACAAACAGAGTCATGTCCGAGCCTTTCACTTCCATTTACTGCTGCTTAACAAAAACAGTGACGTGACTTTGTCTGATGATATAAATCTCCCAACTAACAACTTTTCCTTACATAACAGACTTGTAATAGACAACGGCACTCATCGGGCCTGAAACACGAGCACGAAATTTCAGCCAGCAATATTTACGTTCCGCTTAACTAGGAGATGAAGAGGAGTTTGGAAAGGGAATCAAAATATTTGTGGACACTGACCTTGCGTGGTAATTGTGGTGCCAGGCACTGCTCATGGTGTCCATCCCTTCCCGGTCTGACTCCCGCTGACCTTCACCCAATTTTGTTGAATGCCACGAGTGAGGACGAGATGACGTCTCACTGCGTCTGCGGGGATTTTTTTGCGCGTGTTGTTATTGCAGCGGGAGAATCTTGGCTGGATTTCACGTTTTTTCATGTAAACTCTTTCGCTGACTTTGACCGTGAGACGGCCAATCAGGTGGCTCTTTTCAACTTTGTGCTATGACTAGAAATGCGTTCCTCACTAGGAGACGTCCCATCCATTTAGTGTAGGAGGGATGGATTGGACGTCTATCCCTGTCAATGGCAGCTAATCATAAATAAAAAAAATAAAAAATGAAATGTGTAGTGTATTTTCACGACTATAAGGCGCACCACATTATAAGGCGCACCCTCAATGAATGACACATTTTATTTTTTTTCGATATATAAGGCACACTGGATTATAAGGTGGCCTGTCTATTTTGGAGAAAATTTAAGACTTTTAAGTGCGCCTTATAGTCGTGAAAATACGGTACTTTCAATGACCGTCGAAGAATAGAAAATACAGAAATGGTTGACATTTTGAGAGTTGGGAAATTTTGTATTATGTTCATTCGGTGGAGTCCTCTTACAGTTAGAAGACAAACATCTGCAGCTGCATGGTGCCATTCTGCAGGGCTCTGTCTAAGTTGAAAAGGCGCAGCTATTTTAAGTAAAGATTATACAAAGAGGAAAAAACACAAATTGCATGTATTTGGGGAAACGGAAAACAAAATATTACCGGCTTATTAAACAGTGATGCTGATATTAGTGACTTAGAAATCATTTGAAGTGAAAATGGCCTCAAGAACTAAACTTTTCCCCCCACAAATCTGGAAAAAAAATTAGATTTTTTTCCCTCATTATATTGAATGCTTTTGAAAGCTTCTGCTCATAAAAAATAATAATAATAAATACTCCAGTGGTCATCTATAATACTTAAATTGTTGTAGGGTTGTTGAGGATAGTAAAAGAGAAGGTAGAAGTATGCAATAACTTGTCATATTTCGAAATGTACTATTCAAAATACAATGAAATGTAGTGTGCAAAAATTAATTTTAAAGATTTTTTTACATAATTGCCCCCACACAGTGTTTCTAACCACTTAATATTGAGATCCACAGGTCTTATCATAGTCATGCTATCATCACTGCTATCAACATGTCAAGGTTTTTGCTGCTTGACTCCATTGGAATTTTGTAAGGACATAGTGTCATGGCTCTGACTTCTCATTTCACATCAGTCTGGATATGCTCGGCTGCTCCGTATTTATTCATGCGGACAAACAGGAAAAGATGCTATCTGCATAAGTACAGGACAGCGACGTGAAATTCTGCATGTCCCAGAAGCTCCTCAACCTACATAATGACAGGACGTGACTGGAATGCTTCAACCATTTATCATCTGTGCTTCCATTACACAAATAGCTGTCAATTAATTGTCTGTACTGTTTAGTCTGAGCATTGCTGGGCTAAAGCCATCTGATTAAGGGTGAGAGATGGACTACACCCTGAACGCATCACAATGCATTTGTGTTTTGGGAGTTGAACCTGCGCCTGCAACAAAGTCAAGGACTGGCGGGAAATTATCATTTTTCAGTGCCAGTAATAATAATTAATAAATAATAATTAATTATTTGGACTTGCAAATCTATTTGAATTAACAACTAGTGACAAATATTCCCTTCAAATTCAAAAGTTAGATCGAAACACTTTCCTATCGAAACAACAAATGATTCCTGGAATTTTGTAGATTTCTTGTTCTGGGGCACCAATAAAAGCTGAGAGTTGAAATAATTTTAATTTGCAGTCAATTAGTTTGTGGTTTGGGCTTTAAAAGGTTCAACCTAAGTCACAGTAATACGGAAAAATACGGTATTTCTGATAAATTGACAGTTTCAATTAAATCAAATCCTACATTGAGAGGTAGAACATGCAACCATTACTCAGCTAGTTAGTATGTTTAAACTCTATTTTACCTGGATGTGAATCTGAGAACTCTAGAAATAAGTCCAGTTGCCAGGTTATTGACGCTGACTTCTGATGGAGATCGACATAGCGCTCCCTCGGAGCGTCCTAACGCCGCTTTCTTTTGCTTCTTTCGCAGCCTCCTGCGATAGAACACTTCCAACAACTCCATGGCTGTAGTCCCAAGTCCACTTTTTTTGTAGTTTATGTTCACGCCTTTCTTACATATATATGCCCCAAAAACTCTTCTTTTCGGAACTATTATGATCCGCGCAGGTTCTCAGCTTTATCCTTTAGCAGTCTTCCATATCCAAATTCCAGTCTCTGGTCGATGAATAATTTCTACGACTAAAACGGACCAATGCTATGCTTTCCAGCAAAAGTACCCACAAACACCTAGTGCCAGTTTGAGCTCCTGTGTGTGGGTCCTTTCCCCTCCAATTCTATCCTACAACTGCTGAGCTGGAGAGACTGGCACTGCTTTGGCCCCTGACCTCGAGCTTGTTGAGCAATTGAAGCAATTACGAGTCATTAGGCTGCTGCATGTTGAAAGCATGAAGTAAACATCCCAAATCTGGCTGGACCAATGATGAGGTGGCAAAAGGAGAGAGAAAAGAAGGGGGAGAGTCAGAGGGAAGGCCAGAAAGAAGACTTTCTAAACTAAAAAACTGATAGGGTGGTGGGCTAAGAGTGTAATAAAAACAGGTCAGTATATTAAAAATAGGGGGAAAAGAGGATTTTTTTAAAGTGTCATTTGTGATACTACTATTACTATTGACCATGACATGGGAATTTAAATGTTTTTGTCACCTTAAAATATGCCTCATAAATGAAAAATATGACGAAATCAGATGGAAGCAGTTTTAAAAAATGTAAGGATTGTGATTCCTATATTTTGCACTGATCCCTCATGTTAGTAGGAAAATTCAATGATGAAAATAACTTGGATTGTAAATATTTGACTTTTTATCCAAGCACAGAAGTCACACAGATACACTGAAATGAAGTAATTGCTGTTTTAAATGTGGAGTCTCCCTGAGTAATTTAGACCAATTACGAAGTGCGTTTTTCAACAAAAGTGGCGTGGGAAACTCTTACTGCTACAGTCCTTAATAACTGCAATCACTCAGATCTAAGCGGAAATCAAAATAGATGTTTGCCAAGCCATGTACAACAAACTATTTTAATAGCTAGCGTGTATGTGGGTGTGGATATATATATATATATATATATATATATATATATATATATATATATATATATATATATATATATAACAGAGTATAAAAATATGATCATGCATTTGATATTTACGGATATACTTTAAATCGACGGGCCGTCGACAGAGGACATTAAAGTGTCAATAGTAAAAATGGAGAATAGCTGGCTAAATAGGAAAACATAACAATCTTCCAGAAAACTGTAGCCTGAAAAAAAAAAACATAACAGGCCTACGGCCAGAGTGAAAAAAAAACCATTCGCAGGCCCACCCAAACTATGAAAAAAAAAAGTGCGACTGATAGTCCAGAAAACTGAATTTTTTCCCTTAAGGTGCTTGTGCATTGGTCATTTACAACCATCAAATTTGCACAGCGCGTGTAAAAGGCATTAAAGTAATGACCTGATTGTTACTCTGGTGCAACGGAAAACAAGTTTTATTGTGAAAAAGGTTTCAAGAAACATGGTTGCACAACTAATAGTTAATGGGACATGATGATGCCAAGGTTCACCTGACAAAAGAGCATGATTTTGTTGCAGTGTATTTTGTTAAAGTAATTATTTGATGATGTCATTTTTTAGGAAGTGCGATGAGTCAATCTAAAGCTCCGTCGAGTGAGGATAAACAAAGCTAGAGCTGCAGAGGTATGTAAAAAAAAAAAAATAGAAAGGAGGGTGGAGTAAATGTTTGGAGGGGTGACAGGAGAAAATACAGATGTTTTTTTCCTGGACTTTCAGAAGTAACGAATCAAAATAAGTAGGATTAAGGAAGAAGTGAGCAGAATTGCCTAGAAACCAAATAGGGGTGGTTGGCAGGAAAGGATGGAGAGATTAAGGAAAGAAGGAGAGGAAATGAAAGAAATGGGGGAACCTGTTATCAATGTCCTTTACAAATGAACACCCAGCCCCTTGGGGATCAGGTCCACTTCCTGTTTCTGGACCAATGAGACAGACGAATCCTCACCATCCCCACCCATTGTTATCTGATGATAGCCCTGAGTCAAGGAGGTTGTGGGAAATACAACCACAACACAGACGTTCTACTCTTGTTTAAATCAGAAGAGTAGAAAATCCACACCGTTATCTATTCCATCTCCACTACCATGTCATGGGGTTCCTCCTTGGCTCGTGAGACACTCCTTTGTCATTGGAATGTCTTTTCTTTTTGCCATTTATATCCAAACGAAGACTGCGCAAAAGCTTGTATATCATTAACGGAGACCTACGGCTACTTTGGGATTCTGTAAAAGCAGCAACCTCCCAATTTATACCTTCTTAAAGTTCAACCAAGTTCCTCCAACATACCTACATAACTTCAAGAATTTAAGTCACACTTTAGCACCATCATGAGGCTGTGGTCCTTACCACATTCTAACACACGTGACGTGATTTGACCTCCTTATCAGGTCAAAGGCAGTTGGAATACTAGTGTTGGTATTTATAGATGGTTTGTATGTACCCCAACTTACACGGGAAAGAGAATAAGGGGCAAGAATGGTGATTGGTTTACGAGAACATTGAATCAGGACTTGCTGTCAAAAGCAGCCAATGCTTTTAAACAAAGTAACGTTCCACCAAATACAAAAGTGTACATTGCCAATATTGTCCAATTCAATGTACAATCTTTTAAAAGTGTAAAAAGTTCAACGTCAAGCTCACAAATTCCCTTTAGTGGGCCACAAAAACAACATATGGTAGACCTGATCTCACCCCCCTGCCTTGCATTTGACACATTCTTGTTGAGGACTACAAATAAATCTTTACACTGAAAATATCGTGATATGATCTAAAACCAAAACCAGTTCTTGTGCCGACATATTCCCAACATGTAACTAATTACTAAGACAAGGAAATGCTGCTGTGAAAGAAACCTGTGACGTGATCACCATGGAAATATTGGCCGTTTGAACCTTGCCTCCAAGAAACACAACCAAAGTTAATAAATCCGCCAACACTTGTGCATATGCAAAGGACAGGAAGCCAAGACATCATATCATACCAAGTAGGGTCATGACCCTACCCAACTGCCACTAGTAAACTTGTCACCTATTTGTTTATGTCATGTATAACCTTGAATGCAAAAAAAAATGAAGATAACGTGGTGTCACTGAGTCAGTATTAGTGAAATACCTGTTCTTGATGCGTAGTTGGACTCCTCCCGTTGAACATGGTGTGCGTTGGCTTGCTTTTTGTTGTTGTTGTTGATGCGGTGGCGGTGGTGGTGGTGTCGATGAAAGAGGAGGGGGTGACGGAGCACAAAAGGATGAAGGATATGAGGGAGGTGAAGAGCCAAATTCTTCAATATATCCCGGATCAAATTCCCTGAGGATGGAAAAAGGAAAATCATCCAAACAACTTAGAATCAGCTTCCCTATGTATAATTATGTTGTCTCAAGTAAGCACTGTTTGTTTTCATCTGGAAAAAAATCAGTAATTTAATTACGCTTACTCAACATTCACTTTGCCACAGACAAAATGAACCCAGTTAATGCGTTATTATGCTTCTGTGGCAGACAATACGTCTTGTTTTGCTCCTTCTTGTTTCTTTTTTTTAATCCACACAGTGGAAATAACCAATGCTCTTCCTCAATGGCAGTGAGGAGAATAAATGGAGAAACAAATAGCTCAATTTGGGATACGTCATATTACTACACTGATTTATAATGATGAATAACTACACTTTGTTCCAAGTATGAATTACGACTCCGCAGTGTAACCAGAATAAAATATGGAGGACTGTTGACCTTTGGAAAAAGAGGTCATTTGGAACCATAGAGAAGAAAATGATAATTAGAAACAATGCAAAAATATTATTAAAAGTCAGTATGATGTCCTGGTATGCTGGTAGGAAAAAAGCCATGAATGAAAGTACATATTTTCTTTCATGGGAAAGTAAATGTGCAATAACTCATGTGTATAAATAACATTTATTAACATAATAAATGTTCATTGCCTTGCAAAAGTCTGTGTACCACTGGTATGCCTGTAGAGTTTCATTTTTTTTATTAAGAAAACTTACTGTATATAACATCATGTGGATAGTGACGGTTCGTAGATAAAAAGGCAATATGTCCACGGTTTACTTTTCATCCATTGTGTGAGATAAGATACGAGCATGTTTACACACCAGTAAACCCGTTTCTTCATAAACCGTCGATTTAAAGACTGATAAGCCTGCATACCTCGTTACCTTTTTGGTATTTTCTTGTGGCAATTTGGGCAACATGACAAAACAATTCAGTGGTGGCTGTACTTCTACAGTGTTCTTATTTTGGTACAATAATTTATATACACAGTTGTTATAGTGTTCGCAAAATGTCATTTCTGCTTAGTTGCGAGGACATATAGAAACATAATTGTTGTGTGAAAATGATAATGAATTTCCTGCAGAGAATTTGTCTCCCTCCACCTAAATTTGAATCAACACATCTTTGAAATGGGAATAAACAATCCAAAAAAAAGTAAGATGCACGAGGAAGAAGCTCGAAGTGAAACCTGTTCAACTGGTGTCGGGAATGTGGAACACCCAGAAGTCTCCTCAACAGGAGCGACCATGTTGTCACATTCCACTGGCCATCACACACAGACACATACACGTGCATTGGAAGGTTGGCTTTGCTAGCTTTGCTGGGCAAGAACATTTAGCAAAGTAGAAAATGTAATAATGCCATGAAATTAGGGGGGACTTCCCAATACGATTTGCGAGACGAGGCTCACGATAACGAATATCTCACAATATGGTGATACGACAATTGATACACGGGTGAGGAAATCCATCCATCACATTCTGTAATACGACTATTGTACAAGCTATTTCTAAATGGAAAAAAAAATACAATGAATGAATGAAAATGATCAGTATTGAAAGACTACACTTTAAATTCTTCTCATTTCAACTGTGGTGTGCATGAAGAGAAAATTGTAAAAAACAAAACAAACAAAAAAACTGACAACGTCCTAATAGTTTCTGAATTAAACCTGATTGAGTTGTGTTGCCTGTGTGGGGATTATCTGGTTATATTGCCTTTTTACACAAACAAATCCTGTTGAATTGAACATAAGCCGAAAGGAGAGCTCAGTTTGGATGTCTGACAACACAGGAATGTCTGATGGTTCCACTTCCAAAAGAAATGAATTCAAAGAACGGCGTTCAAGTAACAACATCTTCTCGGGGGAATGAATGCCACTTCAATTTTGCGAACACATCACCGAGCACAAAGGCCTCGGCTTGCTCAACATCTACTCAAACATCAACGCCATTGTTTATCACAACACAGTAAAAAGAAAGTTGTCTCTGAACCTAATTAGAGGTTTAACAGTCACGGTCGGCCATAAAAGAAGGATAGTTTTGTCCCTTTGCGAACTGCCTGTCTCCAGAATCTTATTAAAGAACACCCATGGCTACACACTCGTGCAGAGTGGTTGTCCCAGAAACGGTTTTGTTGAGGTTGTCCCTGTAATGACTCCTTCCTGTTCGTTTTTTGGGGCACAGAAAGTCAAACATTCATTCAGTTTGATTACGTCAAGCTGGCACAAAGGAGGAGAGTCAGCGAAAATGATTGAATGGGAGAAGACAAAGAAACTGTTCGAGCAGAGAAATACAAAAGACACAGCTTGAACTTAACCCCTTCCAGAAATTAAGAAGAAAAAATTTACTCTTTCAGTTGCCATTGACAATGACAGACATCCATGTGGCTGTCTTCATACTTTACATGTGAATTTCTATCTAATCCATTTGAACTGGGAGGGCTGACAGCAATGAATGAATGAGCCCTCCCAGTTTAAATGGATTAGATGTTGATTACCATGAAAGTTGACCAATGAGTTCGAAGAAGGAAAAAAAATGATTTCTTTATAATGACATTGGATGGTATCAGTAGCATTTGCCCAACAAAACGCAATAATAAAGATGTACCAGATCATCAGCAAGTTATCAAAGTGTAGTTAAAAAAATACTGATGGGAATAAACTATCAAGTACAGACAAAGTTACTAAGAAACATCTCGAACCTAATTAAATTAATCAAAATCGAGTTTACGGTTATCAATGTAAATTTCCATACTTTGAAAAGTCGCTAATTAAATAAGAATTTAAAAAAATAACTACCCCACAAAATTAAAAAATATATTTCAGTTAGCAAACTCTATAATGTCAAGTGTGGATGGAAATATTATGTAACAACTTACACACACTTTTTTACAAATCAATTAAATACCTTTGAATTTAACATTAATGAAGATTGTGAGCAAAGACTGAAAATAAAATGCAGTTGATACTCATGTCACATGAAAATGAAAATTGCCTTGGGGTTCGTGTTTGTATACATACACACACACACACACACAGACACGCACGCACAGACACGCACGCACAGACACGCACACACAGACACGCACACACACAGACACATTTAATATCTTTTTACATATACATACATATATATATATATATATATATATATATATATATATATATATATATATATATATATATATATATATCATAAATGCAACAGAATAATATACTGTAGTAGAGAAGCAATTAAAAAAAAATCATTAAAAAAAATTGAGAATTATGAAAAATAACTACAATTAATAAAACCAAAGAATTATTTCCCTTAAATAATCAGTCAACATGAGACCATATGGACACTAAATTCTGAAATTGAAATATCTAAGTACTTAATTTGGTGAAATGTACCCATGTTTGGTTTTAAGCTATAATTAGAACAGCAAAATTAGGCTGATGAACTTGGCCAAACCTGCTAAACCTCCTAACATTCCAGTGACTTCATTTTAATTATCATCTGAACAAGCAACATCACAACAATTTTACACAATTGTCCACCTTTAAATACCAATTTTAAAAGTTGCAATTATTCATCAAACTGTTACTTGCGGTAGTGACAAAGCTCTCTGCCTCAACTAAGAATCCTGTCCAATAATTAGATGTGTGCCCAAAATATGGCCATACTAGTAATTTAGTTATAAATTAGATGAACAAATAGTGATATCATTACGGCAAACAACAAGCGGGTTCAATGTATGGAGTTTCTTCTTTTTTTTTTGCCTGAATGGAAGACTAAAGTCAATTGCAATATAACACCATTGCAGTGGATACTGCTTCTAAGGGAGTATTAAATGACAAAACATCTGCAGAATGTGAGCAATACAGGGAACACGCATGCTCAAAACACACACAGACTTATGAAACACTGATACTTCCACACAAATTGAAAACTCAAAACAAACCTGCTCAAGAGAGCAGGGAAAGTCTTATCTCAAAGCCTTAAGCGTCAGGTAAAGATTAAAAGAAGGTCCTTGCTACACATTAGCCTCATTTGCTCACCTCGGTATGAAGAAATACACTTTATTTTCACATATAAATCTCACAAGTGGTTTAAACCTCCCCCCAAAAAACATAAATAAGTTATAGGGAGTTTCATCAAACATGCATAATCTATGGATCTTATGAAACTGCCACGATTTAGCAAGACAAAGTCAATTTTACTTTCACTTAAGTTGCCACTGCTCAGGTCAAATCTGTATGTCTAATACGCTGAAGTGCAAATTGTACAAAAAAACTTACAATTCTGATGCAGAGGTCCTGGAAAATATGATGTTTTGTATTGTAGATCTAATGGTATTCTTCTTTTGAAATGTTAGTGTGCTCCTGTACCACTTTGCCGTTTAACTTTGCTCCTTTGGCTCTATTTTTTTTCTGTTTTTCTTTAACCAACCAGGTTTCGCTGGAATGAACCTATCAGAAAGGGAGCGTGGCAGGAATGGAAACTAGGCAGGTAGTTGGACAGACAGGTATGGTGAGTGACGCAGCTTTTGACAGGTGTGCTCCGAGTGATACACCTTTTGTCTCTAGAAATAGAGGATGAAGGATGCACTCAAACACCCTTGGCGGATTTAAACACACCTTTTAAAGCCACACAACATTAGCAGCATACATGCACAGAAGATCACATGTTCACTAACATTGGGTCTTCAACTACTACTGATAAAGCTAAACGTCTTATTTTAACTGCTACTTTTGCAAAACACTTGCTTTGATTAGTGAGAAACATGAGTCAGTTCACCATTAGAGTGTCTTTTCCCCCAAAGTGGCAAAATATGGATATTTAAACACAAGATATATTTCCAGTTTTTATTTATTTAATGTTTTAAGTTTCCATATAGTCGCAAAAATCCCCAATTTTAAAAGACTTCATACCATTTTATGTCTGATGAATACAGCCCATCTTCAAATGGGACATTACCACTACTGTTGAATTTCATTACCATGACAACGACAGGGAGGAGCTTGGAATTGCAGCACTTAAAAGCCCCAAATTTAAAAGAAAAAGTGACTGGAGGACGCAGCACGGGCTAGCTATAACAAGACAGCATAGATAGAATTTTCACTTGTGCACTTAGACAAAAGCCATTATTTACACTTGGCAATTTGTGGGACGATTCAATAAACACCATGGCAAACACAAATACTTCCCTACCCTTACAATATTGTCGAAGTCACTGAGCAAGTCAAAAAATGCACGCTAACGTTCATCTATGCATTAATTAAAACTCCTTCGCTTAACTGCCAGCCTCCAGAACAAAAATAAACAATACTTCAAGCTACAACAGGCTAATCTAACATTAACGACAGATCTTGAGGACAAGACATCATTAGAATGCACAATCTAGGAACGAAAAACATGGGCCCAACCGGCATTCGTGGTCATCTCTCAGCACCCCCACACCCAAATAAAATGTGCCAGGCACCATAAACCGACACGCACAATCTATCGAAACGCCCACGGTACATTATCGGCTTAAATTTTTACAAGGATGTTATTTAATTGCAATTTTTCTCAATATCAAGACAAGTACCATCATTTTCCTATTCCTAGATAATAAAGAGTAGAAAGTTTTCCATACTTTGAGCTTCCTGACATCCTCACGAATTCCGCCCCAGATATCTTGTTGATATGATCATGTCAGTGTGCAAGATAGTCCAAAGGTGAAGGCAGCTCACAGAGGAAGTTCTAAAGTTCAACCTACTTTACAGTCTCCCATGCATATTCATATTATATTCGAGTTATAAGCGCAAACCTGAATAACTGCATAAATGATATTAAGCAAAATATGTTGTTGTTTTTTCCATTTACAAAAGATTCTTTCTGGCTACAGGATTTCCACTGGAAGTTCAACACACACACACCATTTTAGATATAATATTTAGATATTTTTTTTAATAAATAGATTAAAAGAACTGGATTAAAAGCCCTGAATATTCAGTTTTTTATAGATCTAAAACAATGTTTATTTTAGCTTTTTTTAAATATATTTTTAGATTTTCCAAAATGATTTTTGAACTAAAAACAGAAAAAAATAGATTAAATAATGACAATTATTGATTTAAAAGGGGGAAAATCAGGAAATTTAATATACATCTATACTCATCATTTTAATTTGATCCTAAAACAGAAAGTCGGCACTCATGATTTACTTTCCCGGGCCACACAAAATGATGCGGCGGGCCAGATTTGGCCCCCGGGCCACCACTTTGACACATGTTCTAGAGGAACCGTATTCATGAATTCTTGCCACACCTTAAAAAAAAATCCATGTGTGCTACAGCATCTAATAGACTTCGTTAAGTATGTGCTAAGTCTTGTGTTGTCAGTCTTCTCATGGGACTTCCACAAAATAAAAGCTGCAGTAGCAACAGAAGCCTTGCAAGCAGCCACGCCCCAAGCCCAAAAACATACCAGTCATTCTAAAAGATTAGACTTTTTCTGCCAGGGACATTACAAATTCAAGATATTGGTGGTCTCCACCTAAATAGTTGCCATTCTTCTGAACATAAGAATTTTCCCCTTACCTGCGGACGGTGATGTGTAGAGTTTTATGGGATCCTTTGACAAGAGCGATGGCTTCCTGACGGTAACCTGTCAAGTCGATGTTGTTTATGATGATAATCTCATCCCTCACTTGCAGTGGACACTCCAAACGGTCAGCCTTACCGCCCTCTTCCACCTGCAAAGCCAAATACTTGGTCACCCATCGGGAAATAAACCAAAATGATTGTTTAATAGACTGGTTTCCATACAACATTATAGTAATACGTGGAATGTTTGGCCAGTGCATTTTAATAGAGAATAGTCACAACACTGATATTATTATATTTCATAGCCTCTGTAGAATCTTAAACATGTTTGAAGAATGAAGGGCTTCACTTGTTTAAACGACTCAGTCAGCTCGAACCGGTTAAAATAAAAATGCTAAGCAGATAGGAAGATCACTTTTGTGACGATTCATCACACACACCACGGCGTATCAGCAAAGCTTGAGCGCTTTATCAGCCATAGTGATGACAGCTCTTAGCTGTCGGTATCTGAGTGAGCCAGTGGACATCGCCATGTTTCTATCAAGTGTGCGATGTGTCAAGGTCACATTGCTATGTTTCTGCTGGCGTTGTTGGGCAGAAAGTGTGCTCAAACTTTGCCTTGCTCTTCAAAATGGACATCTTCTGCCGTCATTGGCAGTGAAACATAATCATTCAATAGCAGTGATGTCATGTCTTTAACTGTCATTGCAATGAAATCTGGTAAATACAATGAAATTGACTATCACAAGTGTGGTAATTGATTTTTTTTTTTCCAATATTGAATGACCTCATCTACTGATTAAACTAAACTCATGTTATGCTAGTTAGTTCCGTGCAGCTCAGGGGACCTCCAGATTAAACTCTTTAAGACTATTTAGCCTGACCTGAAATACACGGAATAAGTGAACCTAGCGAAAGAAACTAAGACATGAGCAGATGGTAAATAATCAGAAGATAAAATGTTAAATAAAAGCAGATAGGAAGAGAACGCTGGAGTAAAAACAAGAGGTCTATGATGGTTTCACAATCTTTAACTATCACAAAACAAAATGAAAAAATAACAAAAAACCCTAACACATATTTCACATTCTTATCCTGTTTCAAACTATTTTGGCTCCCATCCCTGGAAAACACCCTCACACACATAATAGCAAGCTCGCCTGCTGCTTTGTACTTTTGTAAAACTAGGCCGTGTAAACATTAGCAAGAATGACTGGATAATATGACCTTTTTCTTCAGTGGAATTTTTAAAATGAGTAAAAAAAATAGCAGAAGAGAACCTTAAACTTTACACTGATACTACCTGTAAATTAGGAATTTGCCATGTTGAGATTAGATACACATATGTACACATTTACATACATACATGTACACGTACACATTTACACGTACACATTTACATACATACATGTACACACCTACACATTTACATACATACATGTACACACGTACACATTTACATATATACATGTACACATGTACACACATGTACACATGTACATATATATATACACATTTACATATATACACACATTTATACATACATACACACATTTATACATACATATAAACACACACACACACACACTTATACATGTATATACATACACACATTTATACATACATATAAACACACACACACACACTTATACATGTATATACATATACACACACACACTTATTCATACATATACATACACACATTTATACATATACAAACATATATACACACACACATACATATACACATACAAACATATACATACATATATACTATATATATATACTATATATATATATATATATATATATATATATATATATATATATATATATATATATATATATATATAAACTAAGAAAAACACTTTTTGCTGTAGTGTACTGGGATCATTTCTACTTAATGTGATTTTTGAACACATCCCAATGTTTATTTCATTATAAGGGATGTTTTAGAGGATAAAAAGTTGTGTTTATGGAATTGTATGATGCGTGAAATAACTCACAGCTTTCAATCTAAACATTGTATGCCTACTGCAAGAAAAGAAAAAAAAAGTTGCAAATGAACATTTTCAACATAGTTTGACGTCATTGCCACGATTGTACCTTGGAGATGATAAGCGGCTCTCCGTGCTCCAGGCCACCCTGAAGCGTAAATCCCCACGGAGCTCCACCCTGCAGCCGGGCCTCCACCAGCGCCCAGCCGGCCCCTCTTCCTCCGCCCGCCGCCTGCTGCTGCTGCTGCTGCTGCTGCTGCTGGAGCCCCACCCGGCCATCGTCCATGTCCGCATAGGAAGCGCTCATAGCGGGCTCCCCTGGTCCTCACTCCGGTTGCAGCCGGGCGGACCGAGGGGGTGGGGGGACCAGGCTGACGACAGGGGTCTGTCGCTCACGAGCACATGACCGCGATCCACTTGGAACTACTTCCCGTGGAGGAAAGGCAGAGCAGGAGGTATCCGAGCACCGAGCCGCAAAGTGCACAGTGCATTCCTGAAGCGCAAAGAGAAGCCAAAAAGTCCGTTTAAACAACACCGGGACGCGCACTGGCAACCTCGTCTGCAAAAAAACTTTTCATTAAAGCTCACCGAATAGAGGAAGAGATCAAACTTGAAGATAGACGGAGGTCAGATCCGATTTGTCCAAACAGAAACCCAAGCCTCTCTCTCTGGTTCTCTGTCTCTCTTCCGAAACTTTTAGCATCACAATAGAATTTGGTGCGACTCACTGAGCAAAGAGAAAAGGGTGGGGGGCTAGAAAAGAGAGAGAGAAGCACAAGGGAGTGAATGGACAACGAATAAATGACGTAAGGAGGAAAGAAAAGATGATCTAATTTCATCTTGATATTTTTCTGTTTGTGATCTGGCTATGGTACAACTTGTGGCCCAGTATATAAAGAGGAAACGATCCAGTCTACCCGGCAACTTCTGAAATATTGTCCTAAAATTTCCACTTGCAGGGCCGGTTTTTGCTATGGGCAATGTGGGTGACTGCCCAGGGTGCAATCTATTAGGGGGCTCTTGGGGAGAGCTATATTTTTCAATTAAATGACTATTTTCCCCCTCATTTCAACATCAAGCTAGTGGCCTAGACCGGCTGCTCAGCGGAGTTTGCACAGAAGGGGTAATGCCTCCCCCTAGCGTCAGCAACATGTCACTACATCTTGTCTAAAATAAAGCACTTTTTCCCCTTACACTGTAACATAAGAAATGTCTTATTCTGCATCAAAGGATAGGCACTGATTTTAGATTGTTAATTATTTTAAATATTTTATTATTTGAATTTAGTGTGTTCTATTTTTATGGTTCAGGGTTTGTGCATTTTACATTGGTGCTTATATGAGGGCACATGTGTACTGTTCTCTTAAGTCAAAATTAGTTTTTTTTTTGTGCCCAATGTATGAAAGAAGACCTGTTTGTATTTGGTAAACATGAATAATATGTTTTGTTTTTTATGTTAATGGTTGTGTGCGTTAGGTTACAAAATATTCTCCAAGATACATGAGAAAAAAGATCAACAATACACTAGAGCTCCAATGATCGCTAAAATAATAAGCCCATTATATCTGAATAAATTATACACGATGGACAGACACCCAGAGCCGCTTGCTGACAAAAAAAGTAAAATATTATATATAAACAACGCATAACACTGTATTTTGATATATACTATATTCTAATCCCACTTAATCGGGTGTATATATATTAAACAGGTATATATTCCCGTTTAAACTTTACCAAATACTGCATAGCACTTCCAAATATTAGTTTTATAGTAGACAGTCAGACTTGGTTCATGGAACTGTTTTACGATGAACTGATTTTACTTTCCCTCTTCAAAGCGGAAGCAAATTAGATCTTATTTGAAAATAATGATGTATTACCTTGAACGTGCTTCCATGCACAAGCGATGATAATCTTGCCCTGCAAGACTTTAGGAAGAAATCATACAGTAAGTCGCACTTTAGGCAAATTTGATTGACGCTGAAAGTTAAATCTGCTCTGACATGTTGTGGATTGTCTCAATTATCTTCATCTTCATTCTCTTGACTTTGTCCGGAGGAGTTTCATTAAGACACTCTTCCACATACTTGAGGAAACCGTCATGCGGCGAAATAATCTGACTTTGATAAAACGTCTTCATTAAGTCCAGCACCTCCATGGTGGTGGATGGCGGCTGTTGGTTGACCCGTTTTTGACCCAACATGCTGCCGTCAAGGTGAGAAGATGTGGAGGAAGCGGATGAGGGGGTGGACTGATGGGATGGAGGAGGTGAAGGTGGAGATTCAAGAGTTTTCATTTTGTTACAAGTGTGACTGCTGGTTGCAATGGAGTCTTTGGGAAATTGTTGGGAGGAGAAGACGACTGCGGTTTGGTGATCTAGAGAATGGAGGTTGGCGTTCGCCGACGGTGCAAAGCGGACATCGTCGGGGTGCTCCTCCTCGTCGCAAGATTCGCAGAGGAACATCAGCTCTTGGTAGTGTTTCCATTTGGGGACATGAAAGTTTTCTGAACCACAGGTTTTGTTAGCGTTCACTGACTTGTGTTCCCGTTGAAAAATGGTTCGGAGGTTCCTAAACTTGATCTTGATGTCTTCCACTGTGCAAAGAACATAAAACACGTTAGCTAAATCCAAAATGTCAGATATGTAACATCGACACAAGTGTCATATTAAAATCTGAAACAGGTCTGGGCCATATTTTTCAAACTATAAGGCGCATTAGTGCGTCGACATACGGCATTTAACAGTACTAAAAATGATACATGCTTCATATTTCATGTTACCTGTAAAGGGGGGCTGCTCATTGTCTGACAGTAAGATGCTCAATGTCTCCAAAAGACTCTGTCTCATAAACTTGTTCTTGTAACTCTCCGACTTGTAGTTCCACAAACTCTCGTGTTCTGGGTGTGAAAGAAACAAACATTTTGGAAACACAAATATAAACGCAAATATCACACATTCTAGGATGATATACATACTGGAGTAAAACCTTATGAGTTGGTGTATTTTGGCCTCGTTCCACTGGCAGCGGGTGTCAGAAATGGGCCTACATTCGAGAAGAACTGGACTGCTCGGAGAAACTTTTATGGGGGGAGGGTTTGTACAGGATTTGCTATTCATTGGTGAAGTGGTTTGGGAATTGGGGCATGTGGAAGCAGTTTTGGAATTTTCCTGTTTAAGATAATCCGGAGTGACAGAGCACATTTGAAAGCTTGCAACGGTATTGGCTTCTGTCTTTCTGACGGTGGAAGAAGTGGCGAAAATGTTAGTTTGGGTGGCGCAAGAGGAGCTGGTTGGGGTGGATAACTTTGATTGGATCCCAGGTTCCTGCGCTTGTTCTTCTTGCGGTATCTGAATTTTCAGATTCTCTGGGTTCTCTTCATCTTTGCACCACTCGCAGAGGAAGAACAGTTGCTGGTAGTGTTTCCATTTGGAGTGGTAGACTTTATTAGAAGTCCTGCTGACTTCAACCATTTTGCATTCACGGTTAAAAACTGTCCGGAGATTCTTGAACTTGCATTTGAGGTCTTCAACTGCAAGACAGCAACAAAGCAATGAATATAAAATGAAATGACTTAAATAGTGATTTTGAGGGGGTGAGGAATATTGATCGATAAGTGCAAAGTTTTGCAGTTCGATCAGAGTGAAACTCAATTTTATTGTGGGCATAGAACTTATCTTTTGCAGCATGTAACTTACTAGAGAATGATGCAGATTGGTCGGACAACCGTCTCCTAAGAATCTTTAGAAGTTTCAATCGGAGCAGACGATTGTTGTGGTTTTTAGACTTCTTGTTCCACAGACAGCTGTGTTCTACAAAAAAATAAAAATATGCATTGACTCATTGTTGTCAGTTCATTTAAAGTTAAGTTAAAATCGGGATACGCAAACATTTTCTTTTCTATGTGAACACACAACATATTGCCTATGCATAAACTAGTAAAAACTAAGTAAAACCATACATCTTCATTATTCCTTAGATCAAGGGTGTCAGACTCGGGTTGGTTCGCGGGCCGCGTTTACGTCAACTCAATCTCATGTGGGCCGGACCATTTTTGATATAATATTTAGATTTTTTTAAATAAATAAATGGATTAAAAGAACTGAATTAAAAGCCCTGAATATTCAGTTTTTTATAGATCTAAAACAATGTTTATTTTAGCTTTTTATATATATTTTTAGATTTTACAAAATGATTTTTGAACTAAAAACACAGTTAAAAATTGATTAAAACATTACAATTATTGATTTAAAAGGGGGGAAATCGGGAAATTTAATATACATCTATACTAATTTGATCCTAAAACAGAAAGTCTGCACTCATGATTTACTTTCCCGGGCCACACAAAATGATTCGGCTTGACACTTTCATTTTGTCTACTAATTATCCTGGCTAACGTATCATTTTTTTTTCTTTTAAACGTGCTTAGGCTGTATGAAGATGTGAAATGATTCACCCCACCTGAGTAGAAATCAATAAGTGCACGTTCCTTCTCTTCTGTCCAAAATGATTTGGCCACTACGTTGGAGAGGATGCAGGATGACGATGAAGCGCTTGTGTTGGAGGATTCCGGGGGAAGAATGGAAATGATGAGTCCAGGGGCGCTTGCAAGATGCTGGGTCTGCTCTTGTGAAACAATTAATGAGGTCTGCATGGCGGCGTCAGTGCAGTCATCCAGGCCTGCAGCCTGCAGGAACATCAGCTGATGGTAGTGCTTCCACTGCGGTATAAACGTATCAGAACCGTCGACCTCGCTCGCCTTCACGGCTTTGTGCTGCCGTTGAAAGGTGGTACGAAGGTTCTTGAACTTGTTCTTGATGTCTTCCACTGGAAAGGGAAAATAGATCGGTATAAAAATAGGGGCTGGATCAGTAGTTTTGCTTTAAAAAATCAAATGAAAATTTAAAAAAACCTGTGAAAGGAGCAGGTGGCGGTTGAGCAGACAGAAGAATTCTTAACTTATCCAGCATGTTCCATCGTAGCTGTCGATTTTTGTAGCTTTCCGATTTATGGTTCCACAGGCAGTTGTTTTCTAAGAAATAATACACATCAATCTCAAGTTGTCACAATCATCAGTTTTTTAAGTAAATATACATCCAACTTGCGAAAGGCAGGTGCTGACATATTGGTGTAATTTTACTTTCCACCTATGGTGTGACGAATAAAACATTAGTGATTAGTTTAGTGAATAAATGTCAGTATTAAAGAGGGATAACACAGAACGGAATATATTGAGCGATCCATGAAAATATTAGTAGGAAGTGTGTAAAATATTTTGGCTCCACGAATGTTGCATATTCAGAATCGATCAAATGATGAATTCCACTTTCTAAAATGAGATCTATGCCCGACTGTCGATCATTTAAACTCGACCGATGAATTTTAACGTTCTGAAATTGTTTTTTAGTCTGCCAAATTAATCCAAACCACGCCGAGTTGCTGATCGCCATTGCTGTAATGCGTTAGTTGCTCTTTCGACAAACAACAATCGGTCAAAACAAGCAACGGTTGCCAGATGCACAACGCAAAGTCAACATTGGAATGCACTCAAACTTCAAGAAAATTAAACTTTAAGATGTCTTACTGATTTTATCCTGGCCTTAATACTTACTGGAAAAGAATGAAATAAGCGTCCTTTCTTTCTCCTCTGTCCAGTATCTCTCCAAGGTGACGCTGATTGGAGAGACCTCCATTGTCGTTGTTGCTGCACGTTTCCCTTCCTGCTTGGCTCCATGATCACGTGATCTCCGGGCAAGATTCTGATTGGACGTCATGACACGAGCAAGTTCGCTACCTATATTGCACGTTGCCCAGTAGATGTCACTGTGTCGCAAGACGACACACTAGTATTTTGATTTTTTCTTTTCAGAAATGATTTAAATTGTTGTTGTTTTTTTACTTCTACTGATCAACAAATGTCTGAAAACACTTACAACATACATTTTATTTACAGTGAATTCCATGTACAGTAAATTTAATGGTAAACATTTAAATCCATGTACATTATTTACAGTCTTGAGGACGGCAATGCTAAAGAACCTCTTAAAGTGGGTAACAATCAAAATACATTGTGCACGTGCATTTTATTATCTGTGATATGGAATGGATTTTGAGAAAAATATGATTGACAGTTGCCTTTATTTTTTTTAGATGCACACTTTGTCCATGATATGATATCAGTGTGGCAGGTATATGGGCAAAAGTTTATGAACATTCTAATGTCAAATTAGGAACCCTTTACTGGTACTGAAAGACTGTAATCAATCCTTCAAGATTGTGCTTGAAATTTTGACAAAACATAAAACTTGTACAAGGTCATAAAGCAAACACTTATCTAAAGTTAAAAAATGTAGACATTCCTTTCTCAGTCTTCTCTCTAAAGCTTTCAGTAAGTACAAACATTTCCCCTACATTGCATTGTAACAATTTTAAGATTGTGAGTCACTGATTTACATCTTAAATTGCCAGAGAAAAAAATCTTTGGCCAAGTGACAAAGCAATGCTTTCTGTGCAAAGCAGATTCTTTTTCTTCATATGTACATGTTGGTAATAAAACACTGGTGAGAGAAAAATTGGATAAACATTCACAATGACACCAACATTGGCGTTTTTTTTAGGAACACATTGGAGAGACGTGGTGGTAATATATCATATTAGTAGGCATATTATGTTCTGGGATTGGCTGATTGCACTTCTTCGCCTATCACTCAAAGTCAGCTGAGATAGGCTTCGGCACCCCCGTGCTCCTAATGCGGATCAGCAGTGTAAAAACTGTCTAGATGGCGTAAAATGTTGTAAAATATGTCATCTATGGTTGAATTAGCACCAAAACATGCTTCAAATTCAAGTACTCAGACAAACAGGTTGAGTGTAATCTGAGGTAGTGTAAAAAAAATACTAAAAAACATGAAAAATGACTGCTTCACCAGCTGATCCCATTATCCAATCCAGATCAGTAGAAGATGAACGTATGAATGGATTTATGGTTTGAAAAATACTAAATGATTGTGACATGTCAGACTCTGTGGGGCTGAATCATCTCCTAGTGTATTAAAGCTGCTTATATTATATTCTCCCCCAACCAGTAGAAATGTACAAATATTAATTCAGATTCTTTAGCAGCTGTAAATATATTGTAGGGACGTTTTTTTATGATACAACATGGACTACAAAATTTCACATCAGTTCAAATCAGCTTTAATTCAGCTGAATATAGTAAGGTCCCTAAAATATTCTTCCACTTTTAGCCCAAAGATTCTCAACAACCCCCCCCTACAGACTTTGTCTTTCAGTTTTTAAGAAACTTTGCCATCATAATCAAAATAAAAGCTGGTGTCCTTCCTAATTATAATGGCATCCAACTCTTAAACATGTAGAAAACTTTTTTGCCAAGCACTCTGTTGAACCATCTGATGGCTCTTTTGTTCAGTCCATCAATGGAATTTCAGCACCTTGCTGCCAAACACTAACTTTTACTCACCTCACGCAGCAATGGAACTGTGCACGCCATTTCCAATCTCAGTCCCTCACGCTTTGGTCCGTCAAACAATGCTGTCCTGCAACAGAGGCTCAATGTCTTCGTCACTGGCAGTGGGAGGAGTTTCTTCGTCGCTGCCCGGCAGAGGTGTGTTGATGTGGATGCCGGCCAGCGAGGACAGTGACTCCTTGCTAACGGGGCGTGGCTTATCACAAAGAGGCAGCGGAGAAGACGGCGAGGCCGAGGAGACTTTCTCTGGGATGAAGAGAGCCACGATGAAGGCGACGACCACCGTGCACGCCCCCAAAAGGAAAGGTGGGCCAGGGATGAGCGTTTGCTGAAATAGAAAATGATCATTAATATGTATTTTTCCTGATACTGTAAATTCTGACTTCCTAAATTGATAGTAGGGCACTTTGGTGTCAATAAATACAGTTTTTCCAAACCTAAGATCCAAATAAGGTCACAAAAACGGGCCTCATTGTTTAAATTTCCAAGCTGACTGTCGAAATTCTTTGTGTACTTACCTCAGTGGGACTGTGAAGAGGCAGGGGGTCAAAGTCTCCTTGAATGGGATCCATGGTGTTCAGTTCCACATTGAAGAGGAAGAAGACGAATCCATAAAGAGCTGGACCCAAACCGTTACATAGACCCCTGATCCCCGTTATCATTCCCTGGGCCACGCCTGTGGAGAAAGAATGGCATAAGTCATCTCAATTAAGCAAGGAGGTTATCGAATTCCAGTTTGGATGCAGCGACCATTTGATGAGAGGAAGGGCAAACTCTTTTCACCTTGTTTGTCAGGGTCAGCAGACTGTGACACCAGAGCTGAGACAGCCGGGAAGGTTATAGAGGACATGGCTGCCACGGCACCAGCTGCCCACATCATCCTGTTAACGTAAACACATGCATAATGTTGAATAAAATTTGCATTTTTAAATCATTCGCCGGTATTGACGATGGCATTAAAAGGTGGAATTCATTTCAACAGGGAAGGCTTGCAGTCACTATTTACTCACCAAGGCTCTGATCCTAATCCATACCAGGCCAGCTGAAGAATCTGGAAGCCCAGACCCAATAGAACTGTGTTTTTATTACCAAGAGTCCTCATGAGGAGTGTCAGTACGAGAGTCTAAAAGGGGGAAAAATTTCAAGTGTTTATGAGGTTCAATACTAGACCTGAAAAAAAAACTACCCCACTTATTTATGTTGCTGACTACTTATTTATTTAATACTTCTTTATTGATAATGTATTTATTTATTATTGTTATTATTTATTGATTATTTATTTGTCTCTTTGTTGTTGTTATTGTGCACTTGGTGGCGATGCTTTAAATCTCACTATACTTGTATAATGACAATAAAAGCATTCAATTCAATTCAATTAATATTTTGCTTTCTGATTTCAAGATGGAGTGATGCTAGTATATATTTTTTGAGTATTTATATTACCTGTGCAACAATGGACAGAATTCCCACAACTCCAATAAAGACAGCTATTGTTGCTGAGGAGAAATTGACGACCTGCAATGAATGTGGCAAAAAAGGAGCATTATTTTAAAAGCGGGTAAA
Source organism: Stigmatopora argus (assembly GCF_051989625.1). Taxonomy (NCBI): domain Eukaryota; kingdom Metazoa; phylum Chordata; class Actinopteri; order Syngnathiformes; family Syngnathidae; genus Stigmatopora; species Stigmatopora argus. Next base: position 4,247,590 of record NC_135402.1, read on the forward strand.
ATCTAACAATGGAAAATGTAGTGCAGATAAATATATTAAATTGGGTTATTCTAGAGAAGTGATGAAAATTACCTGTCGCAAGTAGAGAAAGAAACTGGAGTACTGTCCAGCCTCTGGTAAGTATGACAAGAAGACTGTGATACATATGAGTAAGACTGTGGGGTCTTGGCCCACCTTCCTCAGAGACTGAAAGGTAAAGCGAAATAATTTTAGAAACGGAAAAGGACAGGAAAGGAAAGTTTGCCGCAGGGGAGACTTTTCAGTCTAAATGGTAAACCTTTCAGTACTTACGGCGAAGGGGTCAGCTTGTTCCCAGGAAATAGGGGCTCCCCAGGTATTAAGCCTCATCTTCTCTGGCAGAGACTCGGGCACAGCAAGTAGGATGAAGCAGATATCCACGAGAGCAATCAGGGTAGCCACCAGTACCACTAGGTTGTCTCCATACCATGCTGACAAATAGGCCCCAATTGCAGGACTAGTCACCAGGCTGGCCGCGAATGTCGCAGACACCTGATTGGATTGATGACAGGTAAGTTTAACCTCAGGATTTTAGTGTCATAAAAGAGACTTTTCCTAATCAATCATTTTTGTCCCATGAGTGAACCAGACAGAGACTTTATTGCTTCACATTGTTAAACTCCCCCATTAGTAATGCACACTACGGATGAGAAGCAAATGACCTTTTGCAGCCGTAGTGAGGGATTAAAAGGTTGTCATGCATTGACTGAATGAAAGCACTAAAAAGGGAAAAAAAGAATTAAAATACATTACTTACCAGACCATAGGCTGTACTCCTCTCTCTTTCATCTGTCACATCTGCAATGTAGGCAAAGATGACGGAGAAGGTGACAGAGAATGCTCCCGACATGGAGATCATGGCAAAGTACCACCTGTGATTAAGAGGAAAACAATCAGAAAATAAGCACACACACAAAAAGATTTACAAGATTTACTGATTTACAAGTAAGACTGGCCACTCACGTATGGACAAATAGAGATTGATTCTTGTCATTGACATGTTACACAAACATTTTTTTAATAACAGAACACAGTGCCTTTAATAATGACTTCTTAAATCAAACGTTGGGAATTTGTATTACATATGGGTGGATTTAAGCAAAAAAAAAAACTATGACCTACCAAGGGCTGAGTCTCATGAGTGGAATTGGGGCACAGGTGAAGAAGACAGTGACCAATAGGAATGAGCGTCTCCCCCACACATCCGACAATGCACCAATCAGAGGGGCCGACATGAAGGACAAAAGACCCTGGACAGCAAAAGGAAAATTCAGTGACAGTGATGATACTTGTATATTTGTAATTATAAAAATACAATAAGTATTTTTTTTAGTTTGAAAAAAAGCCTTAGAAAAACTGATATGTTGTAGTTCATTATATGTTGTAGAGCTAATTTTTTAAACCATTCATATGAGTGGTGTTGCAGCTAAGGTTAAGCGAAAATAAATTTGTCATAATTTCCACTGGAGTGAAAGGATAGCATTTTTCAAAAAGCACATTTTTACCTTCACGCCTTGAATGAGTCCATTCATCAGGAAGGTGTGCTGTGGAAATGTTTCATGCAGCACCTAGCAAAAAAGTCAAAAAAGATAGATTTTTAAAAACTCTTCAGCCAAAATGTTTCAATACACAAAAATAACATCAATTGTTATATACAACAATTTTCCCCTTCAGTGTTTATAACACAATATTTTATTGTTTCATCAATAGGCCTTTAATAAACTTGTGTTCCGAGTATGTAATAATATATTTGAAATCATTTAATAACAATTATACAGGTCAAAAATTGCAAAAGCGACTTAAAAATACTCTCCAATATCTTACTTCAACTACTACTACTACGACTACTATCAGTACTACGTCCATTAATACTAAAATCCCACTGTGACCTCATAAATAATGAGGCACTGTTCTCGGAAACAATGTTAATTGAATAAGCCACGGTCACCATAAAGTATTTATTAGTCTCTTCACAACTCTCATTTGATGCTTTTCACCGACACAACATTGTGACTTACTGTAAGCATGGGTGTGGTCAGCAAACCCCAAGCGAAGAACTCCAGGAAGATGACCACAACTGCATGGTACACACTGGGCCGGCCAATTCCCTGTTGGATCTAATAAACACATGCAATAGAAAACAAATATTGAAATCCGTTTGATATTTACATGAGGCACATGATTCAACTATGGCCCCGCAGTTTATTGTTTAAGATAGCTGTGCTCAGTTTCTGACAAGTTGCATAACCTCTCCGGTGTCAGAAGAAATTCATCACGAGCATGAGATTGTGGAACACACTTTGCAAGCTGATAGTATCATTAAATAGAAAAATAAGATACTATTTTCCTGATAAAAATGGGAAATAGAGCAACATTTTTGAGTGCCTAGTAGCCCAGTTTTTCCACAATAAAAGAGGAGATATTAGATGTACATTTTAAGTGTCTTGGCTTATGACTAATAATGTGTCATGGACAAAATGGCACCGTATTTTTTAGGATTTGGTGTGCCAAATTTATGGATTTCTTTTTTGAATGTATCTCTGATGATTTAGTTTTCAATGAAGTCAACTTCATTCATTTTCCGTACCGCTTATCCTCACAAGGGTTGTGGGGGGTGCTAGAGGACACCTTGCATTGGTGGCCAGCCAATTGCAGGGCACAAGGAAACGTACAAAATACTGATAGGTAGGGGAAATTTAGAGTGTTCAACCAGCATACCAAGGCATGTTTTTGGGATGTGGGAGGAAACCAGAATACCTGGAGAAAACTCATGCAAGCCCAGGGAGAACATGCAAACCCCACACAGAAACGTGGAGTTGAACCCTCGATATCAGAACTGTGAGACCAACGTGCTAACCACACAAGCCTAAATATTCAGGGAAAAAAATGTCAAAACCAGCATTCAAACAACATAACGGGAAGGGGGAATCATCTACCCGTCTTCTATAGCGCCATCGTAGTTTAGAAAAATTGCATCATTTTCCTATCTGGTCAGATGTACAAAGATCTGGTAATACATTACAATTACAATCCAGCCTCATTTTTTCCCTCATTCATCAGCACAATAGATTTGATGGAATAAACGTGATGATGCATCAGGGTAAGTCGGTGGCCTGAGTTCAGTGGAGACGTTAAAATGGACGCCGGTGCATGCGGAGGGTGCAGACGGTGCAGACAGTGCAGACTGCCACTGAACACTGTGTGTTGGATGCAATGCTCTTATGTAACACGTAATGGCTCCATCCTGAGCCCATCACCATCCCTTCGATCTGAGCCCACTGATCGATTACAACACACACACAATATTAATATTATATTAGCTATCTTAATATTGCATTTTTTTGCCCAGAAGCTCAAATTTTCATTCTTTTAAGAAATTGTACCTAAAATGTATGTTTAACAAAACGGATCAGCAAATTACATCATAACATTTACAGTGGCTCCTGAACGGCTCTCAGATATAAAAAAATATATAATTATTATTATTATTAATTTGAGAAATGCTGGGGAATTAATGGATTTATTTGGCTGGAGGATGAGGATGGTAAACAAGATAATACTGAAAGGCGATGTACTCACCGGCACTCCGTCCTTCATGATGATTTTCTTGACAAGAACCACTCGGCCGGAGCCCATCGGCGGTTCTCCCGTCATCTCTTCACACCTGCCGCCGGTGACGAAGCATCCTTGCCGGGTTGATATCCGCGGTTCTCCGCGGGCTTCCAGGATGTCACCGAAAAGGGTCCCCCGAAGAGGCTGGATCGAGCGAAGGTATGAATAAACGGAAGTAATGAGATAATCTCTGCACGACGTCTCGATGTGGATCTATGGACGGTTACTTCGTGAGATCAGTCAACGCTTGGCAGTTCACTATCGTGTCGATGGTGCGTTTACGGACACTGTCAAGTTAGACATGGGGAGCACGTAACTTCCGGTTGCATGTGATTTGTATCGGAGCAAAAGTCTAACAAATGCTGAACGTGGTCGTCTTATTGATGCATTTCAAGGCATGTCGACCTGGGTTCATTATTCTTAAAAGCTATTTGGTCTTTTGATCAATTTGAATGCTGATAAATGTTACTCTCACAGAGTAGCAAACGAGATTATGCTCTTAGAAACAAAAAATAAATATGTTTTAAAGGATTGCAGGAAAATTAATACATGAATGAATAGGAAAAGCGATGATTGTTTGAAATTTGATTTACTTCTAGTGGCATATGTTTGTTTTATTTTGAAATAAAACCTCAATTCCGGTTGGTATGACTATAACAGACGGAGACGTATTGATGGGTTTAAATCAGATCACGTGGAAATGGCTGCGGCTGTGCCTGCTCGTGTGATATTCGTGCGTGCGCGTGCATTTGTGTGTGCAGGCGTGCGTGTGTGAGAAAAAAACGAGTGCTGATGGCAGAAAACGTGACCGCATCGCATCATCAATCCTCGGGGAAAAAGGATGAGAGCATTTCCAGCAATGCACTAACTAACTCCTCATATATTTTGGTCCATTAACATGAAAAATGTCAGTCCTATTATGTACCTGTCACTGCTATTTGAACTTAATTCACATATTGGAACTGTTCATGTGGAATTGTAATTTAAATTACACCATAGCAGAAGATAGGTCTATTTTTCTCATTGATATTTCTGCTATAAAAAGTGTTAATGACATCATTTTTGAAAATATGACCTGAATAAAAATCATTTTGGTGTTTGGATTGTATCATTTTATAGTTATGTATTGCATTTTTTGGGGTGGTGTTTGTGGTGGGGGGAGGGGGCTGGAATGTTGTTCCCATACTGACCTCAAGCAGGAAAGGCAGGCACACAAGAAGAACCACAAGGGACCTAAAGAAAACAAATGTAAAAAGGGGTCATTGTTATTATTTTTGTTTTATATTTTTAAGTATTTCATTGCAATATAAATATATCCTAGGTACAATAATAGAATGTGCTATCTTTGTTATTTAGAACAAAGACAAACACAAAAATCTTTAATATTGGGGCAGTCTGGAACTGATAGCTAGCAAATGAAACAAACAATACATATTTCAATACAATAACTAATTGAGACAAAAAGTACTTTGATCTAACTAACACCAAAACACTCAGTGGCACATTGGTGTCATATGAATGTATTTGCCAGCTTGCCCACACTTTCCTTTTTTTCCTCCACATTCTACTGAAGGACTGGAACACAATTAAGCAAGGAAAAAAAGCGTTATGCGCCATGCTTTTCTTCAGGGTCGCACTATTTGGCAAAGCTAGACCAGGGCGGGGAGAGATAGGGAAAATAGTCAAGTTACGACCGTATGGCCGGAAAAGAGTCTGCAAAGAAAAATAAAATACAGGCAAAGCTGGGGCCAAGAGAATCCATTGTTTGTCAATGTTACATTTCATGAATATGAAACTATACCCAATCTTTCCAAATTTCAAATTTGCTTTTAAAATATATCAACAAAGAGTATTTGATTTGAACTGAATGTGCAAAGAAAAATAAAATACAGTCAATGCTAGGGCCACATTTGGGAATGTTTTGTCTGTCAACGTTACATTTCATGAATATGAAAATGTACCAAATCTTTCCAAATTTGCTTTTAATATATAATAACAAATAGTATTTGAATTGAACTGACTGATTGTGTGTGCCACAACCAGAGACATGAGCGAATGTAAGGTTAGTCTTTATACAAAATAATTTGTAAATAAAAGTGACTGGATTGACTAATAATGTCTGCTTTGAGTAAATGAAAAATAAACACTCGTGTGACGGAAACTTGCCATTATTCCCAACACTGATTCTTTTAAATTTCTTTAAAATAGATGACTGAAACTGTCCTAAAAACACTACAAAAACTAAACAAGAGACGTAGTATTTCCTCGCCTTGCATCACTCCACTTTGTGGCCCAAGACGCAGTATCCCTCTTATTCTGAAAGGCACAACCGGAAACCCCTATCATCGATGGGGTTCCCTTAACTCTCCGCGGTGATGGCCGTGCAGTAGCTGCGCGTTCCCGTGAATTCGAAACGGTGTCTGCGGACGGTCAGCCGAAGGCGAGAACCCTCACCGCAGCCCTCTTCCGCAGCCACCGGTGAAAAATAAGCACGGTAAGACGGAGGCGAACGCGCACCTGGTGCTAGGCTAGCGTGTCAAGCTGCAGCTAAACCGCCCAAAACAAAAACACAGTGCGCTCGTTTTGGCGAGAAGCGTCCTCGCGCAGTGGGTTGGTGTGGCGGCTGGCGGGGGAGGGGCCGTGGTCAACAGCAGCAGCAGCAGCAGCAGCACCAGCACCAGCACCCCAAATGAGACAGAACCCCGTCTGCTGCTTTCTTTCTCCCCGCAATATATATGCACCCTCCTTTGTAGCGCTCCTTTGCCCTGCCACCGCGTCAAACCCCCCCTTTAGATCCCCCCCTGGCCGACGCATACGCGTCTAAACAATCGAGTAAATCAAGCGAGCAACATGGCTGACGCTGGCCCTGCAGAAGCTGCTTGCTCGTTTCTCACTAGGGAGGATGTTTGTTTGTATATTTCTATTTTTTTCTCAGCCTCCGAGCTGTGCATTTGTCCTATCAGACGAGATACGCAGTGGAGACAAAAGAAATGAGGAGAGTTTGAAAATGAAACGCTATGTTTTCTCTGCATAGGGATTGTATTGAGCATATTGTGTTGTATACTGCGTTTTTTTGTTGTTGTTGTTCAATGCAACGATTTCATATGAATGTGAAGCAAAGGTCAACTGGGAGGTGATTCTGCAGGTAATGAGTCTGCAAGGCTAGTGTCAATATATTGGGTTTGAAATTGTTTTATGTATGGTGCCTTTGAATAATGCGTTGGGGATGTTTGCTTTTTGAATCGTTATTCATAATGGCATGATTTGGAATTCGGTGCATCGTCTTGCCGGATTGGTTGTGTTTGGGTTCAGTTTTGGTAGCAGAAATAAGCAATAGATGGGTTTCTTAGCAGGTCTATCAAGGTCATAACAAAGAAATCAAGTAACAGGAGTATGCTGAATTATTCATTTAAGTCAATGGAAAAAAAGGATTGAAATGACAGACAACATATCCCAATAAACAGGAGAAAAAGCTCTCCTTTAATATCGCAGTTAAAATGTAACCCCATTGCCATCCCTGAATAATTGCAATGAAACGTATTTTTCTGATAAGGTGTTTGTTATGTGACCTTGTCTGTTTCACTTTTGCCCACCAGTTGTCAGAAGGCCAACATGTTCCTTTAGTATCAGATTGTTTTGGGAAAATGAAGTTGTTGAGAGTCCTGTAATGTCTGCCTTTGTTTAGAACAAGTCTATTCCCACACTAATATTCCTTATAGCATGATCACTTTTATATTAAAAGAACAAAAACTGAACCTTTTAACAAAAGCGTAATGGATGGGGAACAGGAAAGGTTTTTAAAAAAAGGGGACAGTCTGGTGTTTTTTGTAGATACTGCTGGAATCTAGCATGTATTTTTTTTTTAATGTAGAATACTGTCATGCTGTAATTTTCTATGAGATGTCGCAGGCATCTGCTTCGTCAATAGTAATTGATGGTCATAACTAATGTAATTTATAGTGATGCTCTTCTGGTTTTACTGGACATTTGACTTTTCCTCTTTATCATCACTGATGTCCTTCTGTGGACTTTATGGGAGTTAATCATATCGAATGCTCAGTGACCTAAAGGCTATTTGTATGGCTTGCACTAGAAGAATATGTTTTTATTAGTTTCTTGCAACTGTAACTTCACTTAAAATACTGCATGAATCCTAACATGAAATAACTAATTGGCTTAAATGCTTTCATTCTGAAGAGTGGTAGTGGGTCAGGGAAACCCACACACACAACTGCTGTTCCATTTCACTACATCCACCAGGTGGAGCTGTAGTATGTGTGTACTAACACCAGCCTGATTACTACATTGAGGCTTTTATTTGGCTCCAACTATTAAATATCATCATTATTCAGCCTTAGTGGAGATCTTTGATCATTTACGTAGGAATTGGGACGAGAACTAAGAAGGATTTTTATCTGTTTTCACATATTAATTGAAACAATCCTACAACTTGATGAAGTCCAGATGGTTTTGGTGGCGACCATTCAGTAGATCATGTGTCAGTGTGCGAGTTATTATCGAGGTTCACTTCCTATTGGAATGCCAATCCCCCCTTCAGTGCTGCACAGGATGACATTAACCGTTTTTGTCTAGAACAACTCTGCGCTACTACGACAGATGACTAATCGTGCGTTGCCGTGGAAACAGGAGAGAAATCACCACCAGCTGCAGCCAAATATGTACTCCAAAATGTCTCCCGTGTTTTTGAGAATGTAGTTTGCCTCTGCAAGGTAGCTGGCTCTTAGCATATTTCGCATCCAAATATCCGATTATTCTGAATTTTGTTGTTGGGCTCATGAGTCAAGACTCCATTAAACATCATGCCACTCAGTTTCAAATCCATATCATGTTTATAGTACTGATTTTGACTCCCATTTTTGCCCGGGAAAAAAAACCCACATGGCTATTCTTACAACTTTCCACAAAGGAATCCTTTTTTGGATGAAAAATTTGCCGCAACAATGGTTTGGTAAATCCTCTATAGCTGCCTGGGACACATCACATCATAGTTTTGCTTGATTTGTCTCTTTCTGCCTGTGTTCTGTCAAGTGTGTGCATGTAAAGCACTTTTTCCTATAGTTACCTTAAATACCTTGCTCGTAAATACACAACACGCAGGGGGATTCCCTCTCTGGCTCAAGTGTCATGTTACAGTCATGATAAGTCCACAGAGCTTTGGAATGCCCCTTTCCCTCCCCACTTTTGCCACTTAATTATCTACCTACCGCTCATGTTTCAAAATAATGGAGGCTAGATTTGATTAAATGAATCAACAAATATTTACAATCGACTCATAATATATACACCATCCTACAGAACTCTGAGAATGAATAATTATATTATCAGCACTGAAAACGGCACTATTATATTGTTGCTAGGCGGTTGGGGTGCGAAATGGCAGGTTATTGCAAAAAAAAAGATCAGCAAAGTTATCATGAAATTAAGTTGAATTTTAAGTTGATTATTCTACTCATTTTTAGGAGGGCCTTTTTGTTTGACTGTCACATTTCTGTCTGTAAACTTCAAATTTACTGTCACAGGTTTGATCTGGATTTATGCGCATCTGAAAAGGAGGCTGAGGCCGGGCAACCCAGAACCTTGCTAAACATCTGATAACCGAAACCTGTAAGTTTCCTTCCTAACAATTTCAGGACGGTGTTTCGTCATTTTACATTTCCTATTAAATCCTTTCCATTTTTCTACTTGCATTCTTTTGAAATTTTGCTCGTTTTTCTACCCTCAGTGAGCTTTGCATTGTAACTGTGTAGTTAGTTGGGCAGCCTGGCTGCCTCCCTGCCTCCAGATGAATGAAGAGCACTCCGGAACACAGAGACACTGCTGATACAGGTCTGTAATAATTATATCGATTTTTCTAAACTGTTTAAAGCCACAATAAATGTAAGAGGAAATTGAAAAAGTCTTATCTATTTGCCCGTAATCACACTATTTTGACGTTGCCTCTCTTAAGGGCATGCAGGTGTTTCTGCAAATATGATGAAGAAAAAAAATCCCAACAAGTGAGTCGTCACTAAGTTTGTTTACCTTTGAACTGCAAAGCAATGGTCATGTTGATGTTGGTATGATCTTGAAGGAAACATAAGAGCAACCTGGGCCCGACCACCAAAGTTCTGTCGCAGCCACGACGCAACATTGTCGGCTGCAGGATCCAACACATCTGGAAAGACGGAAGTGGACATGTAGTATGGAAAGGGACCGTGCTAGACCAGGTAAGAACTATTGCTTTAACTCTCTATGAAGGGAAAAAAGACAATAATGTGTAGAACTCAGTATTTCTTTAAAAACTGCATATTGTGTGGAAAGGTATTTTATTCAATGACTTGAGCAACTATTGATTGATGTTGCATCTTTTTCCAACCAAACAGGTACCAGTCAATCCATCTCTTTATTTGATCAAGTATGATGGTTTTGACTGTGTTTACGGTCTGGAGCTCCACAAAGATGAGAGGGTTCAGGGACTGGAGGTGCTACCTGACCGATTGGGTAAGTGTGGGAGCTGACCACTTGTGTTTTTATCTGGGTTATAATACATTATTGAAAAATGAGTTGAAACATTGATATAAAACCATCTTTTGTGGTTTTGACTGCATGATTATCCAAGAAAATTGAATTAGTGTTGAATTGAAAGCTTTAAATCTCATTCTACTTGTATAATGACAAAAAAGCATTCAATTCAATCCCTACTCAAAACGTAGAAATCAAACAATGCCAATATCGTGTACCATTAAAATAAATGACATTCCTCCTTAAATTTGTGACAAAGTTTCATCAATTGTCTACTCTGATGACATAACCTGACAAATACACTTTGTTTGGGCACCTCAGTCGATCAATATTAACCTTTACTCTAGAAATTTTTGCTAGATTATATTTCCAATCAGAGAAAAGGACACCCCAGCCATTGAATATATGCCCAGAAAGATCAATTTTCGATGTGTAATCTTGCTTGTTACCAACATTCTGCCCATAATGTATTGTCTTCTCAAGAAAAAAACTGCTACACTCACAAACCCTTGTTGTTTTAAGGCGTTTACTTTATGAACCACTATTCGCTTGCTGCACAAACATACACGCAGTCTTTTGTTACTGGTTAGTCAGTGCATAATTTACAAGTAAGTGGGCGACTCATGCCTTGTTTTTCCTTTCCAATTCATGCAGCTAAATCCCGCCTGACTGATGTGAATCTAGCAGATACCATGATAGGCAAAGCAGTGGAACATATGTTTGAAACGGAGGAAGGTCCAAAGGAGGAATGGCGGGGAATGGTTCTGGCCCGGGCTCCCATTATGACCACCTGGTTTTATATTACCTATGAGAAAGATCCGGTTCTCTACATGTATCAGTTGCTGGATGACTTTAAAGAAGGCGACCTGCGCATTATGCCCGACTCTAGTAAGTACAGTTTGAGAATGTTACTTCACAGTGCAAGCAGGTTGCTTGCTAAATTATGCTAACATACCTAACAGCATCTGTGTGCTCTTATATTTTAAGCAACAGCGACTGGAACAAAAACGGTGGTGCAACACATGTAGACAGACTATAAGACAGGCTTTTGTTTTTATGATAGTGGACAAAAAAAAACCATACCTTGACGAGCTTATCTTTGCTTCTTGATGTTTTTTCCCCATTTTTTTAACTGCCTCTCATTCCTTCACTGTAGATGACAGCGTCCCAACTGAGAGAGAACCAGGTGAGGTGGTGGACAGTCTGGTGGGCAAACAGGTGGAATACGCCAAAGAGGACGGAGGCAAACGAACAGGCATGGTCATCCACCAGGTGGAGGCCAAGCCTTCTGTATATTTCATCAAGTTCGACGATGACCACCTCATTTATGTCTACGATCTGGTCAAAACTTCCTAAGACTTTGCAGACATTCTCACCTTCTCGTCCTAGGACAGAAACAGAAAAGTTACATCTGACAGCCCAATTCATGACATTCTCTGCGGACCCTTAACGACTACAACACCGGGGAGCGTTTCAAGGCATAAAGTAGTTTACACATGAGAAAACAAAAATAAAATGCTGAAATTTAGATATCCACGGCTAGGCAGGTAGCAATGTAGCAACTTGATATAACATTCAATTCAATTGATAGAAAGGAAATTAACACAACGACATACACCGAATACAAAGACACTCATTTTGACACATCATCACCTCTAGTACTGTGTACATTTAATTATTTTTTATTTTAAGGCCATAAAAAAAAATTGACTGTGGTATGGCATACCTGAAAAAATGTTCAAAACATTCATTTTATTTCATTTGTATTTTTTTTTTACTTTCTTGAGAATGGTCCGTTATCATCATCATCAAGCTGTGTAAACTCAAAAATGGAGAAAAAAAAATACAAATCTTGTAATATGTATAATTTGTGACAGGTAATGATAAAATAATTCTTTTCAGCTCATATTTGGTTTGACCAAAATTAAAAACAATCGTGATTATTTTAGGAATTAGATAGAATTTCCCTTGTTTTTGGGCGTCATAGACTTTTATTACCATCAGAAGTGGTCCTAAAGTGGGCCTGTTTAGTAGTTAGTCACATGAATGCCCCTGACCAAGGGGGACGGAAACTCATTTGAGTTAATGATGACTCCGATGATATCAAAACTAAAAACAACACAAGCAGGGTTTTGTACAGAATGAAGCAAGAGACATTGTATTACGTTTAAAAAGAGAAAAAAAAGACTTCAAGATTGAAAGAACCCTAAAGTTGTCTGCAGGTGAAAACTGTGTTGTGAAAAAACAATGGGAATTTTTTTCCTGATTTTCTATTGCCAAACTGCTTCTTCATGTGGATTTTTTTTCCCAAGTGTTGCAGACAGTGTTTATAATTTCACTTAAGCCTTTGCGTATGCATTTGTGTAATTACCGAGTTTTAACAGAAACAAAAACAAAAAGTTGTCTTTGTGTAGTATAGTTTGTGACCGACGCACACTTATTATACTATGATTATCATATTTGCGCTTCCTCCAGTGAAACTTGTTTCAAGAAAACGATGCATTCTCAGTGTTGGAATTTCAAGGAAAACAATCTTGTTGCACCTGAAACTGCAAAAATGGGATTAAGAAAAGACAACCAATATTTAATGGGACATTTTGTTTAGGAGTTCTGTTGAATTAATAAAAAAACATAATAGAACTCGTCAGTGTAAACGGCATGACGTTTAGAGTCATTGAAACCAAATTTCACAACACAACTACGTTTCTTTTCAATTGCAAAAATGGGAGTTTTTTTGATGTTGGTGTGACGTGTTGGTGAGCTCCACAAAATGGCTGCAAGTTAGTTGGTTGTATTATTGTATGTACGTGATACAAAGATCCACCAGGGAATGTTTCTTTGCTTTTTTTTAAGTCATAACTGAAGTTTTTCCCCATAAAACGCACTGCTGAAAGTTTTGAAAAGATGACTGAATCTTTGTTTTCTTCTGTAACTACTACAAACGTAGCCAAACTAACATTCTGTATGCGATTTGGTGTATGTCTAAAAAGTCCATTTTTTTTAACATGTCAACATGGAGTCTGACGAATACAACGCCATGGAAACAAGACTTGTAAGCCAATAAGAGGTCTTGGTTGAACGCATGTACAGATGTGAAGCGTATATAAGCCTTCAATTCTTGTACTTTCTGTGATGTAGATATTCATCAAAGCGGATAGATGACTGCAATTATAATTAAAATTTCTGTACATATACTTTTTTCAATCCAGAGAAGTCTGATCATCTCAACATGCACTGTTTTAGTTGGTGACTTATGTGAAGACACAATTCACTTGGCAAATTTTGTCCATATTTTGAAATGATTGTTGTTGTTGTGATGACATGGCTTTTTATATCATCCTGCCTTGTATTGTTTGTTTTTTTTGTATTAAACATGTTACATTTTAATTTTGAAAAACGCTGTTTTGTGTTCTTTCTAGTCTGGTTTTAGTGGCCTGTAAGGAAAATAAAAGGAAATTATTTTCTCCGATTCCAGAGAAAGAAGCCTTTACTTTAATTTTATAAATTATTTTTTTCACTTATCATTTGGTTTACGTCAAGTTAATATTAGTTGTTGTGTGCAAATAATAGAAAAACGCTGCTAAAGAACCGATTTGATTCAATTGATATTTTGAAGGAAAGCATCAATCAGAACTGAGAAAAAGGGATGAAAATAAAAAACTCCCTTTTTCTGACGCTATATTTACAAAGGGTGGACCTCTGATATAAAAAAATGAAACATATTTTTGGAACATGAGGTCATGCCAATTGGCCAAATGAACCATTTGCTCCAAACACCTAAATTGTAGTGAAAGAAAAAGTAAACATTTCCTCTGCAGCTGAGAGTTTATTCCGCTTTGTTGTCCTCTGCGTGAGTCATGGTGTTTCTATGAAAATATTTCTTAGAAAAATATCACTTCTGCATGTTCAGACATGTCACTTGCGTGTATGTTGGTTTTGAAGCACGAGCGCCCGCCACTCAGTCGTCGATGAAGGTCAGCCGTCCGGGCCCTTCGTTTTTTCTCCAGCGTCTGTACCGTTTCATTTTTGGGTCAGTTGCCATTTTCGCCTTCATCTCCTCTTCCTGCTCTACTTTGTACAGCTGGAGTACATAATGGAAAAGAATGCATAATAAATTTAGCTGTCTGCTTATTTTTGGCCATTTCTAGGTGACGTCCTGTCAAAAGAACCAACCAATACGCATAAGAAATAGAGCAAAGTGCAAAGCATGTGCGCCCAATCACAAAACTCACAACATTTTAGTTTTACATCACCTCTGTTGCAAAAAACATATAAACAAAAGCATTTGAATCTGTATATACACAGTGTGAATGAGCAACAAATTGAGGCAGAACACCCCCACGGGCCGGATTGGACCCACTAGCGGGCTACCATTCCGGCCCACGAGCTGCATGTTTGACACCACTGCTTAAGTCTATCTAATTTATTGAGCACGCAAGACGTTTTCAGGGCATGTTATTGTTACGAACCTCATAGTTTTCTTTAATCCAGAGCTGCTTTTCCAAAAAGGACTGCCTGGTAATTTCATCCAGACTATCAAATTGAGACTGAGATATTTTCATGCATCTCCTGTTCAAAAAAATAAAAGTAGACAGGCGTAAAAATAAGGTTACAGATTTCATCGTTCAAGTAATGAAACTAAAATTAGCAAAAACAACGGACCTGATGATGTAAAGCTTCTCCTTGTCGCCATACTCCTCTCTGCAGATGGTAAAATGGTAAACCCAGGAGACATACCAGATCACGTAGCTTATCGAGTAATAGGGGAAGAGCAGTATTTGACACAGTAGGATGTCCGACAGGTTGGGTTTCTGATAGCCACCTTTGATGTCGATCTTGGTTTTGATGATGTCACGTATCACTTCCTCTTCCTGCTCCCGTATCTCCTCTTTGGAGCGCCGGTTCTTTCCCTTCTCCTTGGTGCGGTTCAGGAGGCCTTGCTCCTTGGCTATGAGGGTGGCCTGAATGCGGAATTTAGGGACATTCGCCAGGCAGTTGATGGCTTCGTTGTAGCTGCTGTGCCAACTGTAATACTGGTGACGGGAAAGAAGGACACCACGTTTTATCATCTAGGGCAAGGGTGTGGTTCGCGGGCCACTTTAACGTCAACTTGATTTCATGTGGGCCGGACCATTTTAGATAAAATATTTAGATTTTTTTAAATAAATGGATTAAAAGCCCTGAATATTCAGTTTTTTATACATCTAAAACAATGTTTATTGTAGCTTTTTTATATATATTTTTAGATTTTACAAAATGTTTTGGAACTAAAAACACAGAAAAAATGGATTAAAAAATTACAATTATTGATTTAAAAGGGAGAAAATCAGAAAATTTAATATACATCTTTACTCTTCATTTTAATTTGATCCTAAAACAGAAAGTCGGCACTCATGATTTACTTTCCCGGGCCACACAATATAATGCAGCGGGCCAGATTTGGCCCCCGGGCGGCCACTTTGACAAGGGGTCTAGGGTATCACTGACTTTTAGTGTAGTAGAAAAAAAGGGGGTTACTGCAACAAAAATGTACCTGGAAAATCGAAATGGCACATATGGTGACAAGGATGACTATCCTGACGTCCACTTTGGGGGTGAGCTGTCTGCGGTAGTAGGTGTAGTAGTGCTGGTAGTACTCCTCAGGGTGGTCCAGCATGTAGTCATAGTCCCTCCGGGTCTCCTCATCCTGCACACATTTTAGATTTTGTTTTGAATGCATATTAAAAGCAGAACTTTTTAAAAGGATGCATGCAGAACAGTAAGGGATATTCCCATATGCATGTCTGTATCATAGTATATTGTTGCAACAAATGTAAAAATGCCAAACACATGCATCTTGAGAATATATGAAAAGTAATATTAAACCATTCATTAGCACACGCACACCACATGACAATGATCTCTACTGTAATTGGAGAAAAGACTAAACACAGCATATGGTTTGATGTACAGGATGATGAATGAGTAGAGGACAAAATGTCTTTTAAAACATATTGCAAAATCAGATTCCACTTGGTCCCAAAATGTGTTTCCAAAGAAAAGGGGAAGCTAAACAGACTCTACCTTTAGCGTCTCGTAGGCGGTAGCAACAAGCAAGAACTTCTGGTGAATGGTCTCCAGAGTCTCTCCCTCCGAGCCCGGGTCTCCAGGCCTGAAGCGGTCCGGGTGGTAGCGGCGTGCAAGCTGCCTGTACGCCCGGGCAATCTCCGCCTTGGAGGACTCTCGTGTGACCCCGAGAACGTCATAACAGACCTCGGTTCCACAGTACAGACCCTCTACTAGCGCCCTGGCCACCGGCAGCGAGGAGATGGTCCACAGGAGTAACACGGAGATCCACCACCTGGACTGCACCGGAGATCTGTCACCATTTTTACTACAGCGCAGCGTTATAGTAGCCATTGCCGCGGCTACGGGTGGCCGTTAGTGGCAAAAAAGTGTGGTCCTCAACTACGTCATCAAAAAGCGCGAGGGATGTGGGTCATCTTGTGTCATCTATACATAAATAAATTGGTGTAATAGTAGTAGTAATAAAATACGCGTTTTATAGTGTTGATTTAGCAGGAGCAAATAAAGGAAATCCTAGGTGATATTAAGGAACTAAATTGAATTATAGATCGGGTTGAATTCATCAAAACCAGTAGTTCTACACTATAGTATTTTATTTTTGTGTGTGAAAATTATTTCACATTTATACTTTTAGCAATAAAAAAGACATCCCTTTTCTATTTGACCAAGGTGTCTGCCCGGTATAATCTGAGCGCCTCCCCTCACTTCCCCAAGATTACACAAGGTGGCGCTGTCGTTTAGGCAACTCTTTGGTCTAAGCACCAATTTAAGGTGGATAACAAAGCATATAAACAGCAAATAGATCAAATGTCTCATCGCTTCCTTCACATGAAAAGTACATCTGACATTTTATTATTATATTACATTTCTGTAATTATTTCACCACGACCTGTGTGGGTTTTCTCTGGGTACTCCAGTTTTCCCCCACATTCCAAACACATGCATTGGACACTCTAAATTGCCCCTAAGGTATGAGTGTGAGCGTGAATGGTTGTTTGTCTCCTTGTGCCTTGCTATTGGCTGGCTACCAATTCAGGGTGTCCCCTGCCTCTGGCCCGTAGTCAGCTGGGATAGGCTCCAGCACCCCCCGCAACCCTAATGAGGATAAAGCGGTTCAGAAAATGAGATGAGATCAGAAAAATTAAACAGAAACAACCGGCCTTGCTGGGCAATAATGGGCATTATATCAATGATTGGCATATTCATTACCTGAGATTTAAAAAAATATATATATTTTATAGGTGATTTTTGATAGGATTCAGATTTGGTCACGAAACATTCACAATGTTCCAAGTACTAGTAGTCGTGATATTAACTTTGAAAACCACTACAGGGTGACGTTGCACAACATTAGCCACTGAAGCGCACAGCAATTTACTGTTTGTTAAAGTAGTCAATCATTCAGCACCTGTATTTTGAATAACTTCATTCAAGGGTGAACCAACCAGTCAGGTGGCATCTCTCCCCTCTATTTTATTTCAAATGACAATTTTCATTGATGAATATTTCTTGCCCGGGTCGCAAACAACAGGCCGGGATCTTCGTGTTTGGCATTGCGTCCCACTCACTAAATTTAGAGCTGCTGCTCACAATCTACTCGCATAGAATGTAAAAATAGCAAGGAGGGAGACTTGCTTTCCATGCAGCTAATACGCGACGGAGACTGCGTCTGGACTTGTTTAAGCTGACGACAAAAAAGACAGGCTGAAGACATTTACGACCTTTAGCCCTTAAAAAACGGCCGAGGTGCCACGCATTGGTTGTATAGTGTACTGGAGCGTTATACACTGTCGTGTTGGATAAAGCAAGGACTCAAAGGGAAATTAATTGAGTGGACAAGTCATCAGGTAAAATTAGATTTTTGTTTTGCTGCTGTTTTTGTTCTGCTTAATTCTAGGGAATATTTTCCATGTATATTCTCTTTTATTTCTATAATTTTTGAGAGAGATTCCTGCTATATAGGGTTACTTACATAAAATAAATACTACAAACGGGCATATAAAGTTAATTTCTTTCTTTTCTATGGCAAATTTTTAATCTAATGTTGATGATCATAAAATAATTTTGAAAAATTGAAGAAAACTAGTACATTCACAGGAAGGAAGGAAGTACATAAATTCAAAAGTTATAGCCACTGCCATTTTTGTGTGACGTCAAATTCAGGGCACATTGGTTTAGCGGCGGGGGGGGGCTGCATCAAATTGCAAAGGGTTGGACATTTCTAACGAGACAGTTTCATGGAACTTGCTTTAAGAAAGATAAACCTCTACAATCTTTCACAATTTGTTCTAAACTTTGAAGAAATAGAGGAACATTAAGATAAAAAACAAGTCATCTGAACGAACCCCTTTTGCATCATCTTAGGATACTGAGATCACTATAGTAGTTGTATTTTAAGTGGTTTCCTAGTGGTGACGTCATAGACGAGTAGACTTAAGCCCATTCCCTAATTTTAGATGATAGTTATTGCATTAGTCATCTTCTCTTATCACTAGAGACACTGTTGAGCCCTGAAGTTCATCCTGCTGACAGACAACGATTAAAGGCTCCCCTCTTCAATTTACACATCAATAACATTCCTCAATATTTTCACATTTTCATTCTGTAAACTGCTTTATTCTCCTTTTAAAAAGCCAAATAAAATTTGTAATGCATTTACATCTAATGTATCTATGTCCCTGCATTGAAAGGTATTCGCCAATATTGACTGCATTTCTTTGATATTAGTGGGTTCCAAGAGACACGGATCATAATCGCTTAGTACATGTTCAATAATACGCCTTTGTTTTTAGATAGAAATGAGCCAACTTGGGCAAAACTGACAAAAAAGTATTTACATTTTTCATTCTGTATCAGGCAAGGTACTGTGTAAAAGTAGCATCGTATTTTAATATTATCTGTTTATTGGGGTTACAGTATCGCTCATATTGCATTGCAAGTGGCGATTTCTTTCTGTTTGTTGACTCCAGTTGCTTGTGACAACAGTATATGTTTAAGAGATGAGATCTCAGGTCACAGATTGCATAGTCCTACGTCGCACAAGATGGACACTGGATGGGAACTCAACCAAATACTTGACACTGATACTTAACATTAGGCCATGTGGTAAGACTTCTAAACATGATTGAAGCACTTGGATGTACTTTCAGTTACATTTAATCCACGTTTTAGCCCAGGAAAGTATCCAATGACAGTGTCAAAACATTTGAGAGGTCGCACGTCATTAAGAAATCTCGTTGAAATAGAAAGGTGACATGATGTAACTGTTGTAAAATATGAAAAAAAATATTTTCTTATTTTAACTGGATAGTTTTTTTAAATGACACTTATTTTCATTTAAATCATTTAGTAACTCCCATATAGAGTATTTTAAAACATTTACATACTAATACAAAAAATACACCTTTCTAATGGCCTTCATCAAAAACACAAGTTATATATTTTGATATTACATTAAATTATGTACGTATGTGTTTAGAGCGTTTCTTTTTGAAAACAGGATGTTATCAAAGAAAGGAGAGCAGAGGTCTTTCAGCAATGGCCGGCTAAGAGACCAATGGGAGAAAAGAACGCAGACGATCGCAGACCAGTGCAAAAAAGAGGCGGAATTCAAGGAGAAAAGTTCCCTCAAATTGTGAGCATTTGGTGTCATGAACAAACGGAAGATCTTGTGGCATGATTTAAAATGTGTATACATTTCACATGAATAGGTGGTGGTCGAAACGATGAATATTAAATGGATTTTTTTTCTTTTTAGGCATTTTTCAAAGTGGAATTATCACTGGGCCTTGGTGGCCAATGGAGATATAAGCAAAAAGTTTGACTCAGAAGAAGCGGAAAAAAACAAGCCCAAAATCAAATTCAAAATCGTACCTCCCCCTCCTCCCAAACCCAAGAGCAAATCTCCAGCGCCTCCTCCACGGAGGGAATCTCCTCAACCTCTTATAGTAAAGCGGAAAGTTGAAGTGGACATATTCCGGCTACACTGGAGAGAGTCGTGGATGAGTCTGAAACCACCCAGGTATCTATTACTGAAAGCCAGAGAGTCCAAAATCCCAATCCAAGGATTTACCGCTATAGATGTGGTCAGCGATAAGTACAAAGCTGTGGACCACGCATTAGAACCTGAGAGTGCATCTCCAGTTAAATGGCGTCAATCATGGAAGCAGGTAAAGGGATGAAACCGTGTGAAGATGATATTTAGATAGCTTTCAACTCATACTCATGTTTTTGGTGATAGTAAAAAATGGTTCTTTGTTACAGGTAAAGGGTGAAACCGTGCCAGATTATTCTGTTAAGACACGGTTCCAATGGGACATTTTGTTTGACAGAGATCTAGTCCAGAATTCAGAAATAGGAGTCTATCAGCTTCCTGTTTGGGCTGGCACTTGGAAAATTATGAATTTTGCTTTTAGACAACAGAAAGAAATGTGGGATTGTGATTGGCCTAGTTTCCAACCAGGTTTCCGTCACACGTTTGACAAAGTGCAACAGATTTTTGAGCAGGTAGGTCTGGCGCTGAGTTTTAACACGTATTTTATCAAACATTTGAATCATAAAATGTCTTGAATCTCAAATAGGATGAACCTCCAGGGTGGGAAGATTCATGGAGGCTTTCAAAACGTACAGTCCCAGCTGAGGACTGTTCACTTTCTGAGCTCACAGTAAATATTAGGAAAATAAATGATATTCTCCCACCTGGGTGGCACAAGTCTTGGCAGCTCTCCTCACCGGCGCTGGATGAAAAAGATGACCACAAGGAGATTTGGAATGATTGTCGGCATTACAGGCTATTCCTCAGGTGGGTTGTTCTGCATCATGTCGAAAGTGACTCCTGTAAATGTATAAAAAAGAAATTTAATCAAATGAAAAGGGTCAAAAAAACAAAACACGAGTACATTATATTATACTTTCACTCTTTTTTTTGGTGCGCTGTGGTTACCATTGGCTTTTCCATTGGCAAACAATGTAATCCCGGTTATTTATATTGTTTGGTTCAGTGGAAAGTCATTAATTATACAACATTTATTATAAATATGTTTTTTTTTCTATTGAACTGCTCTCTGTCATTCCTCCCCCCCAAAAAACCTTAGCTCTAATTACCAAAGAAAACCTTCACCATATCCATTGTTGTTGTTTTATCCGTACTGTAAGTCTTCCATATGGGTACAAGCAAGTGGTTTCTCCCAGTACTATACTTTAAAGTGAAACTCACTTTAGCATAATTTGTTCTATGTAGAATTAAATGAAGGTATGTTTTACCCACAGGTGGGGCACATCTTCGCTACAATCCCATCAAAAGCACAGCAACATGATGGCCCAGAGACGTAATATTCTCAACTCCCTTCTCACGTCAGAACTGGGCGATTGCAAGATCGATATGGAAGAGTGGTGTGATGATTCTTGGAGGACGCTGAAAAGATGGAACCCACCACAAGAGGGTGGTCTGGATGCAGTGGAAGATGACGATTCATTGTTTACAGACACAGAAGAGGATGAAGGAGTAGATGATGATGATGATGATGATGTGGAGGGTGGGTTAGATGATGAGGAAACAGAGGACGAAGAAAGTAAAGAAGAGGAGGATGAAGGAGTTGATGATGATGATGATGATGATGTGGAGGGTGGGTTAGATGATGAGGGAACAGAGGATGAAGAAAGTAAGGAAGAGGAGGATGAAGGAGTTGATGAGGAAGAGGATGTGGAAGATGCAGATAGTGAATTGGATGAAGAGGAAATAAACACAAGAACAGAAATATCTGAGAAAAATTATGAAAATGAGTCTGACATGAGTGTGGAGGAGGAAGAAGATGAAGAGGAGATTCAGGAGGTTGAAGAGGAAAATGAACTAGAAGAGGAGATCAAAACACATGAAGAGGAACTGCAAGACAAGAATGAAATCCATAATCACCGGGAGGATGAGGATTATGAACTTCAGCGCAACGGGATGGTTGAAGACGAAAAGGAAGAGGAGGTAAATGAAGAGTCCATAGGTAAAACAGTTGATGAGACAAAGTTAATAGAAGGAGATGAAGATGAATTAAATGAGCAGAAAATAGACATTGGAGTGGATACAAGCGATGATGAGGATGAAGATGTTGAGAAAGATGAAGATGACACTGAGCACAAAGATGAGGAAAAGGTGGATGTTGGGGAAGGGCCTAAAAACAAAGTGGAGGAAACGGAATCCTACAAGAACATCGCTATGCAGCTCAAAGAGATATTTAGAATGATTTCAAATGAACGTTCAAGAGAGGAAGAGAAAAAGACGGAAGAGAATGAGGAAGAAGATGAGGAAGCAAATTGCAATGAGGTTGAGGAAGAGCAGAGTGAAGTGGAGGATGACGTTCAGGAAAGCGAGAATGAGATAGGAGATTTTAAGGGGAATAACTCAAAGGAAGATAGTGAGGAAGAGACTGATGAGGAAGATGAGAATACTGTGAATGAGAATGGGTTTGGTGAGGTTGAGGACAAGGGGAAACAGATAATGGAGGAGGAAGAGGTAGAGAAGCAAGAGAAGGATGAGGACGAGGAAGAGGAGAATGAGGAGCAAGAGGAGAATGAGGGAGAGGAGGATGAGGAGGAAGAGGTAGAGGAGGAAGAGGTAGAGGAGCAAGAGAAGGATGAGGACGAGGAAGAGGAGGAGAATGAGGACGAGGAGGAGGAGGAGGAGGAGGAGGACGAAGAAGAGGAGAACGAGGAGAACAAAGATGACATGGATAAGTTGGATGAAAATGATAGGAAGAGTTTTACTGAGTATGAGGATGAAAATGACAAAAGAGGAAATGACGTTGAAACTGATGAGGATGAGAAAGAGGATGAGGAAAATGACCAGTGTGAAGACAGAGATTCAGAAGCCGATGATGAAAGGTATAAATGGGCAAACAATGCCAAAGCAGAGAGACATAAGAAAAAACATTTTCTGGTTGGGAGGAGTGATGCCAAAGGGGATGAAAATGAATCACGACAGGCAGAAAAAGATGAAGTTGAAAAGGTTAAGGAGGAAGAAGAAAACATTTGTGGTGAGGAGGAAGATGATTTAGATGAAAGGTACTGTGAAGATGTGGATAATGGCAATGCAATACACGAGAAAGAAGATGACAGAAACACATCCGAAGACAAGAAAGAGCTAAAGTGTAGGAAAGCAGCCAATTTGAACGTCCCACTTCACTTGCAGTTCCACAAACGGAACACTTCCTTCTCCTCATGGAAGCAGTCTTGGATGGTGGCAGCGGCTCACTGGACAAGCGATGAAAATAACCAAGAGGACGACACGGAGGAGGTGAAGGCATGGCAAGAATCTTGGCGGATCTGTCGGTGGAGAAAGCCACAACAGGATGAAGTTGTGTGCTTCTCAACGGGACACAGCCACGCCAAACACAAAAGACTTCTGCACAAAGTCAATGGCTTGCCAATGAAGGAATGGACTCTCAGCTGGAAGATGACCAGGAGAGTTGAAGAGGTCAAATAAATAGACAGGAGGAAGATGAAAAAGATTTTTTTTTAAGTAATTTGATCAACAACAAAAAATACCAAAGGATGGAAGGACTATCATACTTATGCAGTTCTTGCAGTTTATCAGTTTCACAAATGTAAACAAACTGACACCTTGTCACCAAGTCTTATATTTTTTTTAAGGTAAAGATAGGCCTAGCTAGGTAGCAGTATACAAGTAGTTACCATTAAAAATAATGAAACACCTTTAAAAATATCAACTTAAACAAAAAAAGACCATAGTACGACTTTGGTTTGTACTCTGAACTCACATATGCATGTAAAGTCTATAAAAAAATTAAAAAAATCAAATGCAGACCAATTCAAGTTGTACTTACATTTTGCCGTAGTTGACAAATTATTTTGTTTCGTTCATAAACCTTATCATTGTATTCATATTTTTGGAATGTGGGAAATATTATGCTCACTAAATGTATATCTGCATATTGAGATATGTAAATGTGTAAAATAGTGTTGGAATGCATTCAATCAGTTGTGTAAATGTGTACAGGAATGACAACATATTTCATGACATCTGGTTGTATTTCTAAATAAATGATGGAAATTATCAACTCTGTCTCCACATAGTTGCAGCAATAATTAATGTAATTAAAAAAAACATTGGAAAGATATGGGCAGGATGTCCATAATTACAGATGAACTGAAAAATATTGCAGAAGCATTAACTGTCCTCTAGATGGGAGCATTCAGTGGGGATGCGTTTCATTGAATTGGGTGTCTATTATCGTCAATGGCAGTGAAACACAATCATGCAACTGAAATGGTTTTGACGTCTATAAGCAACAAAACAACACACAAATGCAATTACACTACTAAAACAAACTTTGCGGAAAAGATTACGGCAACAGCCAACATTATTATTCAATTATAAACAGGTTATCTTAGTTTATTCCCTCAGATAATTTCAAAACAAAAAGTATTTATGCAAAACAAAATACTGACATTGTACAGTTTCCTACATTGATTTCAACATGGCAGGTTTTGGAGAGGCAGTGAATGTTAAAAATAATGTTAAATTATGTTAAAGATGAAAACTGCAGAATGTAGTGTGATGTGTAGTATCAAATTAAAAAATATATATTCTGAGCATCATTATCTGGATTTTTTCCCCTTTGCTCGGGTAATAAAAAACTAAGTTGGGCATCTCTCTCACTTTTTGTCTCTCTCTAACTCACACACGCACAAATCCAATTGACGCAAACGTTCACGACCACTGTGATCATCATCGTGGGAAAATTAGTCGGATACTCTAAATGTTTTTTTTCTATTCTCGGTATTCCATTGGGTGATGAGAAAGCCATTTTAATTAAAATGAATGACTCCGATAAAAAAAAGTAACGGTGGGGAAGCATTGGAAGGAAAACGTCGATGCGTGAGTCACTTGCAATGGTCGGAGCGCAAGTGAGTTGCTTTGCGCGCTCGTGCGCGAGTTTGCGCGTGTTTGCGCGTGTTTGTCGACTGACTGACTCACTCTGTCTGCTCTCAGCTGCTTCAACATTGATCTGCCTTTCTCCATGTGAGTATTCGCGATTTTATTCTACGCCATGTTTGCAAACCGACCTGCTCGTTTGCGTGCGTGGCTTTTTCAGAGGAAACCTTAGAATATGGGGGGGGGGATTTTCATGGTGATGGTTTGTCCGGATGAGGGGCTTCGCAGGTCGGGAAAACAGGTGATTCTTTAAGTTTAACGCACTTGGTCAAACTTGATGGCGTGGACACGAATTGCAATGTGCAGGGATTATTTCACTTTCATCATTTTTTTTTGTCTGGGGGTCGACCATGATGAGGGGGTAAGTAATTGCATGCATGTGTGTGTTCGTGTGTGTGCGTGCGTGTGTGTGTGAGCCTCTTTTTTGACATCCATGCAATCACAGAGTTGACAGTCCAATCGAGAGAAGGCAAAAATTATTGATATTAAAAGTGTAAATTTGAAGGAAAGATGATTAGAGCAAATCAGGTTCCCACTTTGTTTCTGAGTGAGAAAAGTTAAGTGTGGTTCGCATGTTAAAATGCTTTTATGAAGTGTTGTGCTCTGAGATATGACTTATATTGCAACTTCAAGATTTGGGTGATTATGATTGGTCAATTTTTATGACAAAATGCAATATGAAGTGGATTTGACCCCTTTTAGGGACAGTGGTTGCAAAGTGAACTGCTCTTCAAAAGTGGCACTTAGTGACTATTTTTGCTTATTTATCCATTTTACACTTAAGACCTTTAACACTTTTATAGGGAAAGTTACTCTTTTCTGTCTTTTAAAACTTGAATATTACAATTATTATAAACGTATCTTCTTAATTATTATTATTTGTATATTTATTAACTATAAATAGATTCATTTTCTATGCTGATTATCTTTACAAGGGTCACGCAGGGTGCTGGACACTATCCCAGCCAATTGTGGCCATTAGGGAAGCTGGGGGGTACTGAATTGGTTACCATCCAATCACAATTAGAAATAGATGTTCAATTAATATATTGTTAACAAAACTGCATTAAGGAAATTAAAATGAATTTAAAAAAAGAAATATACATACTTTTCACGATTCCCAAGCAACATACTAAAGTTGATTTGTTTTTCCTAGTATTTAACTCATTGCATACCATTGAAAGTGATAGACGTCCAATTTATTTCAACCAGGAATGCTTTTATTTTAGTTCCATCGACAGCGTTAGAGCGCTATTACATTTTGACTGGGAGGAGATAATGGATGATTGTCAAATTGGATGTCTGGTGCCGTCAATGGCAAGCAATAGTTAAGTAAGTGCCCTGTAAGGAAAACAAATATCATAATTTGTGCATAAAAAGCATCAAACTAAATTCCATCGATACTCTCGCTATTAAGATTTATTGTAAAGAGTCCCTCCATGTAAAATTCCAACACTTAAAAACACATGAGGCTTAATTAGAAAATTCAAATGCCAAAAAAGAAAAAAAACTGTATTGGGAGCTGTTGAGACACCAGTAAATTAAAGCCATAATAAACATCAGAAGTCAAGGCAAAATCCTTCCCTTGTCCAGATGTGTTTTTATGACTTTAGTGACTTCTGCATAGTGGAGTAAATGCTTACATGTCTGCCTTACATATTTAATTTACAGTTTTCAAAGGTCAGGTCTGGCTTTTGTTCAGAGTTGGCAAAAAAAAAAACAACACTACTCTCTGAATGTATGGATTGTTGTTTTTCCACAAGTGCCCTTAATGTCACTATGTTTGAAAACAGAAATGTAGACCAACTATGCCACAATAGCTAATATTGCACAAAAAAATGACTTTAAGGGTGTTGATTTATGTTGATGTTGGAGTACCCAGAGAAAACATGCAAACTCCACACAGGTGGACTGACCTGGATTTGAACCCAGGACCCCACTATGAGGCCGACGCGCTAACCACTCAGCCGCCGGGTCACCCAGCCACGAGCCTAGTTCGCTAATTAGAAGAAAGCGGCTGATACATAGACAGAGCTGGAGGACTGGTCAATGGAAAAACAACAATGGCAAAGCTGTTATACCCGCATGTAGTCACAGAAGGTCGCCCGTAAACCACCAAAAGCATTACATAACACCCATGTCTGTCTGAAAACATCTGAAAGCAAACAAATTGCATTATTTAACTCAACCCCTTCTCAGGGCCACAAGCCTATTATACCATATTTTACAAAATGCGTAAATAGCAGACCATGTTTTTACAGAACATGCGTGAAATCAACAGTAAATTGGGGAAAATGTTCTAATATGCATCTTCCATGTCCACTTTTTGTGCTCTATTACCCATTAAGATGATCAAGTTATGACAGCATTTGTCCTTGCTACACAGGAATCAAATGGCTGTTGTGAGTACAGACACAGAAGCTCTTATTCTACAGCACAACGATAGAAAGTGACCAGGAGCTACTGTGGTGGTCCTGCCCTGTGGATTTTCTCTAGGTAATGTATAAAGTACTTCCTTCTTAAATTATTAGATCAGTGTAGGTTTTTGATGCTCGGTGAACCAATTTCTGAAATTTGCCAAAAAGCATGTGAGGACTGTTGACCACCAACTTGTGTGTTCCTCCCTCAATTAAAGGGTGAACTCACTTGGGAAGATTCCCTTCCAAAACTACCTATCCATAAAGTTTCTAAGACTGCATCACACCAAATTAGATCAAGTCTCTTTTCCGCTCCCCATTGCATCATTCGTCTTCGCCTACAGGGTGGTCCATCAGACCGCGTTTGCCTCCTCGTCTATAGTCCGGCTTTAAATCTTGTCGTCTTTCTGTTTCCCCGCATGCCACCGGCTGCCTCATCTGTCTTGACTAACACCCCAAACTTAATTGTTCCATCCATGAATCTTTTTCCTTACCTCCCCCGCAGTAGTCAATCAAGCTATCTGCATCAGGTCAAAACTTAAAACCAGAATGGCTACACATTAAAGGTTTTGTTACAATCGCGCTCCTGACGGCAAAAGCACTTTTCAGTCCACAAAAAGCATGTGTATAATATTCTTTCGTCAATCACAATTGCCTTCCAAAAAATTCCCACAGACTTTGACAAATTGTAACGCGCAGTTCAAGTGACGTATTTTTTTCTGTCTTATTTCCACTTCTAGACCTTCTTGCGATTTCCTTGCCAGGACGTGGATTCTAATCTCCTTGTTGTCTCTTGTTCTTGCTGCTTCATCCTCCACCCACCGACGTCAGTGAAAAGGTTCAAACTCTTATGATATTGAGGTTAATCTGATTATGACGATTACCTCGAAGAGAATTCCTCATCAATGACAGCCAAGATGGAGACTGCTTTCTACCACGATGATTCTCCCGCCATCCACAACTTCAGTCACTTTCCAGAATACGAGCGTTACGCCGGGAACAAAATGTTGATGTGTAAGAAGGCCATGTCAGTCGGAAGTCATCATTTCCCAAGCGGTGGACCTGGAGGACGAGGTCCGAACGCCAACAATCTCGGGATTGCCCACAATGGTTCCCTAATGCCATCGTCGTCCTCTTCGGCCGACATGAGCCTGCTAAAGCTAACTTCTCCCGACCTGGAGCATCTGATCATCCAATCCAACCAGGGATTGGTCACTGGCAACTCCACCAACCCCTTCCTCTATCGTAACCAGGCTACCAATGAGCAAGAAGGCTTTGCCGATGGCTTTGTTAAAGCGCTGGCGGACCTTCACAAGCAGAACCAGCTCGTGGGAGGCCATATGTCGCCGTCCTCCTCCTGCAACGTCTCCTTACAGGCATCTTACCAGAGGAACTTAATGTCCACCAGCGACATGCCCATCTACACCAACCTTAGCAGCTACACCCAGGGACAGATGGCGTATTCTGGGGCGCAGATGTCATACAGCGTTCCCGCGAGCCATAATGGTGGTGGAGCCCATCAACCACACAATAGAGGTCTGGACGCTCCACAGACTGTCCCCGAGGTCCCCCATTTACCTGGAGACCCTACATCGCCACCATCTCTCTCCCCCATCGACTTAGAGACGCAAGAGAGAATCAAAGCGGAGCGCAAGAAGCTTCGCAACCGTATCGCGGCGTCCAAATGCCGGAAGCGTAAACTGGAGCGAATTTCCCGACTGGAGGAGAAAGTAAAGATCTTAAAGAGTCAGAACTCTGACTTGGCCTCCACCGCGTCTATGTTGCGGGAGCAGGTCTCTCAGCTCAAACAGAAGGTGATGAGTCATGTGACCAATGGCTGTCAAATCGCTGTCAGCTCTCCTGATAAATCTGGAGGAAGAGGAGGGAGTGCTGGCAGCGAAGACTCCAGTTGCTGAGGAAGGACAGTTTCAAAAGAGCAAAGGTTTCGAAAATTTGGAAATTTGACTTACGCTCGATGCTGTTGAAAAGAACTCGGCGCGAAGCGGCTCAGGGTCCGATAACGCTGCGTGATACGAAACGGGGTTTTTTTGGGCCAGAAAACCTGAACGGTGGTTCACAGCAGACACAAAAGCCACCTGAGATGGATTCGCATTTCTAAGGTGATTAATATTATTTAATGAGAATTCAGCAGGATTAGATTCCGAAACATTTTAAGTTCATCGCTGAATTATTATTTATTTCTGACTCGTTTTGGTATGTCATCACATATGAAGTGCGTTTGCGTTCAATTTTTTTTTAAATCATTGGAGCTATTTTTTAATAATCAAATCAATGTGAGGGCATACTTGTAAGTATGAATACTTCATTAAAATCAGTGGTGTAATTATTGCGCAACATGTATAAAGCTTTTTTATCAGACTGTGACTGTATTTTGGGATTCCTAATTTTAAAAAAAACGTGAAAAAAAACGCTTACCATGTTGATGGAATTCATTCTTCTGTTACATTACTGTTTGATTTGTGTTATTTGATTTCATCATGTGTGCAGTTATTCCATGGTTGAAGGTTCAATTTTCAGATGTAAATGTTGGGGTTATTCACGTGTCGCTGCTGAAAGTTTAAAACGTTATTGCCACTTTATGTAAAAAAAAAAAAGTCTAATAAGATCAATTGTTACTGCTTGCCATGTTTTGTCTTTAAATGGCTGGAAACCTCTTTGTTAGAGTAATTGAAAGTGCATATAATGCAAAATAAAATTTGACATAGAAGCAGTATTGGCCTAGTTATTAGTTACAGACATAAAATTGATTTAAATCCTAATTCATGTGAAATGACAGCAGATGAAGACCTAATGTTTTTAGAATTGAAGTGTTTAACCTCTTTTAAATGCAGTCTTCCTGAAAGGCTCAGAGCTTTTGAAATAAATGTTCATTCCATTTTCAAGTAAAACTGTTCACTCGAGTTTACATGCTGTGCGTTAATGACATCCTTCCTAATTGATTAGTTATGACTCAGTGCCAGTGTGACGTGTTGCTGCTGCTACTGATGGTAATAAGGATGATGACGATAGTTGCTGCTTTGTGTTAGCGTCAATCCAAACTAGAATATTCTTTTTTATCGTGGAATTGTGCAGGCTCATGCAGCCTTTTTTAATTTTAATTGCACACGTACTTGAAATTATGACCATTTTGTGCAATCAATGAATCCTTCAATAGGACTCAACAGGTGCTGGTTAACTTTGTGGGGGGTTACACTAAAGAGAGCCAATATTAAAGTTAGATTACTAATTTTAAACCAATGAGTGATGACTAATGTGCAAAATGGGTGCAGAGGGACTACCGGTAGTTTTTAAAAGCATCATTTACATTTCCAAGAGAACAAGAACATTCTGGTTGCAATTACGTCAATTCCCATAGACTGAAATGACCTGGATGACTGAAAATGAGAATATTCACTAGCCAGAATTTACAGGGAATTCTACTATCCTTTTTCAGTTTGAATTTAATCTATCTATTTAGATAACCGTTTGGGCTCACCGGGGTCACGCGTAATTGGAACCTCAGATGACGTAAAAGGCCTGTTAAAGCTTGGAAAGGTCCGCATTCAGTCACTGCATATCGCCCAGCCTCTCTTCATGTGTAAAAAGGAACATATGTATTTCTCAATAGCATAACTCGAATAAACCCTGCTATAGC
The DNA here is from genome assembly GCF_051989625.1 of Stigmatopora argus. NCBI lineage: Eukaryota > Metazoa > Chordata > Actinopteri > Syngnathiformes > Syngnathidae > Stigmatopora > Stigmatopora argus. The sequence continues at coordinate 4,278,824 of NC_135402.1, forward strand.
AATCACTGTAGCAACAAACAACAACAAGGCTACGAAGGGATTGCGTTTTCTCAAAAGCACAACTCGAATAAACGCCACTATAGCAATCACCGTGGCAACAAACGACAACAAGGTTATGAAGAGATTGTGTTTCCAGAGCAATCAGATCCTTTAAAATATACAGCAAAATGCTACAGAATTTGTCTATGGGATCTTGACTTGTATTGGACCTTTTGACCCTTCAAGTTCTTTATTTGATTCTCATTCTTGTGCAGCGCAGTAACCACAAAGTTGGCCATGTCTATCCTAATCACTTGAAAGAAAAGTTGTTTCCACACTAAATACTAAAGTATCTCAATTATGGGTGACCAGTCACCATTTTATTTTTTTTCGTTGAACAGTTTGGTTGAGATTGTTTTGCAGTTTTTCCATATTCTGCTCCAGATGGAATGACCCACTTACTGCGAGGCAACATGCCATTTCTGGTGACTAATACCGCCTCCACCCACACCTCAACACACACACACACACACAAACACTTGCATATACACACACAAGTGCGTAAGCTCAAACAGACAAGTGGTGAACTTTTGTCAGTTAAAAACAATGACATTTTTGAACAAATATGCATTGACGGCGAACAACAGAGTCGTGTAATGTAGATCCAAACGCTAGTTAGGCCCTGAAAACCGACATTTAGACTGAACATAGTGAAATGGAGCTTTTTTTAATGTAATATCTTTTGAAAATAATGTAGTAGGATCAGTATGATGATAAAAAAACAAAAAATATAACTGTATAAGTGAGCACACTCAGCTACAACATACGTAATGTCAATCAATCTCATTCAAACTACAGGGACCGCCTACTCGCCACCATTTCAAGATCCTCTAATTAACTTCAGATGAAGCTCAAATTTCTCGTAAGCTTTTCCTGCCACATCTAACGGCAAGAGCCACGTTTCCCGAAAAGCTTCTCCGGCATCAAACGGATCTACTCGTATAAAAAAAGCGTGACCCCAGAGAGGAGTGCGGAATAATTTGCAAAGAAGTGCTCAGAGACAATTATGTAAATCAGATTAATTTCAGCCCTTGATCTCCAACTGACCCCGGGTCAGATCTCTGGAACGCACCAACTCTGCACTCTCTCACTGTTACCTGGAGGAAGTCTGCATCTTCCTTTATTCTCCCTTTCTGCCACATTGGCTATTCATGAGACTCACCTGAGGCCTGGCGCAGTCTCCACCCACTCCTGCTGCCTAAAGTTGCCATGTCACACTGAGGTGGTAGTGGTTATCTTGATGGGAGTGGGTCTCTAGGGGGGAAATGGTACAAGATGGTGGATGTCAGCAAGAATGTGATGGAAGAGGAGTTCTGAGTGTCTGACAGCCACTGACTGGCAGAACACTCACATTAACCTCCTTTGTTAAAGATGATAGAAATGTCATTAGTCTGCTAGTTTTTAAATGCAGCAGCAAGTGTAGACATTGGAAAACAGCTAGAAAAAAATGACATTAAACAATAAACTACAACCCCCCCTCAAAAAAGCTAATAGATATTGCATGAAATTAAAAAAAATACTTGCTATTCAGAAAGTCCAAGTTTACTATCATTTCCATGTGAGCTGAACATTATAGCAGCACTATTCAAAGAACTGTCAGCATGGTGGATGAGCAAATTGGTCGACTTTCTACGATCCTTCTCTCACTCATGAGATTTTTGGCTTACATTTTGACTGACAACATATTGCACATCTACACACAAACATAAAGTGAACGTTTTCGGCTGTGTTCGGGTTGGATGTTACTACGGGCCAACAACAAAAAAAGAAGCAAAGACACATAAAAGCAAGGTGAAAACTAAAAAGATAAAAGAGGATGTAGAATATTTATAAGTTCATCCTCACAAGGGTCGTAGGGGTGCTGGAGCGGATCCCAGCTAACAATAAAATACTGCAGGGGGGAAAAACGACAAAGCAAGTTGACGTTCAGAGTCAGTGAACTTCTAAACCTGATGGAGAATAGATGAAGGTGTTTGGGGATGGAGGAATGTTATCCTGGCGTGGTAGTTGTTGAAGAGTGACTCAGATGCTCCGCCCACACAAGTACTGAGTCATCATAAACTAGCGAGTACTGTGTGTGTGTGTGTTTGTTTGTGTGTGTGTGCACCTGATTTAAATGTCAGGGAAGTGAGAATTTGACTCAGTGTTTTTTCTTCTTCTGATTGGATGATTGTATCACAGAGGTTGGATCAGGACCCCACACTCTAATCATAGTAAGAGAAATCATTACAAACTTGTGTTTAATGGCTGTCACTATTCCAAATGTATTATTTGTTAGGTAAAATAAAACAAACAAACAAAAAAGCCATCTCCCAGAATCGCTGCTGGTTTAATGTATTAACAATGTATTAAAATTCTAATTAACAAATTTAAATACTTCATAATGTCCCTAAGTTTGAGTGAATATGCCGACCTGAAAAGGCATGGTAGCCGAAAAACTCCACTCATGTTCTATCAGAAGGAATGGACCAAAAAAATATTACAACTAAATAAAAACACCAGTTAAAAAGACCAAGAGCTATTTTTTTCTCCTCTTTGAAGTGTCACATCTTCATTCGGAGACCAAGGAGGAGGTGAGAAGGTTACTTGACTGGAACACTGATGCCCAAACTCCTCCTCATCTTCATCTTTTCTATCCTCACTGTGTCTATATGAATCACATCCTGCAGGCATTTGCTTTAGTTCTTCCCTCTCCAACCAACAACAGCAACCCATTCTTTTGTCTGGGAAGCATATTTGTCCGCCGGGACGTCAGCCTGGATTATACTGAGTTGTGGTCCAATCTTGTTTTAGCTCTGACCTCCGGGCACCTGCACGAATCAGACATGCTGCTTCCAAAATGCTGGGCATCCATGTTCTCCAACATGGATGTTAGCAGACTTCTCCCCCAGGCCATCATAATTGTCTCTATCCTCAAATTGTATGAAAAACTAATGAGATATAAAGTGACATCTTATTTAAAGCTACTGCCTCAGAGAATCTCACCTGCAGACTATAAAAGCCAACTACCAAATGCTGTGTATTTATACAGTATATATATTTATCCATTTTCTATGTCGCTTATCCTCTCAAGGTTTGCAGGGGGTGCTGCAGCCTATCCCAGCCACAAATTTAAAGCATTGCCATATTTCTGATCTCTGTGAACTATGACTACCTTCTCATCATACATTTACCATGCAAATATGAGTGAAATAGGGAAATCTGTTATCAATTTATGACCTCTTTGACCTTATTAGTACTCCAAAATTTAATCACCTCTTGTTTCATATTACAATCCCTTTATTCCTCTTGAACAAAAACAGACCAATAGAAAGACCCGGATACATAACCAAAATTCAACTACTGGCATTGTTATCTTTTTAAGATGGGACATTTTAGTCATGTGGCTTATTATGCCGTTCCATAGCATAGACTGCCAGGGTTAGCCGACTGCCATATTTCAGCAGGCTAATGGGTTTTGGCCTTTTTCCTCTGATGGAGAAGTGCCAGTAAACTCACACTGCAGGGAAAAATTAAACTCCGTGAACAGAGAGAACTTATAGAGGGTACATGAATGACATCACGTTAGGCGGAGGTTATTGCAGTTACGCACACACTCAATATTCTGGTTGTAGGAAAGATTTTTTTAATGTTATTTAGTGTGCCTAGCCATAAAGTTTTGCTTTTCTCAACACTTTTATTTCCTAAATCCAGAAAACCAAGAATGACATTTGAGCAAAATGTGACAACTTTACCACAGATAACTTTTTTAAAATAGAAAATTCAGTTTTGTAATACTTTTTAGTTTGCCTTTATCTGAGGTCAAATCTTAGTTTTTCCAGGGTTTTGGTTGACACATCTAGACACACAACTACGCATGGTGTATACGATCTAATCAGACGGTACACAGCACAGAGTACGGAGTATTTTTAGTTTCAAATCTAGAATTATGTTAGGCCTTGATGACTATTTTAATCTGTGGTTTGGTAAAGAAATGCTATTGATGTTATCTGTGACTGAAACTAACCATATATATTACCTGACTGCTTGTATTGGCATTAGAAATGTATACATTTACATGGAATGTGCTTTTTTTGGTCAATCAAATACTCAAGGAGATTATTTGTGATAATCTGTAGAGTGGGAAAATATGAGAAAAATGCAGTGAAACTGGTCCCAAATATTGCACTGGGAAGTGATTGACTAACGCCGCAGCCTGCTCAGATAAAATCAAATCCCTGAAGAGAAAACGGAAACTATTTTTGAGACTCTCCTATGTGGATATCTGAGTTTCTTTTTTTTTCTTTTTTTCTGTCTGTCATGAGAATTAGTGTCGGTCTGACTACAGCATATTAACTACAGGTTTTACTGCGCTATAATTAATCCTTGTCACGCTCATCTATAATTCATGGAGGTGTTTTTTGGATTTGGAGGGGAAAGAGGATCTTATTTGAATTGTATACTATATTAAGATTGCCATAGTTAGGGGGGATGCTAATTAAACACTAATATGTAACTTTTTTTTTCCACTTTAAAATAGTTTTGCATATAGCTGACCTCTGGGAGAAGTGAGCACATAAAACAAGTCAAGAATAATTAAGACCTAAAAAAACCCCAAAAATAATTCTGCCATTTAGATCTGATTATAATGAGGTGCACACCAATTAAAATTCAGTTTAATCTTTTTCATTTAGAGTTCATAAATATTTAATATCTACCTCTAAACCAAGGGTGTCAGACTCGGGTTGGTTCGCGGGCCGCTTTAACGTCAACTTGATTTCACACGGGCCAGACCATTTTAGATGTAATATTTAATTATTTTTTTAAATAAATGGATTAAAATAACTGGATTAAAAGCCCTGAATATTCAGTTTTTTATAGATCTAAAACAATGTTTATTTTAGCTTTTTTTTAAATCTATTTTTAGATTTTACAAAATGATTTTTGAACTAAAAACACAGAAAAAATTGATTACAAAATGACAATTATTGATTTAAAAGGGGGAAAATCATGAAATTTAATAAACATCTATACTCTTCATTTTAATTTGATCCTAAAACAGAAATTCGGCACTCATTATTTACTTTCCCGGGCCACACAAAATGATGCGGTGGGCCAGATTTGGCCCCCGTGCCCCCACTTTGACACATGTGCTCTAAACACTTTTGTTGTGATTAAATACTGTAAATAAAGATAATAATGTGCCTAAATCGGAACTACAAAAGTATTTAACCAGAACTGCAACCATTAGTGAAAACAAGTCTTAATCTAAAGAAGACAAAATTTCAACAAAGAATGTCTTTAAATTAACTTAGCGGATTATTTTCAGTTTTTAATATAAAATAAGACATTGAAATTGAAGATCATGGTCAAAATCGGACATGTAGCTCTCAATAAACGGGTTTGTATTAGTTTATGTATGATTGTGAATGAGAAGAATTCACTGATAAGATAACCATGTCCCTAAACTTTGTCTCGAAATGACCAAAAAGCAATATGAATATTTGCCAATCAGCTTTGTATTGATTGTCTTTCCCTAAATTCTACTGGTATAAATCCCCGCTCCCCCCCGCCGATTTGTTTTCTTCCTGAAGGCAGCGGGATCAGATGAGACTTTAATCAGCATGGCTGTTTTAAAGAATCACTCTCAGGAAGGCTCCAACATCCTCCTGTTCGGCGTTACGGAGCCGTGAGTCACTCCACTGAAGGAACCCAGTGAGGGATGAAAGCGGTATTAGTGCCGGTTAATTCGTCTTGACAGTTGGAAATGTTAAATCCTGCAGGGGGCTCAGCTTAGCTCGTTCACTCCCTGCCTAAGTAGGTTAAATACAAACCAGTGTGATCAATCTGTGGACACTAACTAAATCCACAGAGCGTTGCCAGACACCAGCTGCATGTTCTTGGGAGGAGGCAATAGAAGAAAGTTAAACGTGTCAGGGCACCAAGAATACTTTCCAGGGCCTTGCAGTGGCTAACCCACCCACTACGCAGCGCCAAACAATTGTGGTGCAATCAAGGCAAAGCCTAACACGTGATTACCGGGACTGCGACTATACTCCTATATCTCATTGGCTGCCATTGACGGTGCTAGATGTCCAATCCATTGACCATCAATGGCATTGAAACATGAGTCTTTCCAATTGAAATGAATTGGACGTCTATTGCCAAAAAATAACTTCAGTTACTTGGGTCCATAACTAGTGTGTACGGTACTCGGTCGTTTGGTCGCCGGTCTTTTGGTCGCCGGGAAGGTTATTGATAATTACCATTTAAATCATAGCTCAAATTCCCTAAATACAAACTGCGAATTATTATTTAGTCATACTTAATGCCCTATTAATTATTAGGCTAAAGAAAAGCTCCAAATTTCCCGTAATTTTATTGTTTTTTGTTGGAGAACTTGTTAAGACCCTGACTGACGTCCCTTCCTAAGGGGACAACTCATGTACATACAAACTCTTATACACTCACACGTCCGCTCAGTGAAACTGCTCAGGGCCATTGTTGGCTTTTATTGATGCGTAGACAGTGTTGTTTTACCTTGTTTTGTCGCCGGTCTTTTAGTCGCCCGTTGTTTGGGTCCGGGCGACCAAAAGACCGGCGACCAAACGACCGCACAAGGTGTGTACATATCAATTAATCATTTTCTGAACTACTTATCCTCACAAGGGTCAAGGGGGGTGCTGGAGCCTATCCTAGCAAACTACAGAAACCGGGAAAGGGACACCCTGAATCGGTGTATGTCTATTTTAACTTTATTTATTTACTTTTATTAATATAATGTAAATGTAGAGATTTATTTACAATTATAAATATTTTTTTTCAATTCCATGTGGTGGTAGGCTAATAATACTTGCTAATATTAAGAGTTTTTAACAGCCAAAAATGGTCAATCGGTCTATAGAAGCTATTTAGATGATTGTGAATAGGTTTTAGGTTTTAGTACATCAATGACAGCCCATTTGGCATTTTAACATTGGCAGCAAATTCACGATAGGATTAAAATTATATCAATGTGCTATTTAGTCGTCCGTGAAAAAGGCTGAATTTATCTACCACTCAAAGTACTTTCAATGGGACTCAACACTGAGACAGTCAACAAAATAATGTCTATATATCACCAGGCGTGTAAATTGTGCTTGAGCTTGATTAAACAGTTTAAATCATTTCCCCCTGTACTAATTAGCCAGTCTAGAAAATCCGGATAAGATTTTTTTTGGCAGTCAAAATCAGAAAACAAAATGTAAATACTGCAACAATACCTCACTTTCTTGCAAGAACCAGAGTGTAAAAATCTGCGTCTATTTATTTGAGCAACTCAGTGATGTCAATTTAGGTTGGCTTAACTTTAATTTTGGAAACAGCTCACGATGTTGGTCTTGCGACCTGCTCGACTTGGGCTGTGAGCGTGGTCAGATATTCGGACGGGGGGGACGGTGAAAGAAAGCCCCCGCAGCTGCTCTGCTGCATGAAATTACAGAGAAAAGCACGACGAGGAAATTTATGCTGCTGCCTCTTTGCGTTCACGCTACGCGAGAGCAAGCTGAGCGGAAACTGATCACATCTGATCAGAGTCATGTTCACCATGAGGCCAGCAGTGCATGACTGGGTGCGCTAGTGCATGTGTGTGTGTGTGTTTTGTGTGTGTGTGTGTGTGTGTGTGTGTGTGTGTTTGTGTCGCGCAAACCCATGTTTGGCCCATTCACAGAGCCATGAGCTGATTTTATCCATTTGTGGTCGTGGCTCATTTTTCAATAATGTCTGACATGTTTTATCATCATTGAATGCATTTCATCCAGTTTACATCACTTTTTTTTAAAGTCCCTTTTTTTGTTGAAATAGAAACACCCCATCTTATCCTTCAACACTTATTCAGAGTTGTATTAAGTACTGTTTAGCTCAGAAGGATATATAATCCTGGGCAATATATTGTGTGAATCTGTTTTTAATTTGCAGAGTTTTTTTTTTTTTTTTTTTGGCCCGTTGCGTCATTTCTTTTAATAAGAGAAGCTCGCACTGTGACAGAGAGATCAAATGTCATCATATGTCTGCTCCGACTGCTGGGCAGCAATTACTCAGTCCAGGCAGAAATTGGTATTTAGCAAAAAACCAGGAGGCTAAACGCCCCAAACTACTTGCTGCTCAAATTGATGTGGACATATTAAGGAAGTGAAGCAAACCAGAGCGCATGCTGCAAAAGGAGAAATGCTGTGACTGTTGCTCTTATCATTTTCATCATAACAGTATATGAAGTAGTACAAGTAAAGTGTAATAGATATTATGGGTGTTGGAATGGTCATCACCACTGAATGTAAAAGAAAAAAAAATCTTCACACTCACATAAGACTAAAAGGTATCTTTAAACTTCAGTGAACTACCTCAATCTGTAGTTCAATATTTTTTCATTATGTTTCCCATTCCATAAATGGATGAATTTTTGTTAGCTTTTCACTAAAGTCACATGCTTAGTGCTCAAATAGTGCAAACGGTAGTCCATTCCAACTTTTTCCTTCAGTTTGAAAGGAACTTTTTTTCCTCTTTTTTCTTAAACTAAAGACAAAAACAAGCTTGTAGTTCATGTGCAAACTTAATATGAAGGTAGAAGCAAGGATCTTAAAAGAAGCTACCTAAAAGTGTCGTATTCAATGTTCAAAACACGACTGTAACGATTTCTGAATGACATTTCCAAAAGTTATTTATCCCCCTACATATGATGGTGATATACTTAGCTTAAGTGTAATAAGTTTTGTGCATATGGGTACAGTAAGTGCTAAGCCTTCCCACTTTATTCATCTGCCTGGATAGTTTAAATTCATTGAAAACACCCTCATTTTGTAGGGTCAAGCAGACCCCACCTGTCTCCTATTGTTTTCAAAGAACTGCATTCATAGTTATGGTTTGGATATCAAACTAAATGGGGTCCTTGCTATGTTTATGCCTGAAACCTCTCCAAGTGTGAAACAAGGAAAAAGTGGTCAGGGCTGGTGGTAATTGGCCAAGTCAAGTTAGAATCACCAAAATAACTGCAAACAAATGTAGTTTTTCAGTCTATGGTTTCTATCATGGTCCCTCAATTCAATATGACAAATCCCCAACGACAGACTGACTGACATCCATGAGTTTTTCTGTGATGGTGACATACTCTCAGTCTTGATTTGTTCCACTGTCTGTACCTTCAGATTATTATTAGCCAAGAGGCTTACACAAAACACACACACGCAAATACACATACATATGAATAATTCATGAATTTGGTAGGCACAAATTTACATTAATCCTGATATTAAGAGACAAATAGAAGCATCCACTTTTTTTTAAATGATTGTTTTTCTTGCCAAATGACTGTATAATCACTTTGGGTATTTAATTTCTGTTTTAGTATTATGAGAGATTAAATTGGCAAATATGTGAAAACACTCCAGGTAATTGGAGCGTGACCAAACTAACAGTCTGGTGGTCCATAGAGACAACACAGGAGGTGATGCTCGCTTATAGGGTTTCAGCTAGTTTTTTTTATTTATTTATTAATTTAGCAATGTTTAACAGCTGTTTCAATTTCACTAGTGCTTTTGTATTGGAGGAGTAACTTCAATATTTTGCAAGTGACCATGCAACTGGTCTCATTTTGTTGGTAAATTTTCATAGGTCCACACAGATGAAGGGAATCGAGACAAATCAATACAATTATTTAATTTTTTTTTTAAAGACTTAAATTGTGAGTCTTTAATGAATTTTTTTCAATGAATCGCAGGTGTGTAGATATTTTTATATCCACAAATTTTAGAGCAGATACAAGTTACTTATTTCTATTTAAAAAAATATCATACCTTTTTGTTGTTAAACACTAAAATTATTCATACATAGACAAAGTTGGGTAGTACACAAAAGGTATGCTTGGAGCTGATTGGATGATTGAAACAAGAAGTTATAATATCCAAACAAACGGAACTATTCAAATATTTAATGAGAAAACGTAAGTCCATTGTGTTTAATCAACATCAGCAAAATAACCAAACAAACAAAACAAAAGGAAGTGAATATCTTAGTCAACATCCAGTATGTCCCATGGGAACTAATATTTTAATAAGCTACAAACTGACGGGATGCACACTGTTAGTTTAGTGGTCTGGTAACCAAATAATTTTGGTTTAACAGGAAGCGTTTTGATGTTTGAAGATGAACTATAATTGTTTCTTTCATGTCTTTTGAAACACTATATTATCTCATTTGGAGGTCAAAACACTAACAAAAAACACTGACATTTAGTTTAAAAAAATCTCTTTTCCTCCCTTCCCTGCACTGGAAATGATCATCTCATAAAGAACGTATTGCCCCTTCTACTTTTAAACATGTGAAACTACTATAAAATACACATATGTAATAAATCTGTCAAATTTGAATATTAGTTTATCATCAAATACACTTAAAAATTCTCTGTCCGTTCAATATACGTCATTTCAACAGGAGTCTGTCAATCAAAATCGGAACAGCATGTCACCAATTCACGCACAATGTTAACATTCACATCACCATGGAATCTGAAAAATCACTATCACACTTTCTAATGACAGATTGTCAACATCTGCCAGTGCATTTTCAAATTTGCACATTGCAAATATCGGCCTGTCCTTTTACTTGCATTACACACATAATTCAAACTCCTACCTAATATCTCGATTGGTTCAAATACATCAAATCTCCCCTATCAAATCGATCCAATCCACCTTATCAAATCCGAAGACCCTATCAACAATGCTTTTACTATTTAGCAACGAACCAATGCAAGCATCCTTTGGTTGCTCAGAATACGGGATCCTTTGTGTCCATGTGTCCGAGTCAGACTGCCTGCTTTCTTACAAGTTTTCAAGACAGGAAAGGAAGGAATTAAAGTGTCAGACATGACTCAAACCAACAACACACACCTCAGCTGTGTAAATGTAGAAAACCCATGTTGTTATGGTTACAACGTGTCACAGTGACGCTCTTTAACCCCAAAGGAGTGATGTCACAAGGCCTCCACCCTGAGTGCGTCAGGCTGATGTCAACAGTCAGAAATTTGTTTACAGATATAGTGAACAACTCCAAACTCATCTGGTCTATCCACATGGAATCGTGTTTATTGTTAACCACCTAAGACCCAGACTTTTTGCAAGACATGCTTTTTTATTTTCTCTTTGATATTTAGGCTAATTGGGACCTGATGAGTGTAAAAACAAAGAATTGTCTTTTTACAGGATGTAGTTTCGGAGACAAATGCATAAGTGGACGCCCTTGTAGCCCAAAAATGTAACATTGTAGTCTTGTGACAACCAAAAATGTGATGTCCACACATGCGGACGCCAGGTCCCAGGAGGTTAACCTGTTTCCGAGATTTTAAAAGGAAAAAAAAAAGCTTCAAACGCATAAACACTGAGTTCAGGTTTGAAACGTGCTATCCAATAGACGATTTCACTCTTCCCTGAAGACCACAGATGCATTTAAAATATATTTATATTTCAATGACCTTAGGTTAGACCAGTGTCCCCTCCTGAGCTGTTCCAGAGTTGTATCCTGGAAACGATTAATTTTAATTCAAGTAAACGTCTGATGACACAACGTGTGTCCTTGTTATTACCATTGGCGCCACAGTAATACATAATCATTATTGAATCGTTCAAGTTTGGCTACTAGCCATAACAAAGACCTTTATGCTAACTCAGTAGACCAATAAATAATATAATGTTCTCTTCAGCATCAGGAAGAAATGTAACAATTTACCAACTGTTCAACAAAACAAACAAATGCGAACAAGCAATGGCTTTTTTGTGAAGTTAGAATATTAAAAATCAATATTGGTTCCCATCATAAAAAAAAAATATATAGCAACGTGGATTGGACCTCTACCACTGATTTCAATACAAAGCCACGTGATTGGACGTCTATCATCGTCAACATTACCAAAAGAGTTAATCAAATCATAAAATGTTTCGAATTCCTCAGAAGCCCTTCAAAATGTAGTCAGTGAGAAAACAGCCAACATCCATTGCGTGGACTACTATTGACTTAACACATTTTATAAGCCTAGTTATTACAGTGGGTTCAGAAAATGAGCAGTTTCCACATGAATTGCTATTTAGCGCACATGAATGATGCCTCTGTAGAACTTAATACACAAATCAGTACACATTTTCAAAACAATAATGCGTTTGCATACCAGGAATTGAATTGTTGGCATCTATACAGGCCGATATTATGCGCGGATTATATTGAGATGCTGAATTAATGAGTTACTTTCGCAAAAGGAGGCATTCTAAGAAGAAATAAGCCAGGTGACTACTAGTTGAAAATGGTTCATTGCTCAGCAGCACCTCGGCAGTAAGCTTTGTGCTTCATTGGGCCCTTGAACCTTGTTTTCTGCCAGAGGTTTGAACCCGCATCTCTTAACTGGAGTCTCTTTCCTCCCCACTACTTTTCCACCCCCGCCGTCTTTACGCCAGCCCTCCCCGCGAGGCACGTTGCTGCCGTTTCGGTGAAAGTAGCCGCTTATTGGCAGAGAGATCAGACAGTGTTATAGATCTGATAAACGCCGCTGGGCAGATTTGAGATAATGGCGGCGTTTTTTTATTTCTATACATCGTCATTTGTTTGCTAACCTCCACTTACTAGCAATCCTTGGCTTTGGCGCTCCAGGCTGAATTCTGGGAGTCCAAAGTGAAGAGAATGAAAAGTGAAGCCGTGTGTTTCCTATCTGGGTCAGAGGATGAACAGATTCATCAGCATCCGATTTACATCAGCGGAGTCTGAATAGAAGAAAAGATGTGACGGAAGGAGGGTTATTATTCATAATGTGTAAACATTGATTCCGCCCTTCAAATGCACTACTTAATGATGCTAAGCGGCTTGTTAAAAAAACACACATTATGATATTATTTACACAACATACAGTCATGACTCGTGCGTGAATAAGCAAATTGATTTATTCATTCGCTGAATAAGAAATGTATCAAGACTATTATGCAATGGAATAGTTGGGTTTCAAAGTCATATTTTATAATAAAGTACACCCTATTTACACAAAGCTTTCCAACATTATGCATGGAAATTTGTGGAAAATGTTCCAACTGTTTGCAATTCCAATGATAAGCAGATGCACTCACATTGCCTGAAACAGTCCACAAATCCACAGGATCTTTAGAGGATCATTATATTATATGCATCATAATACATGATGCCATTTCTGAGTATATTTAGACTGTGCACAAATTGGGGTAATCCTTGGGTGCAATTTCCACATCCCCGAATATACCACGACAAGTACTTCCCACAATTGTGGTGTTTGGCATTTTGTTAAACTTAATGTAGGAACGGCTGAGTTTTATTTAATGGACGGCAGAGAGAGAAAAAAGTTGGAATTTCTCATATCTAAAAAAAAAAAAAAGTTCCACTCTGTACGTGTGCAATGTTACAACTACACATTTTTTAAATCAGTAAATAAAGAATACATTGTTAAAAAAAAAAAATCAACCTGTGGATTTGAAACACGGATTGAAAGAGGCTGTTATTGATTTTTATCATAATGCATCTTTCACAAGCAGAACACAAAATACACATACTAAAAATTATGTTATGCTACTTCAATGTCTAGCATCCCCTTATGAGTAATAACCATCAAAATAGTCTTTGTGTTTAGAGGGTCTGCCTAAATTAGGAGTGCGTGGCTATTTTCCAGTATTGCCATACATTACAAAAACATACATGTTAAAGACTACTTTAAATAATCCATATATATCTGTATGTGGGAGCTATAGTTAACCTTAAATATTAAAATTCAACTCAAATCATACAACTAAGAGGGTTAAGGCCTGCTGCCTAGAGTTACGACACGATAACCTTGATGCTGCACCGTCGGGGTGGCGCAGTTAGGCCAGGCCAGCCGAGTCAACGTATTGTTTTGACTAGACCAGTTCACCTGGATCAGATTCATACCGTGAAAGGTTAGTTCACCACAGGGGAGGTCTCACAGGAGGGGAAGTCTGCCTTCTAAACTGGAGCTCAACTGAAAAAAAAAACAATAAAACGAGAGGAACATTTCACTTTAGGCTCTGGATATCATTACAAAAAAAATACAAAGACATCCAAAATAATCATGTCTTGTACAGTAGCTTCTCACGTTAAGTGTATTTTATTGTTTACATACATTTTTGGGAGTTAAAACCAAAATATTGCATTTTTCTTGAAGTATGGAAATGTAAATACAGCAAAAAAATATGAAATGCTTGGAAACAACCATGTGTACTATTCATTCATTTTATGTACCGCTTATCCTCCCTCACAAGGGTTACGGGGGGTGCTGTAGCCTATCCCAGCTGATTTTTTTAATTAATTGTCTCTTCAGAAGGGATGTAGGAGAAAGGCAGTGTTGACTCAATCATCCTCCTCTGTTTAAAAATGGTTTGTCCACCTTAATGCACAGGATGGCCTTAGTTACTACCTTTTCAAATAATCTATTTTCTCTGTACAGAATATTTAGTTTCTTCCTAGAAAAGGAGTGCTGATCTACAAGGTTGCAGAAAGACAGTCTTGACTTGAGGATGGTTTGATTATGGGCATGCTCAGTGGTTATTTTCCTTCCCAAATAGATAGGCTAAATCTTCACATCTCTGCACGGATGAGACGGAAAATCTAACTTGTTTTGGCTGTATATCCCTTTTTATATAGATTTTTGCATGTTTAACATTTTTGTAACCTAAGTTTGAGAAGGTGGAAGAACTTAATCCCCCCACTTTAGTATGCAACGCCATCTGCTGTCTAAATATGCAACTGTGAGTAAAGCTACAAGTGCCTTTATGTAGTATACTAAAACCTAAAACAGGTCATCCAGTGAAGGTTTCTCATGTAAATAGTGCGGTTTTGTTAATTTTTTTTACCTTGTCTAAAATACTCTTTTGGCATTTCCTCCCTACTTTCATATCACCGTATTTTCCGGACTATAAAACGCCTTCTTTTTGTTTGACTGGGCCTGTGACTTAGACTCAAGCGCGACTTTTAATATTTTCACCCTGACCGCCAATATAACAAGGTATAACTTACACTCCAGTGTAAATTATTAATTTTTTCCCCTTTCAATGTGCATTTTTTGGCCACTGCAATTTATAGTCCGAAAAATACAGTAAACACTATTACTGAGAAAAAAATTAAAATGACCAGTCAAAAATAACCCAAGTACAAATACATTTTTAAAGTAAAGTTTATTTAGGACAAAAACACAATTAACTCATTAATTCCCCTATTCCTGAAGACTCCTATGCACCCGTAACTATTAATGTGTGATCGATTGTTTGCTTATGCGTGTGACTAGTTTGGGATGCACCCTGCGAGACTGGATGATGAATAGATAAAATAAATATCAGGAAAAAAAAATGAAAACTATATTTGTGTCTATTTGGGTTGACTTTATATAATATTGTACACGCATGGCATAGTGGCAGAAAGGCAAACGGTACTGCTAACCTGACTATCCAGTGTTCCAACAGAGCAAGAATTCCAGATATTAGGTTTTCCAAACCTAACAACAAACATGTAAATCCCCTTTCTGACTTTAACGTCCGACCTGTGTATACGTGCAAATATGCTGGCTGCCGAATAATGCCCCTTAAAATTAACAGTCGTTCCGCAATATGTTTGTAATAACTGAATCATGTCTGGATACTGACCATTATGTTACTTGTCAGGACTAAGTTTTAGTCAACTTGGTGGTGTTGTCTTGTTACTCGATGCCTTTGAGCATGTGGTAGATACGTTTTGGTAAAATGACATAGCCCTCGCTGAAGGCGGTTGGTGGGTCGTGGGCTGTCCTTACTGACTTGCAAGAAACCCGCAGGCTTTTGAGCTGCCTCTCCTGACGGCGACATTTTTGCTGGGTTGTTTTCAGTTTCTTCCTCAGTACCTCCAGCTGTTCTTCCAGCTGCTGAATTCGCTTCTTTTGCCGAGCGGAGTCCTCCGCTGTATAGTTATGGTCACAGGAGACCACCACTGTTTCACCGGGGATTTCTGGTGAACTTTTTACAGGCTCAGACTCCACTTCCTCCATGACGGAGTCAGAGGTCAGAGGAAATGAGAGGGGGAAGTTAATTTCGGGGTGAAAGGGATCCTCCAGACACTCAGACTGTCAGACAAGGGGGGAGAAAAGACCACTTCAATTTTTTTTATAGTGAATTTTTTAGGTCATAAAAAGAAAATCTGCACTTTTGGGGGGGTAATTACTGCATCATTTTTGTATTAGATTTTTAAATGATATATCATATTAGAACAAGTTGAAAAATGTTAGCTTGATGTTTATGATACTTGGTGTTGGGCACAATGAACAAAAACAAACATTGTTTTAAGTACTACTGAGACTTTCTTATTCAACCAAATAGCAAAAAGTCAAAAAACTGTATACTATACACATTAGGCAATGTGAGAGCTGGCAATAGATAAGCTCATTTGGGATTTTTTTCTGACTGGCTTTACCTTGATATCGAGATTGAAGTCAAAAATTGATGGAACAGCATTCTCCTTCAGCACACGGTTGTTGCACTCTCTTTTGAAGCAGTCTTTGGTAAAGTGCTGTGAGCAAATATTACTGTACTTGGTTGGCTTGAAATTGTTCCTCCTCATTGCTGTCACCCATTTGCTACAGATATCTGGACGCACGAGGGGAAACCTGAGAAAACAATGTCAATCACAGTTGTTGGTTATCAAACCCAATCCTGCCTTTACCAATTGTTCTGCATAAAGTGCATTGCACAATCATACAGGACAGTGGACATCTATTCAAAAGTTAACATTGTCATGAAGGGTAGGCTGGTTGGACACTCTAAATTGCCCTTAGGTATGATTGGTTGTCCTTCTTGTGCCCTGCGATTGGCTGGCCATCGATTCTGGTGCCCGTGATTAGCAATGTTAGGCTCCAGCACCCCCCACAACCCTTGCGGTTCAGAAAATGAATGAATGACTAGATGTCAAATAGGGGCGGAAAATAGTATTGTTGGCGACTTATGTCCTGTATGAACCTTTTAAGAAAAAAAACATCATTCGTGCATTTATGTGTTGAGAGCGGTTTGTAATATTTAGTGGTGGTCAAGGATTAAATACAAAGAAAAAGAACATATTTGCATGCTTAGTTTGAGACTAAGTTGAAGTTGAAATGTACATCTAAGTGATCCATTTTGGTTTTCGGCCATTTCCATACGCAGCTGTGTATGATGACAATAAAGGCTTTTGATTAATTTGATTGATTCCAAACAATGACGGCGTGTCACTTGACAATAAATAAAATGTAGTTTAGTTGCAAAAACCGTGATTCAACCGAACTATAAAACACAATCAAGCTGCAATTAACTCCAGTCGCAATAGACACATCCATGACGTTAAAATGAAGATATGACGTATTTTGTTACGAAAATGATAGTGAAACGCCCTGCTAGTCATTATACAAGGAGTAACTAATTTAGTTCACAAGGTTTAACGTCATGACAGAATAGCTAAACGCTAATGACCGACACACTGTTGACGTGAACTCACTTGTGGAAGGAGATGTCTTTATCTTTATGATATCGGTTTTTACAGCCGTAAGCTGAGCAAGTCTGAACCATTGCTGCTCGCTCAGTGTAAGCAGAATTACGCTTTGGTACCAGCCTTTTTCTCCAAGCGCTTCACTGCCACTAACAATCATGGCGGCCAGAGCGTAATGACGTTTTAGTCACATGATATAGTTTCACAAACCAGTTAGCGACTACGTGCTTTAAATAAAAAGCAGTTTGTCCAGATCTTAGTTTTAATTGAATATTTTTCTCTTACTAACTATAATATTGTGATTTTGAATTCATATATATATATATATATATATATATATATATATATATATATATATATATATATATATATATATATATATATGTTAGTGTTTTATCGTCTAAAATGTGTTGATGGAAAAAAGATAATTAAGTGCACCTGATATTAATCTCATAGTATGGCGATATGACAATTAATATTGTAAACAAGTGTCTTTCTTAACTCATTGCCTGCTACTAATTGATTTAGTTTTTCAATTTTTATAGTGCATTTCTTATCAAATGCTTAATCTGCAAACATACAATAAAAACACATTACAAAAATGTTTGGTTCATGAACTAGAATTTTTATTAATCATGAAGCTTTGTTATTTCTTTCTTTTTTTTATTAAGAAAACAGGCTTATTTCCAAATATTTGTACTGAAAAAAAAAGCCAAGGAATACAGTCAGAAAACACACAACACTCAAAGTACATATCAGATATGTGATGAATAAAACACATAAGGCCTTAAAATTTCAGGACAAAAAACGCTAACCTAACATGGACCAAAATCCTTAAGTCCTGTTTATTTCAAACTAATATGTATTTTGACATTGTGCAAATAAATCAAAGTTTAACATACACATTTGCACACTGGGTAAAATATAGCACGGCAAATTGAAAATAAAATGTCATGAACACAAACAAACAAAAAATAGATATTTGATTAGAGAAAGTATTGGTTCTTTGCTTTAAGCATACAAATGCATAAGAAAGCGAAAAGGGGCAGTATTAAAAAAAATGACCTCCATTAAAGTTAAATACCCCAGATGAAGAAAGGCCAAAGATGATTTTGCTTTTCTTCATTTTTGGGGGGTTGGGAAAGCAAATACATTCAGCGGTAGGATATTTTTTGTTCATTTTGTTAACTACAACTAATGGCACTTTACATGGCATTGACAAATCCCATTGCCACTCTGCCATCAAAATGCCAAATTATTAAAATATATATCAGGAAAAAAATATTCCTTCAGACTCCCACATCATTGGATTTTCTAAATACCCCTGTAGGACTGCAAAAGCCACCAACTCAAATATTCTGATTAAAAAAAAACTGTGGAAAAGTACATGCAGACAATGAAGGCCAGAAAATGTTGATACTTCCTCAAGGAATTAAAGAAACATTTGATCAAATGAAAGTATCCAATGTCTCTTAATACTGCATGTTCGACACACACGTACACATTTTTTTACAGAGAAGCTTTATGATTGACTTCTTGGGTATCATGATCGTAGACGCGGGCATTTATCTTGGTTAACGCCAGTTAAAAAAAATGCAGTCCCTTTATTTACACAGATGAGTTGACTCGATTGAAGTGTTCCAAAGAAGGCAACAATTTCATCAGGTGAATGTCCTGTAAAATCTTCAAATCAGTGCCGATATCAGTTCCATTGGCAGCTCCTGATTCCTTAATATGAATGCTGATTTACAGGCAAGTATTTTTTCTGTCATCTTCAGCCAACTCACAAAAATGAAACTTCAGATACATAAAACCCTGCAAACCCAAGATTTGCCTCATATGCATTTTTTAAAGTCATATTAAATGCAGGGATTCATTTAAATGAAGCTAATGTGTCTCGAATGAGATAAATATGAATGAACACCACAGCTAATTAGTAGTAAAGCTTAACTGACATAGTAACCCGCAGCTCATACTTTACAAAAGATCAGCTCATTTAAATTCAAATTTGAAGAACAATCATTGGGGATTAGCTAAATAAAAATATTGTTCAATTCAAATTTTCACAAAACTTTGAAACTATTTTCTGTAGTGGTAAAATCAGACATTATGCAAACTAAATTTAGAACTACAGGCTCAAACAGAAAACAGCACTGTATTGTAAAAAATACTATTTTGGGAGCATACAATTGTGCCAATATCACTGCCCAAAAAGTATACACTTAAAAATTTGCATAATATGCCCCTTGTAACTTCTGATAGAACAGTTGACCCTGCGCAAATAATCTTGTTCTTATTAACGAAAGAATCCAAATTTGGCTTTTTCATACCAACTTGAGTAAGCTGGAAAAGTAAAACAAGATGACCAACTTCTCCTGTCTTCACTTTAAGGGTGCAAAAGGCCTGATCTAAAAGGAAGCAACACAAATCCATGCTCATGCAGTCCATTTCAGAATCCACTCCCACCGCAGGATGATCTGGTTTCAAAAGTGGAAAGTTCTCCCATTCTCACCTTTTTGCGCCTTACCAACGTCAGTCTCCACGGCAACATCATCATTTCACATGGCGCTTGTTTTACTAGTGCTGCAGAAGACAAAACACTGTACAGAGGTCCATTTCAAATGGAAAACAAGAGTGCGATACTTCGCCACAGATTTGAAGCTATTCCTTCACCGCAACTTCCGATTCCTCTTTCTCCTTCTTCTCTTCTTTTTCCCTCTCGTCTCCATCTTCTCCATCTTCACCTGAAGCATCAGTCTCCTTCTTCTCTTCTTTTTCCGTCTCATCTCCATCTTCACCTGAAGCATCAGTCTCCTTCTCTTCTTTTTCCGTCTCGTCTCCATCTTCACCTGAAGCATCGGTCTCCTTCTTCTCTTCTTTTTCCCTATCTTCTCCTGAAGCCTCAGCCTTGCCATTTTCTTCATCTAGCTCTTCTTTCGATTCTTCTTCATCCTGAAATGAAGTGTTTCTTTTGGTTAGTGGACTGTTCTCTTAACAGAGAAATCCATTTGAACATTTTTTATTAATATCCAATTTAACCCTTCCAAGGACTATTTATTTTAACCCTTACAGGGCAAAATATCATCTCCAGTGATCTCCAGTAGTTTGTACAAACCAAGACAGTAACATACCTGTCAACCTCTTCCGATAACTGCCCTTATAAATGATTATGATTCCCCTTACAAACACCGTACGACTCATACGGTGTTTGTAAGGTTTTTTGGGGGTTTGTACGGGGAATCATTATCATTTATAAGGGCAGTTATCGGCAGAGGTTGACAGGTATGCAGTAAGTCATTTAAATGCATGGAGAAGTACAGAACGACGTTCCCCAGGTGTATTACCTGTTTGATGCGGATCCTCCTCCGGTTGGGTACGCGGGCCTTCATTCTACGGGATAAGGCCAGCAGCTTGTTGTGTCTCTGTCTCCTCTTTGCCTTCTCCTCTTCTTCTCGCCGCTTCTCGTCAGCACGATCCGAGTCCGAATCGTCTTGTCGCTGAACTCTGGACCTCTTCCTTGGTTGCACCATCCTCTTCAGCTGAATCTCTCTCTCCTTCACCCCATCTTTCCCATTGTCGTCATCATCATCGTCGTCGTCGTCATCATCATCATTCTCATCATCTTCCCGTTCCTTGACAGTAGTACTCGAGGACGAGGATGTTTCGTCGCGTCCCAGAAAAGATCGCTTTCTGCGGGTTACAGCGCGGCTGTCGTCACTCGATGTGGCTCCGGAGTCACTCCTCTTCCACTCCTCCTGATCACTGTCTTCCTCCGGGGAGCTATGGTAGTCGGACTGTGAACCGGACGACGAGGAAGAGGAGAAGGAGCCCTCGTCACTGTCGTCCAGGACGGAGGCAGGAAGACCAATCTGCCTCTTCTTGGACAAGTCCGTCTTGGTTTTGCGCATGGAAGCGAACATTTTGCGCTTGTACAAGCTCTCCATGTTTGCACTGGGGGCCCCAAACCAGTGACATTAAACAAAAAGATGGGTGCGTCAGAGTTCGAACAGGCTAACCTATCACCTGCGCACCTATAGATGATCTTAAAGGTATGCTCACCAACTGCAACACTTAGCTATTCTTAAAGCGGAAAAATCATTTGCATTGAGTTACTTGCAGAAGCAGCTGTCATTCGGTATGTTTTAAAGTCGGGAAAGCGTGACATTCCCTCGCTCCTAGCACTGTTATTGTTGTGGAGTCCGCGGCTTCCTCGTTGGGAGGAAAAGGCAACTAAGGGTTGCAGCGCCGCTATGCGACAATGGTTGGCATTACAATATTCAATGACAGCCAAATACATAAATAAATAAATGTGTATGCATTAAATATCTTGATTTTGCTCAGCACAAATCTTTTTTTTTTAAATTCTGGTGGATTTTATACCTTTGATTTCTAATATATATATATATATATATATATATATATATATATATATATATATATATATATATATATACATATACATATACATATATATACATATACATATATATACCAACATAAAAAGAGACTTTCAGGTCTGTAAAAAAAGATGACAAATCTCACTGTCTTTCAACTTGCTTGGAAATTTAATACTGTATTGTCAGGATTGTATGAAGAAAATTCTTACATTCACATCAGATTCTGGAATAATCTCTGTTAGGAAATGAAAAATCTATTAGGTCTATTCTTTGTAAAATTGTTGCACAACCCATTCCCCCTAAAAGTTTAGTACTCAGGTGTTCGGTCAAGACTTCTGCGAAAGGAGCGTGCTCAGCTTTATTTTTCCGTCCATGGAGGCAGTCAGACAGGTCCCGCAGTCCAACGCCGAGCACCAATCCACTGTCACCACTGGAGCTTTGTGTCCACCCAGGGACAGCACGCTCTCCAAGGTAGGTTCTCCATTCGTAAGCTGTAGCGAGAGATGGCAGTCACACAGAAGAGAGAACCATTAGATCCTTGACCTACATTTACATTTATATTTTCCCATCCTGTCTGAACTAGTTGATACACAAGACACATAAGAAACACGGTGCAAAACTATTTCCACATGAAACTAGATGTTTTTACTTTGTAAATGATGCCTCCAGAACTTGAACAGGTGAGAACATGCTGTCCTTCTGAGTCAAAGGTGAAGAGGCGACCTCTAGGAACCTGGACCTATAATTAAAGTTCATTCATATATTTGCAGTTCTTCTGTGTATGTCTTATTCTTTACGCAATAAGCAATAGGTAGAATATGTACGTTAATATCCGTCATGGTTTACCTGTTTATATCCGCTGTACCCCGATAGGACAAAAGGCCCCGTGGCATCCTGAGGTAGAAACTGCTCTGACTGCTTTACTCCACATCGATGAATGTTCCATTGGATGAACTGAAGATACAATTTATTTCCAATCAAACTGCACATGTAGAATCATCAGCAAGTTTAACAACTGAAGCACCACCTTGCCATCTCCTCCGATACTAAAGACAGTGTTTTCATCGGAGCTAAACTCAACACTGTAAACTTCTCCATCGTGTGCCTTCCAGCTCATAGCACTCTCATATTGCTGCATGTCTACAGAACAAGGAACATCGTCAGTCTTTACTTACGTTCCCCCCCTGAAACAAAATCCCGCAATTTCAGAACCACTGACCAAAGAGTCTGATGACCCCATCTGCGGCACCAGTGACCAACAAGTTCCCATTATGATTGAAGGCTGTGCAGTTTATGGCCACTGGTTCAGGCTCGAGGGAAAACTGGAGCTGAGAGAAAGATGGAACCAAGATGATGACAAAAGCTACAGAAAGGAAAACCGCTGACTGTCACTGACCTGTTGTTTAACCGTCTTGGTGTCCCAAAGCAACAGCTGACCAGACACCTGCATTGGGAAACGAGCCGGGTCAGTCGTTCGGTTGACGTGAGCTGCCGCTGAACAGACAAAGGATGAACCACTGGGACTGCAGGCCAATGACAAAATACTGAGGGGGGAAAAAACATTTTTGCCATCAGAATGTGGCAGTCAAGAGAAAACATACAGCATATCATTGGGTATGAACTACCGTGGATGAGTTTCATCAATGTTCATCTCATATAGATTCTTCTTCGCTTCTGTATCATACAATCGGACTGTGCCAATGCCGCTACCTAGTAACAACTTAACACATGCAAACAGAAATGAGACAGAATGACATAAGTCTCTGGACAATAATTGTCGAATGATAACGTAATATTGAAATATTTGTGGTAAGACTACCAACTATGCTTCTGTAATTGTAATGGAGTCTTTATTGTTACCAGTCTGTCAGGTTTGGTAGCCCACTCCAGGGACAGAAGAGGTGACTTGGACATGATGGTGGCTTTTGTCTGCATGATGGGATTGAACGACCACACCTGATGTATCAGAAAAGGGAAAATGAAGGTTCACCATTAAGTTTTATAGTTAACATCACCCAATGATGAATGACCCAAGTTCACCTTAATAACACCGTCAACATCCAAACTGGCAACTCTGCGACCGGAACAATCCACCCTACAGAGCAGATTGGTTCATTGATTGCTCACAGTGAGAGGAACTTTTCATCAGTCTGACTTGGCGACTAAAACAGCTGAACCAAAAGGCAAGGAGTGTAAAATTATTTGCCGAGTAGCTACCTGCAGTGCATAATGGAGGAGTGATGTTCTCCGTATTCCTCCTGGCTGAGTTTGATGAACGGCTGCTCCGCTGTTTGCCCTACTTGTTCTCCTCCTACTGCTACGCTCCTGAGGTTTGAGGAGGAAGTGTCCGGGATGGCGTTAGAGCTCTCGTTGGGAGGCTCCATCTCTCCAACCTCCGCCTTTTTCTCAAGTAACTGAAAAGAGGAGATTTATAATAACTGTTTTACCCAAACTGAACAATAAAAACAATTGTCAACTTGGCCTTGTGACTGTCAGGTACCTGTGGCGCTGGTTTGGAGAAGAGCTCTTTACGCTCTTTTTCATGAGTTTGGATCTTCTTGTGTCTTAAATGCGTTGGTTGGTTCGAGTGCTGGTTTGAAAGTTGGGATTGAGAACCTGGCGGTTCACTTGAGGCTTGATTGGGGGCAGATTTCACTTCTTTCACTGCATCTTTTGACTTGGAGGACTAGTAGAAAAAAATAAAAAATAAAGTCTTGAAGTACTTATGATAGCTTCATTCTAAAATCCTGCAAATGGGAACGATTTTCAAGTTCTGGCAATGGTTTGAAATGGTTGACACTTGCACCTGGTTATTGGTGTGGTCCTTTCTGCCGACCGCCGCTTGACTTGGCGAAGACACCGAAGTTACCTGCTGCGTTTTTCCTCCTGGGGTACGTCGCCCTTGTGGTAGGAATGTTGAGAAGAAGTTCCTGGATGGTGTGGTGGTAACACTGACAGCCCGCTGGCTTGACACTAAGTCACTGAGAGCAGAAGAGTCGGTCACTATTTGGGTCCAATACAAAAATAACGGAGTAATAAGCTGAGTCCCTAAACGGGATGAAGACTAAAAGCTGGTAACTTTTGTACGTTTTTAGAATTCTCATTTTTGGTTCAGGTTCACTGACGCAATGGATAGATAGTCAATGAAAAATGAACTATTATGTGTACATATTGACCAAGTGGTACTCATTAAGGGACATCTTTTTATGGGTTACTACCATCTGAAAAAGTGGTTCAATTGGGTGTATTAATATTTGGGTGCCCTCAATTAGTTTTTTGCACTTGCATTCTCAGATGCGATGAGTAACTGAATTTTTTTGTGTCGCCTCAGGGAAATTTGGGATTGAATTGGTGTCCTACAGAGCCAAAATCTTTGTGTATATATAGATCAGAAATAGGTGGTTGCTAATTATGTTGTTGTTGATTATGGCAATAGTGGTAGCTTCTAAGCACGTCGTCATCTACATGGTATAAATTCATTAAAATAACTCAAATGTATCAGTCATTTTACTTCTCCATGTTTTTAAAATAATTGACTGAGAAAAAAAAAACAATTATCCATTAGGTGAACTGTTTATTTAGCAACATCAACTGCATCACAGCACAGTGAGAACACAGCATGTGACTAGTATTGGTAATTTAAATAACTTAGAAGATTAAAACATTTTTAGAAATATCTCTGGTATAAACTTAAAATAAGCAGCATATCAACTGCTGTAAAGTGCCTGAAAGTTATTGTGTAGCTGTGTTTAAACATACATGCATTTCAGAAATAAACTGATATCAAAAACGGGGGTGGGGGGGCAGCATCTTGAGAAAATAGTGTAAATAAATACAGTTTGGTTCTGCTGATAATAACTGCCATTGTTTTTTTTTTATTGATAACTCTTAACACACTTAAAGCCAAATTGACGCAAAGTAAATAATTTCAAAGCTAAATGTGTTTAATTAGTTACCACTTATTCTATTCAAAGTCACAAGCTAGTCAAGCTATATTAGGGCAAAAATGTAAATTATTTTTTTTGTGTGTGTAAATGGCAACCAGTTTTAGAGTCAATAAAGACAGTGATGTTAATGCCTCACAGCTCAGTATCTCCCAGTCGGTCCATGTTCTGAACATACGTCGGAAGCTTGTGATGCACCACGTCATCGCCACCCCTGTGGTCGCGACTTTCTGTTTGCAGGGCGAACAGCTAGACAAGATGAAGTGGCACAAGAACAAAACAATGCTTTAAACACGGATTGTGGAATTATTCCAAGTTTTTGCTATTGTTAGTCTAATGACACGTAAAAAGAAGTGATCATTTATTCATGCCAACAATCTTACCATCTGACGCAGTTGCTCATTCTCCTCAGTCAGGCTTGTTGTCCTCTGGACTTCGGCATCAAAGCTCAGCAGCACTGGTTGGGGTGAACCAAAGTTAAGGACTAAACCCAAAAAAATAAAAATGCAAACCTCTCTGAACCACAAAGAGTGGTTTATTTTCAAGCCATGCGTCAACCTTTGTGTCGCAAGACCATGTTTCCTGATTAAATGAGGATGCAGCTGTCTCAAAGTGTGTCTGCAGAGGTTTAGAGAAAGTCAAACAAGGATCTGAAATAAGGTATGAATTTAGAATGACGTTTTCCTTTCCTGCCCTTTATGGATTTTAATGTAGAATGTCCGTAAAATACACAGCTATTACAGTATTGAGTATTGTTGGCAGCAATCATTTTAGGTGAAATGTCATCACAGAAATGACTCAAATTTGACTGAAGGATATGCATACACTGGAAGAGCACCGAAAGGAAGTTGTGCAGCGAAACAAGGAACGTGTCGGACCACTGGCGGGAGAAATATGGAGCGAAGATCTGGTTCTGCTCAGGTACGGGAATAAAGGGCAGGATAAACCAATCCCGCCACTCTGGCTGACCTTGCAGTTCCATAGCCTGCTTCTGGAAAAACTCTTGAGTCTTCTCCAAATTTCCTTTCTGTCAGGTCAATACAGGCAGAGAGACATAGTTACTCCAAGGTTTTGCAACACGGCAAATTTTGTTATATTTGTGTTTGTGTAACCTGGATGGTGTTGATAATGTAGTATCGATAAAGGCTTGCTCTTAGTTTGTTCACCGTTGGCCGGTAAACGTCCTCAAGTCTGCAGAAAAGGCGCCTGTCCAAATAGAGCCAGTAGTCCTTAAGACCAGACAGATCAAACGTCTGGATGAACTGGAGCAGTTGATCGATGATCTTATCCACCTGAAAACAAGGTTGAAAACATAAAAATAAAAATGTAATTGAAATTGTTTACATACAAAGTAGTATCAGGTAGTCATACCCTGAAACCCTTTTCCTTGTCCGCTTTGATTTCACTGTCCAGGTTTTTCAAAGTGTTCGTGAAGCCACGAAATATTAGATAATCCCGCACGTGTTCATCTGTTCTCTCCACAGCGGAACCCATGGTGATATCTGACACTTGTTGGAATTAAATACAATAAGAACACACAGTTTATGACATTGTCATTATGATTACATGAATTTCCAGAGACATTGTCCATATTTCCCAACTCCTGTGCTATAACCTCCTTGACCATGCATTAACTGCATTGTAGCTATTAAAAAATAAAACAATAAACAACAATTATACTCACTTTCCATCAATGCAACAATTTACGGTCATGAATAAGTGAAACTGGATATTATGAAAGCAAAACAATCACCGTGGCGTTTTAGCTTGTAGAAAAATACATTTGTCCATTGAGATTCTCATTTTCACATCTAGTTTTGCTGGATGAGTTTAAAATGTATAGTTAGTTCAAAGCATTAACGTACCTTGCAGCACATGCAAGACTTTCCCAAATTCTCCAATTCTTCGATGCAAAGAAAAAAGGTAATGTGGTGAACTTTAAACGGGAATATACAACAGTTCACTCTAGCTCATTGATATAATCCATGGCATATTACATGAAAATTGGGCAAATTTGAACGCCAAACATTAATCTCTTGACAAACGCGAACTCTTCCTGTTTTCACCCTCCTGAAAGTCATGTGACAATTCACCATGACGTACCCCACTCATGGTATAGCTCGAGTCGCCCTCTTGTGGTTTAAGTGTAGAACGACTTAAACCCAGACGGGATAAAAATATGAAATATACCACTCTTAAAGCTAGAATAGCTCCGCGAGGACTTATAAAAGTCCCAGCGGCTTTGTAAATATGTATATATTTTAAGATACTATCTTATCTGTTCAAAATAAACTCACATTAACTTGTATGTGTACTAGTGTTTATGTTTATAGTATTGTTTCAATAATGCATATCAACAGTTCAGCTTGTTTACATGATGTTCACATGGTTAATGGGTCTATACCCACAATGGATTGCGAGTGACGGCACCTACGAGCGATCTATCTATCTAGACATCATTTCGAGATATAGAAATATATTTTGTACATGGTTACCATAGCAACCGCAAAACAACAAGACGCCAGAAGAGGGAACATGTCAGTAGAGACCACCGAGCGAGAAAAGGGAGAGACGAGTGAGATTTCTGTCCTAAAAGACAAGGCATCTGCTGTTTCCACTCATGTTACAATTAATGAACATTCCAAAGAAGAACAAATCAGCAACATTCCAGAGACGGTTGACGACTTTGTCAGGAACTTCCTCCAAAAAATTGGCCTGAGCAGAACTCTTGACAGTTTTGAAAGAGAATGGTACAGCTCAGCTCAGAAACTCCTAACAAAGCCCTTGGAGACGGCTTCTCCTGCAGAAGGAACCCTGATCTTGCCGGATGCCCTCACGCACAAGCAGCTCCTTCAATTCGAGTTGCAGAAAGTCTACAGCGAGATCAACCAGTTGAAACAGAAAGTGCTATGTGCCGGGGACAACCTAGTTAAGATGCAGAGGGACAGAGACCAACAACAGCTGCAGTGGCAGATACTTCTGGCCGAAAAGAGCCATGCGATGCAGGATATTAAACGGCTGAAGAAACGTCTGTCGGCCTACGAGCCAGCCTTGAGGGACCTGGATGGCAAGTATGAGGTAGCTCTACGGCACAAGATGCTTATCAGTTTGGAAAGCGAAAGGATGCAGAACACCTTGGACGCCAGACTGAGTCAGGAAAAATCCCAAAACAAAACGGCAAGAAGCATCAAGAAGAGCACTGCTCAAGGCCGAAGCACCGCCAGGAACACCAAAGACACAGAGTTCCCTATCTGTAGCACGCCATTGAACCCGCAGAGCATTCGGGGAAATCCCGAAGAGCAGAAAAAGCAGAGTTTATTCACTTTTTCCTATTCCATTAAAGCCCACACTCTTCCGGTAAGCTGCATCAGCCTCCACCCGGAAAAGAATGTCCTTGCTAGTGCAAGTGATGACTGCACTTGGAAGCTGTGGGCACTGCCAGTTAGCAGAGAGAAGGTAACAACATTTCTGCAGAATATGGATCTAGAGAAAGAATTGTTGGGAAAATTGTAATAGAATCATAAGCGTAACTGCTGGGTATGACATTTCAGAGCAGGCGTGCCCAAAGTACGACCAATTTTAAGTGGACTGCAGCAAAGGATGAAAATATCATTGAATATGGCCCGCACAAGAAGCTAGAGTTCAGCCGACATGCTTTGCTTTAACACTAGAGGGAGCTAGTCACTTAAACAGTGGAAAACCTGGAATAGAACGCATTTTAACAGCACAAATTTTCCCCTTGATCCCTAGTGTAACATGAAATTAAAAATATTTCCAAGTTGGACTTTGCATTCTTTGATTTGTGTGAAAATTTGAATTTACTTACAATATTTTATGTTGTCACCAGGTGGGACAGATGGTCCTGACAGGTGAGGGACACTCCGATTGGCTCTCCAGCTGCAGTTTTCATCCAGAAGGAACTAAACTAGCAACAACTAGCGGAGACACAACCGTCAGTTCCTATTCACTTTTTCTTCACATGAAAAGCATCGAAATTTAACCTTGTTAAAATGCTGTTGTTTTTTTTACAATAGTTAATTATGCAAAAAATACTTTGGAGGTGGTGTATACTGTCACACTTGCACCACCTTTGTATTGTCAGTCTATTCCATTTTTTTTGTCTTTAAGTCATTGTCTGCCATTGACAACAAAACATGTCCAATTGATTTAATCTAGTGAATGCTCCTCACTAATACTGACACTGTGTTCCCCGCAGGTAAAGCTCTGGGATTTTTTTTGTGGACGATGTGTGTTGACATTCACCGGTCACAGCCAGCCCACCTGGGGGTGCTCCTTCCACTCGTGCGGTCACTTCTTGGCGTCCTGTTCCTCCGATAAGACCGCCAAGCTGTGGGACCTTAACAGCCAGCGCTGCCGGCTGACAATGCGTCGCCACACGGCGTCCGTGAACAGCGTCTGCTTCCAGTCCTTCTCCAATATTCTCCTCACTTCGTCGGCAGATAAAACCCTTTGCCTGTGGGATATCAGGCTAGGAGTGTGTACGGCATCCTTTGTAGGACATGAGCATCCCTGCAATCACGCTGCTATAAGCCTCGCCGAGGACGTCATGGCTTCCTGTGACACTCAAGGAATTGTTAACCTGTGGGACATGAGGAAAGCCACTTCGGCCATCAGCACGATAGACGCGGGGCCCCTGAGCGCCAATCAGGTGGCGTTTAGTCCGTCGGGGAAGCTGCTGGCCGTGGCGAGCAGCGACAATTTGGTCAGATTGGTGAACGTGGCTTCCTGCACAGTCTGCAGTCTGTCAGGGCAGAAGGACAGCGTGCAGTGTGTGATATTTGACCACACTGGGGGGGCTGTCATGTCTGCGGGGAGTAATGGGCTCATTAATGTATGGAATTAAACAATTACTGAGTGTGGAACCTTGTAGAAGAAAATGTCAGTCATTTAATCAATCAACATTGGTAACGATTAAAATCAATCACAAATTGGCTACCATTGAAATGGCCAGCTGGTTAAAATTCACTTTTAAATGTACTTGAATCCTAAATATTTGTTATTTCTTTTTAAATTACTACAGTAGAGTTATGTAATTACATCCTTTAAAGACGTTTGATTATTTATGTCAATATTTTTTTTAATTTTAGCAATCGTGGACACTGAAATAATTCAAGTCAATATATGTCTGATTATTTATGTCAATATTTTTTTTTATTTTAGCAATTGTGGAACACTGAAATAATTCATGCCAATATACAGAATATTAAATGGATAAAAAGGCTAATATTCTGTGTACAGATGTCATGTCTCATCACTGAGTGAGTAAACTTTAACAATGATGATTACACTTCTGTTTCTTTTGGCAACAACCTGCTTAACATAAGGCTAAAACTATGTCATTACAGCAGGAACCATCTAGTAATGCTGACACTGAGTAGAAACCTCTCCACCTGACAAGGTTTCCCTCTTTAATTGGAAAACTGCAACATGACTCTGTCCAAAGATGCAGAAGAATACCGTCCTTCATCTGTATCCCTCTCCTCATCCTCATGTTTTGCTCTCGGCTCATCCAACAGCAGCTTCAGGCGATTGAGGTGATGCAGAGCCCTGGGTATGAAAACTGTTTTGAAATTAATTCACCCACAGTGTTTACAATATTTTCATAATTTTACAAGCAATGTGTTGTGGCTTGATAAATGTACCTTTAGGGCACGATAGACATTAAGTACACAATATTTTTACGTGTGGTGCGAATCTAAGATTAATTTCTGAGGACACGAGTGCAAGCATTCACTTACGAAAAAAGTCAGGATGCGCCAATTACAGGCCAGCTTGTACTAATAAGAAGTTTTGCCCACACAACCTTTAAGACGATCATAAAGTGAATGTGCAATGTGACAGTAAGTACCTTTGTAGCGAGGGCGTGCCAGAAAAACTCTGTTCTACTTCATTTTCAGGCCTCTGCAAATATAAAGATGCCATGTTATAGAGAGTGCTATAGAGAGTGCTATTGAAAAGAAGCTTGGTATTTTCTTATTAGACAAAAACATGGAAGCAACTAATCACAACATTTCCTTGGGAAAATAAATAAAATGACATACCTTTGGAGTTTCTTTACTGCAATTAGGCACGATTGCTACATGTTTTCGGTGAAGCTCCGCCTCCACAGCCTCCAGTCTAAACATCATTTGTTTGAGAGCCTCCAATGGACCGGGTAAATCCTGTCCACCACTGCAATCCTGAGTCTAGAGAAAATGAGCAATAGTGAGACAAACTTACAAAAAATAATAAATCACACAGAGCAAGATGTGACTATTGAGGCAACACAAGAAAGTCAAAGAAATTTAAGTTGCCAGTTTATCAGGGGATAAAAGAAAAAAAAGGTTATTTTTGGACCCAGAGTACTTGCATTGTAAAATAATGTACCTGTTGATATGTTTTACTTATTCATCCACTAATTTAAAAAACACTGGCAATCCATTTTTGGAGTGAATTTCTTTGATTAACATCAAAAGGACCCAACCTGCATGGTTTCCTTTGACAGAGCCTTGCTGATGAACTCTGCAGCTCCAGTTGAGTCTCTGCATCATCAATAGACCATTTCAGATAAAATACAAAATCATATTTGAAGTGCAAATGTAGACACTCTTACTCTGGGAGCAGGGCATCATGGGAAGTCGAACACAGAGGAATTTCTTCACTGTTCTCTGGACTCGTAGAATCTCTGCGGACTAACATGAGATTGTGCTCAAAAATTATTATGTGGTTGTAGCGATAAAATACAATAGGCTTTCGGTTATATTATTTACTCATCTTACCTGAAACTGCAAGACTTCCTTGTCTTCCAAAGCTCTGAGATAGAGAGTTTAGCACTTGATCTGCTTTCTGAATCAGTGACTCTAGCCGATTATCTGCCAAAAGGAATTCTATAAAGTCACTGCCGATCACGAGTTCTTATCGTGTTACGTTAACATTTTCAATAATTTACCTTGAAAAAGAGTTTCTGTAATGTCTGCACTTTTTCTCTCGGAGGCAATTAAAGATATCTGTTCAGCAAACTGGAGCCTCAGATCTCCTAGACTCTGCTTGGTGTCAGCCTGATTTTTAAACATAAACAAACAAAACAAATGTTTCATTTCCAATTTTGTCTTCTTTGCAAATCTCAACACATTTTGATCATTTACCCAAGTAGGTGTCTTGCAATGATCCTGCTCCATATCTGCTAACCAAGATGGCACTTTGCTTTTTAGTTTTAATGGCACGACATCACCTTAAAAACACAAAAATAAAGAATACAATCGAATTTGAAAAGACTCTAGGTTTGCTAGGCATTAGTGTTTGGCTCACTAGTGTCACAGTCGTTGATCACACTAGGCAAACAACTGCTTCCAATGTAGCTCAGGTTACGGTTGACCCTGGACGGTAAATGGGGTGATGGAGCTGAAGCCTGCTCCGGCCTGGCTGCTCTGTGCGCACACTAACAGAAAAAGAAAAGTTAGTATATGCACCAAAAATAGTGTTAAAAGATCAAATACAGTATGCGGTAATTACTGTTAAGCATCTAACAAAGGGCACGTCTTGTTTCAAAGTGGGAACTTCGGGCTCTCTAATACACCTAGTGGATAAAATAGATCCATCAACATCTCAAATGAGACATTTGATGAAATTATGAGGGCGAGAGCTCGAACCTGCAGCTGCTGCATTTTTTGCTTGAATGTTGGTGGGATATATTAGCTTTTGCTATGTTCATTGGGGTGGATGAGACATAGGCCTGGGGGGCTGCAGACTGAGAAAAGTGACCTGGATCAGAAAACAAACAGAGTGGTTTGACCACTGTAAATGACATTACTATGAGTTTCATCAGTAATTTTGTTGGATTTTTGAATGAAATATTGAAAACAGTTTTGTTTACTGCACATATACAGAAAGTGATCCCATAACCAACCTCGGATGAAGGCAGTTGTGTGAGTGACAGGCATGGAACCATCACGGGGGATGGACAGCAGTTCGTCTGTTGTCATGGAAAGTCTGTCGTGATTGTCACGGTGATGGAGGGAGCTGACGGGAAGGGTCAAGAAATCCACCTCTCTGTCTGTTAAATGTTCCTTGAGAGCTACGAGCAGAAGCACAAAAAAATCTTTTAGTCCCGGAAAATACACACATCATCCATTTTCTACACTGGTGGTCTTGAGCTACCCGATTTCTTTCTCCGCGTTCTCATCCTAGGTTTTCTCGGGGTGGACATTGGACTTTGTGGCAGAAGGAGTCTTCCCGATGACTCGATATTTTGACTTTTGTCAAAGTCTATGATGTAAGCGTCCAATGCTGCCGAGGCTGTTTCATATTCCTTTGGAAACACAACATGGAAAATGTAATAAAAATTGAGTATTTTGCAAATAGCTGTACATACTCTGAACACTGGAACAAAAGCTACCTTATCTCTGTATCTGAAGGTTGTATTGAATTCAGGTGATAGTCTGCTCTTAAAGTGACCAGAACTTGACAGCAATGTAGTCACTGTCGACTCTGGAGATACAAAGTCACTCGCAGGGCTGGTGGAATCCATCCTGACAAAAACAACAATTGATTGTAAAGGTTATATACTTGCGTAATTGGAGAATCTCTCTCTCTCTATATATATATATATATATATTAACCAATGTTAATAGTGGGGATCAATATATTTGAACTCTTGTATTCCAGTACATAGCATCGCCCAGTACCTGTTAAAATGCTGGTGATGATGATAGACGTCCAATCACGTGGCTCTTTTCATCTTCTGTGAATTTAAATGAGTTTATCAGTAATTGGCATCCAATCCATTTGAAGCCGTCCCACCTCAAATGGATTGGACGTCCATCGCCGTCACTAAGTGGCATTCAATGTATTAACGTAAAGTTTAGTAGTCATAACGTTTATGAATAACAAAGGATTGTTTTTATTCCGTCTTTGCCAAAACTTGTACAGTGAAGACTTTATCCGATTGTTGTTAAGTTAACAGAGGAAAACTGATGAACGACATTTGAAACGTTACAATTGGCTTCTATTGCAGGGGTATTATTTTTGTTGATAAAACAAAACAACAGAATTTAGAATTATGTTTTTAAGTCAAACAAAACTTACGCCAAACTCTGTTCGGAGTATTCCAGTACTTTTGGGCACCAACTTTGTGCTGCTAAAGCTAGCACATTCAAGGCTCCCGGGGAACGACAATATTACACAAAAAATGCTCTAAACTCAGATTAGCAATGGTAACGTCTCTTGAATCTGTTTTGCTTTGCGTTTTGTCCTTCCCGATTGGTTAGACAAGATTTGATCCAAAACTTTTTTTGTTTAATAACTTTATTTAAATCAAAAGTTTCACTGCTGGACAGTGACAGGAGAGGGCGCCATATTTTTAACTAGCTTGCTTGACGTTTTACTTTTTTTTCAGTATTGTTTACAAACTTAACAATACATTTCATGTAAATTTGAGACCATTAAGTAAATGGAATATGTTCTTTGTTTATTTAAAAGCTGAAAAAGTGGAAAAACTACTCATTGTTGTGAAACTATTTCAAACATTAAATGAAAGTTTTTTTCAAGACAACGAGTTAAAGAAATGTGTTCCACAACAATAATGAAAAGTGGAAAATAATAAATATAGAAATAGTGGTCCTAAATCATACTTTTGGCTGTCAAAGTTCCTGGCTGCTGTCGACCTCTTGCCATGATGTCACTGTTATGAACCAGAGATGTCAGAACAGTGGAAAGTGCCTTTCCTCTGTTTCGTTGTCCAGGAACCAACAATTTGCTATTGTATTACCCCTAAAATGTAATTTTTATTGAGAGATTATTGGTCTACATTATACATGTTAAAACGATTTTTGCATAAATTCAACAGGTCCTTCTTATTCTTCACAACACCTTCTAGTCGAGTAGTTGGGTATGTTGTGTGCTTAAGTTGTAAGTTAATTCATGGATTGCCACAAATGTATTGTACCTGTAAGTATAAACATTAGGGGTGCTTTGTTACTTTTAGAACATGCATTTTTATATCTTTAGTTTGAGAATTGGCCTTTCCTACAGCTGTGCAAGGTATACTGCGATTCCATGCTTTAGTAGCTTCCGGTCCAGAGAGTGATGCGTCTGTCTTAATAGGAGATCTCAGAAGACGACGAGGCTGACCGTGACGTCACGGCCGAGCCCGAGCCGGGCCCTCCGTTAGCCCAGGTCGGGACTTCGCATGACGTTTGTGGATGGTGTGGTTATCAAACCATCCATATTTACGAGAAAAGGGGCCTTTTCATTCACGACAGGTTCACGGAGCACAAATCAAGCGCCAAAAGCAGCCGGGTGGAGGCAGGGCGAGGCGGCGATCCGGCCATAACGTAAGATCTGTGACGTAAGTACTTGTTCCGCCCGGGTTTCCTCCGCAGTAGTTTGCCTGGAGGGCCACC
Organism: Stigmatopora argus; assembly: GCF_051989625.1. Lineage (NCBI taxonomy): Eukaryota > Metazoa > Chordata > Actinopteri > Syngnathiformes > Syngnathidae > Stigmatopora > Stigmatopora argus. The sequence goes on from NC_135402.1 coordinate 4,315,118, forward strand.
AAAAGAGCAGTGATCTTGAACAGATTTCAACATTAGGATCGATAAGTGTGTGCGCTGATGGAGAAGAGGAAATCCGACTGTCCAGCTCTGCCACCGGGCTGGAAGAAGGAAGAAGTGATCAGGAAGTCCGGTTTAAGCGCTGGGAAGAGCGACGTCTATTACTACAGGTACACTGTCCTGTTATAATTGGTATTTGGGTCAGTGATCAACCAATGGCAAAAGTGCTGAATACTAATCACCTGTGTACAGGTCTCGGCTATACTTGTTTTTAGTGACAAATCACCCTTTTAGTGGTTCTAAAGAGTCCTTGCCGAAGATGAGGAGTTGTAAAGTTTAGAAAAATTGGTCATTTTCCCTTCTAGATAAGGGGTGTCAAACTCAGTTTGGTTGGATTAGTTTATTTTTGGCCCAAAAAGTTAACTTATTGGCCGGTGCTAGATGGATTGGACGTCTAATGCTGTCAATGGTACTGAAAGATGAGCATCTACAGGCAGTTTAAGTGAATTGGACTTGTATTGTTGTCAATGGTAGGCAATGAGTTCATTTTGCATTACTTGTTGAGTCGATTTTTTTCTTATCAACCAAGTGCTTATCAAAAATGGGGATCAAGTTTCATCCAAACTCAAATGGCCTTAATTCAAGAAGAACGTCACTGGAAAACTTGATATACAAGTCAAGTAGTGGTGAACTGTTGTTGCGGTCACTTCCTGTTGGTCGGAATGAGCTTTGTGGCACAAACATCTGTGCCGTATGAGTGCGGCGTCACTTCCTCAGTCTGCAATGCCAAGTGCAACGTTAGCTGTGACTGCTTTACTTTCAGTTTGGTTTCTTCTATGACTCATTTTTCCTGTCTGAAAAGCAGTCAGCAGGTCAATTTACTGGAAAAGCAACGAAAGTCAACCGCATGACGTTTTCTCCATATTTTGTCAATCTTATTTCTGAATTTATATTAGTTAGATTATATTAGATAACTTTTTTTCATCTCGTATTTGGGAAATTTCACTGTCACAGTAGCAAGAGAGTGAGAATACAGACACAGGAAAAGATATGATGATTGAGAAATATTTTTTTTCATTCACTCATTTAATCATTTTCCGAACCGCTTATTGACATAAAGTTTGCGGGGGTGCTGGAGCGTATCCCAGAGACCGACAGGCACCCTTAACTGGTTGCCAGCCAATCACAGGGAAATTAATTTAGACCAACAAAAAAATAATATTATGTACAACTGGGTCAAAAAGGCACGAGGCAGTGTTTTCTCAGCCTTTATTTGGTATTTGTTTATTTATTTCTCATGTATCTCAAAACACAAAAATACTGCAGTCCTGTTGCAGTGACAGTTATATGAAACATTTCAACTTTTCAAGTAAACGACCATGGCATTTTAGTGGAGAATGGAAAATATAGTGGATTCATAATTCATTATGTGCAGAGTTTTTTTTACATACTGTTTACTAGATTAAAATTAACACAAGGAATTGTGTCTTTCTGACTGTCTCCATTTGTCTTTGTGCATTTAGTCCAACAGGAAAAAAGTTCCGCAGTAAACCGCAGTTGTCCCGTCATCTTGGAAACTCAGTGGATTTGGCATGTTTCGATTTTCGGACTGGAAAAATGATGCCTGGCAAACTGCAAAAGAACAAACAGAGGCTCCGACATGACCAAGCCAGCATGGCAAAGGTACTAATTGGGTTTGAACTCATCTGTGTGGGTGGTTCTTTAGCTCCGTGTCACCAGATTATCAGATTAACACATTTTCCTGTGAAGCAGTTTGACAGGTTGCCAAATCAGTTGACAGGCACTTGGCGTTCACTCACCTCTTTGTGATCCCGGTAAACTTTTTTCTATTGGAAATTAGGTGGCAAATTTGGACAGCAGTGAAAGAATGAAAAAAAGTATTAGGAATCTTTGAGTGGGGATTAAATGATACAGTGGTACCTCATGATACAACATGCTCGTCATACAACATGCTCGTGGTACGACTAAAATTTCAATCGAATAATTCGCTTGCGATATGATTACAATTTCGAGATGCGAGCAAGCCAGGTGGCCGTGACATGAGAGGCTGTTTATCATTGTAGCGCGTCTTTTTTCCCGCATCTCTTTCGTGTATAACTACAATATCTACGAGGACTGAACGATTTATTCAGACGAGTTTCGACCAGGAAACGCACAACGTGCATGCGCGGGCAAAAAGAGGGCTTTCTGGGTAATGAAGTATACTTGTGCACACAACACCCATAGGCAATGGCACCCTTTCTCAGAATAAAACTTCATTACCCACAATCAATACGTGGGTAAGCTCAGTTATTGCATTTCCTGTTATTCTTTCTAAGGAAAGAACCTCCAGCGATCGTTCTTTAAAGACTATTTCTCGTTGGCAAGTGGTCGTGCGTTATCCTATGGTGAGGACATTTGTGTGCATCATTTTCGGAATATTTTGAAGGCAATACAACAGCAAACAGTCCATCGATAGCGAACGTGTGGGTGGAGGCGTGGCAAACCGCTAACCCGGAAAACGAAGATAACAAAAGATTAACACAAAACTAGAATTCAGTTTTGTGTAAAACCCCACCTCCGCCTCCGTGTGTGTCATTGTCTCTCCCCTCCGCGAAATGCGTCTAATTTTAGATCTATTAAACACATTTTATTACTATTAAACCACTCGTTATTTATTACTTTGTCAATATATGGCGAATTAGAAGAAATAAAACATTTTTTTCCAATCTAATATTCTGTTTTTGGTGTTTTTTCAGAGGGTTGGAACGAATTAATTTGTTTTCAATTCATTTCAATGGGAAACGTTCGCTCGAGTTACGAAAAGCTCGACATACGATCTCAGTCTCGGAACGGATTACGATCGTATGTCGAGGTACCACTGTATAGTCAAAGTGATGGATTGCTCATGCTTTAGATGTTAATACATAAGATTTTAAGGGGGTGTGGGGTTGAAAGGTATTCCAATTGGGAAGCAGGATTTCCTGTCACTTTGTTCCAGTTCCAGCTGTGATGTCAGGCTCATGAGCTAACGTGCTCTGGAACACGTAGGCTATCTGCACTAAATATAACATTGTGTTTTAAGGAAACACGTAGTGCATTGTCAAAGAAGGCCGCCTGTTTTTCCTAATGTATAAATTATCATTGCAAAAAATAAAGAAATGAGTCTTACGCGCAAGTCTGGGTTGAGCAGGATCAACTTTTATAAGTCTCTTAGGGATTTGATCAGCTTTACAACAATTTCTTTTGTAGCACTAAGAGATGTGATGAGCGTGTAATTCAAAAGGCTCAATGTTTGCCATATACGCTTACACATTTTTGCTGGTATTTATTCAATTCATAGCAAGTGCAATTTTTTTAGGGTTGATTTCTAACATCAACACTGCCTTTTTTCTATGCAGGGAGGTAAGCCTGACCTGAACACGACACTGCCTATCAGACAAACGGCATCCATCTTTAAACAGCCTGTTACCAAGGTTACAAGTCACCCGGGAAACAAGGTTAAAACAGACTTGCAGAGAGCAACCGAGCAGCCCCGACAGGTTTAAACCCACTTGTCCTCTGTCTGTCAGTCTCTCTCTCAGGGAAATAGTTCTAGCTTTCAAGCTCCTTATCGGTGCAAAGCATCGTTTTGGGAAATTATAAGACAAACTGCTTCCTTGATGGAAAGGCTAACCACAACTTTTTTATTATCGCATAGCAACCTGAAGTTTCCAGATCAGTGTTAATTTTGGGGGGGTTCAATAGTTTATTAACAGATCCTTTATCCTGCGTGTAATATTTCAAGTTTCTTTTACTTTTCCAGTTCTTGCTCCCTTTTTAATATATATATATTTTAATGAAAACACAACTTCATGTTTGCAGCTCTTCTGGGAAAGGAGGTTAAAAGGTTTGCGATCATCAGATGTTTCCGAAGAAGTTCTTCGTACAATGGACCTCCCCAATGGCCTCCAGAGTAAGTTAACGAAAAAACCAAATCCAGTACAGGGATTTTATTGTCAGACTGGACTTTTTTTGCCTCTGCAGGCATCGGTCTTCACTCGAGTGATGAAACTCTGCTGTCCGCCATCGCCAGTGCGCTACACATGAGTTCTGCGCCCATTACGGGACAGACGTCCGTGGCAGCTGAGAAGAACCCAGCGATCTGGCTCAACACGTCCCAACCGCTTTGTAAGGCCTTCACCGTGACTGACGAACACATCCGGTGAGAGTCTTAATCTTACTAAAGGAACGTTACTCCCTAGGAGGCTTTTCATTTAGATTGGATATAAAATCAGATTTACAGCTGGGTATGTGGAAAATACCCCAAAACAGTTACTGAAAGTGAATATTAATTGTGTTTTTTTTTAACAACAATTGTTCTGCCTGTCATCTTAGTCATATTTTTAGGCCCACATTTGCCGGTGAGTCAAAGCTGGAATCTAATGAGGGATATATAAGAGCAGCTGCTGTGTTTATATTGATCCGGCGAGTCTACTCGTTATTCAAATAACCACTAATTAGCCGACTAAAAATATTATCATTGTTTGTGGCAGCTCTACTTGCAACCAATGCAGGAGGTCTTAAAAGAAAAGAAAACAAAACACCATCTGATTGCCATCTTACTACAATACGTCTCAACCAATCAGGCCAAGCTGCGTAATACGTGTCAATTACTCAAAGACAGGAAACACCTGCTAAATCTTCGTTTGCAACACAATTTGCACTCAATTTTGCAGCGATCCATTTTTTTCTTTTTTTTCTTTCTGTCACTTCACATCTTAGCAGAACATAGACATTAATATTATTTTGCAACATAGTAATATACCATATATTATTTATCTGTTAATATCTTCTTTTTTCTTGGTTGTTTATATAGAACTGTAAAATTTAATTGTCGGAATGTTATTTTTGGAGAGTTAGTTGGTCAACTGCCATTTTTGTTACATCATCAAATCATAAGAAATGATCATTTTCTGAACCGCTTTATCCTCACTAGGGTTGTGGGGGGTGCTGGAGCCTATCCCAGCTGACTTCGGGCCAGAGGCGGGGGACACCCTGAATTGGTGGCCAGCCAATCACAGGGCACAAGGAGACAAATAACCATTCACGCTCACACTCATACCTAGGGGCAATTTAGAGTGTCCAATCAACCTACCATGAGAGTACGGAGTACCCGGAGAAAACCCACGCAGGCCCGGGGAGAACATGCAAACTCCACACAGGTGGACCGACCTGAATTTAAACCCAGGTCTCCCACTGTGAGGCCGACGCACTTACCACTTAGCCGCCAGGCCTCCCTCAATATACCTCAAGAATAATAATTGCTAAGCACTTCCTGGGGTTGGTCTTGACTTCCTCTAAAATCCCCCCCTCCATCTCACTGTGTATAATTTGCAAGTTGCTACAGTAACCATGTTACTTTGGTGTGGTTGCATATTGTGACTGGCTGTTATGTGTCAAAATCATGCCACGAGGCTTCAAATTAAAGCTGCATTCAAAATACATCTCCATAATTAGTTGTATAAATTCTAAGCACAGCTACTTAAAAATCTGTTCACTTTCACCATTACACAATGACATTCATGAAATATTATTGAAGTGTTGCCCTTATATTACATTGAAAGACTAGTTTACTATTACATGTCCAGTTCTCCCCGACATTTCATTTCACGTAATATAATTCCAAATCTATATCGAAGGGAAAAAGTTGGAGTTGAATTACTACATGATATAAAACTGACATCCAGTCAGCAGTGTATACACAACATTTTAGTTTTCCATGCATAATGTATATGATTTAGCTGGTTATGCACGAATGACGATAGGGGGCACTGTGTAGACATATTTAAAGTGACAGTCTACAAGTGTGTGTCCAGTGGGCAACAAAGCTGAGGGAACAGCTGGTCAAGTCACTAGTGCAGACTCATTAGGATGTATCTGTCTTTTCCCCTCTCAGGCCTAAACTTTTCTTTTATTTCCCCTCCCTCATTCCTCCCATATATTGCTTTATCTTCCCCATATTCTTTCATTTAGACCTATTTTGTTTCCAGCATCCTTTGTCTTCTCCCTCATTTATTACCCCACTGATTGTTTCGGTTTCACGTACAATATTTGCAATATTTTATGTTTGTCTGCGTCCAGTCTTTGTTTTTCCATCTCCATCACTCTTTTCCTATTTCCCACCCCTCCTTCCTCAGTCATCCTCTGCTATCCCCTTCACTCCCTCCAGCATTTATGCCTCCTGTGCTCCCCTTTTCTTATCTCTTTCCACCATTAATTTCCAATTCTCTCCCTCTTCTTCTCTTCTCTCCCTCTGAATGTGCTTGTCATCCTAAATCGCACTCATTTCTTTTCTGCCTCCGTGCCCTCCTCTTCCTAGTCTGCCCGTGGACAGATACTCGTTCAAATTGTTTAGAGCAAATTGTCCACGGCATGGTTAAGTTTCAACTCCATTTGTTTTTCAACCTTTTCAGCCTCGGGATACTTTCCCGGGAATTGCCTCCTCCTTAGATCCAACACTAGAACGTTTTATATGGGTATTTGATATAATTTGTCAATGCGATGACGATACATTTGTTATAATCGGGGAATCATAAAAGAACACACTTTTGTTATAGATCTTTCCCAAATCACCAATTTGGGAGGGATGGTCCTAAGATATGTTGGTAAAATCAAAATTAAGAAAAATTTGAATTGAATAGCAATTTTGAAAAGTTTGTATTCTAATTTTATAAATTTAGCCACCCATTGGTGCAGTGTTTTTTTCCACCTGACATTGGTGCTGGCAGTTTGGGTTAGATTCTCACTCGGTGGCAGTGTGATTGTGAGTGTGACTGGTTCTACGACGGACTGGCGACCAGTCAAAAGTGTAGTCCACCTTTCACCCTATGTCATCTAGGATAGGCTCCAATAAGCGATGTTGAAAATGAATGCATGCAAATTTACATAATATACAATTTTTATCTAGCACCATGTTTGATGACATGTTGGTATGATAGGTGTTAATATATCATACAGTATTTTAATCTCCGAAAACAGCAACCAATTGTCCCCAAAATATATTTGGACATACACTCAAGTTCAATTCAACATCTGTAAATACGTTTTTCTTTTTATGGATGTCGTAGCCTGTCAATCTAATCTTCTGGTATAAAAAAAAGTTTATGATAGGAGTTTCTTACTCATCTGAGTTGTTTCCAATGTAGGGAGCAGGAGCTGAAGGTCCAACAAGCAAGGAGAAGTCTGGAGGAGGCACTGATGGCTAACAGCTTGGCACAGGCTGCTGAAAGTAAGACAGAGTTGTCGGAGGGGAAGGCGGCTTAAAAAACAAAGAAAATAAGACAGGTAAATGATATTTATCTTATATACATGAACATAAACAAAATAGACAAACACACGTATACACATAATATAGAGTAGCCCACTCTATGTACATCATTAAAACTACAACCTTGCCCTTTTTGACATTTTTTTTCTGTTTAAATGTTTCCTCCTGCTCTGACGGCAATAGACGTCCAATCCATTTGAAGTCGGAGGGCTGGCAGCGACATGGATTTGACGTGTACTAGTGACAACCTCTTTTTAACGCATAGCACATGTATGAAAAGAGCCACACGATTGGACGTCTATCATAGTCAATGGCACGGAAAGAGTTAATATGCCGGTGGGTGGGTTGAATTTTAATATGGTGTTTACATTTAAACTCTCCGCCCTAATTGTCTGTGGGCAAGTGGTTGTTTGACACATAAAGAGGGCATTAGGTTATTAGCTTATTTTATTTTTATGTTTGCAATATTTGTTGCCCTCCGATTTAAAAGGTTTTGAGGTCCCGTGTGATACAATTGCGGGAGACAGAAGATGTGTCAGTTGTTAAATACAGGACGGGCGTCTCTGATGTTTACTCTAAAAGCCGACGGAATAAGGAGTTTTTAAAGCACATTTGTTTTCTGTGGAGGGAAAATTGTCGATTAATGCAGATTTATGCAGATTGGCTGGTTGGAATTCGATTGAGCAAAAGAGCCACTGAGAGTCGAGGAGTGATTACTAATGGGCTTTTATAGCAGGACCGGCGAGTGGACAGTGGCCAGCTAATGTGCGTCTCCTGGGTTGTGGAGCAAGAGTTTTAAATCTTGGCTGCCATCACGCTCTCTTTGCATCCTGTTGCTGAAAGTCGGCTTGTTGCCTCCTCATCATTTACAGTATTTATGTTGCTTTTAAGGGTCAGTTGGTGTTTACAATCTGCTGTGATTCCTTATAATGCACTTATGGAAAAAAAGAGCCAGTAAGCGGTAAAGGTATACTAGGACGGCACCCATGCTGCATAATTAATAATACCATGAAATGCTTTAATCACTGCAGAACTTGTTCATATATTTTATTTCAGATATCAGTTGGAAGAGCAACTATAAGTTCTGCCGCGCGTTTGTTTATACACACAAAGACTGAACTTCATTTGGTGATAAATGCCTGCTAGTGTATTATTTTTTGGCAAGAGAAAAGATATTTATATATATATATCTTTATTTATATATATATATATATATATATATATATATATATATATATATATATATATATATATATATATATATATATATATATATGTGTGTGTTATGATGGCATTTTATTAAAAAAAATGCTAACTTGGAAAAGATTCCTATTTTTGCGCTCTTTTAGCATACATTTTTTAAAATTGTAGATAAGGTTTTGGAAAAAAATAAGAAGTTATGACACATTATGTACATTTTCTGAATCCTATTTTTCTCTGAGGGAAATGAAAAAATGTAAATGCTTTTGAGTAAAACAAAACAAAAAACAAAACAAAACACTACTAATTATTCGATTGTTCTCATGTTTTCGGCTTCGAGCGGCAGCAGTTACTGAATTAATTTTCTTTTCGACCTATGGTACTGGATTAAGATTCACATTTGGAATTGAAATTTACTGTTATCGCTTAAAGAGTCTCAATTTGAGTTGAGTAGGACAGACGTAAACACTTAACATACTAAGAACCTTCATTTATGGATTTCCCATTAAGAAGGGCTAAGACAATGACAATAAAGCTAATTAATCTTTTCTTTTGACTGGCGAAAAAGGGATGCACTAAATGCTCTACTTTTTTTTCCGTAAATGTGCAGACTGGCTTTTTATCTGATCGAGACAGAGATGCCCGCTGCTGACTTAGAAAAAAAAGACTCAGACGCTTTGATAGGAAAACAGTGTCAAATTTTCACACTTAGCGGGTTTGTGTGAGAAGGAGATTATTCTCCGTATATCTTGTAATTTCCAAAAGAAGCTGATTCAGACTCCTGCAGCATTTCCCAGCTCTTCCTAATTAGTGGATGTTGAGAAAAAGAATTATCTCCTTCAAAAGCCTTTCATGAGGCTGATAACCAGTGAGTGCAACGTCTGCTGTCAGTCATCTGAATTGCCTCGATTGAGTAGAAGATTATCAGGGTTTTATAATTATTAGGAGGTAATTAAGACCAAGATGGGGATTGTTGGCTTTACACTTGAAATGATTGAAACCGGGGCAAAAAAATGCTCAACAAAAACAATGGCAAATGACATAAATAAAACAATAATTTAAAAAAAAAATGTAACAGTAGTCATCACAAACTATGAATTAAAATGGAAGTCAACATGCAGTATATCACCGGGAAATATTTGATTCAAAATTTGGGATGTTTTTACTTAGAGATTCTTTTGAAAGAAAAATATCTGACATTGGACCAAACACACTGAAGACAAAAATATATTTATTTTTATATTTTGGGAGAGAATCAGTTGGAATTATAGCCCCGCCCTCCTTTTTTAATGCTTTCTCTCAGGGATGGGAATGTCATCGGGTTAATGGGGAAGCTAATGTTAACGTAGAAGCTCTCTACATTCATTTCACTCTTCCCAGATGCTAATGTTTATTCTTCTATAATATATCACACGCTGCCTGTGCTGAGTGTTTTCATTAAGTGTCTTTTAAGCATCAGAAGGAGTCATTTCGGGAGGGGACTGAGTCTTAGAAGTACAGGGGAAAAAATTCTGTCGCATGAAAAGTTTCCTCACAAGTTGACCTTTTGATGTGAATGGAAGATAGAAAAACATGGAATATTTAGTAGGACGCCTACACAAAGTCAGATTTTTCTGCAGTGGTTGGAGTTTAATTTGTATGGATGTGCGGTAAGTTGTATTTCGCTCCCTCGTTCCCTCCGAAATGATAGAAGTGTGCTCTTCTTTCAAACCTTTGCCGTTTGGGGGAAATAATGCATTGAGTTGAATTTAAATTTAGGGTAAGGGGAGTTGTGAGTTTTGGCTTGCAGATTACACTTCATTTGTTTCAGATTAATTGGTATGACTATTTTTTCTTAAACATATTTCAACTTTTCAGTTATTATATACGGTACTCGGACGTTTGGTCGCCGGACATTTGGTCGCCGGACGTTTGGTCGCCGGATATTTGGTCGCTGGACGTTTGACAACATGACAGAGTTTACTGTTGAAACCAGCTCTCAAAATTATATTCACCCGGGCGACCAAACGTCCGGGCGACCAAACGTCCGGGCGACCAAACGTCCGGGCGACCAAATGTCCGGCGACCAAACGTCCGGCGACCAAACGTCCAGCGACCAAACGTCCGGGCGACCAAACGTCCGGGCGACCAAACGTCCGGCGACCAAACGTCCGGCGACCTAACGTCCGGCAACCAAACGTCCGGTCACGATTATATACACTGTCAGTCACAATTCTTTTCCTCTCTTGACAGAGTTCGTCTCTTCACCATCCTCAGGTTTATCATAATCTTCAACCCCAAACAACAAACCAGCAAAGCTGCAGCCACGCCCCTTTCCAACGTGTCTTTCCCCGAGGTGATGTCAAAATGGAATATGAGGAAATATGAGGAACAGGAAAACAATGGGTTAAGCAACACAAGTGACAGACAGTTATAGGAACACAGTGTGCCCTATTAAAATATGGAAAAAGAGCAAGGCTCTGAAATCCCCAAGTGACCAATTTCCAGGAACTTTAAATTATTTTGTGTCCCGTTTTAAATTTTTTAATTATTTTTTTAACTAAACAATATCCAAGAAATGATTTGCAAACTGCTGGACGGCTTTTGCTAACTTCTCAACGCTTCCTGTGCTATTTTGGCTATTTGTGATGTCCATATTTTGCTTGATAGAATCAAAGTTTTGCCATTAAATATTGGTAGGAAAAATAACTTATTTAGTACAAATTTTCTACCTTAAAGAATGAGCCATGTACATTTTTAGGACTGAAGAAAATAAAAGATTACTATATTCACACATTTTTTTGTCTGTTGTGTTGTCCAACACCATATAAAATGAAGGAATGAAAACATTATCTATAATTTTATTCAGAAACAACATTTTGACAACAGAAGTCATGAAGCACAGTCCGAACTGGACACAATATATTACATTTTTCTACTGCGTCATCTCAAAATAATTCTATTTTGTCCATATGGCCTACATTGTGAGTGCTATGGTGACAAAGAATTCAGATGGTAATGTCCTCATGAGGAAAATTTACAATAAGGAAGATGTATTTTAGATTAAACTGCAGTTGATGCGCTTGAGAAAATGGATCATTTCACCACAGGACGATGGTTGAAAGCCAGAATAGACCTGTCGAAATTGTATTTCTTCCGTTCTACTTGTCAAAGCTGTGCTATCTCAAAGTCAATTACTGCGATACGCTCCTCCTGTTGGAAATGTTGCTCATTGTCATGTACTATTGTAATGTACTGCATTCACCTGCCGCTCTGTGTTCCGACTCCTTTGCATAAGCGTCTCCATTTCATCACAAATCTCTTGTTTATGCACACGGTACGGTCTACAGGAAAATTGTTGGATCAATTCAGCTGTACAGATAGCAATGTGCCATAAAAGTGAAAACGAATCTTAAATTCCATTGTGTAATTCAAGGGTGTCAGACTCGGGTTGGTTCGCGGGCTGCTTTAATGTCAACTTGATTTCACGTGGGCTTGACCATTTTAGATATAATATTTAGATTTTTTTTAATAAATGGATTAAAAGAACTGGATTAAAAGCCCTGAATATTCAGTTTTTTTATAAATCTAAAACTGTTTATTTTAGCTTTTTTGTATATTTTTAGATTTTACAAAATGATTTTTGAACTAAAAACACAGAAAAAAATGATTAAAAAATTACAATTATTGATTTAAAAGGGGCAAAATCAGGAAATTTAATATACATCTATACTCTTCATTCTAATTTGATCCTAAAACAGAAAGTCGACACTCATGATTTACTTTCCCGGGCCACACAAAATGATGTGGCGCGCCAGATTTGGCCCCCGGGCCGCCACTTTGACATGTGGTGTAATTAATCTAGCCTAGATGTTGCTGCAATCTAGCTCTCGGCCTTTTGACCCCATTCCTTTATTACACCATATTGTACGGAGTTATGATTGTGTGAAATTGATTATGTTTGGTCACTAAACTGAGACATAAACAGTGGTAAGCACTAGTGGGAATGTAACGGTGTTAAATTCCAACCATCCATGTTTCCAACTCCACCCGACGAGGGCTGTATACACAGAAAATAATTGGTGCCTTTTCACTTCTTTTTCAAACATGTCAAGCAGATATTCTAGACAACTACAGTACATATGGAAAGTACCCAACTGAGAAGGAATGGAAGGGACCTGCAGCGACGAGTGGAAGCAGTAAAGTGGGCGATTACAACGACTCCCCCACACCCCAGAGACATTTACACCATTAGACTCTGGTGGAAAGCCAGTGGAATTATTAAAAAACACTCCTATACCAGACACCCATACCTCAGGAAGTTTACCGAGGGCTCAAACGGCTTTTAACACCGAGCTGTAAATGCCTCCCACTGACAATGAAAGACCACCACCCGCTTTTACCCATGATCAACAGTGCAATACCTATATGTGAATAAACAACTTCACACTTTTCATTCTTAGCAACAACTCTAAATATAGCTATCCAGGTTTCACCATCGTGAAAATAAATTTGCATACCAGACCCAAGTTTTCATTTACAATGAAACTCAACATGCCTAAGATTAATAATTCAGTTTACATTTTGGGGACTTCCCCTCCCCACATGCAATATCTATTGTGTCGATGTTCACAGTGAAAACACTCAGATTTTTGGCGTTATGTACATATTAGAAGGAAAACATTTCATTTTTAAGGGCTAAGCAAACTAGTTGAAGGATGTTCTTATCAAAGATGAATTGATTAGCAATAGGAGGATGAAGAGGAGGCATTCCGGTAATGGAGAGTTGTTAATTTCAGGACTGGTATCTCTTAAGCAGCAGAATCTTCAGGGTTCAACAGGCCACTGAAAGAACTTTCACACTGTAATGGACAACCTGACCCGAGGATATGCGATATGAGCCTTAGGGTGGGGAAGGCTTAAACAGTTCTATTTGACAGGCAAAACTTCTGTTTCCATTACGTGCTTGCAATTAAAGCCACAAAGTACAGACATACAAATGGAGTGCAATTTGAACCTATTAAAAATTTAGATTGTTTAAAAAATGCAAGAAACTTGGATGAATTTAAATGCTGTTAAAAATGCATTAGAATCAGCACAGTGGTCAGCACATCTGCCTCACAGTTCAGAGGTTAGGAATTCAAATCTCAGTTTAAGAATCAGCGCAACATCGGCACTTCTTAAACTAAATCTAAATCCGAACCTGTTCTGTGTTTCACCCTAGGCCTATATTTTTTTGTGCTATGTGTTTAATATTTAGCTATGATCAATGTGTGTACTAAGTCTGTTATGAGAAGACACATTTGTCTTGCACAGATTGTTAAATAGAAGAATTCAAAAGCCATTTTCGTGGTAATTTAAAGTGGAATTTTGAAAGTTTATTAGGAGGCTGTATGGTCCAATGTATCATTGTCTGATTGCTTTCGGTTTGCTGTGTTATACCGACTGAGGTGCACGGGGTGACGATGACAACGTAATAGGATTGCACTTTCACAATACCCTGAATTGAAGAGCAGTGCTGAGATTCTTCTCCGGCTGGGCTGAAATGCTCAATCAGACCCCTCGCTGCAATGTCTAAACAGCAAGCTGTCATATGCCGGCATGGATCTTTTTCCATCCTATAATCAGAAGCCGAGACCTCCTCAAATAACCAATACACCCCCGACAACACGGGAGTCTCATTTACAGAGATATTGCCCTGAAAATGTGTGTACTGCAAGCAAATGAAGGCAAACAATGTTGTGCACTAAAAGCGAGACTAATTTCTAAAACTATTTCAGCATGCACAGCAATCCAGACACAGATAAAAAGATTTAATTTGAACCAACACCACATTATTATCGACTGATGATAAACTATCATGCTGGAAATATCTATATATAACTCACAATGCTCACATTGTGTGGGAGGTGGCCTTTATCAAGACAAGCAGCAAGCCAACAATGCTGAATGCAAAACATTGATCAATTAAGCCTCAAAAGAGCAAATCTACAAGTGAATTGACCCCGTCTTCCACAGCCATCATAAAATATTATGTTAATGTATGTTTACATGCCTCAGGCATGCTGCGGTACCTTCACATAATCTGGACATTTTTTATTTTTTAAGAAAATTGGTGTCTCTCTCATATTGCTCTTCAACCTTGGCTGTTCTTTCCCTCAGAATGATGCTATTTTTGTGTCAAAATACGCCTTTTATTTCTGCCCTCCTGGCTAATCCTCCCTGTAGGTGGTGAGCTGGAGTTAACAACTTTTACAGAAAATAATCTTCTCTTTATTATAACGGTGGTCCTTAACTGAGGAGTTAAGCATCAGAGTCAAAATGATTCTTAAGAATCTTAAAAGCTCCAATGTTGTTCCCACGGGAACCTGTGTTAGACTGTGCGGCAGTTTTAGGCTAAGTAGAAATATAATTATTATTAATCAGAGAGTAAGCCTCATGCAGGCTGAAGCACACACAAAATAATTATTTTATTTAAATAAAGACCCTTTTTAAGACAATAGTAAAGCCTTGACAATAAAAATCAATAATTGAAAATACAATTTCAACGATTAAAGTGTACTCGCACAATGTATAGCAATACTATGAGCAAGAAATGCTACCAAGGTGAATAAAAATAAATGTATTTATCAGTCATTTAACAACATGGGAAATATGCAAAACCTAAAAATTATTCTTTAACATATAAAACATCCTTAAAATCACCCATTTTTATCACCATATTGCTTAAGAGGCCCACCTCCTTGTCCTTCTTAATTTTCTTTTACTACTACTTACTGAAAGTCGAGAGAATGGAAAACTCAAAACTATTGGACCCCAAAAAAGCATAATAAATATTCTACTTGTCACAAATGAGCGCTCCCAAACTTAACAATTGTCCCCAAAGAAGAAAACCATCACACAGTGTTAAAACTTCAGGCCCACTTTCTCTACCCTCTTTCTTGGTACACTGAACAACCAATCAATGATGAGTTAGATAGTTCGTTTTTCCATTAGTACTCCATTCCTTTTCACACATTAAAGATTTTGGCAAAGACAGACAAATAGTCACTATACTCAACCAGACAGAACAGGTGTTTTGCAAAGCCTAGAGTTGAGTAGGGGAAAGAAAACTGTCAGACAATAGCTGCAATTAAATTAAGACTTGAAAAGGGCCAGATTTATTTTTGGGGGTCTAAATTGGAGAACTCCCAAGAAGCTTTTATAACTGATTGCTCCTTAAATCCCACAGAAAAAAAGATTAGTATACTACTAAACCCTCCATCCATCCACCTACTATTCTTCCTACCTTCATTTGGGAAAACTAATGGAAAAGGACAAGCAGCAAAACCACATATTGCTTCATTTTTTGCGATTTATACTGCAAAAAAATACAGTATCTCTGAACCTGTTAATTTTTTTAAACAATCCCCAACATGGAAATTATCCGACGAAATATTTTAACGATGCCCAAAGACATTTAAGAACACCTGAGCAATAAAGTCATTGACATCTACCAATCAGGCAGAGTTATAAAAACATTTTTAAAGTTGTCGTCCTCTTATTACTCTTAGTCTGATATTTAAATCTATTTGTTTATCTAAAGTGCGGCAACAGCAATGATCATTGGAGAAGGGGACAAATACTTTTTTCACATCACCGTAGTACTTAGCATCTTCTCTCCCCTGTAATCTTCCTCTCTTTGAACTATTTGAATTGCATCTTAATCAGTCTCTTCCATATTTCATGAGCATATGATTTGATGGCTGCTGATGAAGCACACATCCTATCCCCTCCCCCCCTCGGTTCTTCTTCAGCATCCTCTATGCCCTCGGTTCTATCTTGGAGAGCAATGACATCATCTGACCTGCCGCCACACCATGGCAACCTTCATTATTGAGTGCTACTTCAGCTGTGTTGTGAAGCTCTTTCCTACAACATAAACCAGAGGCTCAAGTGTAGTATTGTATTGTCTATTTTTTTTTCCGAATGTGTGTTCTGTGATTACCTTAAGAAGTCATTATTTCTTCCATCGCATTTTGTGATTAGAAATATTAACATTGTAGAAAAACTAAATCCCTTTTAACTGACTGCGCTCTTAGCTACCTCAGCAGCCCCACTTGTATCAGGATAAATCCACTTCAGTCTTTAATCCTGCCAAAATGTCTCGATTATTGAAGGTTGGGCACACATTGATTTGAGCATACAACTGTGAATTGAACTCAAGCAGAGCCTCAAGTTGGTTTTATAGCATGAGAGCCAAAAATAATTCCTCTGAATCAAGTGTATGCTCCACAATAACGTTGTTGGTACATGACCGCAATGAATTAAAATAATTAAGCAAGCTCTACATTTGAATAATAATTATACCTGCAAACATAAATGAGTTTTAAATGAAATATTTCAAAAAAAATGTTAGGTGTGCACGTGTAACTTTGCTTGCCAATGCTTCAGACATTAATGGCTGTGTGTTGAGTTATCTGATGAAATATTCACACAAGTGTGAGGCGGAGTTGCCTTTGGAATCTAATTTACATGCTTTAAGTGTATCCCTTTATTTACACTGATCTTAAGTTGATGACATTGAGTGCATGTGAAACATTGTTTAACTTTAAAGGGACAATATACACAGTATTCACATTTTTAGTGTAAGGTGATGTGGACATTTGGGATGTAGCTCAACATATTTTTGTGGAAATTTTGGTCAGACAGTGTCCCAGTGGCTCTTTTAATGGCATTCCCATCTTGTAAATGCTAAAACAAATTCCCTTTTTGCACCCTGAAAGTTATTGACATTGACACACATCTAATTATTTCAGAACACGAAGCCATAATGGCAGAACTAACACACTTTTGTTTGTTAGGGACATATTTTGGCTCGACTGTTATGCCTCTGATGAGCAATTTACTGGGAAGCTGGTGTGTAAATGACTCTAGTCTGCAGAGTCATTCTGTTATGGAGCTCTGCAGCTCATCCACAATTCAGAACACACACATACACACACGCGGATGATCGACCATGTGTGGAAGACAGATTACTCCCAATGACACCAGTGTTTACACTCTGGGGAGGATTTCAGGTTCCTTTTACTTGCAAGATCAACAACACTATAATACCACTATTTGTTGCTTTGGCATAAAACATCATTTTATTCAAGCCTGCTTTACTAAAATTTCTATAGTTTATGAGTTAACTCTCCAAGATGCAATCACGTTTGATTTTTGTATTTATAGTTTTACTAGTTTTGCTGTTTAATATTGATATGCATGAGGTAGCATGACATCAATTTTATATAAGTGTTTTGTTTGTACTATTGCTCCCTACTGTTGTGTAGAATTTGCCAAGAGGATTTTATATCTGCATAGGGGATAGAAAAGTTGAAATCATTTGTTCTATTGTTGTGTGTAGACACTCAATGACTGATTTAACACTTGTTATTTCTCTGGAGTTGAAATTCCTTTACAAGCAATGCCTGTCATCATAATTTGACATGGTGCTGAATTCTATGTTTTTGTTTTAATCCTGCTGTGCAGAATAAAGGCCCACAGTATTTGGAACTGCAGCAATTATAATTGTCTTTGTGGGATTAACACGCTGAAATAGATAAACTAGTTTCAAGCAAACATGATATTAAACTTTATACAGAGTATTGTAAACAAACATGCTATAATCAACAATACAAATGTTTTTTTGTTGAGGGTCCAAGCTTTAATGCGTATACAAGTAGTGTTTGTTTATTTTGAGTTAATTGGATATTTGAGGCCTCTGGGGATTGGCTATGAGAGTATTACAATGTATATGGGTAAATATTAGTTTTCTGAAGCTAATTTGCATTATTTCTTAGCTTGGAAGTTATTCAGAAATGTGAATACACCTTCAACTGTTCATTTTATGAACTGATTTTGTGAGGTAAATCATAATCTGGTAATATTGCGAGAAGCGATAACACAGGTGGACATTTTATATCGTCAATGAATGTAAACATTTTGATATTATCACTAATAAAATAGGTTGATTTCTTCCAGGTACAAGTGAGTTATTTAGGAAAAACTCATTGCCACAGTTGAGTTAGAAATCTAGTCTAGTGACTATATTCAACCAAATAAAAAGCTATAATGGCAAACATTTCTTAATCCAAGCATGCCTCCAAAAATCTTATTGTTACAGATGGATTTTCTATTTTCATCAGGCGTTGGTGAAGGTCATCAATCAAAGAGTACAGTCTAGTAAGCATAATTATTTGGTTGCCTATACATGAAGTGTCTTGTAATATCAAGATCGCCATGTCCCAGTGAATGGCAAATGAGCTCCATATAGCACTTTTACAATGTCACCTTTTTAACCATTCATGCAGTGATTAATGATGGAAGCATATGTCGCCATTTAAGGAACTTAACAACTCATTTACACGTGGATGGTGCGGCAATCAGGATCAACTCTCACTGTTCAGCGTATTGCTCAAGGATGTTCCATACACTTAATAGAGAACATAAAGGGTGTGGCCAATGGAATGGCATTTTCTTGTCGAACTGGTTCTTTGCAGTCAAGTTATTGGGGATTTTGCGTTGAATGCGTTTCCCTTCTGCTGTCCTTATTCCTTTAGTCTCTCTTCCATCTTCCTTACGTGTTCGCAGAGGCACACCTCTTGTTCATTTAGCTGCAGATGAATGTATTTGGGATTTCGCCACTTCACGTGCCATCTTATTCCTCATTTGTATTTTGTAACTACATTGAATCTAATTCGTGATTTCACTAGTGAGTGGATTTTCATTTATGTGCATTTTTTAGAGCAATTTTTCAATTTTTGGGGTTCGTTTTAAGGCTTTGATGGAAGTCTCAAAGGTTACTAGAAGGAAACCCTCTTGACTGTGAAAACCAATTCATAAGGAATAACTTGCAATGTCTTTGAAAGCCAATAAGTTAAGTCAAAGATGATCATAAACACCAATGAGAAAGACAGCTATATCACTGAATGCCTAAAACAAACGGCCATATCAGTCAATTCCAATAATGGATATGCTCGTCAATTTCAAACGTGGTTACATCAGTCAATTACATCAATGCCAATCACTGATTATTCCATCAATTGAGATAAAAAATGTGAAAAAAAGACTAACCGGTAAAACCAAGATCCCCATGCAATCTCTCTAGTGCATCTTCATGTTTATTTTATGTTTCTCTTTTTCCCTTTTCACATGCGGTTTTTAGGATTTCTACCAAATTTCAACATCCGCCAGAGGCAGAGTGGTCTCAACCATGAAAGCATCACATCACTCCTTTAGTCTTTCATGTGGATTGTTTGATTTATTACAGCATATCTCAAAATCTAGTGTATTTGCCATGAAACGAGGTTCCTTCTATTGGAACTGGTAAATCCGACAACGTTATACCTAATCTACCCATATGTATTGCCTAATCCACATTGATCTGCTGAAGAAGTAAGATCCCACTGGATTAGATAAGGCGTGTTCACCAAATGCACAGATACTGATACAACTGCAGTGCATTCGTTGATTGAAAGTGCAATCATGAGCATAACAAACAATCTTTATTACATCAAAATTATGTGTCAACACTGTAAGATGAATAGGTCGCGAGGACCCAACCTACCAATAATGGTGAGATAGCAGTGGCGGGCCATCAGGGCCTTCAAGGCCTTCTCTGCTGGCCTAAGAAATATCTGAATCATATATTATATTTTGTCCATCAATACTTATTAAATAATTCCAAATGGTCTGTTAGCTTCCTTTCATTGCTTTTCCCCCTGGTTGCACTGCTTCCAGATGTGTATTTTCATATTGAAGCATTTAACCAATCACATTTCAGCCATTATTTGTTGCCAGGGTCAGAAATCTGCCTCAAGGCCTTCACAATCAGTTCTGCAGGCTCTGCTGCATTAAACAAGCGTCGATAAGACTGTTGCTTTAACCAATCAGATTTCGAGTTGGCAACACCACAATGCATTGTCGCAGGCGTAGGGATACGTCATCGCTTTCACCAACTATGATTGGCTAGTGTTTAGCCAGAGCTACCAAACTGTATTTGGAGCGAGCTGCACAAGCAAATATATTGTTGTGTTGATTTAAAGCCATTTTCACGACGGACTATGCCAGAAATACGACAGGACAGGCTCGACTTTGAGCATTAGCTTCGATGGCGATAGAAAAGAAGGAAGAAAGAAAGGAGGATGGATATTGTGTACAGTTAAAAAGGATTTTTGGTGAGTAAAATATGGCTATATTCCTAAATAATATTTCAGTTGTGGGCCAAGTTCTGATATCTGAAAAGCTCCAGTGTTTGTATTTAAGCTCCAGTGTTTGTATTCAATCACTAAATGCTGCTAAGAAGTGGATTTTACCCCATTTTAGTGCAATTTTTGCCATTTCGCCATTGACGTCCATCGCTGTCTTTTCCCGGGGAAATCACCCCCCTGGCCCGGTTGTAATGTCTGAAAAGCTCCAGTATTTCTATTTAATCATTAAATGCTGCTAGGAAGTGGATTTTACTGGTTGAAGGCGCTACGAGAAAATGCACGGACCGCCACAGCGAGATAGTATATCGGTATGGATTACAGTTGGAGTGTGTGTTGTCACCATTAATAATATCATCTGGAAAAGAAACATGTCATTGTTATACAAACAAAAAGTGAAATAAATAAATCTTTCAGTGTCCTAAAGTTTTTTTATTTGATCCATGGTGAATAATTTGCACCCTAAAAGCAGACGTGCGTAAGACAGTGTCAGGAGGACAAGGTAGACACGTTGCTTTTGTAGTGAAATAACAATCATACATGCAATAAGTGCTCCGGAGCAAGAGGAGATAAAATGTGACCTTGGTTTCCTTGAGGATGTCCAAGGACGAAGGCAAGAGAATGTTCACTATCAACACTGATCTAAAGGAGTGACTGATGTTATCAGGGGTAAAGGGGAATTAGAGAGTGCACAATATTTCATTTTCTGTGCACACGGCTTAACTCATTGGCTGCCACACTCCCAGTTCAAATGGATTGGACATCTATTTGTGATAAACTAATGATGAACTCATTTCATTTTACCGCAGAAGAATGAAAGAATGAAAGGGAAGAAAATAAATTTGCTTGTATGAGCATAACCTGATATTGAAAACAACTTTTTGACATTGGAAGTGTGCGCTTGTGTGAGAGTGAAAGAGAACACACACCCAAGGGCGTTGAAATCATTTGCATGTTGCCGGTATACTTTAGCAAGCAGGTTAGGTCAAAACAGGTCTCGCTAATTAATTCCCGGAGAATTTAGTTTGTTCCTTGTGCGAGGAATAAAAGGGAAATCTCAATTAAGAGTAAAGTGTTCAGAGTAAGTCCAATGAGAAAGCCTAATTGGATCTTCTGTTCCAACAACTTCAAAAGATATTATTGTCTCATGAGAATTCAATCATATTCATTTGGCATCATAATACATTCACAGGTAAGGCAAGGTCCAAACCAATGCTTTTTATCTTTTGATATAACAAAAATTTGGAACATTAATGGGGTGGATTCACAGCTTCAATATGTTTAATGTAAAAAAAAAATGAAACCATGAAATTAGTATTTAATTATTATTTCCTTCATACGTGATTGCAAAAACTCCTTGCAGATGAATACACGGCAATTAATTTTTGGTGTCCCTGGACGCCCCATTAGGCATATTTTTCCACATGTATATAGAAAAGTTCAAAGTTAACTGCTTCATAATTCCCCCAAGGAGGAAAATTAATTTTCAGAATAAGGCACATGACCAGATTTTCACAGGTAAACACATATTTTCCAAATATAAGCCACATTGTTTATTAATAATATTTACACCTAAAGACATGTACTACAATGCCCTGTCTAAACTGCTTTCATAAACAAATCTCAATTTAAACATGTGCAAGTAAATTACTTCTTTTTTTTTTTTTTTACATAATAATGCATATTTAGTTGTTTTTTGCCCATTGGTGTGGAATTGCACAATATTTTTTTCAATACTTGGGTCACGTTATGCAAGAATACAACTGGGACTTAGAAAAAATATATAAAAATTTAACACAGCTTTTGAATCTTACCGCCTCATTTCATTTACAGCCTTGTAAATTTTGCAAGACTTTGTCCTCAAAATGTTCAAATGCCTCAATAATTATGATGGGAGGAGAAGAATCTCTATTAGAAAGATTCCACTTTTTTTGATTAAGCTATATTCGCCTGTGCATTTGAATAACTCCCAAATTAAAATTGCATGAGTGTGTTGCTTTCTCTTGTTTGTATTTCTTGTTAAACACAAAAGCAGCATGATTTCCTCCTGCTTTCCGTCACTGTATGAGATGTTCACAAAAGAGGGTTGGGTGTGTATTGGTAGCAGAGTAAAGGGCAACGCAGTGAGATGGAGGAGAGGATCTTCCATTATAGATCTGACCTGCGGGGTCATACTTGCGCACACCCACGCACACACGGGCGCTCTCCCACACACACGAAGCTGAAGGGAAGTTGACTATTGGGTTGCTCTCCATCACTCTGCCTGCTGACTGTCTGTCTCCCACTGATTAATATGCTCTAACTATGGTCTATCAGTCTCTCTGTCCATGCGTCTGCACTGTTGCTATATTATACTCGGTGAGGATGTGGCTGATTAACCACTGAAAGACAGTTGGGATTAAGGAAGACATTTAATTAAGGTATTGGGGTTGTTTAAGAAAAAAGTCACCTGTTTCTACAGCATGAATGGCATCAAATTGCATCAGATATCATGAAGTAATGTTGAACTGTTGAAAAAAAATTATTGCAGTACGAGAAAATCATGCTTTTCCACTCCTGATATTATATATTTTTAGTCATATGTATGATTTAATGATTAAGACAATCTAACAAATATAAATGTGACGCATTTCAAACTTAAATTGGGTAAAATTAAGAAAAATCGAATTGATATTAGTTAGAGATAATATATTGTGTTTTTCACATTCCGTTTTAATGCTGGTTAGTTCCACAATTTTGGTGGGATGTTATATTTTATATTATTGGTGCTCTGGCAGTGGGAGTAGTACACTATCAATCTAAAGTTGCACAGCAATCTCACTGCCACGATGAAGAAGAATCTCTCCAAACACGATCCTTGCATTTGGCCTTTTCCATCGCTTCTCCTCTCACAAATCTCATGCAAGCTTTTCACGGCTATATTATATCTGCAAAACTTGACTTTTACAACAAGCTGCATTCACTGAGTTATTAACTTCTAATAAAAGTCCCAATTATATCCAATCTGGCAGCAAAACAATACCATGACATTTTTGAAAAATTGCAAACATTATGCAAACGCAATGATATTGCTTTCATTTTTCCTGTCTAACACACAACACACATTTTCCCACACATGAAAGTTATTATTAATGAACTGACGTTCATTGTTTTTGTTTATTTGCACCAACTTTATATTTCTACATTTACTCATGAACTAAAGTCAAAATTCCACTCAATCCATTCCCTTAGTTTTCTCCACTTCTCTTCCGACTTGTGGCTTTATGTCTTGAGTCTTTTATGTGAGCATATTTTCCCTCATCATATTTTCTGACCTCAACCACTTTTAAAGTAGATTGAAAGAGAGCACTAGCCAGATTTTATATTGCAGGAATCAGCCGTACAATACATTTACACTAAGGCTCCAATACACGGTCGATTGGTCGCCGGTCTTTTGGTCGCCGATCTTTTGGTCGCCGGTCTTTTGGTCGCCGATCTTTTGGTCGCCGGTCTTTTGGTCGCCGGTCTTTTGGTCGCCCGTTGTTGCGGTCCGGGCGACCAAAAGACCGCGACCAAAAGACCGGCGACCAAAAGACGGCGACCAAAAGACGGCGACCAAAAGACCGGCGACCAATCGACTGCACACGAAGGCTCCAGCACCCCCAGTGACCCTACTGAGGATAAAGCGGTTCAGAAAATGAATGGATGAATGAAATGTGTCAAATACTTTTAGTACCTAACCACGGACCAAACTTAATAGCCGTCTACTTTGTTTTCTTTTACAAATTGGTATGCAAAGCAATCAATCGATTTGTTGCGACTTTCTCAACCAAAACTCCCACAAGACCTTTGACTAACAAAAAGAGTCTGATCCAGTTTATCACCCAAAATCACACTCGCCGACCGTCAAATATTTCGGAATTTGTGCGATGATATCCGATTACGCCAAAGTCTTGTTGGTGGCCAACTGGTGAATATATATTTCATTTTTAATTGAATTCACTATTACATGCTCTCATGCTTGGTCGGCGATTTTACGTCCATCCTCACCAGCCGACACCTCATTTATTTTCCTTCGTTACTCCCCTTCCTTTCTTGTCTGTGTATACGTATTTTGTGTGGGCTCTGGGCTGCTTTTCAGTCCGGCCACGTGCAGGCGTCGCGTCCACAGCAGCCGGCTGTTCGATGAGAACATTCAGCTAAATGTCTGATCGATAGAAGCTGGCAGCGCTCTCTGCCGCCGCCGCCAGAATACTGAAGAGGAGGGGGAGGTGCCTGTTAACATTGTCGCGTTAATGGCGGCCTACTGAAAATCAGGAACCCCTCATGTTGGGAGCTCAGTCTGCGTGATGAGTCTTGGATGGATGGGTTGGACCGTTTGCTTGACATGGTGGAGACACTTTCTCGTTGATGTTTTTTTTTTTATTGTTTGCATCTTTTTTTTTCATTAGAACGCCATGTTTCAGATCCCACGCGGTTGTGAAATAGCTCTTTGATTCCCTTCTTCGCCCTGCAGGTTCAATTTGTTTCTGATCCATGAATCATTTGGAAAGGATAGATCTTTATTGGAAAGAAAAACATAATTAATTTCAAATGGATGAAAGGTAATATGATGCTACAAAATGGGACCGATATTTTTCGATACAGCCTGTAAAGTACCGTATTCGGATTGGCCAATGCACATTAAAGTTATGAGTTAAATAAAAAAAAATGTTCTCTGCGTTCACAACATGTTTGTGGAGCAGAAACAATAAATCTAAGAGCTGTGTTTGGCATGACAAATGAGACTTTGAGCGACCTTGTGTGTCTTGAATTTGTAACACTGGACAATAATTAAAATGGGGCCTTGTAAAACTCAAGGTTGGAATTTCAAAATGATTCATATGTCACTGAGGTGAAAACCTTGGCTGGCAACCTATTCGGGGTGTCCCTTTTTCTGCTCCCCAGGGTTGACCAGGATAGGCTCCGGCACCCCCCGCACTCCTAGAAGATGCAATGAATAGAATTGACAAATTGATCTAAGTGGTTCATCTGAGATATGTAGTAAATTCTTCCTAGGAAGATAAACATAGTACATTACTACATTAATATCTGCATTAATTTCCATTAGAGGAATTTCCTTAGTAAACATAGTAGTATCAATACAGAAAATGGTAGGCCTTCTCCAGTATTTCTTATATCCTATCTTTCATCCTTGCGCAGCATTGATTCTGGTAGTCTCCATTTCCCTTCCCTTTATTGACATTTTGGTGATGTACTTTGTTTTACAGAACAACCTACTTCTTTCTGACAGACTCAACGGGCCGCTTGCGCTTTCTATTTAGCTGGAGTTTGTGGTGCAGGAATATTACATCCGCGTCAAGGGATTTATTTGCAGACCACCATAACCAATAAACTGAAAGCACCTTTCAGAATTGATTAAAAGGCTTACAAGAAGACCCTTTCAATGGTCTAATAGTGATCTGTCTAAAGCACATGTTTTGTCTATTTAAATGTTTTCATTGAGATCTACATAATAGAAAATTGTCTTTACAATTGTTTTACATGCAAGATTGATTTTTATTCATTTTGGTTCCATAATCTTTTTGATTCAAAATTTTAAAAAAGTACCATAAGCAGTCTAATCATGTGCTGGTGATTTAGGAGAATAAAAATGAAGTATAAATCCTCATTATCGTGTTTTAATGAAATATTCGAGCAACTTTCACTATCTACACTGGTGAAAAATTCTCTTTTAACACTAAAAAAGAGGAAGGCTCATATTAGCACATCATCTATTAAGGTAGTGATAACTCAGCATAATAAAAAATACTTTACATAGTCTATCGTTTTATATACACCGTACAGAAATGTAATTAATCATTACAAACTGCTAATTGCACTAATGTTCATGACATTGTCGTAATGATTCAGAGCAGATTAATTTAATGACAACCTAAAATTATGTCTATGCAATTATTGTATTTATAGGAATCGTTGTTCTTTCAGAAAATGGAGAATTTCCCTTCAACATAAAATGTGCCTCTGCTTGCTTAGTTGTAGAAATTGCTGATATGAATATCAGGGCTGCATATTGTTATCAGATATGATGATTTTTACTCAGGTTTCTTCATAATATCAGGATGACCTGACTGATTTTTTGAGTAATAAAGCCAAAAAGACATTCAAAAACAACCGACATGAAGCTACTTTTCTCACTTTCCATACTCTAAGGGACGGGTTCTCTATGCTGTGTTTTGTTTTATGTAAAAAAATATTTAGAATTAGAGTTATAGTGAAAGCTGCTCGAATATTTCATTAAAACACGATAATGAAGATCTATACTTCATTTTTATTCTCATGAATCACCAGCATATTGCAAGTATGGCCGATCCTTTACATCTGAACACCTTTAAGGTCAGGCATGTAATTATTTGATAACACAAATGCGTCTGTTCGAGTGGCAATTTATAAAATATGACTTGTTTTTGAACATGTCTGTCTTTTCAAGCCATCATCTAATAGCTTCTTATTTCAAGTTTTGTATTGGATTTTCTTCTGTACCACATTTTGTACATCTTGTAAGCCTATTTGTTGGTTTCACTTGACAACCTTGGATCGGGATTTTACCCTGAAAGGTGTGTAGCTTCCAGCTTTTGAAATTCTTTGGGGAAAGGCGACTTCTGCGGACGCAAACACTTTAAAGAGCTTTGCCACAGAGCTATTGCATTCCGATAAGAGCGAGGCTAACGGCTCACCTCACCATTAGACCTTTCCAGGACGGCCTGGAGTCTATCAATTCAAGTCATTTTGCATTTTGATGGTCACTGTTTGACAAAATGAAGTCAGATCCATAGCCTTGCTTCACCAATAGAGAGGCATATTCATCATTGTCTGTTTCATATTGGTGGGGACACAATGGTATTTCGCCTACAAAACCAAGTTGCCAACAAAGATCCGCACACGGCTCAAACAATAAGCACAGAAATGCACTCGCAGGCACACACCACACACCTGTTTAATTTCCCCTTAGACATTAATATCCGTTCAGTGATAAAAATGTACAACACGCATGAAGTGAACCGTTTTCCTTCATGGTGTGTTGGCATATCACAGACCGTTTTCTTTATTATGAAACATGCACACGCCCACGCACACGCATGCCCCGACCCCCCTTATACACTATAGCAAAAAATAAATTGCTGTATATTGTGTAGAAATGTAGACAGTGAAATAAAATTAAACCGAATTATTGCATTCTCTCTCACTATCTACACACACGCTGCCATTCAAAAATTAGGAACATACTGTTTTTTTAAAGAAAAGTCACCATTTTTAATTATTATTTTTTAATCATATCTAATGAATAGAAAATTATAGTCAAGACATTGACAAGAATGGAAAGGATGCTCCATTTGCAATAAATAAGCCAAAACTGCAGACATTTGACATTCATTCTGTTTAAGGTTCCATTAATGAGAATGTTGCAAAGACTTCTGGGTATACTTGCCACTTATTATGCTTTGTTTAGACGGTTTGAAGATATTACCTGTTTTTTATTTTTTTATTGACATTATGTTGTTGCACCTTGAGATCTGTATTATAATTTGTTTACAACTAAAATCATTATTTGTTGCGCCATAAGTTAGTATAAGTATAAGATAGTTGATGAAGTCATTAGATTTGTGAGTCTTGTGAAAGTAAATAGAACTTGTTCTTCTTCCTGATGTGTGGTTAATTTCTTTTGGATAAACTTATCAGTATTGTAATGCTAAAATGAAGAATTTGGACTCTGTTTGCCTTCCCTGGAACCGACATTTCTAGCAATGCACCTGACCTGTCAACACAAATTTACCAGGTAGGAATTCTACCTAATACCGTAATATGCAATGGGCTCAACGGTTCATGTCAGTGCCAAACTGGATTAAATGAATTTAGTAATGGGTGAAAATAGGCTCCTAATTTGGCTGTTCTCCAAGTTTATCATCCTTCACGTTCATTTGATGGACTTCAACATGACATATACTAGGAATTTCTCTCTGTTGTGCTGAACCTCATTGTTGCTTTTGGGGCTCCGATTTGATTTGTTCCGCCACTGACTGTATATATATACTTTAAGTTTCTTCATGCCCAGCTTTTTTTTGGAACTATCTGTCCATAGAAGGGTTATGTGGGTAACATGATGAAGTGAAAACATAGGGACATTAGTCCCATGAATTGAGTTGGATATTTCAGCAAACAAATTTGTGCATTAAAATTCTTGGGCACTGATCCTGTGAAAGGGCTCAAATCAAGTACATACAGTATTACTTTAAATAGTTGTTTTCCCAACAGGGGGGAGTGTTTAAATTCCCGCTGTGACCAGAGAGGGCAGGAGAGTTCAGTTAATCTCTCCCCACTGCTGTGCCCTCTCTACACATGGGCTCCAGCTACTTGGCTCCGTTGGCTTTGCTCTTTGCCTCAATTCCAGGCTTTACCTCCACCCATGTTAGATCAATGGCTGCATGCTGGCTCTAAGTCTCTCGAACCCCCTCTCTCTCTTTGAGGAGAGCGAGCGAGAGAGATGGAGAGAGAGAGGTCCGACTCCCATTCTCCCTCTCTCTCACTCTCTCCACTTGGCGCTTTCTCCATCCGTCCTCCCCATCAGACGGAGCAGACCTCCGGGAAGGCACAGCGGATTTGAACTCCCCTTCCACCGCTCTAAACCGGGAAGCCACCGCCTCTCGCAGGAGTGATGGAGACAGTACCCCTCATAGTTCCTGGAACTTATTTTATCCTTGAATAGAGAGGAAATTAAGTATCTGTGCATCTGTTGGGATTTTGTGGGTCTTTTTTTATTTTTTATTTCTTTAAATAGGGAGTCAGTCCAGCAACAGAACCGGTGTGCTTTAATTTTGGAGAGGAGGAAAGGTTCTGTTTGTCTTCGTCTCCTCCTCGCCATCCAACGAACTGCACATCCTGTGTTTTTTTTGTGGACATTTACATGTTTTGGTGGCCATAACGTACTGTTGGAGATTGAAAAGCTTGTGGAATTTGAGATTGGGTAAACCTGCAGTTGACTCAGGTTCAGCAGGACTGCATCAGGACACCATGGAACTGGTTTTATTTGGATGTTATGGAAATGTTTGCCAGGTGCCGATGCTGAGGTGGACAAGAGGACTCGACCTGCTGTTGCTCTTCTGTCTGTTGGCTGCTCACAACTCTGCACACGGTAAGTATTTGATTGAGAAATTGTGGGGGGACTGGCTCTGACTTTTGATTTTTAACACTGTATTGCTGGACTTTAGTATTTGTGCAAAGGCTGCATCGACATTAAATTTAAGATTGTTAGGCCTCTCATCAGGGTTTTATTCAATGTTGAATGAGTTTTTTGTGCAGGTTTAATTTGCAGATTTATTACAAATTTGAGCCGAGTCAAGCGTTTCAAAAGGTGGGACAGATTGTTTATTTTAATTGCATTGGACAGTCTTTGGGTGAAACCGTTTGGTGAAAATGTTTTTATCAGGTCTTTACACCTATTTTCATTTATTTCTTGTCCTGTTGACCTCCCCCTATCACTGATACTACATGAATCAGGCTTATTTGTGTTGTTTCATTTTGTACTTGACATATTGATCAATAATATCACAATGTTCCAACATGGGATTCTTATTTATTCATTTCTAGCAGATAGTGGGCTGTTTTGTGTGTTTGTTTATTAGTCATTAGGACCTTAATTATCTTTTTATCTGAGAGATGCCTTGCTCACAGACACGTGGGCATCAAGACATTGATAAACTACTTTTTAGTTTGCGCATAATTGAGTGTTAATGATTATGATTATGGGGAAGGTAATTGAAGTAATTCAGATCAATGGAGTGTTATACTATGTTACAACCAGCAGAGACGCTGTTAATTCACTCACAGCTAGTTTGTGGCTCAATATTGAACCACAACATGGCATTATACAGTTTTAGGAACTCTTTTCTACTCAATGCAGCATTACTAAGAAAATGAAAGTTCAGAAAATGAGATTCTTCTTTCATCCCATGAAAAATGTTCAATGTTCATTTATAGTTTTATTTTTTAAAAACAACAAAATTCATTAAATGCCCGTTACGATGGGTCACTCTTCACTTATTTCATATTATTAATTGTTCATCGATGATTATGGGATGTAAACACAGAATATGCATGCTTGCATTTAGTCATGATAGCAAATCGTGTTTTTTTCTGTCTTTTAAACTTTACACGTTGATCAGTACATTAGTTTGATGTTATTTTTCTTCATATAATGGGGTGTTTGAGACATATAAATGGATGTAATAGGCTTCTTTAGAGTCTTATATGTTAATACATTAAGTTCAAGCTCTAAGTAAGCTAATTGGTGGTCGGAAGGTATGAGCGCGCTGTTGCTGCACTTAACGATGACGTTGTGTGAGTGTGCATGTAGTACTTGTGTAGGTGGAGGTAATGTTTTCTGCAGCTCGACTGTAAAATTCCCTGCTGCTTGTTTTTTAGTCTGATGGATCTTTAGATGTGTGGACTTTACACCTTTCAACGCAATCTTCAAATGCAAATTTATGTGCTCACATATGCTTTGGACTGGAGACATTTTACCTCCATTCTTGACCACTAACAACATCACAAGTGTGGTATTTTCCGGACTATAAGTCGCGCTTTGTGTCATAGTGTGGCTAGACATGCGACTCATAATCAAGTGTGACTTCATTCATTCATGTTCTATATTGCTTTTTTCCTCACAAGGGTTGCGGGGGTGCTGGAGCCTTACTCAGCCAAATATGGACACCTGAATTTGGGGCCAGTCATTCGCAGATCACTCAAGTGCAACTTATATATGTATTTTTTCTCTCTGTGACCACAGATAGCCTGATTTGTTGCTTTTTTAAGGCTATCTGGAAAAAAATAAGTGAACAGATGCTGGAAAATAAGGTAACTATTGTTCCTAGTTTAACTAAATTGTCAGTACTGTGGCCGCTGTTTTCACTAAGAGATATTTTTCTGTAGGAAAGCTCTTTAAGTGATAAGAAAACCTTGGTCATGAGTACAAAAGATTTCTCAAAGGAGTTCAAAACCTTAAATGGATCGTCTTTTAACTACAGGCTTATGATGGCGTGTAAAACGATGCCCGCAAATTGTTTAATAATGCGGCGGCGCGGGATGAAAATCGCTCAGCTGGAGATAATGGCTGGGAAGGGCGCAGATATGTGAACATCTCGTGAATCTTTATGGCCATGAAACAGATTCATGTTACATACACGAGCTATACACACACATGCTCAATAGTGGTAGTACCTCTCTGTTATAGTACCTGCAGGGATTATAGAACAGCACACTGTCCCTGCTGTCAAATATGGAGGAGCCTCTATAATATTCAGGGACAGTGTGTTGCATCTAAAACAGGCTTCCTTAAATCAGGCTCAAAAGGGCACCGACTACAATGCAAGTGCAATCAAGACAAGTTATACATATGTTTCATACAATTATTTTGGATTTTGTGGCCATGGAAGGAACATATAGATGCATCAGTCACAAAATGCTGATTGGACAGCAAAAGAAGCTACTGGGGATTCAATATGCTGTTGAGAGATAGACAGGATAGAGGAGTATTGCTAATCTTTAGTTGGTAAGAGCTCCATCAATGTGGCACCTCTCCAGGTCTCCGTTTTTGATTATCCAAGCAGCAGCATTCATTAATTTCTGATATATCCTCCACACTCATTTCACAGAATCTAATCTCCATTCCATTGCTGCCCCCAGAAAGAAAAAAAAATACATCCTCGTTGAAGCCATCAACAAATCACATCTCAGTCCGTTGCGCATACAGTGTGCTCATCTGTTATTTTTTCCTTCACTTATGTTTTTATTGTTATCTACTGGTGCATGCAGTTTTACTATTACTATTAGAATTGTACTCCTTCCAACCTTTTGGATTTGACCTTTTTGTATGGCTTGGTAAAAGTTGCAAAAAGCATTCTTTAACAAAACAATTCATTCATGGCTTTAAATGCATTCAAATATATGGATATTTACAGTATGTTAAAATAAAATACTCCTGTCCATTTATGCTCTTTTCTCTGCAATGATTCACTTTTTGTGGAACATGAACACCGCCTTATGTTTGTGCATGCCCAGATAAGTCAATTCAAAGCACTATTGTGTGTTCCTTACTGTCGTCATGCCTTTTAAATTGTTGCTAATATTCATCCATCCTATTCTGCTTGACTAATTGACAAAGTCAAATTGCCTGCAGGACAAAACCCTAAAATATCCACCAGCCTGGGAGTATTTTAAACCCAATGAAGGAGCAAGAAAAACTATCTTCTCAGCATTTGTTCTTGGTGTAGGGATAGTTGGGCTTGCATGTCCAGTGGGCTTAGCCTCAACTTAATTAATCATTAAACTTGACGAGGTGGATCTGAACTCGGCAGAGCAAAGAGCATATCTTTAACGTCACCTTCACAATTAACCCTAACGCACTCACAGCGGGCACAGCGGACAACTCATCGCTTTTGAACTGTGGATCATATATTCGCAGTTAACACAATTTTATATTTGTGTAGTCTGCCTTTTGTCTTGGCCTTAGCAGACCACCAATTTGAAGATACTCAGTGTATTTGCTTATTTTTAAAATACTATACTAGAATGATCAAATTAAATGGACTCCACGTCTAGCGCTGTTAATGGTAAACATTGTCTGACCAAGCCGTGAGAGCAATTATTTTGGATTCAACTGAGTATGTAGTAATTTATTACTAAAAGATTAGTAGTGCTCGATAGAACAAAACGTGCAACATTCATTTCAACTGCCCGTGGATGGAAACAAAAAAAGGCTAAGATTGTTAAACAAGCAAAAATAGTCACTAAAGGGTTAAAGCACAAAGTCCCATGCTGTAAATCCATTCATTAATAAGCAGAGTGAGTAATAAAGTCAACAATGGCCCATGAGAGACACTAAGAGATACCATTTTCATTCTAATCTATCCAACCACGCCGTTGAAGTGTGGTTTGAATTGAGATACTGAAGAGTCCTTACATTGTGTGTGTATTTGTGTGTGCGTGTGTGTGTGTGTGTGTGTGTCTTGCAGCTCAGGGCTCACAATATGTGACAAATGACATGTGTGCCACTGAGGTCTGGGAGGTTGATTGCTAGGCCAAATGAAAAAGAGCGTGTATGTAATCAGCACCAGAAGCGGCTGATTAATAATAAAGCAAAGTTAAAATGACACATTAGCTGATGCTCAGCTGAGTTTAATTTAGTACTTGACTCTGCTTGCAGGCAGAAAGTCATTTAGCCTACTACCTGATGATGTAAATTTGCGTTTGTGTGATTTTGAGGGCTCCATATCTTAATTTATTCGTCCCTGTTCAACGGATGAAAAATTTCGGTTCAAAATGATAAAGATCAAGTTTTTTTAAGGTTCAATGCTATTACTTTGAATAAATTTGATGTTGAACACATATAAGAGCGGCACTCCACAGTGACTATTAACCCCAAGCCCCTAGTTGGCTTGGATTGGCTCTATCACCCCCACGACCATTGGGAGGTTTCTATAAAATCAGGATTTCAGAATATTCTCAGTTCTAACCATCACATATCGGCATTATATTCAAGAATTGGCCAATCCATAAAAGTATAAACCTCTGAAGTTCATTTCACAAATAAATGTTCTTTATAAATCTGTAAATATTTGAAGCAACATTTTAGATCACAAAATGATGATTTAAAATGGATCAGTCAGAGTGAATTAATACCCTGTTAAAAATTCTGATCTCCAATTGCATGCAGGATGCTTGATAACGAGATTCTGCCTGGGAATGATGCTTCTCCCGTTTTAATGTTCTACGACTCTTCCGCTGGCTGCATCCTTTCATAAAAACAAAAAAAAAAGAAGTCAAAGGGAGAGATATTACGTATATGGAGCTAACTTCTTTGATTGTGGCTCAAATGAGGTCTCCTGGCTCAGCAGGCATCTAATCAGCTCTCAAGAGTGCATTACTCATTCCAAATCTACTGCTGTGCACTGATGGAGTGATATGCGGATGCCATGTATGACGGTTAAAATTTAAACATTGGGTGTGTAATACATCCTTCAAACATTTTCGTCACAGCTCGTAAAAAAAAAATAGAAAACTTTTCTGGTTTTCAAACTTAAGACCATACAACAGCCAACACTAAAAATGTGGATATGTTTAATGGATATGACTTTGGGGTAAAAAAAAGATACAAACAAACACCACTGGCTATAATTGGTTGTACGTTGAAGTGCGATAATTCATAAACTCTAATAAATTCTTCCTATCAACTATTTGGAGACACTAAAAAAATAATTTAGTCATTTATAACATTTGTAGAAAAACAACAAAAAGACACAGTTGCATGTTATCATTAGTTTAGCCTGTATTTCTGCCTTTAGTTCTGAATGCTGCAGTATTATTTTTGACAGGCTCCACTTTGCTGCAACACTCCTATTTTCTGGGTCTCGACTGTATCTTCCCAGATAAAATTTGTAAAAACAGCACTTTTGTACATTTAAACCCATGGTGTGTTATTTTTTTTCCGCTATTGGGTGCTGTTTTGTGGAGAAGTGGTGACTCCAAACAAAAGAAATAGAGCTAAACTGTGACTTGTGATTGCAAAGCAACAATAAATGCTTTCCCAAAGTATAATATATATTTTATCCAGCCACCAATTTTGCGGCTGACTACACCCTGGACTACGCAACAATCCATTACAACACAATATATGAAATAAAAGAATAATACACAATAAATAAATAATTAAATCCATAAAACTGTTGAGCTCAGACATCCAGCACTGAAAAGTGTGGCAATTATTGTTGTTATTCTATGTTGGCAAGCTACCTTCTGATTAATGCAGAATGGCTAGAGATGTTTTGGAAAAAAATCCCTCTTTTTTAATATAAGTTTGATGGGCTGCAACTTTTTGGGGGCAAAATGATGAATTCAAAAATAGTGGCCAGACATATTCAGCCTAAAAAGTGGCTAAAACTCGTAAAAAACTGAAAACAGTTCTGTTTAAAATGTTCTTTTCTTTTACTAATTACAATTTTAACTAAGCCATATTTTGTTTGTTTGTGCATGAAGCACTTGCAACCAATGAGTAATTGAAATGACTTCATTTAGACTCTTTATTATTCATACGTTTGAATAAAAAGGCAACAAAAAAATTACAAAACATGTCTCCCAGCAATATACAGACCGATAATTTGCTGAGCTCTTAACATTAACGTTTCATTTGTGTTTTGTGCTCTCAGCTGTCTATATTTAACATCAGCGACATGGCTCTGACACTCCTACATTATTCATAACGCAAAAGCTGCATTGCCTGCCGGAGAACTTCCACCGATTCCCTCACCTTTAATTCCTTCTCATTAGTACATCAGCAGGCTTTTATGTGTGAATGATTTGTCCTTACATTTTCCTGGCTAAAGTGATTTAGTTTTCCCATGCTGAAACACAAATGCTTTTTAGGATTTCAACAGACAGACAACTTTATAAAAAATACAAATGTACTGCCTAATTTTTTTTGCCTGGAAAGTCAGTATTAACTACAGTACAAACACTGTATAATTCTCAGCAAAAAACCAAAACAAAACACCATCAAATTAAATTGTTCCTTAATTTTCTGCTCTGTGTAAGCTATGATTTTCATTGTATTTGGGGTACATGCAGAAACTTTTGACGTATATTCCCCCAGCATATGTATGGGGCAGACTGCGGAAATTCACTTTGAAAACCAAAAAGTTCCTTTTTATTGTGATCCACATTTCTGGAATCAGATGTATCACACTGCGGCAATCAGATAGAGTGGATCACATCACTATATAAAAAAAATCAATCCTTATTAAACTCATTTTGGAGAGTACCATTTAAGTACGGAGCTATAAAAATCATCAATGTAAAAAGAATCTGATAAGTTCAACCAGGTGGACTGAAAAGCCCTCTTCTGAAATCTATTCACTGGGAACGATGCACAATGGAAAAAAAACCAGAATGTAGCACAGCTCTCTTGGTGCAAAGTTGGAGCAGACATTGCTGTCAGCTTTAATGTTTTGGGTAAAAAGTAGCAGGGCAGTTTGCTGCAATCTGAAGGCAGGCTGTTTTGCTATCACACATTTTTAGCGTTCATAATAATAATAATCGGACATAGGCCCTGTCGTTATCATTAACAACAAAAGCCTAATTGTCATCGCACCCAGAAACTGCGTATGACGAAATTGGTAATGCTTCTCCATAAGGTGCGTTTTTTCGGCAAAAGACCCAAATAAATGATAGTTTCGGACTCGTAATTTGGCATTCTGCCGTTATGGATACATCGCATCACCTCCCGAGCGGATCACTTACCTCTCACTGTCTTTCACTTACCTTCAGTCAGCCAGTAGGAGGCAGATCACCGCCCAAACGTCTTTTCATATTACCTCACCCCGAAGTTATTACACAGAAGGGATTGTGTGTCGTGTTACCGAAAGTTTAGAGTCCTGATGGATGTGGAGAAAAATGTCCTTAAGCCTATTTGTCCGTACTTTGTGGGACCTATAGCGCCATGAGTACATATTTAGTCAGCGGTGCCTTGACATATGAATAAAACTATTTCAATGTCAATGCCTGTAACGCTAATAATCATTTTTTTGCCATTAGGATAATTATTGAAAATGTTGTCACATGCTTTTTAATGGGCTCCCTAATGCTTTAGTACTTATCGAGGCGTACATTGCATTGTCATATCTGAAAGCAGTTAACGTAATAACAGATTTATTCTGTCACTGCTGCCTGTATGCTGAGGGAATTGAGTGTTGACCACACAAATAAAGCTGAGCTGAAAACAGAATGGTCCATCTCTTAGGTCAGCCACTGACACATATTCACCACCTTTGGCTGATTTCCAGAAACCTTCAGTGCTTAAACGTTCCCTTCTTGTGCAGCCCTGCTACCTGATGAGATGAATCTCAACAACTGCAGCGGTTTCACCCCATAAATATTCATTTTGCAAGCTGTGGTTTCATGCAAGCGAGCAATGGCTATAACACCCCCCCGGCCCCCCTCCTTCCCCCATGAACCCCACTTCCTCCCCCACCACCATGAACGCCCAGCAGAGCAGTTTGGATTTATAGCCACTTATAAAGATTAGTGATGCGTCCTGCATGCAGCATACACAATCTTGCTCTTTCTGGGTGTTTCACGCACACATCACCCAATGTGTACGCTGGCACACTTATCACGTGTCAGATGAAAATGTATCTCCACCATGCAACTTTTGTTTATTTCTTTTTGGGTGACGGAAAAAAAATCCACACAAGCCTATATATTTTCACAAGGCAGCAATGATTTACTTGTGTAAATACACACTGAAACATGGTCCCTTTACGGCTTTATGGGCAGGCCACATTGAATTTGAATTGTTTTTCTAAGATAGAAATGGTGGACACGTGTGACCGTGAACTTTTTAAGTTAGAGAAACCAGGTTTGGGCCTCGCAGTTAAGTTTATCCTCACAAAAATGTGTTTTTTCAAGCAGATCTCCACAAATATTGTCGATGATGCAAATTAGATTTGGTAAACCGTAAACATGGGTTGTCCTTAAAAAGTGAGACTTGCAGATTACAAAGTATGTCAATATAGGACATTCAGATTTTGTAATGTTATTTTCTAATTCAGGTGCTGTTTAATTAAAATGTGACTATGTTATTGATTTTCAGTGCACATTACACCTCGATTAGATTTCAAATATGATAGAAATTGATCCTGATGATGAAATATTTACATCGTACACTGGCTTTTAATTTGGAGTTTTATTCTACATTGATCCCAAATTGCATTCCAATAAAATGCAACATTATGTTGCAAATGACAAACCTTTAACCAAGGTTGTACATGACCAACTACCAATCCATTTCAGCATAAACTACCTTGCTGTGCACTGTAGCGTTTCCTTTCTTAGCAAAGATTTAATCTGAAGTTACTCTTCCCATATTTCTTCATTTATCCAAGAACAAACAAAGAATGCCAATCCAAACATGTCTTTCTCGTTATTAAAACCAAATTATTGCCATACAAACTCCTACTCTCCCAAATTATACTTCCATTTCTTTTATCACATGATGAAATATTCATCAAAAAGCATGACCAAGTACTGTTTTCAAATAATAAAACCCTTAATTAGTTCCACACAGCCATTTCATTTGCTGTCACTGCATCAGTCAGCACGATCCTGTCACCCTTCATCACCATCCAGCACATGTCAAAGAGAGTGTGACCGTAAAAGAACCGGTCACTGTGTTTAAACGAAGAACATGTTCACTGACCCGGGAAACTTTCATATCTCAGTTTGTTTCAAGGCAAGCAAACTTCCGAGAAATGTCACAACGGCTTAACCGGCTCCAGTAATATAACCACAGCAAGCGATGCCTGCAGCCACATCGCTAGGTTTCCTGCATGTAACATCCGGTCATGATGTTAATTCGCCGCCTAAAGCGGCGTCATCAAACGGCATCGGCAACAGGAGGTGACAGTACAGCTGGGGGATGACAAAGCGCTGACATCACAGGCTGATTATTTCCACTGATGGTGTGACATAACTTTGACTGAAGTCAAAGTCGTTTTAGAGTCCAGATTTTTTTGACTATTTCTGATATCGATAGATGTTAAACTTCATGCACACATACTTGCGATTTAGTCAACCTTTCGCATTTTCCCCCAAAACGTCTGCAAAGACCCAAGTCTAGGATAAATAGAGTTTTAAACTTAACTAAAAAAACATATCGTCCATGGTGGCCCATCATTAGTGTGTGAGTAATAAAGTATTTGAAATTATTTCATGGATTCATAGTAGTTTGTATAGCCAAGTTTGAGTCTCTCTACATTTATAGTACATAATCATTGTCAGTTGAGGCTGACTGTCAGGAGCAGCTCGTTTGTCCCCCCTGGCTTGCCGTTAGGCTAGAGCAGCTTTGAGTGATTCTTGATGACTTCCTGATGTGGGTATTTAAGCACCACGGAAGTGGTAGTCATTGTCGGATCGTCCTGCGTGACACTGCATAAATAGCTGAAAAGGTATTGTTCTCCATGCTCCGGTTCTGTTTCGTTTTGGGATGTACAAGTGCTTGTTATTTTGTAAAGCTTTTTGAGTCATTAAAGTTACTGTCATGAGCACAGTTCGTCTCGTCCCCTCCTGCTTCCCCGCTACTGGGTCCAAATCCCTCCGATCGCGCCACAACTACTCGGCGCGATCGTAACACTGACGTTCTAAAGCTTTCAGACAATGTCTTATGTCATATCGAAAAAATACAAGTATTATTGTCAATATAATCTGGGACAGTCCTACTTTGCACTATATTAACTATCAGGCAGTTTTATTTTTTCATCATGCCACTTGCAGTTCAACTTTAGTATCCCCCCCCCCCCCCCCCATTTGTGTTATTATTCAGTGGTGTGAATCAATTTAAAATGATTTACATCTACATTGTCTCACACCTCAATCCACTTGTGATTGACTCCACAAACAACTTTGGAGTGGCAAAAAAACAGTGTTCTTGTAGTGTGTATTGCCTTTTTATTATTTTTGCAGGACTGAAATTTGAGGTTTTAATGAGTAGTGCGAGCTCTTGGGGATGGCTGTGAGACTTGAGGCTGTTAGTCTGGTTCCTTTGATCTGGATATATTTGCTGTGTGTTTTTTGTTTCCTGGCCATCCTCCTTTTTCCTCAGATGAAATCGTTGTTTGTTGTTTGTTTTAATTGGATCTCCGATTAACGACTGAAAAGTGAGGTTTATATAAACTCTACTTAAAACACTTTTTAGACCCAAAATTGCACTTTTCAGCACACCTCACAACATGTCAATGTGGAATGCTACTTATTTTCTTCCACATAGAATTTCAACATTAGTTTTGAGTGTTTTAGGGGTTCAAATTTTTAATTTATTCACTAAAAACAACCTCTGATTGATTAAAACATTGATTAAGAAGGTGTCTCGAGAACACAATTACGGTGCATGTTTCTTCATATGCAGCTTTCTTCATGACAAATTAGATTGTTTAAGAAATTCTACAGACTTGTTTACTGTCGAAGGCATCACTCCTGGCAGTCCATTGGCCGCGATCCAGGTATTGTTTTACCCAAAAGCATTTTTTTTCATGCTTGTGTTTGTGAAACACTCACAGCAGGTGTCAGAGCCCATTGTTACTTTTTAAGTAACTGTCAATCATTTATCAACGGCAGCGGTAATGTTTTTGCAAAACTCCTTGTTAAATTCATCCAACACAGTGGAATACTGGAACAGTAGGTGTTCCATGTTTGCAGGATTACCCTTTCTTCTTGCAAACAAATAAAGAAAAACACACAAAAGAAAAACAAACCCTTGAGATTTATTTTCCCTTTAACGCAAAATAGATAGTATTTAGCTACCTTGAGCTTAGGTTGGCTGCCTATGTTTCAGTTTTAACCGTGTCCATGGCAAGTTGTACTTTTCACAAGTCACCTGAGGCCTCCTGCCATCTGATAAATACATGCACACTTGTTGTTATGGGTGGTCTGTAGGAGACTGTGCCCACCCACCAAGGTGCTAATACCCACCCATTGTATGGTATTTCATACTACAGTGGCTCTACATACAGTAAATGCATGCCTGAGACAAAATACATGTGTTTCCATTCCATTTTTGTTGACGTTATGCAAGTGACAGCAGGATGCTGTTTAAGGCATAAAATTAAAAGACTATTTCATTTTTCCTGTAGTTATAGAAATATATGTAGAAAGTGAACCAGTGCATGCTTTATGTTGCTTGTTGATTGCCTTAGTACACGTGTCAAAGTGGCGGCCCGGGGGCCAAATCTGGTCCGCCACATCATTTTGTGTGGCCCGGGAAAGTAAATCATGAGTGCCAACTTTCTGTTTTAGGATCAAATTAAAATGAAGAGTATAGATGTATATTAAATTTCCTGATTTTGCCCTTTTTAAATCAATAATTGTCATTTTTTAATCTTTTTTTCTGTGTAAAAATATAGTTTAAAAAGGTAAAATAAACATTGGTTTAGATCTATAAAAAACTGAATATTCAGGGCTTTTAATCCAGTTCTTTTAATCCATTTATAAAAATAAATATCTAAATATTATATCTAAAATGGTCCAGCCCACATGAAATCGAGTTGACGTTAACGCGGCCCGCTAACCAACCCGAGTCTGACACCCTTGCCTTAGTAGATAACACTATAATATTTAATGGAGATAAAGTCTCTAGCATAGTTATTTGCAGTGAACCAAGAACATGGAATTCTGGCATATACTTATTTTCAAACAGAAGAAACCCGTGAAACCAATTGTCCGAATGTTCCCAATACACCAAGGCATCAAAGATCAGGCAACTGATTTACGGACCACCTCGGAGAACTGAGATGAGTGGGCTCCTTAGTC
This sequence comes from Stigmatopora argus, assembly GCF_051989625.1. Lineage (NCBI taxonomy): Eukaryota > Metazoa > Chordata > Actinopteri > Syngnathiformes > Syngnathidae > Stigmatopora > Stigmatopora argus. The sequence continues at coordinate 4,357,220 of NC_135402.1, forward strand.
AAAGTGTTGAGGAAATGTATGTTTTGCGTATCTACTGTTTAAAGTGTGAAAGGAGCATAATGAGTGTTGAGATGGAATCATCTGGGTAACAGAGGCGAGCTGAAATGAAATATGTGTTTGCACGTGTCCAAAATGCTTGCCCTCATCTCCATGACAATCAACACCCATGATCCCATCTGTCTGACACGTGCACGCACACACGCACGTCATGACTTCATACAGTCCTGTTAGTCACACACAGCCAGGGGGTCATGGCAGATGTTGTGGGATAGAAGAAGCAAAGTAGGAGGTCACTATGGGTTTTAGCAGATGGGATTCTTGCCACAATGATTATTTTTCTACTGTCAAAATAAATAAATAAACCCACAACACAAGCTTTATTTAAGAAGTGATTATAGATGGAGGAAGAAAAAGTACTTCTTTTACTGATCATTCTTATTTTCCTAAAAACTACAAATTGCATGACATGCTAAAAAAAGGAGATAACTTCCCATGTTAATAGTTTCAATCAACGGTATCACATTTTATGATCCCCAAACACTTATATACAACTACACACATATACAAACATATATAATGTCTATCAAGTCTGACAATTTGACTTCCATTGAATCATAAAGAAAGCTTTAGTGTTTTAAATCATGAATAATAAAAAGAATAAAAGGCATTTTGTAGAAATTAAAATAGTGTGAGCATAACTTTTTCTAAATCCTAACAATAAAGCATTGAATTCATGTCTTGTGTTATAAAAGACATGGAACCTGAGGACATGTGCCAGAAACCCACTTTTGGGCATGCATTCAATACTCACTCAGACTAAGGAGCTTTGCACACCATTGCAAAAAGTACCTCCTCTAACTCGGAGGTCTTTTCCAAGACCACCAAACCACACACACACACTAATGTGCACGCGCACACCCAAACAAAAGGGAAGTAACTGGACAATAAACATCTGTTCAGTCTTTAATATGTATATGCTGCCACTCCTTTCTTAATGCTGCTCTAAGTACGATCATTGAAAGTGTGTGTGTGTATGTGTGTGGACATGCATGCAAACGTGTGTGTGTGTGTGTGTGTGTGAGGGATTATTGGTTGACTTCACTTTGTTTGCCCGAGTGTGTGTGAATAAGCGTGTGTGGCGGGATTAGTCTCCAGTTGGTCTGTGTGTGTATTACAACAATAAGGACGGGGATACGGCTCGCTAAAAATGCTCTTAAACCGCCATAACATTTTAATCTCATGTAAATCATAATTTAATTAAGACATTTTAGTGTGAACGCGTCTGCGCGCATGTGCGCGTAAGCTTCCAACCAGTATGTGTGGGAAGAATAACTTTGCCACTCTGTGTATTATGAGTGTGTGCTTGTGTTTGTGTCTGGGTGTGTGTATTCAAGGATTTTCAGGAATATAGGAGGGGGAAGTGTACGGTACTTTGAGGATTGGAAGGGGGGATACTAGATTTAAAAAGCCCGGCAGGGTAGCAGACTCATCACACTGCACAGTCTGACCCTTGATCCCTCTGGAGATTTCCGTAACCATCTGCACTTTACACATACCGCACATTTTCATCTATTTATTAGTAGCATGTAACTTTTCAAAAATATTGTTCTTACTGTATGGATAGTTTCAATGTAGAATAGGGTTTATATTGTGTTTCTTCATGCACTAAAGGCTTTGAGATTGATGTACGTTAAGGTTGGTGTCACTCCAAAGACGGCAGGGGGTGTTCGATCCTCAAGAAGCCCAGAAAGACAGCAGGTCACCAGGCATGGTTTCTGTGCCAAGCCCTTAAATTCTCTGGAGGTTCTATTGGCCATCTGTACCTGCACTTTTGAAAAGCTCTATGTTAAACCACAATTGGGCTTTCAACCAAATCACACTGATGGACCAAAAGTTAGCGTGATGGACAATTATGCTGTCTTTTCTTTGTTTGTTGTTGAAAAAGTGGTAATGTAAATAAAGCATTGAATTGGCAACACAATTTAAGTCAAAACACAAATTTCATAATTCTGCTTAGATCAAGGGTGTCAGACTCGGGTTGGTTCGCAGGCCGCGTTAATGTCAACTCGATTTCATGTGGGCCGGACCATTTTAGATATAATATTTAGATTTTTTTAAATAAATGGATTAAAATAACTGGAATAAAAGCCCTGAATATTCAGTTTTTTATAGATCTTAAACAATGTTTATTTTAGCTTTTTTTAAAATATATTTTTAGATTTTTAGAACTGAAACACAGAAAAAATTGATTAAAAATTTTGAATTATTGATTAAATAGGAGGAAAATCAGGAAATTTAATATACATCTATACTCTTCATTTTAATTTGATCCTAAAACAGAAAGTCGGCACTCACAATTTACTTTCCCGGGCCACACAAAATGATGCGGCGGGCCAGATTTGGCCCCTGGGCCGCCACTTTGACACGTGTCTTAGATTCTGCTTGAATTGGTCATTTCTTCACTTTGCAGACTCTCAGTTCTTTTATGTGATCCTTTTTGCAAAAAAATGCATTTGTGAATTTTGGTGATGTTAAAAAGCCATCCAAACTAGTCGTTGATATTCTCTGGCTGTCTTCAGCATGCAATTTATAAATCCAGACAATTGCATTTTGTTTTCTAGAGTACACTATGTTCTTTGATTTATACATATGTAACCAGATTTAGGCAAACATAGTTATTAAAGACATAATTAAAAGTGCTAATGGCATAGTACATTGCCAGTGAATATTAAAATGGTCCACTCAGTGTTATTGTGGTGCTGCTGCATTTTATCACGTACTGGCTGGAGGACGTCAGAGTTAAAGAGTGAAGTGGAAAGTGGTGTGTTTTATGAGGCCGCTGATGTACATCTCCTGATGGGTGTTTTATGGTTCATCTTTGAAACTCAGCAAGGAACTTCATGTCCTACAGTGGCAATACAAAATGCATCTGCTATGCATCAAGAAAACCAACAGGGGGAACAGAAGAAATCCATCATTTTTTATTTGAGTGATTAATGATACTTTCTTTTCTTGCTCACATCTGCTGCAGTTTAGTTAGAGATTACTCAACCATATCAACAAATGTGTTGAAACCCTCTCATTTCATTCTTTTTTTTGGTACGAATTCAGCAATATTTAAAATAATTTGGGTCCAACACTCCAGACTAACATGATTCAAGGTCATTTGTTCTTAATTTTTACTGTATACATTCCTCAGTTGTGCATCTCATTGGGCCGTGAAGTATAATTTTAAATGTATTCCACAGCGGTTGAGCCAAATGGGCACTAGCTACGGTATATTCAGTATATAAATGCGCATTTGATGAGCCTGCTTCAGTCACGAGGTAGCGTTTGTTACACATGAACTTTAAAATATACAGTACATACTGTATATTTATAAAACTGCTGAGCTATAGAAAGATAAAACAAGGTTAAATGCTAAATAAGGGATACAAGAGATACTGTAACTCAAAGTATGACTATGCTGCATTCAGTGACAGTAGCTGAAATTTGATTTCTTGTCTTTGAAGTGACATTCCACAAGAAGATTTATGATGATTTGCTCCAGAAACTTTCTAAACTTTCAACATTTTCCTTGTTTTAAAAAACTTTAAGTCACGAATATACTATAACATAAAATCCCAGTGAATCGGGTACACAATAATATTCTATTAGGTATAGTATATTAACAATTTGAAGTTCCCCTTTGTTAACCTCATAAACATTTTTTATTTCCAACGTTATTTCCATTTTAGGATGATATTTAGTGGATAAGCACCACACACTATGTCATTATTCTCACTTTGAGTGCTGCTTGTTTTTGTTGGCATTCTGACATGCTGTAGTAGATCCATGGGTGTCAAATTTCTTCTACACATTGTTTTTTTCCAGCTTTAAATGATCCCATACTTTTGACATCCTGAGTCTCTTTGTGAAGCTTACGAGAAGTTTTTTTTTTCTACAACAAGCGGGTGAGTTTGCCTGCAGGAAATAATCATGTGGAAACAAGGTGTTGGCGGAGCTCTGAGGCAGGGATCTTGCGACGTTCCTTTTTGTTGGTGACATCTGAGTTGCTTGATTTTTGCCTATCAAACCTCCTAAAAAAACGCTGCCAAAATAAATCCAAGCGAAAGTGCCAAACTTCACAAAAGCAAGACTTTTCTGCACAGCCAACTAGAGGGAAACGGTTGATGCTACTGAAACATTCTCAGTTTTTTTTCTGCCTAAGACGAGAAGTGGCGGTCTTGCGTTAAAAGTCTAAGGCAAACGTCAAAGCTAGCCGAGTGACATGATTGCAAAGAATGGCAGGATAGCTGTTTAAAAAAGGCGAGGTGGATCACTCGTCCTTTACGTGATGCGTTTTTCATAATGCTGATGTATTAGAGCACCATTAAGAATTTATTAGAATACCGTGGAAAACAGACTCCAAGGCTGCAGCTCAGCAGAACTGCGCGGATTAATCATGTACTAATATGACATCACCCACGACTTAATGAATTGGTTTAGCTCTGGGGCAAAGTTTTCACCACAAATCTAATCATATTATATATTATAATATACACGGTCGATTGGTCGCCGGTCTTTTGGTCGCCGATCTTTTGGTCGCCGGTCTTTTGGTCGTCGGTCTTTTGGTCAACGGTCTTTTGGTCGCCCATTGTCGCGGGCCAGGCGACCAAAAGACCGCGACCAAAAGACCGCGACCAAAAGACCGCGACCAAAAGACCAGCGACCAATCGACCGCACACGGCTTCAAAGTTATTGTTGAGAAGAAATGTTAACAATCGGTCTATTCTAACCGGCTCGACATGTTTGTTTTATACATCATCTCTCCTAAATAACGCATTTCTAGCATTGGAGTTACCTTGAAAATACATGAACTCTACCAGTCAGATTTTCCATATTTTAATTCACCCCCATCTAGACTTCCTAGGTGGCATTTTATGACCGCAACCACTATTGATTGTTTAAGCAAACAAACCAAAATTAAAGATCAACACCAATTTTAGTCTGGCACATGATTGTTCACTACATGTTGAGAAAAGATCAGCCCCATGTGTCTGAGTCTTCAATGAGCACTGTAGGGGCATCATTTGATTCAAATAAACACACTCCGCGAGGGCGAGACAGCCATCTTGCAATGCACATGTCTCTGGATGTATTTCAGCTATTTAACAATCACATGGCAGGCCTCAGTTCTGGCTGCAGGTTTTCCTCCTTATTTGGCACGGTGAGCTGGCAGAGGAAAAGAGCCCAAATAAGGCAGTTATATGGAAAATACCATTCAATCAGTGGCAGCACTGACATTGACCAACCGCACACAAACACACACACACACGTCTACTGCAGTGATGAATGAAGATTGTTAATCCGCTGAGAGTGAGAGTTAAATAGAGCAAATTTTACCAGTTTTCTTGGTGCAAGTGTGTGTGTGTGCGCTTGTGCACGGGGGGTGAGTGTTTTATCAGCCCAAACCACTGTTCGTCAATTCTACTCTGCTTGGATCCAGCTATACATAAATAAACAAATCTGTAATCACAGCCATTCCTCTTGGCTGCCTGGCTTAATTATGTATGTTTATGTAAATTCAGATTGTTGATGAGATGGTAACAGATCTCGCAGATTGACTGTAATGGATTCAGTGAGACCGAGAATTAAAAGGCTTGGAGGTGAACTAACTCCAACCGGCACTCCTACGTACTCGTTGGGCATTATGCGCCAGACCTGTAATCATGCTTATGTCATTTGAACTGATAAATTGATAAGTATAACATAGCAGATAAGTTTATGAGGGAGCATTATGGACATTATTTAAGATTAGCTCTTGCACTTACTCTCTAAACACTCACACATCTTTTCCCCAGGAGATGTTGTATATATTTATTTGAATTACCTCTGGGTCTGCTTTTTGTGCTTTTTGTGTATTTTTGCTGACTGTGCCTACGTGAATTGAGACATAAGTGGATTATATACAGTATATTGGCGTTAAGTAGTTAACGGTATTCATGCCTTTAAGTGACACATCTATCAAAGTGAATGTCCACAAAATCTCAAAATTCTACATTCAGATTTGGAAAATAAGGCCCTAAAACTCATCTTACAGTTCTCAGTTTGGACGAAATAATAAAATCTAAGGCCGTTCACATTAAAACTTGCACATCAGAAGAATGCAAGACCTCTAAAAGGTTAGTTGCTCTGGAAAAAAAGACCCTTCTGGCCAACAACTATTCCCAAAAACAATATTTTTAACCAGCAAATCACTCATCCCTACAACATAATTGATTGGACTGAACTATTATAACCCTAATAGAATTTATTTCACTGAGCTAGGGGATTTTAAAACATTCCAACATGTCAGACAGAATAGGAGAGATTTAGGGAAGAGAGTTTTAATTTTCCTTGAGAGAATTACACTTGATATTGCTGTTAGGTTAACACAAATATGCAATTGGCAGGAAAATTACGACCCATTTGTGCAGTGTCTAGAAACCTAAACAGTGCAGCATTTAAAGATATACACGTTACTCCATGTTTGTGTTTTAGGTAAAAGAAAAAAACGAGCACGTAGGCTATTTGGCTTAGAAATTAGTGTCCACACACACAGAAAACTACCTAATTATAATCAATAATCTATCAACTACTGCTTGACAAGATGCATTGATCACGGAGAGTGATTGCAACATAAATACACAAAAGATGAGGACAATCATTCAGCTGTGTTAAGATTTCAGAAAGTCTTTTGTTTAAATAGTGCTGATAAATGAAGTGACCCATCTTATACAATAATATGTACAATATATAACATTTTTTATTCAGGTTTTCTCAATATTTTAATGCTCAAGTCAATATTGACCCATATACATATATTTACATTAAAAATGATCTATTTTTTTAACCACGCTACATTATGCTGCCCATATACATAAAAAATGATTTAAATATTCCCAATTACATTCTTTAACATTAGTTCTAACATCTAATTTTGGTTTTCCCTTGTTATATTACAGATAATTGCACAAAAGAAACTGAAAAAACTGACAAATTTGTGGATGCCAATCTCAAAATCTGCTGCAGTATCTGCATATAAATTAAAGTAAAGTCGCTTTTTATTTTCCGGTATTAAAAAAAACCTTTGTGATTTATTTGCGCATTAATCGGTGGCTTTATAATTACTATCAAGAAAGCATTCATCATCTCTGGTTATTATCCATTATCACTCAGTCAGACATCCATCCGTGCATAATCTGTACAACGATAGTTCAACAGCATTTTTATTATACAGAACATAAATGCATAATTTTGGTATGCAAATAGAGCATATGCGATCTACAATGGAACCATATGTCTGATAGTGACACATGTACATATGGCTTTATGTGTGAAGGTTATAGACGTTGTCTCATCTCCGTATGCTCATTTTTGCTGGCACAACTTTTTGCAGATCTGACCAAATTACAACAAAGCCTCACAGCTTCAGCCAACAAACCAGAAGCGTGATTATTTGTATAAAAATACCTACTTTATGACTAAGATGAAAAGAAGGGAACAGTTTTTGCAGTCGACTTTGTTTTTGGAAGTAGATTTATAAGGTGTGTTACAGTTTGACGTTTCCAAAATGGCATGAGAATGTCCGTTGATCATTTTAACAGAGCAGAAACAGAGTTTATTTTTTATGTGAAAGAAGCGCCAATAGGGAATTTTCTCAGTTGGTGTCAACAAACTGTTAATGTGTTTTAATTACACCAAGTAGCTTCCATCTGGAATCACTCCAGCTCATCCTGTGGTGTCTCCAGCCTGATCCAAGATGCCTGGACGGCCCCTCCATATGTTGACAGGATGCTCTGAGCGTGCTCGTTAGCCCACCGTGTCAAAAAAAATAAAAATAAAAAACAACAAAAAAACAACAACTCAAGGTCAGGGAAAAAGCACCTTCACAGAAAGACAAGTCTTAAATGAAAGAGACAATATTAACGAGTCCTATGAGAGATGCTTAAACTTTGTTCTCTTGTTTTGGAAAGATACCGTTTTAAAACTGCCACTATGAATGTTCTCCTTAAATGGGGATGACTTTGTTTATTTTCATCCTACAAAAGAACAATTTCCTTAAAAAGCACAATAATCAGTCCCTTGAAAAAGTATTTATAGCTCCTCTCAAATAACCGTTTCTCCACTTGAATGATTATGAAGAATACATTAAGCAGAAATAAACACACAATGTTGATTTGAAATGGTGATTTCATGCTTATTTGTAAAGACAATTCATTTTTGAATTGTTTCATTTTACATCATAACTATAATCTGTGTGTATCTTGCATGTCACACAGCTGCCCTTTCCATCCCACTCAACATAATGCTCTCTTATCATCACTTTGCTCTTATTGGATGACGAGGAACGGTATTTCAGAAGGAAATCCGCTCTAAAATCAGTGTCTTCTGTAATGAAATGAGCCTTTAAAAATGCTCTAAACTGATTGAACATGCTCAAGTCAATTTAGTGTCTTCAAGCGCCCCCTTTCACTTCTTTGCCAGCCTCGTGTTTTTTCCCTGTCCAATAAAAAAGGACAATAAAGTTGTCCATCTCCTCCTTCCATCCACCACTCATGCTTCCTTCACTTCCCATTTCATCGGGCCATATACTACCCTCTTCTTTCTCAATCAGACAATATCTTCTTCCCCTATTTACCCATTTTCCTTCTTTTACACTCCCCTCTCCTTTTCACCTCTTTCTCCCCCTTCTTTTTTAACAAAGGAGAAACAATTCTGCTATTTATTTTCTTCTATCCTCTTCTTCCTCCTCCCCAGGCTTGCTGTGAAATAAAAGATTACAGGCAGACGAGTCATTATTTTCTGTGATGGCAGCCATACATCACTGAAAATGCACCAGAGAGAGAGAGAGAGAGATGAGGGTGGGTGGGTCAAGACTAAACTGGAATGAAGAGACTCTCACATTTTCCTTTTTCTATCTCTTTTTTTCCTATTCTGTCTGCTGGGCTCTCCTCTCTTCCTCTGAACCAGTCTGTGTGAAATTAATGGTGGCCACCCAGGCTATTATAAGACTCAATGTGTGTTTGTAGTGATAGAACACGCGGCAAAAAAAATAATATGGAAGGACAAACGTTTGTACATAAAGTCAATATGGATGTATAGTTAATTTTTTATTATTATTAAATGTTCTCATAGTAGAAAGAGAGGAAGAATGGGAGATGTGTGATACAACAACACAATTACTACTATTTATTCAATCACAAATGTTCATTCATTCATTTTCTGAACTGTTTTATCTTCACTCGGGTCGCGGGGGGTGCTGGAGGCTAGCCCAGCTGACTTCGGGCCAGAGGTGGGGGACACTCTGAATTGGTGGCCAGCCAATCGCAGGGCACAAGGAGACAAACAACCATTCATACTCACACCCATACTAAAGGGCAATTTAGAGTGTCCAATCAGCCTACTATGCATGTTTTTGGAATGTGGGAGGTAACCGGAGTACCCGGAGAAAACCCATGCTGGCCCGGGGATACATTCACACATGTATTCAGTATTGTAAAAAAAATCATTCATTTAAGGCGGCCCACAGTTCTGGAGTCGAGGGTTCGATCCCAGGACAGTCCACACCGTGTGGAGTCTGCATGTTCTTGCGTGGGTTTTCTCCTGACGAGTTTGGCCATTTATTTCTTTATTTTCTAACAAGTGTAGCTGGGATTTTTCAAGCCACTTATTCACGCTCGTCATTGCATCATGTTTTTTGTCTTTCGCGTGGACCTACATTTTTGAATAATGAAAAGAAAATTGAAAAAAAAATCGATGTCACACTATGTTCTAGCTTAGACACAGCTAGCGTTGCCAATAATACAATAATAGCATATACTGACAGAATGTGACTTGTCATGCCATTGTAGAACGCAATGCGCCGCAACACATTGGGCCAATAAACCGTCACAAGTCGGGAAACACTGTGATTGAACTCACTGAAACAGCAAAATATATCTAATGTTGCTGTGACAAAACCAGAGTAGGACAAATTTTGAAGGGAGATGTGGAGAAATACATATGCCGCCAGTCCTTTTATGGGCTCTTAGATACTGCCACGTGTTGTTGGGTTCAGCCCTTTTTCAAGCCGCAATTTATGTATTTATTTTTGTTTTTAATCAATTTCAACATCTGCTTTGGTATCCAAGGCAATCAACTTGTCAAAAAAATTCTGTTTTTCCTTTCTGTTCCTCGCATTGACTCACATCTATCCCATTTTTTTCCGCATAGCTGCCTGTAAAGTAAGGCCTTGGCCACTAGGAACATAATTTAAATGTAACATTGCACCATTGATCTCTGACAGAGTGCTTGTTTAAATCTTCAAAACATTCTAGGTGAGGGTAAGCACTAAGCAGCATATTGTCCTTCAATGCTGGCATAGCGTTTTCTCATGCTTTTCACCTTTTAGTCTCGGGTTTGTCAATGTTAATGGCAATAGGTTTCGGTGTAGCTTGGTTTCTGTCAATATGAATTGAAATCACAGAAGTGATTGTTGAAAATACATTATACTGATGGTGAATGCGGTTTTGAGGTTTTGCGGCATAACAAACACATTTTGATGCCAAAACCATTCCGCTACCTGATTTTCAATCAGACTTCATCATGGAGCCAGCAAAACATCTTTTTTTTTGGTGCTGTTTAATTAAATTCGCATAGCATTAACATTAATTTCATATAGAGCAACAAACATGAGTTTTTTTCTTCACAAACTGATGCGGTAATATTTTATTGAATACAATAGCTGTCATAGGGAACTGTTGACTCAGTAACTGAACACAGAACTGACAGGTTGCTGGTGTAACTGTCCCATCTGTTCAGCCCCGAGGCCCTGACGCCATGCAGGTCACCTCTGCTTTAGTACTGTTAATTAGCTTAATGAGCCTGTTTCTTGGTGGGCTGACAAACAAGTGCAACCTGAACAAGCAGTTTCACTTCATAGGAGCAGCAAAAACAGTGATTTCCTGGCAGCTTCTGACCTAAATACAATTTAAACACACATTCTCACTCTCACACACGTATTCTTCATTGCACTCTAGGACTTACATTAAGACACGGAACACATTGAATTATCCACTGACTTTTGTGTCAAATGAAAGAGGGAATTGATACGGATACGGCGTTCTTCACAAAATAATCTCGCTGTACATCCAAGCAGAACTAACTTGTTTACAGAGCTGAAGCAAATCTGTTCGGTTAATGAGTTTTGACTGAGCCAAAATGGCAGTGACGAACATTAAGAACATCTCTTCAGATTGGCTTCGTGGACCTGTCAGTGGTTGTCTGCACCACGCTACATTTTAATGTCCATTTGACAGGAGTTACTTCAAGTGGTGAACATTTTGTCTCGCCTGACAAAAGTGATTCAGATTACTTGGGGAAAGAAATGAATTTTGCTGTTAGTTTGAGCCATAGAATGTAAAATTTAATGTGCGATTGTATATTCATTTTCGAAATGGATTACGCAATCTGATAAAGGCATTGGATTTTTCATCATAGCAAGTACATCCAAGCCTAAAACTTTCAAATAATATATCTGCCAAGGGCAAAATTCCCAATTCAGAAATAAAAAAAATCAAACAAAACAAAACTGCCAGGCAATAATTTTATTTTTTTCCATTTCCCATTCTAGTTAACATTTAGCATCCACAAGGTTATCATTACCATTTACAATGAGTCACCATCATCATCATAAACGCCCCTTGAGGCCGTTAACATCCTGAGGACTTGCCAGATCACGCATGTGTCGTTGTTGTTTCGTTTCGCACTGTGCTGGACACAACTGGTTAGAAAGATAATATATCCACTTTATGTTTATTTTTAGAGCTGGCTGTGTTGTGAAGTACACTCTTTCATAAGGAGACAATAGCACGACTGGCAGCTTTCTCTTTATGTGTTGCAAATGAGGAGCTTGTTACTCAGAATCGTAGATATGTTTTAGTTTAGGTGAAAAAAAAGCCATACTACTCTCGAATACACAAACACACCCGAAAAGCCTAAAGCCGTCTTGCATAGATCAAACCCAAGAGAGAATGATCTTTAGTCCATATCACTGCGCATTGTGTGTTTGTGTGCGTGTGTGAGCATAAGCATGCACAGAGCTTTAACTTTGCTTAGAGCTTTTTTTTCTGGCTACCCCGTAATCCCCTGCAGAACCATGACCGTGGATGGTGTGTTGTGTCTGTTGACCCTTGAACATTTGCTGTGGGCTGTGTAGGAAAATATGCATGGGGGTGCACGTACATGTGTGGCAAGATTCATTTTCATGCACAAATTGAGCTGTCTGACTAGAACTAGATATATCAGACCCACAATCATGGGGGAAATCTGCATTTCTGGCTCAAAAATAGTGATTATGCGTCTCACAATGAGACAATATGACAGAATGAAGGAGCTTGTTTATGTCAAGGAACGTCAGAAATATCGTCGGTTTGACTGACACTGAATTGAGGTATTGAAGAGACAATGATATATAAATAGCTACCGAGTCTATAATGTCAGAGCTATTTATTGGCAAACACAACGGAGAGGGAAAATAGTAAACATTAGGCATTGTTGTGAAACTGAATATATATGTATATTTTCTTTAAATCTGTTTCCAGATGTGTTTTGTATGGATTAGCATAGTTGATGGGTGGGGGTCAAGGGTTCAAATCTGGACTCCAAACTTCCTGTGTGGGCTTTGCATGTACGTGGGTTTCCGCCGGGTACTCTGGTTTCCTACCACATCCTCAAGACAAGTATGTTAGTTTAATTAAACTCTTTAAATTTTCCATCAGTGTGAATATTAGTCTGATAGATTGTTTAGAATTGAGGTTGTAATCTGACTACTGCCCATAAATGAGCTGGGATTAACTCCATTATTGAAGATGAATGAATTAATGTATTTGTATGTATTGTACATTATAGTTAATGTATATATAATGAATAGTACTAATGTCCGTTGGATCTGAAAGGCAAAATGCCAATTGGTGACCTCTTAAACTTATGACCAAAACATACAAACTCGCCCAAGCTTTAAAGTGTTTTAAGTCACTTAGAAATTTTAAATTCAATCTGTTATGTCCTGGGCAATATTTCCTTTCTTCCACCCACTTTATAAAAGGTTCATCCTGAAGAGGGATGCTCTATCTGAGCATGTTCTCGCTCATAAAGGGTCGGTAGGCCTGATTGCCAGCCCCCTCTCAAGGATGTTTTTCCTTCCTTCCATATACCATAACATTTATTTTATGATAGCCCACTTAGTGGCACTGAATTTCCTGTGGGGTATATATTTTATTTTTCCATGACACTAATATTTCACCTTGGGCCAAATGTATACTCTGTATCAATGACTTTTTATTATGATGATAGCAGAAATCAACCATAGGAGGCCAGTTTAATGTCAAAGTACTTCATCCACTTTTTTGCTGCTTCGGAACAGTTCATTGTTTTAGAATTGAACTCTTATGGAAGCACCTCCAGCTAAAGAGAAGAGAGATTTAAACAGTTAGGAATCTGTAAGGCTGCGGAAAGGAGGACTTTGTGACAGCAAAATGAGGAGAGGAGACAGCGAGGAAGGGGATCTCATCATTCCCAATGGCGGTACCCCTCCTCCACTGTCATGCATCAGGGATTGTGATTGACAGCTTCCAACCCATGTTGAAAAACACGCACACATGCACAGTGGTGGTGAAATGTACCAAATAGGAACCATAAAGCTCTCTTGGTACCTGTTGCGGGTTTATTCTCTTAGTAAAAAAAAAGTACATTTATCCATCTATTTGCTATAGCATTTGTTCTCAGGAGCACTCATATTCATATTCATATGTTAGGGTATGTTAAGTATAACCTTGTGTGGGTGTTTTTGGAATGCGTGGAGGAAGATGGGTTATTTGGAGAAATCATATTGAAGCCTGAGGTGGACATGAAAACACCACACGCGTATGAGTCTAAAAGGCTTTGAAGATTGTAGTAATAGGCGTTACTAGGCCATTTGGATTCAGTGCTTTTCAGGTGACTTTAGTGGGAAATTTCTTTTTATCTTCATGCTGATGTCAAGACTTTATGGCTGTGTTTGTTCAATAAAGAAAAGAAAGGACAATTTAAATCAAATCATGGAGGATTTGGATAATCATTTCACCAGTAGGCTATCACATCTTAAAAAAATGGCCAGTGCAAAACAATCTTTTGTCATTGAAGATGAAAGAAGAGCGATTTGAAGTCTCATTTCAGCAGTGGATCAAAGTAATAAAGTATCATTATGTGCATTTTATATCATATATTTTGCTCATAACGTATCAGAGACTTTTTTAAGAAAAGAAATGGCACACTTGAACAAACTTAGCAAGTACCCAACAATACATTCAAAAGAACAAAAAGGATGAAATGCCAATCATGGATATGCAAATGATTAATTAGAATAATTAAGAGTACATTTTATGATTTGAGGCGATGTATTTACTACACTCTAATTCACATGAATCTGTGCAGTTGTTTTGTTCCAAAGCATTCAAAATTATTATTCCCATTTGCGAGTGGGAGATTTGTATTTTTTTGCACTACAGGACTACCTTTTTCATTTTTTTTGCATGGTTAAATCTCTCTCGTTAGCTTTCCTTTCTGCCAGACTGCTCTTTGTGACCCTTCCCTGCTTTTCTTTGCTTTTTTGGGGGATGAGAACCTCACTGTTCAACCCAGGTCAACACGCTGTTGACCTCTGATCTTAAATTGCACCGCTTTAATTTCCTTCCTTTAACACACAGAGAAAGACAGTGTTTTGTCTGGGATCCACGTCTGAATGGCACTATTCCCTGTTTATTTCCTGCCTTAATAAAGAGCACACACACGGCAGCTCCCTTTGTGCGTATGTGTCCGTGTGCAGAGGAGGTTGGTTCGAAGGCAATGACGGATGATGGTGAAGAAAGAGGTTCCCTCTGTCTGTTAACACCCATAAACTACCAATCTGTCAGCCTTACAATGTGCGTGCATGTGTGCGTAGGTGTATTTGTGTGTGTGGTTTTGTGACATATTGGCTGTCCACTGCTCGGTCTCAGGGGACGGCAGTTGGAAAGCCCGTGGCTTCTGTCTTGATTGGTCACGGATGTCAAACACACATGCACCCTTACACCTCACAAACTCTGAGACATTGACAAGTACCGTGTGCGGCATTGTCCTCAAAGCAACAGACGTGACTATGCGTTGATGAGGCTTCAGCGTCTGTCCGAAACGACAAAAGCGCTCATTTAGAGTCCAATAAACAATCTGTTTGATGACTCGTAGACATCGGCAAATTGCATGCAATCGTTTCCAAACCCACTTTTAGAAAGATACAGCTGATGGAAGACATTAAGCAGACTGGACATCTGAAATATTGCTTGTAGCATTACATTGAGGTCAAGCAACTACACATGATCCTCCCTTTAACTTTAGCCTTTGCCAAGAAAACTTTAATTCACATGGCTACCACTGTTCAGTATTCTGTTAAGGGAGGTGATAATGTCATGTCCTTGACTACTTTAGAGACATTTCCTCCTGAAGATAAATGCCATGTGTGAGTAGGGTAGTAAGTTTGGCCTTTATGCAGTTTAAGAGTATTAGTAGATCCGCGACATAGCATATTATACGAGGAAAATTGTTCGGTATTACGAAGCGTTAAATGTGTGAGTCATCAAAGTGTTTACAATTCAATTCCAGGTTTGACTCTAAAAATTTCCCTCAACTGGTATGTCCAATTGTAAACCATGTACAAAGTGCTTTGCGCTGACATGAAAATCTACTTAGGTCGCATTTTACGCTGTTGTGGAACCACGCGGCCTCTGAAAATAGGCCCATGAGTCTTTTTAGAGTTGACTTTTTTCTGCAGACATTTTGTTCAACAACATTATTATTAAATAAGCGCCTATGTGTATTGCATTACCGATGTCTTTTACGAATATCGTGCACACGGCTGACGTACAACACACACATACAATGTCGTCAATGACCATTCAATACTTTCTGGCAGGACTTGTCAAGATGTGACAGAAAATATGACAAGGTGTCAGTCGATAAAAATCCTCATCCGCTTGCACTCGCAACCCCCATCCTGAAATAGACATACACCTCTGCACTCATTGTGTCTCCCTATTCAAACAGCGGCGGCAATTCCATGATTTAAAGATGGAGAAAATACTTTTTATATACAGAGTATTAACAGAAGCAAAACAGAGTGTCAGTGTGTATACGTAATGTGTGTTAAAAGAAATGGTTGCTATCACACTCATGTCTTTACACGTCTAATTTTAGTTCATAGCCTGATGTGTTGATCACTTATCTGTATACATACTTAAAGTCTTTGTATGAGTAAATCATTCTGCTGAGTGAGCGTGCAAATAGTACTATGTGAGATAGATGGGAGCCTTAATAAATAATAAAGTGTAGTACATTGCATGAGTACTAATTCATATAAAATCAATAGTTGACACGTTTAGCATGTGTTTGTGTGCGCGATACAGCAGGTGACCTTGGTATCAAAAATTGGGATTGCTTAATCAAGCACCTGAAGCTGAATGTAAAACACTATAATAGATCTTGTTCACATTATAAGAAACATCGAAGTATACTGAGCTTTTTCCAGCTTGGATGCCATCAGGGGTTACGTGTGCCACAGCAGTCGAGGAGTCATTATCCCACGAGAATGATTCATTAACATAAATGACTTATGCACGAGAGACGGCAAGTTCTATTTGCATTTCGCCGTGTACTTGTGCATGTTTGTATGCGTGTATAAATAGGGTCAAATCTGAACATTTTATATCTACTATGTACTCTCATCATATGCAAAGAGGTCAATGCATGCAAAATTATGAACTGGAGGGAATCATTATGCACGCAAACACTACTTAACGACATGCAAATTGAGACACAAACAATGCATGGTTTGATAGTAAGGTTTAAGGCCTGATCTTAAGGTTGGCATGAAAATAATGGGACCACCCAAATGTCAGGTGGTCAGCGTTAGAAAGGCAAAATGGATAAAAGTCTAAACAAATACATAGAAATTAGAAGCAAGGTAGTATGTGGAGCGTTTGAAAATTAGGGCGTTGACAGTTTTTACGCTGAATCTTTTACTTTAATTTCGAGAAACAAGCCAATTTAAAGCCCAATAAGTCACATTATTATTCAAGTCATGAGGTTGGTTTAATTCTAGCCCCAGGGTTTTAGTCTCTTGGATCTGTAACTTTTTAATTTTTCTTTTCTTATCAGTTTCAATTCAGGTGATCGCTGTGTAAATGTGGCCTTTTATTGTTCCATCTTAGAACTTGTCATAAAACCCGCTGCTTTTCATGTCAATGTTGAAGCCCCGTGGTTAACTGACCCTTTCCTTCCACATGCAAAAATGTTCAGAATGTGAAACTGGTGACCGTGGTGGCCTACCGAGCTGCTCACATCTTGACCTTCCACTTCTTGAAATGGTTTCCAGATGAAGTCCTTTTCGCAACTGGTGGAAGCAATTTAACGTTTCCTTTGCAATAGGCCAACACTGGCCTCATAAACTCAATGGTCATTGTGTAGAATAAAAGCTATCGAGCTCTATCAACTTCTACTTCAGTGAGTCATTGCTACAGTTTATGTACTATTAACAGTGACATGACAAATACTAACAATAGAATTTTCCCATAACAGTTCAAACTAAAAGAAAAGAGAGGATTACAAAAACATAAAATGAGTGTGTTTAAAAAAAGACCTGCTCCACACCCACCTTTTAATCTTTTTCAACCTTCCATTTCCAGGCTTTTCCTTACAACTTGCTGTTACAGTTTTCACTGTTGCCAATGCATGATCAAAGACGAGTAGAATCGTTCTGACACCATTTTCCCCTTTACAATGCTGATTTTTTTTCTTTAAGATTAGCCTGCTGTGAACTTACCATCTTTGTGTGAAGTCTTTCTTTTCTGTGATCACAACCAGCCGTCCTTTCCCACTAGGGGTCGGCATGATACATGGACCAAGTGAATTTGATCAATCTGACATGGCATGAACGAGGTTATGCCGTGCCATTTTGGGCCAAAAGAGCCTCGTAAACAATTCAAGTCTAACTCAGTTGCTCTCTTGTTCTTCTACCCTTTGAAAGCATTTATAAGGGACACTGTATTTTGAAAAACTGACCTTTTAGTGACTTGAATACAAAGAGGTGGATCATTGGGGGGGCCGCCAACCAATCAGGTATGAAATTAAACACCCAATTATGCATCACTGACCATTTAGTATTCCTGCGCCACTGTTTTGCAACTCTTTGGCTATTTTGTTTAATAATTCCTCTCTACAAAAGTCACTTCAATAAAGGCTTAGAATTGTATTTGCCAGTGATAGATTACACCATCATGTCAAAATCTATGAAATTTTGTACAGCCTCGTCAGGTCGATTTTACTTGTTTTTGTTGTCTCGGTGTGTTCAGAATTTCAGTTCACTTTGATTCTTTTCTTAAATGTAATAGCTGAATCATAGCAAGCTTGACAAAGAAAACAACAGGGTCAAACCACATAAATCACACGAACAAACCCATTGGTGTTATCAACTATATTTAACCATGAAATATCCCACAGAGTTTAATAACTTCTTTTTCAAGGCGGTGCAAGCCTGTTAAAGGCAATGTAAAGAAACCAGGCTATTAGTACAAATGAGTCAGCATCTTACACCTATAAGCGAAGGAAGTAATAATAGTGTGTGAAGGAAATAATGATAGTACATTATTGCTTTTGGCTAGTTTAACCACGACTGTAGATACTTACCTACTTTTTTCCCTTTAAATCTCAATTGCTCTACTGTGTCAATGTGAGAACTTGACTTGTTTTGACCTCTTAATTCCCGCATACAAGTAGTTTCAAGACCAGGGTCTGAGGGCAGGGTTGAAGTAAAGCATGGGATTTGATCTTAATGATCCGTCTTCTGTGTTTATTGGTTATGCATGTAATGTATTTTACGTTTTTTTGGCAGCATGAGGAAAACATTCTGCCTTACAATTCTGAGGTGGAGGGAATATTGGGTGCTGCCCAGGGTTTACATAGTTTTTTTCTTTCTTTGCCTTTGTTTGGGTGTTGTGTGTGTGTGTGTGTGTGTGTGTGTGTGTGTGTGTGTGTCTGTGTGTGTGTGTGTCTGTGTGTGTGTGTGTGTGTGTGTCTGTGTGTGTCTGTGTGTGTGTGTGTGTGTGTGTGTGGGTGGATGGGTGGGGAGTGCACGCAGGGTGTGTGAAATGGTTTGTGGACCTCAGATGTGAGATTTCAGATGGGATTATGGGAATTATAGTTCAATGAGACACAGAGGGTGGCTGACAGGTGAGACTTGTTAATGAAGGCTTAATGCAAAAATGCTAAATACACACACACACTCACACACACACAGAGTCACCAATGCTGTCCAGCTGGTGCGGGAGCTCAATGCAGATGGGACCTTAGTTGGAAAATATGTCTGATGACAGAGTAATAGTTTGATTATTATGTTGAGTCAGTGGTTGAAATAGATGAGATAACCTCGAGACATAGATAGTTTTACTAAGCAGTATCTGTTGTGTTGTGATTTTTAAAAAGTTGAGAAAAAAGAAGCTATATTTTAATATGTTTGAGGTTAAACGGTAAGCAAGATAAATGAATAATTTTTTTCATAAACCCCCAAAACGATAACTTCATAAAATATTTAAACCTGTCACCAATACTTTGGCACTGTAATTTATGAAAGCATTCTGTTCCAATCATGTGATTGCATTCAAATGTTTAATACTCAAGGTATAAAGTGTTTGCTTGGCATTCTTAACAGTTCCTTTTACTCTTAATTTTGCCATAATTTCAACAGTCATGTGCAAACATAAATTCAGAGAGAGATTTAACCACGGTGGGAAATGTCACACTATCTAATTTACATTTTTCATTACAGGATGACACTTTTAATAGTGCATCTTAAATTTCTGTCTCATTAAACATTTTAGGACACTGTGCTGGATCCATGCTAGAATATTAAATACTAGCAACTAAATAGGCTATTGAGCAAAGTATTCATTTACCACTATTTAACTTCCTGCTTCCTTGTCCTCCTTCCTCCGATTCAGTTTTTCTTTTTTCCTCCTTTGACTTTTTTTCCTGGCATGCTTCAGTTGGCACAGAGTTTGAGTACAGGCAAGCACACACCAATGCGGGCATGCACACACACACACTTGGATGCTCCCCAGAGTCTTAATACAGTCTTTTTTCATGCTCTAACCCACAATGTCAGTCACTGGGAGAGGTGGTGTGTGTTTTCAAATGGCTTTGGCTGTCGTCCACATTGCTGTCATCAACGTACAACCCCCTCAAACCCCCCCATTCAAACTCCTGGGTGTCTCTATATCCTTCGGTCTGCTTACCACTGCATTAGAATGAGGTACTGACTACCAAACCTACTAAATTTGCTTTCGATTATATATTCACATAATTGGGCACTGTCTTCACCATGAGTCTATATTTTCTGATAATAAAATATTTTATTAGAAAAATGTAGTTGCTTGGGAAAATAATGTGTTATATTTTGCTGTCATATCCATTCATTTCAGTTGTATTCACCACTACTATAAGACAAACAGGAAGTAGTTTTTTTTGCTTCTTGCAAGAAAGTAAATAAAATAAATAAGAACAACAAATAAAATAGCATTGCATGTTGGTAAATGGTGAGTACAAACAGTAAATTTAAAAAAAGGTAATAATTCAAAATGTGTAATATTGAAAAGTTTAAAACAAACAAACAAATAAACAAAACACTGTCTAGAAAGCAGCTTCCTCCCAAGTCACGCACCTGTTCTTCATCTTCTCATTATCCCATGTGCATGTTTGTTTGTTCACTCCTTGCTGCATCCTTGTCGATGCCACATGTTTCTGCGGACCAAGTTTGTAAGTTTTTTTCTCTTTTTCAGTGTTTTTGTGCACTTACTTAAATTTAGGTTGTTCTTAGTTTTACAATAATAAACATTTTGGGATCCTAGCACTGCACTTTTGATTTTCTTGCCTGCACATGAGCCAAAATTCCTCTCATTCCTTTCTACCAGTATTTTAACCTCACTGTTTTCTTCCAATTTAACTCTTTACATCATGCATAACATAACTGACCATTCTTTGTATATTAACCCTTAGTAGGAGTGTATTTCATTCCAATCAACGCTACAGGCATCTCAACAAAATTGTTTGGACATGGGTAATGGAAACAAACAAAAATGCTGATTGCACTGGCATGTTAGCTTGGGGGAAATTTGTCACCTTCCCTGCTGTGCTTGTTAACTGTTAATGTTACTGTTGTCTGTCAGGACCGTTAGAATCAAAGCTAATTACTGTGTTCGTGTGTTGTAATGGTCTCTTTACAGTCAGTTCAATTCTTCACAGCTCTTGTTGGTTACTACAGCATTTTCTTTTTAAGCTTTGGTGCTTTTTGTTGCAAAAAAAATTATGTAAAATTAAAAATATGGACTGGAAAGACACGGATATTGTACCAAGCAGCTGTTTTTAATGAGGGACAACAAACAAATGATTTAAAATAATGCATACCATCAGTGTTCTATATCATAAATGTT
The DNA here is from genome assembly GCF_051989625.1 of Stigmatopora argus. Lineage (NCBI taxonomy): Eukaryota > Metazoa > Chordata > Actinopteri > Syngnathiformes > Syngnathidae > Stigmatopora > Stigmatopora argus. The sequence continues at coordinate 4,378,774 of NC_135402.1, forward strand.
TGTTTTATTAAAACAAATGAATAAAAATGAATACTGACATGGTCAAATTGCTCCCCACATTTCTGTTCTTCACATTTTCTTTGATTCGTCAACTGAATTTGTGGTCCAAGTTTAGAAGGGGCTTCCATGTAAACAGAGTATCAAGGTCTTAGCAACAAATACAGTAAATGACAATCTTTAGTGCACTTGTGCTGTCGGGGGCTACATAAACGTGGGCCTTGAATTTGACACTTGCCCAAGATCCAACCTTGTTGTCATGACAGCAATATCGCACAAACACGCATACGCAGAGATGGAAAAAAAAATGCATGCACGCACAAACTGGTGAATTGTGAAGCTTTATTTTTTTCCTCAGAAGCAGGACAGTGATCACTGTGTAAATGAAATATTGACCAAAAAAGATTTCCAGGCAGTGAGATGAGAAGCGAGATGGCAAGCAGACAGAGAGTGATAACATCAAACTGCAGGACAACTAGGACAAGGACACACTGATGAAGTGTCTGGATGTCTCTGTGTGTGCCTTTCTGAGAGAGAGAGAGAAAGAGTGAGAGAGAAAGAGTGAGAGAGAGAGAAAGAAAGACCAGTGGGAGTGAGTAGAGAAAGAGCTGTCCTGATAGTGATTTACCGATAGAGTGAGTAGGGGGGGCTGTTGAAAGAGAATCAATAAGAAGGAAACCAAAAGAGAAAAAGACATAAATGAGGGAAGAAAGAAGGGAAGGATTGGCAGATTAGAATTCAAATCCACTACATATGTGACATGCCATGAAGAAAAGATTAATACGTGAAATAAACCTTAAGGCATCAATGGGTTAACTGTGCTAGCCGGAAGTCAAATAAAATCTTTCTCCTTAATTTATATGTAAGTATTTTAATTATGAAGGCTTTTCTAATCCCAAATTGTTGATGTTAGCATTTCTTAGAGTAGATATTATCTATACAACGAATGAATTGAATACAGGGTGTTTTTTTGGAAGGGTTTCCCCAGTTACGGGGTTCAGAAGAAATATAAATAAGTACAAAACATAGCAGTTGCGCAGAGTCCCTGATTACTAGCAATAGTGAGGAAATGTGTTCTGACATCTGTGAAAACACATCAAATGTGGTGGGAAGTTAGGACCGAGTCATATATACTGTGTCCTGGAGTCAGTTTTCAGTAATTATGGATACAAATCTGAACTAATTTGAAAATTTGACCATGGCTCACAATCCACTTTGTGTAAGTTTGTCATTTTACGTTTTAGTTGAGTTTGCTACAATTTTGTTTTCTATTCCTTCTGGAGTGACACAAATTGATGACAAATTTTGATGCATGTTTCTGGGTGGAGCACAGGATTGAACCCTTGACCTTTGAAGCTTATTGCACACCAGTCTTCCACTGTTCCACCCTCAGTTGAGCCATGGAAATTTAAAACTGATACATTTTCTCAACGTTACACTTTGGATGATTGTGTTTTTCTAAATAAGACTTGTCTTAAACCTGCTACTATAAATTCCCAGGAAGCCCACAAGTTTGGAGTTATGACATTGACCATCCACGCTGTTACTCTGCTCAGGATAAATGTTGAATTTTGGTAAACTCATCATCAAAAGCAAGAAGAAACTCGGTCTTTGCGGGACGCCGATCTCTGAGCCAAATGCAAAAATTACACTCAATCTGAGAACACGAAAACAAAAACAGGTTTCCAGCACCGCAGTGTCTTCTCGCTAAACAATGCACTCTCCAGGTTATATTCACTGCATATTCATTTGTTCTCTGTTGTCATTTATTCAGAAATCTGAAAATATACAGCACTTGAGACCACCTGTCATAAATACACGGGGGAAGATCATTAAATTCTTAAATGCAAGCTCTTCCAATTTTAGTGAGTTTGCTGTGTTTGACCAGATAAAACAAAAAAAAGTCTATTTAAAGAATTTGAGCTGGCTCGCAGGTCATTGTTTTGTTTTGTTAGGTCCCTATGCTGCTTTCTACTTCCTGTCCCTCACAAAAGATGAAACAATAACATTAAAAAGTCATCATAACTCATCCAAATGGTGCAATTGGACTTTGCAGTGTTTTACGATATGAAGGACCCAAGCTGACACTTCATGATAACATTACTTTTGGGATATTAGTGTGTATAGTTTATACATTTTCCGATTTTTTGCAACGGCATGTCTTAATGTGAACAGTGGATAATAACAGGTTTATCCTTTTAAACACCTGAGGAAATTTCTATTAGACACAATCAACCGGCACCTCCAATTTACCTGCAGATTTTATTGCAAAATCTATAAACCATCACCGCAGCCATAGTTTTTTTTCTTTGTATTTTACTACCTTTGTTGTCTGACAATGTTTATGGTCTGCTACCATTTAAATCGTGGCTTGATTGAATATGAGGCCGCCTCTGGGATACAAATTTGCTCTTGGCTTTAAAGGCAGAGTAGTTTAGCTAAACATCAATGTACTTTGGAATGAATTGTATTTTGAAAAGAAACATGTTGGCAGTGAGGGAATAAAGTGGGATATATGTGTTGTTTTGACAAATAATGTTCATTTAAAAGCCATATACATTTTAGATTCTTAAGATGGTTACCATTTTTGCCACATATGTTCTAAGTTCTTCTGTTTTTTTGTCCTTAATGCAGACTCAGAAACGTCATCGTCATCATCTTCAACTATTCCCAGAGGTTTTGTAGACTTCACATTCACTAAGGAGCCTCAAGATACAGTAACGGTGCGGGGTGGGGTGCTGCAGCTTGACTGCCAGGCACACTCCAACTTGGCGTCTGGAGTGCCTACCATCACATGGCGGAAGGATGGTGTGCTACTAAGTGCCCTGGTGGATGAAAGGCGGCAGGAGTTGGCCAACGGATCATTGTTGGTTCAGAATATTGTGCACTCACGGCACCATCGCCCTGATGAGGGGGAATACCAGTGCCTCTCCACACTAGAAGGACTAGGAAGTATCGTAAGCCGGACTGCAAGAGTCACCGTGGCAGGTAAGACCAGATATATTTTGACCATCAGAGTAAAGGTGCAAAAAAATATATATTTTAAAAAACTGCTAAATTATCTTGTTGCAATAGGAAAAAAATGAAAAGCCGAGTAGGCATATGCAGATATCTATGTTAATGTAGATTTTTTCATATTTTGAGGCAAATGATATTTGTTTTAGTTGGTTTATTGTCCTTAAAATAGGCTGTGTAATTATACTAGACTAGAGATTTAAGTAGGTGCAAACATAATGACACTAATATCATAAAAAAGTTATGTCCGTTTTTGTCTGACATTTGAAAAACGGAAAAAGAATGAAGACAGAATATAACTATGTAATACATTGCTCACTTTCTCGACGTTTAATTTAAAGGTGAATTTGGTGTACGTATATTGAGCTTGACTAGGCACTTTGTCCCAATGTATTTTCTCTTTTCATGCCTTAAAATGGGAACCCTTTCATTAAAAAAAGGCAACAACAAAACAAAAGAGAGTGAGAAAGGAAAATCCATGCAAGTCGAGACGAAAAAAGCTGACTGAAGCAACAGTCGGGACTAATAATACATTACAAGGCAAAATGCTAATTAGCAGAGGAAGCTTAAAAATTCAATTAACAACTAGAGCGTCTGTGTATGCAAACAGAGAATATAGTAAATTGGGAATTAATTAGCAACAGTGAACATTCACCGGGTGCTTGTGTATGGTGGAGATTAAAGGAATCCTCTATTCAGGGTTTAACATTACATTTGACTCAGGCAACTGTACTGAAGTTTATATTCCTAAAACATGACAGCGGAAAAGGCTCAATATTTTCACAGTCATATTTTTCTATTTTGACCATACATCCAATCGAGAATTGTTTGATTGTGCACGTCGTTAAGCAAATATGTTTTTGTTTCTGTAATAAATGTATTCAGTAGAGATGTGCGCATCCTTCTTGCCATCCCTGCCCAATTAGCAGGTGGTCAACTCCCTGCAGATTTGGGCTAATCCCAATTAAAGACAGTTGGGAAAATGAGGCTAAAGTTTGACCGGCAAACATAGATAATTGTTCCCAAGGCAGATATTCAGAGCAACTGCAGATAAACTGTCCTCTGAAGCTTGCATCTGTTTGCTGTGACTTGCATGTTATTATCTATCTGATTTATTTTTGTGGGTTTTACAAACAAAGATGAAAACTGTGGGCGTTTTAATAGAGAGACGGAAGAAAAGCCATCTTCAGGTTCAGATTTTCTCGGAGTCTTCTTGATGCTTTTTTTACGCCATAGTCCTCTTCGGCACCCCCCTTTTATGTTCCTTCTTCCTCTTGGTTTGACCCATTTCTCTCACTCTTCACCAATTCTCTTGATTACTTGAGTTTTTTATTCTCTGTGATCACATGACCCTCTTTTACTAAAGATTGCTGTACATGTACTGGTTTATACACACACAGAATCATGCATATTTGGTGGCGTGGTCTATGATCATATGAGCTTAAGAAGGGACCTGAATTATTTAGAATGTGGACATGTAAATATTGAAAAATGGACAAAAATGGTGTGTATCCTCATTTACGTGTTCAAGGTTGTTTTTTTTTACAATTCAGTTAAATGGGTGTCGGCATTTAGTCTGTTCATGCTCTGTTAATTTTAATTCATTATTCACATGCCAGTATTTCAAATATGAGGATTTGGGTAAATTACCCCATTTTGTGTAATTGTCCTTCTGGCAGTAATTCTTCATTAGTTTCTTCCGCAATACATTGTTAATAGTAATATTTTCCCATACTTTTTATATTAATGATTATAATTTTGTAATTAATATTTTCACTAGCATGTCACTGGCTTGCACCTACTTGGAGCTATTTATTTCTAATAGGTCTTAATTGAGAATAGATGAGTTTCACTCAAACCATGTCAATAAGTGATTTGAACATTTCATCTTTTGTGCAACTTTTTTTCTTTTATCGCTTGTATTTTTTTAGTCAAATGCTTTAACTTAACACATGACATCAACTGAATGATGACTTTGTAAAGACGCAATACAATGGCAAATTAAACTAAATCAAGACCAATATAAGTAAAAATAACAATAAAAGGAAAACTCCCAACCATGAGCCAGTTTCTCATGATCTATAATATTGTTTTATTCAATCTTATGGAAACATGGGTTCCTTTTATCCACGTTTAGCCTCTTGTGTACCCATTCAAGCGACGAGAATGCGAGAAATCCCTTGAAAAGAGAAGCTAATTGGGTCAAACGCAAACAAAGGAAGTGAAATCAATATTCTAATCAGCACTAAACAAGCACACGACACAAATGCAAACAAGATATCTGAAGAAAACTAACAAACGTGAATAGCAAGCAAAACACAAACGATGATATCCCTTTTCAAATTACTACATTTTTAGTATGTCTCTTGACTCAAATATTTGAGATGATGTAATACAGGTAATAAGTAATGAATACAAAAAGCATTTAAAATAAAAACTCTATGTATGATTTTAAAAACAAAAGAGTTTATAATCTGTGTCCTCAGCACTCTAAAATGATCCAAATGGGAACTGACAGCCAGCGAAAATATATAAGACACGCAATCCAGATTCACTTTGTCCCGTGTCACCACTTTTCCGGGCGATGCCATAGTAATGCTATGACCTTGTTTCAGAAAGCAATACATAGACTCCCCAAAATATCCGGGAAAATACCAACCACACTGAAGAAAGTTCATTGAGAGAATAACCAAGAGGTTGATTATATATATGTAGGTACTGATATGTACTTATACATCTTGGACCTGATAAATTCATTTCACTTTTTTTTAAAATTGGCAACTAAACCAAATCTGCTCAAAAGTGAGTTTCAGATCACCTATGAAAGGGATGAATGAATGGCAGTGTCGAAGTTCTTGAAATAGACGTTTGTAACCCTCCGTCGCCACAGGCGACAAATTCATGGGGTTCTCAGCACGAAGTCGATGTGCGTCCAGCAAACTGGCAAAATGTTCACACTTTATCACGCTTTTAAAAAACGACTTACAGGGACGTGAAGCCTGCAGCCTCGATATAACAAAACAACACTTGGGTAAGACTTTGGAGAGGGAGACTGCTGATGCGAGGTTTCTCTGTTTCTGTGACCACAGGCTCTTCGCACTTGACATGGGTCTGAGCAGAAAGGAAGTGGCAGATTTTCTTGACACTCAGTCATCCGTTATATTTGAATTGGCCTTTTTTTAGTCAGTCTGGGATGTGTTCGGATGTTTAGTCAAACAAAGCATTTGTCAAAACATTTGGTGTCAGAAATTCCTTTCTGCTCATCTATTTTTCATTTTTCTTGACCTGAAACACTTGACTGTCAGCTCACTGCATGTTTTTTTCCGACCTGTTTTAAGAATATTGTATATATTCCGACATTGCAGTGTTAGAATCGACTCTGTTTCGATGTCTTGTCTTGATGTAGTCGTGGTCTGATGTCAGGGTGAAATAATGAGCCGTTGTGATCTTGCCAACGGTACATTCACAATCGAATCTAGTCAGTGAATTTATCACTGTACACTGAAGTAGGAAAGATCCAAATTGTACTTATTGTACATATTTGTAAAACATTCTGTCTTCTGTCTCCGCAGGTCCGTTGAGGGTTGTCGTACCGACAGAGTCGGTCTCATCCTTCCTCGGCGACACGGCGCTGATGCGTTGCGAGGTCTCAGGAGAACCCACGCCAGTCATCCGCTGGCAAAAAAACCGAGACGATCTTCCCGTGACCTTTGACTCCTCCTCCCGGCTGGCAGTGCTGCCATCCGGTTCTCTGCAGGTCAGCAGAGTGCAGCCTCCGGACTCGGCCACGTATCGCTGCCTGGCCGACAACCCTGGCAGCACGAGGACGGGAACAGATGCCGAGCTGCGGGTCCTCCCAGGTAATTGACCTATCATTGATGTGCTGCAATACATTAGTTGACGCCTGCGTGGAATTTAGCCACCTGCTTTTAAAAGCTGCTGATGATTAATTATGCCAAAGAAAACCCTCTAAAACCTCTAAATACAAACAGCATGAGGATTCAATAAGATATTCTACATCTGGGAGTTTTTCCCAATAATCATCTCTTTTGTCTGGGCCTATGTCTGACAGAAATGTTTTATCACTTTTAATGTTCTTGGACCACTGTGTTCTTCAAATTTATAATTTCCCATTTGTACGCTATGACTCCTTAAGTCATTGATTAGGCGAAGCTAGGTCAGGACTGTCAAACACATTTATGTAAATGAGCCCTGTAAACTCTAATTTGATCTGCGATATTGATATAATAACAGCTATTTCAAATGTTTCCATTGATTGGTGTTAGCAACTACAAGTGAACTTGAAAAATATTCCCTGATTCATCCTTTGCGGGCCATTGCTGGTATAATGATCAGCATTTTATTGATGAACCTTTTGCTGTCAGACTTCTGATGAAATGACTTTTATTTGTTTTTTTAATAGCAGAATAAACGTCCACAATTCCACATTCTTTCCTTAACAAAATTGGAGTAGTAAGGATAAGTCATTACCATCACAGTGGCCCGTAAACACAGTAATTCAGTTTTTTACTCAATGGTCACACACTTCTTATTCTGTAAACAACTGTACTATTTTCTTTCCTTTTTTAAATTTCTGCTAAGCTTGTATGTTCCTGATAAACAGTATTGTTTGACATTATATCATTTTTGCGATTAATTTTTAAAGGTGATGGTTAGTAGAGCAGTTTCTATTTGCACAGGTGTCGGTGAGGGAATTTCTTTATTCTTGAAGCAAATCATGTTATGTTTTTTAGAAGTGTTCAGCCTGCGGGCCAACCTGAGGGCAGACAAATCTGACACCACAGTAGACCGAAGTGTGCATAGGTTGTTTGTGTGTATTGTTTGATGTCCTTGGGCTTGACTTGTCAAACTGGGAAACGAGTCTCTTAACTGAACCTTTCAGAGTGTGACAGATGATGCATGGTGATAGCACGTCTTCCTATCAGAGCAAGAACTCCAATTTTCGGGGTTAAGTTCCAGTCATTTTTGTCAACTTTGCATCCAAAGTGACATTATTTCCTGAATGACACTTACTGACATAGTATGTCGTTTCTTTAGGATTTCCTAGAAAATGCTACAGGCAGTAGAATTGATCAGTTTTGTATTGTGTTTAAATGCATTTGGAGGAATTGGTTGATTACAATGCATTGGGTATAGGAAAAATGTTGTAATTGTTTTTATGAGGAAAAAGTATTTTAGATTCATGGACTAAAGTGTTGCAGTTAAGTTGTTAAGGAAAAAAACCCAGGGTAATTTTCCATTAGCTGTTTTGTTGTTTGTGAGCTTAAACTACTTGAAAATGCACTGGTTGTCAGTTTTTCAGCAATAAAGAATCATAAGAGTCTTCATGAAACTTCATGATGCTTGTGTTATTGTTTGGGATTTATCTGAAGAAATCCATGGACGCAGAAACTTACATGGTAACATAGTTCCGCGAGACACTAATACATTGAAAAGGACAAGTGAGCAGCGTGGGAGCGTTGCTTCCCACGTCGGTAGAACATGTGCTCATGGAGAAAGTGGGTGAGGATATTGTGAATTTGTGAAACCAAAACAACGGAGAAACCTAGAAACCAGGCAGACAGAAATCTGAGTGAGGAAGGTGTCAGTGGATCTTGCGTCGTGCAACTCTCCACTGTGGGGTAATAGGTGTGCTGAAAAAAGTGAAAGGGCTGAGTAGCTGTCAAAAGTTTACCTGAAAAATGCAGCAGACTCTGGATGCTTCTGTTTTGGAAAGTTTTAAGAGGTAGTTGCAATACTATGTAAAGTCCATTGCAAGATCCCCTTTTTAACACTGCCTTTATTTTCCATAATACAAAATAACATATGTTGAGTCTAATAGGTGTTAAAACATTTTTATATTTTACACAGAACTCAAGCATTACCCATGCCTTTGTCACAATGACATTGCATACCTGAATTTCTCTTGTTGTGATTACTGCAATCACAACAGTCAAAAGTAATGACTATATTTTGTCCTTGGCCATGCTTGGGTGCTTTTATGGACATTGTTTCAAAGTTGTAAAATTCATTAATTACTGCTGACGCGTTTATTTTCAGAATACTGGTACTTTTACTATTTTGCAGCAAAAATAGTTTTCTGCAGGATAGTAAAAATGTCAGTATTTACCCTAAAAATGACATACAGCAATGTATTTGTGTATTATCATTCGACAATATTTTCTTAGAAATAATAGGCCTCTCTCTGTCAATTCTTTTATTTTGGTAATAGTGCATCTAAATAGTCTGTGATTGTTTATACATCAGTCCTTACATTCTTTTTCTCCCTCTCTTTCATTTAGAGCCTGGTCTAAACCGAAACCTGCAGTTTTTGCAGCGTCCTTTAAGAGTAACAGCTCTCCTGGGGACCGATGCCGTGTTGGAATGTTCCGCCTCCGGATACCCGACTCCCAGCATTCAGTGGCGTAGAGGAGAAGAAGTGATCCAGACTTGGTATGTCTGTGGTATAATCGCAAGAGCCATGTAATAATTTACACAGCTCCCCACAGATGTGATTACTTGAGAAACCAGATTATGACGAGTTTTGATCTGACAAAATGATTTAGATACAGAAAAACCACTGAACCACAGTTCATTGGTCAGAATTTGTCTTTTTGGGGAGATGCACTTGTGTGCAGGGTCCCAAAAGTGGCAAAATATACATCAATAAATTTTGTTCTTTATTTTTTTTCTCCCTTGTTTCTTTTTTTTGGACAAATGTATCTTAAGTGCTATTTGCACCCATGTGTAATGCACTACTTGGCAAAAGCAGGTCTATAAATAATGGGCAGAGAAAAGGTGAGCAGTACGAAGAAATTATGCTGAGGATGAACTCCCTGCAGCACATCAGTGCAATTGTGATGGACATTTAGAAATTGAAACTCTTAAATATTTTACATCATTCTGCCTAATGTTCAGTGGGAGTTGAAAGCCATTTTTTTCCAGTATAGTCCTTTCTTTAAAGTAGTTATTAACACATTCTATTCATTCAACAATAATCTATATTGGCTGAATGCCAATCTGAAGATCAATCCTACTTTAATAGTTTAATAGTAATACAGCATATAGTAGTACACAAGTACATTTAACCCTCAGCACATAAAAAGTATACTTTGTATGCAGTTTTCCCACTATGGATTTAAATGTTATGCTGATAAAACTGATTGCAGTTTGTAAAACGGTGTGCTTAATGGGAACATGAAATAATGCCAAACTTTTTCTTCTTCTTGAAACTTCCCTCTATAGGAATAAAAAATATTCACTTTTGGCTGGCAGCAATCTCATCATCAGAAGTGTCACTGATGACGACTCTGGCAGTTTTATCTGTACTGCTTCCAACAAGAACCACAACATCACTGCAAGTGCAGAACTGAGTGTGCTAGGTGAGAAACTATTTCCACATTCTTTTTTTTTGCATCCAAGGATTTATGGTGATTTTATTCGTACCAAAATAAATGCATAATATAAATGTTATAAGCCTGTAATATTTGGATATTAAGAATTGAGGAGTTGCACAAATGCAAACTAAAATTTACCCTGAGACACGGCTAGTAAAAATGACTATATTGCTATAACAGTTTATCGTAGTGACATTTTCATTCAATACTTGGTAAGCTTTCTCTGCTATCGGTTCAGGGGAATTAAAGTCTGTTTCCAAAGTGTCCTATAATGGCAATCCAACTAAACCCATTTAAAACAACAACCCCAAAGAGCTCACAAGGCTAGAATAAGAGATGTCCTCAGTAAAATGTCATGCCGCTTTTGAAACCCCCCAAAGGAAGAAAGGAAACAAATTTCAAATGAAAACAGTGAACTGTCACGCCTGTAAAAAACCATAATACTTAAGAACACTAAAGCAAAAATTCATCCTTATCTCTCAACCGGGAGTAACTTCCTCTTACACTTTGAGGAGTATCCCGCGGGAGAGAGAATCACATCCAAAATCAAATGCTGTCATAAAATATGTAATGTGAACCCCGTGTTTGCTTCAGGAGGTTTTCATAAATAAAATATGTTTGCATTTACTGTCTGACTGCCGCTTGGCTGTTTGTGGATGTAGTGGATGCATTCAGCACTCAGGTGGGTTTGTGTGTGTGTATTCAGTATAGCTGGGCTTTAAAATCTTATAAAATAAAGAGCCTATAGTTAGTAAATGAGGGAATTATTAAAAATATATGTGATTCCGATGTTTGCTTCAAATCCTCTGCCTCTTTTCACTGCTGTTTTGTCTGTTCCAATAAGGATATTTAACTATAGTCATATTGAGGTGAGATATTCTTATCGGAAAATGAGTGCGGAGAATCCAGGAATCCTCAAATTGTGGCATTTAGTGAATTCTGTGGCTCAATTAAGCTCAGGGTGAGTCAGCCTTTGGAAAAAGTCATTTGTTTTTGCCAGATTGATGCATCCATCTGTGCATCTATTTTCTAACATGCATCCTACAGAGAAAAAAACAATTCAAATTCACTAGCAGTCCCTGAGACTAAATCCCCCCCTATTTAATACCCAATAGTATTTCCTTACAATCTGTTAAATTCCACGTATTGTACCCCATAGAATATTCATATTCTCATTAATCATTAAGCTTTAATAGTTTAGGATTTAGGCTATGGAAAAATGGATTGGAAATATTGAATTGAATTGAATTTAATGCTTTTAATGGACGTACTAACCACTCGTACTCGAAAAAGACTTGGCTATCATATTTGTCTGCCATGGCTCCACTTTTTTAGAATATTAGGAAACAAGCCGATGATAAATAAAATGCATTATGAGTCAAGGAAATACATCAACATTTACTGTATATTGCAATAGTAGTATGAATAAGTGCCTCCTGCTAGCTTGTTAAATGTGTCTCTATAATATTCAAATAACACATGGATCATGAAAGCAGAGTATATTATAAGGAACATAACAAACAAAGGTTAACTTACTGAATATAAATGTCAACTTCAATTTAAAGTTTGTGTCAGAATCAAGGTCAGAAAAGTAGACTAATGGGATATATGGCAAGAATTTACTTTACTGGTCTGATAAACAATCATTTATTTTTCAGTCAACTGGAGGCTGGTAGAAAAATAGTCATAAAAAGCAAATATGTCAGTTTTAATTTGATAAACGTGTGTAGTTATTTGCAAACTGATACGTGCATTTTACATCAACAAACAATGTGTGACTTGAACTTTGGAATTAGAAGGCAATAGTGATCAAAACAGTGAATCTACTTATTTCCATGAAAAGAGAGTTGATATGAAACAGACGGAGTTACTTTTTCTGACTCTGAGAAGAATCTCTGCAAATTAACCTTCAGGTTTATAGCAAATCCCTCGTCACCCCCCCTCAAAGCTGGGTCTTTCCACTCTTCTTTTCTTTCAAGTCTTTGGTTTAGCATCCCCTCAGAGTTAGTCTGTGTTGCCATCACATTTATATTCTGTTTGTTCTAAGCCTCCGCAAACAATCATGTTGCTCTCAATTAGGAGTAGCATCAGTTTTCTTATTGGGATATTTGTCTGAGCTAAGCAACTATAGTGCCTCACAATTTGTTGGTAGTTAAAATACTTAAAAGACTGCATCCTGGTATGCCATTCACATCTTATGTTTTATAGAAATACGTACTGTAGATGGCATTTTCTTTCAACCAAAAGTGACATTCTGTAATTGAAGTTCAAGAAAAGTATGTCATATTGGAATGCATTGGTAATTGGTGCCTCTAGAATCCTAGTTTTCGTGGGGTTGGGAATCATATTTCAGCATAATAAATCAAGTTTTATTTGTAAAATTATTGAAGGAAAAAAACTTTAGATTTTGATGTGCTATACAGTTTCATACGGGAAAAAAAGCTCCTATGTTATGGATAATCTACACCACAAATTGTGTGCTGTCGAAGAGTGATGGCAAGCCAAACCGTGGTGATAATGTTTGTATGCTCAGACCACAGGCCAGTGACTATGATTAGATGATAAGGATAACGAATGTACGTTATGTCCTATAATAATGAGAGCGACCCGGCTCATTAGCCGGTTCCTATTAGAAACTTAATGAACCCAGAAAAAGGGAAACGGAACTAGCACGGTAGCTATTACTCATGTCACTCCCCGTTTCTTTTAAATATGTAAAAGTCGTATGATTTACATGTTGCATGTCATTTTGTCCAGTAAAATACTGATGTTATGGAGAATTTAAAGTGTGTTTTACACGATGTGTCATAAAATAAGAGAGTTTCCTTTTGATAGGCTGCCCTGAAAATTATTAAGTAAAGCAATAGTGTATATCATGGTTGTCTTATTTTCATCCCCCATGTTATTAGAAGATGACCCCCAGAGGTTGAGCTTTTAGTCATTGCATGACTTTCACATAATTGCCTCTGACTTTGATGAGGATGTATTATTTAAGCAACACATTTATGGAAGCATAACAATATTTTCAGATCTGCAAATGGCGATTTAAGGTGGGAGTCAGATTTGTAGTATTTTGTTCGACCTGTGGGTAACAATAAATAAATAAATAAGTCACCGTGCAAAATATTTGGGAGAGGAAAAAAAAGACTAACTAGAAATGGCATATGAGATGATAAACTAAAGAGCAAAATCCTCCCAAATGATTATTGAAGTGGTATCATTCCATGCAGGAGCTCTGTGACCCTGTTCCTTTTCCCTTTCATGTCTTCCTTCTCATGTGCTCTACAGTTTTTGGCTAGTAGCGTCTCAACGGCCAACAGCACAGCGGGAGGGTTTGGCATCTTTCTAAATGTTTTCTACACCCAAAAGAATTCACAGAAACCGTATAAAGGCAGAAGGAGAACCCCGTGGTTTTTAGTTAATAAGTGCATTAAAGGGGAACAGAGTCAGAACATCAAAGTCTCTATTGACGCTGTAGTTGCGCTTTTCTTTAATAAAATCATTTGATTATGGTGACGTCAGCGTGAAGTGCATCTACTAAGAAAAGGAAGAAGGTTGTTTGTGGGTTTTAAATCACAAAATAGATCAGTTACACAATAGGGAAGTAAGCAAATGTTTGGGATAAATGCGATAATTAAGACCGCTGACGTACAAGGTAAAATAAATCTAAAAGAAGAGGCTATGTCTTGAGCCAAGGAAAAATGATAGATACGTAAAAGAAATATCGATTTTGAAAGTAGAGCTGTGTATTTTCCATCAATACATAATTATCTGAAGGTGTACTTTATCTTTGTAGTAATGCTCTAATTAAGAGATAACGATTTCCATTAAACAGAGGACTGCTGAAACACGTCAGGTAAAAAGAATCCTCATCTTCCATAACTCTAGTAGAAGCTACCCGAGAAAACAAAGGCAATATCACTTCTAACACCACTTGACCCATACGACATGCATACTGAATAATACTTTTATAAAATGAAATGCAATCTCACCAGAAAGATAAGTCAGCATATAATATTTGTCTTTGATTGTGAGAAATTATACGAAGAGATATCCTGAAGATGAATCTCACCTAACCAAGTTTGGTAGTAGAGGGACAATTACTGTCTAGAACAGTATATAGTATATTTTCCAGACTATAAATCACTTTTTTTTTCATATATTAGCTGGGTCTCCAACTAATGCATTACTCCCACATGAAGTCATTCACAATAATTTTTGCTTGCAAGAACAAAAACATGGATTACCTGATCGGCAAGGAGACTTGTTTACAAAATTATTTGTTCGAGGCCCTTTGAGTGTTGAAGGACAACAGGCAGCAAAAACATTAATATGGTTAAGCTTCCTTTGGGAAACAGCTGAGGGGAGCTATTCACATGTTAATCTAGTCTTCAACAACCAGCTGACCTCCAACACATAAAATCCAGTGTGTGCCTTGTCTGGGTGCAAAATGCATGCAGCATCACCTGGATACTGTCCACTATTGATCAAATAATCAGCCGCAACTGCTTGACAAAAGGAATGCTTGTCATTGAAATCTACACACACACACACAGGTACGCGATATTTTAGTGTTAATGATGCTGCTTCTATATCTGAAACACTTCCACTCAGTATTCAGATGGAAATCAACTCTATCATTTATTTCAAAGAACATCTGCGTGTCTAGGCTGGTCTTTGTTTGGAGTGATAAAATCCAGGGAGAATCAGGCAGAGGACACTCGGGCACCATTCAGTTAAACTCTTACTTCTCCCCATGTGAACATAAACTCGTTAGCAGCCTCTTTAAATCTGCACTTAACTGCACTCCAACCACCAATTGCTTGCCATTAAAAACACCAGTGAAACCCATTTGCACACCTTATCATTTGTGACGTCTGAAATAACTAACAAGGTTGGGAGAATAGAACTCATTTATTTCTTTTTAAATGTCATGAGGTAGCTGATTAAAAATGATCGCACATTTTTTGCCTTGTGTTTTAGAGCAATATCGGGGTATTCGACATTCCCCTGAAGTGGGAAAAAAATGAAGCAATCCCTTAACCATTTCAGTGAAGTGAAAAAAAATAAATGGAGCAAATAAGGTTGGCTAAAAATCTATTGACAAACATTATTTTTGGACCTAAATTGCTTGGGTTTGTTTACGAACTGTGCTTTTTGGCGCTCACCTCAACACTCAGTTCCACTTTTTTCCACAATATAATTTGTTCATACATTTAAGGCAGTTTGGCATTTGTGTTTGCTGTAAAATAAATATAGATCCGAGAACACGACCACATAAAATAATTTAAAATACAAAAACAATTCCAAATGATGATAAAATCTGTTCATCAAATTAAGAAGCACTGCACCAATCATGTGAGACTTGCTTAGACAAATATAGAGCAGGCAGTAAAACAGTATGATACTCTAAAGATTCATTCCAAATATTTCCAATAGACTTCTCCTCCAAGAGACAGATGGTAAATATGAACAGATGTCTTTAACTGATGAGCACACATTTGTTCTGTTTAGGACAAGATGAGCAAGATGTATTTCCACAAGGTCACATTAAATACGCCAAGTCCCTTTTGATCAGTATGTTTTTTTGGGGGGGGATTTGAAATTCCAGCAAAGCACAATGGTCACATAAAGGTGATCAAAATATGGCCAAGCTCCACACTTAAAGTCATGTGGGTCTTTGTCTCCCTTTTGTAGCTTGATTAAGTTCAAATCCTGGATTAGAATATTCAAAAAGGACTCATCAGGGTCATTTGATTGACCAAATGGGAATATTGAACAGTTACATTAAAAAACGCAGTTGGACCCCCCTTACCGAGTATGAAACTACAAGACTCATGAGCCATAATTACTACACATAAGCTCGCAGTGACATGGATGAAACAAATAATTAAACACTGTTTTGACAAATCAAGTGAGTCAGTAAGGGAACGAAATGTTCAGGCTGATGTTAAAACATGGTACTATTTGTAGGAACCAATGAGGAAACAACGAGGCCTTGTTTTGGCTGCTGGTCTAAATGCAATTACAGTAATTGCTATACAATTACCAGATTTGATGATGCTTGCAAATTGGGTTTTATATCATACATGCAAACAAAATAAAACATGAATGAATTGAAATCAAGAGGAGATACAAGTGCGTTTTCATTCACTTAAAAAACAAACAAACAAAAAAAGTCAACAAATAAATTGTTATCCCAGCAGAATAAATAAACAACTTGTCAGTATTGGGAGTACTAATGCGCTGTAATGAAATTGATTAAATGCTATGCTTTCTTTTTTGTTAAATTATTTCGAGTTTAGCTTTAGGTCACAATATTTTAGCAACTTGTACACAGAATATATATTTATAATTGTTATTACCTACATGTTAAAAAGAGTGAGGAGAAAAGTTGATGCTGGATTTCTGTTACTTAAATCTGTATACCGTTATGTTTATTTTTGCAGTTCCACCTCAATTTCTCAACTATCCAACCAACACATATGCCTATGAATCCACTGACATTGAACTGGAATGTGCAGTGACAGGAAACCCGACACCGACCATACTCTGGATGAAAAACGGAGAGGAAGTAATCCCCAGTGACTATTTTCAAATAGTGGTGAGCACAAATGCAATTTACTTAAATAGCTATCAAGTAATTAGTACAAACTGACAGGAGGTATCAAGTTAAGAGTTTGATGGCAACAAAAACATTGCAGTCTTGACAACACCATCAACATCATGAACAAGCTCTAGCTTTTTACATTTTATTGAAAAGCTTTTCTTTGTTTCTATTTAGGATGGCAGTAACTTGCAGATTCTCGGTTTGGTCAAGTCAGATGAAGGATTTTACCAGTGCATTGCAGAGAATATCGCCGGAAGCTCCCAAGCCATGGCTCAACTGTTGCTCCGAGAGCCAGGTAGGAAGTGTGAGCATTAAAAAGACCAATATTATGGTCTCATTAGCTTCAAACCATCATTTATATCTATTATTCCACATCTTGAAATTGTCTTAATCACTCATTTATGAGTTACTGAAGGTTTCTGCTCAAGTGGGCTTAATATAGATCCACACTTTTTAGTAGAACCTTGACAAAAACTACAGTACAACATGCAATCTAGGATTAACAGTAGTGTTTTCCATGTAAATGCATAAATATTGTTTAACAATTAATGATGATAAAGCATCTATATTAATTTCAGCAGTATTGAAAATCCATCCATGACACATATGGAGTAAAATCCAACAAGATGAGAGATTCAATCAGCAACCTTTAGTTTATAGATATATAAAAGAATAATAAATCAATACTTATTTTGATATGAGTGGAATTCAAGATCAACAACATGCTATTGGATTGAATAGACTCAAAAGTCTAAATGAGTGTAATCGTTTTGGAAACCCCATCGGATTATCTGACCAATTAATCAGATAAGCGGTAATCTTGTATCGGGGGGGTATTTCACCATATACCACTTTCATACTGTATATCCTATCTTCCTGTATTATTTATTTCAGTATTCTTTCCCTCTTTCGTCCTTGTTTTCTTTATTTCATAACTTCAGTACGTTGTATTTCCCCTGAGACAGCAGCACAGATGGCAAGGCACAAGCATACACACACACACGCAGAAACACACACACCAGGAAACATTAGGAGGGTCAGATGGTTGGTGTTATCGCTTGGTTCCTATCGCCACGGGAAACGAGCATCCCAGCAGGCTGCGCAGTGCCCAATCAGCGTTCCCATGAGAAATCACAGTGTTTCTGTGTGTTTGCCTGAATGTCAGCATACCACCTTGTTACCCTTGACAACTGCAGGCCACTTGATCCGTTGAGTGACTCTTGAGACAGACTGACGTACAAACATGCGAAGCCGTGCGCACACACTTTTTTAGATGATCGTTTCTGCTTACGTTTCATCTACAAAATAAAATAGTTTGAAAAGTACAATTACATTCGTTTAGGTTTCCGTATTTGTCAACCGTAGTGCGATAAACTGCAATTTATTCAGAATTAAATGAAGATTTGTTGCACTTAATTCACCACGGATTTGGCATTAGGTGGCTTTCAATTTTTGTTTTGCTGGTCTGTAAACAAGCATATTCTATTTGAATCAAATGATTTCATCGTCACAATAGCTGGAATTGTGTGTGTTTTTTTCTAAGTACGACAGTTAGTAGCCTCACCTTGCAAAATCTCTCACTAATTGATCGGCAAGAGCCTTTTTCACTCTCCCCACTTTCAATATGTATGCAATTTCCGCACCAAAAAAACATCTCACTGACTTTTTTATTCATTTTTTTTCACTCAGCATATTGGTAATTGGCAAAGAAGTAAACCACCAAACAATAGACTCACTGTGGATCGTGTTGAAAAGTCCAAAACAGTTTTCTAGTCCCTCTCCCTGACAATTATAGACATATAAAGACCTTTGAATAATGGCAAAAAATTGCACGATATAACAGATACTTTCATCTACTCCAGCAGCATTTGCATGCTATAAAAGGAAAACACACTGAGATGTTTGAGCAGTGTACCGTGATTAGTCTTTTTTTTTAAGTGGGGTATAAATGTAAACATTCTTTTAGCATTTTATCATTTAATGCACTCCTAACAACTTCTGTTAGTTTTTATTTTCCTAGCTTGTGTTTTATAGAAGCGTAAAGTGTTTTTGTACACTTGTAAATGCCATTTCAATGCTAAAAGCAATTGTTCGTGTTATAAAGAGAAAAAAAATCATTATCATTCCAGCGTGATAGTCTGTTGAAGGTTACATTAATGCATCTCTGTGTCAGCTTCATTATTTATATCCACACTGCTATTTTTCAAACGTTTTGGGCATTTATTGTGTTTAAAGTTGGATTGGCTGTAACTTGGGGAACCTGTCAGATAAATGTGAACTTCTTCATTTGTTATATTCTTAAATAACGAACCAACTTTTGTACGACTAATTTAGTTACAAGTTGCAATTAATTTGCTTACATGGCTAGCCTTAAATTGATCTCCTGTACTGGTATATATTGTTCTGTGGATAAATCATCATTGAAATGGTCCAGCCTGTAGCAATTGCAATTTTGTTATCCATAAAGCAAAGGCTATGTTGGAGAATGCAGTCTGACTCGCTAAGCGCTACGCTGACAGTGCGAGGCCTCCATTACATTCCAAAAGCACTCTGAATTTCCCAAAAAACCCAGAGTGTTGCAGAGTGTGCTTGGAGTGCATTGCTGAATGCAGTCAGAGTTGAGATCGTGACACCGAGCAGACGACAATGAGCAGCGGAGAGAGATTTGTCTCCTCAAAATGGCTGCAGTGCCAGAGAAAAATAACTCTTCTGTAGAACCAAAACATGCCAAATGAAATGTTTGTACTTTGCGAGAAAGTTGGAACGATGGGCACTATTTTTATTTGCGCTGCTGTTTTTAAAATGTTCATGTAGGCGTTCTTAAATCAATGTTTTTACCGCACTACAGTGTCGTTCATTTCTATTAATGAGCTAGAAATGGGAATCGGATGGAAACAAGTCAAAATTTTAGCCTTGTGAGAAGTGAAGTGACTTGTAGGCTTTTTTTCTGATGGAAAATGCTGTTTTTTTATTATTGTATCCAGTGTGTTTATTGGGTGTTGCAGAGTGGCCAGAAATAGAAGCATTAGAGAGAGCTTGCATTAGTTCAAGTGCAAGTTAATGTATTCGTATAGGAGCCATCCTTGAAACTCCTGGTTCAGATCAAATTTGAAATCTGAACCAAGCTAAAAAGATTTCATTCTGCTGGAGTTGTGGAGCGGGACAAAAGATATAAACTGAAGTAAAATGAGAATGAGGACATAATGGGATAGGGAAGTTGAGCTAATCTTTGCATTGATCAATATGCAAATGTTAGTTTCATCAGTTATTGGATGAACTAATGATTCTTTTATGACTTTTAACCATCATCTAAAATGATTGATGAGTTGTATGCTGTGAGAAATTCAGAGTATTAGTATCTCGGGACTTTATAACTGTCAGTCAAAAGGCCAACTCTCTCATCAACTAATTTACATCTGCTCCAGACCCTAATCCAGGGAGAGTGGACTAAAATGAACTTTTAAAGCCTTTATACAAAATTTGTTCAAAATAAGTTTTTATTTCCTTTGTCATGGCAGAGTCTTGGAAATTGGAATATCTCCCCCGATGATGTTGTGGTTTTGGATAATGTGGTCGTGATTGAGTGGAATAATAGTGTATAAAATGTACGTCTTTCAAAGTAAAGTGGTTCTGGAAAGAGTGAAAAGTATTGTAAAATGAAAGTGAAATGTGTTGAAAATATATAATGGAGTGCTCTAGCATAAGGATAAAAAATCCTCAGGCTTAAGGATTTTTTTTGATCAAGAAAAGAGGTGGACAGAACGAAAGAGAGAGAGAAGTCAAGAGGGAGAGAGTGAAAAAGAGAAATGAGTGAGAGCAAAACAGGAGGGTCAAGCGAAGGGCAAGACAAGTTGAAGTGCGATGGAAAGCGAAAAGAAAAAGTGTGTCATCCATGACAGATTTGTATTCCACTGTTAGTGGCTGACCCGAGTAAACCCTATCTCTCTTCCTTTCCCTCTCACACACCACACATACAAACGCACAACCGCAGCCTTGCTCTTTCGCCCAGATACACACACACACACACCCCTACAAGTGCTCTAACTCTGTCATCCTCAATGTGTGGAAACTAACTACACACATACAAAGTCCAATCTTCAACAGGAGTGTGCATGCATGCCCGTGTATAGTGAGTGCACAGGGGGATGGGACGCATGCGGTGTGGGAGGCGTCTGTCTGTTACCATGGTGATAATAAACCCTCTAGTCATCATTGTAGTGGGTCCAGGTAGGGATGCATATTAAGTGTTTGCTAGACAGTATGAATATATAGGCTTCCTGCATCCCTGATTGTGCATGTGTGGTCGATTGGTCGCCGGTCTTTTGGTCACGGTCTTTTGGTCGCCCCGACCGCGACAACGGGCGACCAAAAGACCGACGACCAAAAGACCGGCGACAAAACAAGGTAAAACAACACGGTCTAGGCATCAATAAAAGCCAACAATGGCCATGAGCAGTTTCACTGAGCCGACGTGTGAGTGTATAAGAGTTTGTATGTACATGCATTGTCCCCTTAAGCTACGTTAGTCAGGGTCTTAACAAGTTATCCAACAAAAAACAATAAAAGTCCGCGAAATTTGGAGCTTTTCTTTAGCCTAATAATTACTAGGGCATTAAGTACGACTAAATAGTAATTCGCAGTTTGTATTTAGGGAATTTGAGCAACGATTTAAATGGTAATTATCAATGACCTTCTGGGCGATCAAAAGACCGGCGACCAAAAGACCGGCGACCAAAAGATCGGCGACCAAAAGACCGGCGACCAATCGTCCGTGTACCCTGATTGTGCATGTTTATGTATGTAGTATATAAAACCAAAGTACCCGGAGAAAACCCACACAGGTATAGGGTGAACACGCTAACTTAAAAAAAAAACTGCACCCGCCTCATTTCACATTAGACATGGCCTCCTTGCACTATCATCATACAGCAATCCTTCACGCCTTGCAGAAGACCCTGAATACAAAAGCATGGATGAAGGGAAATATTCATCTTCCCTCCTTTCATGGGGACTGATGTTTCTGCGACTCGGGATTTTATCGATCATATAAACTAGAAGGTCATTCATCTGGCAAGCGTGCATGTGTGTGAGGGTGCCCTCGCAAATCAATCAGGCAGAGGTTTGAGGTTGGTACCTCATTGCCTCCACCTAAATGTGTTAGCATGCTGTGTGCGCATGTGTTGTCACTTAGAACATTGATCTCCTTAGCGATGAAACACATTCCCTTCATTTCTTTCCATCCTTCCATCTTGGTAAGGGAGACTGCTTGGCGAGTGTTTGTGTATGCATGACAAGGTTATTGACCGGCTACAGTCGAGCCAACTCCTAGAAATGTCCTTACAGGAAAAGGAATAGGGTTCGTGAAAAAATACAGTAAATGGCATTTGCACATGTACAAATTTGCTGCAGTCAACTTGAGTATGCCGACATCATTTTTTCAGTTGATATATGTTTGCAGAGACAAAGTTCAATTGGAGCAATCTAAAAATGGAATTATTCCAGCCATAGCATAAACTAATGAAATTCATATCGGTGGTACATTATTCATTCATTTTACTCCTTATTTTGCCTTTTAAATGATCACTTTGTCGCACTGGCGTCTGATTAATAACGTAAAAAAAAGTATTTATTGTGGATCGGTGTATTTTACTACGTATTGAAATGAATGCTTTTATTGTCATTGTTCAAGTATGAGATTTAAAGCTTCACCTTGAAGTCCACAAATAACAACAACAAATCAAGAATCAATAAATTAGTAATAAATAATGAAAAAATAAGTAGGTAGAATAGTACAAAAAGTACCAAACATAGTGGTTCATGTGGTTGATTGTTTTGAAAATGTTGTTTAAAAAAAATAACAAGATAAATAAACCTAAAGGAACCTGTGACAAAAATAGGAAAGGAATGCTAAAACAAACTGTGTAAAAGTGCACTAAACAACCTTCAGGCAATGGAAACTCTACCGTTTACATCTATTTAATTTTCATCTACACAAGCACACACACCTCAATTGCACACTCAGTCACCCGCTGTGGTGGAGATTTACGAGAATAAATATGTTAGTGGAATTTAACCAGAACCTGTGTGTGTGTGTGTGTGTGTGTGTGTGTGGGTGGCAGGGTGGGGGTTCATGGCAGCTGGCTGAAATGAGCCCTGAAATTGAGTGCAGGGAGAAAAAGAGAAGTATGAATTTTGAAGCAGGGTGAAGTTGGAGAGTGAACAGGCACAGCAGCCTCTTCTGCATAAATAGAGGTTAACAAAGACAATCAGACATGAGTGTTAGAGAAATATCAATTGGCAAGCAATTTGAACGAAGATAGAATTGATTTAAAAGGTATATCTTACATGGGATTGGTATTTGCTGTGCTTTGGCCGAATAATTATCTACACAATCTGATGGATAACAATGGATAGGATGGTAGATAAAAACAGTAAGCAATCAAAAGTTATGAAATATGCAACAGCAAAAAAAGTTAGGTTATAGAAATGTAGACTTTTTTCATGTGATTTGTGGAAATACATTTTTACAATGCTATTCAATTTTCTTTTCCATTTTCTTGACTTGTTGCAAAGGTTGCATCGATTGTATGCATCGATTGTTTTTGTTAAATAACAACTAACGGAAACAATATAATACTTTCTGTCAGTCTCGAAACCCTCCGTGGAAACCAAACTCTGCTCAAGATCACACAGGCTCCAGAATCAATATAAATGCAGAGTAGCTTTTAGATGTTTCACATATTGATGAGGCAATGGGAGGTTATTTATGTCTGAGAGGGTGCTCACATCTGGTATGAATTTAGACACAATGCAGACTGTCGTTACCATTCAATCAGATGCTTGTCACGATACTCTGTTGTGTCTGACTATTATTTTTGTATAATCTATTTTGGGCTGAGACACTTAGCCATACACTGAACCTCCTTGACATTCTGGGCAATTGACCAAGGAGAAAAAAATCCAACCTGGATTACGGGTAACCTGAAAGTTTTAACCTGTACTGACCAAACGTTGTTTTTCTTTTGTCTTTTGCCCAATATTTGTCAACAGTGTATACCGTCTTCCCTCAATGAGAAAATCAATGCTCCGATGTCAATATTTACGTTGAAATGTTGAATCTTTTCACCTAACTGGCTATTATGTTGGAATTTCTGCCAATATTTCTTCTTGTCCTGGGATCTTTTTTTACCATTATTCTTCTTCCTCCTTTTTCTTCCTTCTTGTCTCTTCCATGTCTTTTTATGTTTCTGATGTGTTCTTGTCACCTCCATTATTTGATGCTTTCACATTTACTTTGCTTGTCACCTTCTCGCTGCACCTGCCCTCCTCCAATCCCTGCTGTGGTCCTTCCTCTCCCTTGTCCTCCCTGCATCTCATCCCTCCCTCTACCCTGGATGAAATGTCCACAGAAGCCCCACCCACTCAGTATAGACCTGTCCACACACCTCCTCCTGCTCCGCCTGCTCCTTCTGGCACCCCTTTGACTTACTCCTCCTCCTCTGATCCCCTACCAGTGTCCCCCAGCCCAGGCGTTGCCCTCCCCTCCGCCCCTCGCGACCTGGTCCCTGTCCTAGTGTCCAGCCGATTTGTCCGACTCAGCTGGCGCCCCCCGGAGGATACTGGAGGATCAATAAAGACCTACGGCATTTATTACTCCCAAGATGGCGTTCAACGGTAAGACTGTTTTATTTGTTGCGCTTCGATTTGAAAGTAGACTTTAATCCTACATTATTTAGTTTAAGCCAAACTCTCAGTTGGTTACAACAGAGCACAAACATGAATAGTAGCTTAAATCGGAGGTGTCAAAGGTAAGGCGCATGGACCGGAAGTGGCCCGCTAAGGGTGTCTGATCTGGCCAGAAACTTTCAATGGAAATGCCCAAAAATCAACAGTTTTATGTGGACAGTTCTTTCCTTTCAACAAAGCAGGAGAGCATGAGATTATTTGGGGAAAAGTGTGTATATAGTATACCTTTCTAGGAACAGTACGGGGAAGTACAACGTTAGATCTAGGGGGACACCTACATTAAGGGATAATTAGATGATTGTGGTGTGGTGTGGTGTGGAAGAACTCTTAGTCCACAAATAGCTCTGATCTTTTGACCGTGGAATGGAGTGCAGCACACATTATGAGCGGGGCCTCACCATTTGTAACATTTCACTGATATTTACTCTGAAATCCTGCTTTTATGACAGACAACATGTAATTTTTCAATCCATGGACTGAATTCCATGTCTTATGCTTTCTCATTGCTATTGAGGTAAACAATTCAAGGTAATGCTAATGCTGCCGTAGTTAAAACTAAATCTGTTGTCTTAATTTGCCAAGAGCCAAACAATCAATACTCCGCTCGGATGATTTTACCCTGGGGTTTGTTTTATTGCTGACTTTCTACCATCTCCGTTGAAAAGAGCAATAAAGAGGATTGTGCTATTGCTGTATTCCATAAAGGGAACTAACGGCTTCAATTAATTTGGCTCTGAGTAAATACACACTCTAAATGAAAAGGTAATCAAAGTTATAGTATCAATGGTTGCACATTCCTTGATTGGAGTTGGTGGGCATTGTTTTTCCAAGGGTAAAACAAACTTTGTGTGCATTACACTGAAAATTCCAAAGAGGTGGGGTCACTTTGAGATTCACCTTAAATTAACTTTGAAGAGACCATATTGCATTTATATTTACATGTTTATCAGGATTAGTAAGAGAGGTAGTTGTCTGAAACCCCATTGATTTAATAGCATCCATAAAACAGCATGTGTTCAGTTTTGGAGGGAAAAGATGGTCTCAAGCATAAGGAAATTTGCAAAATGAGTCTTTCATTGCAAATATATATAAAAATAAAAGTTAAGTGCAAGGGGATCACAAAATTGACAAAAGAAGGGATGGACAAAATGCTTTATTACTATGGCAAAATCCAACAATGGTTGGGGATAGACCGAGCTAAATAATTGCAAACAAATTGGAAATACCATCGCGTTGGATTAAAGCCAGCTGATTGGTCAACACAAAGGGAGCAGGACTGACTAAAACAATGGAAACATTACGAACTGCCAAGTAATTAAAATAATGACAATAGTAATCGTAATAGTGAGTGCTATTCACATTGCTTGTTCTGATTTCAGTCCTGTTCAAAATCACTCCAGACACAGTTTAGACGTAAATTTATTTCTATTGTTCTTGCAATGACCTAATTTACTCTAATTACATACATATTTTTTTCCATTAAAGCGATTATTCCACTAGTGTCATGTTGTAAGATGAATTGTGTATTTTTACACGCACATTTGGACTTGAGCTTTTGTATTAGAATGAATTTTAAATGTTGACGAATGTCGTTTTAAGGTCTTTGAAATGTTGTACTTCTTTGTGGTTAAAAGTAGCTGACTTGAAAGAACCAAAATTGTTGGGTGCAAGCAGTATGTAAGAGACAAACGGTACTTGTGTCCCTTCATTACAGCTCTGCTGCACACGGCAACTCTGAACGTTTAGTAGAAAACCCTCTGGGTGACATTGGCAAGTCCCCGGCTGATGTTAAATGGTAACCTCTGACAGTCGGAGCTCCAGCCGAATGCTTTCACATCCAAGCTTTTAAGATTTGCTACCTGAGGGACTGGCCAGCCTGCAGCATTTTAGTAGTCTTAGTCTTCAGTTAGACTTAAGAGCCTTAGAGTTTTTTTTTTTTACCATCAAACATCACAAAATCTGTCAGTCGTAAAGATTTAAGGGGGGAAAATAGGATGTGATTTGTCAGTCGTAAAATCTTGGAAGGATATACAGACACTTTTATCAATACCAATAACTTACATGAAAGAAGAGTGCAAGTAACAGAGCGTGATGGAGTAGATGTTACTGTTAATTATAAGGAATTTATTTTTAAAAAGATGCCTTGCTTTTTTAGGATGAAATGTTGAGAGTTCAACAAATTATTTTTAAAAAAGTTGGTGGTGGGGGGAGTCCCTGATATTTAACAAGTTTTCTTGAAACTTGAAATTTCTTTTTCTCCTTCAAACCCCCCCAAAATTCACCTTCAACAAACCCCTTTCCCTTCACCTTTTCAGCAGTAATGAGCACTGTGTGGTAGGTCAAAGCTTTCAACCAGGAAATACGTTCTGGGCAGAATCGTGACAAGTGCAATTTGGAGGTTTTGCATGTGATTCACATGAATATTTGAGGCAAGCTGAATGAATCATTCTACAATTGACTTAAATTTGCAACTCTCGACTATTGTTGGCAGGCTTGTATAACACAACCAAAAATGTTATTATTATCTTTAGGTATAGCTTAAATGACCCAATATAATGATACTGAACCTTCAATATGCAAAGTATTATTAACTAAACATTTTATTGTCAGGGGGGAGAAACTGTTTAGTACAGACTGTTTTTTTTTAATTATTTTTTTTAAATTAAAATTTCTACCATTTATAACTGCAGCTGATTTTAAAAGAGAAAAATGTTGACTTCTAGCAATGTTCAACTTGTCATGTAAAAAAATAACCATTACCAATCACTGTCTATTTAATCACATTAATCAATTGTGCAGCCCATTATTTATCCCGTGATTGGTTAGATGATGCAGGCTGACTAATGATTTTGATACTTTGAGGATGAAAAAACATGAGGATTAAAATACCTCATTTTTTTTCTATACCAAATAATAGTTTAAAAATTCAACATAATGTCAGTATGTTAAAAAATTAACCTTTCTGAAGTTGCTACTAATTCTTGGCCTACTAACTATGTATGTACATTTGAAGCATTTCAAAACTTGTATATTTTTGTCAACAGTTCAGTCGCAAAACGATTATTTCATTCAGTCATTAGAAAAACTGTGTAGTTTGAGTTCTACTGATAGCAATCAAATGTTTTTATAATGGCATCAAATTCAGGGTTCAAATGAGCTGTATAAGGCAAGCTGTTAAGAGGTAATACATCATAGTACACCATAATAGGCTGCCAGGCTTGAGCACTGTACTGTGAACAGATTTAGTTGACTCAGATTGATTTGTGACTACACCAGAGACATGATGGTGATAGCCATATTCTCATTTAAGGTCTCATCAAGAGACATGAACACTCAACCTTCGTGTCTGTAATGTCATGCCAGAATCTCATTCGCAGAACTTTATTGCATCTGAAGTCATTCACAATAGATTATGCCATATCGATAATACTTTTCAGTATCCACACCTAAAAAGACATTGCTTTTTTGTCCTAATCATTTCGATCCACAATTTTGAAAAGTCACCAAGTCTAAAAATCTATACCCCCCAACTTTTTCTCTAGTTATTGATAAAAAAAAAGGTGCAATTTAGTGTCATAAAATCGTCTCAACTGCATCTGGGTTTATCTCATCTATGTTTTGCTGATTAGAAGACTGAAAGAATGCTGCATTTTTTGGATTAACTGTAATTACTGGAGAACTAGATAGATTATGCCTTGATTATCTGCATTGTTACACAATATAATGTGTCTATCTTTTTATTGTTGTGGAATTTCAAAACTGAAACATGCATAAGATACTCCCAGCACCAAATACAAGTCTCAAAAAATCAATCAATCTTGAAATGTCTAATACCAAAGTTGTCCTTATATTGTTTTCTGTTTATAGGGAGAGGTCGGTAAATATGTCAGAGCCCGAGTCTTTGGAGCTCATGGTTTCCAACCTGAAGCCAGAGGAGAGTTATAGCTTCCGAGTTGTTGCTTACAATGATGTCGGACCAGGAAAAAGCTCCAGCCTCCTGAGGATCACAACCAAACCAGACCGTAAGACTTTAAAAAAACAATATATTTTTCTAGAGTGGGTTTAGTATGTTGGAAAAATGCGTTTAAATGTGACTTTGTGGCTTTGGTATCATTTCTGCAGTCCAGGTACCCAGCAAGATAGAGTCACTCCGTGCTGAGGCTCTATCGCCAACCTCCGTACAAATAAACTGGGAGACTCCCAGTGCTCCCAATGGACCAATTCTTGGCTACAGAGTCATCTGGTCAGAGAGCCTTTTGAGCAAAGAGCAGGTTAATAACTACTCACCTTGTAAACCTCACACCAAATGACATATTTACTGTTAGATTCATTCAATTGTGCAGTGCATACTTCAAAATTGCGCTCTAAAAGAATTCTAATTCCTATTATTTGTGCAGAGTGCCGACGTCAACGGACTACACTACAAGCTGGAAGGACTCAATAAATTCACAAAGTACACAGTTCGCATTTTGGCTATCAACCGCTTTGGACCCGGCACAGCCTCCGAGAATATTATTGTTACCACCCATTCCGATGGTGAGTGATTCCTAGTTTATCTTCTGCAGCAGTTGAATAAACCATATTTTTCATTTATGACTAGAAAGCATGTCATGTTAGCTAATGTGAAGCTTTAGGCATCAATGCCAGGTAGCACTTAACATTTGGTGGGTTCTTTGGTTAGTTGGTGAGTGTGTATGCGCATATGTATGCACACCCCTGTTTACGCACGCTCGGATCGGGTGCTCTTCTGCTAACATTCATTTCACTGGGGACCCTGGATTTTTAATTAAACTCCTCTCAGTGTGACACTCTCATAAAGTTCACACACAGATGCACACGAGCGCACCTCTGTTCTCTCTTTAAATGCAAATATTATGTCCTTGCATTGTCGCTTTTCCAATTGGAATTTCAAGTTAAATGCATCGTAGTGAGTGGAACATCGCTAACACTTATTTTGACTCCATACAATTTCATTCAATACATTTCTACTGATCTCATCATGGACCGAAAGGATCTTTTTCTGTGTTCTGAACAGCTATCCTCATATAGAAAGATCTGTTGGAGTGTTTTGACAGATTATTCAAGACCCATAGAGAATTGTATGCAGTGTAAATTGAACGGGACTGAATGGGGGAAAAAGGCCCTCTTATTTCAATAGGAAATAAATGTTTGATTTGCTATTCTTTATTCTATTATGCAGTAGAACATTATTGAATGTCCATGTATACCCCAGAAAGTATTCAAAGTAGAGTCATAAACTGAGCTCATCTTTTCTAAAATGGGTCATTGTTGCCTTCTGCTGGCGGCTGTTCGGCAGTAAAATTGATTTCAACCTTGATAATCACAATGAAGCAGATGCTCACCTGACCCACACCATTGGAAAACGGAATTGATGAGTATATATTCATCAATGGCAGGGAATGACTTCATTGTTACAGATTTTTTTTCAAAGCATTGAGATAAACTGATTTTATGTGCCACTGATATATCTGAATATGAAGGGAAAATTTTAAATCCCTCAAGAAGCTTGAAGTGCTTTATACTTTTTGATTCAAGTTAAAAATATTAAAATAAATGAACGGCTGGAAATATTTAAGCCGTTTTGCCGATAATTGAACTGTAAAGGCTGGAGTTTGTGGCACTTATTTGAAAAGTAGGGCCAATTAGAGCATAAGACATTGACTTTTTTCAATCAGAAATGTTGATTTTCCATGTATAAAGGGAACTGATCTCAATCTAACCTTTATGAAATTTGAGAATTCATGCATTTTAAGCATACTCATGCAGGTTTGGCCACTAGCATACTAGCAGATGAAACCATTGTAAAGATTAAACAGACATTTAAAAAAGGATCTTGTAGTCTCCACCATTTATTTACAAAAAAAAGGTCAAACTTTCAACGTCAATTGGACGTTCTTTTTGTTCTTGGGTTACAATAAACCGAAAGAAGACCGATTGCCCGCGGCTTTAAAATGATAGACCTAAGTGGTGCTCAGAAGGTAATGTTGCCATAAATAATCTTCAATGCATAGACAGTGAAAGATAATGGAGTCATCTGTCCAGCTGCAAGCACGCAACACAATGATCTGAGACTAAGTGAGCACGGCTACTGAGTGGTTGTATTGTGCATCTCCCCATCTGTGGCTCTGTGATAACCATGACTTGTGGCCTAATTACTCTCGCTCGCACCCAAGTGCATGTGCACGCACGCACATTTACCAGTAGCAGCTGAATCAATAGATAAACCGTGAACAGTTAATCAGGTAGGCAGTGAGACAGTGTGCATTCAAATTGTCCGTCCATCTTCATCTGCCTATGAAGAGTTCAAGAGAGCATCAGCCCCAGACTCGGGATGCAATCTTATAATACAATTCCAAATTTACCAGGTTTTGGATTAGATGTTTACTGTATCTAGTGGCTTTGCTGTTGGCATGAGATCTAAAAGCACTAAAATGAGGGTTTTTCACTCGAGGTAGGTCACAAGGCTTTCAACAAAGGGCAACTTGGAGAAGGATGTGTGTATAAATACCACACTGAGATGTTTCAAGTGAGATTTGATCTCTCTCTCTTTAAAACAATGTATTTGTTACGTACAGATACCTTGGCATACTGCATTATATATACTTTTTATCATTAGAAGACATCCATAGAGATCAAATGTTCCTCTGTATAAAAAATTGAAGAATAAATGTTCATTTTCATTTCATTTGCATTCTTTCAGGGGTGCCCTGTAAATAAATTGAGCTCCGCAAACTCTCCACACCCACTCATTCTCATTCTAGTCACAACAGCAATGTCACTGCACAGCACATCACCGCAGTGGACTCATAATTGGACTCATACCCGCAGCCCCTGACATTAGAGCCTTGCAAGATTGCAAGGAGGATGAAACCATTAGCTTAAGTAGCTATCTGCTATTCCTCTTAAAGGTGTCACAAAATGAGGTTTAATCTGACTGCACTACCTGCTTGACTCTGTTAAAGCCCTAAACCCTGTTTGCAATTGGGTCGCAGCACTATCATATGCTCAGAGCACATCGCCACACACAGACTTTTACATCTTACATCAGGCCCCGACATGAGGAATGTCAATGGTTGTGAGGAGAACACACTCAGTACTACTCAGAATCCCTGAGTAGGGCCTTTACACTCCAAGGGACTTCTCAATATATGCTCCATGAATTGTAATGAATTTCCGATTTGTATATTTTCTATTCATTTTATTAAAAATGAAACAGCACCTGTTAGAAATGGTCCACTTTTATCCTTAAGTGATTCTTCAGTTCTTCGGATGTCTTTTCTCAGTAATATCGTTGCTCGTCGTGACTCCTAGAATGACGGTCCTACGTAACAATATGTGAAAATATTATTTTTGATGGGTTCCCAGAAACTGTATTAATAGAAATCTAAAATAATATGCGGTACACATGAACATTAAATCCTTAGAACATAGATTTTGCTCCTGAGGATGTGTTTTAACCAGCTCTTTATATTTTTTCTCCTCTACAGTTCCCAGCGCTCCCCCACAGAACATCACCTTAGAGGTTGTGCTTTCCAGGGTAAGTTGACATTGAAACTCAAATGATAATTGCTGACGAAAAACCAACATTTTGTTAGGATACACTATAAAAAAATAGCTCAAACCTGATTGTCATTGCATTGGGTGGTGTCTATTGTGAGCATTTGTTGATTAGAAGTAACATAAATGTGGCAAAACTTTAAAGAGTAACATGACTAACAGTATATATATTTAAATTTATTTTGATTTTTATTTGATTTGATTTGCTTTTATTTGGGGTGAGCTGCACAATTGATTAATGTGATTTAATAGACTGATTGGTAATGTTTATTTTTTACATGACAAGCTGAATATTGCTAGCAGTCAACATTTTTCTCTCTTTTAAATCAGCCGCAGTTTTAAATGGTAGAAAAATTAATTTAAAAAAGTTAATACAATAAAATAAACAGTCTGTACGCCAGGGGTCTCAAACGTGCGGCCCGCGGGCCAACTGCGGCCCGCGGGACGATAATTTGCGGCCCCCGTCTTAATATGAAAGATCGATTTTTTTTTTTTAATTTTTTTTTTTTTTTTTTTTTTTTTTTTTTTTTTTTTTTTACCCCTTTCCCCATGATGGCGCCGTTTAAGTGGCAGCCAGTGGCAGTAGCTCTGTCCACTCATGTTTTTCTTGTTTTACAGCATGTTTTACATGAAAAATTAGAGGGAACATTGACATGCACCTGCTTGTGGCAGGTGTGATACTGGTGTGCCGATAGCGAGCAATGATGATGTCGTGACCGGATGATTCGCCTAAAGACGTTTCGCCGACGGACGTTTGACAGACGGACAGGTCGTACTAGTATTTGTTAGTTTAATGATTAAATACAAATACTAGTATTTGTATTTAATCATTAAACGCTGTTTTCAGCTGGATTTGACTGAATTTGAGAGCATTTTGAGCCGTTTGGCGAATGGACGTCTATAGACGTTTTTTTGCCTCCATCACGATATCATCCAGTATTTGTATTTAATCATTAAATGCTGTTTTAGGATGGATTTGACCCGATTGCTGTCATTTTACGGCTCGGTTCTGCTACATCTGCCTGCCCAAGTGTGCTTATTCCCGGACTGCCATTGATGGTAGACGAACATTGATTTTTATTATAATTTGGACAACACCGGCGGCGGGCCGGATTAAAAATCCTAACGGGCCGTATATGGCCCGCGGGCCGAGGTTGAAAAACTTGTACACACACGATCCGGCGGGGCGAGCGTTCAAATCCCGTTTCGGCGAAACCTCCGTTCGGCCGAATGAACGTTCGGTGGAACGTCCATTCGGCGACCTGCCCGTCTGTCAAACGTCCGTCGGCGAAACGTCTTTAGGCGAATCATCCGAGTACCGATGATGTCGCTCACACTGGTACTCAGTGCGCTCAGGGAGGTTGTCTTTCTGCTCAGACCAACAAAAAATTAGAGGGAACTTTGGTTCGGAGCTGAATGAACCAATCACGGTGAGGTATACGGCTCTGGAGGGCGGGACATCGGCCGGGCTGTCCAGTGCCTCGCTCACTCACTCATTCATTCCTCCAATCAGCTGGGCGGAGGAGAAGCCGTGAGGCCGATCACTCCGCTCGGCGCGCACACTCCTCCGCTGCTCTCAGCATAGAACTGAATGAGGCGCTATGATCCGTGATCCAGCCTGTCTCAGTGTCTGTAGCCATCTCCGCGATTGAAACGGAGAGCGAAAGTGCACATGCGCCACAAACCCGCGCGACTGAATGTGAAAGATCAACCCGAGACTCATTCCAAGTGGAAAAACATATTACAGAGCCCCAGAGATGTCTCTTTCAAAGCCTGCCGTGAAGAGAAAGGTCGGTGATGAGCACAGACAGTTTCAAGAAAAGTGGGGAGTGCAATATTTCTTTGTTGAACACAGGGGCACCCCGACGTGTCTCATTTACACTGAAAAAGTTGCGGTGCACAAGGAATACAATTTGAAACGTAATTGTACAATGAGACATGCTGAGGAGTACGAAAAATACCAGGGAGATGAGAGAGCCAACCAGGTTGCCAGTCTTAAAACACGTCTTCTGAGGCAACAGGATCTCTTCAAGAAGGCTACCAAAGACAGTAATGCAGCAGTCAAAGCTAGCTACGCCGTTTGTGAGTTGATTGATCCTGTGCTAAGTCATCCCAAATGGCTCATGGACTTGGCTTTTCTTGTTGATATCACACATGAGCTTAATGTACTGAACAAGAAGCTACAAGGCCAGGGGCAACTTGTCAGTGCTGCCTATGACAACGTGAGAGCATTCTGCACTAAACTTGTGTTATGGAAAGCCCAGCTCTCTCAGACAAACCTTTGCCATTTCCCAGCATGCAAGGCTCTCGTGGATGCAGGCACACCATTCAGTGGTGAGAAGTATGTTGAGGCCATTTCGAAGCTACAGGAGGAATTTGATCACAGATTTGCAGACTTCAAGACACACAAAGCCACATTTCAAATTTTTGCGGACCCCTTCTCCTTTGATGTGCAAAATGCCCCTCCTGAGCTTCAAATGGAGCTCATTGACCTGCAGTGCAACTCTGCACTCAAAGCCAAGTTCAGGGAGGTGAGTGGAGAAGCAGACAGGCTTGGGCAATTTTTGAGAGAGTTGACCCCCAGCTTCCCTGAACTTTCCCGAAGGTTCAAGCGGACCATGTGCCTTTTTGGGAGCACATACTTGTGTGAGAAGCTCTTCTCCACCTTGAACTTCAATAAGTCCAAGTACAGGTCCAGACTTACTGATGAGCATCTTCAAGCTCTACTGAGGGTCTCCACTGCTTCCTCCCTCAAGCCAAATGTGACTATGTGAGAAGAAGCGCTGCCAGGTCTCTAGCAGCAAGGAGTAGGCAAAAGAAGCCGTGTTCAGAATATTTCATGTTCAATGTTCTATTCAAGTTCAGAAAGTTAAAGGTTAAAGAGCTGTTAATACAGACATTTGAAACGGAATAAAAATAATTCATTTTCTCTACTTAGCCAGCCAGTGTATATCTACTGTATGCTCATTAGTATTATTTGGTTTTATATTACTGATTGATTTATTTTTTATTCATCTTTAAGTTAATTTATTTAATTCATTATTTTTTGTTAAAAAATAAAGATATTTGATAACGTTGGAAAGTTTTATCAGTGCTTTTCTTGTGGAAATCCTGATGCGGCCCAGTCTCACCCAGACTCTGCCTCTAGCGGCCCCCAGGTAAATTGAGTTCGAGACCCCTGCTGTACGCATTCCTTGCTCTAAACAATTTCTTCCCCCTGACAATAAAATATTTAGTCCATCCAAAGCATTAGGAAATATGAAAAATAAATCCAAACATAATATGGGCTGCTCATAATTCATGTCCATAAAGAGGAGTTTGAAATTGTCTGTGGAGAGTTGACCTCATTTAGTTTCTGTCTGGTTACCGGTCTGCATGTGATTGATATTTCTCTGCTAAAAGGGCTGATCGATGCACAATGTCAGAGCTGCAATTTGATGTCAAGCAACAGTGAATTGGTTGTTTCTTTCCAAGAGACTGACTTCGGTTTGACAAAAGCAAAACTGTGCTTTGATTAACTAATGATCATTGCAATGATGTTTCCTATTCATTTTTGTTTTCATCTTTTGTTTAGTAACAGATTTAGTCATTTCCATGTGTCCAGATTCACAGTAACATGGTAATTTCCATTGTGTTCTCTACTGTGAAACATTTTTGGAAGCCATTCCTTGTCTAGAGTGGTCAGAATGAACTCTGCTCTCAGTCAGAGTCCCAGCTGGCCTTCGTATATTTGAGCTACAAGCATCTCTGCTCATGCATGAGGGTGATGTGGCTGCGATAAGGTCTTGAAATGGGAACCAAAATGAAAACGGGATTTACACACCTGTCCCATCCTTAATAACGTACATGTGCATGATGGCCACCGAATTTTGTCTATGTTTGTTTGGAAGCTTAGCAGATGTTGCCTCATTGTTGACAGAACAGTGTCACGCTCGCACACATCAGTTGTAATGAAATGTGCAAGTGCATACAATGGAGCAGGTGGTAGTTGCAGAAACTGGGACCAGCAGTAGTATATATCCCTTTTAGAGGAACGGCGATAAGCTGTGGAAGCTATGAAATTGCCCGAACAAGAGAGTATGATTTAAAAATAATAGCAAAGAATCCAAAAAATGGACCTTAAATCTTAACCACACAACTGTGGGTCTGACTGCAGTGAATGAATACAACAAAACGGCATCGTAATTCTCGTTTCTTTTGCTTTAATAACGTTTACTACAAAATGGCATAAAATAACAACAGTTGTTTACTGTACCATAAAAATTCTGATTGCGCTGCCTGATAGAATCTAATCGAATCTAGAGACAGGTTGTGATGCACATGCATAGAAAATGAAGATCTATGTTTTTGTCAGAGTAGTCCGGAATAGCATGAGTATAGAGTTACAATATGTAAATGCCAGAGTGAAATGCATTCGCTGTTCCAGCAGATCATAACAGACATAAAGTCAATTCAGATGCAACCTAATGGCTTTCCATCTATATGTGACGACCCATCCACTTGTACAGTAAGAAACCAAAAGACTTTTTTCTAAGGGCCAAAAAGCAAACTGTTTGACTTGACTGATTTCATGCATTGTTTTAAACAAACTTGGAATAACCCTGATAATTACAAGATCAGATCAACTTTTCGGATATCAGCTTCAAAATTGGCATTTCCAGAAGTTTCTTCTCCTCAATGGAGCGTTACTGTCAGAGTGGCTGCGATATTTGAACGCTTGGATGAATACAGCCCTCTGTGGGGATGTACTTTGAATTCTCTTGAGATTCCAGACAGTTTCTCTCGTGCTGGACTTTTAGGGTCAGGAATAAGATGGCATTGTGGAAATTGATTTAACATGCCAACCCTACTTTTATGTGTGAGCAGAACAGAACATTTTGTTTGCTTCCTGTTGAGTCAGAATGAGACTCAGATCAATTTAAACGGCCTCTTTGGGCCTTTCAAAAACAACATTCAATAAATTAAAAAAATCCTCTCGTTAAATTCATTCCCTACCCTTTATTCCCATGACAATGAATGATATCGGGATATTTTTTCCCTCCCAATTTTTCAAAAACATCATAAAAGAGAATTTCCAATGACCTCTTAAGTAACAAAATTGTACATGAAATACAAGAGTACCTCAGACAATGTGCTCTTGGCAAAGTAGTTGAAACCTAAGGCTAAACAATTACCCTTAAGTCACCTTATAATACTATGTACTCTACATACAAAGACAGTCGGCATGTTACTGAACATACTAATTATAAATGGTCCTGTACTATTAATTAAAAGTAGTCTGTCATTTGAAAAATAATGATAAATGGAGGTTGGGTTCAAGTGAAATAATTAAGTTTTGTTCATGCAGGTCAACATAGTAGTTAGCAAAAAGTACCCGGTCATTTTTCCCCATCTGCTTATTAAGATGGGTCTCTTTGGGAGATATGTCTTCGTACATAGTCCAACATTTATTGTAGATGAATTCAAATTTGGATTCTTGTCTGTCTCATGGGATTCAATGATCAATCCAGGGAGCATCCTAGTCCAGATTGCCTGCCTGCCTACCCTACACAATGCAACCAGATTAGCGGCGATATAAGAAGTGTGCCGATAAGATACATATCGTAGAGCTCAATCTCAAGAATGTAGAATGGTGGCGCCAAATGCCAATCCCCTATCAGATTTATTTGAAGGAATAATCGTGACAATGGACAGGCGTGCACTCTGAATGGCATACAAAACGCATCTGTCACACCACGTCCTTTCCAATCGAGTACCTGCCCACAAACACACATTCATCAACACACACTATCAGGTGTGTAAACACTCAGAATTCAATCTGGGACTGTTTGTTCATGTCCTCCGGGTGAAAGCTGCAATCACATTGTCAACCTGTGCATGTTTGGTATGCCATTCTTGGTGCACGTCTGGATACATAAACTGAATGCACCTAAACATAGGCCTCCTATTCGGTATGGTGATAAAAATGCGATTTTAATCCGCAAAATTGTCTCTTGCACTGGGCTTGTCCACATAGGCACAGTTATGTTGCGCTGGTACACTTATGTTGGCGTATATATTGTACCAGGTAGGGTTCCGTGAGTTCTAATATTGGTCTTTTTTTCTAAATTCAACATTTTCTGAGATACTGCATTTGGGTTTTTGAGGATCTGTAATCTTCTGAATTAAAGAAAACAGAATATTGACAGCTATGTGTGATGATAGTTATAATATATGACTTTCAATTTCTGAAATAATTCACATGTATTGTTCCTCAAGATTTGATTTTTTTATGTGCCTTTATGAAAGTAATGAAGCTCGTGGATGATTTGTATTTATCTAAAGATTGCATACAATTGTGGAGTTAGGAAAAGATGGGAAGAAAATGTAATGTTCAGGTTGCGGTAGATTCATCAAATATTTACACAAGAGCTGTTCACCTTTAAATTATAGATTATGTATCAATTCTTTTCTATTTTTACCATCTTGACTAAAGGTATCAGGATTTTTAGAATTACTTCTGTCAATAGCTTCTTTCCTGGTTTGAAAAGAAGTACAAAAAAATCTGGATTTTCAAATAGTGAGATATTGATGTGGCATCTGAATCATTTATGTTTGCTTAAAAAAAGTTCAAATTGATTATGGAGTGAGAAGCAAGAGTAACAACAGTTAAAATAAATGAAATTGCATGAAATAATAACTATCATTGGGCAATTAGCACCAGTTGGATTGAAGTCGTAAAACTTAGTAGCCGTAGGACTGTCAGGTTTAAAATAGGAGGCTGTTTTTACATTCTGTGAAACAAAAATGCTACCAAAAAAAGAAAATACTTAACACGGCATTTATAGTGATTTTGAACCATGAAACGAAAGAGATATATTTTAGCAATTTCTTTCCTTTCGGATCAAACCTGATTATGCGGGTTTACCTGGAATATGCAAATGAAGTGTGCCTTGTGATTATTTTTAAATGAATGAAGTCAGACATTGAGTCTCATAAGAGAATCTCCGTTCTCCTTCATGGATGGTTTGCCAGCGCGCCCCTCCATCGGTGTTGTCCCAACGTATATTTAACTTCCGTATCGTTTCCATGGAGACTCCACATCTAGCTGTGCTGTCAAAGAGGGTAATTAGTTAATGAAGCATGCAGCGACGACGGGCATAAACGAGGGAGGTTGTTTCCAAATATGGAGGTATTTGGGCAAGGTACCATTCCATCATCAGTTCTGCTATAATCCATTAGCAAGGTGAGGAGAAGCAGAGGGAAAAGGCACCTGTTAAATGTTAATGAATTTTGCGGTGGTGTGGCACTTGTCCATATAACATTGGCTGACTTTTTCAACTGCTAGTTGGACTGATGGAAAGAAATAAACATCATCAATCCGTGCAATATATATTTTTTATAACTCCTACAAGTCGCTGTTTGAATGTGCTTGGTCTTGTTCTTGAAAGCAATTCAAAGTTTCTTAATGCTTTGCATTAATAAACAATTTCAGTTTCTGTTTTGATACTGTCAACACTTGTTTCCAGTGTATGTATATTTCAAAAGTGGAGGAGATGACTCATTTTTTCAAGCTTTTAGTGAGTACCCACGTCCTCCAACTTTTTAACGGTTAAGTGCTGTATGCTGTCGTACTGAATAGAAGCTGTATAGCTCGATTAAGAAATAGCTGTGACCTTTTAGACAAACTGGAATAAAGTCTGCCTAGAGAAACAGAGAGTGAAGGGTGAAGCATCGTTTACATTAATGCATTTTGTAATCCATTAGTCTTAATTCATTAGTCGGCAACAGCCAATGCGCATATGATGGCTGAAAGCATTGTACACTCGGGTCCTGACAAACATCTGTTGTGTGTCTGTGCGTGTGTGTGTTTTGTATGGTGTATTGTACTAAACATGCAAATTCACTAATTAACATTCACTAGAACTCAACACAAACAGAAGCAATCACGGTGTATAAATATAGCCAAAACACTACTGCCTTAAATTGGACTTATTGAAATACAAATATATATATTGTATTTTTTTTAGGGTAAATGGAAAAACTGAAAGGACTGCTGTCCAATCAACCCAAACATAGGCTGTATGCTAGCTTGTCGTCATTTTATTGTTCTTTAGTCACAGTTTTTATCGTTACATGTGATTTTTTTTTCAGAGCATTAAGGTTTCATGGCAGCCACCGGCCCGCAGCGCTCAGAATGGCGTCATCAGCGCTTACAAGATCAAATACAGAAAGACCGGTCGCCGTGGAGACCAGGAAGCTATTGAGCCTAACAACCTCTGGTATCTTTTCACAGGTGAGAATTTAGTTTAGATTTAGGGGCCACGAGGGTCACGTCAATCATTTATTTTATTTTATTGTACCCTTTCGTCAAAGCAACATCAGAATGATTGGAATCATAAACGTGCTGTCAGTTAAAATTCTGAAGGTGGACAACTCATGGTCCAGCAGTACCCCTATAATCACATTACACAAATGGGCAAAAGTATGTGTAGTATGTGTTTCTAATAATAAATGATAAGGAAATCCTTAACACAGAACACCTATCAGTCTCAAGATTTCTTTCAAAGTTGAATTGAGTTGAGACTGAGCGGTTCATTATTTTTTTCCATTATCTGTCTTTTTTTTGTCTGCAAGGTATACTGTTCATTTGCATACATTTACAAAAACAGTAATATAAAAGAATGTAATAATCATTCATGATGCCACCAGCTATTTTTCCAATGTCAGATTTTCAGGATTTAAACGAAATTGATCTTTCTTTTCATTATTTTTACTGATGTTATCGTCTCTTTTTGCTCATGTCCATGTAAGAATTGTGTGGGGGTGTTTCTCTGTG
The DNA here is from genome assembly GCF_051989625.1 of Stigmatopora argus. Lineage (NCBI taxonomy): Eukaryota > Metazoa > Chordata > Actinopteri > Syngnathiformes > Syngnathidae > Stigmatopora > Stigmatopora argus. The sequence goes on from NC_135402.1 coordinate 4,419,935, forward strand.
TGTGTGTTTGGGTGTTGTGCTTTGCGTGCATGAGGGTGGATGCTTTACATCAAGAACATCTGATTAAATCTATTTTTAACGCACATTTCATTCATATTCAATCCTCACACCATTCATTGATATATAACATAGTCCTTTTTCTTTTCTTTTTTAAAACTCAGATTTCATCATTTAGTTAGTGTGTAACAATCATGTGATAGTCAGAATCTAAGGGAGCAATGGTTTGGTCTGAAATTCTTCCATATGTTAATACTCTGTTGATTTAAATGCAGATTTAAAAGTATGTTATTTGTATAATTGGATTTTTTTTCTTCTAATCTCATTTTTTTGCTGCAGGTCTTGAAAAGGGCAGTCAGTACAGTTTCCAGGTTGCAGCGATGAACACGAATGGAACGGGTCCACCCAGCGATTGGCACACTGCTGAGACCCCTGAGAATGATTTGGATGGTGAGAAATCACAGAGGCAAATCGCCCATGTGTGACTGTGGGTGTGTGTCTGCGTGCGTGTCCTTGTATTTGTGTGAGTGCAGTGATCTGTGAAACAACATGTAAATACCTCCACTATTCCAACATGCTCATAAATATTTGAGCAGTTTAAAGGGCAAGGCACATGAATGGAGGGGACTGGAAAGGATGAATGAAAAGGAGAGAAACAAATATCCACTCTAATTCTAAATATTAATGAGTTCTTGGATACATTATGTATGACACGAATATGTAAGTAATTGCGTTTCTCAAGAATCCTGAAGTTTTGTTTTAAAAAAAATGTCATCATGGAAACACAATAGGCTGTATAAGCGATTATGCTCAAACACAAAAATTGCTTCTTGATACAAGACTACTGTTGCTGTTCTTTACTAAGGTAAACCACATTTCTGTAGGCTAAAACATCGCTTGTGCTCTAATTTTATTTGCTGTAGAACTGAAAAATGGTCAGCTCAAAAGTGACAAGGGGGAAAAAACACAAGGTAACTGCATTACCACAGTGTGGGGCAGAGCCACTAATCAAGTTTCTATAGATTAGCACTGAATAAAGAGACCATAAGGGCACTAATGTGATATGATCTGACATAGAGTTTTAACGCAAAGTGACGAGGGTTTAATAGTCGAGGGAATACAAATCTTTTAAAGAATTGAGCACTGAAAATCCTTCCAAACAAATTGAAAAAACTGTATTATAATATATAAAATGAGCAGCAGAAGAGGACAACAAGACCATTCATTTATTGATATACAATTTAACAAAAAAAAGTGAAAATCTTTCTCATGTTATCCCGTTTTGGTGATGATTTGTCCTGTGTCCTTTTACAGAGAGTCAAGTTCCGGACCAGCCCAGCTCTTTGCATGTTAGACCACTTCCCAACAGTATTATCATGTCATGGACTCCTCCTCTGAGTCCCAGCATCCTGGTCCGAGGTTACATCATCGGTTATGGCGTAGGAAGTCCCTATGCGGAGACGGTTCGTGTGGACAGCAAGCAGAGATACTACTCCATTGAAAACCTAGGTGAGAGACTAGTCTGGCGCTCACACTGAGCATTTCAAAAAGTTTTTATTGACAACCCAAGGCCAAAACTTGCAAACAGCTGAGCCTTCATTACAAACAAGGTTACCCATTGAGCACATACGTCACCAACATGGACTACAATTTCCATTCCAATGGCAAAATATATCCTATATCTACAGAAGATGACTACCCCCTGCTCCAATGACAAAAAAGATATATTTTTCCACTTTTTACTGATCAAACTGCTCATTCCAAAAAGTCCCGTCGTATTTTAACATACAGTAATCTTGTGGATAACATACTTATCTTCAAACAAATCAATTATTTAGAGGAATTTAATAACAGAGCCGCTAAAGGTGGAAATCACCTCTTCCTTTGCACGTAATAAGCAATTTGCATGCCAAAAAGACATTAACAAATTGTGTGAATGCTTTCACACAGATGCAAATTCCCATCTCGGGTCTCTAATGGAACGGTAATGAAAGAGTCATTTTGCATGCACACAGTGGATGGAGTCTGCATACTGTATGTACATGGCATTCATAATTCATGGTGATCATTAATGTAAGCAGTGCAGCACTTGGGGAGAAGAGATGTTGTTTGTTTAACTGATGCAAGCGTCGGACGCCTAACGGAGAACATGCAGCATCATCACTTCATGAGCGCGCTGCTATAATAAGGCAGTGCGTGATGATCGCTTGCTCCCACTGCAACAGTCTTCTTTTGCCATCTTTAAGGATGGACAAATTGCCAAGATTAATTCAATGCCAGCTGTGCTCTTATAACTACATGAAACAAGTAGTTTTTTGTTTCCAAGTGGCATTTCTTCAATTGTTTCGTCACACAATGACGGAAAATTTGGAAATTTTGAATACATCCTCCATTTTAGCAATACCCAACTTTATCTGGTTTAGTGGGGCTTTTTCCATTTAGTTTGGACCGCAGCAAATCCCAATGATGACAAGCCAGGGAGAAAAAAACATCTGTTGCATGGCGTAATCAGGCACTTTAAAAATTCAAAGTAGTTATGGTGAGGCATGTCATTAAGTTTGTTAAAAAACAAGATCTAGAGAAAACTCATTTTCCATTTTAAGTAAATTAATAGATCAGGTTTCATAAAATGATGCTGCTTACTAACAGGAAAATGCTTCACACTTGAAGTGGATCAAAAGCAACACAAAATGTACACAAATACAAAATCTTCATTTCACTCAGTTATTTTCTTTATTCTAATTTACTGATCTTTCAATCATAATTTCAAATACATAATTGCCCATTGCCTGTTCTATCAACAGGAACACAATATTTGGGAATTACCTATATTTTTTGCACAATAATGCATACTTTAAATCTTAAAATATAACCCAGTGCGCCTGATATGAGTTCTTGTTGTTTAAAGTTCTTGAAGCTATTTTTTAGATGCACAAATGAGCTTTACAGCCTTGTGTGCCTCTAAAATGAATCCAAATTCAGGAAGCAAATTAAAAAGGTAACGTCCTTAAATACAAGATGAGCTCCATGTCACCTAAGAACACCTCTCGCTATTTCTGTCTGGCAGAGCCGAGTTCACACTATGTGATTTCCCTGAAGGCCTTCAATAATGCTGGAGAAGGAGTACCGCTGTATGAAAGTGCTGTCACTCGATCGCTGACAGGTAGGAATTTCATAATTACTACAACTGTACTCCATCATTTCAATTTATTTTAGCTGTTAAGAAATATGGCCGGATCCACGACACATTCAGTAGCATTCATGGAACTTGTAGGATTACAGCAACATAAATATGACAACATACATACCGTGAAATTCTTCCGTGTCCTCTGAACAAAGAAGAAAGGCTGGTATGAAACATAAAGCTCTTTGCCAGGTTTTATAAATCTAATAGTTCTCTGCTCATAAAGCTGCTTGAGACTGAAGTAGGAAATCACTATCAAATCAATAGATACACTTGGGGTCCACCACCAAACTCAATGGTAAGATAATATTGTCGTCATGAAGAAAAATATAAATTGAACAACAGTCCCTAACAATGCACATCATTATTTATGATGACCTTTTCTTTCGGCGTTGTATTTTACTATTTTTTTTGCAATGCAGTTGGGATGGTGATTAGATTTAAATACAGACCAAAAAAGTGCCTACTTTTTCAGATATATGCATATACATATGTATCTACATATATAGATATATGTAACCCAGAGCACCAATTAAATTCTGATAACCCAAGCCAGTTTTTATTTCTCCTAGCTGTTTTCTTTGTCCCTAACTGTGTTTCTGATTTCACTAGGTTATGACTGTCCCTCAATCTGTGCTAGCAGAGCTGGAATAAGCAGACCATTATTCCAAATTTTATTCTCTTAATGAGCAGTGCTCATTCCAGCTCTATGATGACATCTATGAAAGCATCTGTTTGTATTCTACTGCCTTCGGGTCTCCTCAAGGATGCTGGCTACTGCTTCAGGAGTTACTTTCGTAACTCCTGTAAAGTAGTCAGTTGTTGCATTTCAGAAACATAAGGGCCTCTGAACATCTAAATTTCAAACATTGGAGAGAAAACTCAAATGAATACTAATGGGAAAAAACTAAGAAATTGCAACAAAATATAACAAGTAGAAATCCTTTATATGCAAATTGTATTTTTTGACCCATTAATATAAAGGGTTAATTGCAAAATGTTTCTGAAAGCACTTGAAGGAAGCAACTCAACTCTCTGAAAACACAGATCAAAACATGAGTGTCTTTGGTGTACCTGTTTTTTGACACCAAAATTATTATAATAGTTGGGAAACAAGATAGTGTACCAAAATTTATTCATAGGTTGGATAAAATCACCATGTCAAAGTTGTTTTTAATGAAAAACCAAACCTAATTCAAACATTTTCTATTAATCCAGTCCTGCATTTGTTTGCTTAATTTAAAACTGCGGTCATAGAAGCTGGTATTGATCATGATTTGATGATAACTTCATGGAAGAAAAATATTTGGAAATAACGTTGGTTACGGAATGTGATAAATCCTTTTTTGTATTCTACACTCAACACTTTAGATCTGAGTCTTCAGCATGTCTTCAATTCTTGCAGATAGTAGCTTATTATATTTCTCTCTCCTTATCTCCTTATCCTTATCCCTCCCTTTACTCTCTATTTCCATTTTGCATCTTTTCCTGGCATCTTTACCAACTTCTCTACCTACTGCATGTCACATCCAAAAAAAATGAATGACTCCAAATCATTGTCACATTAATTTCACGGTACCTCAATATACTTTATATTACCAACCCCTCATAAGACCCCATTGACCCATCTGAGGATGATCTTTTCCATCTCTTTGATAAATACCCCACTGCCATGCCAGACACCAGCACCCCCATGATACCCCCTGTCGGGGTGCAAGCCGTGGCTCTCTCCTCCGACTCAGTACGTGTTTTGTGGGCTGATAATTCCATAACCAAAAACCAGAAGTCCACGGAGGTCCGCTTCTACTCCGTCAAGTGGAAGACCAGCTACTCTACCAGTGGCAAGTACAAGGTAAACGTAGACAGTTTAAGTGCAAAAAGACTATCAATTACAGTCTAAATGTATATTATACTGCCTTCTATTCAATGTGTTGTACGAATGAAATTACTAAACAATGTTGTCTTTGACCTCTAGTCTGCAGACACCACCGCCCTGAGCCATACTGTCACAGGACTCAAACCAAATACTATGTACGAGTTTGCAGTAATGGTAACCAAAGGTCGAAAATCAAGCACTTGGAGTATGACGGCGCATGCCACAACCTATGAAGCAGGTACGTTGCACAATTTGTTTGGTTTCAGATTTGTTTTGATTCATTTCAGACCATATTTTCACGGTGATCCTGATTAGGTATGCTTTATCAAATGTTTACACCAGTGGCGGAGCAAATGTGAACAAAGCCCGGGTGCGATGAGGGGGCAGATATATTTTGTCACTGAAACATTATATATAGCTCGATACGTCATCTTACCTTGGTTTTATACTATTCCCCCCTCACCCAGCCACGTCCCCTTTGGTCTACACCCTTTTAGGTTCCGCTTTGAAACTATTCCTAATGAAATGACGACCACTGACTGAATTATAACAAGGTTCTGTGTCAAAAATTCTATTTGAAAACTGGGGAGTGGTACAGCTTTAAAAATGCTTTAGACCATGACTCATACGCTTTACCTCTATGAAAGTAAGTGTAGTTGTTGTAGAGATTGACGGACGCCATGGACTTGGCGCCAGCCATTTAACCTGCAGCATGAACATGACAATCGTCGACAACAGTGTAACACAGAACTGACTGAAATCAAAATGTCAAGGTATCCCTTTCAGGGTGTTTACAATCATGTTTGTTGGATTTGTCACCCAATTAAGCGTGAACGGCATTAGCCCAGCACTTCCCTTGGGGTGTGCCAGAATACATTGACATTCAGAAGCAGCAGATGGACCAAGCATACTCACTCTCTGCAGTGGTCCAGCGGCTCTACACATATTATCACCAAACACACACATACACTCAACACGTCTGCACAACAACGTAGCAAATTCTGCTTCATCTGTTTCGCTTATTATGCTGGCATAATTGCTACCAGCATGAGAACATTGATTATGATGCATTTGTGCCAGGATTTCAAAATCACACAGAAGAATCGATTCCTGCTGATGTTGCGGCAGTGATGACATTGCATGAACATTTACTAAATACACTTTGCTCATGCTACACTATATTAGTGTACAGAGGCTTCAAACAAAACTGTTCTTTTATTCACTGCCTCACGAGATTCAAAACTTGAGTTGACAAAGCCTTGCAGTCTTTTGCCCGCATTTGTGGAATATATTTCCTTTTCAGCTAAGGATTGCCTCCCGTTGAGATTTTTCAAAAAGCAGTTAACAGGGTTTTTTCCCTCCTGAGATATCATGCAGTTTGGCAATGTGTGACTAAGGGACAAGTTTGACTCGGACTGCTGAGATCAAGTTCATATTGGTCTTATTCAACTTCATGAAATATGGATATGAATGCCATTAATAATGACTTGCTCCGCCACCTTCAAATGACTGCTGATATGCTAATATGACTTAGTGTTCGTTGCAGTACGATTGGGTTATTGACCTCATTTCAGCGCGGTGCCATCTTTGTTATTCGACTGGCTAGCATATGTGAAAGCTTAATGAGCTTGTTCATTTTTGATTCATGGTGACATGATGTATGCCGACTATACGAAGAAGGCTTTTGCTAAGATTGATAGATTTCTTTTGGCATTCTTCTTCAGTAAGTTTTTACTGCATCTTCTGAAACTTCAACTCATGCTGGATGCTTGACTTTGACCAAAGTAATATCGGATGTGACTTTGCTTACTGAACTTCTGCAAACAACTTTTATTTATGGATGAATAAAAGCGGTTTGACATGAAGTGATCTGTAATCTTGATTCAGTGTGTATTTTGACAGCAGAATGTCTGTTAAAAGAATTCATTCTGAAACGACCAAATTACATAACTATCAAAACAAAAGGAAAACTGCACTTTAACTTTAAAAAAAAGCTTTGTTGACCAGTGGTATTTTTTTTTAAGTTGATAGCATCTACTTTCAATACTGTTTTTTTATGTGAAATATGACATCTGATATGATCATTGGGATGACCTCACCATCAATTCAAATATTTATTATAATTGAATGTGTGGAAGAAAATCAAACCAGTTGAAACACATTTTATATTGCTTGGTTTCATATTCTAATCATGGTTTGTTGACAGCTCCTAGCTCTGCTCCCAAAGACTTGACAGTGATCAGTCGGGAGGGTCGGCCCCGAGCCATTTTAATCAGCTGGCAACCACCGATGGAGGCAAATGGGCGTATAACAGGTGAGTTTTCAAGATAACACAACAAAGTCATTTTGTCTGCAAACAGCAGTTTATTAAGATTTTTTTTACTTCGCCTATTTTAATCTTAAATTATATTAAGACTCTCCTAAAACTGTTTGATCTGCTCTCTGCAGATTGTGTATTTACAACACATACACGCACTCACCCCCCACACACAATTACATTTTGTATCAGTTTTAATGCAATCTGCTGTAACATCCCGTCACAAACACGGTCTGTTCTAAAATTAAGTAGAGTCTCATCTTAAGGCAGATTTCCCCCTAATCAGACTTGTTTTTTTACTGTTTTTCTAGTGCATCTGAATTACTTATTTGCAGGTTGCTGCAAAACAATTTGCCGACATTGAAAATGTCTCTTTTCATTTGCAATCCATACACGAAGGTTTTTCTTTTAAGTGAAAATCAGAAAAAAAATGTTAAGTAATATTTTATATTGGATGTTTTACGCATACTTGTGCACTACCCTGTAAACAACACGCTACTCTATACCTTTTGTGTGAACATGTTCATTATGTTGCAGGGTACATCCTGTACTATACCCTGGAGAAAAGTATGCCAATAGACGATTGGGTGATGGAAACAATCAGCGGGGATCGGCTGACTCATCAGGTTGTTGATCTAAACCTTGACACGGTGTATTACTTCCGGATCCAGGCGAAAAATGCCAAAGGAGTCGGTCCATTATCCGAACCTGTCCATTTTAGGACAGCTAAAGGTATGTCAGAATCCAAGGACCATGTACGATAGAAGAAAATGCGTTTATTACCATTATCAGCAAAAAAAAACTAAAAGAAATGTTAAAAATGCATGGCATGTACTATATGTAAACACAGACCTTTATTTGGCAATTTGCTCCTTCCTTTTATGTTTGTATTATCTTGTTAAAACACTTTATCTTTCAGTGGAACATCCAGACAAGATGGCCAATGATCAAGGTAGGTAGATTAGGAAAATGGCTACAAGAGAGTAAAGGAGGGTTCAAACGAAGACGATGACTAATAAAATCAAATTTTAATGGGGCACAGAAAGATGAGTTAAGGAAATGATGAATAATTTGTGAAAATGAAAGCAAGGGGAATAATTGGAGTATACACAGGAAGATAAAGAAGGAAGCTGCACAGAGAATAGCATTTTGCTTCAAAGAAAGAGGACTAGCTGCAAAACCTTTTGTCTTTACTAATGCTGACATATGGGAGACAATGGAATGGTGAAATTAGCTCAGATTTAATTGATGCGGTGCTCTGAGCTCTTTTTCATCAGACGCATTAAACTGAAAACAAATTGGGGTGTGTCGCTAATGAGGAGCTTTTTTTAGTGCTGCTAGACTAAACTTTAAGATCCCAAAGGAGCAACTTCAACAACATAATGGGCAGTGCTGTGTGTTTTCCTTTGGAATGTTACATTATGTTAAGTGTAATTACTATTTTCTTCAGATTAGGCAGCATTTGATCAATTACTGTTTGGAATTTACTAATGCTATTGACAGTAAATGATCTCTTTTACTTATTTCCATGCATGAATTTATTTATTATCATTTTTAATATGGTCGCTTTACACAAACGTGTTTGCTGGTCACCTTTAAATATCGCAACGTAGCACAAATATCACACTGCAAAAACTTTGCCATAGACTGTGAAATGCTCTGAATATTTCATTAAGGTATTTACACAAGGCTCACCAGAAACCTCTTGCTGCCTTTATAACTTTATTCAAGATTAAAACTGTTAGGTCTTGTTAAAGGATTACAAATGTGTTAGTTTGCACAAAAAAAATATTTAATGGGTCTGGAAATAATAGCCCTAAATGAGGCATTCATGTTACCCTTTTCTTTGCAGAGTAGACTTTAAATGAATTAAATTCATGTAGTGGGTTAATCTCATTCATGATCGTCTAAATTATTCAATCCAGGCAAATTGATGAGTTATAGACTTGAAATAGTATGTGCTAGTTCCAGAGTGAATGACTTTATTCAATCTTTAGATCTAATATCAAAATTTCTCTTTGATATTTTTGCATAGAAATCAAGTGTCCTTAAATGTTTTCCATGAGCATATACATATTATATATTTTTCCTCAACTTAATGTGAGTCTCACCTCAAACTGAACTTTTTTATCAACTAAAATGTATTTCTATTTGTTATTTGTTCATGTTACAAGCACTTTAAAAACAACTGCCCTTGCAACAAATGGTGATTAAATATTAATGATATTTGAGAAATCTTTATTCTCTTTTATCACTTTGTTCATATATGAATATATAATAAACAAAATCTCTGCACACAGCATCTTCAGTCTGTGGAGATGCACAAAATTATCAGTTTAAAAAAAATACACAATATATTGAAAACACAGTCGTTTTTCCCCCTCAGCAATATTGAATATTGGCTTTCAATTTCAATATGACCAACTATTTTTGGTAAATAAAAAATAAAAAAATCAGACATAGGCTTGTCATCATCATTGACTGGACAAAAGTCTAATTGTCATCATACCCAGCTGCATATGACGAAATTGGTAAAAATAATGCAGTATTCTTGTTTGATCTCAACTAAAGTACGTTTTCAATGTCAAAGCAACAATATGCTTAGCTAAATCGAAGAACAAAATAGGTCCTAAAAAACTTGGTAAAAGAACGGGAAAGTGATGTTTTGGAAATACTCCTCATTTACGTTCTTCTCTTTGTCTTCGAGGTCGAGGAGGCGATCATGCCTACTGGCCATCCGATGGCAACCTGATTGACAGGAGCAGCATCAACGGTAAAACACAAAGAACTTAACATCAAATGGACCATGGAAACAGAATAGATAGTATATCGCGCCTATGGCAGTTTTAGCATTTTTCTTCATTTATTGCTATCACAGCACAAAAACCCAACCTCACACAAACAAAAGAAACATGAACACTATTGAAATTACCTTTTTTCTTACTTATTTACTACTTTAAACCAATTTGGAAATGTACATTTCCTGCAACATCATCATAATGTTCATTCTGTTCTGATTTTAGCTAAAAAAAATGTTAAAAAATAATTCACTGATTGCTTTAGCACTCCCACTTAAATCCCAAGTCTTGCCTTCTTGAGCACAGCTGTAGTATCGAGGATCATTCTAACATACCGTATTACAATATTTATTTTTGTTCCTGCCTGAAAATAACTGATTTAATGGAGGCCAGGAGTCAATGTCTGTAGCTGGTATTATTTTAAGAGTTTCACCGTAGGGCATTTGAGAATGGTGTGCTTTTGCATGTGTGTGTTCTTGAGACTGTGTCTGGAGACGAATGTTTTGTCGGCGTTGTTGGCGCTGCTGCTGCCAGAGGCAATCATAAATCCATCCTTTCTGACCTGAGTCCTCCCACGCCTGGATGCCAGGTCACTGAGGGCAAAGGCTCATTCCTCAGGTTGACCATATTTCATCTTTAACGTGTCTTTGTCTTTGTATCGCTAAGCTTTCGCCCACCGAGACCCTACCGGCACAGAGATTTATCTGTTTCCCATCAGGTCACACAAATGTGACTGTCACTGTGATGTGACCTGTCGTGGTGTAATTCGAGTTTGTCGGAAAGACCCCACAGCTGCACAGTTTATTGCTCAAGGACACCATGACCGAATCCGTGTCGAGTTTCCCTTAATTTGACTCTTAGGATGTCTGTAAGCTTTGTACTGCAAAGACAATGAAGTCATTCTTATTATAATAAATTAGCTTGAGGTAAACAATAGTTTAAATGGGTTCATTTGTTTTCGGGAAGACATGGGCTCTATTTATGTAGAAAATGTGCCCGTGCACTCGGGATATAAAATGCAACGTGAGCGCGCACATCAATCATTCTGCATCAATGCCGCATGACAGTCATAAAATCAAGAATTTGGGTTCAGAAGATCAATGCATTATGATCCAATAATATACCTGCTGATTTTTATTCCCATCAGTCCTTAAAAAATGGAAAAGTAGCAATTTGAGTGTTTGCAAACAAGAATAAGTTGGTACACGGTCGATTGGTCCCCGGTCTTTTGGTCGCCCGGAAGGTTATTGATAAATACCATTTAAATCGTTGCTCAAATTCCCTAAATACAAACTGCGAATTACTATTTAGTCATACTTAATGCCCTATTAATTATTAGGCTAAAGAAAAGCTCCAAATTTCCTGGACTTTTATTGTTTTTTGTTGGAGAACTTGTTAAGACCCTGACTGACGTCCCCTCCTAAGGGGACAGACAATTCATGTACATACAAACTCTTATACACTCACACGTCGGCTCAGTGAAACTGCTCATGGCCATGGTTGGCTTTTATTGATGTGTAGACTGTGTTGTTTTACCTTGTTTTGTCGCCGGTCTTTTGGTCGCCTGTTGTCGCGGTCCGGGCGACCAAAAGACCGCGACCAAAAGACCGGCGACCAAAAGGCCGGCAACCAATCGACCGCACACGGAATTAGTTCATCTTAAAGTTTAAAAAAATGATTAACTGAGCAAAATAATGGTTACACCGTACACTTAATTATATTTTGCACAAAAACAAATGTGTCGATCCCTAGTTTACCATTAGTAGACATCCAATCCAAGTGAATATCATTCGCTGTCTGCCCTCCCACTTCAAACCGATTGGACGTCTAACGCCAAATGGCAGGCCATGAGTTGAGCAGTCCAAAATAAATGGACATGTCAAAACTAAAATGATGAATTGAGAACAGTACATGTTAAACAAGAGCCTATTGGTTTGCAATACTCTACGAGTTTATATTTAGCACTCGTGCCTTTTCTTTCATTGCCTTTGTTCATCGCAGTGTTACAATATTTGAGTGTGGAATAAAACAAAAGGTAGAAACATGTAAAGATTATAAGGTGATGAAGTATTTTCTTTGAGGTCTGAAAGATGTATTGCACTCCCGTTGGCGTCAGTTGTAAGATGTGATGAATTGTGTTTTTTATTGAGAGAGACAACTGACTTGAAAAAAGACGGAATGTTCAGGGAAGGAGTCAAAGAGGTAGAAGTGCCTTTTCTCGTTGTGCCAATTGTTTTTCTATCTTTTCTCAGTCCCTTCTCATTTGTCTTTTCTACTCTGTGTACCACTGTTACTTGTCCATCATGAAACTAATTTCACAGTTTCAACCTTGTTCATACTTTCTTTTGCGACTCTTGATATTCATCTTTAACATTCAGACCTGCTTTCTCTTGTTCCCAACAGAGCTACATTTTTGCTTGTTTTATTTTTTGTCTCTGTACTCAATACCAGATGTATTAAGAACCGGTTCTGTCAGATATTGCCAGCAATCTTGGTGTGATTTAAAACAATTTATAGGCAAATAATATTATTTGGAGTCCCAGCAAAGAAGGGAGGGATATATTTCTCGAGTGCCGTGCTGTAACAGAAGAGAATTTGAGAAACATTGCACTGTGGGGATGCATAAAACGGCAAAAGTGTCACCGTAAAATGAGTAGTCAACTCTTGGAATGTCTGAATTTATAAGAGCATTGTTTATTACCAAAGGAAGTTATAATCGTAAAAGCAAGTTGTACAACTATTTTCTTTGGAGCATTTTATGCGGGAAAATGTTGGGCCGTGAGCTGAGGACCCGAAACAAGTATTGTTTTGAGAGTGCGGGGGTGTCGGAGGTTGTTGAGTCTGTAGTCTGGAGACCCTGAGCGAATGTACTAGGCATGATCTGCGAAGATCAGGTCACATTTTGGAATGAAAATAAAATGAACTCTATAGTTATCATTTTCCAAATTGAAAGTATTTGTATTTGTAAGCTTGATGTCTTATACTATGAATTGTAATTATTGTTTTTCCAGAGTCTCCCATTGGTCAAATGCATCCACCACACGGCAGTGCGACCCCGCAAAATAATAATAACCTTTTGGTTATTATTGTGGTTTCCGTGGGAGCCATCACCGTGGTCGTAGTGGTCATCGTGGCCCTCATTTGTACACGGCGATCCTCTGCTCAACAGCGCAAGTAAGACTTTTCACATTTTTTCTTACACAGGCTTAAAGTTGGATATGTTTCATATTTATAGATTTATGGCTTTTGCAGGAAAAGAGCAAGCCACAGTGCTAATAAGAGGAAGGGTAGCCAGAAAGATCTACGACCTCCTGACTTGTGGATCCACCATGAAGAGATGGAGATGAAGAACATAGAGAAAGCTCCCAGTGCGGCCCCGTCCGGACGTGATTCCCCCATCCAGTCGTGCCAGGATCTTCCCCAGGTGGCTCACAGCCAATCAGAAAGCCAGATAGGCAGCAAGAGTAGCCACTCAGGTGTGGGTCTCCCTCCTCTTAACCTTAGCTACTTCGGTCAAATTGTAACAGATTGCCGTCAGGCCAGCGACATATTTTGTGATCCTGTATCTGATTTGGCACTAAGAGTGATTCAAAATGAGAAAATGTTTTCTCAGAAAGGGTTCAAATGTCAAGCCAGGCAATCGTGTTATTGCAGGTGCGGACGGCGATGATGCGTCGAGCTGTATTTCTACTCTTGAAAGATCTTTGGCCGCCAGGAGAGGAACAAGAGGAAAAATGATGATTCCTATGGATTCACAGCCCAGCAACACACGTATGTACCTCATGCCTTCTTTGCTTTAGGTGAATTTGTTTGTTAGGATGTTGAGTCATCTCGATAAAATGAGTTGAGTACAAAGCAGAGAAAGGTTAGTGTCATATCATTTGATGTTTTATTACAAGGGCAGAGGGGAAATGGAAATTAATTACAAAATTAGCACAAAAAACTATTACCCTTCTACAAGGCTAATGATGCTTAATCAGTGTCTGTAATCTCATTACATCATTTCATCATTTGAAATCTAATCAAAAATTGAATCGTTAACATTAATTCAATTAAATATAGATGTGTTCAATGTGTCAAGGGTTGGGTTTCGACTGCTTATAGAAATTTGATCATTTAAGTAGATTAATTGTTTTGCACTTCCAAACAGGAACCTGGGATAATATGGTAGACTTTATAGTAAAGAATGTTTGTTTTGAAAGTTGATTTTGCAAGCAAAAAACTGAAGAAAATTTGAAATAGTTAAACAGAATCAAATAACCTATATGTATTCCATCAATCTATTATCTGAACTGTTTATCCTCAATCCTGGAAAGGTTAAATTCAAGTTTTTGCTGCTGCAAAGCAAGTGGAGACTGGCTCTTAAATATAAGGATACTTATTTCGGTTGCTTTTTGGTCTGACAAAATACTGTAGTACATTAGATCAATTGAAGTGAGATTGTAATTCTCTTTTTAAAACACTGCGTGTTTTTATTTTCCCGTCGCCATTCCTTCCGAGGAGCATTACAATGATGTCACCTAGCTGCAACTGCACATGAAAATTCAGTGGCCATGAGCCTTCAGGCCAATCACAATGCGTGTTCTGAATCACTGCCTGCAGTTCTGCATCCTCATTGCTTTCTTTAGTTATTTATTCTGACTTTGCGCCCAGCAAGGTATCTTAGATTATGTTAGCACGAGTCTGGTCATCATTATCCCGAGCATGAACGGAGATCAACATAGGCACTTGGGAATGAGCGTTTGCGCGTTCGCCTCTCGTGTGAGTTTATAGGGACAAGAACTCAATTTTGCTTTTGTGATTAAGGGCGGCGTATGATTACTCATTTCATATTTTCTTGACAAGTAGACTGACTGAAGGTCATAGACATGAAGCATGGGTTTACACTAATCTCCCTGGGTATGTGCCAACAGATTGGTTTCATACGTTATCATCACAATTGGTGTATATGGCGTATGAATAAGACAATGATGCAAATATTTCAAATCTGGGTTTCAAAAGAGGGCTCTTGATCAAAATAGTTTTCAAACTAGGCTTGCGTTTTTGATCAGTCAGTTTTCCTGGATTGTGTATTGTAGTATATGTAATCACTCGAGAATTTGTCGTGTAGAAAGTTCCTGCAATTTCACACTGTGTTTAAACCCACTTTTTACTTCCTTATTTTAATTAGCCTCATCCAAAATATTCTATTTTTAGTTCTAGGCACCTGCTGTCATGTTGTACTTGTTTGCTTTTCTTCATGCAAGCTCACTTCTAACGCCGCCAACTTTCAGTCCCCGAAGAGTGGGTGAATCATTTGTTATCTCAATTGTTTGCCACTCCACTCTGGGCTGAAAGATCTCACTTGTAATTGTGTTGTTCCCACTCTCCAGTGTATCTGAAAGGAATCTTGTTCCTTTGTTTAATTTTCACTCTTACTGTCGTCTTTTGTTTATCTAGTCGAGTACTGAATAGTCAGCAGTCATGTTATAGCCCCGGTGTTGTTGTTATTATTAGGACATGTGAGTCAGCGGGTGATTTATTCCGGTACTGCGACCTGACATGTTGTACCGGCTTTTCCTATGGACTATGTGCTTGTGATATTTAGGTCACCGAGAGATAGGAGAGCCTTAAGGCTTCCCAAATACTGGCCTGTCCTCAGTCTTATTCAATTTGTCATTACTACATTGCTATCAGTTTCTCAAAAGTAAACTTCTGTTGGCTGTAGTTCAGTCTGATTTTTCCTGTTTTCTCATTCCTTTTAATGTAATAGTAGAGCATGATAGAAACAGTTTACTCTTTGTATTTATTCTGATCACCTATGGCAGGGGTGTCAAACTCATTTTTTGTCGCGGGCCACGTGGTAGTTTCGATTACATCCAACTAGTCTGCCAAAATTAATCGATTAATAAATTGACAGCTTTCTCGATCATGATAATCGATAGATCATTTTTGGACATTCAAATTAGTACAAATTGTTTGCAATTATTGATTTAAAATGAGGAAACACAGGAAATAATCTACAATCTTCATTTGAATTTCATCATAAAACAGAAAGTTGGCACTCATCATTTACTTTCTCGGGCCACACAAAATGATGCGGTGGGCCAGATTTGGCCCGCGGGCCACCACTTTGACACACGTGACCTATGGGTTTTTAAAGAAATTAATTGTTGATTATATATATGTATTATGTTGATAAGTGAAGTGCTTTAACATGTTCATTTATTACAGAACAGTTTATAGTGCTTTGTTACATACCCGTTTGTCTTCACTCTATACCTTTTAATTTCCCTTTTTTTAAACTGCCATTCACTCTCACATACAAACGCACAAATCTTCATTAACCTGCAGCTGCCCCACAGCCTCGTCAGATCAATAATCTCAGTCAATAGCAGTATTGATGACCCTTGCTCATCTGTGGTCATCTTGCTGCTGTAATCAAACTCGACTGTGTTTTAAAGTGAACAGTTAACCCCACACAATGCACAAATACACACAAATACGATCACACACACGCACGCAATCTCTTTAAAGCTGCTGATCACAGACTTGCTCAAATCAAATCATCAATAAGTCGCAATCATTACATGTATTGATCAGAGTTTAGTGGAATCTGAATTCTTGGTTGAATGAGGACAATAAAAGGCACTTTTGGATTTACAGTGATCTAAAGCTTTTTGGACTAGATCCTTTCAATACTTTTTGAATTTGTATGGAAAAAAAGATGTGTAGCAATTGTAATGACTTTGAGTTTCTTTTTTTTTAGCAGTGGTCAGTGCCATTCCAGTACCATCACTGGATTCATCCCAGTATCCTGGCATACTTCCTTCACCTTCATGCAGCTTCACCCACAACAAATTCACTTTAAGACCGATGCCCTTCTCTAGCCTGACCGTGGACAGAGGATTCACGCAAGGTAAAATTCAAATACAATAATGTAAAATACCTGTCTTAAACTACTTCTTAATACACCATGTTACCTGTTCTTATATGGGTAGATAGATACATTTACTATGTGCTACTATGCAATTCTTTCATCAATCATTCCTAAGCCACTTCCGATTTAATTTATACCCATATTAGTTGTATATACCTGATAAGTACATGTTCTTATAGATTTTCTACATTTATGCTGCTGCAATGCTGATATGGATTAATAAATTATTATCTTAATATGAAAAATTCATTTTAAAACATGTATCAGGATGAATTTGAAGTACCTCTAATAACATTATTAAGTACATATATATTGTACTTGACAAAAAATATAACCTGAAATGAGATCATTCATAAGTAAAGTACTCATGTTGGTAAATTCAGCAAAAGTTGGTCTTCAAAACCATTAAAAATTGTATTAGTGAATTTCATGTGCTAAAGTTGTGAAAAGGCATCGTGATTTTTGAGATTGAAAGTGTTTGCGATTGGGTGATTTTTCAATGGTCCTCCACCCACCATGTTTCTTTCTTCACTTAGGAGAATGTTTCTGGAGAGCTAAATGATGCAGTAGAGAGCAGTAATTCAATAATGGCCCAATTTCTTGTCAGATTACATCAATGACTTGGAGTCAACTGAGAAACAATAAGAATCCTCAGAGTCATTCAATTAGCTGACACGCTGAGAGGAGTGATCACAGGCAAGAAAATGCAGTTACAAGCAACTGTCAAGGGAGACACAATAAGATACCTTATGCTTTGTCATACCTTCTGTGACATTTGAAAGGCCTTCACCTGCTTTACTGTGCAAAATATCATAAGATGATGCCAGATCATTGTTTCAGACCTCTAACTTTAGCTGGCTCACATTTACGTGGTGTTTAACTGAATACATCTGCCCACATCCCCAATTTGTCACCTTCTTGGGAAAATTGACTTGGCCATTTTTCATACTGCATTCTTTGTGATGGCGCTATGATGATACGTCATTTCAAAATAAAATGTCAAATTAAATGATTAAATAGCTGACCAAGAGACTGACAAGCATTCACACAGGGTTAACATTAAAGGATTAAAAAATAAAGACAGGCTCTAATTTATTTTCATTTGGTTGACTCACAGACCATCTATTCAAATGGTGGTTGCTTGCGGACATTGATGGTGTGGTGCAGAGTTGGCCAATGAGTCAAAGGCTAAAAGCTACATTATTACTGCAGTTGTATATAACTTTGCCTTGAACCCAATGTCAGACCAAAATATGGCTTGAGTTCTCTTTGGGGTCATTGTTCCCAAGGTTCACTTTGCAAAGAGTTTAGGAGCCAAATCCCCACTGAAATATGTGCTAGAAACTGTTAAAGAGTCCCCAGTGTGCTATCAACGTTGTGAAGAGAGAGAGAGAGCACATTTTAGGAATTTTAATCAAAGCATGCTTGCAGACAAATGTGGTGATGACAACTTTTTGTTCCCTGACTCACTTTGCTGCACTGAGTAGTTCTTTTGCCCTTCCTCCTCTCTTAATCTTCCCCCTGCACCTAATCTCATATTGCTTTGCTACGCCTAATTACCATTTGTCTGTGTTGCTCAGTCATATCCACAGATTCTTCCAGCAATCCCCTTCTGCAGCAGCAGTCTCCACCACAACAACCTGCTCCCCTGCTCCCCGGCTCCTCCGTCTCTACCGGGGAGCACGTTGCGGGTATTGGCCCCGTTCCCGGAGCCCCTGCTGCCGCTACCTCGGTTGCATCAGAGGAATCTCTGCCGGGTACAAATCGGACCATCCCAACCGCATGTGTAAGACCAAGTCACCCACTTCGAAGCTTCACAAACCCACTGCTGCCACCCCCAATGAGCACCATTGACCCCAAGGTGTACACCTCAATGTTGCCTCAGTCCTGTAAGTATTCATTCATTAATATATTATTAATATTGTTGTTGTTGCAATTCACACATTCACTTTATATAATACATACATAACCTTGAATGTTTACATATTATTGCATACTGTAATTTACAGTCATGCAATATACTTTATTATACTGTATTGTATTACAGTATTCTGTACTATACAAGATATTATGTACAAGCACATGATTAATGCTAATATAATGATGGGGGCGTGATTGTAACAAATTGCTGCTAACCGGGAATATGACTAGAAGACAATCGATTTTACAACCGCAAAAGGCATGGCTTGAGTAGGGTCTAAATATTGTACAAATAGTACTGTAACACTCAAAACACAGTGACTAGTCTCAAGCTAAATATTAAACAAAAACTGAGCATTATTGCCATTTTATGTGCAATTCTGCTCATCATCAATGTGTTTTCCAGAAATCACTACACCAAGTATATTAATTCCAACTAAATTTCATTGCTAGGACATGCAATCCGACATTTTTGAAAATGTTCTAAACAAACCATACTAAAGTACTGCTCATGCTAATTTGCATTGTTTTTTTTATATTCTACAGATGTTGTAATTATGCCGAATTTAACTTCTAATGAAGTGGACATAAAATCACTGTTAACCTTTGCAAAAACGCATTCAGAAAACTGTCATCCCCTTTATGTAGGATGACGACCATTTCCTCTTTCTAAGGGACCATGAATATTGAATACCCGAGCCATCATTGCAGTCAAGTACATCATATTCCGGCCTGCTTTGTAATAAGTGAGCATTAATACATTCAGAGTGGATTCATCTTCAAGGTGACATTCTGGCATAAAATATACATAAAGTGCAAATGATTATATGGGGGAAAAAATCGTTAAAACCGATGAGCAGTTGCGCCTATAGCATGGCCGTTCACTCCGTTTTTTTTTTTTAGTAAAGGATTATTTGGCTTTAAATCCCACCTGCAAAAGAAAATACAATGCTCAGCAGCTGCTCACTTAAAATGTCCAGAAAGTGCAGTTTAACTCAGAAAACACTAATGGGATCATCTCCATCTCTCTGAAAAGACATTTTAGTCATAACAAGAGATTTAAGAGTGAATTTAATCCCACCTACGGACTGCGTGTGCTATTTTAAAGTATTTACATTTCAGTGCAATTTCCATGAATACTATTACTGCTTTTCAGTCTCGGTTTATCAGATAAACCATTACAATTTTTCTCCAGGAAGTTAGAAAGGTTAGCATAATCATAATCAGTGTGGAGAGTGACCACAACTACTAATGGAAATCAGCCTGGTGGAGGCAGCACAGAATAAGACAGCAAATGATGCTACTGTTTTTCCTGACAGGAAATTGCTTAGTTTTGTTTTTATTATTTGTCAATCTTCAAAAGCCATGCAGTCGGATGACAAGCTGTTTACATGCCTTCCCGGCATATCTCATTTCCATTTACATTGTAGTCTGCATGAATTCGTAACATGGTTTGACATGGACCAAATAAGATATTATAGAACCTAGCATAGATTGACAATTGGGTTTTTAAAGAGCCATCATATAAAGTGCGGTGACATGAACATGCATGCCGTTGGCAAACAATGTTGTTGGGTTATGGATTTAATGAAAAATAGGCTGTTGAGGCACATCTGATATTTATACTACGCGTTTGTCAGGATGACAAAATGGAAAAGGGGTTGCACAATGATTAACATTTGTGGATTTTTAACAATAACCTAGCAGATTCAGGCCGCTTTACACTCCAGAAATTCTAACTTATCTTTTTTTCGAGTGTCAATCATTTTTATCAATACCATAATGCGCTTAAGATGACCAATCTCGACCATACTCCTCTTCTCTCCCAAAGCTGAGATCAGGAAGTATATATAATGAATGCAAATATCAACCATATACAAAAAATATACAGGCACTGAAAGCAAAAAAAATACAAAAGTCCTTTTGTGAGGTGTTAAAGTTGCCTGCGTCTATAGAAGCGTGTTGTCTCCTCGAAAATCCTTTCAATCTTTTACAGTATTTACTTCAAACTATCCTCAGGACCAATAACCCCACCCCTTCCATCTTCACCTCATAGCGCTTTATATCTCTCAATCTTTCACTTGGACCCAGAAAAAGAAAAAAAAACAGACACCCGGCACTGATGTGACCCCCGGCAGTCATTTCACACCTTCAGTCTGACGTGTCTGGTAAATATATCCACATCCCTTAGCAGAGGAGCCGCCAATCTCCCTCCACCTCCACCTTTCACTGACAAATCTCCTGAGGCTGAGCCAGACACCATAAAACTGTCTTTTATGTCGTCTCTCGACTATGGATGTGGAACCTAGTGCTCTATATTGCTGCAATGCATTGCGGTTTACCCACAAAGTGTTTTATTTCTTGAGCACAGTTGAGTGAATTTGGTCCGACAAGAGTGTGCAGAAGTGTCAAACAACTTATTGTGTCCTGACACATTTTGTGCTACATTTAGTACTGAGAATTCAAACTAATGGCTCTAATGTCCTTCGCTAAAAGCCAATATTTTCACAGTAAATGGAGAGATATGGATACAGAGTTTTGAATTGTCCATTTTATCAAAGTAATTATGGTCACGGATAAGAAAATGTCTTTTGCTCTGATGGTATATACTATTTTTCTAACTCATGTCGTACCTTTTGGATTTGCTGCAAAATCCGAAAAATTGTTGGACTGATGGCCAGGGTAACAATTTGCAACATTTTACATTTCCTCTTTAAATACTCGATATAAAATTCCTTTATGATGAAGTTATAATGAACAAAGATTGCATATTATAAACAGGACTCAATCAAAATCAAATGATCTTGAAATATGGAGGAAATTATTTCCTTAATAATAATGCGTGAACATAAAGATTCCTTTTTACTCATTTCATACCCATTGTAATAATTCTATGTAATTATGAGCTCAAATTCAGCGGTCGCCAGAAAGTCTGAACTGACGCAAATACAGAATCTTTCAACGTAATAATTGCATGCTTTGACCGCGCCGCCCATCAAAGTGACCTTTTCAATCTAAAACGTATCCACGCAACTGGATCAAATCAATACTCATTTCTCTTGTTAATAACGTTTAGGGAAATAAATCAATACTTATCAAACAATAACCATGATAACCGACCACATATTGACATGTTATATTTACCATTTAACATGGCAAACAGTTCATGTGAACAGAGGAATTATTACTTCCTAACACACTGTGCTTACTAGGCTTTACTGTGCCTAAATTGTATAGTATCTTATATATAATGCATTTTTTCCTCTAACAAGCGCAATGCACGGCAATTTTTGCAATACACTGTATATTGTGTAAAAAATTCTGTCTGGTCTGAACTTTTAATTCATTAGGTGAGAAATGAATTATAATTAATGGAAAAATTCACACAACTAAATGGCAGGGTTTTTTCCATGTGGATTTTTTGATACTTAAACTACTTTGTCCATCCACAAATGATATTAGGAAACATAGGGACCTCAAAAAGTATTTGTTATACTGTAATGTTTGTTTATTCTTTTGATGGGGTATTCATTTCCTCCCCCTCTTTCAAATCAATTTGAGTTCACGGATGAATTAGTTGATGGTTAGTCAGTCAGACAAATTACTGCAGGGCTCAGGGTTCCTCTCTTTTTTTTTCTTTTTTGGCAGTCCACCTAGTCGCATATGAACATGCCATTTAGATCAATCAATATCAGTTATGTGTAATCGAATCAACTGGAAGAGCTGAAACCTTCGGGGACTGAAGCGTTTGTTCTCTCAATAAGAATTGGCAAGATTAGGTTTGACAGCGCAATGTCGTCGAGGTTAGCATGTAAGTATGTCCCAAAGTCAAGAGTTTGGAGGACTGAATCCCTCCTTTGTGGCATTTGCATGTATTCACAGTACTGTACCTGTTAGTCCTTCCTCTGTAGTACCCATCATACATGATTACGTATGATGAAATTGAGACTTCAAATAATCCCCATGTGGCAATTTGAGTGTGAATGGTTGTCTTTATGTGCCCTGCGATTGAACAATCTCGAGTGTCTTTGGACCAAATTCAGCCTAATCACACATCTTAGACCGCCTCTGATGAGCTATTCTGCTTGCAAATCTTTATTGATTACCACTACTCCTGCTCCCCTGGTGATTGGCTTGTCTTACGGTATCTTCTCCACATTCTTGGCAAATTGTTGCGAGGAACTGCAATCTTTTCGCCTCGGCACCTCTTTTGAAAAATTGCCAAGTTACCTGGAAAATGTTGCCATCTTATTTAGAAATCATTCTACATTGGTTGCTTATTCTTTTAGTACCATCCACAATGATAGACGTCCAATCATATGTCTCTTTTCATCCTTCTGCTGTAAACTTACAATGTGCGTCACTAGTAGACATCTGATTCATTTGAATAGCGAGAGTTGGCAGAGAATGAACATTTACTGTAAAACTCTAAGGAGAAAATATGACATGTTCGCTTGTAGGAAAATGCAGGCATAAAAAAAGAAGAAAAGGAACAACAAACAGTATCAAGCAGTTCTCTTTCTCAGTTCACTCTGAGAGGAACAAAATCATAAGTAGCCTACCAAGGGAGAAAAACATTCGAGTAAAAATGTAATGCTCTTGGGGAAACATGTTTCTCTGACGTAGTTCATGCAATTCTTATTCGAGCATGAGATTTCACAAACAGCGCGCAATACAAACATTCGGCTTTGAAGGAATAATAGTATTAAAAGTATAGCTAGTATAATAAATGACAAAATTATGATACATAACATCACAAATCTAGTTTTATTTAAAGGAACTGCAATGCCTTGGAGGGGAACTACTGATGAAAAATGGCCTTTTGGCTAATTAGGTTGCATTGTTATGTTTATTAATGTGCATATTCTCTCTGAAAACAAAATAATGTTGGAATGTCAAAAATGGGACTTCTTAGATGCAGGTATAGTATAAATACTGGGACGTTACCCCTAAAATTAGGCCTGTAAGATATACTGTGTTGCCAGATTGCAAATAATATTAGTGTTATGCAAATTATTCTTTTATGCAAAAAAAAGTCAGCACTAATGTAATGTAGATTTAGTAAATTCGAAACGGGTAAAAGAAAACTAGGTCTTTACAGACTAGTGCAAATGGATTATTTGAATTAAAAATGAATTCCAGTTTCAATTTTGGAGTGGAGGAAAAAAAACAAGTGATCTTTTCAGTGAGCAATGGACCATCTAGTCGCTGTAGGGCCTTCAAAGGTGAACCGTTTCCATCATCCCAGTTCGCTTTCAAAGTTGACATGACAAAAGAAATTGCATCATTTTATTTGTCTGGCTCCAGTTCCTCGGGAGTTGTTTTGAAGTCAAACATCTTTCCTTTTTACACAGCTGCGAGCCTCCCAAAGCCTCAGGTGAAGACAGCTTCACTGGGTCAGGCTGGCAAGGCTAGATCCCCTCTGCTTCCTGTCTCGGTTCCTACAGCGCCTGACATACCAGAGGAAGGAGGAACAAAACCCGCAGAGGATTCAGCTGCCAGCGTAAGTCCAAACCAAAGCTATTGTTGACGATTGACCTTCATTGTGAATCGCTGTCCTTCTTTGATATTGTCTCAAAGAAGTTGTGATAGAGAAAAGGCAAGCAGAAGAAGACTCAAAGAACGTGAATTGAGGAAAAGGGAACAAGATCGAGGGCAGCTCAGTGATGAAAAAATACTCTTGAAAAGAGAGCAAATCTGAAGGAACATTTAACAATAGAGGCAAAAAAAAAAAAAGTCGGGCCAGCGAGTTCTTTTTGGCTTGCCTATAGTACAATCACAACATACATTTTTTAAATTTGCAGTATTGATCGATTCCCAACAGTTCAATTACCGCCTAACATTTCTCTTGACTGCACATCTTCCAGTACATATGGCTTCTTTATATTTCGTCCAATCACATGGCAGGCTCTTTTTTGCTGCCAAGTCAATCTAATCTGCCCATCGCCTTCAAAATCAGTAATGGTGCAGGTCACGAGGTAACTGTTTTTTTTAAATTTATTTTATCTTTTTCACATTCGTCCTCGCCCTTCCCAATGTGCCTGTCTATAAAAAAGTCATTATTTTTTCACTGTCTGATTGTTTAGTCAGCGCTTGCCAACTTGCCAAAAGACAAGAGAAAATAATGAAGTAAAAGTGTCAAATTTCATTCATTGTTAAATACTTGACACGGGGGTGTTCACAAAAACAGAAAATGGAAATAAAAAATGACTATAACAAAAACAAGGACGAGAGAAGGGAATAGGCTAGGCTAGAGTGTTGCTATGACAACAGGAGTTTAGGTACTCTTGGATTGGCGGATAAACTGAGGAAGAAGAAAAAAAAAGAGTTACAGAAGGTTAAAAGAGTGTAAGAGAGAAGCAGTCAAAGTGATAGGTGTCAAAAATGGACTGTTGGGTGTTTAAAGAGAGTGTTAAAGGTCATCAGTTCTTTTTCTTCATTTGCTACTCCATTGCTCCAATTGATGTATTATTTTCCCGATATCCCATTGTACTCTTACACACGTTTACTGCTTTTATTGTGGTAAAAGGGTGTGTGTGTCCATACATGGTCTAAGTTGGTTGAGGTTTTAGGACCTATATTTAGCTTTGCAGGGAGTGAAACCAGGTCAGCAACCAATCAGAGACAATATAAATGGGTGTTTTGTCCGATCAATAATGCGATCAAAGAGTAACTGTTATTTCTAGCGGAAGTGGACAATCTATGACAATGGCTGAGTGAGCTTTTATGGGTTCACACACTTTGAAAGTGAAGGATTAAATGGATGTGTTATGTGTATTACATAGAAAAAGAGCGCTGACTGTTGTGGGGGAAAAAATAAATACTAAACATACATAATCGATCATTTTCACAGCCAAATGAATTAGTCAACGACGATTTAAACTGGTTCAGAGTGTATAATCCCCCTTTGGCTTGATGTCAACTAAGATAGGTTGCAGCCCTTGTGATGATTGGATGAATATTTAAAACAAGTCGTAGTTGTGTTAATAACATGCTTTAGTCAAGGAATAATTCAATTTGTTAAGCTTAACATGGCCATGCTAATGGCAAAATAGTGTTTACTTTATATAGCTCCTTTGGTAAAACACTTCTAAGGTTAAAATGTAACATTTGGAGCAATGCGGCGTCTGTGTTTATTCATGACGTCATGACGCCCAGGGCATCGCTATTGGCTTACAGTGTGTTCATGTTGCGTCTTAGGGGAAAGTAACTGCAAGGAATGGGCATGGACTCAGCACTTAAATACTTTGGAAGATAGTGGAAAGCATTCATGCAAGAAGCTGCTGCTCGGGATCTCTAGTTTATCGGCGTCCAAACTGATTCTCAAGGGCCGCAGTGGATGCCGGTTTTCATTTCAGTCAATCTGCTGTCATAAAGTGTCATCGGTTGATTATAATCAGGTTCTGCTTGTTTCAAAAGAAACTTTATTGATTCAACTGTCTATGTCGGATCAGTTTTGGACAAAACAGGGTATATTTGTCATTTCAAGGTAGTGCTGATGTTAGCTGGACATGATGATAATTGACATTAATTGTTTTTGGAAGGATAATCCCAAACTAAGGATGACCCTTGATGGACATCTGACAAGTCTTTTTTTATGCAATGTGAAAGATTAGTTGGATAAAGAGCAAGGAAGGCAATAGAGCATTTTTTTTTAGTAAATACAAGGCAGCTAGTCTTACAAGTGTGTGTTCATAGGAGATTAGGCCTCTTTCACAATTACACAAACACACACAGTGAGGGAGGCTTTTAAAGCATTCCATTCAGAGATGACAATTTGTATAGCCTAATCTGACATGTTATTACCACGCGATTATAGAACATTGAGAGCGTTGGAGAGGAGCTCTCGCACTATCTCTCTTGGGTCCTCTTGTGGATTTTCAGACATGCATACCACTTGTAGATGATTTAACACATTAAGTGATATTTGTGAATGGTTTTTATCATAAGGGCATTTTTCTAAACCGCAATGATAATGTACTTCACAAAATTGGACTGGTTATAGAAACCTCTCATATAGAAACAAATGATGACCCAAGCCTATTGAGTAATGATCATTTTTTAACCATTTCTTTTTTTTGGTCTGTTTTTCAGGTGTATGAGCAGGACGACCTTTCAGAGCAGATGGCTAGTTTAGAAGGGCTAATGAAGCAGCTCAACGCCATTACTGGCTCTGCCTTTTAAAGCTCTTTCCTTCAAGCCCTCGGCCTCAGAGCAGGAACCCCTTCTTCATGCTTTTGATGATTTGTGAGCGCAGTGTGTTCACAAACAGCTGCAGCATCGAGGTTTGAAGATGCCACTGGGGACTGAGACCCCCGGTTGTACTGGATTAAGCTACATCACGCAGTATCGACCCTAGGAACAAAACACTGGGTTCCCGAATGGGTTCAAACTCTGTCTTGAACCTTTCTACTTATAACTACAAAACTAGGGGAGAAAAAAAAAAAACGATTCCATCTTGACTTGAGGAAAAAGGGGGAAGGATTATCACAGGAAAGATGACAGTTCCAAGATACAGACTGTTTTTCTTCTTTGTGTTATTTATTAACTCCTCGTTATTTCCGTATTCGAAGTTTTCGGAAACTCGGTTACTGTGAGTGTACCTCAATTATTTTTCAGGATTGTCGGTGGGAGAATTTTTCTTTTCTTTTTAGTTATTTTTTTAAATTCTTTGCCAAACAGTGCGTGCTAGACATTTTCTTCGTAACATCGAATCTTCCTATTCTGTTTTTCTTCAGTCTTGGTTTCATCTCAACTCACCCTTTCAACAGTGGATTACAAATATGTTGAAAGGTTCCAACTCTGGGTGGAAGAAGACCCCCCATGGCCTCTGGACTATTTTGTGCCAGGATTTTTGTTGAAACCTCCAAGGATTCCATGTCCATCTCGACTCTTGATCAAGCAGTTTGTTCCTCGGAACCGGAAGAAAAAAAAGGAAAAAAGACTGAGTGGATGAGTGTTGTTGCCAAAAAAAGGGAAGCTCAGGACAGCCTTCCTTTACATTTTCAGTCTTTGCATTTTCAGCAGCAGTTTTTGTACTGATGGCTGCTGGAAATGGAATTAGTGGTATGTTGTGATCGGGCCTAATGTTTATTGCAAATAGGCTGTTCGAGGGTCCAATGTGATTACTCGTCATTTTATTTTTTACTTTTTCAGTACATCGTTAGAGGCGGCGCTGTAAATGAATTGGTTATTTGGAATTACATTTACAAACATGGCACCATCCTCGAGCTTGAATGCCAGTTAAGTCACAGCTTCATTTTCAGTTCATTGTAACGGCCCAGTTTTTACAGATAATGAGACATTGTTAACATAAAAACTAACTTTGAAGTTTCGTTTTCGCCGGTTTTTACCCACATTGGCACGTTGCCACAAACCATGGTGCAGCGAGATGAACTTTAAAAATGAAGGCAATTGCAGGTGCCTTTTTTAATTTGAAAACAGGCATTTGCAACATCCCTTACTGCAGTTTGTCTTTCTTTTCCACGTAACCTTTTCTTACATAAGGTCAGCCAGGAACGAGAGCGGAGCACCTCCAGCCTTTAGTTCCTCTAAACTGTTTTGTATTGACAGCAGAAAGGAAATGCGTCCAATTAAATGGGTCATTAAGGGAGGGAGCGTTTTGTTTAGTCTTGCCACAGAGAAGATTAATTTCTCAAGTCCTTCAAGAAAAGCAGCGGGAGAGAGATTTTGCAGCACTCTTCAAAATCCCTCTTTTTTTTATAAACATCAAACAGTCTTTAAAGATAGCATTGCTTTAGAACGCCACTGTGTGATTAGAAGCAACTTGAGAAACAGTTTTGTTGTTTGCAAATCTTCAGGAAGAGGGAACTAAAACCGGCAAGTCATTTATTAATCAAGCGAGGTGAATAAAACAAGGCATCAGTATGCTCCATATTTGACTGTGTCACCCTATTCTCCATATTGTAATTTACAGACCTTTATCTGAGTGTGATGAAAAAAGGAGAATCCTGCGGGAGACCGAGCGCACCGAGGCAGAGGAGCCGCATTGAAATTCAGAGATGGCTTGCATGTGTGAGCGGGGCACGCAGGAACGAGGCGGCGAATTCATTATAAAGACGTCGCAAACATTATGATTCAAGCTCACGCTCGCCGGCCCGTTACAGCGGCGGGGAAAAGTCGCTGGGACGGAGGCGCTGGAAAGGTAACATCTCGGCAGAATGGATACAGGGATGAAAGGTTGCGGAGGGCAGGCACGCAGCCAGTGTGGGGATCAAACTCATCAACCTGTTCTGGGAGATGAATCCACTGTGAGCTAAGCGCTTATATTCGCCTCCGAGTCGTACTCTTCTTCCTCTTGCGGCCGGCGGCTTTGAAACGGTGTGGGAATAGGGGTATTTTTGGAAAATGGGATGAGGATTCGGGTTGACGTCTTGGTTTCCTCGTGATGAGTCGTTCATTTTCTGTATGGCTTGGCCTCACCGGGGTCGTGGGGGTGCTGGAGCGTATCCCAGGTAACTGTGGGCAGTCGGCAGTGGAGATGTTAGTTGATTCTGTGGTGGCAAATTGTTCTGATCAAGTTCACGTTAAGCTTTTGTTTCTCGCTGACACCTGCCAATGGTCAATTAGTAGACTTGTTTTTTTTTTTGCCAAATGCGTTTTTCTTTTTTTTTGCAATTTAAGAGCAGAACTTGGCTCAAAGAAAACACTATCAGCCTATTCTTGAAATGTCTAAAACTAATGTAAATCCCCTTACATGCATTTTCAGGAGAGAATGAAAGAATGCAACGTTCGTCAACACAAGCCAGTAATAACATTGCCTTTTTTTACAGATTTTTGACACATTACAGAAAATACAAGCTAACAATTTTTGAAGCACATCATAATGTGGGGTTTTCATGGATTAAATTTAGACTGTGAAAACAAGGGATAAGTCAAGGGAAGGCCTGGTAAATTTTAAAATAAATAATTGATGGGATTAAACCTAGTTATAGTGTGTCAGGCAGAAAATTGAAGTGGAATTTTTGTTGTTGTTGTTTTGCCTTCTTTTTTAGTCACTAAAAAGTTGTCATTCTTCACGATAATATCATAAGATTATTTGAACCGTTAGGTTTCTGTCCTGTCTAACACATATGAAGGTTTCCCTTTTTTTTAGTCAGATATTCACCCAATAGCTCCCATTGACAGCAATAGACGTCCAATCCATTTGAAGCGGAAGGGATGGCAGCCAATGAACGTTCGTCTTACTGATGATGAACTCAGTCCAATTCCCAGCTATAAAAGAGCTTCATCTTTGGACGTCTATCACCGTCAGTAGCAGCCAATGAGATAAGACTGACTCTTTACTTTTCTCCCTTTTGCGTATATTTAACTTTAGAGATACTATTGCTGCAGCTGAAGGACAATACAGACCGCTGCTGATTATTTTTTTTACTGTGTATAGCTTCACTAGAGTAGCAGTAACTTTTTATAATCAAATTTAATATATTGTTATTGTTATTATTTGTATCATTTACTTCGAGTGCTTATTCAAATGTTTATTTATATCCATGTGATATTTCCGCAAATGTACATTTTGTTTAGTAAAGAGGGGAGGGAATTGTGCGCTTTGGAGTTTTTTTGACTTGATTATTGCCTTAAAATGTGTCTACACGTATTATTCCAAACAATATGTATTTTTAATCATTTTGCCAACAAAGTTGTCCCTTCTGAGGACACACAGTCACCACCGTTTCACGTTTATTTCAATCGAAATTTCGTAGTTTGAGGTTCACATCTATGCAGTTATCCTTTATAATAACAAACAATGTATATTCATGTTAACTCCTTAAAATGATGCTTTTGCTCACATCAGAATACTTCATGTATTTCTTTTAACCAGGAAAAAGCATTTTTTAAACGTATATTAACAGTAATCTCATAAATAAAGAAGAAAGTCATCCCAACATCACCAAAACTCAACACAATGGTCAAATTTATACTTCATATTTTAATGTATTTGCTTCACACTTGGAAATCATATCATCTAATATTGCTTTTTTTTTTCCTGTGGTGACTGTGTGTATCCCAGAAACATCACCTAGGCGTCAAATCTATTTCATTAGGCCCCCACAGCACCCCCCACCACCACCACCTCCACCTCCCTTTTGACACATGTATCTCAAAAGCAATGAGTAACAAAAAAAGAAGAAAAAAAATTGAAGCTGGCCCAGCCGAACAATGAACACATTCTGATTCCTGCCCCCGAAGAGACAGAATCAGAGCAGTGATGAGCAAGAAGAAAGTAATTGTGTCTGAATAGAAACTAAATAAAAGGGAATTGAACTCCACGAGGGTGAAAGGGCCAAATTAAAGCTTCTCTTATCTCCCTCACACACAGACAATTACTTCATTCCATCCAGAAAATCAGTGTTCAACAGAAAAGAGCTGGCAGATGGGCAGCTTTGAGTAAATAGTTTAACTCCATCCTTTTAAAAAGTGCAATCATAGAGTTATTATAACCAAATTAGCTCTGTAGCTGCAATATTTGAGTGTATTTCTCCATTTGAACGCCGGAAAGACGAGACGCCGACGTGTTTCAGAACAAATGAAGGGACGTTTTCTTTCCACAATGTTGTGTATACAACTGCAGGTTTTGTAATGCACTGTAGAAGAGTTCAATGGTCCTTTTTATAGAAATGTTATTTCAATGGTGCATTCTTTTGTTTAATAAAGAAAGTTTTGATACAAAAGACACTTTTTTTTATATCCCACATAAACAAATTTTCACATCAATCGGGAACTGATTGGATTAAATTGATACCAAATTTGCATATTGCTCTTAAATGGATTTATATAAAATCATATAAAAATGTCACTCATCTGCATAGTATGCATGTGTTTGTATGTATGTGTGTGTTTATGTGTGAACCTCACTTTGCAGGATCAGAGCACTGCTAAACCTGCAGAATATTCTGTGATTAAAGGTTCCTATCTTCAGCAAAACCAAACCAGATTAGCAGAAAGCCATGTGGATCAATTGAAATCAAGAAAATTCCTCTCTTAAGCAGAGTTTAACACTGGATCGTGAAGGATTTAAGACGGCTCACATTCGACAACACTGTTGGAGGTGAGTTGAAATCACTATCTCTCATAGAACTCATTGAATCAGCCCCAATGGAGGCAATGTGTTGCCTGTCATTTCTGTATCTGTGATCATTCTAAGTATAGTCCAGGGGTTGGCAAACCGGTCCACAAGGGCTACCGTGGGTGCAGGTTTTTGTTCCAAGCGATCCAGCCTAGACAGTTTAACCAATGGGGGTTTTCCTCAAACAAGACTGCAATTCTCTGATTGTCCATCAGATTGGTGAAAAGGTTTCTGCTATAGAGGTTTGAACCTTTGTGGAATAGTTTTCCCACTCCTGGTCTAGTCCATATTTTACAAAAAGCTCTCTTTAATGAATGCACGTAGAAGATCAGGAATTCTAAAAGATGTGGATTGCATCAATGTTGGCTGGCCTCCATCTGTTGTCTCTTGAAAAAAATTCTGCATCTACTTTGGACACATGCTCCCGTTGGAGTTCAGCTTCAGGGTGGAGCCTGACCCAGTCATAGTTAAGTCAGTGGCCCATATGCCACAGTTGCAATGCTGCTGGGCGGACCATGAGGGGTTAATTCCCATTCATGTGTGAAAATAGGTGAGGAGAATCCCATTGCAAACTGTATGCAACTTCCAAATATACAGTATAAGACTCTGAAACATGTTACCATTCTCTGGAAAAATGGCCTCCAGTCCGATACCAGAAGTTAAATTCTTTTTGAAGGGCTATAAAAGTGATTATGTTTAATTTGAGAGGAGGTCCTTGTGCTGTGTGTGAGAAGGTAGTACTACCATGCGCTGAAGGCTAAACTCACGCCAATTTCACTAACTAGGACAAAAGTGCCGAGAGGTCGCTTCCCCGAGGAATCGATGCATTGAAGCACAAATGGCAAGAGTAATGACCTCGGTGACGGACTAAATCTTGCGTGCTGCAGTGATTGGAGGAGCCCCACAAGCACCCCTGCTTAATTCATTTAACTGCACTAGAGGTGGAAGTGACACCCATGCATTCTACATTGGACTTGTTCATAGTAGACTCAAGTGAAGGTCAACAAGTGACCAAGTAAGTCACTTAAATTACACTAAAACTAGGTATGTTTTTGCTTTCTACATTTTCCCTTAGGGTGTCATAGCAAACTATGAAAATAGCATTGACTATGGGCCACAAAAGAAGCTTAAATTCAGCCTACATGCAGTTGCATTTTTCAACTTTAGCACTAGAGGAAAGTAGTCTCCTAAAGAGTTTCTCTGTTATTTTATATCTGTAGAATTGAATGATTTTTGTATGTATTACAATATCCTTATACCTCAGGATTATTTTGTTGCTGCAGCTGAATTGAAAAACACAGTCAGACCTTTACCCTATTGTATAATGCAACACAAAGTAGGACGATGATGAAATAACCGTTGTTTAAAGTTTTTTTTTTTACTGCAAAGCACCAGTACAATCGCATTTTAGTTTGCTGCGAGCCTACACATAAAAAGATAATGTTGCCTTGAATTTTGCATCCATTCTGGTACATCACTTTTTGGAGTACCGCTAGATTTAGAGACAACATCGGGCTACCGTATTTTGCAGGAGGGCAAATGGAATATTAATGGAACATCTTCATATTGATCAGGAGACTTCAAACTAGCAACTGAGAACCTGAAACGGAGCAAGATGAAATATCCAATGGTGTAAGAGGATGTTGTAGATGATCAAGCAATGATACTTCATCTTTTACTCAAATATGTACATGAACTAAGGTCAGTGAAGTTTTAAGTTCCCGTTTTTCAAATTGCGTTTTTCAGGTTCAGGCTTCCTCAAAATCCTTGTTTTTAGGTACAATCATCAAACAAATGTCAATATCGGACACTGGCAACCAATGTAACGCACTCAATCTGTTTTTAAACTGTAGCACTGACTTCAATTAGTACCGTTGACAAGGATAGATGTCCAATAATTTGGCTCTTTCCACCCTTCTGCTTTGAATGTTAAAGACAAACAGAGCTTAAAAAAACAACAACAACAACAAAATATAAATTTGTGGACTGATGGCCACCTCCTGACATACAATTAAGCTTAAGAGAGAATGACTAATTGAAGTATAATACCTTAATTTATTGAGGACAAGAGTGCCATACGCCATGTGAATTCCTAAACAACATCAATTGTGTGGAATACACAGCATGTAGACAAGCACAGTAAATGCCTCTTTGTTCTTCTGCAGGCTGTGCAATTGTTTGACTAGCTCTTCCATGACTAAGTAGTATGGAGGGGGATTTTCCCCACCTAACAAGCAAGATAGATTGACTGTGTCATTTGGATCAGAAAAAAAGGGGCATGGACTGGGAAGCTGACTGAACACGTGTCAGTTACATCCGTTACAGGCTAATTAGATCAACCATGCAGCTAAGCTACCACAAAAGTGCAAAAAACACTACTTTAATTTTGTATTTTTAACACCTAAACAATGAAGTCCAATGCTGGGAAATTGGGATATTTTTATTGTTTTGACATGAGTTATAGAGAAGGACAAATTCTTTAATTTCTTGCTAGATATTGAGTTACAATTAGTGGTATTTTCACTCTAGGTGTCTACTTTGCTCAATAGTTTTACGCCTCTCTTTTGTGGCTTCCACTTGAGGCCTGACCTGAGTTTCTGGACTCCAGACACAAGGTCTGATCCATCTGCCGCCTCGTGCCATGGCCAGCGGTGCCTTTTGATTTAATCATGAGCAGTCCGCCTCGGTGCTTCTTGCGCTTTACGTTAACCTGTGTGTAATAGCCCGGCAGTTGACTTGGTGTATTTTGATGAGCTCTGCTTACTCATTTATGCCATTTGTTTGCAACTTTTGAAATCAGGGCAGGTCATCCCCCCTAACGCAGCCCCTTGCTTTTTTTTTTAATTAAAGTCATTTTAATCTGGTACAATGCCTACAGGAATAGTTCTTTTCTAATACGTATTTTCTGCCTAGAATTTCCTGAAATGGGTCTTAATTTTGCTTAAAAAATGGAATCGTTATTTTCTAATACGTATTTTCTGCCTAGACCACATTGTCAATGTGGCGGCCCGGGGACCAAATCTAGCCCGCTGCATCATTTTGTGTGGCCCGGGAAAGTAAATCATGAGTGCCGACTTTCTGTTTTAGGATCAAATTAAAATGAAGAGTATAGATGTACATTAAATTTCCTGATTTCCCCCCTTTTAAATCAATAATTGTAATTTTTTTAATCCATTTTTTCTGTGTTTTAGTTCAAAAATCATTTGTTTAAAATCTAAAAATATATTTAAAAAAAAAAGCTAAAATAAACATTATTTTAGATCTATTAAAAAAACTGAATACTCAGGGCTTTTAATCCAGTTCTTTTAATCCATTCATTTAAAAAAATCTAGATATTATAACTAAAATGGTCCGGCCCACATGAAATCGAGTTGACGTTAACGCGGCCCGCGATCCAACCCGAGTCTGACACCCCTGGCCTAGAATTTCCTGAAATAGGTCTTAGTTTTGCTAAAAAAATAAAAAAATCTTGTGGTTGCCAATATAATCGATGTAGGATAATTTTAAAATAATTTAATAGAGTTCATTGTGATTGGCTGGGATCACTATTTCCATCACCTGACAGTTTATCCATGCTGGGGTTTTTTTGCGGAGTGACTGGAGAGTTCTCAAAATGCATGAAAATGTCACCCAAAGAGCAAACTGAAATGCTTATACATACATTGACTGGCAATCTCCACAGACAAGTAGAAATTAAAGTCATGCATTTGTGCTCAGGCAATTTGTATTCATATTTTATTGCAATATCGGTAGTATCACCAAAATGGTGAATTGAGGCATCAATGAAGTTCCTTTTCTTGTCCTGCAGCAGCATGTACCTGCTGCTAGCTAATCTCTCTGAAATGAATGTGACAGCTTTCTGTTCACCAACTGACAGCCAATTAGCCCAGTTTTCACAATGAAATGAAAAGCCTCTATTCTAGGATTGTCAAATCATGTGTAATGCCAAGTTTTTGTACGGTTTAGGATAATGCATGCATTTTCTTTATGATTATAATGGATTGAGAAACATGGAAATATGGTTGCTAAGAAACACCAATGTTTCTGCCTGTCATTAAATCTGCGATTTGGGGTTGCGTGACTTTTGGAACTATGTTTGTTTTGCATACATTAGAACAAATTTGAAGCTGCTGATTCTTGTTCTTTGTGCATGATAGGCAAAGTTAGAACAATTTTATTTGGGATTTTCATATCCATTGAAAATGTACTATATTATATTCAATTTCCCGCCTATACAGTTAGTGCATACATAGTTCATACACAAATCCGATATCCAATATGTCAACATGGCGCTCGATCACAGATACAGAAATATTCAAGTTAATTATTACCTTAATATTGCGTCTGTGTCATGTCATCTCATGACAATTCAACATCATAAGCAGTGAATAAAAACATATTACCTGTATGTTACAGGCTTATGAAACGTAATCAAGTCCGTTCATTGAATAGTGAAAATAATGAGAGCGGAAGTAAAAGATTTTCCATAAAAGTGAGTGGAAAAGTCAGACAGAGATGTATGCAGCACAGAACTGATGAGGTGGAGGAAGCTGATATAATTTGCCTGTCAGAATTAATTAGGACTAAACTGGTGACGCACATACACACATGGTATTAATTCCAGAATCTCATTTCAGATCTGATTAATTACTTTCTCACGCTTGACGAAGGAAATCAGCAGCAAAACTGAGAGGATTAACACGTCCACACACACACATAGACTGGAGATGAAAATGAATTATTCATCCTGTTTGGCAGTTTTTGCTTGAAACCGAAAACAAAACGGTGACATGCCCAAGAAAAACGAGGGAAGAGGTTGGAATGTTAAAGCTAAGAAACGGAAAGGGAACAGATAACCTTCTTCTTATGAACGAGGTCAGCAGGCATGCTGGGAATCACTTCTAATATTTTCAGTATGTGGGGCCAAGCAAAATACTAATCCTTATTTGGCGTATTTGGATCAAAGCAGGCATTCCTTTGCTTATCCTCGCCAAGTCGGAGGGGTGCTGGAGCCTATCCTAGCTCACTAATACGGATGGGGGAGAATGAGATTGTAGTCAACCACAGGATAAATATGGAGAAACTAAATACTTAGCCACTCATCCACTAAAAGCCGTAGATATTGGATGTTAGTGATGTTTTTTGAAAGAGTTATGAATTATGGAAAGATCATCTTGGTCGATTCAGCCATCATTGAATTCATGTATACATCTGAATGGGATATTGCATTTGATAGAGTTCTGGTCTTTTCTGACAATGCTTTATTTCACTGAGCTGCAGTTATGTCTTTAAATATTGAATGCCGTGTATGAAAAACACTTGCTAAAGCGGCACAAAGACAGTTTAACTCAATTAGGGTGACGTACTCATTTTCTTTGGCACATCTGTTGCTGCATGCGGTCCTGCAAGTCATAAATGTGATTAGCATTTCGTGGAAATCATGTGTTGGGGTTATTCTGGGATATTATTATATATGTGCGCATTAATCATTATATGTATGTGTGGAATATTAATCATTATATGTATATGTGAAACATTAATCATTATAAGCAGACGAAAGCTCAGTTTTGAGGACTATTGACCTGACAGATCACCCAGTCCCGGGCCGAGGACTGTTGATCTGAGTTCGGAATGAAGGAGTATTTTCTGTTAAATTTCAAATGAGGGGAAAAAAATGTTTTATTTTTTATAACCTTTAAAGATGCTCTTTAGATCATTTTCTCCAGTGTTATCGTTAGGCCGTTAAAGATGTCACTGACCTGGTGCTACCTTTTTAGTATGTTCCTATTCCTGCAGCATTCTTTCAAAAATACTTCCTCCACTTTAAACGGCAACATGATAAGGAATGGCATGTGGTGTCTTCTCGCAATGATTTGTGAAAGTGATTACCTCAAAAGCAAGCGGATTCTTGGAAAGTGTGCCTGCCTGGCAAAGAAATAATCATGCTTGGAAATGGAGCCCTTCCACCATCTGCTTTGGAAACCACGTTTGTACACACAGTACTGGCCCTCTTACTTTCCTGCTGCTCTTCAGCTTGATTCTCATCAGGAACGGATTGATGGCTCTCATTCCCGAGGGCTGTCATAATTTGGGAGATGTGCCAAATCCTGCTTATAACCAACGCTTCTTTCCTTTCATTTAAGCCTAAATCGAATGGAACACTCGAAGGAGTTGGTGACACCCAAAGCAAGGATTTTCTTCTGTCTGCATGGAACTCCCTCTTGGCATTCCCACAAGAACAAACAAGATGGTCTTGGAACGCAAGAGAAATTGCTTAATCAAGTACACAATTTGATTCCAAAGAGAAACGGTGTCATCAAGTACACCATTTGATGGAGCTAAGTAGTTAAATACATTTGGATGCAAGAATATAGGCTGAATTGGGTCAGCTGTCAGACATTGGACTGGAATTCTGGTTGGGAAATATTGGATTAATTAGGCTGGGAGGGTTCATTTAAACATTAGTTACCTCAGGTATTAAAGTTAATCAGAGTATAGTTATTATATATGATTATTTCATTAAGTGAGCAGTATATTTAAAACGGTGTGTGTGCTAATTAGTCATTTTGAAGTCATTGTTATAAACAATGTGTTTAATCATGTTTCAAATTATGTATTGCCCATTGTCCAGACCTAATAATTATCATAATGCTTTGCTAGCCTTGTGACATGAAGTTGTACATATTATATATATATATATATATATATATATATATATATATATATATATATATATATATAGCCTTGTGACATGAAGTTGCACATATTATTTATATATATATATATATATATATATATATATATATATAGCCTTGTGACATGAAGTTGTACATATTATTTATTTATATATATATATATATATATATATATATATATATATATATATATATATATATATATATATATATATATGTATATATATATATATGAATATTTCTTAAAAACTGAGGAGAATTGCATAGATCTTGGGATCAAGAGTTAATCCCAGACTTCAACAGAACCGTACGTGATGATAGTCATACTTGCTCAGTCAATGCAAGTCAAACGTAGTGATGTTTTCAGCTTTAAAGTGAAGTTTAGCTCTTTGTTGGGTTTTTCAGGTTTGTTCCGAGCAGTCTCCATGGTGATGTGTCATTTGAGTTGGCATTGAAAAATCCTGCCTCTCTTCCTGTTGCTTCAAATGGTAAGTTTGACTTTCACGCATCAATCAAATTGAATGTGACGCACCTCCTAGAATCCATTAGCATGGTGTTTGGCAACAACCAACCATGAAAATGGATTCTGAAAACTGCCCGCATGCCACATTGTGACCTCGTGTTCTCCAAAAGGGCAGCTGTCATCCAAGGGATTTAATGATGTTGAAATATTTGCATAGTATTATATATGCGAATTAAGACGTGACAGAAAATATTATCCAGTGTAGCATGTTACAAAGAAAAGATGTAATTTATCCTTCAGTAAACTACTTTTGGAATGTCACTCTAAATGACAGGACGCAGAACTGTTGCAAAGTTCTCTTCTACTTCCCACGTACTGTATATTGAAACTAAAGTAGTGAAAAGGTGGAACTTTTTATTTGTAGAGCTGATGTTAATATCCAAGAAAATAACCGCTTTCATTCATTATCAAGTTAGCTCAAAGATAAACAAGTTGACTGATTTCTATACAGATTTTTACCCATTGGATTGTAAATGTGTAAAAAGCGAGAGACACCTTTAATTTGATGATAAATCAAAGCAGACAGGTGGGAATAGCGGTGAAGAGGTAAAACAGTCCTGAAAAGAGGATGCTTTAGAAAAGGTGCTGCACACACACTTATAGATACAGCCTGTGAAAGTATACACTTCAAGTTGGGGCGAAATTCTTGCCCCAAACACACTGTCTCCAGTAAAATTGACTAGCACAGAAGTGATTACTTTTTGCTATGTTGATGGAGATAGCAAAGAACCCACTTACGGTGGCACACCTATTAAATAATCCTTGTGAGATCAGTCAGAGAATGTCCAAATCCTAAAATGTGTCTTTATATCAAATACCTAAACTGTTCTTCCTCTGGCAAAAGGCACCCTCCCAATGAGTTGATAAATAGATTCCAAATAAAAGGTAAAACCAGATGGACATTCAGAAAGATTATTGTGAATTACTATGATCATAAAGGGGTATGTTAACAAGCTACACTTCACATTTTAAATAATCTAACCAAATTGAAATTACAAGGTTGTTTGATTTACTTATAGGTAACTCAGGTTTCTTTCCACTAATCCAGAATTGTACATACGCCACATTGAAGATGCACTGAAAAATTGGTACTTTTGGAAAAGTAAAGTAAACATTTCAACAACACAAAGCCAAAATAAAACCCCAGGACTGCTCACAAATATGTAAAGGGAAGCAATAATTCACGCATCTTCCATTGATCTTTTCAGAAATTCTCTTAAATCCTACAGAGAGGATGTTGTTTTTGAGCCAGTGGCACATTTTCACTGCAGGATTCGAGAACGAGTCAATTTATTTTTGCTTTGCCACTGAATAATGGAAGTATATTAAGACAATTGAAAGCACTGTGTTATGGAAATACGTGTTAGTTTAGGAAATGAGCATGGAATGTTCTATCATTATTGGCCATGGATGGATTTCATCAGGACCAGTTAACACATATATTATTTTGTTTGTGAGTTTGATGGCGTGTTGCTGCTCTCTAGCGGTCATCTTTTATTTTCCTTTTGCCCCAAAAAATGATTTTCTAAACCTGTTTTTGTCAAGGCAAAAGCATAAGAAGAATATGCCTAAAATCTGCCATTTCTAAATTGGCCATAACATTTCTCTAAAGTATTTTAAAATGAGACCTTACCCAGTTTTTTTGCACTTTTGTTGCACTAAAAAAAGATTATCTTATTGTGTGCCATTTCCACACATTTTAGGCAAGTAAAATATGTTAACTTTAACCTCTATACTATAACTATAACTGGAAACTGAAAATATATTTTAATGTCCATTTTTCTTTGTATATGTCCTCATATCAGAACTCTTGATATTATAAGTAAAACTATAACATCAGAAAATATATTTCTAGGCATTAGACAGTAATAATCCAGTTCACAAGTCCTCTATACTACCTCAGGAATACTCATTAAGTGGCTCGGTATTGATGTAAAACCATGTTTTTCAACAGACTTCAATAGTTTGACTTTTTGTTCTGTCCTAATTAGCAGTGCAACGCTTCGTCGGGGGAACCGCTAGCCCAGTTGGTTTCCATATTTTTGTCATATTATCTGGCCCTTACCCTGAGCCTTTGTGGCTATCTGTGGACTGTCAGCTTTTGCTGTACTGTCATTTCACCAACTGCCGCCGTGAGGACTTGAAAAACCCTATTCTGTGTCGTAAGAGCTTTCAAGCTGGGGACATCTTAGT
This sequence comes from Stigmatopora argus, assembly GCF_051989625.1. Classification (NCBI taxonomy): domain Eukaryota; kingdom Metazoa; phylum Chordata; class Actinopteri; order Syngnathiformes; family Syngnathidae; genus Stigmatopora; species Stigmatopora argus. The sequence goes on from NC_135402.1 coordinate 4,461,444, forward strand.
CCTTCAAGATGAAGTACAAACAAGAATCCAAGCGCCACTCGTGTATTTAAAAAAAGCCTATTCAAAGCCTATAAGAGTGGTCTCAAATGGCATAGATAGATATAATCAATCTCCAGTGATTTGCAACCTTCCTGCATGGATTTTCTATGTTCTGCCCATGTCTGGGTGGGTTTTCTCTGAGTATTCTGGTTTCCTTCCGCATTCCAAAAACATGCATGCTAGGCTGGTGACCACTTTAAATTGTTCTGAGGTATAAATGTGAGTGTCACTCTGGGATGGGCTCCAACACCCCCGTGACGGATAAGCCGTACGAATGAATGAATGTAGTAGCTGGTAACCAAGTCATAGTAGCAATTATGACCTTAAATAAGAATGCAGGCAAATGTGTATGCAAATATCACCATGATCCAAACATTTGTATTTTTTATTTATCTATTTAATTCCACATCTTTGACATCAACGTGACTTTCAGTCCTACGAATGCAGCCTACAAATTAAGCTGTTGATCAAGACTGAGAAATTTCAATTCATGGCATTAAACTATTGTGGATGACTTTTACATTTGAAATGAGTTAAAAAAAAAATTCATTGCTTCTAGTGGACACATTCTCCATGGGACACGTCTCCAACGGACGTTTTGGGTCGTCGTGGCATCTTCATCATGATGAAGGATGGGAATCGAGTTGCGTGAGATGCTGCTGGGCCTTCTGAGATCTTCTGATTCTCTCCTCAAAAAAGGTGGTCTGGTGCTCATTCCTCTGATCCAACTTGACTAACCATTGGCCCCTCAGCCTGTTGAAAGGGAGAAAGACCGAGGTCTGTTACACAGTGGCAATCGGTCGAAAGGGCCATACGCCGGTTGACACTCGCCTCGCCATTTTAAATGGCCAACTGGCATTGGGGCAACACCAAATAGCTACAGCCGTTTATGTGTGTGATACAGCGCTGCTCTGCCAGCTCTCTTTTCTACAGAGATTGATTTGGCTCGGTGGCAAATCTCAATGCTGGCTGGAAAACATATCAAATGTGCCCGGGATGTGTTGTGGGGAGGCAAAAAAAAAGAAAGAAAAAAACAAGAAGGGTAAATCTGCATATTCTATTTAAGGAAAATGATTTGATTTATTGATGTGTGCATGAATTTGCATCAAGTTTTGAGTATCCTTTAGCGAACATGTTAAGTTTTTCAATGCTGTTTCATCAGTAGTGTAAAATCGATATGAAAATGTTGTGCTTTAAGTAGTTATAAAGTAAATTTACCATCATAGCAGTTCAGCCATGTGCAAATTTTAAGATTTTTTTAACACTAATGTCAGTCTAGTGGCAAGACTGTTAATATTTTATAGACATTTTTCCCCCATCATTTGCAATAATGTTTTAATAGAGAATTTTCTGCCGTTTTTGTACCAAAGTTCACTGTTTCTTAGGTAGAGAATAGCAACATGAATAAAACTAGTATTAGCTAGCTGACACCGCACCTCTGAGGTTCGGGTTTAGATTAATCGTTGAGGCATCTACTGCCATCTGATCTGGGCTTACTGCTGTCAAGCATAATTAGCTTGATGAAAAAAAAAAGGAAAGGGAGAAAAGTCCCAAGTAAGTATGTCAATCCGTATTGTTGTGTCTCCCTGTATCAGTGAGGAACTGTCATCACGCGCCATCACGTCTCACTTAATCTTTATCATTCTCTTCATCTGTCCTAGGATAGTCGCACTGATCTGGGGGATTCAAACGTATCGCCAGGCGCCCCTAATCAACATTCCCAGGCTACTATGTGATGACAGACAGACAGACGAGCTGTACACAGCACAAAGACAATTTCCAAAGCGACGACCGTTCTGAAGCTTGGATGAAGGTTTAGTTATATATTCATATCTTTTGGTCCACTTTCCTGCAGGAAAACAACTGACCTTAATATTTTGCAATTTGGAAATAGTTAGAATTTTCCGTAAAAACACATTTCCAACAGTTACAATCAATGAAATAAATTATTAGAATTTTAAGGATAATTCAGTTTCATATTAAGTACTGTGGTTATTGAAAATGACATTATTGATGCATATTTCCTACCTTCTCCTGGCGGTGTCATTAAGTAATCAGTGAAACAATTTAATAAGATTATTAGGAAAAAAATTCAAGTTCAACACTGCAGCAATATGCCGCCATTAATCATCAAAATTTTGTTAGATAAGAAAATAGAACAAGTAGCCTTTTACTAAAGGGTTCTTTCCTACAAATAGATTTGAGATTTTTTTTGGTTCCCCAAGACAAATCATATAAGTTGCTGAAAAGGTATTGTTGACCTTGTCAGGGCGCTGCTCTTCCTCCGGCTCTCCTCGTCGACCATCTGCTGGCTGTGCTTCTTGATCCACTGCTCCCAGAAGAACCTCAGCTTCTGTTTGTCATGGAGCCGAGCCATGTTCATCACTTGGTAGCAGCATGTGAAAGAAAGTAGGTTCCATGGAAATATGACTTTTATGTTCCTTGCTCGCCCCATTCTTTCTTTTAGATTACAGTTAAGAAGTTGCCCTTAAAATGACTCACCCATGGTTTCCACTTTAAATCTTCCTTCTTCCCCACTTGATTTCTCACTTCTCGCTATTCTTCATTCTATCACTCATTATCTCATCCTCGGCCGTTCGTTTAATTTTTTTTCCCCAAACTCATATCTCCTTCTCTATTCTAGTCTTTTTATCTGCGCTTTAAACTCCTCCCCTCCTCTTCACCTTTTTTCTTTTGTCCCTCGCTTGCCTTTCCCAACCAGGCCAGACTGTTTGCTCATTATATCATAAGAACTATTATAATTTTTGACTGTGCATCCAAAATGTATGAATAATTACCTCATTGGCTGCCTTTGGGGTGATTGATGTCCAATCTATTTGAAGTGGGAGGGATGGCAGGGATGAATGAATGAATGAACGGCCCTTCGCTGCCATTTGTCCAAGTACAAATAGATTGGACATTTACTCATAATAAACTGCATAAGCATGAAAAAAATGCCACTTATTTGGACATCTATCACCATCAATGGCATCCTGTGAGTTAAGATACATTTTTAGATGCAATTGCTTTATTTTATTTTATTTCTTTACACTACAAGTCAACCAATCTAAGTTTAGTTTCATTTCTTTAATCCCAAAAGCATGCCGTTTAAATTTGTCCTTCCGAGTCTGTTCTAAAACGTTTATGAGAAAGTTACGGCCGAAGGTTTTTATGACATCTTGAACAGGTGTGTCCTGGTTTTTGCATTTTTTTTTTATTATGGTGGTTGCAGACAAAATCCCTCTGCAAGCCAGTCAGTCGGAAGGCATTGCAAAACTTTAATATCAAGTCACACAGCACTCTGCCTCTGAGTTTCATCCATTCTAGCAGCTGATCAGCACCAAAGCGCAAACTTCACGGCCGGGGATTAAAGCAGCTGACAGGCGTGGGATATGTGCGGGTGGCAGGGACCATTGCGCTGTGACCTCCGGGTTATAATGTCAAATTTTATGACGCAGCAATAAAGCCCACAATGTAAGTTACTAGTAATTGAGGAACTACAGATGTTAAAATGACAAGAGTTGCCGTATTTTTTGGACTATAACTCGAACCTTAATATAAATTGGACTAGTCTAAAAAAAAACATGTACTATAGTAAGGTTTTTTTGAAAAAGACTGTATATTAAGGCTACTTTTTTTTAAAAGGCCATGCATACGAAGGCTTTATTTTTTTTTTTAAAGACTGTGTACGTATAGTAAGGCTTTTTCTTATCGCTTTCACAAACTATGATTGGCTAGTGATAGAATGGAGTCGCCAGAGCTACCAAACTGCATCTGCATCGAGCTGCACAAGCAGATACGGATCCTAAATAATATTTTAATTGAATGAGGTTACTATTGATGCTTGTATCATTTAAATGTCTAGAAGTAAAAAACAAACACTAAAGTGCATGTCATCACAATGTTCATAATGTGCAATACTGTATTTTAAAGGATTAAAGCCCAACCAAAAAGTATTTACAGCTCCCCCCACTAACTAATGCACGTTATGATGAAAACAATGTATTTTTTTAAGTATGAAAGCCCAATCAACACGTATTTATAGCCCCGCCCCCACCCCACCCCACCAACTGACTAATGCATGTTATTATGAAAACAATGTATTTTTTTAAGTATTAAAGTCCAACCAAATAGCATTTACAGACCCCCCACCACAAACACATTGACTAATGCACGTTATTATGAAAACAATTTATATTTTGTGTGTGTCCATTTTTAATAGGCGTGGCCTAGGTCACAGTTCAAATAGCCGACGTCAAACCCCAAAATGGCTGATGAGCCAGGAGGCAGCACGGGCGTGCACTGCAGAGCAGCTCAAAAGTGACGATTTGCCGAAGAAAGCCTGACTAACTTCTCACAGGACGATGCAGCACATTCGGTACGTTGTCATTTGGGGATTTCGAAGCCCCAGTTCTCGTCTTAAGAGTGATAAGAGCATGATTCGTTGACGTGATGTAGCCCCATGTGTGTGCAGACGGCAAAATGTTTGCAAACAAATTGGCTACATTGCGTTACCGATCGCTCTTTGTTTAAAAAGAAATCATTCCATTGTGTGTTTCAGTCCCTCAACGACCACAGACTGCTGGGAAACATCAAGAATGTGGCCAAAACGACCAGAAAGGGGCATCTTGTCGACGCCATAACAAAGTGAGTCATTTTTAAATAGTTCCGATTTTCTCTATCCGTGTAATATTTAAACGTCAGCGTTCAGTATTCATGGCTTCGCGCAATTGGCTCGTTTTTCATCATGATACATTCAACTTTTGAATGAAAACACTTACTAGTTTGGTGTTTTTTTTATAGCAAAAACCTGTGGATAAGTCACCCACACAAATGCCATTAGTGGACGTGTAAGGAATAAACAGTAATCCCTCGATTATCGCGGTTAATGTAGACCAGACATGGCTGCGATAAATGAAAAACTGTAAAGTAGGGTCATCCCTATTGAATTTAATTTTTTAAAAAAAATACTATAATGGCAAGTGTAGGAGTAGCTTCTCCTTGTGAGTTTCACATCTTTCTGAACTTACAAATAATAATCGAACATAGGCTTTGTCATCATACCCAGATAACTGCGTATGACGAAATTGGTAATTGGTACAAAAAATTCTGCCATGTAGTGAAACTGTGCACTCAAATAGATTATATACTTTTACCCCGTTAACTTTCTTAAAGACCTCACGGCTTGGACCGTTTCATTATTAGTTTTAAATGTGGTTTTGACAAAACCTAAGTGAGACATTTATTCAACAATACTGGAGGTGTCATTTTTGACTAATTTAAACATTTTTTCCTCGGCATAAGAGAAAAACGGAAGCTTTTTGGATATTTTATTTTTTAATGAATGGATTTGAAATAATTGACTGAAAAACTCAAGGCAGAAGTAGGATTTATTTTATTTATTATTTTCATGTAATTTGTACATTGTGGGCCCCTGTCCAGTGTTTTCTATATTTCCCACCACATCAAGATCCTGATTATTTGTTTGTGGAGGAAAACATGAAAAATAGACTCGGATCATTTTTAGTCTCTGCAGCAGACAAAAAGAAAACCAGACCATCAGGAGTATGTCTAATATTGCCTTTTGCAGTGTCTGAATAATGGGTACCCTTTTGATGTTTTAGAGAAAGCTAAACATAGGTGTTTTTTAGTTATATTTGCCTTAATTAGGCCCTAGGCTGTTTCTTTTTTATGTAACTTAATTCTATTGTGCCTTGACCCCTTTTTGTTTTCCAGAGTTCCACCCTTGGGACAAGGTTTCCTGCCTATGTACAGATAGGCTGACGCACCCCCTCATTTTTCGGTGCTGGGTGTTACGCCAGAACCTATCTCCAAGATTTTTCAAAATAAAAGGTAAAACTTTGCGAATGGTTTTTTACTTAACTTTGTGTATTGACCCCTTTTTTTTGTTTTCCAGAATTCCACAAGGGGGACAAGGTTTCCTGCCTATGTACAGATAGGCTGACGCACCCCCACATTTTTGGGTGCTGGGTGTTACGCCAGAACCTATCTCCAAGATTTTTCAAAATAAAAGGTAAAACCTTGCGAATGGTTTTTTACTTAACTTTGTGTATTGATCCCTTTTTTTTTGTTTTCCAGAATTCCACAAGGGGGACAAGGTTTCCTGCCTATGTACAGATAGGCTGACGCACCCCCACATTTTTGGGTGCTGGGTGTTACGCCAGAACCTATCTCCAAGATTTTTCAAAATAAAAGGTAAAACCTTGCGAATGGTTTTTTACTTAACTTTGTGTATTGACCCCTTTTTTTTTGTTTTCCAGAATTCCACAAGGGGGACAAGGTTTCCTGCCTATGTACAGATAGGCTGACGCACCCCCACATTTTTGGGTGCTGGGTGTTACGCCAGAACCTATCTCCAAGATTTTTCAAAATAAAAGGTAAAACCTTGCGAATGGTTTTTTAACTTAACTTTGTGTATTGACCCCTTTTTTTATTTTCAGAAATCCACCTGGTGCCCAGGGGAGTGTCTTCGTCCATTTGAAAATGGATGAAGGCAAAACTGATTTTTCAAAATGCTGGAGGGCCTGTGCGAACCTATCTCCAAAGTTTTTCAAAATAAAAGATCCTGCAAAGTATATGGGTGTTGTGCCAGAATCTATCTCCAAACTCTTTCAAAATAAAAGATCTTGCAAAGTATATATGTCTTTTTATTAACAGTCAAACATTTTAACTCTTGCTCTTAAGAGTTGCCATCATATGGAAGTGTTGATTGGTTTGGCCAGTCTTTTCTCCACCTGCAGATGAAGACAACATGGTTATAGATTAACAAAAAAAACACTTAGAAAAAATGGGGAATAAACACTTAGAAGAAAAATTTAAGAAAAACTGGGGGAGTAAACAGATTAGGAGAAAATGGGGAGTACATACTTAGGAAATATAATCTGGTGGAATAAACACTTGAAAAATGGAAAAAGACTTGGAAAATAAAAGCTGGGGGTATATACAATTGGAAAATAAAATTGGGGAGAAAAAATGGGAGTATATACACTTGGAAAATAAAATTAGAAAAAAAGTGGGGGAATAAACAATTAGAAAAAAAAACGGGTATATACACTTAGAAAATAAAATTAGAAAAAAAAAGCTGGGGGTATATACAATTGGAAAATAAAATTGGGGGTATATTCACTTAGAAAATAAAATTAGGGGAAAAAATGGGGGTATATACACTTGGAAAATAAAATTGGGGGAAAAACCTGGGGTATATACACTTAGAAAATAAAATTAGAAAAAAAAAGCCGGGGGTACATACAATTGGAAAATAAAAATGGGGGTATATACACTTAGAAAATAAAATTGGGGAGAAAAAAAATTGGGTATATACACTTAGAAAATAAAATTGGGGGGAAAAAAATGGGGGTATATACACTTAGAAAATAAAATGGGGAATAAACACTCAGAAAATAAAATTAAGGAATAAACAGAAAATAACATTTGAAAAAATACTGGGGGAATAGATACTTAGAATTCCTGCTCTAACATTAACTGAGATCCTTCTTACCTTAAAGATTTAGCCAAAGAGCTGTGGAAATGAATGGCCAGTGAAACATCACCATGATGATTTAGGCTTTTATTTAATTTGGATTTTCAGGAGTACAGAGACACCGTATGATTCAAGTGGGCAACTTGCGAGGAAGATCTGTCAGGCCTGTTGCATGGAAACAAATAGCAAACGTTAGAATATATAGAATGGAGATTCAACTTTGGGGGGGTAGTTTTACCTTTATCTGGCACAGGCTCCACTTCTATAACCTCAAGAGTGCTCTAGGCATTCTAAAAGAGCTGCATCTTGGTGCTAAACAGGGAAAACACACAAAAAAGCATAAGTTAGCATATATAGAGCCTGGAGATTCAACAGATAGGCTTAGTTGTTTTTTTGGGGAAGTAGTTTTATCTTGATGCTAAACAGGGAAAACTTGATTTAACCAAGGTATTTGGGGGTTGCCAAACAATTACGGGATAGAGAAATCTTACAAGAAATTTAATAAACGATCAAAATAAAGAATGAAAATTAGTTAGCGAGTGCCAAGTGATATTTTTCCTTTTCCAGACAAGGCGATTAAATATACAGACTGACGTTAACAGCTAGGACAAGGGTGTCAAACTCGGGTTGGTTCGCGGGTCGCAATAACGTCAACTCGATTTCACGTTGGGCCGGACCATTTTTGAAATAATTTGATATTTTTTTCTATTTGAATTGGATTAAAAAAAACTATCAAAATCCCTAAATATTCAGTTTTTATGGATCTAAAAAAATGTTTGTTTGAGCTTTTTTTTCTTCATGACGGAAAATATCTTCTAATAATTTGTTTTTCATTTCAAAAGGAAATAAAATATTTTGGGAATATGTTCAATATTAGCGGGGAAAACGGATTTTTTAAAATATATTTATTTTTAGATTTTACTAAATGATTTATGAACAAAAACACAAAAAGGAAAAAAATGGATTAAAAAATTACAATTATTGATTTAAAAAGCGGAAAATATAATATACATGTATAATCTTCATTTGAATTTGATCCTAACAGAAAGTCGGCACTCATGATTTACTTTCTCAGGCCGGACAAAATGACGCGGCGGGCCAAATTTGGCCCGCGGGCCGCCGCTTTGACACCAGTGAGCGAGGAGAAAGTTGGCTTAATAGGTTTGAATACGGCGATCAAATATACAGACTGACGTTAACAGCCAGGATAAAGTTGGCTTAACAGTTTTGTATACGTGATTTTTTTTTTGTAAAAACAGAACCATTACAAATCAGCAATGGGTGTTTAGCACTGGCAATGAAAACTATCATTACTTACAACAAAACAGGAACTAACTTGAGTGAGCATTTACCCAGCAAACTGTCGGTCGATGTCTCGGCGTTGTTTGATTAAATTTAAAGTCTAACTACACGACTCAATAATGGAGAGAAAACGGACAGCATTAAGTCAAATCGTGACGCTAACGCTAATGCTAACTAGTAACATACGGCACACACCCGGGGGAAAGAAGCCCATACTTAATTTGTCGACGGTTTGTTAAACCTGGCATTAAACTAAGAGATTTGTTGGCGTTTTGGGCTCAGCTTGATTGCTGAAAAATCTCCCGATAGCGTGATAAAAACGCACTTAGGCACGTGAAATGCTCTACTCCTTACCTTGCTGGCGTCCTCGTTGACTGTCAGCGTGAGAAAGGTTTTCCAAAAGGAACGGTAACTGCGCATGCGCTTAATTAACTCAGTTGCGTCAAAAATAGGCGTTACCACGCCCATATTTTCCCACCACATTAAAAGTGGAAAAGATGTTGGCTTGCTTAACGCGCTCCAAGAGGTTGTTTGTCCTCCCAACTCATTGTCTATTTTTGAGGATGACGTACAATAGTCATGATTTTTGTGGTCTTCATGCTATAAAACAGTACGTATTAGTAAACTAATTTCACCAAATATTGAGTAACATTTGACTTTTACATCAACTCACCATTATTCCAAGCCATCTGACTCCATTAAAAGTTTAAAATTTGACATGCAAAGAATGCTTCATTGTATTGTATACAATAACTCAGTGGTGGACCATCAGGGCCTGAAAGACAGACGGATGTTTATTATATTTTCCCCATGAAATATTTATGATGACTATGCAAAGTGAGGCTTTTTTTTCTTGCAAAAATGGCCATGTATAGTAAGGCTTTTTTTTCTTTGGGAAAAAAAATTACCATGTATAGTAAGGCTCTTTTTTAAAGAACAAGCCTCACTATACATGGTCATTTTTTGAAGAAAAAAAAGCCTTACTATACATGGTCTTTTTTAAAGAAAAAAATGACCAAGTATAGAAAGGCTATTTTTCATAAAATAAAATAAAGGAAAAAGTAGACCATGTATAGTCTGGCTTTTATTTTGTCATTAATTGAAAATACCTCCACTCTTTCAAATATTCCTTAATTAATGCAATTCTCCAGACCACCTCCACTCCCTGCATACACACAAAAAAAACTGTTCAAATTATCCACACACCCTCTAGAGCTACATGAAGCTCCTTAATTCTTTCCCTAATCCTGTTACCTCGCTGTTAAAAGACAATTACAACATTCCAGTACCAACAGACATGCAGGGGCTTATCTTTACATCACTAGTGTGAAGACGAGTTGGGGGTACAAGCAGGGGTCATCCAGAAAACTTGTCTGGTTTTTAAATCCAGGATGCATCACCGATTTCAAATACATTTTCTCAGCTTTCACGTGTCACTTGAATTCTTCTATGAACTCTTTTGACAGAAACCTCTGCAGTTCTAATAGGATTTTTAGTTTAAACCACTGTTTATTCTGCTCTCTCACCCTGAAAGGATGTATAACAAAAGGAGGATTACTTGGAGATTATGATGTTAAAAATAACTAGGACAGAGAAGACTTTACAGCTGATTACTTATTAACCTAGGCTTGATGCATGATGGTTGTTTTTGATTTGCTTAACTGGCACAATTTGAATTTATTAAATAGCTGCCATAAGTAGCACAAATAGTAAGAGGGCTTATCCTTACGATGGGCTTTCTCCTATTGCTTCCTCTCAATTATCAAAACATGCATGTTAAGTTAATTGATGACCCTTAATAGACCAAGGGTGTGAATGCACGCATGTCTGTTTCCTGTATGTGTATCCTAGCAACCCGTCCTCACTTGCAGCGCTAGTTTGACCATGTGAGGAGACATTCTCCATAGTCCCACCTGCAACACCCTAAAAGAATATTTGGTGTATGTACATAAAGTCCTAATCATAGTGGACCACAACTGACCTTTTGCATTGATTCATCATTATTGAAGTCAAGATAAGACTGTGCATGCCAAAAAGACAACAACTGATGCGTGTGTTTAAGATAAGAAGACAACAGAGATTCAATTCAAGACTCATCGCCTAACTGTAGAGATAAGGGACTTGCCAAAGAAAATAACAAGATAAGGAAGCGAGGAAGGGCTAAATAGCTTTTAAATTTGTGTCATGTTTACACTTTCAAATACCACGATGTGTGCACACGTTGAAAATTACTGGCCTCCTTTTTTTCCCACCACAGTTTCACTTGAAAAATTCTACGTCCCAATGTGCCTTTAACTTTTTTGGGGGGAGAGGAGGGAGATATGGAAAACAGACCAGATAGTGGCTTTCGAGGACTGTAGCTGGCCACCTCTGCTCTAGTGTGGAATTTACAGTTTTTACACTATTTGTCTATTGACACAAGTTCTATCTTTTCAGGTCAAAACGGAAAATTAGTGTGCCAAAATAGTGGTATAGTAAAAGGAAGTGGGTGGCTTCCTTAGCTCAAATGGGAGAGTGCCTACTTACCACACAAAAGGTAGTTGTATCAAATGCCGCATCCCGCATCCTGCATCCTACAACTTGTCACTTTACAGCTCAAATGGAAATCTAGTGAGTCAGTCCATGGCATAGTAGGGAGTTTTTCAGGTCAAATAGAAAAGAAGTGAGAATTTGGAAGATGCAGGAATCGATCCAACAACCTTTCACATGGTTGGCAGGCGCTCTATTATTTGAGCCAAGTAGGCACTCACCTCTCTACTTATACTAAGGACTGACCCAATGCATTTCTGTCAAACAGAGGTGACCAAACAATATAAAAATAGCCTGGCCAACAAGGTTACAAAAGAAAGAAAAGAAGCCTTACTATACATGGGAATTTTAAAAGAAAGCTTTACTATACATGGTCATTTTTTTTGAAGAAAACGCCGTACTATACAATGCAAATCACGCTTGTGCAAAAATGACTTTGGGAAGTTTACGCATGGGTAGCAAATTGTGACATTCCTTATTCTATGCAATCATGGGGTATTGACTTCTAGGGGAAAAAAGTGTCAACATCATCGAGCATCTTCATAGCCCATCAGGAACAATGTCTGAGTTCATCTTTTTTTTTCATATGGTCACTAAAAAAGATATAAATATTTTTTAAAAACAAGACTCACAACAGAGATGCGTTGTCGCTATGCAGCTTTAAAAACATGATATTCACATAAAGATACAGAGTAGAAGGGGTGTCAGGGCCAGTAAACAGCTGTTCTGAAGTGTCCTGAAAGCAGAGGAACGAAACCACTGCACCTCCTCAGAATCATCTAGAAACCACATAAACAAAGAAATCAGAGCATAACATCTCATGTATCAGGGAATCGTTTTGAAGTGCTTTGTTCTGTTGTAAACTGGACTGGAATGAGACTACTTTCAAAAGTGATCATCTACCTACTGTGTCACCCTTTTGTCTCCTCCACACACAAACAAATGAACACCACCTCATCTGGTAGTCCTCCACAAAGAAAATATTTTCAAGACCTCTCGCTACATGTTGTAAATAGAAATGTTAATCTATCCTCAAAATTGTATGCTCCATCTTGGCAGGTGCATTAAAAAAAGGCATACATACTGCAGTCCTTGTGGAAGATGTGGGGGAAGCAGTGCAGGAAGCCGTAACCGCAACGACAGTATGAGCAACCCTTCCGGACCCAATCGCCATGAGGTATCACACCGCAATGCCTACAAATGAAGAGTTCACACGTTAAGAAATAACAGACAAAATCGTGTCTAAGATGCATCCATGTATCCAATAAGTCACATGAGGAAATAAAAAAAAATATGAATGTTTTTGGAACTGTATTGATACCTATTTTGAAATTGATGGTTAAAATGATTTTCAACAACTGCACGGAATCGTACTGAGAGTCTCTTTATACCTCACATTCGTAGCTACTGAAATATTAGATGAAGTCTGCTTCCCCGGAAGAGGCTCTTTGATGATAACCAGGAAAGTCCTGGGGTTATCGATTAAATTTCCCTTGAAAATGTAATACTGCACGTCTTCTACATGGCACTGATTATGATAGCAAGCAAATTAGTAGGTGCAGACAGGGATGAGATTCACATACCGAGAGTAAAAAGAGGAAATAAAAGCAAAAACACTAAAAGTGGCATAAAGAAAAGCAGTTATAGACTAGTTGTATGGCTGGATGAAAGTGATTTTTGATGAGTGATGAATCAAAATGATATTCCAATACAAATGATGAATACGACTGCCAGAAGAGGAAAAAAAATACAAATTTCTTGTCAATAATGATAAAGAAACAGGGGAGAGCGCACTGATCACATATTTTGTAAATGTGCATATTTAAAATTTGGGACGTCAGTGGATGGAAAAGATGACAATTCACAGGTGGTGCATCTTAAAAAGGGTAAAAAAATTAATAGGATTTTTTTTTTCGCAACATCATTGATTTGCCAATTTCTTCAAAATTGATTAATAACAAGATCCTCCAGGAATGGTGATTCCAAAACATTTGCCAAGGGGAAATGAATCATGTAAGGTAATAACAGAAAAGTCAAAACTATATTCCAATGACCTAAAATGATCCGTCTGAAGAATGTGTAAATGTGTGACTATACTAACAGCAGTTATGTTGATTGTGAGAGTTTCATCAGTTACCTGATGCGCTGGTTGTATTCACAGCTCCGACCAGTAAAGAAAGGAGGACACGCACAGAAACTGCCCAGAATACAGGTCCCCCCATTCTTACAGCAACTTCGACTCTGATCAGCACCTAAAAAAAAATTCCCCCCTCAATAATAATGTTTGGTATTAACAGTATCTAAAGGGTTGCAATATTCCCCAATTATAAATGCATTTCTATTTTCAGTCCCGGCCACGACATCTAAGATTGAGCCACAGTCTGTACGTGTGTGTGACGCAGACCATTAACCACACACATTCTTGGGTTGCATCTGCTTTACGTCGGCAGACAAACACAACGAGTGTCAAGAAACATCTGAAAATAGCAAAGATACTCTAAAATGGTTCCCCTGTAATTACACTGGGCTCCATATTTTCTTTTCTTATGTAATATTCAAATGAATTACCTTTAACTCTGATCTAAAATGTCTTTTCTGATAACATTGTACAGTCGATTAATGACGACAGGAATGTTTCTCATGAGAGGTCGGCGGCGCTCATGTCTGTTAAAGCCCAAGTGACAAATACTGCATTGTGTGGGAAGGTCGGCTGTCGGCATCTGTGCATACACTGGCTATTTGGACAAACTTACTGTTGGTTAGGCCGATGAAGGGCATGACAGCACTGGCATCTCGGTGTTTACGGTCGCCGGTGTTTGGCGTGTTGACCTGGGCAAATTGATTGAGGAAGTCTTGAGAGGGCTGCTGAGATTTCACTTCTGCAGGGGACGACAGAGGAAATTGAGGACTTGGCCTTTTATTGCACTCATCTCCCACACAACCTATAAAATAGAAAGGATTCCAGCCATTATTGTATCACACTAATTAAAAGACATTATTTTATGTATCATATCAAAGGAACAATAGATTTTTTTTCTCCAATAAGTGGTCCTCACTTTGCATCCTTTCACATTCTCGTTTTTATGTAGTATATGTCCATATCAGTGGATTATTACCGTGAAATGTGATTCAATGAGATTTCTGCACTACATCATAAATAAATAAATAAAAATGTATACTTGAGAACATTTTGCTTTCTTTCCACATTAAAATCAATAAGTGCTCCTCTACAGGAGATTAAATGCAAGAAAAAATACATTTCGAAAGGGAATATGAATAAGATACTACAATATCAAAATACAGTAAACAACAATATATAAGATTTGTTTTTCCCAAAATGCAATCGAGTCTTTGAATACGCAGGTGAGGCTAAAAAGACAATTTTAACAACAATTACTTAAAAATGAACTACTGTGCGAATATTTGTAGTACAGGAAGGGTCTTGATAATATTTTTATTGTATTTATTTTATTTTATTAAGAACTCTGACCTGAGGCAGGGATGGCAGCAGAGGAATGGCTACAGATCACAGCAAAAAAGACGATCCTAAAAATAAAACAAATTAATGAGCAGGCAATTACAGGCAAAACAAACATTTGCGACTGCTTTGTTGGTCATTTAACGCTCACCTGCGGAGAAGCATCTTTGCTCTCTGGGTGTGGAAAAAATACCTGAGTAATCGGATGTAAAGATGAATAACATTTTTTTTCTAAAATAATTAAATTCAGACTATTCCTTTGAAAACAAGACGAAATCCGGCGTTTTCAATTCACCCTGCAGAAAAGTTTCATCCAGTTCGGTCGGGATCCCTTGAATAATTGTTCCTGGACTGCAGGAACTATTTTGGACGATGATTAACTTTCATTTTAAGGAAAGGCATTAAAAAAAAGAAATAAAGAAAGAAAGGAAAATCCGTCTCCTGAATTTCCTCTGGCGTTTGTGCGCGTCTGACCCCCCCAGGTGTTTCTGATCCAGGTGGAGTCAACCTCGGAAGCCCCGCCCACTTCCTTGTCTTATCTGTCACGGCATTGGTCCAATCAACAACAACAACAACGCTTGGATTCTGGGTGATCTTTCATTTTGAATGCACATAAAAGAATATTGATGCACCTAAATAAAAACAACAGAAAAAAACTACAGAAAAAAAGAGCAAACATCATCGGTGTAATCTAGATTAAATTAAATTTCAACATATTTCAGATGTAATTGTTAGTAAACCCCCTCCTCCTACCCTCCACTGAAGTCCCCTCATACATATGGATATGAGGCAGCCACCCTTACTCGCCCAAGCAGCCATTCACATGTTAAATAAGTATAGCCACCAACAGGAAACAAGCTTTTCTCTGCACACAGTGAAAACACAATTTGCAGGGTGCAAAAGGTTTCAAAACACTCTCTGGATTTTGAATCAGTTTCTATGCCCCCAGATGATGGTATACAAGCATTTCCATTGAGTTGAAATTTGCTTGTTGGCACATTGGGGATATTTTCTCCAAGTATTGAGTTATACATGATTTGGTTTTGGTAAATGTTTTGTGTAAAAAAAGTATATTGAACATGCTGCACATCCAAATACATTTTACAAATTGCAAATTGGAAAAAACTGTAAACATATTATACATATTTTTTATAGTCTCAATGTTTTACTTGCTTTCTTTAATCAAAATGTTGCAAGTGTTATAAATTCCCTTCTTTGCTGAGTGACAAGGACAAATCCTACCATTCCACTTCTACTTTAACACTCAGATAATTTTTGGGCTGATGTCTATTCTTAAATGATCATGTTTTTTCATTCCCTGATATCACAATGCAATAATTCTGTCCTTATTTTCATTCAGGACATGCATTCTCTCTCCTTAGCCGACCAGATACCGCCACCACCACCCCCATACCCCCCACATCCTAACTGACCAGTAAAGGACAGTCAGGGGTGGAAATGGGTATTTTGTAATCCGTGCAGCATCACAATGCAGTCTGATCTCATGCTAATCCACAGCAGGAGCACCTGAAGGGAAAGCACATCTGAAAACTCCTGGAAATCTACATCTGAAAGCTCACAGCTAGCAAGAAATAAAAGGCGTCAGGGTATATGAGGACAAAAAGTATTGCACCAGTAGAAGCTTTTGAGAATTATGGAAGTCACGGGGTGCACTTACATTTTGGTTGGGTTTCTAGAGAACTTGTGGCTGTCCTTTGGTCTAAAAGTTATGGTGATTAGTACAATAATAATTTATTTATACAAAAAAAACTATTGTTACAAATGACACCATGCATTTTCACCAAAATAATTTTCAGATTTCTCATTGACATGTGATATATTGCCTCAAAATACCACAGCAATCAAAATATTTGATCACAAGAGTCAGGAGCAGAGATTGAAAGTATTCCCTGAACAAGTAGGTTTGCAGAATTTGAAAAGTGGCTTCGTTAGACATCAGCTTTAAGCGCTGCATAATTTTGTAGGGAATTGGTGTTGTATTCTATGACTGTGGTAAAAAATATTTTATTTTATTCATATTTTTGCTGCCTCATTTAACTGTGTCCAGGGCCCACAGAACGTTACACTACACATTACAATAAATATTCTAAAAACCTACTCAGAGGCTAAATTTACTCTACCATGTTGGTGAAAAGCTTGATTTTGTCGCCGTCTGGTGGCTGACTTGTATAAAATAATCTCAGTCGCAGATAAATCATTTTGTCTGTCAATTTACTAATACCATGGCGAAACAACTTATTTTTGCCTGTAATTCTTAATTAACCACTTTTTTCTGTCCATTAGTTTACATATTCAAACTCAAAGTGTTTTCCTGCAAGAAGTTTCTGTAGTTATGAGTAGTATTAAGACTATGGCAATTAAAAAAATAATCTAGTTTTGATGGGAACCCTTGATGATGACAGCGAGCTATGAAATAGTAGGCCAGAGCCCCCCCAGAGGTATTTTGTGAGGGTCTGCTAAGAAAATTTGGTGATCAGACAGTTTCAATTTTCAGTGGGGGGCAACAAGGATGAGACCACCTCTATTGTGAAGGTGACAGACCGAAGCTACGGCCATCAAGTGGTCAGTATCTGTTTGGTTTAAAAAGTGAGCACCTACTTTCCTGGTTCAGTGAATCCATCTCTGAAAAATAAACTGCCCCAAACTCTCGATACCATCGGTCCACTTTCTGAAAAGCATAACACATTTTGATATTATAAACCAAATAACAGTTTTTTAGCATTCAAGTCATAAACTATTTTGGGAGGTGTTTAAAAAAGTGCTGATTTTCCAGTGAGGAACCTTGTATCCTTCCTTAAATTTTATTATTGACATCTAGTTAGAAATAAAAACAGGGATTAACAAATATTTTTAACGTAACAATGGTACTGATGTTGAAGTTATTAAAATGAAACAGGATTTCAGGTTAAAATTGTCCTGTATTTTGTATGTAAAGTGCTTTAAGTGGTGGGTAATTAAAAAAAAGTGCTATTCAGCTATTTTCACCATTCCTCCAGACCTTTGTCATCATCCTTGCAGAAGAGCAAATAGGCAGCAACTATTCAGAAGGTAACGCTGGTACCAAAATATATGTTAAGGCACAAGGCAAAGGTTTCTCTGCAACTTCTTTTGAATATCCTTTTTTCTCCTGAGGTTTATATCCATTGGAACCTGTCGCCGAATTTGGTGAAGTCGCATTGAATGAAGGGTTCAGATGTCCATTATTCACAAGAGAGGGTGATAAAGGTAGTAGTGGTGATTGACAAGGAAGAGTCATGAGTTTTTCAACTGGATGGTTGCGGGATTCACGTGTACTTGAAGAAGAAACACTTTCCTGTTCAGCAAAAACCTTCGATGGGGCTTCTGATTTGCACTGCAGCTCTGGAATTGCCATTAATTCTACCTCGGTATGGTGACTCATTTCTACAAAAACTGGATGGGAACTTTGTTTAGCCTGGAAAAAAATGGAAAAATGACTGACTTTATTAGGTAACAAACTGAAACACATAAAGCCACACCATAACTAGGATAATGACATGGTTTCTATGAAGAAAAGCTTACCAATGGTGTCGGCCACTTATCCTTCAACACTGGAATTGGAATTGGGGGATACACCATCAATTTGATACTATAAAAAAGGTACAATTGTAAAAGAATATACTTTAGGAACCCAAAATGAAACAACATGGCAAATATAAAACGCGTTTTGCTCACCATTCCCACTTCCTGTAGCAAAGAACAACAATTAGGCAGAGGAGAACAAAAATAGTAACGAGGGTGATGCCGACGGCCTTGATCAAGTTATCAGCTGGTGGAAGAAAAACAGCCAAGATGAGAAATAAGAGTGATTTGAAGTGTTTTCTAACTTCTAACCTAATTTCTAGCGAGTAAAAAGAAATGACATACTCATGGAATTCAAGGTGACGTTGATGGAAGTAGCACCACATTCTCCAACAGAGGTAATTGCCTTAACAGTGAATGTGTATGTGTTGACTTGAAGGTTTTTTGCTGTTAAACTGGTGGCCTGAGGATTGTCTGAAACAACATTGCATAGAAAAACGATAAGCCTCAAATCTGTCTTAGTAACGGAATAAATAATAGTAGCCTTAAACTGAAAAGTATTAGCTATGACTGTGAACGCAAATCAACAGCGTGAATAAATAGTACCTGTACTGACATACGCGACACTGCTGTTGCGGTCCCAATAGTATAAACTGTAGCCATGGATGAAAGCGGACTGCTCTTGTATAGCCACAGGATTCCAGGATACTTCAACATCCATTTCCCTCTGTTTCCATTTCAGTATTTTAAAAAGACCATCTTGTATGACTGAAGAAGAAGAGGAAACATGGAAAACCTCAGCAATAAAAAAAAAATCAATACCACTTGTTTAAGAGTGATAAATAATCTTACTTTTTTCTTTGACATATCCTTCTATTCTCTCAAGTAATGTTGGAGCACTTTGAGTGCAGGCATGTATTGACAGCAAATATCTTACTCCTTCTGTAAAGTTTTCTGGTCAAGTCAACATGTAACAGGGGGGAAAAGAGGGCTTAACATACAAATATCATAGTTTAGATGAAACTGTGGACTTTTAAAGTTCAGAAAAGGACTTACTTGAAAATATACTGACATGTGTTTTATTAGGAGGCACTCTCAGCCAATCTATTTTGCACGACCTCGTGCGTGGGCACCAATCCACGATATAGCCACAGCTCGCTATCGGATTGGCTGACCAAGACAGGTTGAAACCGCCGTTACTGCCTTGTGCCCTGGACCACTTAACTTTTGGACTTCCTGTAAGAAAATAAACATGCAGACGTTACCGTATTTTTGGATTATAAATCGCATTCGTGTAAAGTCGACTGGCCAAAGAATGCACAATGAAAAGGGAAAAAAATATAGGTAAGTCAGTCTGGATTATAAATTGCATTTTTAGAGGGTAGTTTTTGAATTTATTAGAAACCAAGAACAAACATTATATGTAAAAGTAATAATAAAATAGGGAAGAACAGACAAAATGATCCCCATATAATGTAAAATAACAGCTTTTTGGGATAACTATAGGCAAAAAAAGCAAAATACAACTTATAGTTCATAAAATGCTATTTTAGTTAGATGTCACTAAATTCCACATGTTAGAGCAAGGGTGTCAGACTCGGGTTGGTTCGCGGGCCGTTTTAACGTCAACTCGATTTCACGTGGGCCGGACCAGTTTAGATATAATATTTAGATATTTTTTTATAAATGGATAAAAAGAACTGGATCAAATGTCCTGAATATTCCGTTTTTTATAGATCTAAAAAAATGTTTATTCGAGCTTTTTTTCTTAAGGGAAAATCTTTTAATCGATTTCAAAAGGAAACCAAATTTTCTTTATGTTCCATATTAAAGTGGAAAACAGAACATATTTTTAAAAAAATTACACACATTTTTGAACTAAAAACACAGAAAAAATGGTTTTAAAAAATTGCAATTATTGATTTAAAAGGGGGAAAATAAGGAAATATAATATACATCTCTATCTATCATTTTAATTTGATCCTAAAACAGAAAGTCGCCACTCATGATTTACTTTCCCGGGCCACACAGAATGATGCGGCAGGCCAGATTTGGCCCCCGGGCCGCCACTTTGACACCTGTGTGTTAGAGGTCATACCTGTGTTGAGGGCAGGAATGGTGATAGTTGATGGAGAAGACTTTCCATATTGATTCCTGGCTATAATGCTGACTACATAGTCTTTTGTAGTGTTCAGATGGAGAGCAAAACTGTGCTTTGGGTGCAGCACTCTCTCTTTTTCTTGTCTCTTGGAGCTCTCTGCCCAAGATATTTCATAATCTATTATGTCTCCATGGCTCTGGTTTGCAAGCGGCACCTACAAAAAGTGACCATTAGGCTAATGTGAAATGTGAAAAATAGCAACGTGGAATAAATTTGTGTAAAGTGGTTGAAGACACGTTATTGTGATATCATTTGGACTCACACAATCCTTTAATGATTATGTTATACTTAACGGCATACATACTTTCCAAGTGATTATGGTTTGGCTGCCTTTTTCCTGCATCCATACGTCCAGAGCCTCTGGAACTGGGACAATAAAAAAAAAAATCAAGCCAATTGCAAACAAACACATAAAACTGTAATAATTATTTCCTTGTTATTTTTCTTCTGCCTATTTAAATAAATACCAACCATCACCAAGTGTATGAAACTCAACACTTGAGCTCCAATTGCTCCACTTCCAGAAATGTTGACTTGTTCCACATCGTATCCTCACCATGTAAATCCAGTTGGGAATTAGGTCATTAAAAACCACCGAATTAAGGCCATCTCCAACACGTTCCACCTAGGCACACAAAATGGATCGCCGATACTTTATTTGAACATTTTTGATCGACACTTTTCTGATAATTGCATTGTTAACGTACTACTGCATATGTTTCTCCATCACTGATGTTTAGTTGGCATTTCATACTGAGACCTCCATACTTTTTTACCCCCCATTCCCAATCTAATTTGACATCACTTGCGTTGACTGCAGAGACTCTAACTTCTTGTGGGGCAAGCATGTGCACTGAAATAACAAACAAGAACATGATAATCTAACACAAATGTTTTTTTCAACTGGTAAAAAGCCATAAATAAATGTACCTCTATGAGAAAGATCTGCCCAATCTACGAGCGTGACTGTCCCAAGTTTGTTTTGTGCTGTTAAAGTCCAAGACATCGCTCCATAATCCTTTTGCATTTTGTGAGAACATCTCCCATTGTATCCCTCTGGACAACGACTGGAAAACAATTCAATAGAAAATACATTTTAATCTGACAAATCTTATCATTTCAAGATGGCAGAAGCTTCCGTTCAAAAATATAAATACCCTGCCTACATACAACACTATGCTTTTCCCTATTAGAGGGTATTAAATATTCATATAAGCATAACATAGAACCGAAAAATCAGAACATGGAGCTATTTTATGAGATTTTTACTTTTTCACCAGCAGCACTACTTTGACATTTTCTCAAATATTCCTCCACAACCAAAAAAATGTACTAGTAGAAACTTAGAATTGAGGAACTGTTGAGGATGACACATGCAAGTCAGCATTATCTGAGGGCTTCTGGAGAATCAAGATTTCAAAAGTTCAACAGCTGTGTGAGGCAACAGATTCAAAATAAATGTTAATGTACCTAAACAAAACCTCCCCAAAAAATATTAACCTATCTCCAAATACTTGATATTTTCCCATTCCAAACCCAAATATTGGCACAAACTTTATTTCCATGAATGTTTGCAATACCTTCCGAGAAATTCATAGATTGTTGGACTTTTACGAGCGAGGTGTGTGTCTCGTCCCACGTTCCAAACACACTCAATCGACTGGAAATCTTGAGTTTCACAGGTAAGATCCCGATCGTCAGGCCGATCTTAAAACATTTGAAATATACATATTTTGATGAGTTTCATAACCGACAACACAATCCCCTATACCTTAAATTTTTAACCAATGCATTGCTTTCTACTTACATCCAATATAAGCACAAGCACCATTGTCAACAACTCTGCTTTTGTCATTCACTGCTTCACAAATGATGTTGGTGCAACTGGTCGTTGATGCCCTGTTCAAATCCACAGTCAGGACATGTACTTGACTGCTGATGTTACTTAACTCCCAGTTTTTGCTGTCATGTCCACTTATAAATAGTTTTTCAAAAGCTTGATCCATTGGTAGAACACAGCAGAAGGTCGCCCTACTCCCAACTTCAAACACCTTATCTCGAGGATAAACTTCTGGCCTGGTGGATTCAGTTTTGCCAGCTGTTGCAGGAAACAAGACAATATTTGAATTGACACATTTGATCACAACAAATGTGGGGAGGACATACTATCAAAGTCATGAATAATAAGAATAAGTAGGAGTTTTATCCACCGGGAATAGTCTGCTCCTGTTTCCATTGGCTTTTATGGGTTCCAGATCGTGACCTAAGTTTTACTTTGTGGGAAGCACACTCAAATGGTAAATGGGATGACCAATTCCATGAATGGGTAGATCCGATCTGACCTGCTTTAATAGTCACTTCCTCCTGGACAATGAAAACCAAACATGCCGGGACACAATGTCAACTTCAGATGTTAACATTGAAACACCAGCAAGCCAAAACTTACATAATGTGTTAGCTTATCTGCTACGAGCACCTCCAACTCATACGTCAGTACTTCATGTACTGACATGCACGAGGGGTCATCTTGCCATGTTAACAGGATCATGTTGTCCAAAGTGGAAAATGCCAAATTCTGTGGCTCACAGCGATAAACACCTGATGGAAGATCACATCAATAAAAGGGGAGCTAAAGCAGAAATTGTTTTCCATTCATGATGTGTATAGTACATGGAGAAAACACATGCAAACTCATAGGGTGGATCCGGAGTTGAACTCTTCAACTGTACAAACGGCAATGTTCCCTCTAATTTTTTGTTTGTCTGGGCAGAAAGACAACCTCCCTGAGCACACCGAGTACCGGTGTGAGCAACATCATCATTGCTTGCTATGGGCACACACCAGTATCACACCTGCCATAAGCAAGTGCATGTCTACTACACATAAATGATTTAGTAATAATAAAATGTAATAATTAATATCTATGAATGGGCGCCCTGGCGGATGAGTGGTTCGCGCGTCATCCTCACAGCTATAAAAAAATTGGGATTTTATTTTGTGCGCTCCATATGATTTGTTGTGCGCAGAGAAGACGAGAATAGTGCGCAATTGCGCACTCGCGCAGCTTAGAGGGAACATTGACAAACGGTGAGGCGGATGTGTTAGACATAATTCTCAATAATCGTGGTCATCTGAAATGGGTCTTTTTTTAAGAATTTGTGGAGTTCCCTAAATTGTAAAAATGGAATAGAATTTTGTCACCAAATGTTGATCTGGATTTGATAGAAGCGTTTAGAACCACTTATTAATGTGCTAGCCTAACGTATTAATTCACAGTGTGTGTGGTTGAAAAGTACTGAGGTACACAAAATCCAAGTTTTTCAGTACTGTGCAGCTCTAATAACTAAAGGCTTTGCAACCTCCTCCTCTCATGCAGGTTTTAGGAAGCTTATTGATGAGTGTTGATGGTCTAGCAGCGAGGGCAATCAAGCTATGAAGCACCACATTAGAGTGCTAGGAAGAGTGCGGTTGGTGCATGCTGCCAAATGAAAATGTGTTTTATGGAAAGACTAATTGTGCTTCTACTGTTATTATCTGTAAGAGTGGGAAAAGCATGTTTGCCATTCAGCATGGCTACGCAATATGCAAGGCATTTGACTTTAAAAAAAATGTATTTAAATCTTGAGGTGTTGTATGAAAAATTATATTCTGAGTAACTTTACTCTGAAAGTACAAGTGCTCCATTAAATTTCAAACTGACTTTGACTTTTCCAGGGAGTTCATTATGCAGCATCGCGTGCAGAGTGCATTCCCAAACG
The DNA here is from genome assembly GCF_051989625.1 of Stigmatopora argus. Classification (NCBI taxonomy): domain Eukaryota; kingdom Metazoa; phylum Chordata; class Actinopteri; order Syngnathiformes; family Syngnathidae; genus Stigmatopora; species Stigmatopora argus. Next base: position 4,485,773 of record NC_135402.1, read on the forward strand.
CACGACAAAATGCACCGATCGTGTTGCAATATTTTTACTATCCATCAGATGCAGAAAAAATACCAAAAAAAGCTGTAGAGTCTGACAAGTCCCATATTCATATTTCAAATGGGGAAATGTTATCTCCTCCTAATAGAGTGCAAAATAAAGATTTTCCTTTCTACTGTAGACAAATTGATTCACATCAAATATGATTATGAGACTTGCTAGACCATATTTTTTTAGGTATTTTCTTCTGGATCTGATACATAGAAAAAATGTTGGAACACGTGTATGATAAGTGTGTTTTGTTGTGCAAGTATATTTGCAGATGAGTGCATTTGGAAATGCACTATGCATTGCTACAATATAGAAGTAGTTGCAGACTTATAATATTATGGCAAAAGCAAACTAATGAAAGAAACATTAGTAGTGGTAATGTGTACTGAAAATTATCTTGACAGCAGAATAACAACAACAAAGCATGTTTATTATGTATGTGTGGCTTAAAATTCCAACAAGTTAGAACTCACCGTCATCTTTAAAATCCCCATCTTGTTGGCTGTTGCAGAAGAGTGAACCGAGTAACAGCCATGTGATCATGATGGCATGCGAATCTGGCCTGATTCCTTCAAGGAGAATTTTTCAGGCAATCCCCATGGAGTCAGTGCATTTACTTTTTCTGTTGCTTAGCCACTAGCTTTGGAAATAATTTAGGCCATATTAGAGTACATTGTCAGTCATCAAAAATGAAACAACGGTAAAGTAAATGAAAATGTTACCTCACCTCATAAAGTAGTTCCAGAAGTTGAAGAAAAGAATCATAGCCTATAGTAGTTTCTCCTTGTTTGGAGAGCAGCATTAAACACAGCCTGCGATACACACATCCATTTGCTCGAAAAGCTTCTAATGATTGTGAAATCCATGGGGATTGGAATGCAGGAAATGTGGAGGCAACTTTCTGGTAACCATGAGTCAGAGTGGTCAGATAAAGACATGAACTTTTAAGGCTTGGAAATGACGTACCCTGTGTTTGCAGTGGGGCGGTTTCTCTCTTGGGAAGGGGGAAAAACATTTTTATTTTTTAGGGTTTTAGTGGATATTGAGGAGACTTGTGGAAAAATAACAAGCAGTTGTTAGTAGATGCCAGTGTTTCTTCTGAGCTATTGTCGAAGTATCTTTAAGAAGGGCACTGAATGGTGGAAGGTAAAAGGGCTCCTAGGCTCCAGCACCCCCCAAAAAATCAAAAAACACTTGATAAACAAGTGTTAAGTTTTCAATCCTGCTATGAATGGGAAAAAATATGGAAAATACAAGTAAAGAAAATAGAGGTTTAACTATGCAGCATCCGCTGTATTGTGAGGAAACAAAAGTATAGGAAATGGAAAAGGATATTAATCAGTCATCTTCAGGCATTTCACATTCTCCATGACCTGGATATGAAGATTTCCTCTCTTTGTTTAAATCTCACTTTCATGAACAGAATGTGTATTTTCTTTCAGTTTAAAGCTGAAACCAGGAGCGCCAGGTCAGTTCTTAGAGTCCTGAATACTTGATCAGTATTAGACAAATAGGTTAAGATGTGGAAAAATAAATAAATAAATAAATAAATAATGAAATGTGTGATTTGACTTTAACTCACTGTCACACAGCTTTATTTATTAAACACATATTATATCCTGTCTTGTCCAAAAATGCTATCTTATTTGGAAAAAAAAACATATAATGCCACACGGGCCAAAGTGTCAAGTGACAACAGAAAGGATCAGAAAGGAAAGAATTGCTGAATTTATCTGTAAATAAAATCAATCTTGAAAGTAATGGATTTTGTCAGTAACTTTTACGCAGTATCAACACATTTTAAAGAGTTGTACTGAGTTCAAGATATGCTCAAGAAGATGGTTTCAATGTATTTTGACTGTGAAAATGCCACTTTGATTCAAGTTAATCCACAGCATGTATCACAGTTTGGCCCTTGGAGTTTGTTCCAACACTGTCCGCATGTCAAGAAGTGCATTCTCCACAGCGTGCGCCAAATCTGCTGCTTTTGTTTCGTTACACCCATTGAAAGAGGAAATTGCAAAGTTGATGTGATTATTCATAGGATTGTAGCAGACGCCATAGCCGTTCGACACCACGGGACCAAAACACATGACGCAGTCCGTCTTGGATGGCACCTTTTTGTAAAAACAAAAAACAAATTGCTCATAGATCCCCTCTCATAATTTGTCAATTTGGCAAATCTCTAATGAGGCTCAATATACCTGACTTGTAGATAAACGGTAGTGTAAAGCTTTGGCGTAGGATGAATCTTTGAAGACATCAGGAATTGAGATCTTTTCCTCAGCGGCCTGCATCTTCAGACCCAGTAGATGTCGATCGATGGCTTGGCCGCTGATTGCCTGACCAGAGTAACGAGTGTTCAGTTTTCCTTGCCAATTAATCCCAAACGCAGAAAGAAATGACGACTTCAAATTTTGCTGAAATCACGTTAGTCAATACCGGATAAAAATATATATAACCTCGGTGAAGAGACAAGATGAGGGATGACACAATGCATCAATGAATGTTTTCTGCTAGTTTAAGACAATGGCTACTATACCACAGTTTCGATTTTTTTAGGTAAGTTATGTCAGATGTCACACATGGATTTTACTATTTATCTTATAAGCAAATTGCACCATTTCCAGTGTGACTTGAGGTAGGACCTGTTTTTTTGTGTAGTTCAACTTTGAGAATGCAAAAAGCAAGTATTGCTTCAACAGTTACAGTTAAACATCCATATTTTTTTTTAAAGTCAGGACCTGAGAAATCACTGCAATCACTCACCATGTTTGTATACGATCTGTGTGCTTTTACCGCTTTCTCCATGAGGTCAATCTTCTCTGTGTTCTACATTGGGAGGGTCAAAGTTCCAGATTAATTAGCTAGAATGCATTAATTGTTATATAGGTGTGCATTTCAAAATTATTTGAGCCATGCTTTATCTGAACAATCACATAAGACCTTTTTTTTTACATGGACGTCACATTAGACCTCTCACAAATTAGCTCACTGGACAGTAGGTCCTTCTCCAAAAACAAAATGCAAGACTCTCAAAATCTATTGAATTAGATCATTGAAACATATTAGATAAAAAATAATTACAAAAAAAACTTCATGTGGAGCACACCTGCTTGTTTGGGTCATCGAAGGACTTTACAAAAGCAGAAGAGGCAGTCGATGCTGACCGGATTGTATCCGTGCGCCCAAATCTATACATGCGCAGGGAGGCGCTTTCATACGTGGCACAACAATGTTTATACATTCTGCAGAGGGGAAAAAAAGAAAGCGTAAAGTACATATTAGAGTATAATAATTGCATCTTAAAATACTTCCAATGCAGTTGGATTTTTCATTCACCTCACCTGTAGTAAGCCAGTTGTAAAGCCACTTGTATAAATGCATCAGGGCTCATCTTGTGGGCCTTTGCCACATTTTTTCCAAAGTGGTTGAAAACAATGACTCTGATATCCAGGTCACTGGCTTGTCTATGGAGTGATACAGTTGTGGGGGATTCATTATCGTTACCGATCAGTTAGTTTACTTAATTTTCAAAAAAAGTCCTCACACATTCATGCTCTCTTTGGCCTCTTCAATGTCCTTCTTGATTTCAGGTGTGATGTTGAAGTGCAGCTTTTTGGGCATAGGCAATGAAACTGTCGGACACTGAACAAATTCGGCCTTGCTCCTGTTTTCACACACAATTATTAAAAAAAACTATTCCAAATAGCAGATTCTATACTTTATGCTCATTTTAAAAGTGGATGCAATTAAAATCGTATCTTATTGAACAAAAGCATTCCTAAAATCTGTTGGTATTTCTGATTGACTGCTGCAATATCAGCCCAACTTCAAAAATTCCCATTTTTGGGGGTCACCTGGTATAATTAAAGACCACCACTTACGTGTATTCCACAACATGGTCAATCAGGGCTACAATGGGTGGCCCCTCTGCTGGGGCATGCTCATAGTTGGCACCACAAGTCCCGTCATCTCCGACAATAAACTGAAATAAAGATTTTTTTCATTCTTTAACCCAATATTTTGAAACTCCATAAGGTTGAAGACATTTTCATAATGCAAACTTTTTTCTAGCCCGAGGGCCCAGTTTGGAGAGTCGCATATTACCTGCAATGTCTTGTCAAACCATCGGTTTCCACTGTTCCACAGACTTCCTCCTCCGTGCAACATTTGGACTGCCGCATTGCTGCGATAAGCATCTTCTGGCACTTCGGGCATGGGCCCGTCCAAACACAATGTGAATATGCTCCTTTGAATGGCGGACACAGATTCTTTGTTGGTACGATCTGCATAAAGATATCAATGACAAAATCCTTATTTAATGGGGAATGAAGGTAACACATTGTTATTATACTCACCCTTGATGAGGTTAACATAGGCCTTGCCCCAGGTGTCCCGATGTTGGGTGGTGAGGATCCCCACGGGTTCCATGTTGGTCTGTTGAGAGGAGCTGCAGATCCGTTCTAGCTGAACGCAGAGCTGCTCAGCTGTTAAAGGCGCCCCGTCGTTGTTATACACATCCAGCACGAAGAACTACATTTAAAATGACAGAGGGAAAAATATTACATGCATCTTTATCTCATGCAGAAAAATCTCTGATGAGAAGCATATATTTTTTGGCTATACTTGTTCAACTATTTAAGTTTTATGTAAACCATATTTGTACTATTCACCTGAAAATTATGCACAACGGTGATATGTTTTGGGGGCCTGGAACTTTTGGCATGGTTCACCACAGCATCTCTTTTCAAACCAGGAATGCGGCAGGACGATAGTACTTCATAGTACTGATTCATACACAGTGGCTTCCCTCCCAGGTACTCCACTGGTATGGTCTCACTGCAATAGTAGAAAAGCTTTTGTTGATTTCAAGCATTTATGATGAAGACACAACAAAAGTCAAATTTCAATTTAACTAAACTAAAAATATATTTTAAGCATAAAGAGAGAGAGAATAAAAACAATAGATACATAATTGCACATGCTCACTTGTCAATCATGGTCTTGAAATCCAAAACACCTGCAATTAGCTTGGCAGCAAACCTGCCGATGGAAAATAAATGATGTACAGTTCTAGACGAGCGCAGTGTATTTCACAAGAGAATTTGCTAAATGTATTTGATTACCTTATTTGTCCCTGCTTATCGTTGAAGTCCATGCGCGGCAAAACCAAGCCAGGACTCGAATGGATCACCACGGGCAGACGATAGTCGAGGTAAGCGACTTGAACCCACCATTCTGACAACTACAAAGACACAGCAAAATGTCTGACAATATATGACAAACAATATTTCCTAAAGACAAACTTCCATAAACAATATTTGCAACACAGCATATTTCACTTCTTTTCATTGTTCTTTCTAAAAACAACCTCACCCAATTCTGTGTTTTTTGTGCTCTCTTCTCCAGGCCTTTCTGCAATCGTTCGCCGATTCCTCCTGATTTTTGAAAGTCATCCACTAGTTCCTTGGTGTGCACGAGCTCATCCGCCTCCACAATGGGCTCCAACGCTGTGATGTAGCTTTCAAAGGTCTGCTGTAGAGGGGGGACAGGCAGACTGGGCAGCCCCTTCTGATGGGTCAGGTATCTCCCACTGATCCGGGTGGCTGAAACTGGCTTCACCAAGTGGCATGGTTTGACCAAGCCGGGCGGTTTTGCCATCCCCGCCTTTACCTGGAACACAAAATAGAAATATTTAACTCAATCTTTGTTCTGATTCTATGTGCCACTCCATTCCTTTCTATTCCCACTAGTATATAGATTTCAATATTATACATTAACAGGGTTTTCACTGCTTTCTGCCCCATAGTTAGTTTGTATAGAATTTATACTGGATAAAATAAATAAATAAATGCAAGTTGGTACTCTGAAAAACTTACCTTTAACCATCCAAAAGGAAGGAGAAACAAAGATCTAAAACGCCTTATTGCCAATATATTTTTAAGTATGACAATTACATAATGAGTTACCACGATTATGCCCATCTTTTTTAAAGTTGTCTCATTACCACCTTTTCAATTAAAGCAAAAAATACTGATTATTTATGGCTAAATCTACTGTACGAAATAATGCCCACCCCTAGAGGGCATACTAAACTGGTAATAAAAGAAGGGTGACGATAATAGACGAAAGATAAAAGGAAAGCAACGTTTTTGACCCCATAAACACAAACTAACGCCTATGTTGACAATTATGTCTCAGGATTTAACAGTGTTGCGCAACCAAAGAGGGGATGATTTAAAAATTAAGAGGATTTTAACTCAGATTTCAGGATTTCACTCAGGTGTTGTATTTTTGAAACTGCTTCATTTGATAGGATGCCAATCTTAGGTTAGCATTCATCTCTCTTTAAGAGTTATTAAAAAAATCAATCCAAAGAGAATATAAGCATGGAAACTTGCTGAAATCTAAAACTTGCAATTAAAAATACAAATGACCTTTTACCCAGTTAGGTGGTTAACTCGCGAACATTGTTTTATTGTTGTGAACTTCCCAAACTAACGCACGCAACAGCCTCAAAAGTCAAATAATATCATGTTTATGGCGCAGATGATCAAACAATGATAATAATTGCAAGCTACTAATTGCCTTTTGACATTTATAACGTGTTTAGAACCAAATAAACGTCCATTACTTACCATTCTGCTACAAATACCCCACATCCTCAAGCTTTCAGAAACGCCCCCCTGACTAAATATTAAAAGTCAGTGCTCGAAGTCCAAAAAAAAGAAGAAATTCCGTAAAGGTTAATCTTGTCACGTTGTACCAGACGACTAACATAGGACAAACTCGTAAGACGATGTTAAAACACTAGCACAGAATAGATTTAGAACCAAATGTACAATATTAAATATGTCTCAAATGTGTGCCATGGAGAGAATATGATCAGTAATATGATGTGAATTCAGATATAGTAGCAACGGAAATTGTACTTTATGATCATTTCCGGCATTGGTTTCATGCATTCTTTTTAAATTCTTTACATTATATTTTCGAATGGAAATAAACATTACAACGAACCAGCGTTGCGTGTTTACTTGCACAACAAATATAAACAAATTGCATGTGCAATGTTTTTCCTTTTATTTTCTAAACCAAGCTAACAATGATGGCGGTAGTGAGTCCTATTTATTATTTTTGCTGTAATCCGCGAAGAAGACTGACATCTTCGACATGGCGGAATCCGAGAATCAGTCAGGTAAAACTCAGGCTGATGTTATGTTTTCTGCAAATGTCTTTCGCTTCTGATCGCCTCTTTAACATTAAGTAAGATCCAAAAGGCATGCTACGATCACATTGTATATAAACGTGTAATTGATCATTCTTCGTATAAACATCAGTACCACAAGTCTTGAGTCCACTAACTAAGCTTTTTTAAATACATGTTTAAATAGGCAGCATTTTGGTACTACTTGTTTATGTCAAATTGCATTAGTTGAACGTCTATTTGTTAAATTAGTAACGATCCATTCTAGTATGACCACCAAATTTCCATCTTAACTTCGTAATGACAGTTCAAGAATACTGACGTGCGTCTTTTTGTTTTGTTTTTGTTTTTTTATATCTGGAAAACATTCTTCATCAGTCAAATCAATGTCAGAGCTATTATTCAAATCCAGAATCCCCTTGACAAAACTAAACAAAAAAATTGCTTTGATGCGCATTATTTTTCCTCATTATTATTGCACATTTTAATGTGACTTGGTATTTTTATGAAATGTGGGTGTGTTTATTTTTTATGTATTATTATAATTATATTTTTTTGTAGGAGCCACTCCTGAGGATGGCACACTTGAGGCCACAACAAACTTTATGGTACCCAAGAAAGAAATTACTATGGTGCCTGACATGGGCAAGTGGAAGCAATCTAAGGTGAATTGCTTGTTTTAAATCTTTGCCTCACTCCACATTCACTGCCAATTTCTTTTTTTACAGGCTTATGTTGACTACGTAGGATTCATTTTGACTCTTAATGAAAGCGTAAAGGGAAAGAAACTAACCTCTGAATATAACATTTCCGAGGTATGTCTCATTAAATTATTTAACATTGTGTCTTCTGTTTCTGTACATTCACCATTGTTCTATTGTGTATTACAGACCGTGGAGAAGCTACTAGATCTTTTGGGGACTCTTGAACGATGGATAAATGAGACCCCTCCTGTAGACCAGCCATCTCGCTTTGGTAACAAAGCCTTCAGAACCTGGTTTGCTCAATTAGACCAGGTTAGTCAGCAGACACAGCCAACTTTTTATTACTGGTATTTAAAAAGCATTTGCAGGATTTGCTGTTATTTTTAAAGTGATTGTTTTTCATGCATAATGACGAAAACTAGGCTGAAAAATATTGCGTGAAAGACCCAAGTCCACAAAGCTGAACGTTGAAGCTCTTAAGATCTTTGTAGATATTTGTAAATAAATATTGTTGTTGGCAGGAAGCAGAAGCCTTGGTGTCAGCTGTGCTACCTTCTGACAAACAAGATGCAGCTCCTGAGATAGCCGTGTACCTGAAAGAGTCTGTCGGGAACTCCACCAGAATAGACTATGGAACAGGTATTGTTTTGTGTTCACAAAAAAAGGCACATATTTGCACAAATTATGGAACAGAGCTCCGATTATGAGCAGCTGTCATTTCGGTGCATTACCAAAGCTTTAAATAATAATGTTGGATCGCTAAATGTCGACTGCCGCATACAATTCAGCTTTCAAAATGTCATAAAATGACATTTTTTAAAACTCTAATCAGTGATCATGTACCATGTTTAACTTGCTTTTCCGTTCTCGTGTATATTGAAATATTCACTTCATATTTGAAATATTTTTGTTGAAATATTTAAAGGAAGGCTTGATCAAAAGTTTACTACGTTTTTTTTTTAAAGATAATAATGGAAACTTTAAGATTGCACATTTAATAACTAAAGAGACAAACTTGAGGACCCTCCTATTGTAGTTATTTAATATTACCAATAGAGTATGCTGTTGCACTGTGATTTTTCTGCTGATTGTAATTGGTTTGTGGTGAGACGGATTGCTGCTGCACTTTCCATCTTACATATATTTTTGAACAAGAATGGCACAAATTGCCCCAAGATGGTTCATGCTTCACCTAACAAGCTCACTTTCTGTATTTTATGCTCAGGATAATGAATTTGGCATTCGTTTTCTACTAACCAATGCAAACGCGCAGCCTTTTTGACTTGCTGAATCATTACAATTTACTGAAAAATTATGTACCAGTGGTTTATTTCTCGACGACATATCTGAGTCGGTCTACCGAGAAGTGCGCATTATTATCTGGTCATGCTTCATTCACTTCATGTTTTTTTTCCTCCCCTTTTCAGGTCATGAAGCTGCATTTGCTGCATTCCTCTGCTGCCTCTGTAAGGTCGGCGCTCTTAAAGTAGATGATCAGCTGGCTATAGTTTTCAAGATTTTTAACAAGTAAGTTGATGTTGTGGACTGGCTCTTTTTTTGTTTAACAAAATGCATTTTAATGGAGCCTCGATTATGATTGTGTGCTCTTTAATGACACATTTTCGAAAGATGAAAGGCTAGAGAATTACGTTCCAATACAAAGCTTTGTGTTGCTGTCCTTAAATTGCTAAAGTCCAACTCATGAGCAACTAAATAAGCATCGTTAATTTCTAGGTATCTCTCAGTGATGAGAAAGCTTCAGAAGACCTACAGAATGGAACCAGCTGGAAGCCAAGGTGTATGGGGCCTTGACGACTTCCAATTTCTACCTTTCATATGGGGAAGTTCACAATTTGTCGGTAAGATTCTCAATAGTTTTCAAAAATCTAAAGTCGTATTGCATTTTCTAGACTTCAGCAGAGCATCGTTGAACCCATGAGGAGAGTTAACATCTACCAAAATAATTTCTGACGCTTGACTATCAGGTGTTTTGCAAAAAAATAAAAAAATCAACTTATCTATGAAGCAGAACCTTGCCAAAAATGACATGCCTTATTGTTTGCTGTGATAATATACTATTGTCTGATTTGAGCCTTTGATTTTAGATTTATGATGGCATATTGCAAGGATGGGTGAAAGTAAGGTTTCTAATTACTGCCTGCAAAATACCATACTATCTCCCAGAAGTGTAGATGTTTAATTGAGGAAATGAGAAGATAAATAGCGACATCTAAAGGCGGATATCTAAAGTTGCCTCACTTTCTCCCACAGATCACCCCACCATAGAACCTCGGCACTTTGTTGATGAGAAGGTGGTAAACGAACATCAGCAAGACTACATGTTCCTAGAGTGCATCAAATTCATAAATGAGGTCAGACAAGGAAACAGTTTACATTTTCAAAAGCAACACATGTATTTGTACCATCTTTGGAGTAGCTGTATTGGCTACAAGTAAAAGAAAGAGCATGTCTAATGTGAAATTTGACTCTAAATTATATTTCTTAATGGTATCTATGAGGCACTTTCACACTTCATTACACAAACCCCACTTGTTTCATGGTAATAGCTCAGTGTATATGTAGCTTTTTACCCAACTAAATGATATACATTACTATATCTTCCCATTGGTCTGCTCAGAAGCTCTCATGAAAACATTACAACATGCAGAGCATGAGCCAAAATTGCAACGTTCTGCAATTATAAAGGGGGGAAAAATATTATTTGATACCTTAATTACATGGCTCTATTTTTTTCATGCCAATGGCCTAAATTAGTTAGTGGGTTGTTTTTAAGATGTTTTATTTTAAAAATGTATTGTCCATACCTTAATTCTTTTCTCCTCGTCTTCATTCACGTGTGGGCTTGTTTCTTCTAATTAACATACTCGTAGATAAGTTCTTCATCAATGCCCATAAATGGACATGGAACTTCTGCCTTTTGAACACACACACACACACAGTCAGAATCCAAAGGGTAAAAAAGTCGACAAAATTTAAAGACTATAACTCTACATAAACTCGACATACACATTATTGAAATTATTTGATTCCTTCATGTTCAGCATTTTAGTATAGATATAATCAAAGTATCTTTCAAATGAGGATCATTTCAGTGTTCTATTCATGCCATTTATCAATCTTTAAATTAGTCCGTTCTATTTGTGTTCCGCTATTGCATCTGTCGCTTCACCCAACTAGCGATTTTGGGGGACTAAAAATATCAATCAACAGTTGCCCTAATAATATACAGTAGCTGTTGTGAATACTTTGTAGGTCAAGAGCTAAATGCCATATTGTTCAGGAAAAAGCGGACAGGGGAAAGGCAGATGGATTCTGTTGGTAGTGTGCCAGAGCAGGAACTGCACACTTTGTTTTTGTTTTTGGGAGGAAAAGGAGGGGAGGGAAGTTAAGGGGAGGGGTCTTGGTTGAGGCATGCAACATCCTTTTCCTCCTTCCCACTCAGACACACTGCCTCCTTCCCTCATTCTCCTCCTTCCCGTTTGACCTCTTCCGCCCTCCTCGTAGTCCTGAATGGCTGCTGCTGGTGTTTCAAAGTGGCCTCTATGCTTCTCAGTATACTTCAACATTTTATGTATTCATCTGTCCACCATGGATGGACTTCTAGAACACATCTTAGTAGTCTTTTGTAGTTAAAAAGCTTTTAGAGATGCTCTTTGCTCCTTTTACTTTAGTGTATTGCAGACAGAAAATGGGAAATTGACCTATCTAAAGAACCGCTTTACACTCCGACATTGAATTAAAGCAGATAGTTGCTTCCGGATCACGTCTGCAGATCCCGACTTTCTCCTGATTGGCTAGGTCATCAGATTCCCACCAAGTGGTTAAACTATTGAGACAGGCAAGGCGGTACTGTATGACGAATGAATGAATGAACGAATGAATGAATCAGACGGAACTGTCTTGCTCCAAAGGCTGCTTATCGTTGATTCTGGGAGAGAAATTCTTGACCCACCCACTGAGCCTAACCTAGCCAATCCCATTTTTCAGTGAAATCGCAACCAAAACTGGCAAAGTAAATCTAGAAATAAAACGTAAATCAAAATAGATTTTTCCACCATGTAGTTGTATAATATGATATTAACAATGGCACTAGGAATAGCACAAACAGTCCAGATACTGGCTTTCGTTACATGGTTTCATTTGTGGAATAAAAAAAAGGCACACAACTCACAAATGCCCGTAATATGCTCTAATAATGGAATTGAAAAATGTCTTCTTTTTTCTGTCGTCCATAGATTGGCAGATAGTTTTTAAACATCATTGATTGTGACTGCCGGTTGAAAATGTCAACTTAATGGACAGAACTTCTAACATAACTTTTTAACCAACCTTTAGATCGCTTTGCATGCCGATCTCATTCTTACTTCAAATGTATTCATATTTTGTCGACTGTTGTTAGACAAACATATTGTCTCCCGGACAATATTTGTGTTTTTCACACGTTATACTTCAGCTCAATGCAAAATCAGTTTTTAATTCACACACAAGGATGTGTGTGTGTTAGTGCGTGCATGCATCAGCCTAAACATGAGTCACTTCCTTCCCCACATGCTGCTGTGAATCACTCCTTCCTCCAGGGAATACGGCTGTCTCCTCCCCCCTTTCCTCCCTCTTCCATGCCCCTCCCCCTTGTGTTCTCATGCGAGGCCATGGAAAGTCTCTAGAGCGGTGGGGGTGGAATGGAAAAAAAGAGGGGGGTTGTTAGATTGATGCCCCAGGGTCTGGGTTTAGGTTCCTTGGCTCTTGGGGAAAGATATTTGGAAAATAGAATATAACTTTATTCATTCAATTGGCCTTTTTCCCGTTTTTGGGAGATTTCCATTTTTACTTGAAGGACCTTTTCAGATTTTGGTTTTATGACTCTTACTTTCTTTAAGATCAGAACATTCCTCAAAACTTTGCAGTTTAGTAGAACCAAGACAAAGTTCTCGGAGCGTATGTGTGATGTAGTAGTTCAGGGCCTGTGACAGACTGTACTACATACATATATGCAACTAGCGAGTTCGTACTTGTCTATGCTGCAAAGTCAAGTCCTTTTGTTGGTGGCTTTGTTGGAGCTGAGCCTGCAATTTGGTTCACAAGAGTCGGTCTACTCTGCACGATGAGATAAAAGCTTGTACTGGTGCCAAGTGCAAAACATTAATTAATTACTTATTATTGTGTCACAGCATCTCAACAACAGCTTTAAAAGTTTCTTTACAAGTTACTCATGGGCAGTCAATTCTTGGATTGGGCATCTAGCGCTGTTGATGGTAGCCAATGAGTTAAACTATAAGAGGAGAAACTCTACTTTATGGGGTTTAAGTTTGGGTTTTTCTTTTTTTTTCTCAAATTCCCGATAATAGTCACTTACCCTATAAAGTTTTAATAGATGGGTGTTAGTAGTGTTCTTTGTATTTAAATGGGAATTGTTTGAAGAATGTAGAGTTGTGTTTAAATAGTACTTTGTGTTTTTAGGAATACTTTTATGTTCCTGCATTGTAACTCTTGTGTGAATTCAAGAAGAGCCATAAATGTTCCATCTATTTTTTGGTTGTTGAATTTTTCTAGATGAAGACTGGTCCATTTGCTGAGCACTCCAACCAGCTGTGGAACATCAGTGCTGTTCCTTCCTGGTCTAAAGTCAACCAGGGTCTGATCCGAATGTACAAGGCTGAGGTGAGACGACTCATTACTGCAAACTTTCTCGTCACTTTTCTAAGCATGCCGCCTGTGTGCTCATATTCACAGCTAACTTTGACACGCAGAACTGGTAGTTAGTTCCCTACTCGCTCTCCATTCAGCTGTCCAGCCTGCTTACCCCTCCCTCTTGGTTTTACCCACAGCATACACGCCTCGCTTTCTTAAAGGAGCCGCCCTACATTTACGAGCCACATGTACGTTGAATACTGTATGAGATGTCGCAGTTGGTATGCATTGACTCAGACAGAACATGTAATTCCACTAAAGGGTTGAGGTTCACACGGTTTACGACCATAGTATTTAGCCCGTACTGTCCAATTACGATATTGCATTACTATCCGTTATTTCTGACTCAGCCTGACACACTGCACCACATAGAAACATGATGTCGGGTCAGAATCTATAGATCCGAACTACAATGTTGCAAATTGAATAGAACTGAGCCAGTGTGGAAACCTGGGGACATACACATCACGAATATCTGACCATGTGTGTTGGCTTTTTCCACAACTCGTGTTAACTGTCATATGAGGCACTGGTTTTGTTGTTGTTTAGTTTTTGGTTTTTTTTTGCGGGGGGTGATGTTGACCAGAGAAGTAACAGGGGGCATGGTGAAGGCCAAAGTGTGAAGTTTATAGCCTTTGTGCTACTGTCATGTTAACATTGTTACGCATCCAATTATTTGAATATTAATGGGTGCTACTTCTTTTGCGCCTGAAAGAAACCCGTGTAAATCCTACCTGCTATGTTGTACGATAATTGGATTGGATGCACCAATTTACTGCTAATGCAGTTAATCAAGAAGGCCTTATAAGTTTCTTGCCCGTTCGCAAGTATAAAAATATTGCCAGAGACCAATTTTAATGGGGTGACTTTTCCTACCTAAAGAAATAATCATACTGTAAATTCTTATTATCCTTGATTTGCCCCATTAGAAATCCATGGATTCCATTTTCTTTAGCAAATGCCAGTTGAGTATCAAATTCGAATTAAAGTATGAATGAAATGCAGTCTTTTGTATTAAGGAAGCAGCATTTTTCTCTTATTAATTCAAAAGTCTACGAGAGAAACTGGAGGCCTGGATTGTGGCACGCAAGAGAAGAGGGAGGAAAGGGTTAAGTGAGGAACGGCGAGAATGGAATTGTGTGCGTGTGTGTGGGCGGTAGGGGGTGGGGTATGGGGGGATGTCTAAGCCTTCTCCCGCCTGCATGCCCACATCCTGTGTTTTCCAGAGCAGCCTGCGAGTCTTCCCAAAGAGCTGAGGGGCCAAACTGTCTGCCTCCCCCTCCCCCCTCTCCTTCTCCACTGCCATTCCCTTCATTAAATCCACCCCTCCCTCTCTCCCGACCTTCCTCCAAGCCTGGAGCAACCATCAGCAGACTCGCATTCCTCACTCCCTTTTGCTGGCCCCACACAAGGTTTCAGGCAGGGTTCTACTCAGCCTAGGGAAAGCGGGATCCATCGCTCCTTCCATCTGAACGCGGCTAATATTTTCAAAGGCATGAAATGACACATTTTAAGAGTTTCAAGCTTTGAATTCATTTGTGAGCTCCGATCTTTCCATCCTTAAAGGAATTGGAGCCTATTCACTGAGTTCTATATCTTTCTGAAAGATGATGTTGATGCAATGGTTTCAAATCCAAGTTCTTTATTAAGGATGCCCAGATTGCATATTTTTCCATTCGACTACACGTTATTTAATTTCGGTTATGGCACTAAGGTACTTCTCTGGTCAACATTTTGGGGCGCAGGGAGTAGCGGTTTGGTGCGGGGGGGTTGCGGCTTATAGTCCGGAAAATCCAGTAATATCACCTTTTGGCTTCCGTAAAAGAACCCATGTATCAAAAGAAACATCGCAGAGAAACAGTTTGATTTCCATTTCTTTCACACAGTTTTTTTAGACCACTAATACGCTACAAAAACTAACTACAAATCTTATACTGTTTCTGCTAACCATGGTAGTAGATCCTTTATGTTTCTGCTGTTTGTATTGTGTAGAGTACAATCAAAATGAGGCCGTTTCCACCCAACAAATACAAATTTAGCTGTTTACGTTTAGAAAATTTGATTTTTACGAGTATAAATGCTAACTTTTCAAAATTCGGGAAACAGCCACTACTCGTAAACACTGAAAGCTCCAAAATGGAGGACATGCCCAGTGCATCACATTCATTCATGACGGCTGAAAGACAGGATTGTTGTATGTGCTACTCAAAAGTAATTATCTTGATAACACTTTTCCAGCAAAGTGTACATTTACTGAGATCAGCAGCGAGTACGCTTACTCATAACTTAGATTCTCTCCATAAACCAAGAGCACACAATAAAAAAAGCACTTTCGATAAGACTGGGACGATAATAACATGATGCCTTCACACTTTTAGGAGTGGTATTTTGCTCACGGGGTCTTCAACTGGAAATTTTGATCCGATCTGTGAGCAACTTTCCAAACACACAATAAAACTAACATTGTTCCTACCAGTTTCAACGGAACTAAAACATTTTCCTGACACCCTTTTTGTTCTTTCACAGTATTCGTTCATTTGGGTTTTTTCCCTCAATACAATGTGATTGGAGGAAAACCTAAAAAGCAAGCAAGTATAGTTCCGCCGATACCAAATGAAAATATATGTACTTGTGAAATTGCGTTTTTTTTCATGATGACATCTGATTTTCAATGGACAGCGCCTGTACGTTACTTTTACTGTGTGAGATGAGTCATATCATCCACATTGTTTTGAATGGTACTAAACTGTAAGGACTCAGTATGAGTTGGCACATTCAATGACTCAATGGTTTTTCACAACCAGTTAACAGCAGCTTCCCCAAAACTCCAGAAGTGACCACGTTCCTTTTCTGAAAGACCTTCTGAATTGAACTGCTTCTGACCCTGTTCAAAATTAAATCCAGGGTTTTGAGTTTTTAGAGGTCCACTTCTGAGCTTCTGTTGTATTTTGCAGTGGCCGCTTCATTTGTTGACGCCAATTATATTCCACTTGACGCTTATCTTTTTACAGTGAATGGCTGATTACTATTTGTTTTTGGTGAATTAATTATAAAACTTAATCCTACCAAATTATGTACATACCTTTGAGAAAGTTCTGGATCTGGATTTCATTTAAGGCCAGCATGGTCACTTGCAGTCTTCCAGTAGCATCGATTTAGGCAGGAATGGAGTGACTCCCACTACACTGAGAATGGAATAACACAAAAATCAGAGTATGAATGTCAGTTACATTGTTTGACTATTCCGCAGCAATTTTCTTGTTAACATGAATCTATTTGCAACTATTTTTTTAGTGTTTGGAGAAATTTCCAGTAATCCAGCACTTCAAATTTGGCAGCCTGCTGTCGATCCAGCCATCCAAACCTTGATTAATTCAAGGAATACAACAGAACGACCAAAGTCCCAGCACATCAGATCAACCGTTTTCCCCCTTTTGTCGGACATCGTCTCGTACAGCACCGCAGATCTTGGACACAAGCACCATTCTCCCCAAACGTGCTCCGAAAATGCGATTTGAGTGTCCGGAGCACATACGTTGACCGCTCAGATGCTGTCACAGAACGTACTTTTTTTTTCCTGATATTCAAACTCCCTCACTGCTGTTGAGTTCCAAATTGAATGGAAAAGGGTGTGAGGCCCTCCACCAATGCGCTCTCAACCACATCCAGATGTTGGAGTCACAAGCAAACGATTTTTCTCGCATCCGTGTAAGAGCGGCCAGTTTGTGGCCCGAGCAATTAAGTTGTGAATCGGTTGAAACCGTCCATGTGTTATGGATTTTTATTTTAAGAACATCTTTCTATCATTTTTGTATTTATATCCTGAACAGACTCTGATTTTGGAACGGATACATTTCCTTCAAATTCGCGGTGATGGCCAGAGTAAAAGAACTTGGTCAATGGTTTGAATATGTCCTAAGAAATATTTTGTGTACTGTACTTTTATTTAAGTGCTTTCACAGCCGAATATTTGCGTCTCTTTATCAACGTCATGTCTGCGTTTCAAGCACAATAATTGGTCTTTAAATAAAAAAAGACATCATTGGTTTAGCTTTTTTTTAAAGTTTATTTTGATGAAAGATTCATCTCTGTTTTGGTTACCGATGCCTGATAAAATGATGTTGCCAAAGTTATTGATGTCTGTTGAAAAATCTAAAGGGTTAACGTTCGCAAGACTGCATTTCTTCTGTTTATTTTCACCTTAACTTTTCCTTGATTTAATAAAAATTTTGTGTCTGCAACTAAGGTCGTTCGACTGAATCCTAGACTTTTAATTCAAAAGACTAAATGAAGCTATTCTCGCAAACCTGCATCCATGTTTTAAGAAAAGCAAAAACGAGGTGAATCTTGACATCGTTTGTTTTGGCCCAAAATGTTTTTCATTTGTCATTTTAAACAAGTGTGACTCCCCTTACCAAAAATCGCAAATCCCCAATTCCTGCGCCGAAGCTTATTTTTTCCCCTCACACAATGAGCCCTTTTAAAGATGGAGGTGGAAATCCCCACACGTGGAGGCTGTTAGACCGCAGCGAGTAGCAAGCGGCCCAAACATTATTATAGGACTTTCAACCAGTCGGCAACACTTGTCTAATTGCTGGTTTTTTAATCGAATTCATTGAAACTTTTGTCTTTGAGACACAGGTGAGATATTTTACAAGAAAATCACAAATTCTTCCCTTTTCATTCACAGAAAGCAGTTGTGCATTCAGTAGCATTCTCTCTCTTACATATGTATTGAAAAATGAGGAATTAAACCTCCGTTTGCTCAAAACTTGTGTCTAACCTGTGCTGCTCATTTAATAAAACATATTAAAATAGCTTTTTTGCTGGTATACTGCTTGAGATTTGAGTCTGCAAACCTAAGGTGTTGACAACCATGCTACTACCTGAGCCAAGGCTATTTATAGTTCTTTCTTGTTGAAGGATAGTTTGGTGTTGGGCTTTGTTGAAGCATCGCAATCAGATGATCTAACATTTTCCTTCACTCTTTTTAAAGTAGCAAATGTATTATGGCTAGCGAGATTTGTGGGGTCAACACATCTGAGACGAATAAGCGTTTTTTTTGCCTTGTTTAAAAGAATGTTAGGAATGGAGTAGCTGCAATGACTTGGACCGACATGTCAGGTCTTGAAACAGTGACTTTAAAGGAGGAAGCTTCTGAAATTGAACAGCAGAGGAAAATCAAGATGTTCTGGAGAAGTTACTTTGACTCTTTGAGTACGTTCAATTCTATTAATGTCCGACTTTTGTCTAGAGTTGATCAATCTTTCAATTGTACCTTTTTATGACGTGTAATGTGGCAATCATTCCTACATTTCCTATAACGCTTAACCTCAAAGGGGTCTCAGGGGGTGATGGAGCTTATCCCAGCTAGTTTTAGCCAATTATTTGCCTTTTTTTCACTGTAAATACGTTCCCTTTTTATTTTTTTATTTTTTTACTGCACTGATCTCACATCCAAACTCTAATATTCTTGGCACATAAACTCTAAAATACAGCACTTATTGTTCATTAACATGATCTTCCTGTTAATATAATGTTGAAAAGGAAACAAGCGTGCATATTTGTCTAATGATTTTAACAGCAACTCATCAGTAAGTCTCACAACATGAAACAATTCATGCTTCAAAGTGCCATCATGCATTTCTTAAACCTCGTTGTTTTGAAATTTTGTCCATCGTTCTCTTATTATGTGCAAATAAGGGCAAGCATATTCTCTGAAATTATGCAAATGACCTTGGCCTAGTTTCTCAAATTCTGTTTGGGGGTGTGTTACTGAATATTCAACAACATGCAGCCTATTATGGGCTTTTTTTGTACTAGCCTAGGTGAGGATTGTATTTTTTTACTATGACTAGACGGCTCCACCTTCCAAGTGAACTAGAGTCAAAAGGATTCTCTAATTTAGCTACTTTAGGGTGATGACTGTTTTACTTTCTTCCCTCCCACATTTCACATATGAAATGGCATTTGAAGAGTAACGTGTCTCGAAGTGTGAATGGTTGGTTTGTTGTTGTTATTTGTGTGTGTGTGTGTGCGTGATTTCCTTCAGATGGCTGGCGGCAACTTTGTCAAAATGTGCTCTACTCAGACGTGAGCATTTGTCTGTCCTCTTATTGGTTGGTTGACTAATAACCCATTTGTGACAATCATTTCTTTTGCTTTTCTTTTTTCATTTCCCAAATCTCAGCCTTTAAGCGTAACTTACCATAACCAAAAGAGCGACCTACAACTGCCTGTCCGCCACCTATAGGACTGGAGAAACACATCATTGCTCACTATCTCCGACAGTTGGATGATGGCAAGGTTCTGTGTGATTTTCCTCTCACATACAATTCCACACTAGCCACAACTCTACAATTGACCAATTGCTTTTTCATCAGGCAGGCTTTGCTGTGCATCCCATCTCTCAGACCGATGACCTGTCCGATCTCTACTGCCACAGTCTGACTCCCCCCTCCCAGTGCACCTATTCCATACAAACCAGAACCCCCCGCCCCTCTCAGCCGCACACACGCACACACCCTCCTCCTGCTGTCACATGTGGTCTTTGCAACCCCCAACACAACCCCATCTCCTAACAAAGCATCACCCCCTCCTCTCCTCCTCCTGCTATGCCCCACCCCCACACCACCCCTCCTGAGCCCCCCACCCCCGCAACGTAGAAGCAACCCCCCCTCGTCGTCACCGTGCCACCTGGTATTGTCCTTTTGTCACAAAATTAAAAAATATATATATACATGTAGTATATATATATGTATATATATGCACATATACATATACGTACATATATATATATGTATACATATATATGAATACATATACATATATATATGTATATATATATATATATATATATATATATATATATATATATATATATATATATATATATATATATATATATACACGATATACGCATCATACAAAAAACACACAAACAGCTACATACATATTTACTTACTTGATGTACTTTATACGACATCAGTGAATGCCAGCCTACTCCAAACCAGATGGTGGTGCACTATAAAACAAAAGCATGGAAGTGTCGTTAAAATAAGAACGACCTGCTGAATTGTGTTTCATTTAATATTCATGTATTGGTTGCTCAGATTCCCAGTATGACCCTCTAACAAGTTTGTTATTAGCATTATTATGGTTGGTTTTGCAGGGAAGCTGCACAGTTTAGGGAGCAAAGTGCAATTGCGAGGGATGTCATGTGTTGTGGTAAATTGCCGCCTTCCCATTCAAGTAGCAGAAAAACCAGCCCAGAGGAGGACGTAAGAAGGAGGAAAGGCTAGGAGAGGTGTAGATTAGGAGGGTGAGTTTGAGGGAGGGCCTGTCAGAGGTGCTTCTTCTCTGCATACAGAGCCCTGTGATCAGCATTCATTGATTTTAAAGAACACCACCAAGTGGCATACTGCAGAGATAACAGGACTCAATATTTTTTTAAAAGAGGGAATTTCCCCTCCTGCATTTCTACATGTCATGATTGCAACAATTATTGCATCTGAAACAAAAAAAATGATGACATAAGTCTTGAATCGTGAATTAATTATGACAAATGCGCTGTAGGCAAGACGAGATGAAATTTGAACTTGTGTTGGAGAAGAAACCAATGCAACAATTTGATTTTGAATGAGCAGTCAATTTATTTGAAGTCTTTGGGAAGTTTTTATGTTCAAAAGGGGAAAAAAATTTCAGGCCTAAAATGCAAAGTTTGCTGCTATCTCTTCATCGGAGTGTTATTTTGTTCCGCTCAGCTTTTATGAAGATCATCATGACATGTGACCCAACTATGGAACATTTTTTAATGCAAGAAAACAATATACTGTTCATAATCCATTGCGGTGGAAGCGATGAACTACGTAACTGTATAACTAATTTGATTCAAAAACCTTTACCCTTTTTTGTTAGATGTCTTTAGTTAGCACTGATACTGTTACTTATGGTTTGATGCTATACTTGTGATGGATTCCTGATTTACCTTTGTAAGTTAATATCACTATGAATTTAGAACTGTTGGAGCTAATCACTAGTTAGGAGTTCAGTATGCCCTAAATTAAGGACCCGAAATTTTGACACAGTGAAAGTGAAACTTGAGCCTGAGGAACTACTGCTTCTAGTGATTTTTAAATGACTACTGTGATTTTTGCACTATAAGGGACACCTGGCTGTAAGCCATAACCCTGGAATTTGCTAAGAAAATTCTATTCCTTCATTTATGAGATGCACTGGACTACAAGATGTACAAGTTTACAGTGTTTTGTGAAACCTATTGTAATTACTATTCCAAATCACACTGAAATCCAGTCACTGGTAATAATTCACTAATGAGGTGTGAAAGTAGTCATCAGTGATAGGCTGCTGTGAAAATAAGTGGCCGTGTGAATATTTTATTAGGAGTAACCCTTTTTTTTACTTGTACCTCTAAAAAATCTAATTAGGGTCCGTTATGTATAGTGGTTAATACAGCTGTTGTTAAACTTAAACATCAAAAGTCATCGTAGAATGAAATTCACAAAATAAGTCTGTTTTCATGATTGAATAAGTCTCACAATATGCTCCTAAATATTGGAATTTATTGAATGACTTCATAGATTATTACTTTTATCCTGTTACTTTCCCAAAACACCTACTAACATTTGCTAAACCTTAAATTAAACACTTTTAAATAGTGTTGTATGTCTGACTCTAAAGAGATATGTGTAAGAAAACAGGACTTTTAGTCACACTTGAGATTATTGTTTTTTTATTATTATTAAGATTATACTTTTTTTTTTACAAATACTTTCTGCAACAGTTTTACCTGGCAATATACAATTTTAAGCAGAAAAATACAAGAATAGCAACAAAATATGTAGAGAATGATAGAATACTCTCTTTATTTTGGTACACATAGTGCTCATAAAGCTAATGCATGGATTTTCAGGTTATGGCTAATAATGAGTTTGCCTTTTTAAAACAAAAGGACTAACATAATTCATTTACAAAACAAAGTGAAAGTCACAAAACCAAGACATTTTGGAATCATGTATGTATGACCTTGAACAGTTGAACTGACAGGATTAATCATGGTGGACTGTATGTCAAACTCCCAGTGTAACTATTTCCTATCAGGATTTGATTGTTGTCACTTCTCTGTCTTTTTGTACCCCCAAAAGAGTTTGTGATGTTTGTTCCACAATAAGAAGAAACTGCTCAGAATGTGCAAGGTCCATTTGGAGAAGGAAAAAAAGAATAAAAGATGAGTGTGAGCCAAAGAGAGGACAGCAGACATTCAGTCACTTTCGTTAAACTCGCTATTTCTGACAATAGCTTGTAGTGTGCATTTGTTTTTAAGGCAACGTCGACTATCAGACTCCTCCACGTGTGTGTATCCCACTGATATATGACAAGACTCCTATACTCATTCATTTCTCAGCGTTTAAATATCTGTCTTTTCCTGCAAAAATAAAGTTCTTTCCGCTCTGACCTTGTCGGGGTAAATGGGCTCAATTACCCCCGATTAGAAAAAGTGCGAGTGATGTCATTCAGTATACACAAATGATGAGGTATAATT
The DNA here is from genome assembly GCF_051989625.1 of Stigmatopora argus. Lineage (NCBI taxonomy): Eukaryota > Metazoa > Chordata > Actinopteri > Syngnathiformes > Syngnathidae > Stigmatopora > Stigmatopora argus. Next base: position 4,508,997 of record NC_135402.1, read on the forward strand.
CTTCATCCCTTCATTGCCTGTAGTCAATACACTGAGGTTACAAACATCTCGGTTCATCCGTAGTGCCTGGTTAATGGAGGTCGTTAATACCTTGGTTATCTGTGGTTCAAATGGCATTCAGTTTTAACCAACCGTCTACCAGCACATGTTCTGCAGATACACACACGTATCGCATGAAGCCCGCCTTATTCCACGGACTCATAACACGATACGGAACACTATATTGGCCCTTGGCAGTATGTTCTTGAATGGTTCCGATTCAGTTCTACAACCTTGAGAGAACATGTAGTATGATGAGATTGACTTGCTCAAGGTTCCTGACAACTTTCCATCATAATGTTGTCAGAGGACATTCCCTGCCCTTTTCAAATGTCTCCATCTACAGAACATTTGCAGAACCACCCTGCCTGTTTTTTTTCTTGTCACCACAACTCGTTTGCTCACATTTGGGAGCTCCCTAGGTTGCTGAATAAATTAGACGAGTTTAAAGCATCTGTCTCCATCACGGTCATGTGGGAATAAACATGTTGAGCCCGATCTCCCCTTGAGGAAAAGATCTCGTTGGCTTCAAAACGCCACGATGGCACGAGTCCACGCTCCCAGACCGGCCAGTGCCTGTTTGCTACAGATCTGCTCCAAGTCCGCCTGCCTGCTCAGCAGCCCCGTGAAGCCCGATCCGAAGATGGAGATCAGGTTGGAGATGTTGGAAGTGTCCGTGTAGTCCGGGTTACAGTAGGCGTACTCTTCGCGTTTCGCCCGTTTGCGTGAAACGGAAAAATCCGTCATCTCCTCCACGTCGCCCAAGCAGCACTCAAAGTCAACCTTCCGTTTCTTGCCGGGCGACTGCGCGCCCTGGCCGGCGTGGAGCGCGTCGCAGCAGCACTCCTGGTGGAGGTAGCCGTTTTCCACCGTGGTCACAACGTGCGTGTCCAAGTCCAGCACGGTGGTTTTGTTGCAGTGCGTGGGCTTGTTCGGTTCGCAGTGGGACGCGTTGGAGACCTCCATGCAGCAGCTTCTATAGTAAGAAGGCTCCGCGTCTTTGCAGACGTCCCCCGGTGAGGCGCAGCCGGAGACTGCGCTCGCCGGGCGGCCGTGGAGAGTCGCCTCGTCGCCGCCGCCGCCAACGCCAACGCCGCAGCAAGCGGCCGGCGTCTGCTCCTCGTTCTCGGCGTCCTCCGCATCCAGATCCAAGGGGTTGAGCTCCTGGATCTCGTTGCAAACCGTCATCATCTCTTCGTATTGCTGCATCCTGTAGATTTCCGCGTATTTCTCCTTAATGTAAAGCTGTCTGGCGTTCCTCAGCACGTAGGAGACCAGCAGGTTTTTGTGCAGCTTGATGCCACCCCTCTGAGTCCTGGAGTTGTGGATCTTCATGAGAGAAATGGAGATCAAGCTCTGCGCGTCAACGGCGCATTCCATGGTGTTGATCATAATGATGTTCCTTCAGCCAAACTTGGACTTCCAACTAACTCAGGAAGGTTCTTTCGGACTGAGGAGAAAGCTTCAAGTAAGCTCCGTGAAGAAACATTGAGAAGCAAGCTTCGTCCTCTGAGCGCAAACTGGCAATCATTTGCAGATGTTGTGAAACCACAATATATATATAGCAAGGAAGGTGTCCCGCCTCCATCCGTGCCAGCCAACCAAAGGACTAGAATTGGGTGATGGAGGTGCCTCGATGCTGGAATAGTGTCACTACCGACCAATCAGCTTCTGGCGGTTCCTCTGTTCCATTCAAATTCCACCCAGGCTGTCGAACAGGAATGTCCTCATTTCAGCTGTCCCATAACTGAAACTTCCAAGAAGCAGAAGCTTCCTCGTCGTTGGCTATTTACAAACCGGCTGTTCCGGGTAGATGTGGAACAACAAATCCAACCACATCGCAACTTATTCTGAATATTCATATCTATTGTTCTATTTGTGAACATCAAAGTGTAGACACGAGCTAATATGGAAATTATCTTTATAGACTAATGAGACATTTTAATTGTTGTAATCAGCATTATATTTCACTTTGTCGGCTCAAATTCGTAAACGAACGTTTACTTAACATAAGTGTACGTTTGACTGAGGGGTACCATTGATGGCAATAGAAGTCCAATTCATTTCGACAGGGAGGGGTGGTAGCGAACATTCACTGCCAGTCGCTCCCAGTTGAAACAGAATGTATTTCTATCCTTGTCACTGGCAGGGTTAAGATATTATGAACTGTAGTGAATAATGATTTAAACCTGAATTTTCTGTATGTACGTATCTTGCCTGAATAAGATGTCCAAAAGTTTTACAATAGTTGGCCATTTTTACCATTCAGTTAACTCATTATCTGCCAATGACAGAGATGAAGGTCCAATCCATTTCAACTGGCTGGCAGCAATCACATTATTGTTTCCCAGTTCAAAAGCAGTAGACTTCTATCGCCGTCAATGGCAGTAGAGAAAACGTATTAGATCAGAGTGCTGCCTTGTCTGATTGGCTCGAGACAAGTCCAAAATGCAAGACTGTAGGCTGCAGCCCACCTTTGACCCAATGCAAAGATGAGGCGTGGTCAAAATTACATGAGATCACGTATGTAAAACGAAATGTCCAATCTGGAGTCCCAAACCACCCTTTAAAAGTACAATGTTTAGGATTTTTAGTCATTTCAAAATATACTCCTTTTTACAGATGCTGATGAAACAACTGCTTGTTTAATAACTGACCGGCTACTTTACATTGTCAACGTGGAATAGAAAATAAATGATGTAATTGAATAGGATGGATTTGAAATGCCCTTTCATCTAATTACTTTGTTGTCAATTTGCCATAGTTTTATTAACCACACTTTGAAAATTACCCCCACACACATCCCCATCAAGCATGCTCCCCCAAGCGCGTGGAAACTGAGAATATAACCACTATACACACTGTGTGTCATGTGACGCAGCCACAGAGCAAGGAATGCCCCCAATGGCCACTAGATGGTGGCTTGGTGGGTGGGGGGGATACGTACACTGCAGTCAGAGTTTTTCGCCTTTTGGGTTTGATGGTAAGAAAGTGCGGGTAAAAGCCTATGCTATAAGAATGAAGGGTAATAACATAACAACAGCACCAATCTTATTGGCTTAATTCATAACAGGTTATGCATTTCATTTGCTGAAATGAAATTTAGATTGGATGTATCAAGTGAGGAATATTTGAATCTTGTGCCAGTTGAATACAACACAGGCACATTTGTAATATTTCAGGGACCCCTTTACAACTATACAGCATTGCTGTAATGCGATTGGCTGGAGACCAGTTGAGAGTTTGCTCCACAGCTCGCCCAATCTCCGCTGACTCCAGCACATCCGCGACTCCAGTGAGGATGGGTAAAGGTTTTAGAGGATCTATAGATAACCAATGTGTTAACTCCGTCTGCCACCACTCTATACAACAAACGCACATGCTTATTTATACTGGTACCCTTTGGATTCTTCTGAAATACATCATATTTGTATTCTAGCATAGTAGAGTCGACTCTCAAGGCACTGCTGAAAAATGACAACCTTTCTTTCACCTATACAATGTACTGGAAATGACCTTTCATAACAGTATTTACATATCCATCTGAATTCAAGATGATCATGATATACTTTTTCAAAAAAATTCTAAACGGTACTTTAACACCCGTCTAGAATATTGCAGTGTTGAGGAAGGAAACACAGTGGCTGAGCAATTCAAAGCCACTGAGTCGCACAGAGACTGAAAGCAGCATTGCAGTGGCCTCTACAGATCAGGCATAGGTTGATATGTTTGCCAAATGAGTGCAATAACCTGTGCTGAACCTGTAGAGGCCAGTACAGCTCTAGTTTTCTGCAGTGTGATTAGTATTTTGTGACTGTTCCTAAATTCTCCCCTGGAGGAGAAAGTGACTTCATACCCTGCAGAGCCCGCCCAAACATTTATTTTCAAACAGGATGAAGGGAGGGCAGTGTGGCAGCTCTCTGATCAACTCTGACTGCAAGGCACCTGATTGCTATGTTTTCACTGGATGATGAAGGTATGATGCAGAGTGGGACTCATCATTTCTTCCACAAGGAAGCTGCTTTTTTTTCGTTGCCAAAATGTGTCCACCTCAGAGAAAGTGAAACCTCTGGGATGATACAGATTTTCTTCATTTTCATGAAGATGATCCCCTCAGAAAAAAAAAATGGAAGCGTGCGAAGATGAAGGTGATATGCAACAAGGAATGGAGAACGGGAGAATCTCACCATCTTCCAAAGTGTGATGCGTCCAGTGAATAAAGCAAGCCCGCAAGAATGTCATGAACATATCACTAACATACATAGAGGATAAATGAGGCAGTAAGGGTCAAAAAGCACGTATTACATCTGAAATGTGTAGGGATTGACATTAAAATGACAGATTTCTAATGACGGGTTACGTTGACGAGTAAATGAGTAGAAAAGAATCAGTATCGTTGCCATGGCAACTGAGCATAGCCTGTTTGCCATCTATAAAAGAGTCCAAGTCACGCTGTGTTCGTGCTAAGTTATTACACTTGTTAGCATCTTTGCATTCACATAATCTGTATTAGTCCCAAATTAGTGATTAGGCAGCAAATGGCAGCAAAATGTACTTAATTCATTCACAGTTGTCTTGTCAAACACTATTAAAAAAAATCCAGACACACTAGTGGATCTAAATTACCAGCAATGCTGCTCCAAACTCGGTTTCTCAGAGCTATGGTTAAACTGAAGCCAAAAGACGGGAGCCCTCATCCCAAACAACCAGTTATGATAAATTAACCTGAACATGAAATAATGTAGATGAATCAAAATTATTCTCAAGCATTTTCTTTTGCGCATGTGCGTTTTCCCAGTTTCGTCCCACACTGTAAATGGTTGGGACACTTCCAAAAGTCAATTGTGCTTGACCCTTTTTTTGTGCTACGTTCAGTCAAAGCTTTCCACAACAAAACACTAAACCAATCTGTGCATCCGAAACAAATAGTCAAGTGTTCCATTTATTCTAGTTATGTTTACATCCATCTATCCATTCCCTTTACCACTCCCCCCATTGTGGGCAACAATGCGAGATTGGTCGCCAGTCATTTGTAGCACACCATTAGAGACGGACAACCATTCACTGAATGAGAACAGAATCCTTTCATTTCTATAGTCAAAATATTTACAAGTAAACTAACATGTCTGCATTTGCACACTTTCACTAACATGATTTCAAATGTCCATGTTTTCCTTCTCTTCCAACATCCATGTTTTTTTCTGCTCCATTTTCAGTCTTCCGGCGTGGTGTATGTGCACTTCTTGCGCTTACCGCTCCTCCACGCCCATTTATGTTCTTTCCTCATCGTTTCAGCCCCAACGCTCAATTGCTCAGCACTCCCCCGCTCTTATTCTCAGCTCCCTGTTTCTTCCGAAGCATGTTTATCTCTCTTATGTGTCTCACCATCGGAGGTTGTTCGCAGGTGTCAGCAAAGCCCCCTTTTTTATTATTATTTCCATCTTTTTCCCCATATATAAAGGCTCAATAGCCATTCTTGCTTTCCAATTGCCACACCTCATTTCCTTATCACTCTTCTCTTATGTCTTATTGATTTCACTATTTGAAGTATCCGCTAAATCTACGCCTAATTAGTACACTTGAATCCTCTTTGCAACTGCCTCATTTCGACTCGGGCGAGGGTTGTAAACAGAGCAGTAATTTGCCAACAAGCAAGACAATATGAACAACACATTCAGGTATTTTGTAACGTTAACACAATGGATGGAACTTATCCTCACGGCGGTGGCAGGGGTGCTAGAGCCTGTCCCAGTTAACTATGGGCGGTGTGGCGGTTGCCGGCCAATCACAGGGATGCATTGTTGGAAAGAATAAAATATTATGTGTGTGCGCAGGGAATTTCCACAGGAAGCGCTGGGGAAAATAAGACGTCACACGAGTTGGTTGAAGCTGAAATGTACAGGTTATGTACTTGGAAATATTTGAGTTCATTTCTCAATTTTGTGTGGTGGTTTTCCTTATGTCGAGTGTTTCTTCCCAAAGTACTTTTGGATGGTGTCTTATGGCAAAGTCCACTATCCCAACTTTATGCCAGCTTTCCTTAAACTATAACGATATGTCACCAGATTCAGTTGAAATTAAAAGGTACCGTATTTTCACGACTATAAGGCACACTTAAAAGTCTTAAATTTTCTCCAAAATAGACAGGGCGCCTTATAATCCAGTGTGCTTAATATATGGAAAACAAATTAAAATATGTCATTCATTGACGGTGCGCCTTATAATGCGGTGCGCCTTATAGTCGTGAAAATACGGTAATTCCTCTCTGGTATAGAAAATGACATAGAGAAATACTCCATGAAATGAAGGTAATAGACGGCTGGAAATGTATAAAATGTTATCTAGCTTGTATATGTAGGTGCTAACATAATCATGATTTTATAATCCCTTCATGGCACAACCGCCAAAATATGATTCCCACTTTTTCTTCCTGCCACCATGCAGGAAAAGAGAACTTTGTTCGACACGTGATTGCTTTCCGACACACTGCTCTTGCAATTACTTGCGTGTTGGTCTCACTCAGGAGAAGGTACACAAACATAAAACAACCCTCATTACTCCCTGTGATGGCATGGGCGGAGATTCTTTTTAAATTAAGGCATCACCTTCAAACACAAAAGCATATATTTAATGGGGGCTGATGGAATGGAAGTTCAAATTTGTTGCAAACAAATCACAGCTCAGTACCAAAACATCATGATTTGGACTGATTAACTATTTAAAAATAGTAGTCAATGTGGTACTAAACCAAGGCTCAAGGGGGTAAAAATTTAAAATCGAGACTTTCCAGCACACCAAAAAAAAGGAACATTCACCTCTAAATCTGAGCTAAATTACCAACGGAAATCTTCTTTGAATGCCTAAATTCAAACAACACTTAGTCGTCATCCACTTTAACCATAAATGTTGATGTTAAAGCAGATTTGGCAAAGCCAAAGCAAAGTCGGTTACTTTGCTAAGAGCAAATTTAGTCCTGGCGCAGCTCGCACTCCCTATTCTCCCTCCCTCCCTCCCTGCCTCCCTGCCTCCCTCCCTCCCTTCCTGTACTTTTGCTGGCTCTGCTTTCATTCCGCACGCCTCCCCCCGTCGCTCCTCCATCCCTCCATCTTCCCTCTGGAGAATAGGGGTCATTGCACAAATGATTACTCAGACCCCGGTCGCCATGGCAATGCTGCTGAGTAACAGACGACAGGCATGCATTGAGCACGGCAAAGACGCCGATTAGTAAGCTGGCGTTAGAGAGAGCAAACGCCGCCTTTGTGTATCCCGTTTCTGCCTCCATTTTTTTTTCAGGCCCTCTTTTTCTGCTCGTCTCCAGATAGCTGGGCTCGTCGAGCGAACGAGGGAGGGGAGCAATGCAACAGAAAGAAAGGCAGCAAACATTCTGCTCACAGCCCTCCAGCTTTGTCTCCTATTCTGGCTTGCCTTCTGCGTCTGAATAAGAACTGCTGTCGGTGGCTTTCAACGACTGTTCGCAAACGGTTTTAACGGTTCTGTTTGTAATTTGTCCGCTCACTCAAATGAACACGCAAGAAAATGTCAGTTGGTGTTTTTTTTTTCTTCAAAGAATGACAAATTGAAATGCTTGCTATTGGCAATGATGGATGGACAATATAGTATTTAAACTGTGCGTCATGATATGTATATATAAAATGGAAAATAGATTTCATTTACTTTTTCTTTTCCATTTAATCGTTGAAATTAGAAAATATAAATTAAAGAGCATTTACTGTCTTTCCATTTTTTTTAAAATAGTTAAAAAAGAAATACGTTTAAAAAATCCAGTTTAAGTAAAATAAATCCAGTTTACTGTTTTTACATTTCTTGTTTTTGTTTTAATTTAAAAAAAATTTTTAATGATTAAATGTATAGGTTTAAAATCAAGTAGAATAAGCACTAAGGAACATTTCAATCAAACCAAACATGGCACTTCAGAGTGATGGAGTTATATTCTGTAATTTAGGAAAATGTTTTTTTTGCACTCACTCATTCATTCAATCATCTTCTGTACCGCTTATCCTCACAATGATCGTGGGGGGTGCCAGAGCCTATCCCAGCCAACTATGGGCACCAAAGAGACCGGGGGTAATATGCAAACTCCACACAGGAAGATCCGACTCTGGGATTGAACCCTCGACCACAGAACTGTGAGGCCAAGACACAAGAACCGGGCCACCTGCACGAACACTCCCAATTCCATCACTTCAAACTTGATATTGGACTTATGGCACTCTCCATAATGTTCCACTAAACTTTTAAATACAGTGGTCTTCACTACTTTTACATACATGACAACTGTACACCAAATCTATTCTTGAATAAGCAATACTAAATGTAAAATACAACAATTCTTGGCACATGCTACCATGATGCAACACGGCAACTGTAAATAATACCATCACAAAAGATCCTCCTAAACAGATGGATGATGCTCTTGGAGCAAAAAAATCTACTTGAAATCCACAACAATCCCATTATTTTAGAGTCTTTTTAAAGGTTTGAGAAGAGAGTACGGAAACGCCGCCTCTTTCCAACGACACAGATCAACAAATTTGAAACTGGTCAATTTTCCTATTACAATCCAATTGCACCGCTTTTTCCACATTTGCTGTTCACTGTTTGCGCATGGTTCTGTCAGCTTTGTCCCACAAAGAGACCACCAGCCCCCGCCCTTTTTTTCCATCGCTTTTTCTCAGAGAGAGAGAGAGAGCGGCTGGAGCCGGGAGTCTGGAACAAGCATGACAGAATTTGAATTATAGAAGCAGCACAGCAAAGAGGCAAGAAGGGAAGGCACGGGGGGAAGGGAGGGGGTTTGCCTTTCAGTGTGTGCATGTGTGTGCATCTCGGAGAAGGGGAGGAAAGAATCAAATGAGCCAGCAGAGGAGGCTGTTCTTTTAAAGGCGCCTCTGAAATATTCTGCAAAAGTGTTGCCTGCCTTACTTATATTTAATTGAAACGAATGTGCTGGGCTATAATAGGGAAGTATAACTGTTATCCGATCATACTACAAACAAACTAAATTGTATTCTATCCATTTTTTATTCAGTCGCAGCCACACTAATGAATGTCATATTCATGTATGCAAATATGGGCCGAGTCCCGGGTAGATCTGGACTGGAGGGAGTTTTAGACCATGTCTTGTTCATTTGTTGGGCACGCGAAGACTTACATTTGAAGAAGGGAGTTTTGTAGCTATGATCATCTGTGCGTTCGATCGCAGCCAATGAGCAATGAGCTGGTGGATTGGTGGCACTCTACACTGCAGTGTATCATGGAAAGATTCTGTCCCAATATTTGCGATGTAAAATGATTCACCCGTAGAGACTTATTTGCGGTTACATATGTAACGTACATCGTGTGCCTCGGCCTCTTGGGCGATCAAGTCAGTTTATCCTCTTTAAATTCCAGTTGTCTTGTCAGGTCAGGGATGTCAAGTGTGCAAACTTTTAAAAGGGAACTAGAAACTCAGTTGTGGTTGCAACCAAATGCCATTGGCGTATTTACCATCTTTCCAAAGCAAAGAGAGGGGCGGCTTGGCAGCTGAACGGTTAGCGCTCGGCCTCACAGCAGGGGACCCGGGTTCAAATCCAGGTCGGTCTACCTTTGTGGAGTTTGTATGTTCTCCCCGGGCCTACGTGGGTTTTCTCTGGGTACTCCGGTTTCCTCCCACATTCCGGACAGACAGGCAGAGCGTGATAAAAGATTATAATGTCGACCAAGTTGTTTGTGTTACTCTACAATATTCTATTACAGAGTATATGGGAAGTAACTCTATAATTTCCAGAAAAGCTCGACCATACACACTTGATGTATTTTCAGCTCCTTCCACAGATGGTGGTTGTTCTTCCTTTCAGAGAACCAGCCCAAAACATTCCAGCAACTCTACATGAGTCATTTCCAGTCCAGTCTTATTATATTTTGTTGCTTTCTTCACCATGATTCCTAACTCTGTCTCTCCTGCACTCTCTCTCTCTCTTTCTCTCTCATGCACACACACACACACAAACGCACATTTTATGATCCCACCAACCCGCCAAAACTCCCCCATCCCAAACCTATCGCCTGTCAGAAGACTTTTATCAGAGCAATGGGGAGAGGTGAGGTGTGTGTGTGTGTGTTTTGGGAGCACATTCCAGAGTGAACAGACAAAAAAGCGAAACAGAGAGGGACAGACATCATTGTAATAGCATGCAACTCGATACTCTTGCATACAGAATATTCCCACAGGAGTATTTTTTTTCCATCAACCCAGAATGGTGAAGTCGTTTAGCTTATCCAGGCGAGCTTTTCCCTCTTTTTTCTCTTTTCACTCCCTCCCTCTATTTTGCCTTTTATTTTTTTTAACTCACACACGCACATACACACGCACACACGTTGTGCAAATGTAACCTTTCACAAGCCCCAACCCCTCCCGTTCCCCATCCCTAGGAAGTTGGCTAGCCACTTTACTGCCAAGAAATATGAAAAACTGGCAGGCTGCCCGTTTCATCTGCAAACATACAGCAAAGGGGAGGGAGGATGGAAGCAGCGTGAGATGGAGGGAGGAGGGGGAGGGAAGGAAGGGTGGAGGTGACACAGAGGAGAAGGAAACGCTGCTGCTGTGCTTTGCCACGAGGAAGAAAAAGAATCAAAGGAGCAGAGTGAAGCAAACAGAAAACGAGCTGCAGCGAGATAAGGAGAGAATTTACTTGCATGGAAAGGAGCTTCATTACCGAGTCAAGATAACCCATATGTGAACATTCTCCTAATTGCAGCACACACGACACACATACACACATACTCGTCTTACGTGCTTGTTAACACGTCAGCATGAAAAACAAGATCTATTTCAAGCATCAAGAAACATCTATAGGGTGGGTGGAAATAAGTATGGATGATTCAAAATTGTTACCTGCATATGTTTCATTTTAAAAGGCAGTTTGTTTGTTTCATGATAATGTGTTTTTTTCCCAAAGCGGAGGATTCTGGTCATAAATTGTCACATTATTATAGTGTAGATGTTAGTAAAACAGGTTTCTCAAAATACGCTATCGGTGGAGAATTGCATTTAATCCTAACTGATTCAACTTCTTTCTTTTTTTAAAAATTCAACCTCAGCAATGCTTGAAGTCCTATTTTCAAAAAAATATTACCTGGGCTCCATGAACTAACCATTATTATCTACCCTGATTGGACAAAGTAACTAGACACACAGGGTACATGCTAAGCATTAAGTGCTGGACAAATGTCTAATTGCTGAAGGTAAAGTATGGATAATATTTTAGCCTAGAAAACAGTTAAGTGCCATCATCAAGCTGTATCCAATTTTAAAAAAAACATGATCCTACCTTATGGTGGTTGGAGTGTGATAGTCAAGGGATGCTTTGCTGTTCAGGGACCTGGACGGGGGGAGAAAAATGGATGTTTGGTCACATTTAAGAAAGGATACTCCATATTTTAATGCAGTTGATCAATTTCATGCAATTTATAATGTAATTATCATAAAAATACACTTTGCCCAATACTTCAGTTCAAAAGTCGAAATTGTCACTGGACAGCAACTTTAAAAAAATCCCAATGGATAAGTAGTAGATTTTATTTTTGTACAATAGACTGAATGTAAACCCTAATGAAAAGCAAAAAAACAATATTGCATATACAGAAACCATCACAACAGTATCAAATCAAAACCACAATAAGACCACTATATTAATTTCAGTAGTCACGAATTACTCAGAAAACACATTAGCGGAACCATCGGAAGGGATCTCTTGAGGAATCCAATATTTCGATACAGTGAAACATTAATGAAACTATAGTGAGGACGAAACAAATAAAGTGATAGGTGTAGCTTTAGAAAGAACTAGGATGTTTCACTGAACATCTGGAAGGCGAGTCTTATTGGAAGCTCTTCCTGTGGTTTTCTTGCCTGCAAGAGATGCCCTTCCTGTCTGTTGCCTAGCAACAGAGAGGGAGAAATAGATGAGGTGATGAGTGAAGGTGAGCAGGGGGAGATTGGAACAGAGAAAAAAAGAAATGAGGGGGTGATAAAGCTTAGTTGGTATTTTCTTCTTGTCGAGCTTACCAAGATTGTTTCGCATCTATGCAAAAAACCTGGTTAATTAAAAAAATCACAACAAAGTGTTGGTTCAGGGCAGGTGTGGGTGGGCAAACTATTCCACAAATGGGGCTTTTGTTCCAACCTCTAAAGAAGAAACCTTTCCAACAAATCTGGTATCTTACAAGTGCAATTTGTGGATTGCAGTAAGGTGCTTCTTGTTTTAGCAGAACCCCCGTTGGTTAAACGGTCTGTGCTGGATCACTTGGAACAAAAACCTGCACCCACAATGGCCCTTGAGGACCGGTTTGCCCACCCCTTGTGGAAGGTGGTATGAATTCCATGCTGCAATGGTTAACATGAAGGAACCAAGGCACCTGAAGTGAAAGACCTTGGCCTAGATGAGAAAGTACATTTTTCCAATTTATCATATTTAATCAATATGTGACATACATACACTCGTTTACAACAGATACCCTTGAAAAGTTTTGTAAGGTCTGTCCGTGAGAGAATTGAGACCCTAACCAAACTGCGGTGCACCTACAGTTGGATTGGATTGGATTGGACAACTTTATTCATCCCGTATGCACAGACATTCAGAAATTTTTGTGGATTTCTTGATTTATTTTACCAAAGTTCTGTTCAGATTACACATTATTAAAGTCTTTGTCTTTTTGACTCAACTAGGCTTGAACGATATCTTGTTGAATGTAGCGCGCAATGCAATTGTCACATCGTAGGACCTGTGAAACTTAATTGTTTGTGAAAACCGTCTTAAGATGAAAGACCCAATCACACAACACTTGTGAATGGGGCATTGGAATCCATATGTGAAAAAAAATGATATAATTTATGATCCGATCTTTTACCCAACTTTTGTTATTAAGAATCAGTCGCAAGGTTGAGTTTTACTCCTGGGCCTTTACTGGAAGCCCATTGCTAGCAAATAGATGGTAGAAACAAGTGCACATTAAGGAAAAGAGTCCCAATAGAGAAAAGGGACTAAATGAAATTGTGGGAATCTCTGGAATGGGGGTGATGAGGGCGGAGTCTCAACTCTAGTGAATGTGGGTGGAGAATGAGACAGAAGGATCAATATCTAATTTCAGTGCTGGACTCACTGTGGATGTTTTTCCAATAAGACTCAGACTGAACAGCAAAGTTTGAATAGGAGTGTACCTATGTTGGTCTCATTGTCTTCTAGTATTCTCTTTACATGTATTTCTTCGGCCATTTACATTTCACATTCACCCTTGGGTAAAAAGGGGTGCAAAAATTATGATTTAGAGACACAATCAGGGTTAGATAACTGTAACTTTTTAGGCATGAAATGTTTGTTGGGTCCTAATCCTTTTTCTTCGATACACAATCTTTATTTTATTCTGATTTGGATCTGAAAATGTTAATTTATTCATTAGTTTTCCCATTCAAATTTAAACTTTGAGGGACAAGTGATAATTAACCTGCGATTGACTGGCTACCAATTCAGGGTATCCCTCGCCCTGTGCCCGACGTCAGCTGGGATAGGCTCCAGCACCCCCCACAAACTCTTGGGAGGATACGCTGCACAGAAAATGAATAAACCAATGAATACAGTTGACAGACCTAAGCACCCATCATTCTCTGATAAGATCCAACAATAAAACAGTTGTTTTGATTCCATTACATCAAAATTATTGAACATTAAATTGAAATCTTACATCTTTGTAACTTTTTCACCCAAGGGACACATTTGTACTCTTATCTTTTGCACACAATGAGGTAGGCGGTCCGTCTATTTCATTTGAAAATATCAATTAAGGAATAAGAAACTCAGTGATATCAAATTATAATTCATAATGGAATAGTATACTGCAATCATCACGCTGCTCTGGAGCTCCCCTCACTGGTAACAGATAGGTGACATTGGGTTTGTAGCTGTAAACATTTGTGCTCCGCAACCAAACAAGAGTTTTTCGGATGTGGTGCTGATTTCTTAGTCCAGTCAATGAATTATACCCAAGATAAGTGCAGAGGAATGCACAAGTCGTATCAGCACAATTTATTATTACTGTAATTATGTATTTGGTTCACTGGTATTTGAATGACAAACTCAGTAAGCTTGGACAAAGGTCAGAGGTTACACAACACAGTGCCATAGATGTATGAGGTTTAAATCTCCGCTTTGGGATTTCCGCATAAAGATGAGATGTTCTAAAAGTGTTTGAGAATTTTCAGAAGGTAAAGAATAGACTATCTGATCTGAATTACAGTATTAAATGTCATTGTCAGGGGAACTTTGGAGGGGATGAGTTCGTAAACATCACGCAAATGCATTTTTGTCTTATAAATAAATATGTGTAAAAAACACAGAATAGGCTAGAACGTATGCTCTCATATTTTGTGTTTTACGACAATACTTCATTTAAATTTACAAACACACCTAATCATAATATGTGAAGTTTATTAGTAAAAAAAATGCTGTCACTGATTTTGTCAGCCTGAGGGAGTCTTTACATAAGAGGCGTCGCCTATACGTTTGTATTATTCGATTTCTGTAACTAACAGCCAGAAATGGTCCTAAATGTTTCAACTTTGTGAGCAGACCCAGTCGATTACGTCAGTGTACGCGCATGTGAAGCAAGACGCGATATTAGGTGGCTCTTTACTGCCCTCCAGTGGTGTCAAAAGCGATTTGATACATGTCGGTTAAAAGCCAGTACATTAACTATTGCCCCCTTGCACCTCAGTTCCATTGAGCATAGCTATACGTGCGTATAAAATAATAATACATGTGTAACAGTTGATTTTAATTATGTAAATAGCAGTGACAGCGCTCTGCAGTTGTTGTGCCTGGTCTCAAATATGTAATTTTTAATTACAAGATAATTATAGGACACAATGAAAGCGATTGGAGGCGTGGCTAAATATGACCAGCAGGGGGCGCCCGATTCGTCACCCTTTCTGTACCAAATAAGGAAATGACGTCCAGCGTTCACAGCGATGGTTGCAAATAGAAAAGTCAAGTCCTGACACCGGTACTGGAGAACGTGGGTTCGAGAAGGCTAACTAGAACCAGGGGTGGACAGAAATCAAGGTAATCCTATGATGGTACAAAAAGTACTGCAGAGTAGTATTTAGCATTATTCTATTGAAGACCAGTCAGTTGCTCGTAAATGTACTTTAAGATTGTACATTTAACTTGGCCAAACGATCGGTTCGATCCATGTGCATCCACTGGTAGTTATGTCGTTATTACAGTGTGTGGAAATATTGTAAAAGTCAATATCCCAACACAAGCTTCGAGGTTTCAGGTATCGCGAGATACTTGTTTATGTTGTGATTTTTTTTAATAAGTAACTGAGATAGATTAGTATCTTTTTGTGATCGAACTTTTGGGGATTAAATAAATAAATTCGAATGTGGAGTATTTATTTGATCCAAGAATTTCGGATCTTCAGTTATTATAACTCAAGATCAGAAATTCTTGGGATTAAATAAGTAACTCAACATTGTGGTTTTGTCATGAAGGCTATACATTATGAAATACATTAAAGTAGTGAAGTGATAACTGTTTAAAAAAATCTATTTTATGCTGGTTCCTGAACAGTGACAAAACAAAAAAATCCAGCAAGGTTCTGCTGAATGGGTTGTGTTTATGTCCTGTTTTTTTCTGGTACAGACAAATGTCAAATGTCCAATATTATTAAAAGTTGTGTTATAAGAACTACAAAGTGTATTCTAACTATTCTAACTAAAAAAATGACAAATAGCGCTTTGTTTATGATGTACTTAAACTATGTGTTCATTGCCCTTCCATCAGGATGGATGACACATCGGGAGAGACAAACTTCTACTCCAATGCTGAGGGCTACTGGAAGGAGGTTCCACCCACGGTGGAGGGCATGTTGGGAGGCTACGGAAGCATCTCTGGCATCGACATAAACGGTTCCAAGGCTTTCCTTCGCAAATTCCTCGGAGTAAAATACTTTTGTATTGTTTTGAACTTGCGCACAATGTACAATAATTTGTCTTCTAATGGAAATAATTACAATACGTCTCTATAACCCCCCATAAATCAATGTATCGTTATCACCGCAGTAGTAAAGGGATTAATAATATTATTATTGAAACCTGTGGGTTCTTTGTTACTGCCGCAGGAAGGCGAGGGGAAGACAAGTGCAGGCATTGCTCTGGACTGCGGCGCAGGTATCGGCAGGATTTCCAAGCGTCTTCTGCTTCCGCTTTTCAAGACCGTGGACCTCGTAGACGTGACGCAGGAATTCTTGGATAAGGCTAAGACGTATCTGGGAGAAGAAGGCAAGAGAGTGGGCAACTACTTTTGTAGTGGTCTGCAGGACTTTGTACCGGAGAGCGGACGCTATGATGTCATCTGGATCCAGTGGGTCATTGGTGAGTCTACAGACACTTTGTGCTACTACTTAATAAGGATTTATTATTTGTTATCTTTTGAGTTTACATCAAAAGCCTCCTAATGCGTCTATCCAGGCCACCTGACCGACGACCACCTGGTGGAGTTTTTGCGCCGCTGCCAGAAAGGCCTGCGGCCCGACGGCCTGATCATCATCAAAGACAATGTTTCGTACGAAGGGGTGGTCCCGGACGAGGTGGACAGCAGCGTGTGTCGAGATCTAAAAATAGTCCGCAGTCTGGTGAGCAGAGCGGGCCTGAGCATTGTTTACGAAGAGCAACAAGTTAACTTCCCGAAGGAGATCTACCAAGTCCACAGTCTGGCACTCCGATAAGAAGTGTTCCTCCATTTTGCAAAGTGCCATTTCTCAAATAGTATTTAAGAAGATGCTTCTAGCCGAGCTCGTTGTTCAGTATGTTTCGAGGTTCAGTATAGAGAGCTGCTTTCATCTCGTGACTGAAATATGCTGCTGGTTATATTTATTGGTCAACACATTTGATTTGTTCCAGGATAAACAATCAGATCAAATGAACTCTAAGCTCATAGATATATACATTCAAGACCTTCTTTGTCTCTCTACCTACTTGGTTTGGCTCTGTTGTTCTCATCTGGACCTGATCAGGCAGTGGGGGTCGGTCACTTTCCCTTTCCTTTCGATCACGAATAAGATCGCCTCGGCCGTTGCTTCTTAGAAGCAAAAACGTTTGCAGTCGCTGACCAATAACATGTCTGCCTCGTATATCTGAAAGGCGGGAACACTTTTATAATTCACTGTTAAAAATACAGGCCATCCTGTTGGGAGGTAATGCTTTAATTATCCATTTTTTAACAATGTTTTTCAACAGATAATGCAAAGTGAAGTTCAAGTGAATAAAAAAAGCAGTCTTTCCAAGTACATTTGTGTTTACCGCTCATCATATACAAGGAATCGTATAACCTCTGAGGCTTGTTCCAAGAATTCCAAACTGTTTTCAATATCTACCAGTGCAACCATAATATAGACAGTCTGAAAGCACCCCATTCAAATAAAGCAGGGAAATATACATTAACTCTTCCCGAGCTCCATAAAATAAACAATAAAATGAGGGGTAACGTTTAAAACACACATTTATTACTGTTAACTTCTGTATTATTTGCTGGGTAAATATGACCTTTGCGTTACTTGCTGTTCCATATCAAACTGATAAGAGGTATGTTACAACAGAGACAAAAATTCCAATATGCATGAAAAAAACCTAAGTTTTTGTATTTTGATTTTGGCAGGAGGTTTGAAACAATCTTAAATCTTGTTCAACTATTTTTTAAATTTAATGCATACCCATAGTATAGATGCTCAGTGGCTGTTACTGTGGAATAGAACTCTGTAGTCTGAATCCAATTCATCAGGACCAGGTCTCACTCTGGAACTTTCCAGACTTCTCCATACTCGCTAGCATCTTCTCAGCATCCTCGGCGGAAAGACCCCCGTTCTTTTGGAACACCACTTTCAGGGCGTCGCACACACCATTTGGCATGTCCTTAGCATTCCTGTATAAATGGAACACCGTTAAGTCTTCACAAACAATACTCCTGTGATCAAAACAAATTCGAGTAAGAACTCACCCAGCAATGTAAAAGTAGGCACCTTTATTTGCAATCAGGTTCCAAATGAGCAACGCGTTTTCTCGCACACGTTGCTGCACGTAAACTTTTTCTTCCTGGAGTGACAACAATTGTTTCACATTAAAAACCTCTTGTAAAAGTATTTAAAAACTGCTTCAATAATAAAAGTGCTCACTAAAAGGAGGGCAAAGAAATAAGAAATACACATTCAGTTGATTGAATGTGGTAGAAGCTTAAGTGTAATGGTCTAACCTGGTCCCTAGAGAAGGCTGTAAAAAGGCTCAACTGCGCGGCTTTGGTCATGTCATTCCACTCCGACCTGAAGTAGAAGTCCTTAGACTCTGATCGACAGCCGAAAAACAGGACATTGGCTGTATAGTGAGAGAGGATAAGGAAAATTGATTTAAAAAGTCCCATCTCAATGTCGTTGAGAAGTACTCAGAGGATGGAGTACTCACCATTTTTCCCTTCAGCAATCCTCTCTTGTAAAGCTGACCTAAAGGGTGCCACACCCGTTCCAGGCCCAACCATGATCACAGGGGTGTCCGTTTCCGTAGGGAACTTGAGACTACCCTTTTTTACCCAGAGGGGGACGAAAGTATCTCCTGCAAGATGTTGGTCAAGATAAGCGGCAGAGATAAAGGATGCATATTTTACACAGATTGACATGAGGAAGAGGTAAAACATTATCTAAAGTCAGCCACGAGAGGGAAATATAACTGCATTTTTGCAACAACAACAAAATATGGTCAACCGGTCATTCTACATTATTTTATCTAGGCCTACAAAAGAACTAAACACTTATAATAAAGTGCAAAAAAATAAAATACAAACATTAGTTCATGAAAGAATAGATAAATCAGGACAAGTCAGGCAACTTCAGGCTTAGTACTTGTTAATTGTCATTTTAAATACTAAAACCTTTTTAATAATATATAATTGGTTATGTATTTTTTTTAAATCTCATCCAGTATGCGAACATAATATGCAAAAATTTAGATTTTTATTTATTTTATTTTTTATTTAAAGGAAAATTACCTTTTGCCGGGTCAAGTGAAGCCAACCACGTGGAACATAATCCTCTTCGTGGTTTATAGATCTTAGTTTTGTATTTTACCACAGCTACAAGGATCTGGAGCCTGTGCGGATGAGCCTGTGTGAAAGATGTTAAGAAAAATGTAATGGAATTATAGAAATGCAGAGTTTGAAAAAAAAAAAAAAGAAATGTTTCATTGGATGTTTAAAAAAATAGTGAAAATGTTGGGGTACCCGGAGAGAGGAGGCAATGGAAAATGAGCGTGGCTGTATCTCAGGAAAAAGATCCAGCAGGTAGTCCACTTTGAGTTGGGCTGTTGTGTGGGGAAAGTCTTTCAAGACCTGCAGCAAAAAGCAAATTCAGGGAGAGGAGCCTATATAGGCCCATCCTTTTAAAAGAGAACAGATTAAGCCATTACCTCCAACGCGGTGCGGCGAGGCCGATTGCAGTAGACGTACAGTTCCTCTTGACCTTCTGCCGAGCTGAACTCATTTAGTTTTTCCAACTCCAACTCATTGGCGGAGAAGGTGGCCAGCAGTTCAAAGAAAGAGCGACGAGGCACCGCTGCAATGTCCAGGTAGCGCTCCACCAGGTAATGCAACGTACGGGGCTGCCGAAGCCTGGTGGGAGCTAAGCAGAAAGCAATTTTATTAGGTCATTCTAGAGTAAATATGACAATAGTGATACATGTAGTGGCAGTTTTTAAATACGATTTGACATTGGTTGGAGAGCCAAATGTTGAACATTGCCTAAAATGCACCAATACTTTACATGCGAACATACCTGGAGAGCCATCTGTTGCGGTAAGAAAAAATCTGGTTTCTGGATTTAATCCCAACAGATTACAGAATTCCTGAACGTCTTCTGCGGCGTTGCAAGGGCGCATCATAACAACGTCACCTGCAGTGAAACTACACAGAGCATCCGTCGAAAAAGTATAAATAAGCATTGTAAAAAAAAAAATCCCTTAGCTGTAAATACAAACAAGCAAATAAAGTCAGACTCACTCGATATTGGATCCCCCGATGTCAAAGTCAATGAGTCTCACGTCTTGAAAATGCATCGGGTCAGTTACCCTCTCATTAGACAGCACTTTGGCATGAAAAGGATTGTTCTCAGAGAGGCCAGTTTGTTGGGAAGGAATTACTTGACAGTCATCGTCGGTCTTCTCCATGACATCATCCAGGAAATTAAAAGTGTACGTCGGAGGAAGCCTGGTGAGAAAGGAGACCTCTTTCTAATATTGAAGAATATGAAAAAAAACTGAAGGATTAAATGAACGATATTGGAACAAGAGGCTACTCACGGCTCATTGTCTCTCAGTGGGATTAGATCTGCAAAATGTGGGTACAGAGCAAAGACCTTTCCCCAAAATGACTTTAACCACACATCAATCACTGCATCGGGCCTGTGAGTGACATGGAGACACAATGAGCTATTTCCATACACCAACTGAATGTAGACCACCGTGAATCTATGCTAAAACCAGTTTTTTTGTAATTGAACAGGGACAGGCAGAATGCAATATTACTTTCCCTATATCACTCCAGGGGTGGCGTAGAAATGCTACTATTGCTGCGTCCTATTATTAATATTATCTTAGAGCATATATACCTTACCCCAACTCATGCTGGTCATCAGCAAGTCCAACAGGCAGTAGCATTGTGGCACCCAACTGTGCAAGACGCTTGTGGAGCTTCTTGGCCACAAAATTGAACCTAAACACATAGGCAGGACATTTTCGGTAAAAGTGCTGAGCTATGAGCACATGAAGACATTATTGAAAATCACTTACTTGGGATATGAGGAGTCACCCAGGCCGAGTATGGCACAGTCCAGTTGGCACAGAGATCCAAGCGGTAAACTCTTTCTGAAGAGGAATCTCCAGAATATCTTTGGAGGGTAGTGTATGTAAATATGAACCACTGTTTACTTGATTTTTTTTTAAAAATGATTTCTATACTTTTGCATACACAAACATATAGGTATAATAGAGTTTCTGATTCATTTTCAGCATGATCCTAATGTGCACTTTACAGGAAAATGGGATTTAAAAAAAATTAATAAAAAGATCAGTTCAAAATTATCTAAAATATTGCCTTGTGTTAAAAACCTGTAAAAATTGCACATCATTTCGACTAGTCCCCCAAAAATATAAAGAAACGTTGTGTTTTCCAGTAAAACTTGATTTAAAAAAAAAAGCTACTTTACATTACATTACTTTGCATTACCTTCATGTTATCGGGAGGGTCTCCTTGGCCTGTGGTTGAGCAGACAAACACTACAAGTGATTCTGAGATCAAGTTAGCCTGTTAAGGAGGAAGCACAATATAGCACAGCCATAACTGATTCAAATGTACTTTTGTCCCACTTTGTGACCATGAGTAAATTGATTGAATAAATCAAAACTTACAACATTGTAGTCATCAAGACTGGACAAACGAACTCGGAGATGCCTTCTCAGTGCCTGCCTGGCAATCCTCTGAGCCGTGTCCTGGGCCGTCCCGGTCTGGCTCCCATAGAGGATGAATAGAGCAGGACCAGCCATAGGAACTGAAAGCGTAAGAATATCATTAATAAAACTGGAATGAAATTGATCCATTACAACCTCACTAAACAAGTATGTGTCAAATTGAACATATTGCAATCTCAATCCCAAAATTGAAAATATTTTTTTAGCAAAACAATGCTGATGGCAAAATGTTACTGCTAAATAGATGAGAGCCCTGGCTGCACGTTTCCTTGCAATTCATACGACAATGTTATGTACTGTATGTGGTGTTATGATCTAGATATAGTTGTTTGCATTGGATTGTGCCTTACGTAAAAACCAACAATTCTGTTTGGTTTAGTAACTTGCAACACGTGCGTCGTAAGGCAACAGGATCTACATAACTCCGTTCAAATTACCAAAATTGTTTGATTGTAACATGGGAAGTAACAGTACTGATGATATTAAGTAGAAAGCTAGGGAGACTATGTGAATTACACTTTGCAGATCTTTACTTCTCAAGTAATAGATCTTTATTTAAGAATGTAAAATACACTTACTGTCCGTTAAAGCGTCAAAAATAGCAAGAATCGCTTCAGATCCAAAGAAATTACTGGTTAAAGTCGAATCTAGTCATTACAAACCGGTGTGTAGTAACAAAATCGGACCGTCACATCGTACGTCACAGAAGTCGCGCTGTGATTGGTCAGTGAATTGGGGCGACGTTCAAGGACAGAAAATGGATCGGAATTTTGGAAACTTTAAAGTGTGTTGCACTATTTCATGAATATTCACATGCAATTTTAATGTGTCTAGTTTAATTTCATAATTATTCATATGAAATCACATTATTATTTTTATGCCTTAACTAATTGTGTCTGCTTCTGCCTTAACTAGTGTGTACTGCTTATTAACAACACAAATACATTGATTTAAACTGTAATTGTTTAAGCAATATTTATGAGTATTTCAGCCAAATATTTGTCTCCTCTCAGTTGGCAATCATCATCCATACCTAATTGTGTAGTTGATTTAAAAAAAAACTCAAACCATCTTACATTTTTAATTGTGATAATACTCTGATACTATGTCCATACACATAATTTTGTTACAAGACAGCAGTGACATCAATATATACAATGATGACCTATGGAATATAAGAAAGTGACATATGTTTTACATTGAATTATATTTTAACATTGAATTTTATGTATACCATATTTAAGAGCACTTGAGAGAATATAACAGTTAGTTATGGCTGCAAAAGGCTTTGGTTAGTTCATGTACATAAATGAACACACAGACCACAAAATATCAGAATCAAAGTGCCAAATATTGTGGTTAGTTAGTGTTTTAAATGAGAAAATCTTCACATTGTAATAAATTTTTTGCTTATATATTTATTCTTGAATGTGCAAGAGGTCATCAATAATGGCTTGTGTCCATTAAGTCCATATCCATAAGGTTGTTACAAGGTTAGAGAGTAAAGAAAAATGTATTGTTAAACAACATATATAATATATTTTCAGAAAAAGGCACATCCAGTATCTGTTGATGTGTACAAACAAAAATAAATCATTTATAAGCAAATACACAAATTATACAACAAGCTAAAAATACTGCAGACTTTTTGGATGATGAAGTTTTTTTAAAGGGAAAGGGGCTCAGCATTTCAAAACTCTACTCAAAGCATCGCTATACATGAGCTCACAGCAGCATTGTCAACATGCACATGTTCTTAAAAAGTTCCAAAGCCAGTGTTGCTTCTAGCTAATGTAAAGCCGCACACGCTGTGATAGGGCACCTTGGCATAGCGGGCACTTAAGTAGGGCGTCACTACAGACCTGACAACAGCAAACATGGCCACATGGCAGGAAGATGACTTGAGCCTGGAGAGAAGTAGAGTAAAACAATAATTTATTAGACAACACGAGCAAGAGCATTTTCAGTATTTTTGAGACCATAAAACTTGTTTTTTTTGTTTACCACTGTCTCCATGCAGACGACACACTCGGAGCTTCCGATTCCCTCTACCGGGCTCGGTGCCGAGGGCGTAATGGGGGTACCGGGAGTACTAAGTGGCGGGCTTGGGGTCGAGATGCCGGAGTTGTTGGGTATTGCGGAAAAGAAGTAACCAGGTGGCTCTGGAGCGGGAATGTCTCTACAAGCACCTAAAAAAGGAGAATAGGTTCAATGAAATGTCATGTACAATCGAAAACTAAACAATATCCAAACTCAATGTTGAGTACAGTTTTCCATTAAAATTACAATTACAAAAATTGAGAATTTATCAAAGACTATCATGTGTCAAAGTGTGCAAGCGTTACCTTCAGGCTTGCGATCTTGAGCCCAATTCAGGAGAGCTGTTTGGATGCCAACTTCGGTAATCCCAAGCTACAAAAAAGAAGAAAAAAAGGTCAAAAATTATTAGCCAAGAGCCCATACTAGTTTCCAAATTCCCCACCAACATAAAACAAATAACACAAACGCTCCAAATTGACAACATTAGTAATAAATGGAACAAACTACTTGCATCATAGACTGAAAAAAGTAGTTCTGGAGCACACATGTTCAAAAAGTATGGTGTAAATTAGCCCATATATTAAAGAGAAATACAAACACATTTCCTAATAGTGTTGTATACAGACCTTCTTTAGATCCGAAGAGTTCATGTGGCAAAGAGCCTCGGTATTCACACGATGGTGAGCCATGATGGGCAAGTAATGCTGAGCTGACAGTTTGCACAGCAGATTGACTAACTCTTTTTCCACACCGGCTTCCTGTGATGGACCCGCATTAATAAAGTTAATTTTTCAGATGCTTCAGTGAGTCAGGTGTATTCACAGTAACACAGTACCTGCATACGCAATGACAACGGCTTGGCATCCAGCAGTCTCTGGTACTGGATCATCCAGTAATTCTGCTGGGTGGACTCTGACTTCAGTTCCATCTCCGCCTAGAAACACCAAAGTGATTTTTAGCCTGGTCATGAAATGAAAATGATTCAAGATGAATGTGCTCACCAGAACTTGCTGCAGTTCTTGTTCTCGCTGGTGCTTCTGTTTCAGCAGTTGCTGCAACATATCACCGAGGGCCGTACGCTGGGCCACGAGCAATTCCTGCGTGAGCGCACGCAACAAACACAAAAAAACAAATGAAAGGATAAGGATAAAAATGTGATTTTGCCATTACAAATGTCACAAAAATGTGTTTAAATCTTTCAGTGCCATTAGCGATCATAGACGTCCACTTTGGCAGCAAATTTGTTCAACCTAACCCTCATCTTAAAGGAAATGTAATGTTGCACATTTAACCTTTTATATTAATTAGTGATATGAGATTTAAAAAAAGAAGAAGCAAATTATAGTAAAATTATGCAGTAGGGGGGAAAAAAGTCAATGAGTGTAGGCAAATGAAAAAGAGCAGTGACACCTACCTGAAGGTTCTCAACATCCAGATTGCGTCTTTTAACTTCCAGTTTGGTCAGCTGCATTAATTCAGCCTCAATAAGCTTGATCTGGAACAGTGGAAAAAGCAATGTGAAGCTAGCAGGGAGAAGCAGCATGCTGCAGATGGCAAATGTAAAAAATGAACAACCATGATGACTTCATGAAATGATTCCTACGGGGTTAGTATATTTCTTGAATATCATGTACTGGTCTACTTGAGGCACTGTCCGTGTTGGGAGGTGAGGCCAAAATGTTGGCAGCCTATCCAGCCAATGGCGGAATACAATTACAGAAAAAAGTGCTTATATTTTGGAGTAGAGTTGGTCATTTGAGTATCTTGTTACATGGCCATTAAAAGCTCTGGCCACATCCTTCTTTGCGAGCTAAAAACTCCACACATCAGCAACTCTAAATACAAACCTGGTTGCGGATGTAACCATGGACAGAATCTTTCTGTAACTGCAGTGCTTGAAATGCGGCTTTTTGCATCTCCTCCTAAAGAGTTCAAATAAAAGAATGGTCATTCATCTCAAAATGTTATTTAATGTGATTGCCACCTGATGACATACGACATACCTCCTGTAAAATTTGAGCAATGGCTTTTGATTTGTCCAAAACTTGGATGGAGAGCATCTTATCAAACTTCCTCTCCAAATTCTCCATACTGTTATAAAATATCCAAAAACGACCATATAAGCATCGTAACACAGGTGGTCAATTAGAACAAACTGGATTATTTGTGTGAATTTTAAACCTTCTGGAAGCCTCAGACACCAAGCTCTTTCTCCGATAGTCACTGGCTTCTTGGAGGAGGCTCACGGCACAGCTATCAGACAGCATCTTCTGCATGGCCGCTACAAATGAGAGAGAGAACTAATTATTAACAGAAAGTAAATCAGGAAGTGGATTCAGCAAAAAAAAAATGCTAAATACATCATGTTTGTCCATTAACTGAGAGGCCGAGATTGAAAATTTCTCCTCATTTCCCTGTTTTACTCAGGAAAACATGAACAACTTAATTGCAATATTGCCAAAAAGTGAATTCATACAAAGCAACATACCTGCTACTTCTCTCTTCCTCAGTGAATCTGCTTCTTCTTGTGTGATGGCAGTTAAATGCTCCATACGGATCCTGTCACAAAAAGAAAATAGTTGAAATACATCCCTCGGTTTTATTCAAAGAGCCAAACAAAATGAGGTAAAATATAAATCAACTATAGAAAGTATAACTCGTGAATCCCATGAGGAATTAGGCATCCTATACTCACCGGTCTTCTTCCATGGCTTGGAGAAACTCAGCACTTTTTTTCTGCCTGCAGAGATCGAAACATAACACGTATAGTTCATGTAGTACCACTGTGATACACATCCACAAAGCCTTCATGTACTACCTGTTGTTATCTAAGAGCATGTTACTGATGCGACTGCTGATGTTGTCTTCGGCTTGCCTCACTTTGTCCAACAACAGTAATCTCTCAGACTCCTGGGCACGTTGCTGCATGGTGACGCCTAGCTCTAGACGTTCTTGCTCCTTTAACATCGGTGCAAAGATGAGGTATTTAGTTTCCCCTTCATTTCTGTTTTGATAACTCTTATAGTCCAAACGATGGACTGGCATAAGAGGATCCAAGTGAGAAAAAAAACCATTGCCCTCCGTACAATAAATAAGAAGAGCATACCAGGCGAACTGAGTTGATGATATCTACTTTATGAGAGGTATTCATCAGTAAGAGCTGAGTGTGCTCATTTTGTTTCTCCTCTCGGTGTCGCTCGAAGGCCAGTTTTTCCTGCTGTTTTTTAATCTGAAGAAAAAAGGATGACAAAAAATGATTTTTGCAAATGCATCATTACGCCTACTAATTCCTGCTAAACCATTTTTAAAACCCTGGCCTTTGTTTTTCTTTGTTTTGAAACTTGAGTTTAGTAAAAGCAGGGTCGTCTTATATTCGGGCCAAAACGGTACTCTAAAACAGCATATTCAGTTTGACTTCAATGAACATGAAATCTTAAAAGAAGACATACCTTCCTCTTCTCATATTCACTGAATTTATTCTGCAACAAAAAGTAAGGGACCCAGGTGAACATCAAACATCTAAATCGTTGCATTAGCGTGTACTAATGAGTTGTACTAGCTATCATACACGGTGTGATCTACCTGCCATGCATCTTCTAGAGCATCCACGCAGTCAGAGTCTTGTTGACCACTGTCACTTTCCAGCACAGGTAGAAGATACTGGGATGGAGGACAATACTCCTCTCCCAGCTCTGCAGGTCAAAAAACTGTTATTGCATTATGTACTCCTTTTATTATCTTAGTGCCATGTAGTAAAAGAAAAAAACACATATGCATACATCACGAAATTGAAGTACAACCTCACCAGAGCATAGGAAGTGCTGGATGCCTGCCGTCCCTCCCATGCAGACAGATGCAGGAGGATAAGTCATTGTGGCTGCATCTAGTATTAAGTTCTGTCACAGTGCATGTTCACACACATACATACTTGCGGTAAGAACATGTTAAGTGATTTGCTATTGTGTGAAATGAATTTTATCGACGAAAACATACCTCCAGTGTACGGATGTAAGCAAAATTTTGGGGAATCTGGATTATGAGGTTGTCGCTCATGTCCAGGGTACGTAAACTGGACAGAGAGCTAATTGTCGAAGGTAGTTCGCTGAGACAGTTGCCTAAAAAAAAAGAGACAATTCCTCGGTAAATATAAACTGACACTGGCAG
This sequence comes from Stigmatopora argus, assembly GCF_051989625.1. Classification (NCBI taxonomy): domain Eukaryota; kingdom Metazoa; phylum Chordata; class Actinopteri; order Syngnathiformes; family Syngnathidae; genus Stigmatopora; species Stigmatopora argus. Next base: position 4,536,799 of record NC_135402.1, read on the forward strand.
AAAGTAGTAAGAATGTGACCTTTCAAATTGAGCGTCTGTAGCAGCCGTAGATCCCCAATTGATTCTGGGATGACTTTTAAACGATTCTTCTCCACGTTCAAAATCTGAAAAGGAGTGACACGAATTAACTACCTAAGTAATGTTAAATTTCAAGAGTTCAGTGAAACTTTACCTGCAGACATGTCAGCTTCCCTATGTCATCGGGAAGTGAATTAAGTTTGTTATCATGTAAATCCAAGACCTATAGTGGATAAAATAAACAACATTTTGTTGGTTAATTTTCAGCTAAATGTGTTACTGAGTTGGTCAGTTGCAGTTATTTTGAGAAACTATTGTGTGGTATTTTTCAATTAAAAGATTACTGTGTGGATGTATAATTTTACTCATTAGGCCCTTTATTTGTGAAAAGTATTCAGCACATCACTCTCATTATATAGCATGTAAAAAGGTAGGAGATTTTATTTATATGCCAAACTAACCAAAATAAACATATTTAACCAAGCATTTATATTTGTGTGACTTTACCTTCAGAGTGCCTAGAAAAGTGATGTCAATTCCTTTGGGAAGCAGTGACTTCAGCTCATTGTTGTGTACAAGAAATACCTGTGGAAGCACATCACAAGAAATGTCTTGCCAGCTCAAACTAGTATAGTTGAATGGAGTGTATGCCATTAGCTTTGTATTATCTTACCTTCTTCTGGAGCACTTTGCAAATTGAAAATGCCCCCGGTGGAACCTGCATAAGGGGAAAATTGAATATTCAATGTTCTCCTTTTGCTAATACTAGTCAACCGAAAAATGTTACATACGGATTAGTAATAATGAGCAGTGTATTTGAGTATGTAAATTGCACAGTATTAATCCCCTTTGCTCGTGGTTTCTGTATATCAGATGGCAATCTCTTGAGCTACACTGAGTCTCTTGTTATTAAGCGGTAGTTGTTTTATTTTGTTCTGATTTTCTAGGTCACAGGAGGATTTATTGTGTGTGTATATAGAGTGTCAGGTATAACTTGTCACTGCACATTGAAATTGGGGTTTCTAATGAAAGTGTTCCAATTCTCACCTCTGACAGCTCGCAAGATGAGATGTCCAGAATGTCATCAGCACCTGCTTCCTTTGACTGTAGAATAGTAGTTAGTTACTTTTCATATATTTCAAGCAGTTTTCTTTATGTAACAACTAATGTGTAAACAAATCACACTTTAACATGAAGCTAAAAAATGACCAGACTATTCTCAATAATGAATTGTTTTGAGAGACTCTAATTTGCTGTAATGAGCACTTGTTTTACCCGACACAGCTGATATTCAAGTCTCTTCTGCGAATCATCACTGGGTTTCTTCTTTCTGAAGAACAGAGGCATCTTATATCCTGTCAGTCCGGCTGTCAGTCAGGCCTACTGGGTTTCACTTCAGTCACTCCACTTCAACAAGAGCCACTTGAAAGACTGGCACACCAGATGGAAACCACTCAAGGCGCACTTGCTGAACGCTAAAAGGTAAAAACAACGGACATTACTTAAAAAACAGAATGTGCTATTGAATAATAACAATAATACATCAGTTATCTTGATCATCACGTGTTCGTTGTTACATGGGTTGTCTTTTGTTTTCCTTAAAAAATAAATAATGACAACGTTACATTTTATTTCAGCATTTCCTTACATAATGTTACTGCTGTACTAATTTGATAATGGATGGGTGTGTCCGATGTCAACACAGTAGACGACCCACAAACATATGCAGACGCAGAATTGACAGCATCAGGCGTTCGCTATCTGTTTGAATGTTAATCTAATATATTTGGACAATTCGGTTAAATCGCATGAACTGAAATCGGTTTAGATCATTTCGATTGGCCATACCTTATCCGAAGCACGGTCAGAGCTTTTACAACGGCGACGTGGGCGGGTCATTTCCCAATTGTGACGCGAATTCCCGTTGTTTCCGAGTGTAAATTATTTACAAACAAACTATGCAGATACAAAAAGAATGTTTTCTCTCCGTTCGCTTGATTGCTTAAGATCAGAAATTGCTATAATGACAGCTTTACCTTATCATTGTTCAGATAACCTCAAACTATTACGAGCAACGATCAAAGAGGAAATGTAGATTGTTGTCTGCATACATTGATTAAGTACATAGTATTTTAGGAATTTGTGTATTGTATTTTAAAAATAGCAAATTTAGTTTTTGGACAGGGTTTACGCCAGTCAATTTAACGACGCAAAATCTGTTTTAACCACAGATTTCTTTGGAAACAAAAGAAGACTCACCTACTTCCCCAAATCAAATAAATACATGATTCCAGTTAAAAACACCGATTTGACAAGTGTCTTTGTAAATCCCTCTTTGGTCTTTTCCGAATGATGGACGACTCTGTCAAAACATAGGGACCTTCTACTTCTTTTAGAATTTCCGAAGGTCTCAGTTCAGAAGGGCACGCTACTGCCACCTGCAGGTCCGCATAGTGGACAACATACGCACCTCCAATAAGGTGTATGGTACCCTGTATATATTAGGATTTGAAGAAAGTTCTAAACATGGCTTTCTTCACATTATATATATTTGCTAGCTAAGGGAACAGTTTCCTTGGCAAGCAAATATTAATTGTACTAAAAGTAGTACTAGCTCACTGTATGCGAAAGTATACTGGACATTTCAGGATTCAATTTTAGTTGCGTTTTTAGCAGTATTTTTTAAATATGAGTCTCCATAACTGAATAAATCGGTCTGTAGTCCGCTGTCAATTTTATCCACAAGAGGTCACCCTCCACTCCCCTAAAACAAATTGGGCAATTTTTGAACTCTATAACCACTGAATGATGTGCGTGATCGTTCTAGTATTCAAAACAACATCCTATTCATCAATTCAATACTTAAGTGGTAAAGTGAAGGACCCCTGCCTGTCCTTCCAGTGTGAATAAATTGGACATCTAACACCGTCCTTGGCAGCCAAAGCAGAGTTAACTACATCATTGAATTTATAGGCCAGAAACGTGTGGTTTTGATTTAGGCATAAACAGAACACATTGTCATAAATGTTTGCTTTGTTGTTAAAAAAAAAGTTATTTCATTCTGGTTTATGATGTATACCGTTATTGATCGCCGTGTCCAATCATCGACTATGAAAAAGACCGATTAATCTAAAGCCACGCCCCCTTTAACGTAGGTGGCTGCGGGTGTAGCGTTGACTTATTTAACAACAGAGCGCAAGACTTGAGGGCAGCTTTGCTGTCAAAGCGATGGCTGCAAACAGATTTTTAAACAAAAGTGCAAGTGACTTGCTGTTACCTCAACTGTTTTTTCACTGTCGAAGGGGAGCTATTTCTGTTGTTTTTTAGGACTCTCATTGCAAGTGGATTGGAAAAAAAACTGCAAGAAGAAAAGAAGCGTCGTTTTCACCTGCGTCTTTCTTGGGGCAAGTTATGTAAGTTTAATGATAATATTTATCTTTTTAAAATCATTTTTATGGGAAAGTAAGGCAAGTTGCAAAAACAATTTAAAAAAATACAAATTAACAATATTGGTGAGGGATTGGGCAATATAATATATATACTAGTACTGCGATAATAAAGTAAACTTTAAATTTAGTCACTAGCCAGCAGGGGATGCTGTGGAAATGTAAACACCAGTGTGCAAAGTGCACCTGGTCAGCAACATTTTTTGACTGATTTATTCCTAAATATAAAGGCATCTGACAACTCTATGGAAAGTTTTTAAAAAGTCATATTTTTTTATCTTTTTATCTTATTTTAACCAATTTTTCATTCTGTACTACTAAACGATGCCGATGACACTAATGTTTACGTGACGTTATTTCTCAACATATCTCCTTGACCTTCCCCAAGGTCCTGCAAGTGGGTCAGGTTTGATTGATTCATTTATTTGCTGATCTGTTTCGGTTGCAACGATCTACGGGGTTCACAGTTAAATGTGAAGTGGTTAGGGTGAGTATCTGCTCATTTTAATTCGAGTAGGAAAATCATGGATGAGGTCATGCCCCAAATGGAGAAGCTAAAATATCGTGTGTTTTGTTTCATAAGTGAAAGAAGGATACTGTAGCAAGGTGCTCCATAAATTGATTGGTGAAGTTTCGGCAGACGAGGTGGCTTGGGCAACTGGATAAGGGGCCTGCTGGACACATCCCACTTCCATGGAAGGCGCAGAGGACAATTCAGAAGCCTCTTCGGTCCCCTCTGACTAATATTTTCTAACTTCTATTGGAAAGAGAAGTAACAGAGTTAGTTTGGTACTAAATCAGAGCGGTGAATTGATTTGGAATTCTTCAAGCTATTTATAATCATAAAAAAACTGCTCAGTTATGCATAGGCATGACTGAGCCAAAAGAGGTCTGGCTGAAACAAAAACTTATGAACCTTTAAAAATTGGAATAAAGTAATTGTAAAATACTGTGATTCCAAAGTAGCCTTTAGGTTTTTTTTACCTGGAATCCTTCTCCAAATAAGAATAATATTTAGCTATAATTAGGACAGTGTGATTCGCTGCAACTGCAAAAAATCACCATTTGTGGCTATCGTACAAGTGCTTTTGGAAGGAAACAGTTGACCCTTGTTACCTCATTTAGAAAAATAATTTAAACTTGCAATTATTTTTTTGTTGCTTGTTGGCGCTAATTAAGAAAGGATCATTATGAGGAAGGAAAGTTGCTGATGGAGCACCAACTATACATCACACTGGAGTCAGTGGAATGTAAAAGCAATGATAACCATAAAAGTCAAATTGGGTTTTCAACAGAATTGATTACCCATTGACGTGGAACTTGTGTAAATAGAAATGTGTGATGTGTGAATGGTAAAGTGTATCACATTTTACACTTTATATTATTATATTATCTTTATACATTTCATTCTGATGTGGACCCAAAGTGTTTTAAAATACCATGAAAAGTCCCTATTTTTTATTTAGACATTTCTTCTAATCGAAGATGTTTCTCGTCAATGTTTCCTAAAAAATAATGTTTTTCTTTTATATATTTATTTGCTGTGTCTGTGAATGAAAGTGGAACCTGCAACTCACCAGCGTTCCAAGGCATGAATTTCAGCATTTCTGATTCAGCACTCTACATTTCTCTTGTCCTCTAGTTGTGATGGTGAACAGCAGGGTGGAGGCGCCCACAGTGGCCGTGATGGGTGGGACGACAGGTCGGCTGTGCGCAGGCTGCGGAGGTCGAATTTCGGACCGCTTCCTGCTCTTCTCCATGGAGCAGTACTGGCACACGCATTGCCTCAAGTGCTCCTGCTGCCATGCTCAGCTGGGCGAGTACAGCAGCACCTGCTACAGCAAAGGAGGCATGATACTCTGCAAGAACGACTACATCAGGCAAGCACGGCTCACGCTTAGAGGAAAAAAACTTTTACAAACTATCCTTTGCCAAGTTTTGTGATTGGAAACCGCTAGTTTGATCACACTTACTGTTACAGGAGAGTAACATTGGTTGTGAGATTGGTCATTTTTAGCTGGGATAGGCTCCAGCACCCCCGCGACCATCGTGAGGATAAGCAGTTCGGAAAATGAGTGGATGATTTTCAACTGAATTCTTTAGATTTTTATATACACAGCATAAAATACTTCTATTGAATTGAATACAGCTTTAACATGTTCTCTATTGGGTTTTGATTTGAAAAAAATGCACTGTATCAGGTTTGTTGTGCAAATTGCAAATAACTGTGACTATTAACGGGAATGCTAATAGCACACAAATTGAGACGTACCAGGCATGGTCCGTTAACTCTATTTCTGTCTTTTAAGAATCTACATAATAGACGAAATAGCGTTACAGCTTTTAATGTTTAGTTTTGTTTTATTTGCGCTTTTTCCCAGGCTGTTTGGACATAGTGGAGCTTGCAGTGCATGTGGACAGTCAATCCCCGCTAGTGAGATGGTAATGCGAACACAAGGGAATGTTTACCACTTGAAGGTGAGTGTGATGATGTTACTGATTATCTCAATGTTTGGGAAATTGGATCTCAAGCTTCAATAAAGTGCTCAAAGATCTTCAGCTAAAGGATTAACTGGTCTTTGATGTGTCAGTGTTTCATTTGCGCAACCTGTCGGAACCGCCTGGTGCCCGGTGATCGCTTTCATTACATCAACGGAACGATCTTCTGCGAACATGATCGGCCGGGAGGTGGGCTACTTGGTGGGCATTCAACTCAAATGCAAGCTAATGGCATCTTGTCCGACCAGAAGGTGAGCAGCGTTGAGGTGTTTGTGTTCATTTACAAATGAAAAAGCTTTATCAGGAAGCAGCAAACATCGCTCCTGTCTTTTTTTGTCTGAAAATAATTTATTTCAGGTGAAATACGAGTGGGAATAATAACATCAAGCATGATATACTATTGAGAAAACCTTTGTGTAAATACAGAAATTATTTTTGTAATGAGCCTCATTTTGCACTTTTTTTTTAGGTCTGCTGAGAAATAAGATGGGAAAACATGACTGTCTTCTCCATCGGTTTTTCTTATCCCCCTTCTACAGCTTCCTCTAGTCAAGCCAGCTTTAGTCATGCTTTTATTGACAAATTGAAAGTTACTTCCTTTATTTTAGGGAGGATTGTGGGTCCACAAGACTGTCTTTTATGAACTGTGGCAATAATATTGTGAAGATCAAGCATTGGCTGTAAGGATGGAATCAGGCATTGACATTTCCTTGCAGTGATACCAATGAAAAGTAGGATGGCTTTTGCCAAAACTTCCACAGAGTGGATATTAAATCTGGAGGTAACACGGTAACATTGCTTGAACAGAACTAACTCTACTCATACAAAATGTATGAAACTTGTGTGAGTATTATGGTATCCTTTGTTTTCCCCCCCACATGTGTTGTAACAGAAGCATTAAAAACACCATTCTGTATTTTCTATTTGCAAGTGTACAGCTTAAAAAGTGGCAAAAGTGTTGGTTCTTTTTTTATAACTGTATTCATATGCCGCTTTTTATATTTTATTTGTCCAAGTGTGTTGTATGCACGATATTCAAGTTGGCTTTTGCCTGTTTTTTATTTCTCTAGCACACACAATAGCACTACAATTCGAGTAAATTCTGAAAGCAATGAGCTTTTATTTGTTTATTCAATTTTAAACTGCTCAAAGGATGAGCACCTTGCACTTAAACCTTGCTACTAGAAGTTGTATGTTAACTAATATCTTGTTGGATTTCGAACCCTTCCTTGTAATATACTGTATATTCAACTAAATTTTGGCTGTCCAAAAACTGTCTTTTGCAGTAGAAACATTGAATGATTTAGCATCGAATTTGAATATCAATTGTGAAAGCATTGCACATCAGCTTGTTCATTTTACATAAGCAACCTGGCAAGCTAATAGCCTTTCCCTGGCATCTTAATTGTGCAATACATTCAAGCTGATTTGCTGTAATAAAAATACTTTTGTTGACGTTTATTTTCCTCTGATTGCCGTGCATCATGTAATAAAACCCACAATGAAGTTGGTGGTATAAAGTCATCAATCCTACAGTTGAACATTCTGGCCCAGATTTCATCAGTTTGTGCTCGTTCAAACCTTTTGGCTTTTGCCAAATGCAAAAACTCAGTTTGAAACTTCAGATATTTTGTCTGTAAAATGTGATGCTCCGCAGACTAACCCCAACAAGTCAAGTACAGCACGTGAATGCGAATTGCAGATTGTGCGACCCAACGGAGCTCTCTGTTATTCACGGTAGAAAAGGTTTTTGGGCATTCAAAGGGAAGAGCAAGAGCACTTGTGATATGTTAATTCACAAAAGCAGCATCAGGATAGTTTTGCTGACATTCGAACTCTAGTCTCTTTAAAAGTGGAGTAAGGATGTTCTTTTGTTTCTCAAACAAGCAAGGTTGATTACCCACAGGAATGGGATTTCAGACTTGTGATCTTAGTCTATTACAGAAACAATTAAAGGGGGATGCACCAGAGGCCTTGGTAGACTTGTGATGCACTCCTGTGTTGCAGCCTAATGAGGCCTAATTAAAAGGGCAGGGGCTTTGCTTTGGGCACCAGTTTGTGAGCTCCACTGTTGATTGGAGGACGGAGGAAGACGATGAGAGAGAACGTGCAAATGTATTTGCACTCCATCTTTAACACAACGAATACAGCAGGGTCTAGTATGGTGTCTGTAAGATTAGTATGGAAGTAAAATAAGATGGCTGGCACTATATTTGGCAAGGTTTTGCTTAAGAATCTTGTGTTGCTTAAGTGCTAGATTGGGGTCTAGTGTTCTTTCTATCCACCTGATGCCTTCATTTGTCGTGCTACCAACATTTTTAGACGCAATAGAAAGAGTGTGTTCTTGTGTGTCGTACTAAATTTAACATTTGAATGTTTTTCTGCAGAGTGAGAAATTTAAGAGTTGAAATTCTCAGGTATTGGTGTCTCATCAAATTGTATTTTACAGAGGTTTTACTGCAAATTGAGCAACTAACTGGTTTTTCTCCTCTGTGTGGAGAATATGGTAGTGTAAACTGCACTTTTTTGTATGTGATTCAGAAATGTTTTTACGTATTTGAAATTGTTTTAAGGCAAACTGAGCAACTCAACAGTTTCTCTCCTGTATGTGTTTTCGTATCTATTATCAAAGTTCCTTTACAAGGAAATTATTGCTGAAAACAAAAGGGATTTGTCATCATCTCAATTCATTTAAGAGTGAAAGTAGGTTAAGTGCCACAAAATGCATGGAAGTCTGACTACTTCAGAGAAGACACTCTTCATCAGCAGTGATCATCTTATCAAATATATATTGTACAACATATATGCCGCATCAGATAGCATCAGCAGCTATACAAAATGGATCTGATGTTATAAGCAATTAAGGAAGGCATTTGAGGTGGGAATTCTTTGTGGTTGAGGAGGTGTAGTCGATATTTCATCCAATCAGAGTCGTTTGAATAATTAAACTGATCAACTTAATTAGCTTAATTAAGTTGATTTGACGACGGATCACTGCCATATGGTGCCGGGAAACAAAAAGAGAGGGGAACTAATTAAAAGTAAAATAATGAGGATTTTAATTAACTGGTTCCCTAGACATTAGCAAGTGTGGGATGCGGAGTTGTAATTAAAAAGTCCTGTTGTGCTGGCAACATTCTACCCCTCCTTGTTTTAATATCGACAAGGGTTCCATCCATCTAATTAAATCTGGAAATGAATAACATTGAAGTTCCCTGTTTAAGTTAGGCGTCCTGACTTTGACTTGCAAAGCTACAAGACATTTTGATATTTCTTAACAACTAGGACGGACAGGGAATGGCAGTTAGATTTGGATTTTGTGAGAGGAGAAAACTCAAAATGACATTTGTAAAATAAATTGTGTGGAAATTTTTACTAATCCCTCAAGATCAATAACCTAATTAGCAAAACACCTCGATTAGGTAGGAATGATAAGCAGATGAATTTAATATATGATTTTGACAGTTACATTTAAGAATGCATATTGCAAAAGTAGTTTCTAAAAAAGTTTAAAAATATCTCAATCCGGAAAATAAATATTCAATACATTTACTATAAATTCAAATTTGGCAATGGCATATATGAGGCTTTATGTGAGTTTTATGGAGTAATATGTAATATAATTAATTAATAATTTGCATGATGTTAAATTGCAAAATGGAAGGAAGACAGATTGATGGCTTAGCATCTAGTGCAGAAATATCTTATGAAGCATATTGGATTTCTATACGTTAGACAAATAAAAAAAAGAAAAAGCCAATTCAAATTTTGATTGTACCTTACTGACCAAAGCCAGCAAAGGCTATTGCTATAAATTATCCTAATTAAATATCTCTATGTGTTAAAGAGTGGTTTTGCTCCCCAACAAGCTCCAAATCCAACCCTCCTCCCTCTTAAGCGTCAACATTTACCACCTGACAATCATGAACATCCGCCTAAATACAACAATCATAACCGCATTTCCGTGCGTGGCAATAAAAAAACGACTGGACTGAAAATCCACAATGAAGACTAATCTATATCCTAATTAACTGAGACCTGCCAGATGCCAGTTGGGACTTTAAAGAGGAACTCTGCAATGTCAACATGAGGACTGCAGTTGCGAGCAGCTGTCCTCTTATGATCCCACTATTAGTAACTACAGTACTGCCCCTCTGTCTTCATTAGGGTGTATTTCATTTAGTTTTTTGGTAGTTGTGTCTGACATCACCTCCTTCATGAGGCATACGTAGGTGTCCCCAGGAAGCTCTAGGTGTACAGGCATTCATTAGCACTCCGTAATTAGGAACAGATGCAATTCACAGCTCAGCATCCATCCACCTTATGATGAGGCGCATTCACAAGGAACTACACTCTATCCCACAAACTATACTGCAGTCGTTCATGCCCTGTTTCACCTCAGGACAACTTTGAGACTTTTTAGGAGTCTGCTTTTTTCGGGGGGGAAATGAGCTTGGTGTGTGCTTAGTACGGCCCGGTTTTTATTGGCCCGCAGCAAATTATGAAAATATCGTTGAATAAGCAAACTTAAATCAGCCTACATTCAGTTGCATGCAGTGCATCAATTAAACAGTGCCTACAATATTTCCAGTCAATGAAGGAAATTGTGTAGAATTTCAGTATATATATATATATACATACAGTTAACTTCACATTAAATGAAAAGTGATTATTTATTTTCTAATATACATACTATATTACTGTATTATTAACTTCAGATTAAATGAAAAGTGATTATTTATTTTATAATTTACATAGTATATTACTGTATTATTTTGTTGCTGCCAATTTATTTACTGCCATTGGCGGTTATAGATGTCAAATCCATTTGCACTGGGAAGGATGGCATTGAGTTTATGTTTCACTGCAATGGATTTTTTAAAGTTTGGACATCCTTAATGTAGACAATTGTTGGATTAAGTTGTAAACACTTTTGGGTTGCTGTAGTGGGTTTTTCTTTCCTGCTAGTAAAATATTTTAAGAGAATGTACAAAATCATGTTTTTCAGCAATTGGCTCTTGTTCTAACAAATATTGATATTGAATATTTATTTTCATGATAGGTGTAATTATAGCTTGTGATGCATGAAATAAAAGTAGGCTCCAGAATTGAAATTGTGTAATTTAAAAAAATGCATGCTCAATGTGATTCGAATCAGGTAACTAACTGACTTGGACAGTTGCACGACATTCCTTTTCATTAGTCACATGACCAATAAATACAGGCAACCAGTTGCTTTGGCGGACATAAATGCCAACACAAGAATTCACCGATGAGGTGCTAAAGCAATTGCTATTGTTTAACCTTCAGGTTCGAAATCAAACCAAAGGCACGGGATACATTTATTAATAACATGAGCAAACCTGGATGATTCCGAGAGACCCAATTCCCATTCACAAAGGATAAAATAACCATCTGTTGAGTAATTAAGCCTCTTCATTGGATGTTGGATAATGCAGTTTAATTTAACTTAATGTGATTGTCGTCCGTAGGAAATTGCTTGTAAGCATTAAAAGCTATTGAAGCATATTTAAGAGCAAACAGAAGGTTGACCAGATGAGTCTGCAGTGTGGGAAGAGCATTCAATTTCGTTCATGTTTCCCATGTCTTTGCTAATCATTAGGGTGTGAAATTTGAGTCATATTCTGTTAATGTTTCTTAACTTCACTCGTCCTTTTTTTGGAAGTATTTCTGGCTCCACAGATTTAGATTAGAATCATTGTATACCTCAACAATTTTCACACAGATCTCCATTTTCAGAGGTTCAAAATGATGACTATAAAAATGCAATTTGATAAAACAGTGTTGGAATGCTAATGCAGTAAGTCATGTTTATGAACAATCAAAGAACGTAGCATAGAAGATATATAGATATATACATATATAGATTTTAATGCAAATATTTTTGGGGTAATTTTGATTTGAATGCTGCATCTTAACATAGAAAGCAGCATTCAAATCAAAATTACCCCAAAAATATTTGCATTAAAATCTATTCACCATGAATACCAAAGAAAACAGCTAATAGTACTACATATCACAGTAAGTTTGCACTTTGCAGAGTAGTCAACACATTAGAAAAAGCATGTCGAACGTACTCAACAGTAAGGATTTACACTTTTACTTTGGTTGGCATGAAGATCTTACCCTTTGCTGGGGACAAATGGCATGTTAAATGTTGAAATTGTCGGGGCTGTAAATCTTAGCTAAAAGCTAAAAATGAAGGGAACAAAAGGGCAGTTGTCCTGTTGGCAAACTCAGCTGGCCACCAAGAAGGCACTCTTTACTGGCTTAGCTGATAGAAATCTGCACTGACATTTTCCTTTCCTTTCTATCTGAAAGAGCTCTGGACTGACATTACAGTTAAACATTTCAAAGGCCCAGTGAAATTGCCCTTTTTTTATATTAACTGAGGCCAGCTCTCTCGGGATGGGGGACGAGGGAAATCATGGGAAATAAGGGAAGGCGTTTCTCAAACCAACATTTTTCAACTGTGCAAGGAAAATGAAGTAATGCAGGAGTACAATGAGCGCCACCGACGCAATTTAGACTATTCAGCTAAAAATTGGCTTATGCTTAAAATTGCTTGCAGATATTACACTATAGTATTGACAGAGGACGGGTGAGAACAAATATGTAGGAAAAGAAATTTGGGAACATGGATGGATAATTAGAATTAGGAAAGAAGAATATCAGTTGCTAACAGTTTTTATGTCTCTCAAATAATGTTTAATTTTCTTACTGTACAATGTACATCCTAACTTTGCTGATAACTGGATTCATCGCATTACTCAAGGCTGCTCTCTGCTGGTAAATTAACAGGTAGAACCAAAAAATGTTGGCATCAATGTTTAGTTTGCATGTATGTTATCTTTTATAGTATTTTGGAAACGATTTCACTTAATATTCATTCATTTAATCTCTGTTAGATTTGTATTTAACCTTAAAAAACAAGCAGGATTTCAAATTAATGGCTTAGTGTGAGACATACATGACCCCAAATTCTGCAATCAAAAAAAAATATATATATTTATATATATTGGAGGAGTGAGGAGCCATTTACCCAAAAAATATGATTCATCCGTGTTTCTTTGTGTGAGCGTTGCCACAAAGACTTTAATTAAAAATTTTGGTAAACGAATTTGCAGTTGTGCTAATCAATCATCAGTACTGCATTTATTTGGCTAAACACAGAAGTATTACATCCAATTAAGCAAACAAAATTGCATGCAAAAGTTTGTCAAAAATGTTATTAAACCAAATTAAATCTTTCATTTTTTTCAGTGCTGAAATGGCTCTTTCAAGGACAACGATGCCTTTTAATGAATTACATTTAGTACTTAATATAAAATAATAATTCTTTAGTATTTTCACATAACTTTTTAACTAAAGGGAATAAAATTAGAAAAGGTAACCTTTTGAATTTCTCATTTTCTGAGGGTGCTGGAGCCTATCCTAAATGACTTTTGAATTCAGTTATTCTAAAAAAGCCAGGGAGTCTTTAGCTGTAATGAATTTTAATTAATTGCAATTGGACTATATTTTTTATATGTACTTTCAGATAGATGACATTTTTTGTGTAATTACAGTTTTATTCATTTATTTTCAACACCGCTTGCCCTCATTGGGTTCGCAGGTGCTCGAGCCTATGTCCGCTGACTGTGTTAATCTAACCGACCAAAGTCAGGAAAAAGAACCACTACACCATCTGGTGATTAATTATAGTGTTATTTGTGAAAAAAAATCATTTGTGCCACGAAAAAGTGAAAAATTGCTCTCCCACCCTCGGGGGGTTCGACTTAAGGAGCCCGTTGCCATGTTGGCATTTGTTCCGGCACTGGCGCGCATTTGGGAGCTATCGTATGCACATAGACACGAATGGATGAAATGTAAGATTTCAAGTATAAGCGAAGTTTGCCATGATATCTTTCTTTCTTTTCCCAATGTACAGAGAACTGGGAGTGCACCCCAGGATTTTGACAGCCCCTCTGTGTGTGCCCTTTGATTGATGAACCCTATTGCAAATGTTTTTTCATCCAAGTCAGTGGGAGTTAAAACGCCTCGTGCATTTTAATACTAAACAAAACATTAGCTGGAGTGGTCCCACTGCTAACTCCCTCTCAGATGATTTCATCAGTCATCTATCTGATGCCCAGCAGGACTCCAGGAGACAGACAAGGTGGGGGATAGGGGGGGGAGATAAAATGGAAAGGGAATTGGGAATTCTATACTCTTGCTGTGGTGGGAGTTTGGCGCTCTTATGGCAACTCACACAGTTAATGCATTTGGATTCAAAACAAAAAATTGAGATGATTCATCATCCGAGATTTGTTTTTATAAATATGCTATACGTCAGTACTGCCAATGTATTATATCAAATAAAATACAAAATAAGTAGAAGCCTCCATACATGTTTCTTTGTAGTGAACTGGTTTACTTTAAAATTCTGGGTTGGATGTGATGGTGTGTACAATGGCTGTGACCAATAATAAATTGTTATTGTGAAGTTTTGCGATACTTTTTATCCCAATTGGTTATCGATACGTACCGCTCGAAGTGGACATATTGATGTCATTGTGTATTTAAGGAAACAACAGGTTGCCCCTAATGTTCCTTCTAAGCGCAATTGCGCACTACTCTCATGTTCTCTGCGCACAACAAACAAAATAAAATCCAACCTGAATTGTAAAAAAAAATAAACACATTATACATTTTTTTCTGTGCCATTTTGCAACGCAACTCAGAGAGTGGCAGCCTGTCAATGACAAACAATAATTATGTCCAGCCAATGATATGATGCAAATGTTAACGAGATTGATTGGCTGCGTTAGTTACGCGTTATGCATAGGTGCCTGTGTTTTGCACGTTAGCATATACCTAACGGTTTGGTGGAGCTGCCGCCAACCCTTAATCATGGTGAAACGAGCCAAAGTAAAAAAGAAATGTGGTTCTTTTAAGATGGAATGGAGCATGTGCAAAGAGAAGAACAAGCGGTGGAAAAAGGTCTCCACTACAAAACATACAGCAAAGCTAAAGTTGTAAGCCAGTTTTCCAAAGGAAAAATATTGCATATTCAGCAGAAAAGTCATTTGAATGAGAAGTACAGACATGAAATATAAGGTAAAATGTAAGTCAGATTTGTGCATATTCTATTGACATTCATTATTTTATTCATAGATATTAATCTTTACATTTTATTATGACTAGATCATTTATGGGTAGTAGACATGCATGATACTGGCGTGTGCCTATAGTGAGCATTTATGATGTTGCTCACACTGGTCCACTGTATGCACAGACGTATGAAAAATTAGGGGGTACATTGGTTGCTACCAATCCATAGCCTGATTTGCCAGTTGGGATTCACTCCAGTCCCTGGCGACCCTCAGAAGAAGAAATGAGGGGCATTGGTAGCATCGGTTTGATGCCCACTAAATAAAACAGAACAACACTAGTCATACAAAAACTGAGAAAAATGTGACCAGTTCAATGTTAGGTGATCACAATTCCCCTTTACTCTCCTCAGAAAAAGTTGGGACTTTTTGGGAAAACTATTTTTCTTGCTGCAACCACATGAGGATGGCGAACAAACACCCTGAAGGTTTCAATCCTACAAAAGCACTTCTAGTATTGTCTCTAGGATTGTAATCATTGTTCAGTCATTACGGATGAAACTGTTTTTAGTGTAACATTAACGTCTGAATTTCATTCTCCGCGGAAAGACCTTGGAACGATCAACCGGGAGCTGACATTATCTCGCCACGGATCTGCGACTCGCCGCAGTAAAGCCGCGTACGAAAAGTGCCTCGGGAGTGAAGCAAAGGGCTCGCTTTCTACTAATGACTTAATGTGCCCCCCTGACTGTGTTCATTTCAGAGCAACCCAAGCTCATCTTCTCCCCACTGGGCACCTAATGCAATTACACCCTTGTATCTGCAGGGGGCTCCCTCTGTCTCTTCCAGCAAAACATCAGTCGACTGCTATGACTTAGTGTGTGTTCGCGGGGTGTGAAGGAAGAGGCAGAAACCGAGACTGGTAGGTCTCATGCCCACGATACGGTTAATCAATCATCGCGCCGACTTAATGACACCCTGCTGCTTCCCTAATGTCTTCTGGCAGAGGCAGCCTGCTGCTGGCGCAGAGCTCATGTGGGCTCGCATATGGTTGTCTCAAATTGACTGACAGGACCCTTTTTATGCGTGGTGCCCTGCACGCTGGATGCCATCAGCCACGTATAAGCGCCGTTGGCTGACACAGAGAGGGTCGGCCAAGGCGAGGCTGGAGATAAAAAAGGAAAAATCCAAAAATGGAATTTTTGGGGGGTGAAAAAGGTGAAAAACGGGGATGCAGCCAAGTAGGGGAGAACCGGGTGAACGTTTTCGCCGATTACCCATTTTCCATTGTGTTGGCGGGTTTTACAAAAAAAGGCCAAAACTGCAAAAGCAGCAACAACAAAAATGGGGCGAAACTATTCTTCGTTCTAACTAGTCACACATTAATCGCGAAACATGGGGGACTACTGAGAATGTCTTTTTTTGCTACGTTAGTAGGTGTCACAATTACAAAGGTGAAAACCCCCCAAAAATGTGAATACTTTCATCTTCTACTGGTTTCACAAAAAAAGGCAAAAACTGAATGCCACAAAAAAAGGCAAAAACTGAATGCCACAAAAATTGGGGGAACACTGAATGTTTTTTGCAGTTTATCTTTGTTTTTTAAGTTTGCTGTTTTTTCTTTTAAAAAATCAAACTCGCAAATGCCTTTCCTTAACCATTCAAGTCTGCAGAAAAATATTTTGACACTCAAAATCAAAGTGACAATTGCAAACTGAAACAAAAACGACACTCGTAAAATAAAAAGTTTAAAGGAGCGGTTCGTTCTTCTTGCATCCATTTTAGCACTGTTGCTAAGAAATATTCACAAAACATAAAATGCATTTACCTAACACACACAAGTGTATCACCCAAACAATGTGACCGCAAGCAATTTGGACTCATTTCCAACCTGGAAATCCTGTGGCATAAACCTGGCACAGCTGACAGCATTTACTTTGCTCCAATCTTTTATCTATGCAGAGAAATATAGTGTGCTACCTATGAAATGAAAGCGTTGGAATCTATTTGTATGCAAGATGCTCTTGAAAGCCCATCTGTCCACTGGAGAACCCTCTAATTTATGTTAGTTGTTGTTGTCATTGCTGTCAGCCCACAGCTTCTTTCTCTACGGATGTGACAGTGGTGAAGCTAGAATTAAAAGAGCAATCCATCATCTGACTAGAGCTTTAGTTTGACAGTTCACATAGTGAGGAGGTGATTCAAGATAGACAAGTCGCCTGATGGTAAGAACTTACCCACTATATTAAAAAAGCAGACCTGGACCAGTATATACTTGCAAGAAAGCAGAAAGTAAAGAGGTATTGATCTGAATGCCACTTAGTGCTTTTTGGGTCAGAATTTGCAAATACTTCACAAGCATTTTGTAGGAATTGTTTTGGGGAGGGAGGACTCATGCTTAGTAAGCGCCCACAAACCCCACTGATGCCAAAATATAATAGGCTCACTATCAAGGGTGTCAAAAAGAAAAAAAATGCTACTGCAATGTTTGTTTGAATAGGATCGATCAAAGTTTTAGTCGGAAATACATCCTGGTGTGCGGTTACTCAGAGCTGACATAAATTTAAAAATAAACATTCACACTTCTATGCATTTTTTTAGTCTTGGAACAATACATCAATTAGATGAAGTAATGATCCAGTTGGGACAAAGGCAACGTGCCTGTTAAATACTAAATTATTCTTATTCCAATGGGTAATCATTAGTCCCAAAATCAAATTTAAAACATTTGTATTTCATTCATCCATGACGGAAATTAAGACAGTTGTAAATCCTATATTGTAGACTATTTTCAGACATTTCTAGATAGTAATAAAAAAACTATGCAAAGAAAATTAGAAGTTAACAAATGAAGTCTGCAATACAGCTGAAAATTAGATACTCAGACGTATTAGTATTGCTGAAAGAATGAGGGGTTGCAGAACAATACTGTCATCTAGTGGCATTAAATATGAATTATGAAGGGTGAGATGACTACTATTAAGCAAGCGTTCATTGTAAAATATGCCTCTTGACATTTGCATGCAACCCCTGTAAAATACAAACTTTAAAGCAGAGCCATTGCACCTAAAAATGGACTGATATTTATCTTCAAATTTTCCATCTTAATTATATATTCTCAAAACGTGCTGCAGGGTTTAAATTTAAAATATAGATCTAGAACAAACCCCCATATTTACACAATTGGTTATGGCACTTGACAAAGCAACTATGTATACATGTATTTTGGGTATATCGTATAGTGAGGATTTTCTACATTTAAATTGAGTAATCGTAAAATACAAAGGGGAATTCAAGACATTCAAATTTTAGATTAAAATTCCAGTAAAGATGTTGAACACAGAGGATTTTTTTTACCACTTGTAACTTACTTATGTCACAAGATGAAATAGCTAATGAGCGTTTTGGAGTTGACTACACTAGTTCTGATACATTGATGTGCAGTCATACCAAACTGAGATGGATTTGATTTAAATAAAAAACACAAGTAGGCCATTGTTTAGTATTTTTAAACAAAACATTCCGCAATATGTGCGTCTTTATTTAACAGAATGAAAGTCTTTCCTGCCTAAAACACTCGGTCAAACTCTGTCTGACTGGTGGTGGCGGGGTTTCTGTTCTGGTTGGTCGGCTGTTGAGGCATGTGGCCTCTCCGCCGGGGAGGAGCAAGATATTCAAACATGGACGTGTTGTGCGTAGACAACATGTTCTTCAGGTCCGACGGCATCGGGTCAGACCAAAAAAAGTCATGGTTTAGCGCATCGTCGCTGTCTGTGCGCTGGGCCGGGTCCAGGACCAACAGTTTGTCAATCAAGTCCAATGCGTACTGGTCTTTAACATAAGCTTTGAGGCGATCTTTCACTTTCCTCTTTTGTCCTTTTGGGAGCTCCATTTTCTGGTACAGCTCGTACTTCTTGTCCACACCTGGCCAGACCTTCAAAAAGATACACACAATGGGTTCAATATTGGATGGAATAATAACCTTGTACTGTAATGAAAGCACAAAGAACAATTGTTACCTACTGCTTTCATGGTCATGTCGGTGAATGAATACATTTTTGGATTGAGCGAAACTAAAAACTGTTGTTGAATAACCCTGACAAATTTTAATGAATAAAAAATACTACGTAAAATAAGGGTTTAAAATTAGGTTGTCACGGTAGTGCTAGGATTCTTTAATATCCGATTTATAATACAATACTGAAGACAACGTGTTTCTAAGTGTTTCTTTGTACAGCAGAACTGTTCAGTATTTCATTTTTAAAAATTATTTATACGCAATATTTTCTGCATGACTCACGTCACCCGTTTTAAACAGTGATTAAAATCAACTTATAACTAACTTATCAACGAATTGATGCCCAAATATTTTTTTTATAAAGGATCAAATTTCAACTTACACTCATTGCAGTCAAGATGTCACCGATGACTGGCGAGCCGAGTTGAAGAGTTGCAGATGATATGAGGTGACATCAGGTTGTGTGAGACAAGGGATACCGTCCCATTAAGCGGCATAAAATAACACGCGAAGCCCTTTTGCTTCGGGTTGAAGTTTGAAAATGTATCCTTTGTAAAACGCTCACTTGCTGGTCGAATGGCTTCGTTTTATCCCCATTGTTATCTCAACAGTTGGTATGCCCCAATAAATGAGGGCAGCTTAAATGTCTTTATCCCACTTTCGACAATGTTGTCATAGGCAACCCAAAGAAGTTTTGCATTATTTGATAGCATTAGGCTAGGCAGGATTTTTCAGCAAAGGGATGTATGAAATACAGATGTGATTCTCTTTGTTTTATGCGATAGAAAAAAATTTAGTCCCTGAGCAAAGGCCACCACCACACACACACACAATACTTGCAGTTCAAGTTCGCGTTCACAATTTAAAGCAAAGAACATCCAAATGACTGCTTAATAATGATCTCATCTATTTTGAAGGGGTACCTCAGCAGTGATGGAGCCACAAAGCTGACTGATTAGCGTGAGCTGGTGCTGTTCAGTGTTCCCTTGCATGATTGGACTCCTTGTCCACATCTCAGCCATGATGCACCCTGCTCCCCACAGGTCAATTGGGGGACCGTAGTCTCGCTCGCCTGGGCCCCACAAAACAAAAGTAGCGTTAAATTGTGGACAATATTTAGCTTTGTATTGAACGCGATATGATTCTGATTATATAGTGAGTCTTTATCACTTACATTTGGAACTTCTATATAAAAACACAATGAAACCAGAATAATACTGTACAGGGTGCTCCAGTCATGGAAGACATTTCTATGATAAGCAGTCCATGTTTCTAAATATTTTTGGTTCCTACCGAGCAGCAGCTCTGGAGGTCGGTACCACAGCGTGACCACTCGGTTGGTGTATCGGTTCCCTTGGCTGTTTTTGGCTAAACTGAATGCTCGGGCCAAACCGAAGTCAGCCAGTTTCAGGACGCCATCTCTGGTGATGAGTACATTGGCTGCCTTCATGTCTCTGTGAAGAATCTGACAACAAAAGCATCATAATTATGTATTGTATTTGTGAGGTTGGTTATCAAATTGGATGGATTTACCAACCATGTGTGCAAAATGTAATATTTGTCTTTCTTTAAATGAAGGACAATTGGTATGTAGAAAATGTTAATGCGTGTATGTGTTTTACCTTGTTTCTGTGGATGTAGTATAAGCCATTGAGCAACATTTGCATGACCTTCTTGATCTCTGACAGAGTGAACTTTACATTTGTGTTGCTTAAGAGGCCAGCAAGGTCATGCTCACAGAAGTCGAATACCAGATAGATGCTGCCTTTGTATCGGTTATACTGGGAAGCTGGAAGAAAAATAAGAAAGGAATCAGACAAATATGTATTTATGGTAATGTAAAAATATACAACATTAACTAATATGGCAAAATAACAAACATCACAGTCTAGGTTTTAAGTTGAATTAAATGTGAGATTACATAAGTAGGAGAATGCTCATTTATAAAGTTAGAAATGACTATTCAGACACCAACCTTTGGTTCGGCAGATCTCAATCAAATTCACCACATTCTCGTGTTTAAGGAGCTGCAGAATCTTTATCTCTCTTAAAGCAGTAATTGGGAACTGAAATAGAAACAATAGACCAATATGAGAAATTGAAAGGTGAAAATCCTCACACAACTAGACATTGAAAAAAGTCTCAAAGGCAATGAAAGCAAAACTACACAGTAGATTTCATTGTATGTGAGAAAAATTAAAAGGCACATTACCCCTTCCTTTTCATTTTCCATTAAAACCTTCTTAAGTGCAACCTTTTTCCCAGTCTGTCTGTGTTTTGCTTTAAATACCTCCCTGTGGAAAAAGAAGTTGATCACGGATTCAAATAAAACTGAAACCAGGTGTGAATGAAAATTCTATATCAAAATTTTCTTTCTTTTTCTATTAACCATAACGTGCAGTTTTTTTCAAATTGACGTATTAACACAGAGCCACAAAGCTTCGGTTAAAGTCGCAAATATAGATTTATCGAGGACTCTAGGAAATCCAACTTGTACAGAAACATCTCTAGCAAAACCATTATGGATTTGTGGCGTTTTGGTACTGGTCTTACTGGTACAGAAACCATTAATATTTCTCAGCTGGGTACAACGAATATTTGATAAAATAGTTGGTAACCTGAAAGAAAATAAACTGAAGATTTTGCTTCACTGGTAGTTACATCGTTTCAGCAAATAGCTTCGTTAGGTACTTTACAACAGAACCATGATTCTCTCTTAGGTATGTAGAGATATTACTCACCCAAAGGTTCCTTGTCCTATTTTAGCCAGTTTTTCGTATTTGGAGAACTCGTCACAGAATGGAAATTCAACTCCATCGTAGTATTTGGACATAATGGCGGCCTCCCTGTCCGGCCTGAGTAGAAGACGTGTGATTGTAATATTTTACGCATTGCAAAAGCGAAAGTGTAAATTACAATCAGAAATAAGAAATAACTATTTAGTGTTCCTTACTTTTCAGCCCCAGCTGAATTATTTGTTTTTTCTCGCTGCATGCTTCGCTGTTTCACCTCCACATTCGATGAGTTCCGTATTTTCTTCTTCGTCTTATTTGATTAGAAGCGTGGTTAGTATACTAGCACCATCTACCGGCCTGGCATATGAATCAGCACACTTATAAGATTTGTTGGAAGTATTTCTCAAAAAGATCATTAAAAAGACATTTATTTTATAATGATACTTTGATACATGCTTTACATTTTTATTACAAGTCATCACTTATTTGAGCAAGTTTTTTTTTCCACAGCAGTACATCCATTCAAAGGAAACGTAAATATGCATTATACATGTTATATTGGTGAATGTTATCTTAAATGTGAGATAGTTTCTGCTTTTGTTTTTTTTAGTTGTTTTAAGATACGACCAATTGAATTAAAAAATAAAATAAAATAAAACTGTTTGAAAGTGATTTACAGCCGTAAATTGAGACAACGAGTCACGCCCCCACACCATATTTGGACGGAACTTCCCATGACAGCTGAGCACCAACAATGGGTTGCATGTCGCGCGCGTGGAAGCCGTTTGTGTTAGCGGTGAGGCTTCGGAAGCGAGACTGGATGTGTCGATTGGCGGGATCTCTCGTCCGACGCTACAGCACGAAGACGGCCCCTCATATCCCGGGAATGGAGTACCAGGTAAACCCGGCTTCTATCCGTACGATCCTTCGTCGGCACGCCGCTTGCTAGCTCGCTCGCTCGCTAGCTAATCGACAGGCTGAACAAGTTGTATCAAAGTTTTTTTGTGTTTGCTGTCATCATGGCTGGGCTGGGTAGATTTCGCAAAGGCCTTCTTTTACGCTGTCAGACGAGCCTCGTGGTTATATTGTTGATTTAGATCTTGTCATACTGTGTGAAATTCGTAGTGTAGACATATAGAAGGCACTGCCATATGGAATCATAGTATAATAACTTATCCAAACGTCAAAGTGCAATCAGATAGCTGAAGTAGCCCGTGCCCTTTATTGGTAAATGCTGGTTAAGGTTATTCTTGCAATTATGTTGACACTACGTTTTTTAAACTTGCATTCTCTATCAAATTATGTTTTCCTAACACAGATTATTTACTGTCAGTCCCTTTACAGTTTACACACTGGCTATCTGTTACAAGAACGACATTAATTATTGGTAATAATAATGGAATAGGTTGAGTACAGTGGCTCTCTCAAAAAGTACAGTGCAGTACAGTACTGCACTGAAACCAACTTTATTGTGAGTTATTTGTTACAAACAAAATTTGCTGATGAATTTGATTTCTCTGACATGACAAGCACATACTGTAGTTCCCTTTTTTTTTTTAAATCATAGGACCTGTTTTAAAAGCTTTTTACTGTGTTGTTGCAGGATGCCATTTGTACTCTCAACACACTACAGACAAATGCCAATGCTCTGGAGCAAGTACGGCGTGAGAGGAGTAACCCGGAGCTGCAGCTTCAGGCCATGAAAGGCTTCCTGGAACGGGCTGGCGTCACCGTGAGTAGAGTATTACGTTGAAATAGTGCAAAGGGCGCCTTCTACGCCCCTAATGATTACAAGGAAACAATTGTTGTTACTTATGATTGTTTCAGTACTCATTGTGTCATGGATTGATTAACTTTTGTTTGGTTTGAAAGGTAAAACAACTGGACCATCTAAACATTATTCATGTGACCGGAACAAAGGGCAAAGTAAGGAGAGCCAGTACAAACCCATGATGACTAATTCTGAGCATAAATATTAATCATCCTGATAGATCTGGAAAACATGCTTTTAAATGGTTTTATGTTCATTTTCAGGGTTCAACATGTGCATTCACTGAGAAGATTTTAAGAGGTTATGGCTTCCGTACAGGATTTTATAGGTAAAACTTCAGTGTGTGATTAGAATTTATCTTTATGTAACTGTTGCTAATATATCTTCAAACCACAGCATCGATTAAAAATATTAATTTTGTATGCAGCTTTAAATGTTGTTTTCTCTTGCTGTAGCTCGCCCCATTTGGTCCAAGTAAGGGAGAGGATTCGAATCAACGGACAGCCAATTGGAAAAGACCTCTTTACTAAATACTTCTGGCAGATTTATGGAAGGTTGGATGAAACAAAGGTGAGTAGTGTGAGTAGTAGTTACTCACATCACAAAAAGCATGACTTGCATGTGATTGCAGTTGAGTCACGTCACTTGAATTAAGTAACTCAAATGCGTTCCTGATGAAATTCCACATTGCTGTAGTGACCCCACATGCTATCTGTCCTTACAGTATGTCATGTGTCTGGGGGAGAATGAAAATAAATTCACTTTAAAAAAAAAAAGGGATGCCTGAATGTACTCAAAAAGTAAACCTAACAGTTATTTTTTCTGTACACACTACTTGAGGCTGTATATCTCCACTTTTAATGAGAAGTGATAGTCTAATCACCACTGTTCGAGTTACATATTATCCTTTTAACTTTTAGGAAGCCCATGATGGGACGATGCCTGCATACTTTCGCTTTCTCACCATCTTGGCCTTCCATGTCTTCCTTCAGGAAAAGGTATACATTCAGATTACATTGCTTGTCAGCAATTGGGATTTTGCATAACACTGAGTTTAAAACTGAAACATGTTCTACTCCTACCATGCTGATAGTAAACACATTCTTCAGGATGTAGAGTTGGGGAACATGGATTGTATTTTGAAGCAATTGGGTCAGTCTGTTATACAGTATGAACGTGTTTCATTATGATATTTTGCTCAGGTTGATGTGGCTGTGATTGAAGTTGGCATTGGTGGAGCATATGACTGCACCAACATTATAAGGTAAGATTGGCTGTTTCCACGGAAATGTCACAAATAGACACAGTTGTTTTCTTTAATAGTTTAAATACATCGTTATCTCCTTTTGACTTTTTACTTGACTATACACCTCAACAGAAGACCGTGGGTATGTGGAATCTCTTCTCTGGGAATAGATCACACACAGATTCTTGGCGATACCATAGAGAAGATTGCCTGGCAAAAGGGTGGAATCTTTAAGGTTAGTGTTGGCATAACTCACAAACACATCGCTTGGCTTATCTGCACAATTCCTTGTTATTTATTTATTTATTTTTAAACTTAAGCTAGGAGTACCTGCTTTCACAGTTAAACAGCCAGAAGAGGCAATGGACGTCCTTAGGGAGCGGGCCAAAGAGATCAACGTAAGAGTCTATTCTATTTAATTTACAAAGAAAATAACATATTTACTCATTGACTGCCCTTCACATGGCTGAAATTGATTTTAAACTGCGATCAAGAAAATCTTTTGACAATTGCCTGTCTCTGAAAATGTGTGGCTGATGCATTAAATGTCTCCATTGAATACAGATTTTCATTACACACCTACCTGACCTATTGTTTTAGTGTCGTCTGCAAGTGTGTCCGGATTTCGAAGCGTACCAGGCAAAATGCGGAAGTATAAACCTCGGCTTGGCAGGGCAGCACCAGCGATCCAATGCCTCGCTGGCCCTGCAGCTGAGTCACACTTGGTTGCAAAAGAGATGTTTACCAGGTAAAGCATGGAAGGGGGATTTGACATATTACTATTCAAATTGTCACATCCGGTAGACAACTCTAAGGTTTTTTCTTTATTTTGGTTTTGTGTGCTGTCCCATAGATGAAAAGTATTTGGCTACCAATGATGAGAGCTCAATTATGCCTGAAGCAGATCTCTTTACGCCCTCCCCCATCATGAAGAAAGGTACGGCTTTGAAAGAGTACCACTGTTGATCTAGTCATGGTATAGTTATTCATGTTTTTGTAACTAAGAGACTAGAAACTAAATTTGCCTACTGCATAACAAAAGGCAGTTCTAAAATGCAATCAAATGGACTGTGTCCACAGTTTTTTTATTTTTTATTTCTGTATATTTTGTTTTCCTCCTGCAAAAGGACTGGCAGACACAGAGTGGCCAGGAAGAACTCAAATGATTAAACACGGGGAAGTTACATACTTCTTGGATGGCGCTCACACTGTGCGAAGTATGCAGGCCTGTGTCAATTGGTTCAGAGAGGTTGCAGCCCAGCATGAAAGAAACACAAGGTGACTATTAAAATAAGGCCACTCTCATTCCGGATACAGAACGGGATAATTAATACAGAAATACTTGACTGAAAATTTTTGGGGGGTAACAAACTGAACCGTCATTATCCTGACACTATTTAAAGAGTAATCATAATTTAAAAAAAAGTTGGACAAATGTGTTGCAGTGGACCTGTTGCAAGAATCTTGCTGTTTAACGCTACAGGAGAGAGGGATTGTGCAGCCATGCTTAAAATTCTAGTGGTGAGTGGTAGCTTTATCTTTGTAGGCTATACATTGGAACGTAATTCCACAATAACTTTTAAAAAATAATCATTTGCATGATTGTCAAGTGAGTAACGTGCTTGTTTTTCCTCTTTCAGCCATGCCATTTTGATTTTGCTGTGTTTTGCCCTAACATTACCGAGACAGTCACTTCTTGTAATGCAGGTGAGATCATTGGCTCAAATGTTATTTTTATTCACCAAAAGCTTGCACAATATTACACGATTTGAACTAAAGAATGTAGCCAAATGCCAGATTTTTTTTAATTACATATTGTTTAATGACTAAAAGCCAAACGTTCACCTCAACCCGTGAGATATATTGACGTTTTTTAATGTATGATTGAAACATCTGCCCGTCTTCTCAGACCAACAGAACTTCAACGTGTCCGTGGAGCACATGCTGACTCGCTGCTTGGACAACGAGAGAAGCTGGCGTCTGCACAACAGCCCGGGGAACACCAATAGCACCCCCTTACTAATAGACAACTTGTCTTTGGTCCCTGAGGAGAAAATGGACTCGCTGGTGTTTCCCTGCATTCTCAGCGCCCTCCAATGGATCACACAGGGTAGGGATCCAGTACTAACAGACCCTTCCAAGAAAGTGATGGCATTGAAACCCAGTGTCGTCGCTAAAGCTGCTCTGCTGTCCAATGTGGCCCAAATCAACATTCTGATCACTGGCAGCCTGCATTTGGTGGGTGGGGCACTCAAACACCTCGCCCCTGAATCCTCCAAGTAAACGGGCCAGGAACTTCAACATGTTTAGTTTTGGATTCCAGCAGCGTATAAAAATGTCTCTGTTTGTGGTTAACACCACAGTGAGAGTGAGACTAAGAGTTGAGTTGGAGCAAGGAAGTTTTTTCACTTCCCTCAAGGATCTCTTAACCTAAGAACCTTATGCACAACTGTGCCATTGCAAATGTCTTAAATCCCACTTGAAGTCAATTGTTTACACAATGAGTACACTCATCAAAGTACGAGAATGAGATGTTAATTAACGATTTCCAAATGCTATATATTTTTGTCAAAAAAATAGACATGTCTATATTAGAAAAAAACCTCCATTTGAATACATGACCACATTTTTATTAAAAAGGAAAAAGGCTGCTGTTATTTGTCTATCTGGCTGTTTCATATTCATGTAAATAAAATTTAAAAATGTAACTGCAATTCTGTGCTGCGTATTTTTTTTATGAATATAAAGTTCAGTGATTGTATTTTCTTTCTCTTGTATACATTACTTTAGGGTTGCATTATGTTGTATAGGCATGTATAATCACCCTGCTAAAAACTTACATATTTTTAAAGTCTTTTTAAAATCACAGTTGCCAATCAGGGCTCTGCATAACAATGTCAATTGTAAATGCAAAGCGAATGATTAGATCAGAGTTTATTGAAATTCTATTATTTTCCTTGGAGTAGTATTCAATGCTAATAATCGAGAAGGCGCATGCGCAGATGATTCCGGGATATGCAGACAGACGGCGGAAGGAGAATACGCGCGGGGCAAGTGACGTCACTATGTAAGGCGCCCTGAAGCTGGCGGTGAGTTTAAAAGCGCTCTATTTTTGCAGAGCTTCTGTGCCAAGTACTCATAATCGGCAAATGCTGCTTTATATCTGTGACACTTTTTGATCAAGAAACGGAGGTGATGGCCACGCCACAAGACAGGTATAGTTAAGTTTTTTTCCCCTTTGCTTGACTTTTGTGGACTTCTTTTTGCGCATCCTCGCTGAAAGTAACAACTCTTGGTGATGTTAAGGCACCTAAATGACTCTTTCTCGCTTGCAAACACATTTCTAGATGGGACATTTTTAATGTGAGAAATGTTTTCAGTAATCGTACCTTAAAATGGCAAAAATCAACCTCGTTTTCCCTTCGCGTAAAACAAATAGCGCGCTTTATTGTCGGCGACCTTTACGCTCAAGCCACATTGAGCAAAACACAACTATCGTCTAAAAAAAGTAGCCTATGTAGTCATTTGATCGTTATTCCCTCTCTGTTATTTTTGTCTTACTGTTTAAGATGACTTTTTCGGAATTTGCGCGGTCAAAATGTTGTCGCATGTCTCAATATGGCGGGCAAAGACTTGCTGGGAAATACTTTTTACCGATACTCATCTTAAGCAAGGAAAATGCAATGTCTCGTAAGCGATAAGTGATCTTAACACACTTTTGCCTTATTTATTCATTTTTTGTGTTCTATCCAGCACGCTCCTGCAGGATTTGCCATGCCTCGAGGTTCAGGACTCGTTCTTTTCCAAGCTGAACGAGAGCAACAAGAAGAAGTGGCGAACTTATCTGATTGAAGACTTGGACACCGAATGTACACCAAATGAACTCATCCCACAGTGGTCACCCGGCCCAAAACGCCAACGTACTATATCCAAGGGCAAAGAGAATGACAACAATCATTTCGTCATTTCCAAACGATCAAGGAAGAGGAAAGAATCTTTATCAGGTAAGAAGGAAAAAAAATAGTCTTATTCATTGTCCACTCTTGATGAATATGTCCTCCTGTAGGAATTTCATGGGACCACCTTCCAGATGAGTTGATCCTCAAGATTCTATTTTTCCTGCCTCTGCAAGACCTGCTCAAGACGTCGGTCGTTTGCCGGCGTTGGCATCGTTTGGCGTGAGTTAGAATTGATCAAGTGATTGTTAAAGTTTTTACATCACGTGTCCATTTCGAGGGAGTTCAATGGATTGGAATTTGCGCGTCAATGGCAGCCAATTAAGTAGTCTGTAATTGGAAAATTGTGGATTTTCACATTTTTATGAATGTTAAAAAAACATTTTTTCAAATAATTAATGGCAGAAAATATTCGCGAAGAATTGAATTTGCGATAAGTGATGTAGTGGCCAATTAACACTACTTATACATAATAAAATATTTAAATATAACTGTACTCCATTGAATTAAACTGCCAGGCACCCAAATCTTTTAGCCATTAAATATTGAAAAACAACATTTATTTATAAACAATGAATGAACTTTATTTTGAAACACTGGCTGACGGAGAAAATAATGCATCTCTATTTTTCCAAGGTATGTTACAATCTTTGGTAGTTAAAGCTACTCTAGTATTATGACAACTTTTAGGACATATAACTCACAAGGACCTAGTTATTTATAAAATAAAGAATACAACTATTGCGGATCCTGAACATATCCAGTTGTAGTGCAGTAATGACAGTATGAAGGCATTTTTTTCCTCAATCCATCCTTGAAGAATCACTGTAGTAGATGCACTCACATTAACCTTCCATGTATCTTCTAGGTTTGATGAGTCACTGTGGCAAAGCGTGGACCTAGTGGGGGTGACCAAAATGGCTCCGGCACTGCAGCAGGTGTTGAAAGCCGGTGTGCGCAGGTTACGCTGCCCTCACTCTTTCATAGACAATCTTCACTTTATGGGCATGTGGTGAGTTAAATCGTTATTAATGCTGATCTGAATAGGTAGTTAGCTGGCAAATTCAATTGTCCCATGACAGGATAAAAAGTATTGCTAGAAATGGGAGGGACAGTGCAGCTAGCTACTTGTACGAGGTACTGCAATTATCCCATAGTCATCAATACATTTTGTTTTGTTTTTTTAGCACACTACCGATGACGGAAATGGACCTGTCGGGCTCCATCATCTCCACACAGACTCTTGAAGGCATCATCCGTCACTGTAATCTGTTAGAGTGTCTCAGCCTGGAGGGGCTGCAACTTTCTGACGATATTATCAGGTGAGTTTGACTCCTCGCTGAAATGCCTTGAAAAATTGTGGTTGTTTTTTGGAACGTTTGCATGATGACGTTTGAATTTCTCTCGTAGCGGTTTGTCCCGGAATCCACTCCTGCGGCAGCTCAATCTAAGCGGTTGCTTCAACTTTTCTGCCGAGCCGCTCGCTCACATGTTGCAGACCTGCGCAAGGTCAATTTTTCCCGTGGCCTCTTTTCCTCCCTGATACCCAAGCGCAACATGTTATATCAACTTTGGCTTTTGTTATTTCATTCCTGCAGACTGGAACAGTTGAACATATCATGGTGCGACTTCACTAATAATCATGTAAAAAGTGTAGTGAATCATATCAACTCCACTGTTACACACCTCAACCTTAGCGGATACAGAGACGGCCTCACACTAGATGGTAAGCAGTTGGGGATATGAAATTTAAATATCATGAAGTCCAATAATTTTTTGTCAGTCATTTCAGACAAACTCTTTGGTGGTATCAAATCATTAGACCTAGAATTAAATACTAGTTTTCTACTCCCATTTTTCTCTTTTTGGTGACTCAATAAATAATCTCTTCTCTTTTCTAGATGTCAAAGTCTTGGTTACACGATGTCCTAATATTCAAGCTTTAGATCT
Source organism: Stigmatopora argus (assembly GCF_051989625.1). Lineage (NCBI taxonomy): Eukaryota > Metazoa > Chordata > Actinopteri > Syngnathiformes > Syngnathidae > Stigmatopora > Stigmatopora argus. The sequence goes on from NC_135402.1 coordinate 4,567,551, forward strand.
GAGGTAAGTTTGTGTTACTTTGTATCACAAGAATTCATATTTATACTATTTTTAACTTCTCAAGATCAGAAAGGACGGAGTTTAAATACTGACATATATAATCACCAATCTCCCAAATTTCATACCGAATTAGTTGCAACCAAAGTTAATGACTCCCATCTGAACTGGGAATGTGGAAATGTTGCCATCATGGGTTTATGGACAAATTTTAAGATGTATTTATGCCAAGTTTTTGTGTTCCAGTGACAGCACGCAGCTGATGTCCGATTGCTTCCTCGTGCTCTGTGAGCTCAAACAACTTCTGCATCTTTCCTTGAGCCGCTGCTACCACATTCACATCGCTGCCCTCACGTAGGTTCCAGCGGACATGCGAGCAGCTCTCGTTGTGAGCGCCCGCGCCAACTAACGCCAATTCCGTTTACAGTAACCTCAGGAAGACATTCCCCACGCTGCATTACCTGGATGTGTTCGGCCTGGTCAACGACAGCCACTTGACGTCCTTGAGGAAGGAAAGTCCTGGCATTTGCATTAACTCCTTGCCTTTCTCCGCCATTGCACGACCCACGCCGGCTAATATCGTTGACATCTTTGGCAGCCACAGCATGTGGAACAGGAAGGTTCGACTGCGCATTAGATTATAGGGATTTTAAAATTTGACCCCAGGTAGTTCTGTTCTAGATTGTTGCTATTAAGGTTTATAGGTTGGTTAGCAAAATAATGATTCGACCTGTGAGGTTTTAAGAAGTTTTGATGGCTCGTTGAATCTGTTCAGAGGTTAATATAAATGTAGAAACAGAAGTGCAAAGTGGAACCTTTGCATTGTTTTCATTGTCAGTTTATACATTTTTACAGGCTTATCGCCAGTGTTATTGGAAATGAGATTGTATTTTTCTACAATAGTTCTAATTCTTGGTCAACTTCAAATGAATCATTGCTGCAAGAAAGTTTACTATTTTCATAATGAAATCAGGTGTGATGTTTCTTAGTGTTTACCTCACTGTAGTTTTTTCCGTGTTCATGTCATCTGTTTGATTGTAACAAAACATTTCTTAAGGCAATACCAGCAGGTCTCCCTTTTAATGAATAAAAAAAACTATTTTTCACTTTCTGGTTTATTTTTATTTTTTTTGCAATATTTTCACTGGTGTAAAACATCAAATCAGCAATGGCATCAAACAGGCATAATCATTGGACATTTCAGAACATTTTGAGACTTAAGTCTTCATGGCACTTTTTATTTCACAGTATGATTACCCATTCTCTACAAACCTTCCCAGAGAAAATATGCACCCCTAATTTCTAAACAAATGGTGAGCTGCATTATTTAAAAAGTACATAATCATTCAATTATTCTTTAATCTATTACTGCTCAAGAACAATTTCAAATTTATTACTTTAGGTGCTAAGCACTTGACCTATGTTCCAGGGCAAAATTCCCCTCTTAGTGTGGAATTCTCTGTTTAGTGTGTACTCTTTACTCCCAAAATAATTCAAGTATAAAAATATGCTCCAAAACATCTTTTCATACATTGAAATGCACACCTGTTCCAAAAATGGGTAGAAAATAAATAAATGTCCAGACTGCACAATACAGCAGGGGAAATTATCATTATACTGAAATTAGCATAATTCCAACCCCAATGAATTGTATCTTCATATCAGCTATCACTGTGGAATGAATACAATGCAAAAGTCAAAAAATGGAGAAAAACATTGAGTGTTTTGCTCCAAAAAAAAAGAAAAGACAAAACACTTCTAAAGCTAATATCCAGATTTTCTTTTTCACTCTGCTGTGAACTCCCCAACAAATGGGAGGTTTGGAAGGAAAGGATTCAACACACTTCCAACAACATGATTAGCTTTTTTTTCTAGCTCAGTTCTCCAGAACAACTGTCCGGAGCCGATCCTCCTCACTCATGCTGATGGTTGCAATGGCGCCGTCGTTGAACTCGAACGAGCTCCCACCGTCCACTACCATGCAGGCATCCCAGCACCGAGAGCGAACACACACCCTGAAAGATAACACGGTTCTCAAAAACCAACACCTGGACTAACACAGCGCGGCGTTATCGACTGACTTGTGGGCGAAGCCTCTCTGCCGGCTACTGGAGAACACTCTGTTTACGATTGGCTCCCGGATGCTGAAAAATAAGCGTCTGTCTTCGGGGCTGAACACCAGTGACTCATTGTACTCATCCGTGACTAAACACACCAATAGAATAATAGTGTTGGAGGGGAGCAAACAGTGAATGAATATGACTTTCCAACTCACCCTTCTCAATTAAGTCAAGGTTTAATGGCATAGTGAGACCCGTTTGACACTTTCCTGAAAGAAAAGATGTGGTGCTGCTGTCTTACTGTTCAGAGATTTTAGTTTCAAAAGACTTTGCATTGATAATCTACCTATTTTTAGGATGTCGTTCACTGCTTGCACTGCAAGTTTGTTGATGTTATACGACCTGGAAATAGAGGAAATGTCTTTTTGAGAATGAAAAATCCAATAATCGAGACTGTAAATACCAGGATTTTGTGAAAAATGTGACTACCAGGCTTTGGACCCTGTTCCAGTGCAAATGCTGAGCCCTGAACTCTTCTGCTTTTCCCACGGACCGTCATCCACCGAGATCTCGTAATAGGAAGCCCTGAAGGAACGACATCTTTGAACAAGTGCTCACATGTACGTACAGCTGAGATGAACTAAGCAACAAGTGATGGGATTTCAGTTGCAAGAAAATGTTTACCTGGAGGACAGCGATTCTCCAATGAAAATTTCATTCAAGCTCCTGACGGGGAGAAGACTGGGTTTGGAGAACCTCTCGTTCAGAGTTCCAGTCTCTGTGAATCAAAGAGAACGTGTTTAAGACAAACGAATCATTTCAAGTGTAGGAGATGCTTTCATTCAGTGTTCCAGTCTGTGTGAACCAAGATGACTAGTTTCACGTCGGGTGGGGACAGAATGCAAACCAATACCTACTCTGCTGGTTGTCCATGGTAGTAATGCGATGGGCCTGGCTGTGCTGCTCCAAACTTAGCTGCTGCTCATGAAGATCCAGCGGAGTGGGATTTATTCCAGTGCCCTCAAGATGCAGTCGACTCCTCTCACGCCACTGCCACCTGAACGCAGAAAGGCAAAGATTAGCAGTTTACTTTAAAATGAAGGCAAGACAATGAAATGTACAACTGCAAGCATAGCAAAATACTATGAAATGAATCAAGTCTATTCTGTTATTTGTTCATATTTATGCATATGTAGATGAAAAGTACGGTGTCATTTTATAATAGTGAATTAAGAGCTCACTTTAAAACGTCAAAATGTCTGGAAAAAAAATACACACCTGAACTCACCGCGGAAGAGTCTTCCCAGCGCCTCTGGGAATTTACGAGTATACTTGACCGGCAAGCACAGATGACCCTCGGACCTTTAAAAGTGAAGAAATAAAGAGAATTTGCCACATTGTAGGAAAGACAAAATGACAAATCCTATGGTTGTAAACATGTTTGACTTCCTTGAAAGTGAAGCTCAAACAGTGCATTGGTTTGTGACACACCTCTCAGGGTCTGTATTTACGCCAACAACTGGTTTGTCCTTGCTCAAAACCTTACTGGCAACAAGCAGCATTGTCCCATCACCTAACCAAACAAAGAACATTTATTGTGTATTTGAAGAAGTCTAAAGAATCTTTTGTTTGCTTGGCCAATTGGGCTTTTCTTTTCACGACAAGAATATTGAAGTTGAAAGAAATTTAAATTATTCTTACCCCCAGCAGAAATGATGGCATCCGCCCACTGCACTATTTTTGTATCATATTCCCCCCTTTTTACCACTTGTACTTCAATTCCTTCTTTCCTAGAAAGGCAAGGTAATACCATTTTACCCCTGCATTCTGCAGCAGCAAAAAAAGACTAGAAAATGTGCGTTATAGCTTACTGCAGACTTGTCACAATGTGCTCCACGTTGTTGGTGTGGATGTTGTGTCTTTCCAGAAGCCCACTGTAGCTTGATCCTTTCATAGCAAGCTGTCAAACCAAGTAAAGTCACACATGTACCTTTATGGAGCTTTAAGCAATATTTTTTCCAACAACTGCCATTGACAGCAATAGACGTCCGATTAATCGTTATCGTGGAGGTTGACACCCCTACTCACCAGGTGTTTTAAATCCTCCTCGGAGAGTCCCGCGTACCGATAACGCTGCTGTTCAAACTCATATCGGGTGGTCTTGGTGACCACCGCTACTTTTGCTGGTTTAAAGCCACATTGGGCGTTGCTTGAAGAGTTGCATGATGAAGTATGAATTGAACTTCCGCGTAGGGCGCTTCGATTTGACACGTGATTCGCAATCCACAGCAATTTAGCCACAGAACAGCGAGGCATACTTAGGAAAATACAAAAAAAAACAATCTAAAAGTATTTCAAGATGTGCCGAATGACGCCCTCGTTCAATTCTACTTGCACGCTTCCATCCAAAGACGTCATGTCAAACTATTCATCGGTTGAGGTGATCATTCATTTAAAGAGTGGGAGTAGACGATCTGAAAGGTCACCCAGACAAGACTTATTTGTTCAGAGAGTTCTCCACCACATTACCGTCAAATTAGACAAATAGTAACAGTGCCCGCCTGTGAACGTTTAGATCCAAACTAGCCTACGTCACTAGCGGTGTAAAGCTAGAAGTGGCTAACACGTTGCTCAAAAATAGTCAACAAAAAGCCCCCGTGATTGATGTGGATTTAATCCAAATTACATCAAAACTGCAGCCCACGCTCGCTACCAACAGGTATTTAGATCACGCCGTAAAATAGTACGAATTTACAACAACTGTGAAAGTAAGCGAACGCGCAAGTCAACCCCGCACGTATTTATGAAACGTCATGGCGTCAGGCGTAAAATAACGTCTTCTTATTGGCTCTTTGGAGGGTGTAGCCTGATTGGTGGTCGTGCTCTGTTATTGAAGTTGTGGAGTTTGTGCCGTGGTTTATGACGCATTCAAGTAAAATCGGATATTCCAAATTCACAATTTATCATGGACAATCATCATCATCTAATATTCTAAGTGACAAATAACGGAAAAAATAAAGCTATTTTGATAACATATAGATATGTTTAACACACCCATTATATTTTAACAGATCATAACAGTGATTACAATTAGAAGTATTAAAAAATACAATTTTATTTAAGTTATCATGACCCCTGTATACTTGACATATGAATGCCCCTTCTTCTGTATGGGATATCTATAGCTCAGGTTTCTTGAATCCTTATGAGGAAACATCTCATATTCTTTATTCATCATGACTATAAATAGCAGTAATGGGGCTTCACTGCAGATCACTTTCGAATTATGTGATTTTATTGGGTTGGAAGGTATCTATAATTTAATTTTTGCTCAATAATTAATCAATAAGTGAAAACTTTTCTTAATTTTTAGTAACTATGTGGTTGCTGGTCTGCACCAATAGATAGCAATGGGAGCTAAACAGTACAGCTCTGGATGATAAAGTAGTAGAAGTATAGTTGGGTTGTGTGAAGCAGACCATAGGCAATTCAATCATCCAATTGCTGTATGATGTTTTTTTTTTACTATACCAGAGACTATTTTTCAATATGGCGAGGTCATGATGACACAAGCTCTACTTTTTTCAGCTAATTGTGGAGTGGCATGTTCTCTGTGGAAATGACTCAAATTATAACGTGTATTATGTTCCCTGCATGTGAAACTCTTGTATTTCCTACATCATGGCCTTTGAAGGGTGGTCAACACAATGGAAGAAGGAAAAGACCAGAGAGGATGGTGAGGTGACATAACTGCCTGTAAATGTGTCACAAGGATAACCGTCCAATGGGAGGGTCGTTTCAAAACTGTCTACTACACCTTGGTCTCCCACCCTGTTTCTTTTGCTCTAACCCCTCCCAAATATAGTACGACTTAGGGAGTACCATCTCTCCTCATGTACGGCATTCTGGATTTCATCACTCTGTTCTTCTGAATCATAAAAGCATCCTCTTTGATCACACCTGCAAGGTATCCCTCATCTGAGAAGAATCAAGGAGCAAGTTTTAAGAGGTATGTGGCTGACAACATCATGGATTGACTAATCATTAATATTCATATATAGTATAGTATATAGAAAAATATTTGGGGCAGGTCCTAAAAAATGATGGCATCGAAGATACAAGATTTACAACTGTATACGGTATATAACATATCCATTAAATAGAGTTGGCTGGATAATTTTCATGATAATGATTATAATAGAATTGTTGTTGCAACAATGCAGTGTATTTTGTTGGGAATCTGCTCACAGTTTATTGTTTCATTCCACAATCTCTAAAATAGATGTTAGTTCCAGTGAAAACTAGTCCACAAATGAGATTGCGACTATGAAAAGATGCCACGGCTGTGACTTGGTGACTATAGCATACTGGCGAATCTGAACAAACCATTGATATATTCCAAAATCATAATCCTGCATGGAACATTTAGATGATTCTGTTAATCTCCCATGCACATTTTTAGATTTTCATCAAATGCTCTATGCAGATACCGCTTTCAACAAACCTGAATATAATTTTTTAGTTCACAGCGGCAATATGCAGCGTTTCAGAGAAGGTATACACATACGTACCATGAAAGCCAAGAGAAAAGTGGAGGAGATCTCCAAAGAAGACATCTTGACTTTCCTGAAAAAGAATGCGTTTGTGCTCTTCACTGTTGGTGCAGTTGTCATAGGTATGTATGCTTTTACAAATGAATCAGAAAAATAAGATAAAGAAATGAATCAGTCATAATATACATTCCCTCCGACTTTCATTGTCTTTATAGGAATTATTCTGGGATTTGCATTGCGTCCTTACAAAATGTCATATCGAGAGGTGAAGTATTTCTCATTCCCTGGAGAACTATTGATGCGAATGCTGCAGATGCTTGTTCTACCTTTATTGGTCTCTAGTTTAATAACAGGTAAAATCAATCACACACTTTTGGTTTAAATAGATATAAGGAATCTGTAGATATGTTGACAGTGTTGATTGCCAATGTAGTGTATTTATTATGATTCAATTACAACAGTAGACTCAAATAGGAGAGATGTCACAGTGCCGCTTCAATGACCGATGTTTTTTTTTGCTTGTTCTAGTTAATTTATTGTTTTTCCCTTATTGTGTGCATTAGGAATGGCAGCCTTGGACAGCAAAGCCTCGGGAAAAATGGGCATGAGAGCTGTGATTTATTACATGACCACTACATTTATTGCGGTTTTTATTGGTATCCTCATCGTCCTCATCATCCACCCAGGAAAAGGATCTAAAGAGGAGTTTGGAAAGCAACAGATGATAGAAGAAGTCCGTCCTGCAGATGCCTTTTTGGATCTGATCAGGTAGCTTGTAATTAAGTAAGAAAGTGTAATATTAGTGGATGCAAGAGTCATTTTTTAAACAAGTTGAATCAGTTCTTACTAACTCGATTCTCATTTTAGAAATATGTTTCCTCCAAACCTAGTCCAAGCCTGCACACAACAGGTGAGCTACAAAGATAATGTCATATTGCATAGTTTGTTATTACTTCAATCTTTTTAGTGGATAGGGTTTTATGTTTGGCAAGAGTCATGCAAAAGTTGACATTTGAATATCACGTATGATAAAGAATATTCTGGTAGACAGCAGATTTTTTGATTACATCAATCACAGAAAATCACCCAAGCTCTGAAGCTGCAAAGCAGCCCCAGATCATCCCATTGCCATGATTAACGGTTGACCTGACTTACTTTTTGTCAAATGGTTATTTTTACACCGGCCAAATGACTTCTGGTATGTTTGAAATGGCTAGATATTAAAACAGGTTGATGGTTTGATACACTTAATCGGAGATCCAGTGTTAAAATGTGTATGAACGTAAAGGGGATGAACAGATACAGAACAGGTAGTTAATAGTATTTAACTTGCTTATCTAACCAAGTTCCATCCTTGTTCCTTTTGTCCAGTTCAAAACCAAATATGGAAAACGTGTCATTCACGTGACTGTAACCGTGAACGACACCCTCTTCAATACGACCAACGGCACACAAGAAATCATGGAGGTAACCCGGGAGGAACTGATACCAATCCCTGGTCAGGTGAACGGAGTAAACGCACTAGGATTGGTGGTCTTCTCAATGTGTTTTGGGCTGATAATAGGCAACATGAAAGAGCAAGGTCAAGTCCTGAGGGATTTCTTTGACAGCCTTAACGAGGCAATCATGCAACTGGTTGCCATTATCATGTGGTAGGACTCAACATTCTGCTTCGTGTTAATTTTGCCATCACATTCCAAACGGACTTCTCCATATTTACAGGTATGCTCCTGTTGGTATCCTGTTCCTCATTGCTGGAAAAATAGTGGAAATGGATGATCTCACGCAGATGGGTGGCCAGTTGGGCATGTACACCATCACAGTGATTATTGGGCTGATGATCCATGGCATTCTTATTCTTCCCACCCTGTATTTTGTCATCACTCGGCAGAACCCTTTTATTTTCATTGCTGGGCTCGTGCAAGCTCTCGTCACAGCACTTGGCACCTCGTCCAGGTAAGAGCAAACCCTTAGCATCGCATTCATCCTAACAAATGTTCCAAATCAAACATTGCAAACCAAATATAAGCATTTGATTCAATTCAAATGTGAACATTTCTACGCTGTCTTCTCCCAGCTCTGCCACCCTCCCCGTCACATTCAAATGTTTGGAGGAGAACAACAAAATCGACAAGCGAATTACTCGTTTTGTTTTGCCCGTCGGTGCCACCATCAACATGGATGGCACTGCTCTCTATGAAGCACTGGCCGCCATTTTTATTGCCCAGGTTAACAACATGGAGATGAACTTTGGGCAGATCATCACCATCAGGTAAGAAGTAAAAAAACGGCAACATTTGAATAGAAATGACTAAGATTTCTGCCCTGGAATGAAGTATTACAGCAACCGCAGCTAGCATTGGAGCGGCTGGCATCCCACAAGCCGGCCTGGTCACTATGGTGATTGTATTGACCTCCGTTGGACTTCCTACGGATGACATCACTCTGATCATTGCAGTAGATTGGTTCCTGTGAGTGTTCTATGGCTTCAAAAATATAACCATAACCATCCATACTACCACCTAGTGACACACTTTTCACTTCTCCCTCAAGTCCTGCTCTACATCTTTTCCTTTGTATCGAATACTTTCTGGACTGAGTTTTAACATAGTAACATAATTAGGTTTCCCAAATTAAGAATTCAAATTAGAAGACCCTTCTCAGTAATTGCTCAGTTAACTGGGGCAAAGTGGAAGAATCCCTTTCTTCACAACTAGGATAGTCCAAATATGAATATTATAATAGAACAGAATAGTTTGTAACCTTGTATATCATTACTAAACACTAGAGGGCAGTGGGTGTTTTTAAAGATTTTAATCTCATCTCATTTTCTGAACCACTTTATCCTCATTAGTGTTGTGGGGGGTGCTGGAGCCCATCCCAGCTGACTCCGGGTTAGTGGCGGGGAGAACCACACACTCTCACACCCATAGGGGGTAATGTTGCCTAAACTATATTATTAACACTAACATCAAATATTCACATTGTGATATTTGGATCGATATTGACAAAATATTTGTTAAATTGATGTCTTAATGTTTTAAAAAAGAACTAAAGAAAGTGAGGGGGAAAAGGACAGTGTCATGACATAAAAAATAATAATCAGTTCATCCAATAGTTAGTTAAAGGCTACTAATTGCTCTCTATTTTGAATTATTGATTGCGTTGTGCTGGTATAATTAATAGTTGTGCATTAAAGGAAAGGTGTACATTCACATGAACTAAATCTAACCTAACCTATAAAAACAAGGTTTTTCTTATCGTCATTGTCTGTTTATCAATGGTAATGGTGTCAATATCAGCATTCTAATTATGGGTGGCCATAATGTTCATAGATATGCTATTCAATCTGATGACTATGGCACCAAAAATGACTTTTCTGGTTCAGATAAAGTAGTGCTGTCAACAGTCTACCCTTTCGTGTGACAGGGATCGTCTGCGTACCACCACCAACGTTCTGGGGGATTCCATCGGAGCCGGGATCATAGAGTTCCTCTCTCGGAATGAACTTCGCAGCAAGGATGTGGAGATGGGAAATTCCGTGGTGGAGGAGAGAGAGAGGAAGAAACCTTACAAGCTCATTTCACAGGATTGTGATTTGGAAAATGACAAACATGGTCATCATGAATCAAGCATGTAGATTTTGCGAAATATCTGATCCAGCTTTCCAAACAGCCGATGCTGTTTTGTTTTGTTTTGAAAAATGTTGCTCTTCCCTTTGATTTTACACAATCATTATTTTTATCTTCTTCAATAAGTGATTTTCATACATTCCTCTTTCCTTCAAAAGGGCAGACCATTTGCTTCATTTATTTAGACTGAGGCTGCTTCTTTTGTATATTTATTGCATACAAATGAATGCTCTTACGACATATCTCCACCCAATGGCTAAGGTTGTTGAGCAAGTAGTAAAGGGAAGTGAAATATTTCTAAAATAAAGCTAAAAAGAGATTTTAAAAAAATCAGGCTGGGGTGACGCCGGTATCCGACTACATATAATTCTTTTGCACTAATTATTATTGTGTATTAATATTGTTGAATGCGACCGCAATCAAGGCTCTTTATTACTATTTTACATTCCCATGCTTTAATAGTGCATTTTTAATTAATATTCTCTTTTAGCTGACTATAATAGAAGAAATGCAAAAAGGTTTATGGCTGTTGAATGGAAAGTGTTTTAATTTATCAGCATTAAAAACGTTAAAAACGATTAAAAAATGTTTTCATTGTGTTCTTGATACTTTTATTTTCCTCATGCTTATGTTGCTTCTCAAAAACTATTTGCATGTTGGGTTGATTGAATATTATAAATTGCTTATTGCTGAGAACGCTAGTAGTTGTATCAGTAATCTGCCTGGCTGATAATATAACTGAAATATGCTCTTTTTGACATTTTGAATTTTGAAGGCTACAACCATAATAATAATTATGATAATAATAATAATAGCAATAATAATAATAGGCGGCTCGGCGGCTGAGTGGTTACCACGTCGGCCTCACAGTGGGGGACCTGGGTTCAAAACCAGGTCGGTCCACCTGTGTGGAGTTTACATGTTCTCCCCGGGCCTGTGTGGGTTTTCTTCGGGTACTCCAGTTTCCTCCCACATTCCAAAGACATGCATGATAGGCTGATTGGACACTCTAAATTGCCCCTAGGTATGAGTGTGGGCGTGAATGGTTGTTTGTCTCCTTGCGCCCTGCGATTGGCTGGCCACCAATTCAGGGAGTCCCCCACCTCTGGCCTGAAGTCAGCTGGGATAGGCTCCAGCACCCCCAGCGACCTTAGTGAGGATAAAGCAGTTCAGAAAATGAGATGATGAGATGAGATAATAATAATAATACGAATATATTTAATCAACAATTCTCCTTCTACGAATAGTTACTGCCAGTTTTTGAAAATTTAAGTTAGTATAAAATAAGTGGCGTGAAACCGAGAGATGGCGACAAGAGATGGTAACAAGTGGTCTGCCACGCCTATTATAGAAAGAAGAAGAACCTTTTTTTCGTGCATTGCAAACTAGATGTTTGCACGTTGCAAGCCAGGAGAAATCGTTTATCCTTCTCTCCACCTAACTTAACCGTGTTGCGGAAAGAATGGCACATCTTGGCCGAGTTCTTTGCATCATCACCGGGGCCTCCAGAGGTTTGGGCCGGGCTATTGCGAAGGAAATGGCCCGGCAGGTGAAGCCCAAGTCGGTGTTCGTCCTGGTAGCCCGATCCGGTGACGCGCTTCGGGATCTTGAGACAGAACTGACCGAGTCGGATCTGGAGGTTCGGTGCTTGGTCTTGGATCTGTCCTCGATGGATGCGCCGGAGACTGTCGTGCGGACCGCTAAAGAAGCCTTTTCCCCGGATATCGAACATGTTATGCTCTTTAATAACGCTGGTAAGGTCTTTAAGAGGAGGAAAAGTATCGTACGGCACAATCCTCGTTGCTCATTTGAAAATAATATTTGTGTGATCATCTGTACTCATTGTGATGTTTTGTGACACCATTTTTGGGTATGGAAAATGTAAGTATATTGCAATGGTTCTGCACAACTGATTGATCCTTTTGGGCTGATGATTAACTAAGACACCTGTGTCAAAGTGGCGGCCCGGGGGCCAAATGTGGCCCGCTGCATCATTTTGTGTGGCCCGGGAAAGTAAATCATGCGTGCCGACTTTCTGTTTTAGGATCAAATTAAAATGAAGAGTATAGATGTATATTAGATTTCCTGACCTTCCCCTTTTTAAATCAATAATTGTATTTTTTAATCATTTTTTTCTGTGTTTTTAGTTCAAAAATAATTTAGTAAAATCTAAAAATTAAAAAAAAGCTAAAATAAACATTGTTTTAGATCTATAAAAACTAAATATTCAGGGATTTTAATCCAGTTCTTTTAATCCATTTATATAAAAAAATCTAAATATTATATCTAAAATGGTCCGGCCCACATGAAATCAAGTTGACGTTAAAGAGGCCCACGAACCAACCCGAGTCTGACACCCTTGAACTAGGACATAGGACTAAAGTCTCAGGTAAGTTGACGTCTGGTGATGGTTCCAGAGTCCCTATAATATTGAATTCTACTGTCATTCCAACTATTGTGATATTGCACGGACACCAAAAGAGGAACTAATGCACATGACAGACCAGTGTGTCATCTCCGTTTTGCCCAAACTGATGGATATGCGTCTTAATCATCTTGTTTGTGTCAAATGTGTCTTCCCAGCGGCGATAGGTGACGTGTCCCGTTTCTCTAGAAGCTTCACCAGCATGGCCGAGGTGGACTCGTATCTGTCGTTCAACGTCAGCTCCGCTTTGTGCCTTACCGCCAGGGTGCTGGAAGCCTTTCCAAAGCAGTCTGGCTTGCGCCGCTGCGTAGTCAACATCTCCTCACTTTGTGCCCTGAAGCCGTTCTCTTCCTGGGTGCTCTACTGTACCGGCAAGGCGGCCCGTGATATGATGTTTAAGGTTTTGGCGGAGGAGGAACCGGACGTCCGTGTCCTCAACTATGCTCCAGGTGGACCCTTGTTTACCATTTACTGAATATTTTTACTATTGATTTTTTTTCCTGCTGTTTCTTACCATAGATGTGCTTTTTCTTTTTACATTCACCAGGTCCTTTGGACACTGATATGCTCGCAATTGCCAGGACCAAAACAGGGGATTCGGGAGTAAGGAAGAACATTTCTGAAATGTTTGATGAAGGCAAGGTATTCACATGTGAGGCTACCTGTGCAAAACTGATGAAGCTGCTGCTGGAAGATAAATACACGTCAGGAGATCACATTGACGTCTACGATGTGTAGTACACTATCGTATAGAATAACAGAACACACGTCTAAATGCATTCCATGGCGTTTGTCTTAATTTTTGTTTCTTATTTTTAGAATAGCATTGATTTTGTGGCCTTAAATCAGTCATGCTTAATGCACTTTTAAAACCTAAAGCATTTGGCATATCTATGAAGTGGATCATGTTATTATTATAATTATGAAGGAAAAATATCTGTCAGGATCGCACATATCTGGAATTGAACCTTTATTTAAAATGGTCAAAAACCTTTCCTGGCATTGTCACAAAATGATGTAAAATTGCCTTTATCATGATCTTATATCGCTCCGAAAATAAAAATCTTATTCTAGAATCGACTGTATTCCAGAATGCCTGTTTCTTTTTGGTCCAGGATACAGAACCTCCACAAAAACAAAGTGTATATACATCTTATTGGACTTTACGATGGAAGGCAACAGCTGCCGTAGACAAAAATACTTTAAGGGGAGGCAACCCAACAAGGGAAGGACTCCCACCTTGGCCCTCAGATCCTTACACCTCCCTCTTCCAGTCCTACCTCCCACCCTTGGAACATGGCGCGCCCCTCAAAGGAGGTGAAATCTATTTTTGGCTATGGCATGGGTCGGGCCAGAGAGTTAGCGCCCCTTAACGTGTCTGAGAATGACGGTGAGAACTTAGCACTTCCCTGAAGCTCATCGAGGGGTGCCCGTCCCACCTTCTGCTTCTGTTTTCCTTTCCTTCCTTTGTTTTCTTCAGCCTACACAATGACAGTGGGGAATATGGAGAGTGTTGAGCTGTTTGATGCTGGACAGAGAGGTCGCGGCCTACGAGCCAGCAGAGACCTCAGCACTGGGGAGGTGGTCTTTGCAGAGGCCAGCTTTGCTGCTGTAGTTTTTGACAGGTACGAGGTTCCTATTGTGTCCTATTAGGCAGAATTAAGCAAGTATTTTAAATGCAGGTGTCTCCATCAGCCTTGTCTGGGATGGGAGTTTTTTTTCCTTCTAATTATCATGCCATCAGCAAAATGGCTGACGAGATGTCATTTGAACCTGCACATGACTTTATTTTGGACTTGTAATGCTTGACCTTCAAATCTTTAATAGACACTAGAAAAAAATTACTGAGCATAAAACATGAAATTAAAACCCTACAAGCATTTTCTAAATATCAAGATGTAGTAAACATGTTTTTAGTTCAATATCATTTAGGGTGCAGTGAATGGAGGATACTTTTTTTAATTTGCATTTGAATAACAATTCATAGTCATTCATTAGTTGCTTAGGGGAGGCAAATTTTCTTTTAAAATTGAGTGTTTTACATTGACCACATTATAACCGTCCCGATTAAATGTCAGTGAGTTAAATATTTCAGTTAACCAGTAAAACATGCAGTACGATCAAAATATTTGACATAAAAATGTTACCAGAATGTGTAAAGAAATGCACTGCCCATCCTAATTAAATGCAATTTTTTGGTCAATTTTTTTGATGCTGTTTACATGGTTTATTTTACTCTGCCTCAGCATGTCCATGCAGGTATGCCATAGCTGCTTCCGCCAGCAGGCCAAACTCCATCGCTGCGGCCAATGCCAGTTTGCCTTCTACTGCAATCGCACCTGCCAGACTGCCTGCTGGGATGAACACAAGAAGGAGTGTGCCGCCATCAGGAAAATTCAAAAGGTGCCCAATGAAAACGTCCGGTAAGAATGGCGGCTTGTCCACCTTTTAGATGAGTGAAAATGACTGAACTGATATGCAGATGGCAAAAGTTCAAATGATCATTGTGGATTGGAACACTTTTGTTCATCATGTGCTGTGACACGAGGTTTTTTGACGATCTCAACACAGATGGAATGTTGCATTGAAAGAGATATTTGTGTATGATCTTGAAATTGAAATCTGAAATCTGCCCTTTTCTTTCCTTTGGCCTCCAGTCTTGCCGCTCGGGTACTTTGGCGCCTTCACAAAGACTCGGGAATTGTGTCAGACAGTCAGTTGATCTCACTAGAACAACTGGAAGACCATGTGGGCGACCTATCGGAGAAAAGCTTTACACAGCTGGAGGCCGACGTTCAGAGCTTCCTGGAATTCTGGTCTCATGGCAGCAAACAGCACTCAGTCGACTACATCTCACATATCTTTGGCATTGTAAATCAAACAATCAAATGTACTCTGACCTTTCTTGTCATCGCACTCACTTGTCTTTTTGCCTGCAGATTAAGTGTAACGGCTTAACGATGAGTGACCAGAAAGGGCTGCAAGCGGTGGGCCTGGGGCTTTTTCCCAATCTGTGTCTGGTCAACCACGACTGCTTACCCAACTGTTCGGTTGCTCTCAACCATGGCAAGTATGTATTACACGCTGAAATGTAGAAATGTGCAGTATACACATTGAGCTTGGCTTTTTCTTTTGCAGCCAAAATGCCGTGAGCTCAGCGCTACACTCTCAGATGAGGTATGGAAAGAAATTCAAATCACCGAAGCAGCATTAAATGTCTAGTATTGGGGAAATAGTGAGCTATTTCATGAATATTGTGTTTGCACATAAAATGAAATCCGTCCAATTCATTGACTGCCTATGGAAGGACAATGGCAATAAATACATTCTATTGCTGTCAATGGCAGTGAATGAGAGTTATTTATTTGAGCTTAATACTATTTTTGGTGGGAGAATAACAGAAATATAACGCTCAAGGAAATTGATCCCGACACAATGAGTTTTCCAAAACCATTAAAAAAAGAATACATACAAATAAATTATGAAAAAAAAGGCAAATGCATTACAGTTATGCATTAATATGCCTTTTAATAAGATGCACCTCATGTCTGAAAATAAAACTGTTCATTCATGGGGGTTTTATAATAAAATATTTCATACATAACCACAGTTTTTTTTTAGCATAGCATTATTTTAAGTGGAATGGACAACACTGTTCTACTTGTACTACTCCTATGAATAAGGTATATTCATTGGGATATTTCATGAGAAGGCTGCAGTTAAATGACCTGATAAGTAAGTTTATCTTCGGCTTTTGTTGTTGATATTAACAAAAAACGTACTTCACGTTTTCTGCCAGGATCGAACTCCGAGCTTTAGGAAAAATCCCCGAAGGTCAGGAGTTGACCGTCAGCTACGTGGACTTCCTCAACCTGTCAGGTGACCGCAAGAAGAAGCTGATGGAACGTTACCACTTTGAGTGCACGTGTCAAGACTGCAGCCATAATCTCAAGGACGACCTGATGTCGGCTGTCGCGGAGGACAAAGTGAGAAATGCGGCTTCAATTTCGACACACTTAGTAATTCATCATTAAAAATCCAGTGACCTTATCTTCACATGTGTCCCTTTTAGCCATCTGCTGAGAAGCTGAACGAGGTCATTGCCTTTAGTGAAGACTGTTTGGAGAAGATGGAGAAGTATCGCGCCGAGCGAGAATTCCAAGAGGTACTTTCTCTTCTTCCGTCAATCTTCTGTGAGCTTATTCTCAATTCTAACAGGCTTCTTCTGTTTTTAGCTGACCAAGCTGTGTCGTGAGTGTTTGGAGAAACAGGAGAACATCTTGGCTGACACTCATTTGTGCAAACTGCGTGTACTCAGAGTAGCCAGTGAAGTGTTTTCCTACCAGCGGTTGTTCTCCGAAGCTGCAGGGTATGCTCACAGGATGGTGGACGGATACAAGTAAGACTTGCTTCTTTTTCTATGACATACCAGAACACAAGAGTTCTTCATCTTCTCACTCTTTGTTATTCTTATGAATTGCAGAGACAACATATTTTCAATTCCATCGTCTGATTCTCTTAGTTTAGGAAAGATCAAATATGTACACCGTTTTATAGCCTTGAGGTTCATTTCCCATCAACAGGAAATTGTATCCCCACATCAATGCCCAGCTGGGATTGGCCTTCATGCGGGCAGGCGTCATTCATTGGCAGTCGGGGCAGATTGAAGTGGGCCACAGCATGATCTGCAAAGCTTGCAGCATTCTAATGGTCACCCATGGGCCCAACCACTCAATCGCCAGGGACTTGGAGGTACAGTGGAATTATCGTTATCATCATTTTATACAGCACAGCGTGGGGTTAATACATTTATATTTTGTCATTATTCTGTAATACTATATATACCAAACAGTCAGATGAATCTTCTAAATTAAATTTAAATTGTGTGTGGTTTATCCACAAAGATGCTTTTTTTTTGTAAAATAATGCTGCATTTCTCTGCCACCTTTAGTCTTTACGTGTTCAGAGTGAGCTGGAATTGAAGAAACAAAAGGAGATGATGTCAACCTGAGCTATGCTGGATTCAAGAAGCAGCTTGGCCACGGGTTCCGGACAGTCAAGTAATGTAAAAAAATATAAGTCTGCTTATGTGTGGCTGACTAAGATGGCCTGTTCTGATCAACTTGGTTGTGTGTACAGTAAGTACAATAAAAACTGAAAGTAGAATATACATGGTGATTTCTCCCAATTAAAAAAGGTCATTCCGGGAATTGATGATTGCAAGAGTAGCTCTTTCTTAAAGTAAATACTAATGACAAATTATATGGGGATTTTTTTATTGTTTATTTTTTTTTAATGTGAAATGCTTTTCTACAAAATAACTACCTCAAACCAACTAAATTAAATTAAGAAAAGGGAGACGCGGCGCAAGCATTTTTGGAAATCAAACCCCTTCTTAATTCAGGAAAAACATTGTTGAGGGTCTTTGAGCTCCTGCTCTTTGGTCTCATATGTGATCCAATGTCCATATAAATTACGAGTGGCGATGCGCTTCTCCATAACCGTGGTAGCCATCTCCATCGCTCCCCCCTCTCCCGCGTTCCTCGGGGCAGTGGATCCCGAGCTGGCGCTGCAACTTCTCCTCCTCCAGACGTAGCTCCATGGAGTCCACCAGGTCATAGATGCTATCCAGCGACCACATCGGGGACGGGAACCAAGCTTTAACCTCCCCATCCTTGCCCACCACCAGCATGCTGAAATAGTCCTTGCTGATCTTCAGCTGCTCGCGCAGGTTGTTGACGGCATCCCGGGACAATGGCTCCACTTCAGTCGGACTGAGACCTGAGGAGACGAGACAGTCGGACAGTAGACACACAAGTCGAATCACTCAAAAGTGATAAATAGGGTCATTTATCTCAAATAATTGAACCACGTATACAGGTAAAGTGACAATCGTAGACTACAAAATGCACTCACCGTTCAGAGGAAATAGCTCAACAGTCCCCGAGGCTTTTTCTCCGACCCCAGTTAACTTCATCATGGCAAAGTGACGAATACCTAAACCAGGCAGAGATACTTAAGCCATAAAACTTTTTTGCATTTTTTTAATTCCCTCAAAAGACCAGGCGATGACGACACACAATTCAGGAGCAAAAAGTAAGCAATAAGCACTTAAGCTAAATGTAGTTAATCATGAATTTAAAAAAATAAAAGCAGGATGGACCTCTCCCCTCGATAAGATTCGATCTTGACCTTCCTCAACCATAGAATTTGTATTATTCCATATGCTAATAGGCCTCATATCAAGTTGCAGACAATGGCTGAATAAAATAAACAATATAGAAATGAATATAGCAAGTAAATATATATCTACAATCCTCATGATAGTTTACATTGCAGAAAATGAATAGTTCTTCTGTTTTTTTGTAGTATTTACTCCTGTAATAGACAGCTCTTGCAAGAATCCTTATTAAATTATGCAGATGTGTCTAATGTTGCATGAATGATGCTCATTACCGACCGAGGTGACATTCCTGCCCGTTAAGAGCAGAAAGCTGCTGTTGAAAAGAATAGTCATCCTCAGCTGGGGCGGAGACAAGCAGCAGTCTCCTCTTTGACATGAACCTATGACAACGGGTCATTTGAATTAAGGCTACTGTTTTCCATCACGTCCATGTGTGGGAGTGCCTTGCTGTACCTGAGCAGGGAATTCTCGGCTTCAGTCTGTTGTGTGTCAGTTTTGCACGAAGGAAGATTTTCCCTCTCTTTTTCTTTCTCAGGGCGTCTCGAGGGAAAGTTGTCGATGTATTCAAACATGGCGTGACTTGACGGCGGCGCCTCAAACACTCTCTGATGGAGGAAATGAAAAACACAAGGGATCGGAACTCCTCGTCGGGGCCTGCCTGACAAGATGGCGGTTCATAGGAATGGTTCATTTAGAGTTTAAGGCGTGTTATCTGACATTGGGCCCGATGTCGTAGTCGGTGATGGTCATGGAAAAAAGATCGGGTGAAGACAAACCCAACTGGTTTCTCAATAACGAGATGAGACCCGAATCAGACAGCAGAATAGGTCCTCCACTGAATGGAGGCTCGGACTCTTGACCAAAAAGAAAACACAATCAACACATTAGTATCGTTTTGACCATTTCCTAGTTATATTTTATTCAGCAATTCTGGTTTTGTCATCACAACCCGAATCAATGATCTAGTACATGTGCACACCACCTACCAAGTTGGTGGTGCTGTAAGGTGAGGGTGGCATCGCTGCCTTTCCCCACTATGGTTGCCACGGTGACCTTCCTGATGGCCAGTGCACAGTGCTGCTTTTCATTCTCAGTGCTCTGCTGCATATACAGCGTCGCATCTTTGCTGGGCGTTGACATCAGCTTCCCCACAAAACATGCAAAGGTGCTCAGTTTGATCAAACATTCACAAACTTTACCATGACATGTGTGGGGTTCTCACCATCAACCTTCTTTTTCCCTTTAAATTATCCAGAAATTCCTTCAGGGCAGTTTTGTCCTTCTCACTTGCTTCTTTGGAAGATTTCTTGCCTTTTCCTTTTTTCCCTTTTTTCCCTTTGCCCTTTTTCCTGGGGCTTTCTTTTGCATCTTTTTCCTTTTTGCTCTCCTCAACATTCTTTCTTAGCCCTTCGTCCAATGTAAGCGGAGGCCTGCAAGATAATAGAAATAATTGAATTGAATTGAATGCTTTCCTGATGAAAACAAAGTTTTCAATAAATCCAAATCACCTTTCTTCCTTTACTTCTTCTTTTCCTTTCAAGATGTCCGGAGCACGATGTATTTTCTCTTTTTCCTCTTCCGTTTTGCCAACAATAACGACAGCGCTGCTGGGCTCCTTTCTTCTCGGAGATGACTCCTTCCGAATGACAAACCTGGACTTGCCACTCAGTATGTCTCGGATCTTGCTTTTTAGGGCGGCCTTTTTGTCCAATTGGGACTTTCTTTGCAAAGTCACCACCGAAGTTCTGTTGCTTTGAGTCTGAGGGCTTAGTTTGATCCTCTTCTTCGTCTTTTTCCTTTTCACAATAACCTTCTTTTTGGGAGTTTCACACCTAGGAAATTGTAAAAATAAATAAATAATAGAAATAGAATAAATCCAAAGTTTGGTTAGTTGTCGTTAGTTGCAAACCTCAGTTTGGATCCTTTCCTGGTGATCTTCTCCAACTTCCTCATGGGCAACTGATCAATGACCTCCAAGACAGCTTCTGTCCGAACAGGGTAAGGGAACCGCTCACTGACCCTCAGGTTTTTTTTCAGCACCAACATGTTGAACGCTTGATACTAGATCCAATGAAAACATATATATTTGGCACAACACATGCTTTAAACCAAGGGTGTCAGACTCGGGTTGGTTCGCGGGCCGCTTTAACGTCAACTTGATTTCACGTGGGCCGGACCATTTTAGATATAATATTTAGATTTTTTTAAATACATGGATTAAAAGAACTGGATTAAAATCCCTGAATATTCAGTTTTTTATAGATCTAAAACAATGTTTATTTTAGCTTTTTTTAAATATATTTTTAGATTTTACAAAATGATTTTTGAACTAAAAACACAGAAAAAATGGATTAAAAAATTACAATCATTGATTTAAAAGGGGGAAAATCAGTAAATTTAATATACATCTCTACTCTTCATTTTAATTTGATCCTAAAACAGAAAGTCGGCACTCATGATTTACTTTCCCGGGCCACACAAAATGATGTGGCGGGCCAGACTTGGCCCCCGGGCCGCCACTTTGACACATGTGCTTTAAACTGTGTGTGAAATTGTCAAATCGAGCCAGGTCCAGTTCATTGAAATAGCCCTAAATCAACAAAATATTCCAAAATATTCAGAGTCAAAAGACTATTTACATGGGTGAGTTCAAGGTGGTGCAGCAACTTGGTGACAGTGTCGGGGTCTAAACTCTCCACTGTGGCTTCTCCTTGTATAGTTGTTTTCTGGATCCTTCCTTCCATCATGGCGTTTTGAATGATGATGACAACGAACGTGTCTCTTTCTGCCAGACGACAGTTTAGGGATTTCTGAAGGAGAAAAAAAACCCTAAGGCGGTGAAAAAAGTACATTCCTCTTTTACGATCAAATAACCTGATCCATGGCTTCCAGCTGTTTCTCCATCATTTGAAGGTAGTGGTCATTGTACGAAGGGGCTGTTATTACCCATAATCGTTTTTTACCTGCAGGGGGAAAAAAATCCAGAGTTGCGGGTGCACTGCATAAAACAAAACATCTGGAAATGTGTGTTTAGTAGATAAACTCCTCTCGACTTTTTAATTGCAACATCACTGGGATGCCTTAAGTTATCTCCATTATACTTTCCCTGATATGTGTTAACACCTTTCAAGTCTTGTCTATCGTGGTAGAAAGAATAAAAAAACTTTGCAAGGATGCAAGCATTTTTACCGATCGGTTGTCCTCACTTGCCTGCAAAGTCAGAGAGAAACTGCAACCCAGGAGCAAGGCTCAATGACATGCCTGCTTCTTCTCTACTGTTGTGTTCCTTTTGTCCTTTTCCATCTAAACCCTCTGATGGGAGGTCTGAATAGTCCCCCCATTCCTTCACATTGGGGTCCAGTAGGCTTTTAGATTTGCTGAAAGGGACGTTGGACCGTGCAGCCAACGAGATTGGTTGACTGATGATCCACAGGGCAGCAACTGCAAGCCACGGTGTGGAAAAGCAGCAAAACATCTTCACTTGTTAATGCAGATCCTAAAATCCTCCAAACCTTGGCTAGGAAAAAATGCAAAACATCCCTTAAATTAATGAAAATCCATCTGAAAGAGATGAAATGTCTGAAGAAGTCTTCATTAAGGTGAGAAGAATGAGGGAATCCGAGTGCAAAATAAGACCTAATGTGAGAACCTCAAGCCAGAAGACAGGGAGTGAAGAGGAAGACCCCCCCCCTTCTCCGACTCGCACACTTCTGTTTTGCATTAAAGCTCAGGCTTGTAACATGGCTGGAATTTTTTTTCCAACAAAAGCAAGCTCTCTCCATAAACACACAAACTATTCAAGACTTATAAAATATTTAATCTGCCCAATCCAACCTTAACTATGATAAATATATATATATATAAACTCCTCAATACCTTTAAAATTGTTCCTCTATTCTCTGCACCAGTTATCCTCTAATGGCAAATGGTTTTAAAAGGAATTACTAGTATTTTTTTTTCATTTCTTGCAGTGGTTTTACAGCCCAAACCTTATGAAATCTGGTCTGAAAGACTAATAAACAACCTTGTAAGAGTAAATGAAAAAAAAAGTCATTATGAATAGCAGCAAATGAGGCATCCACATACCTGTACTTATTTATATTTTTAAGCCTTTTTATTGCATTGAAAATGCATACATTTCGATGAACATTGCAATGATAAAATAA
Organism: Stigmatopora argus; assembly: GCF_051989625.1. Lineage (NCBI taxonomy): Eukaryota > Metazoa > Chordata > Actinopteri > Syngnathiformes > Syngnathidae > Stigmatopora > Stigmatopora argus. Next base: position 4,590,568 of record NC_135402.1, read on the forward strand.
GGTGCAGATGCACCTGCAGTGTTATTAATGGAGAAGAGCGTGTGTGTGCAACAATAGGTGGAAAAAGATTATTGTCCTAAACAATTGCAGATGGCTGTGGGAAAAATGTTCAAACAAGAAACAGGCATCACTCTGAGTCTATATACATTCCTCTCTTTGAGCCACATAAGCAGGTCCAGATGGATTATGAAAGCTTGTACTCACAGTGACCTTAACTTAATACATATAAAGCCCATTATTTGCATTTCTTGTACATTTGGACTTCCCATAAATTCAGTATTATGCAATTTTATGTAACCCACACAAATGTAGCATCATTTATGAAATAAAAGTAAATTTGTTCATCTTCCTATGCTAGCAGTATGTAGTGGAAGGCACAAAAACAACAATCATTAATGTAAATAATCATGGTAACAATGATTTTAAAGTTATTATAATAGCATATAGAAATGGTTACTATTATTCAAATTCTAAAAAGCGTTTTAATTGTTGATTGCAAAATGAAACAAATATTTAAAATCTGACTTAAAATACACAATTTAGAAGAAAATATTTTCTTTATATGATCCATAGTGCAGCCAAAATTAGTTTTTAATAACGGGGAAATAACGCCTCCACGTGGATGTTTGGAAGCAAAGCGAAATTAATTTCAAAACACGATTAATAACAAACGTAATATTCTAAATCATATAGAAATATTCACATTACTATAGTATTGTGTGCGAGGGAATATGTAAGAAATATTACTGGTGGCAATAAGAATAAAGAAATAACATTCAACTCCAATTTGCGAAATAAATCGACTTTGAAAAAATATATTTTATTATAAATACTTAATGCCAGCTATTACGTTGGATCAAGCTCCCTAAAGAGAAGAAATACGCGGTTTTTTTTGCACATTTGAAGGAGATCCGATCAACAAATCTGTCAATAATATTTCGGATGACATCTTCCGGGTCGACTGAAAGTTCGGCCGTGCCGCATCCACAAACACCGACACCGGACCCCTGCAAAGGTCAGTGGACATAAATGACGTGGATCTCCGTTTTCTGTCGTGCATTGGGGTCGCGGTGCACCCACGCGTGTACGTGTATGCCCCCTTCTCCCTTTTATTTGTACACGTAGCCATCGTGCGCGAAGCAGCTGTGCATTTGTTACAGGCTAGCAGGCTAACGAATGCTAGCAAGTCTCCCCACGCGTCCCGATTGGTGAAATATATCAAGATCAAATGTATAAAACACCAGAATACATCAATGCCGTTGTGGCAAATATTAGCACGGATCCATTTTATTGCACAATTGATTTTTTTATTACTTTATTTCTTCAGATCGACTGAATGACGCGCAACGTCAATGTGGCGTTTGGAAGCCATTCAATCAAAGAAATACACGCGTACACACAAAAAGTAAAGAATCAAAACTTGAACACAAGCGTGCATTCTCCTCGATGGAGTGTAAAACTTTGTGGCGTTCTAGTAATGTTTAAGTATGACCTTGTCAGTCATAGTTACTTGTAACTTGAGCAATTCGATTTTGTGCAAATGTATTGAAAACTACACTAGAATTGGGATAGGCTCCGGCACCCCCCGTAAACCTTTGGGTGGATAAGTGGTTTAGAAAATGAATGAATGAATGAATTTTCCAAAATCTCCCCTCTTTATTATTTGACTTTATAATGACTCGCATTAGATTTTTATTTATTTATTATTATCATTCTCATTATCATCATTATCATTATTATTATTACTATTCTTATTGTTACTATTATTACTACTACTACTACTACTACTACGACCACTACTACTACTATTATTATTATCATCATCATCATTATTATCATATCATCATTATTTTTATTATTATTGTTATTATTATTATTGTTATTATTATTATTACTATTACTACTATTATTATTTTCATCATCATTATTATTTGTATTATTATTGGTATTATTATTATTATTACTACTACTATAATTATTATTTTCATCATCATCATTATTTTTATTATTGTTATTATTATGATGATGATTATTATTATTACTACTACTACTATTATTATTATTATTATTTTCATCATCATTATTATTATCATCATCATTATCATCATATAATCATTATTTTTATTATTGTTATTATTATGATTATTATTATTGCTATTCTCATTATTTGTTTGTTTGTGTACTTTGTGGTATATATGCATAATATAAACAAATATATGCTGTAGCTTGCGTCTTTGAGTCATAAATATTGTTTCAAGTCTGTTAGTCCAGATCCCTGACACTGAAATTTTGAATGGGTTCTCCTCCTTTTACCCACAATTCCTTTCTGTCTCCCACAGGAGGAGTGCTGTCTGTGCTGCTGAACTCCTTTTTGCTGTGTGCGGGCACAACATGGCCAGTCTCCTTCGTGCGATTGCGGCTGGCTGCTCGGCCCCTGTTTTAAGTGGGCCGTCCTGTTTCAAACTGCGTAGTTCCCCGGCTATTCAAACAGCATGCGTTCGATTTTTCAGGACCCATCACCCCCTCGGAAGATGTGCCTCTCCAGGTAGTGTAAAACAGCACAGAGGTGTTTTTGTTTCTTGTATTGCCATATTAAAACTCTTGCACTGCAGGAGGAAGGACAGTTTATGTTTATGTACACATAAAAACTGACTTTTCGGCTTTTCCCCTCAGGGTTTGTCACAGCAAAACAGTCGATCCGAATGATAGATTTGGCGCAAGTTTTACACCAGATGCTCTCCCTGACACAATTCACACAGACTATAAAAAAAGTGGGGCAGTGGAATTTTACATAGGGAGAAGCATAGTGTGATAGTGTCCATAAATGTTCATCTTGTGTAATGTTAAACACTTGGAATTTTTCTTTGAAATTTTGGATGGATTTTTATTTCTTAAAATTTAATTATCTATATGTCCGTTGATTTTGGAGTAAATTTAGATTAACCTGAATAAACAGATGCAACAATAATAAGATGTATGGGATTCTCGCACTGATTCTGAACCAGTTGTTTTCATTGAAACTGTTAAAATAGATTTTTATTTTTGAGAAATCATATAATTGGAATTATTCTTGGTAATGATATAAAATAAAAGATACAATCTGTCTTTTGTGTGCCTTTATCCTCTCCCCTTTTTGACTCTCCAGGAATTCCATACAAGCAACTCACAGTTGGCGTCCCAAAAGAAATTTTCCAGAATGAGCGGCGTGTGGCGTTGTCTCCTGCTGGCGTCCAGGCGCTCATCAAACAAGGCTTCAATGTTGTTGTGGAGACTGGTGCAGGACATTCCTCAAAGTTCCAAGATGAGCAATACACCCAAGTTGGAGCTACAATTAAAGACCTTAAAGACGTATTTGCCTCTGATGTGTTGGTCAAGGTAAGCGCTTGTGTTGTCGAAATAATCTACACATCAACATCTACTCATCTTGTCTGATCAATCTGCTTCTAGGTCCGAGCTCCTGTTTTCAATCCTGACTTGGGGACCCACGAAGTGGAGCTGATGAAGGACGCGTCTACTTTGATTAGCTTCATCTACCCGGCTCAGAACCCCGAGCTGATGGAAATGCTGTCTCAGAAAAAAGCCACCGTACTGGCTATGGACCAAGTGCCAAGGGTCACCATCGCCCAAGGTTACGACGCCCTCAGCTCCATGGCGAATATTGCCGGGTGAGTACACGCAGAGGAGTTGATCCTTGGTTTACGGCAGTCCTTTGGGTATACAAATGAATTCCTCTTCTCTTTAGGTATAAGTCAGTTGTGCTGGCAGCCAACAGTTTTGGACGCTTTTTCACCGGACAAATTACGGCTGCAGGGAAAGTGCCACCTGCAAAGGTGTGTGTTCTATGTGCTTTATTTGCAATTGCAATTATTACATTTACTATGGTGACCTGGCTAAGTGGCCCACAGCATAAAAACTTGTGGACTCCAAAAACTAACAATACATAGGATGGTTTTACATGCAGTAATTTGCAAATAAACTGTTATATTTGTGAAAGCAGTAACAAATAATGGAGTAAAAGATGATAAAAATTAGAGGAAGCTGGCACAATTGGTCAGTAAACTGAAATGTAAATGAAACTGAGCCTTGTGGCACACCTTTAGTGACAAAGACATTTTGTTTTTTGTGCATGACATGGGCTTTTGTACTCGTATACAGAAAAAAAAATCATTTACTGCAACTATACATTTTTTGAAATGACTTTAATTATAAACCTGTAGTCAACTGTTTCAACTTTATTCAATTAGGTACTAATCATTGGAGGTGGAGTGGCCGGACTAGCTGCCGCTGGCAGTGCCCGAGCCATGGGAGCCATAGTGCGAGGCTTTGACACCAGGTTTGTTGCTGTTTCACACACTTTTGACTCACTCAAGGATGCCAAAAAATCTTTTGATGCCACATCATCATTTTCTCTGTCAGGGCGGATGCCTTGGATCAGTTCAAGTCTTTGGGCGCTGAGCCCTTAGAGGTAGACTTCAAGGAGTCTGGAGAGGGCCAAGGAGGCTATGCCAAGGTCATGTCGAAAGAGTTCATCGAGGCTGAGATGAAGCTGTTCGCCAAACAGTGCCAGGAGGTCGACATTATCATCACCACTGCGCTCATTCCCGGTATGAACACAAGAAGAGGATCTCGTCTCATCATGTCTATTCTGAGAATCCTTCTAACTTGACGATCTGTTTTTTAAATGTGTCAGGTAAGCGGGCGCCCATTCTGATCACCAAGCCTATGATCGAGAGTATGAAAGACGGATCGGTGGTGGTGGACTTGGCCGCTGAGGCTGGAGGAAACATCGAGACCACCGTACCCGGGGAGCTCTCCGTTCATAATGTATTGTGCAATTGAAAGATGCTCACTCTTAGCAGATTACATGTATGAAATCTTTGAGTGTGTGGTTGCTTTTTGTTTTTGAAGGGCGTGACCCATATTGGCTACACAGATCTGCCGAGCCGCCTGCCCACACAGTCCAGCACGCTGTACTCTAACAACATCACAAAGTTGGTCCGCGCCATCAGTCCCGACAAGGAGAACTTTTACCTTGATGTCAAGGACGTGTTTGACTTTGGGACCATGGATCACGTTGTCAGAGGTTCTGTCGTAATGCAGGTACGACCTATGTGTGTAGGATAGGATTTCCTCAAGTCATTTGGGGTTGACATGTCTGATTTAAAACATTAATTTCCGACCACTGTTAGTAAATATTATTAGTCTGCCATGAGAAGTGTTATAATTGTTAGTTAGAAATTTCTTACAGATAATTTTAACCATGTTCTGCCATCTTTATAGTGAGATGCAGAACAATTAAATTATATTTCAATTGACAGAAGGTCCAAATACAATTTACTAGGTTGAGATTTCATTCTCGGTACATGGATGGATGCAGGATTATTTATTCTATTACATATACTTTGGTTAAAAAAAATATGAAATAGTTTGCAAGCACCACACACTTTGGGTTTTCCTCTATTGGTCACTAGGTGTCAGACTCAGAACATGTTTTAATTCACGCATGTTTTCCAAGAGCTATTCGGTAAAACTGAATAACGGCAAATATTTGTACTTTGATTTAATTATTGTAGCACTTTAAACTAATTTTGTTATTTATAAAATACAGCCACCTGGTATCCTATTAATCAGTACATTGACGTCACACTTAAGGTAAGTTTGATACATCATTTTTATCCATGTAGTTTAGCGTCGTCCCACTTTCCAATAATCATGGATGTTGGCTTCACAGAAGAATTTAGACCTAATCTTCAGTGAAATTAACAATCTAAATTTTCCATAGGTGTGAGTGTGAATAGTTGTTTAAATGTGCCCTCCAGTTGATAAGTTATGGAAAGGAAAAGCATCACAGAACATGTGAGGAACATATAATAAACATTGATATATAACAGATGTATGACCTCTGCTTCATTAGTCGCCGTGGCAGAGATGATGAATAGATCATATTTATCCACATCAACTTTGTCATCCATTCTCATCATATTGTTAGGAAGACCTTTTTTTATTGATGTTTTTATTTATTTATTTTTTTCCACTTTAATCAGATCAAAGCTCGGATCCATTTGTTTCTTTCCTCTAAACAAATGATCTACAGTTGAGCGGTTTATCTGTATTTACTTACTGGACATGTTGTGCTTTGTAAAAATGATGCAAATAGATATCACTTTACTGTATCATGTGTACCATTAGTTTGCCTATTTCTCCTTTTTGTATAATGTTACAATTTAGATTATTAGCCCTTCAGATGAAAGTCATTGCTCAATGTCTTCTAGCTAAAGCTGCTCTCATTCCTCTCCCATTTTTTTTTAAATTCTACTTTCTCACTTTTGTCTCACTTTTCTCTTCCCAGAATGGCAAAAACCTCTTCCCAGCTCCTCAGCCAAACAATATGCCCACCGCCGCTCCCCCGAAGCCCAAATCTGCCAAGGAACTAGAGGCCGAGAAGACGTCCCAAGTTTCTCCCTTCAGGGCGACGCTCACTTCTGCTAGCCTGTACACTGGAGGTCAGTTTATTACCACTACTGTGAGGGGAGTCCAGAGGTCTCAACATGGGCTCCCTTCTGGACTTAATTTTCCTTTAAGTGTCCTCATTGGACTCATGGGTCAGCTTTAGGGATGGCGGGGTCTCCGACAAGGTTGAGGTTAATCATGGGCTCTTTTAGTTCAGTGCTGGAATGTGCACGGGAGGTGCAAAGTGTCACAGCCAGATTAAAGCGAGCGCACGCATACTCACACCCAAGAATCGGGCACCCTCTTAGTGTCAGGAAGTGTGGAGTATAAAACTGCTGTCGCCCCGAGTCTTCGTTTGAAGTGACACCGCTGCCACGGCTCCCCATGGTGCCGCACCGGCCATTGGGTAACAGCGCCACGTGCATTTAATTGCAAATCACACATTGTTGACTCAACTGCCCCCGCCGCATTGCCGCTATCGTTAGGCGCTCTTAAAGTGTGCGCCGACAACTCGCCAGGCGCCGCATACCTGCTCATTAGCGTGCATGTGTAATTTGAGTCATTCCGAATGATAAACTGCTATGCATTGTGGGGCGGCGGGGGGGCTCCAGAGCTGCCGATGGGAAATTGGGAAACCCACTATAACGACCGCCATTAAAATAATGGTAGGCTTTTAGGGTTCAGTCAAATTGATTTTTTTTTTGTTCCCCCCTTCAAAAGTGTATCATGTTATAAGTAATTTGTTTATGTCTTTCAAGTTAATATATAGACTTTTTATGTTTTTTTTACATCATTTTTAACTTGCAATTCCTTCTTAAGGCCTCGGCACAATGATGGGTTTGGGCCTCGCGGCTCCCAACGCGGCTTTCCCACAGATGGTCACCATCTTCGGCCTGGCGGGCATTGTGGGATACCACACCGTTTGGGGTGTCACCTCGGCGCTTCACTCACCACTCATGTCTGTGACCAATGCCATCTCAGGTTAGTTTGATGCAGGATTATTTATTTGCATGCACAAAATGGAGGGTATTGTTGCGGTAATGCCTCAATTTATAATTCTCATTTTCATTCATCGCACTGTACTCTGACTTGAACAGCACCGTCTTTTTAACTGTCAGAAGCAGAAGTGTCATATATGCTATATACAGTATTCCACTCTTTTTATTTAAAAAAAAATCAACAGTTGTGATAACATGGCATTGCTTTTACCGTCCGTTCCTACTGCACTACGGTGTTGTATACGCCTCTAAGCCGCCGTGATTTCTGAGGGAATTACCATCTAAAAGATAAAAAAAAGCAAATCTCTACTCCTTCAGTCCAAATAAAACCTTAAAAGATCGTGTCCCTGTTGTCTGCCGCTTAACACAACGGGGTCTAAAGGTCGGGGAGGTAAGTGCATGTGTGTGTTCTTACTGCTTTGATCACCCCGACGACCCACGCCGAGGTAGGAAGTAACACACCAGCGGTGATCTTTAGGGGTCAGGGTGGTCTCTTGCTCATTTAGTCGCGCACGCAAGCTGCTTGTTCAGACATCAGAGTGAGGCCGTGTAGCCTCGGTGGGAACGAGCATGGACACTTTTCAAGTGCTTTAAAAGTTTTATTGCCCACAAGGTCTGCACTGCTTTTATGTTCACGTCTTCCCTCGTCTTATATGCACCTCGGGGATTTTGCCTTTTTGTTTTCTAACCCTTGATTCTTAGTGAAATTACTTTTTTTGCAGACACACATATTTAAATACTTGTGTTTTCAAGCCTAACTAATAAATTCAATTATGCAGGAAATTTCAAATTTTTACATAACCTTCATTGCTATGGTAAAACAGCAGAATTGCAGTCTATTGATGGTGTTTTGTTGTTGTTGCACTTTTTTTGTTCAAGACATCTTCACTGAGGTTAGGTTTATATCTTCTGAAAGAAAACCTAGCCTTGTCTTCATAATGCCCTTTTCTGTAGGTCTGACTGCCGTCGGTGGTCTTTCCCTGATGGGAGGTGGCTACCTACCAGCAAGCACAGCTGACACACTGGCTGTGCTGGCTGCCTTTATCTCCTCAGTCAACATAGCTGGTGAGTCTCACACACTTCCAAACATCCACCACGATCATCTTATACAGGATTCAGTGTTTAAAAACCACACCATGGAAACCTAAAATGAACACAATTGCAAAACCCCAACCCTTTCCAAACCCATAGGGATGTAACATGGACAACACTGACAAAATACCAGCAGCAAATATATTAGCCTCTGATTCACCTGGCTGTTTTAGCTTTAGAATCCAGAGCAAAAATAAATGAACACCCATTGTCATGTCATCCAACCTTTTTTTAAAACCATGAATTGCTGTCTGCTGCCACTTGGACACTCATCTTCCTTGAAATATTTATGCTGACATAAAGTGAACTTGTTACATTCCTGGCGTCAGTTACTGGGATGGTTGTGGGTCTATTGCCGTTAGATTTAACACACTTGAGCTCGAGAGTTCTTTTTTTTACGATAATCAGGTGTCTGCTGTGGTTGCCCGACAGCTCTGTGCCACATATCACACTTAACAGAACATGGTTTGCCTCTATTTCTAAGGTGGTGTACTCAAACTTATTTTAATAGAATAGAATATTGACAGAGAATAATCCTTGGAATACACTGGGGGTCAGGACTTGATTATTCAGATTTGAAATGCTCAATTTTGGCCCAATTATATTTGTCTTTAGAAACTCAGTGTAAGCTAATCTTTATTTAGGTGGTTTCCTGGTGACTCAGAAGATGTTGGACATGTTCAAGCGTCCCACCGATCCCCCGGAGCACAACTACCTCTATCTGCTTCCGGCGGGTGTCTTTGTGGGCGGATACGCTGCGGCACTGCATTCAGGATACAACATTGAACAGGTGAGGACATTTTATCAGTTAAATGGACATATAAGATGCATTCATTACCAGGCTATCAAAGTAGGTGCTTACAAGTGGCATAATCATCCATTATATGTATTTTTGTTTGTCCAGATGTTGCACAGAACCCTCCATGTAAAATGTTTCTTTTTTTCAACCATTACCCATTTCTTCCTCTCACCAGATGATGTACTTAGGCTCTGGAATGTGCTGTGTGGGAGCCCTGGCTGGCCTCTCCAACCAGTCCACAGCCCGCTTGGGTAACACCTTGGGTATGATGGGTGTCGCCGGAGGCATCGCGGCCACCCTGGGAGCGCTTAAACCGAGTCCCGAGCTCTTGACGCAGATGAGCGCCGCCATGGCCGTTGGAGGCACCGCCGGTGAGTCAGAAATTGTCGCTCCATATGATGAGCCGCATGGGGGATATCTCGTTAGGATGTGTTTGTGTGCGCATACATTCCTGGCTTGGATAGATTAAAGAGCGGGCGTCTGGCGTTCAGATGAGCTTTGTGATGTTAGCATACCTCCCACTTACAGGAGACAAGGTGATCATTTCATGTAAATACTAATTGGTCCAGTAACAAACCTCATTTCCAGACTATACAATGTACATTACCCCCATGTACACAAACATTGCCAAACAGGAATTGTGTGTTGCCAATATCGTTTCTTACAGACAGACAACTTGATCATTTATTTTAAATGCTAATTATTCCATTAAGAAACCTCATGTCCAGACTAAACATCACCTGGACATACAAAGCCACACATTGCTGTTTATTCCTATATACTTATTGTTTTTTCTTCGCAGGCCTGACCATTGCTAAAAGAATCCAGATTACTGACCTCCCCCAGCTGGTGGCTGCTTTCCACAGCCTGGTGGGTTTGGCGGCTGTGCTGACCTGCGTGGCCGAATATATGGTGGAGTACCCTCACTTTGCTACTGACCCAGCAGCCAATCTGACCAAGATAGTGGCCTACCTTGGCACCTTCATTGGCGGAGTCACTTTCAGTGGCTCTTTGGTGGCATATGGAAAACTGCAAGGTTTGAAAAGTTCATATTTGGATACAGGTTTTAGACCAAATCATCACTACTCACACCAATTTGGGGGAATTGCTCTTTTCTTAGTCATTTCTTAATGAACCTATATTCTGCTAATTTCAAATTTAGTGTAGTTTTAGAGGTTATAATACATTTTACAAATAGGTTATGTAGTATACTTAAATTAATACATATATAAAAGGTGGGAGGGAAAATCGATTAAAAAGCATTGGCGCCCAAAACTCATATATATGTTCATACATTAAAATGTAGAAAAAAATAGTTCCCTTGTACATTATGCACACATTGCAATAGTTCCCACAATCATTGTCACTCTATGATGCAGACTGTTCTGTTTATGGAGTATTACATTTTTTTTCCTGCTTGGTTTCTGTTTATCAAGTAAACTAATTAGGTTTGAATTATTTGCACCAACTTCGGAGTGCTGCCAAATAGTAAAATCCTTCTCTTCATGACTTACGTCTTTCAAGTATGTAGTGGCAGAACATTGCTTGTTTAAATTGGATTGTAGCCTGAGCAAATCCCACACCAGCGCCCAAATTCCTCATGTGCAGACAAAAATGATCGATTAAAATGATTAATAATCTATTATGTCTTGCCATCGGTAAAACAAGCTTTATACAACACTGTTTTGGATTATCGTGTATTTTGTTTATCAATAATATAATTTTATCGCAAGGTGAATAAATATATCATGTCAAAATGAGCCTATGTGTTTTTGGAAGCACATTTCCAACGTGTATGTTTACACTTAATTGAAGATTAGCATGGAAATAACACCATTATTACAAAAAAAATCCATATAATGAATGCTGCCATTAGCTGTTTTGAATTTGAATTCAGATTTTTTCTCCTCATCACACAGGAATGCTGAACAGCGCCCCGCTGATTCTCCCCGCCCGCCACGCCCTGAACGCCTCTCTGATGGCCGGCAGCATCGGCGGGATGATTCCTTACATGCTCGACCCCAGCTACCTCACCGGCATCACCTGCCTCGGCTCCGTGTCCGCTCTGTCTGCCGTCATGGTATGGTTCGCATGTACGCGTTTCTGGAGCGCAGCCACGTGCGCACAACAGAGCAGTCATTTTTTACCGAGAAATTTCCCCCAAGAGTAAATCGAAACCCGTTAATGCTGACAGACGGAGCGTGTAAAACTGTTAGTTCTTATTTTCCTTAGGAAGGGGGTGAATTTGGGTTTGGGGGGGGGGAAGCCGGTCAATAAGCAGCCTGTTGCACTGGCATCACTCGCCGCTCCAAAATCTGTTAATAGTCTTGCAAACATCGTGGCAAAAAAGACTTTATTTTGCAATTGCCTGCTTGCTGCTTGCACTTGACTCTAATTATATTGGGCTTCACCACTGTAAAGTCACACTTAGCCTTTTGAAAATGTGCCCTGAGAGTTCATCAGACGTCATTGGTGCTTTACGAGAATTTTAAAGAAGGATATTGGAAAAGCTTTTTGACCTCTGCAGCTGCTTTTACTTGGTTAAAGGCGTTTGAGTTCTTTGATTTGATAGTGTTTCACCTTCGGTCCTCCTGCTACCTTAAAATCCATCATAGTAAGCAGAGTAGGCCAACTAACTGCAAAACCCCTTTTGGTCATTACAAAAAACAGATTTTCCACTGGCAGTATAGCAAATAAATGCTTAGCCTGTCCAAACATCTGCTCTTAGTCTCAATAGATGAATCAGGGCGAACTTGGCTGGCTATGATATTACTTGAGTCGATAATGAATTGCTTATCTTCCCCTTATATTGTATCTTAAGTACAGAAAGACCATGGATGATGATAATGATAAAGCTTTTACTTCTTTTAGAAGGGCTGTATTTTATTGTTTGTTTTTTTCTTTTCTAGTGCTGCTATGAATTTTCTTTTAAAAGCATTCAAAGGCCAAACATGGAACCTTGATTTATAGTTCTGGACATGAAAACACAAAAGTGACTCAAATTATTTTCGGTGCTATTTTACCAGATCAGACCCGCCAAAAACGACTTTTTCTGTAATTTTTGCATGATATCAACTCATTTACAGGCTGGCAATGAACGGTCTTTTCCGAAATGTCAAATTCATCCTCCCAATTAAGACTAATTGCATATCTAGCTCCATCAATGGCAGCAAATATTAATTTCGGAAATACAATTAAAGTTATTGAAATAGTAGGAAGGATTTTCATAGGTTTCCTGAATTTCACTGTTGTAAATAGTAATTTGACAGAGTTACTGTGTGGTAGAAGAAAAAACTGCAGATTTTTAAAGCAATTCCGAGTAAAATTTTGAGTGAAAAATCGCACATTGTTATATAGCCATGCACACTTTAAGACTTAAAGGTATCCACCTAAAGTTTAGGTGATTGAAGCACAGCACTATACCCTACTTGTCTTGGACTTAACATATATTTTTTTCTTACAGGGAGTAACCTTAACGGCCGCCATTGGGGGCGCAGACATGCCGGTGGTAATCACAGTGCTGAACAGCTACTCAGGCTGGGCATTGTGTGCGGAGGGTTTCCTGCTCAACAACAATCTCCTGACTATTGTCGGGGCTCTCATTGGATCATCCGGCGCCATTCTGTCATACATCATGTGTGTGGTAAGTCAGGATGGAATAAATCACACCAAATCTTGCAGTTCTCAATATTGTCATATGACAATAATAGTTCAACCCCCATTTTCTGTTAGGGTTTTATTTGCCAATTTTATCGGAGACAAGGGTGAAAAATAGTCAAACATTTGTTGTTTCTCCGTCGTCCAGCAGGAGGGACTCTAACGTTACCCTTCATGATAGGTTGTCAAAGAGCTAAAACCTGTGTGCTGTCCAAGGCCATTTACGTTATGTACTTACTTTTGATAGTCCCTACAGATTGAGATAATTGAAAATGAAGGCAAACATTTTCTTTTAGGCCATGAATCGCTCTCTGGCAAACGTGATCCTGGGAGGCTACGGCACATCTTCCACCGGCACTGGGAAACCGATGGAGATCACAGGGACCCACACTGAGGTCAATGTGGACCAGACTGTGGATATGATTAAAGAGGCCCAGAACATCATCATCACGCCAGGTAACACATACACACGCAGGACTTGTACATGCAAGGCAAAATATGTCACTTTGACTTTGCCAGTCACTTTTTCCCAGCCTTCTTCAGCTTTTGCAGAGTGTGGGGTGTGTTTATTTAACCCTTTCTTGACCTGTGTTACATCACCGATTTGCTAAGCTAATTGACAAGGCTGGTGGGCCCCCATGCAGATTTACACTAACATGAATGCACATCCTTGGGTCCTTGTGTGGTCGTGCCAGACAAGTAGTAGACATTTTTTTCTTCTTCATACTCTTAAACTGGCCTTAACTTAACTTTTTGTGTATTACATGTTAGATTTTTTCTGCTCTTATATATTTATTCGAGGATATTATAATTTTTGTTGTTGTTCAAAACTTTAAACCAGCTTTGTTAAGTTGTCAGGTATTAGATTGAAAATGTTCGGAACTATACGGGTCTGTGTATAAAATAGTTGTTGTTGCCAATAAGCATAATATCAGACAGCCCAAATAAACACGAGCCTAAACAAACTTGGAGTTGGAGAGAGTGGCAAAAGTAGGTTTGTTTTTCTTCGTTTTTGCCGCAAATAAAAAAGAATTTTGGAAAGAGTCAACATTGGTTAGAATATTAGTAGAAGTATAATAAAAGCTGTCAGAGATACTTGGTAAAGTTCAAAACTGTTAAAAAGTCAGTCAAAGTTTGATGTTGTAAATTGTTTTATTTGCTGTTATGTGCAGAACGCTTTAACTTTTACTACATTGGCCTCTATTTTGTTCCAAAGAACACTGTGTAATCAAATGACCGATTATTTTCTCTGCTGCAGTAGTAATCAGCACTAAACTGCACAATGCCTCCCATTTGAGTTCATCTTTGGCTTTGCACTTTGACCCTTTGAGACCACTTGTTGCAGCCATCTGCCACCTCACCTGATTCAAATCTGGGGAAAATATTAAAGATTTTTATAACATTTGCATTATTTTCCCCATTTATCACAGTTTATTTAAAGTCCCACTATCACCTCAGGGGATATTATCATGAAATTGATTCACTTGTAAACCAAAAATGTGCAAAAAAACAGATTTAATCCCATTTCGCTGTTGACCAGGAAGCCAGAATCGGTAACCAGAAGTGACGTAGGTGAAAAACTCTATAGTGGCACTTATTTGGCCAAACAACGTGGTTTCTAATTGGGAGTTGTTACAAAACCTGTGAACACCACTGGAGTGTTTGGTCTGAGATGGTTTTGCGTGTGTGATAAAGATCAAGTAGAACAAACATAAAATAGTGACTGGCAACATGGTGGAGTAGTGGTTAACATATCCTAATAGGTTTTGTGGTTGTGGTTTTCAATTTTGGCTCAGGCCCTTTCCATGTAGAGTTTGCTCTCTCTATGCTTACTTGAGAGTTCCACGAATACGCCTGCTTCCTCCGACAAACCGACAGTGAATATATTTCCGCGTAGAATGCAAACCAGTCCATACCAAAACATTGTTTTTTTGGGATGCATATAGTACAAAAATGGCATTGTGTTTTACAATGATGTGAACTTTTGTTTACTATATTGACTATATATGGCCACTGTGCTAATCATTATTGTAACCTGTCTTTAATTTTGGGATTTATTTTTGGTAATTTTGCTCGGCATGAAATTATACAGTATATATTATATAAATATTTTCATGCAGGTTATGGTCTTTGTGCTGCAAAGGCACAGTACCCCATCGCCGAGTTGGTAAAGAATCTCAAAGATGCAGGCAAAGACGTCCGGTAAGCTCCACTAATGATCTTCAAGTTAATATTCTTGTTTTTATACAGCTACTGATGTCAATGACTGAAAATTGCAGCAGGACAAAGGAAGATAATGTTGTGTGTTGATAAATGTAGTTGAATAAATAACAGGACAACAATAAAGGACAAACATGAGATGGATGGATGGATGCAAAAAGGTTGGGCAGAAGCCAATTTAATTGTCCCTCTAGTTCATCAATTATTTTGCCCTTGGCATACTCTATTTTTTCAGGTTACAGTCAATTGAGCCTAATCAAAAATGGTAATTTGATTTTATTGTCTCAGGTTTGGTATCCACCCTGTGGCTGGCCGAATGCCCGGTCAGCTCAACGTGCTTTTGGCCGAGGCTGGTGTCCCTTACGACATTGTCCTGGAGATGGAGGAAATCAATGAAGACTTCGCCGGTAAAAAAACATCTTAATTCACATATGCAAAGTCTTGTAACATCCAAACATTTGATCAGGATAGTAGAATTCTATTATAGTTTCTAGGGGGAAGTACATTTTGGTTGGGCTGTCTTATAGTATGTCAGAAAATGTGCGAGGATAATGGGATTCACAGCTGTAAATGTTTGTATTTTGATGTTTGATGGAAAGGAAATTCCTGGAATGAAATTCCTCATGGCCAAAAAGAGGACTGTGCTTAGAGAAGCAAGAGTTTAGGGAGGTTCATAACTCGTTAAGTATTCGGATTAATCTTCACGCACAAAAAGAAATCCAGGTATATTGGATTGTGAACTCCAGCTCTGAATAAATGAGCTGCTTGAAATTTTGCAATGAAAAGTGCAAAAAACGAAACATTCCACAATCTCATATAATGAAATAAAATGAACATACAGTTGCTACTTTTGATCTTAACAGAGACCGATCTGGTCCTGGTGATCGGCGCCAATGACACGGTCAACTCCGCCGCCCAAGAAGACCCCAACTCCATCATTGCCGGCATGCCCGTCCTGGAGGTCTGGAAGGCCAAGCAGGTGAGACACAGCTGGCACACGCACGCTCGGTCGTAACATGGGCGTGCCCTTGTTCTATAATACAAAGATAAAATGACAACAGACGAGTGGATGTTGCAAGAAACAGACGAACAGAGAGAGATTGTTATAACTCCAGGTGCAGTGCCATCCTGATCCCATTAGGGCTGACTCTGTTCCTGTGGAATGGCACTGCTTTCATACTCTTTGCCCAGAGCAGCCTTTCCCAAAAGTATTACTATCTCAACAGAGAAAAAGCATAAACCGCCTTAATGGATTGGACGGCTAGCGCCGTCAATGACAGCCAATGTGTGACCCAAAACTATAAACCTGTTTTAACGCCCAAGGCTGAAATCAACACGTGACAAACTCATAAATCGCTTCCAGAAGGTAAGCCCACTTAAGTAAATCATGGACTAGCTTTTGCGCATTTAAACATTTCATCAAAGGAAATACCTTGTCTGCGGGTGAAAAAAAAATGTAAATACGTTTGTATTATTCCGACAGTACATTACTGAGGGTTCTCGGTTCACCACTGCGCAGATTTACGAGGTTTGGAGTTTACCAACAGCGTGTAATTAAATAGTTGGCGTGAAGCCTTAAGACTGTCATCACGTCAAAAGCCAGCGCGCCGAGTCGCCGCTGTACGTAGGGTTCTTCATTGTATTGATTTATATTTAGTTTGTGGCTCAGGGGAATCCGTAGTTGGTGAGTACATGTGTGCGACTCCACTCTGTCTACAAACTGCCTTGCTGATTTATGAGCCAGTCAAATGCAACCAGTGGGGAACAAGTTTTCTTTTCATAATTCACACACGCCAAACTTGTTGAAGATAAGCGTCACAATTGATAACCTCACTGTCATTTCGGTTCCTCATCTGTTTGACAATGGAATTCCATTCAAGGCGGCTTCTTTGCTAGTTATCAACCGTTGCCCCGAAATATTTTTCTGCAAACACTTTTGGACCAACTGCAAAGTCTCACCACTTTAAAAAAAACCTCAATGTTCCATTGTTTAATGTCCAACTGAGCTATTTACTTTCCATTTACAATTCTTTTTGGCATCGTGTGATCTTAAAAATATCCGAAAATGAATTAAGTCACTCTTTTACATCAGATAAGCTGAAAATTACACAAACGGCCCCGATTTCCAAAGACTTAATCAGATCAGGACACCTCAATAATTATGATGTCATCACTGCAAAGACCCAAAAATACCACTTATGTTTTGAATCATGCAATACTCTTAAGTTGTGACATTTGTAAGTCAGGAATATCACTACACAGGCAGTACGCATTCATTCATTGTTCACTTATGTTGCCACTGTAGGAATGAAATCCTGGTTTAAACTGAAAACCCCAGAAGGAAAAAAAGCAGGCTGTTCACACAAACACGCACTCACGTACACACACACACACACACGCGCACACACACGCACTAACAAGGGCACGCACTGTTTGGGGAAATGCTTTTAAACAGTCTGCAAAGCGAAACATGACTAAGCCATTTCGGAGAATAAACTTCCTGAACTTTTCAACCCGAACCAGCAACAGAGGGTGTTCTTGGCATGGACAGGATGAAATTATCACCTAAAATGAAACAGGGGTGCGGGGGGCACGATTCATGCAGCAGATGTTATTGACGCTTTGATCTGGAAGGGCTTTGGAAGCCGCGGCCATGCTCGAAACTCAAATCACTCGTATCTGGAATCCGCTTTCACCATTCAGATGAAAGGATTTACTACATAATACTTACACAAAAAGCACTTTTATTTTTTAAAA
Source organism: Stigmatopora argus (assembly GCF_051989625.1). Taxonomy (NCBI): domain Eukaryota; kingdom Metazoa; phylum Chordata; class Actinopteri; order Syngnathiformes; family Syngnathidae; genus Stigmatopora; species Stigmatopora argus. The sequence continues at coordinate 4,608,541 of NC_135402.1, forward strand.
CAGATTTTTCAAGTTAGTCATTGCATTATGCAATGTCGTAAAAATTAGGCCAAAATCTTATTGGCTGGCCAACAATATAGGGTGTCCCCAGTTAGCTGGGATAAGATCCAGCACCCCCCGCAACCTTAAGCGGTTCAGAAAATGAATGAATAAAATTAAATTGAAAAAGACAAAATTCAATTTGTTATGAATATTCCCCTTAAAAAAAAGAGCTGCAAAAAGAATTGAATCACAAACACTACAGCATTTAAATTGGAGTTAATTGTAATGGCATGTGCCCCAATTTTTATCTTTTTTTTTGCAGGTGGTGGTGATGAAACGCTCGCTAGGTGTGGGTTACGCCGCCGTAGACAACCCCATCTTCTACAAGCCCAACACGGCCATGTTGCTGGGCGACGCCAAGAAGACATGCGACGCCCTGCAAGCCAAGGTGCGCGAGTCTCAATGAGGGGCGCTGAATCAATCTACCATCTCCTTTTAAAAACCACTTGCACAAAAAAAGGGAAGCATAAAAACGTCCAAGCAACAAGGTGATCCTAATGCTTTCAATGATAAGACAAACGGTGGCGTTAATCGTAGACGTTCGTTTGTGCGGTTATACTTTCGTATCATTTAGATGAAGGAAAGCTCTGCCATTTAGGAGATAATTCATAATAATGTGCAAAAATGAGAAATCTAGATGAATTTCAAGTTAGATGTGTGAATTTACAAATAGGAATTTAGATTCAAAAAATCTTTTTCTTCTTCTTTAAACTTAAGAAAGACAATTATATTCCAAATGAATTGATCTGCCATTCCGTGCCGTAAAAAGCTCAACTGCTTCCTAAAATGAGCATGAGCTAAAATTCAGCCCTAGTAGAAAATAGAAAATATGTAATTAAAGCAGTTTTGTAAACGCTCTTCCTTTGCAGTTTTTTTACTGGACCGAGTGTTTTTTAGAAGCCGTAGTCACTTTCCTAAAATACATAGAAAGTTCGCCCTTAAGTTTGTATACTCCATTCCACAAAAAGATGTACCGTAATTCATTTTCATCTGTAAAAACAACATGACGGTTTATTTGTTCTCGGGATGAACATGAAAAATGTGACTGCTTTAATTTTAATAGTGGCGAGATCTTGTGTCCAGACATTGCAGTGCACACAGTTTGGTTTTTGACTCGTGTGTCACCCAACATTTACGTCCTTGTTATTTTGAAAGTTACGTTGTTAAACGGCCCCCCTAAAGTTAATATTTATCATGGCATACAGTTACTACGTTGACACCTGACTTTAAGGCAGGGTGTACACTCCAAAAGATTGCATTAATTAATTTGATGATGTTATTTACTCAACTCTGCGTTATTTATAAGGTACTTTCTCAACAGTCACTGCTGTACAACCCAGTTTAAAGAACCATAATAGAATGTGACACCTAAAAATAACTAAAAGGCTGTTATGCAAAATGAATTGCAAATTTGATGGACTTAATTCATTAACACAATTTTACCTGGTGAAGCTGGCAATGAATACGTTTCAAGAAATGCAACGGAATTTTAGTGATTCTTTCATGTACCGGTTCGGAATACTGCACTTTGAGATTCAATGTTCCTGGCAAGCTGAAGATATGTCAAAAACAATGCTTCACTTAAGCCTTGCAGTGTAAATTCAGTCTATTTCCAATATATGTCATCATCGCTTAACACCAATTACACCTGAGTGGGAATGTATAGTTTATAGCGCTTGATGATTTCCCTGGTTTGAGGAACAATACGGGGGGTCGACCATTTCAAGTCTTTTTGTCAATTCTGTAAGAAGACCTGCTGATGTCTACTAACCCTGTGGAACCCTTCTGCCATGGTGACCAACATTTCTCTCTACCTCTCCTCTCTCACATGACCAATAACTCTTCCCATCTGGCAAATCATGCCATTTCCATAGTTAATTTTTATAACCCATCGTCGTCTTCCGTGTGTCATTGTGTCATCTGCCCTCCCTCAGTTTGCAGAACTTTAGTTGAGTTAGTAGTTACTGTACTTAGATGTGTTTGTAGCTAATGTTTCCAGTGGAATATTTAAATCAGCCTAATTTATGGAGGTTGTTACACAAAATGAAGAAAATGTTCATCTTTCCAAGACAATTTGCTATGGTCACTCCCTGCCTACGCCCAGAAAGTATTTTTGTAAAAATAATATCCCATTTATGCACACAGTTATCTTAGTTTTGAACTTTGAATGGCCCATGATAGGGAAATGTACTGTGAATGTTCTTTTCCGCATTTGTAAATCATGGCGCATCATCCCCAATGAATAAACTTGGATTTCCACTTGATTCTAAAATTTGTGTCCTTTTTTTGGTATGTAATAAATCATATATTCTTCTGTCTATTATGAAAAAAAAATGTGTTTACACCTATCCATTTGTTGTATCTGTTCTCAAAAACTGATATACAGGAATAGTTATTTTTTTAAATATACTGTATAAATCACCGTACAAAAATCTGGTAAGAATAGCATCATTTAAATCGAAATATTCCCGCATTTTCGCTGCAGATTGCTTACTAAAAATGATACCAAAACACTGTTTCTGCAAAATGTAGAAAGTTGGCGCTCAAAAAATCTCCTGTGCATATAAAAAAAATGTCCTAAGTGGAAATAACTTCCTCTTGGTAAGACAAGTGTGCGTGTGACACAAAAGGATCGCATGAGTGTGCCATGAGGGTTGCGTTACTCCCTGAGATGTAAATACGAGCCTGTGTGACATCCAAGCGCCACTTGATTTGCCATTCATCATTGGAGAGCGGTCTCAAGGCACTCCGGTTAGGGCGGGTGCCCACAGAGATGAGACGGGAAGATAGAATGATGAGTGCATGCGTGTGCCATGATGGCGGCTTCATCCTCTAACAAGTAGCACTCAGACAGGCTCTTATCTGCCCTGTGGGTGCGCCACATCAGAAGGGAGCTGTCACTCACCGCGGTGATATAGGGATTGAACCATTTTCCCCCCCAAAAGCTCCAGATCGTGTATCACCCATTTATCGCCGTGGTTACCCCTGACTCGGGTCTCAAAAGTCTTAACGCTGTCGGTGTTAATGGTGCCGCTCTGCAGCAAAGGTGATGGTCTCATGTCTCGTGCCCCGTTGCCACTCTGCCGCTATTTATCTTCAAGCTTGCATACCTCAGCCACAATAAGCCTCTATCCTCAGCTCTTGGGCCTGCAGCTTTGCGTGCACTTTGATGGGGATGCAAATTATTTGTGCTTTTGCATTTGATCTTTACTTCCAGACGCATCTATATACACACAACACACCTGCCACTTCCCCTCCACCTGTCCCAACCTTCTTGGATTTTGCTAACCCTAAATAACCCGCCACTCCAACCCCAATTACAATTCTAGCATTCATTCATTTTCTGAACCGCTTTATCCTCATTAGGGTCGCGGGGGGTGCTGGAGCCTATCCCAACTGAGTCCGGGCCGGAGGCGGGGGACACCCTGAATCGGTTGCCGGCCAATCGCACGGCACAAGGAGACAGACAACCACGCACACTCACCCCCATGGGCAATTTAGAGTGTCCAATCAGTCTACCATGCATGATTTTTGGAATGTGGGAGGAAACCGGAGTACCCGGAGGAAACCCACGCAGGCTCGGGAGCAACATGAAAACACCACTCAGGTGGACCGACCTGGATTTGAACCCAGGACCCCAGAGCTCAGCCCCACCTGGGCTGCCTTCCAATTACAAAGCTATCTCAAGACTTACCAAGATATTCCACGGCGAAATTTGCTTCTCAGTGTCAAAAAGATTGGTCGCAGTTTTTTTTCCACGCGTACTATACAAACAGGTGCAAATGAACTAAATGGCAATGCATGTAAATACATACTCTGAAAGTTTTAAAAAATAGATTCGGAATACAAACTACATCAAAGTTTTCTCCATTAAAATGCACATTGTCACTTTTCTGCAGGTATCCTTTGCAGTTGTCACGGCGATCTCCTGAAAACAGGTCACACTGAGGACCTCCTTGACCTCGACCTTGGAAAAGGAACAAAAACAGAGCCAGGTTGAGTGAGTAAGAAAAACTCCCTAGCACCCTCATGCTTCCATGTTTGGTCCCAGTATGTCTTTGAAATGTCACACTGTGTTAAAGGCATCCATGACACATTTTAGTTCCTAGTAGTGGCAACAAGTGGTCCAAAAACACCTAAATATTCAACACATTTTAAAAAATAAACCCTAGGGAGAGGCGACTTAACAACCTTGTTTCGTTACGCATGCTCTATTTCAGTGGTGTCAAAGGTGTGGCCCTCGAGCCGTAAGTGGCCTGCTAAGGGGCCCGATCCAGCCCGCGGGCTTGTCATACTGTAGGTTAATAATTAAATTATTTCATTGTTTTCATGACTACTGCATTTGGCGAATACAGGTTCATTAATGGCAGCAAGTAAGTTAACCTTTCGGACCAAAAACAAACCCACATAAGATTTAGTTGGCTTTAAAGTGGCCCGCGAACCAAACTGTTTAACACCCCTGCTCTATTTATACACAGCATCGCTGTGTGTACATGAAGTAATCCTTGTTGAAAAGTGCGCAGATCAAATCTTGGTTTTTCGGTGGGATTTGTTGACGGGTAATGCCTTCACCTCCTCCTAAGATCAATTAGATTACTCATGTTTTTGTTTTTCTGGCTGTCATAATCAAGATCAAGGATGTAACCTCTCCACAGTCTGTGTTTTTTTTGTTTTGTCTTTTTTAATCGGAGAGGAGTGGAGGGGACATCTGCTCCACATGTCTTCTAACAAATGGTCACTGTAAACATGAGCTATAAGCTGTTTCTGCTACTTTAATTACTTGCAGCAAGGCCATGTGACAAGCACACATCCCGCAGGGAAGAGTGTAGTAAACATGTGCAACTATGCTTTAAACTTGTCTAACCAACGGAAGGTGCATCGTGATCATTTTGTCACGCCAGGCCCAAGATAGAGACATCTTGGTTCCTTCTTTCATGGCAGTGGATACGCTTTTGGGGGCTTTATGTCAATGGGAATTCTCATTTACCGTATTTTCTTGCATATAAGCCATATTTGTAACTCAAAAGAATGATGTCTGAATCAAGAGTACGTCTTATATGCGCACAAATTAGGCTTGACATGCACGAAACTGCAAGGTGATAAATACGAAACGCCATAATGCAAGACAATGCATATGTTATGGTCATTTATTTGAAAATGGAGAAAAGATAAACAGATAAAACGCTCACGTGACTTAATGCAATGGAATGTTCAATCCAGCAGACGATCCTTTCGATTCATACAGTATGTCAGAAATACCATGTACGATGATTTTTATTAAGATTTTCCCCTCAAAGTAGCACATTTGTACTGCCTATTAAAACCATGAATATGGAGGTGAAAATTTTGAATCAAAAGCCGGCTTATACGAGAGAAATTGTAAAATTCAACGATTTTAAGGCAGTTTTAAGGGTACGGCTTATACGCGGAGGCGAGAAAATACGGTAATTTCTGTTTGGTTACGATTCATTTTTCGCTTGATGTGACTTTTAGCCTGCTCGTCATCTCAAAGATGTGTTTGTAAAAGTGAAGGGTTTCCAGCCAATAAAAGCCTCCCCCATCTGGGGATGATGGGATTTAATTTGTTTATTTTGTTGGCAATCTACGATTCTTTTTGGAAAATTCAGTCATAAGAAAACATTTGTGTTACTATATTTCTTCATTAAATGCGTTGGCTGCATTTTCAGGTAGAGATAGTGATGAAGTGCTTGAAACAAGAGACGGCGGTACCGAACTCAATCCACTCTCCGAAACGACATTTGCTCAATAACAGCGATGAATGAGATAAATGTCGACTCAGCCTAGCCGGCGAGCAACAGAGATGACCTTTTTACTGTTCAATTTTATCGCCGTTTAGGGCCGGCTAATGTAAACATGGCGGGAGGGAGTCTTTTAAGATGCTTTTATTGTCCAGCTGCTCCTCAACCTCTGGATGTAAATTGTTGAGAGATGGGGATAGAAGGAAAAGAGATGAATGAAGGAAGCGAGGCTGCTTAATGTAGGGCTAAGAGGCAGAGGACTGAGATGTGTCGCTATGGGCCTTTTAGTGCGTAATGTGTCTCTAAAACAGAGGCATCGCACAGTTTTAGGGAAACATGTTTATTGAAACATCTTCCAGGACCACTTAGCAAGAGTTTGTTATTTTCCTTTGGTCAGAATGGAGAGGAGAAAAACACTGTTTGAGTAACAAAAGGTTCCCCGAGTAAAGATGTTTTCCGAGTGTGACAGTTGTTTGAACGAGAAAAAGTCTGTAATGTTCTCATATTTCTTTAATAATGAATTTAAACTGTGGCCACCTGACATGAAGATATTGTTTAACAAAATACAAGCGTAGCGAAACTTGTAAAAATGTCCAATTGCTGAAAGGAGAGGGACAGTATGAGACAATGAAGGCTCCTGTTTAAATTTCTTTATTTTTTATTCTTAAATGTCTGTAGCAGCCACTGAATCAGTCATGGAATCCAAAAGTTTATAGGGACAGTTGAAACTTAAGACACAAAAGTCCATAAAATAAAGTATTGGTACATCGTCTATACTGAGTTTAAGGGTCTGTAGTAATGAGATGGTTCTGTAGAATTCCAAACTTTTAAGCATGGGTGTCCAAATTGGTCCTCAAGGGTCACCGTGTGTTTGGGTTTTCATTTCCAACCCATGAAAAGGACACATTTTACTTAAAAGTATCAGTTATTTTCCCTCCATATTCTCAATTAGTGCTGTTTTCTTAAAAACTCTTCTATGAACTCAGTTGTGAATTGATTTTATTCCCATGAGAATTGTAACTTTTGCAGCATGTCATTCCAGGACAACTCACCCTATTTTATGAGAAATATTGGAAAGATCCTTTGATACAAAACCACAAAAAAGTAGAGAAAACCTTGGACATAATGATGTCCACTTCCTCTTAGCCCAATTCTACCCCAGCCACATTATAAACTTGAGATCTTCTAACCCCCCAGTCCATGTGTGGGGCCCAATTAAAGTCCCCCAGAGACACCATTGTGTGTACCACCTCAGGGTTGGTTGGCTAAACCAGTCTAGGCCCGAATCCCATGACCACACAATCCTCCGCCACAACTGCCCCGCACCATGAAGAACAGTCCGTTCCGTGATGCAATAAACTCTTCTGTGTTCTATTAAACAATGGCAAAAAAATGTAGTCTTAAGTGCATAAAAAAAAGACAACGCTAAGAGCCCTGTGTCGGGAAATGAAAGGACGTTACGGAAAGGATGTTACTGGGCCGTCAATGGGAGTCGGATATCAGCCGGATGACCTCTTTGGTGTCGAGGAGGCCTCATCAGCGGCGCACAAAAGAGCCGAGTGACAATGAAAGAGGCAATGAAAGAGAGATGAAGTTTCAGAGGCCAGGAAGAAGAAAGGAAAACATCGTATCTCTTCCAGCTCTATTGTCCATCTGTCTCGCTCACTTTCTGTCTCTTGCTTGGGGTTTGTCAAAGTACAAAGGCAGAAACACCTGAGCCATCCATTTAGCCAGCACTATATCATGGAAGGAATGTGTGTGTGTGTGTGTGTGTGTGCATGTGTGGGTGGGCAGGTACATGGTCCTGTCTATTAGGCTGTTTTGCTGTGGAAAAAAAAATCGGCAAGTCTGCTTACCCTAATGGTCTTTGAACATGCCGCAGCTGTATGCTGGTATATTCATGTCTGGCGGTACATGTGATGACAGCTGATGCAATATGACAGGAAATCATGTGTTGGGATGCTCATGTTTGTTTTTCTTGTTTTTCACTCATGGATACAGGCAAGCCACAGACATCCACTTTATATCCGTCCAATCAAAGCCACATGCTCGGAAGCATGCTTTATAATTTGATATTATGGTATAATAGGTTTTACTACTCTTCTCCGCCATGCTATTTTTATACTATGTCTTGGTACCGTAATCTAAACACGACTTGATTTACTTCTTTATTAAATTAATTTTCCCCATTAAAATGTATCGACATGCCGTTAATTAATTCCAGTCGCCACTCCCAAATGTATTTTTTTTTTAGAAGGAAAGCACTGTGTTGTCTGATGACAATAAATCATAAAAGAGTTGAAGGTCATACACAGTTGAAACATTAAGTATTTGCTTGTTGACTTGGTACACTGAACTGTTACAATTTAAGCATTCTGTCCTACTCTTAATTTTCTCACAAAACTACACAATAACGGAGCCTCCTGTAATATACATTGAAATTTGCTACTCTATTTACTGCACCAAAGAAATATGAATAGGTAATTAAAAATACAGAGGTTATTACTATAAGCCCGTCCTTTTTTCAAATGATACAAAAATGAACTCAAATATCATTACTGTTTTGTTTTGCAATTTTTATAAATCATATAATGCTACTGCATGTTAATTCATATATGTATACACTATATCAAGGGTGTCAGACTCGGGTTGGTTCGCGGGCCGCGTTAACGTCAACTCGATTTCATGTGGGCCGGACCATTTTAGATATAATATTTAGATTTTTTTAAATAAATGGATTAGAAGAACTGGATTAAAAGCCCTGAATATTCATTTTTTGGTAGATCAAAAACAATGTTTCTTTGAGCTTTTTTAAAATATATTTTTAGATTTTACAAAATGATATTTGAACTAAAAACAGAAAAAAAATGATTTAAAAAATTACAATTATTGATTTAAAATGGGACAATCAGGAAATTTAATATACATCTATACTTTTCATTTTAATTTGATCCTAAAACAGAAAGTCGGCACTCATGATTTACTTTCCCGGGCCACACAAAATGATGCGGCAGGCCAGATTTGGCCCCCGGGCCGCCACTTTGACACATGTGCACTATATCATGGTTTGCAACCCCATTTCATGCAGTCCCTAAATTTTCCAGGAATCAATTAAAATGATTGGTAATATCAAACAAATGTCTGACCCAGTTGGAATGACAGCAAATTCTTGACTAATGGAATTTTTTTTTTTTAAATCCACATTTTTGATGGCTATCATAAGAGCACCACAATGTGGGTTGCTGCTCAAGATGACATAGTTGATGTTGATGGCGGCACAGGTGGAAGCTTGAAAGTGCCGAAATGCCCTCATACTCGCTCCACGCTTATCAGTCAGGTGTGGCCGTGGGGCAAACAAGCGCTTGTTGTGGTTACGGCTGCGTTTCAAGTCCATGCGTAAGGGACGGACAATAGATATCGTGCCACCAAAGCGGATGAGTTGCCGATGGAATTTCGCTGTAAAGTGATGTCAGTGATTTTATTTTCATTTTTTTTAAATTCCACAAATAGGATTGACACTGCCCTCTCTACCTTCCTGTGTGGATTTTGCATGTTCTCCCCGAGCTTGCGTGGGTTTTCTGCTGGTACTCCAGTTTCCTCCCACATCCCCAAGAAGAACGCAGTGTAGGCTGGTTGAACACTCTAAATTGACTCTAAGTATGAGTGTGAATGGTTCAGGGTGTCTTATAATTAGCTGGGGTAGGCTCCAGGGTACTTGGACGTTTGGTCGCCGGACGTTTGGTCGCCCGGACGTTTGGTCGCCCGGACGTTTGGTCGCCCGGATGTTTGGTTGCCCGGACGTTTGGTCGCCCGGACGTTTGGTCGCCGGACGTTTGACAACATGACAGAGAGTTTACTGTTGAAACCAGCCCTAAAAATTATATTCATGAGAGAGAGAGAGTTTAATATTTAAATATCTACTGTTGAAACCAGCTCTCAAAATTATATTCACCCGGGCGACCAAACATCCGGTCACGGGCTCCAGTACCCCCCCGCGAACCTTGTGAAGTTAAGCGGTTTAGAAAATGAATGAATTGATGGGTGAAAGTTTCAATGTGATTTGTCAGTCAACTTCTGTAATTGATATTTCAATTGGCAAGAAGACTAAACTAAACTAGACCGAAGCGGTCCAAAAAACGCACTTTTAATGTGAAGTTTTGGAGCTCCTTGCCTACACTCTTAAAGTTAGGCACTAGAGGGGGAAAAGAGGGCGTTAAGGGAATCCCTCATTAGTGTGGCCTTGTGATGAGTCAGCCATCGGAATGGCAATAAAAGCTCATTTAGAGAGCTTTTGGTGAAAATGATGTGTTTTTGCAGAGAGGCCACACAGTGTAGCAAGGGGGTGTCTGCCAAGAGAACACTCCAGAATAGCAATTATTCATAATACAGTCCGGCCTGCCTGCCTGCGCGTTGGGAAAGTAAGGATTTATGACAGCTACTCCGTTTTGACGTCAGCGTGAGATGTTCCTCAGCTGCTCGGGCGGGAGCCCAGGGGTCATCGTCGAACGGCGCGTAGTGATGGTGCACATTTTTAACTTGGGTTTATTTCCATAAGCTATGATGTGAAACAGAATGGTTTCAAATGCACCTTTACGCAACAACTTGGAATTGTCTTAGAATTTGACAAGAAAATGAATTTTTGCCTAAAATGATTGATTGCTCTCACTAAATAGATTATCGTACTTGTTATTGTGACTGTGTAGAAATCACTAATCACTACTAGTTTTATTGTGAAGGAGTCAGAGTGTTAGAAAATGTGTTTGTTCATATGTGCTGGTGTTTGCTGAGACCACGACCTCTCTCTCTCCTCATTGGTGGCCCTTCTTCCTTTTTCAACATTAATTGGTGCCAATGAAAGGAGCCTGATTGCTAGTTAAATTCCACGCAGCTGCATTTATAATGACCTCTGGGTCTGAAAGGGACTCTAAAACATTTAATGCTTGACTGCTCCTGTGATTTGGTTTTTGCAGTATGTCAACCTTTGTCTGATTTGAATTGCCACGGTGCTGCTTGTTATGATCAAATCAAATTTGTGTAAAAGTTACTCTTGTGTTAAAAAGTACTGAGGCATGTAGTATCACAATTTCCAATAAAATGGGTATGTTAGTCTTTACCAATTTGAAATCATGTTGTGCAGAAGTTTCTGTATGTTAATTCTAGCTCTAATAAAATGATTATTTACCACAGATACATGATCCAGATTGAATTGTGGGACACAGCACAGTGCTGCAGGGATTTGATACTGACAGATGTCAAGAGGAAATCAGAACGGCAGAAGGAATGAAGGATATGAGGTTAGTTAATTGTTTTAAAAACACTTATTTATATTGTGAACTATGCATATTGTTATTGCAGTCAGCAATTCACCTTAAATTGTGGATGGGTTTGATCAAGCTTCTCTGCTGTCTTGTTTCAACCCTAAACTTAAGTTCAAGTAGTCATATTTTCTTTTTTTTTTTGCTGTCTTAAGTATGATATAGATTCAAATTAGGGGTGTGTGAAAACAAAACATGATTCCTGTAGGCAATTTTTAAATCTCAATTTAGCCAACTCTTAAAAACTAAAGTTCAAGGAGCCTTTGAGAATGTGAGCCCATTTTGAGACCCCCTGCCATAGAACCACCACTAGCTTTCCTGTCTCGTAAGTGCATTAGTCCGTGTTATCTTCATGTCAACAGTCGCTCTCAAATATTTACAAGAGAGCTCGGTGGGGAGGCGTCCAAGCCAACGGTGAGATGATTCACCCTTTTGTTAACACAGTCGCACCCCACCAAAAGTAACTCTGTACCACTCGGAATCAGCCGCGCGAATAGTGCGGCCAACGTGTCTTGAAACGATGCTTGTTGTGCATGACCTCGCAGAATATGCATTATTATGTGCAGCTCAACATAAGGGATGAGGATGAGGACACCAGGAAATGCTTTGTGAGAACTCAAATGTGTATAGAAAGCAAACGAATGGAAGAATGCAGACTTTTTGACAAGCAATTCTAAAAAAGGCCATAAAAAAATAAGATCTTGCAGAATAATCTGGTCTAAAATAGCACCTTACCACAAATATTGGCTAAATATTGACTCAACTACAGATAGAAAGAGGAGTCCTGTAGGGAGGATACCTTTATTTTTGGTGCAACATTAAACAATGTTAGCGCTATGTTTATGTCATGTGAGAGTACAGTCAGAAAAAAAAAGGGAGAAATATGGTTTGTCGAATTGACAAGGATTAAGGATTTAACCGATTAATGGTACATGAGTGATGTTTTTTTTAAGATGCATATTTAAAAGTGAAATTCACAATGTCTGTAATGCGAGCCAATGATGTATTGGCCAAAATACACCATAAATGAGGCTAAGTTAAGGCTATGGATGACATTGGCTAGGTTTTGTCAATTTCTTTTGTTTTTAGGTCTGTAATTGTCATTTTTCAACTGGTAAAGTTTGAAAAATATTGTCTGGTCGTCATTGATATTGGCGAGTCACAAGTTGAAGGCTTAATGTACATGACTACACAAGTTAATTTAGGGTAGTTCTCCAAGTAGTGACCCTCGACTGTTTTTTTTAAATACATTAATGGGATGGATATGAGAAAACTGCAAACAAAGACATTTTGAAGGATGAGTTTAGAAACAAATCCAAACAAAATATTACCAAGTTGCGTCATTTGAATAGATTGATCACGTTGTATAATACTACAAATCGTACACTTAGTCTTCACTCTTCCATTTGTGTTTACATCCTCCGTTGGAGCTCATTTGCTGATCAACTGGGTTCAAATGGAACAAAATGCGCAATCGAGGAAAAGATTAGTCACGGGAGCCACGACGGTTCTGTTGAGTATGCGCAAATATTACGCGCAAATGTACAAATGTTTACACGCACAGTTGCACAGATAAACAATCCATACTGAGTCAAAGATAAATATTTTGAAATATGCCTGCGGGTTTATTTTACATGTCCTTATCATCCTTTAGGACCGACTTGCAACCATATTTATTTGACAATGAGGGGACTGTTGGAAAAAGCTCACAACTTCCTTAAAGTGCATACACATATACATAGGTATTACTCAAATGCAATACAAGTATTTTTGTCATTGTATTAAAAAAGTTAATAGAAGTGGGAGTCACACAGATTGACGTCAATGAGAGATTAGTTTCTTTGCCCCCTATTTTACGATATTTTTATTGCTGTCCGAGTGAAATCTGATCACTTTAAAGAAATAAAATGAACCAGTGTTGATGATTTTCTCAATTCCTGGCTGAATTCCACACAGTGTTTGAAATATTACCCAACTTGTTGTCAACAAAGCATCCCTGACCATTAAAGTGCATGCGTGTGCGCACGTCATCTTAAGTGTTCCAGGAATCAAAATGTATCAGAGAAGCGTGGGGTGGGGGGTCTTCAGTACCCTTAATATACCACGGAAAGTGAGCCATATCCCCTGATACTAATTTCACTCATTTCTAGTAGATTTACATTGAAAACAAGCGAATAGAACTAATTTTTAGTAGGTGTTTTGCATTGTGGAAATCTTGTGCCGTCAATGGCAGCTAATAATTTAACAAGTCTGATTTTTAAACGTTTTATTTACTTGTTGATGGTTTAATCAACCTTACGGGTGACTCAGAAAGTGCTTTCCCTCAAGTGATCTCCTGTTTATCGTTGTTGTTAAACATGACGAGTACCTAGAATGTAGAATAGACTTCAGATTTAGGACTTTTCATAAAAAAAAGACTCATTCAGGGGGATTTTAGAGCTGTTAAAGTTGCATAATTGTGCTGGATAATAACTTTTTTATATTTGTGAATTCATTTGGTCATTAAAGATGACATCAAAGCAGCAACAGGGAGGTCTGCGATGCCTGATTGGAGATGTCTCAGGTTTGTGTGCATTTGGTGGTGACAAATATGTGTTTGAAGGTGTGCCTGTGCGCGTGTGTTATGGTCAAGGTAGGAAGGAGCTTGTGAGTCATCCTTCTCCATACAGCTGTGCTCCAGATGAAGGAGGCCACCTGCCCCGTTTCTTTACTCCGTTTTCATGTAGACGTCCAAACAACAATCATTTCGGTCAACACGCATCTAGGGCGAGTCATACGATAGTCCATTTCGGAGGGAAAGTTTGCAATTTGACCTGAATTTCCAGTACAGATGAAATTCTGGAGTGGCACAACACCACGTATTCGCCTTCTAGTTGAGTTCAGCCAGCATTAAAGAGAAAAAAAGAAGTATTTAGTACTGTGAGCTCATGTTGATCACAGGCCTGACAATTAATAGCAAATATTTGTGAGTAGCCGATGCCCACCCACAAAGTTTGTGATTGCGTTTTACTGCAGTTCTTAATGTGACTCGCTTGACGAGGCAATATTTCAGCTTTTGGGATTTAACATTGCAACAAATATTCATGTTTTAGCTCTTAACTGTATCCATGCATTTTTATAAAACAAATTTAGACATTTCTGTTCATCCAGACTCTGCCAGTCCGAGCAGTTTTTCAGGCACGCTCTCGTCTAATCCTAAAATAAGAATTTCAAAAGGCAATTTTCTCAAGGGAGACTCCCCATTCTCAATCTGTAATAATAATCCAATAAACGCTAAATACATTTTTGAAGGCCTCTCGTACACCACGCTTAGTCCCGTAGCTCTCCTCGCCATCCCTCCTGACCAATGAAACAGTGGTAAAACGGACCACCGTGCGGGAGGATGGCGAGACACTGGCCGTTTTTCTTTCTTTCCGCAATTTGTCGTTCTGTGATTGTCTGTTTACAGTTTCTTCCATCTCGTCAAAGAATTGATTGACTTGAGTTAGTGAGACGGAGCAATTTGTTCCCCCAGCTTCTAAAATTACCAGCTCGTCTGCTCACATGTGCAGGTACTTCCCAATTCAATAGGCGAAGAAACTGCAAATCAGCATTGTTTTCTTCCCTCTTTACGTGAGGTCATCGTTGTGTAGTTACCGAATTCTTTAGATGGTGTGAGTAAGTGTAATTGCTCTGCAAATTCAAGAAAAAAGAGCCAGAATAGCAAGTGGAAACCACCTTTTTAACAAATTGTAAAGTTAAATGGAAGATATAAGAACATCCGATAACGACTTCTATTTTTCGTGGTGATTCGTTTAAAGAAAATAAGTACGTACTGCCTTTTGTTAAGTCATGCTTGAATGGCAGCCATCGTTTTTTTTATATATTTTTTTATACTGGAGTTAATTTTCACTGACCACACCAGTTTCAATCAAGAAGTCGCTAAAATAGAACTTGTCCGACAAAATCAAGTCGACCAAAAAAGCTGCAAGGGAATTCCACACTCCGATGAAATTCTAGCATAGATATAAAATAAAGTAATCAAGATCTGCAGTCATTATTTACAAATGGAGAAAAGCTGTAATACGAACGAACCTTCACAGAAATGGCCGGCCAGCATAAATTGGCATTGAATCATTTTACGTTTGACTCCTCTGGGTTGAATGCGGTCAGTTCACAACATAGGTGTACTAAGTAAACCCTTTGTGTCCAATGCCTATATAGTATATGTTTCCAGCCTGCTTTCAGCACCTGTTTTGGGGTTCTTCTTCCAGGAACCCAAACATAAATGACATTCCTTTTGAGCGTGTGGTTTGGCTTTTAAGGGCAATTATTTCTGCTTACTCGACATGTAATGATACGCGCGCTGGAAATGCAGATGGAATAACATTGGCCCAACACTCCAAAAAGTGTATTAGTATTGGCTTTGCAAGAATAGAGCTGATATTTATAGAGTGGCTTCTAGATATTGTAACTTTGCATTGAAATGCGTAGCCTTCTTTTCATCCAAAAATGTTTTTTTTCTCCACCCCGTGTGGTTTTTTTTGTGGTTACACCTTGCACTCTTCTGTGGTTTGGATCATTCTTGGTTGGAGGAATTCTGTTATTCCAGCTCATTCTTTGGATGGACATTGCGGCTAGATGGACACTTTTTCTTTGCCAGTGTGAACATTGGTGGTGAGGTGCGATGACTAGAGCTCCCTCTCTCTTTGCTACATCAATCTTTGCCATGATAAAAAGTGGAGCTTTATCTGTAAGGACACATTGTTTTCTAAACAGCAAATGTCAAGTTCAAGTCATTGTTCTTATCCTATATAATAGAACACACTGTGACTTTCTTCTCCCAGAGAAGTCTTCTACTTTGTTGTGGCATTTCAAATCTTGGCCTTAAACACGATAAACCCGTGTCCTAATTATTAGCCGGTTACACCATTAACAACAAGTCAACTAATGCGCTTGTGAAGTTAAGACAAATGGCATCTAGTTTACGCATAACCAATAGAAAAGCATCGACTTATGGTTGGAGAAATCCCTCCCATTATATCCGTCACGAATAATTCCAGCGTGATACTGCACAGATGTACTACTGAGTTAACCACTAAGCCCATTTCAGTTATGGTGTTAACCAAAACAAAATCTTCACAGATGACTTAGTGTGGAATTTAGCTGCATGAATGACATGGGCATTCGTACCGATCTTTTGAAACATGTTGTTTGTGCTTATTTATAGTTGTGCCAGTAGGACGATTGAATTTTTTCCCCTTGCATTTGATCCCATTACTCATTTTTCATGTGTTTTTAAACATTAGCAGTGCTGCAAATAGACCACGCTAGCATCTGTAATTGAGTAAATTTGTCAACACTGGGCAATAATGAGGAAATGCAATTTGTCAAATTGTCTCTGCTTTGAAGAATATTAGTCTTTGCAGCAATATGAAATGGCCTCATCGTGTCATAATCTGGCAAAAAATCCACTACGCACATTAAAATGTTCGTATCACAAATGAGCTTGTAATTTATTGCCATGTATTGGATCTCATTGCAGTTTACGCCATCAAGAAATGAGCAGTGTTCCAGAAGCACTGATGATTTTACAATAGTTGTATTCATTTATTTTACAGAGTAATCCTCATTTTATAGCCATTCTCTTGGCTATGAAGCATCTTGTAGTGTTTTTTTTCTTGTTATCTTTTCCTAGAACAGTTTGGATGTTCAATGTGGTTGGCGGGTATGCGTGTTCAGAGCAGCTGCTGTCACTTGTTCCTCTTTATTGGAGCCAAGGTGATTAACAAGTTTCCCGGAGTGTGTCACTTTCTTCACCTGTTAACCAGACCGGAGAAAGACTTTGCATCCTTGACGCACTTATTCTTGTTTTTCCGTTTGTTAGTCTGTTCCTTTCCCTTCTCTGCCCACAATCCAAGACCTTAGACTTCTGCTTGTTGTCAACCAGCGTCTTATTTTCACGTGTCAGACTTTGTTTGGTTAACACAGGAGTTCTTAGTCAGGTGAGAACTATTGTGGTTGTAGTCCTGACCCACTGCCCCGTTTCTCTGTTTCGGGGTACACGGTCGATTGGTCGCCGGTCTTTTGGACGCCCGGAAGGTTATTGATCTTTTGGTCGCCCTGAAGGTTATTGATAATTACCATTTAAATCGTTGCTCAAATTCCCTAAATACAAACTGTGAATTACTATTTAGTCATACTTAATGCCCTAGTAATTATTAGGCTAAAGAAAAGCTCCAAATTTCCCGGACTTTTATTGTTTTTTGTTGGAGAACTTGTTAAGACCCTGACTGACGTAGCTTCTTAAAGGGACCATTCATGTACATACAAACTCTTATACACTCACACGTCGGCTCAGTGAAACTGCTCATGGCCAGTGTTGGCTTTTATTGATGCGTAGACCGTGTTATTTTACCTTGTTTTGTCGTTGGTCTTTTGGCCGTCGGTCTTTTGGCCGTCGGTCTTTTGGCCGCCGGTCTTTTGGCCGCCGGTCTTTTGGTCGCCCGTTTTCGCGGTCGGGGCGACCAAAAGACTGCGACCAAAAGACCGGCCACCAAAAGACCGGCGACCAATTGACCGCACACGGTGTTTGGGTATGTCATTGACACTTTCATGTGCATCGGAGTCACTCTCTGAGTCAATGCCGCAACAGGAGTTGCGCACACGCACGATTTGCTGTTCTGGGTCTGTTTGTCTGGTTTCGATCAGCATGAGAGACGTTGCGATGTTGACACTGATCATCTGAGCGGTACGGCGCTTCAGAACAACATTGTGTCCAGAGAGGCCGTTCCAGACTGCATGTATCGTGTCAAAATTTATTCGAGATGACATGGACCAACATGCGTTTAAACAGCTGCTTAGTGTGCTCTTCCTCTTTTGCTCAGATGGCTTTATTGCAGGATTTGAACACTTTGGAGTCCACGATTAGATTGTAATCGATGACAGTGGAATTAGTGAGGTTTTACTTTCTTCGAATAGTGGTTCAACATTTCGGAGAGTTATTATTTAGCATGAACATATGCTTGTCAAAAGGCACAACCCAATCCAACAATTATTTTCCCACTGAACAAAAGAGTCCAACAGCGCAATCCGCCGAGGCTCAAGTGTGGAAGAATTGTCCTGATTGATGTTTTACTACAGACCAAAGTCAATAAATGCTAACTGAATCCAGTTGTAACCTTACAACTCCTATCTTTTCTAGTCCAAGCTTTGAACAAGCGATTTGAGGCCGTTAAGGCGTGTAATGCAATTTTACAGCAATAGGGATTGCGTTGTCGTAACGATAACAAAAGACAGAATCGGATGATCGTCAAGGTCTCTTTGAAATACAGACATCGATTTTGATGGTTAATAGATATTTGTAACCTTGCTTTTTATCCAAACCGCTTCTTCTTGACCCGTATTTCTTGCCTTTACTTCCCGTCCTTGCGTTGGTTGAGTCGGTCAAGATGTTCCGCATCGGGTCTTCATGAATTGTTGTCCCTATCACGCGAGCTTCCATTTCAGCTGTTACTCATTAGACCTTTTTGCTTGAACGTGCGTGTGTGTCCACCCGTGTGTGTTTGTGAGCGCAGCAGGCTGTGCCAATTTCCCTCTTTATCTTTGGCCCAGATGACTTGGAGAAGATGCTTCTCGCTTGTTTTTTTGCATCTATTCGGAGGTACTTCTAGAAAAAAAGAACATATTGTTTTGTCTACTTCCTTCGTATTGTGTAAAACGCCATTACACCTGATCAATGTGCGTGTTCATTTAACAATATGCTTGTCATGTTGGTTGTAGATGAGTTTTGAAGAGTCTTTTGTGTTTACAATTGAACGTTAACCATGCCCCCAAATAGTGTACAATACAAATTCTGTTTTGTTCATTTTCTTGCTTTCCCCCTGCGATAGATTACGTTAGTAAATACAGTTTTTATTTTTTTAGTTTGTTTCACATTATTAACCTTAAAAATTGCACATTATTGTTTAGGGTGTCATAAGTATTTTACGCATCAGCTGGAATTCAATTTAGCAATACAAGCACATTCACGGTGGTGTATATTTTTACACAGAAAATGCAAATTATTTTGGTTTGACATCATGATCATGCAATACTATTGCATTTTCTTGACTTAAGCTTGGGTGTGAATGGTTGTCCATCTCTATAGGACATGGCAAAGTGAATTAGATTGCCTCACCATATTCAGATTGCATAATGTATATTCATAAGCGTTCCTTATACATAGGAGTTGATATTTCAACACATGTTAAATCATACATGGCCTTGAGCATTCAGGACTGTTGCTTCACACTCATACTGGCAATTAAATGAGCACCAAGGCAACTTGTAGTCAAATCCTTTGTCAAGTATTCAACGACGCATCAACCTTGAGCGCTAAAAGAATGGAGTTCCCCCTGCACAGACTGCTGTCCAAGTCCCAACACAGGGAGAACCCAGCATAAACAAACCTGTGAAAAGTTAGTGTGATTCATCCATTTCGTACTACATTGTAAGACTTGCTTGTGTTCAAACAATCCCCAAGGATTGTTGTCACACATGAAAGAAGTGTGAAAAAAGCTGGACTCTAGCTTTCCAGCATGTCTTTTTCTGCAACTAATTTTGTCTAGGAAATATCCAATTCATCTATTATTTCACATGTAGAAATACTAATCTCCAAATAAAATGTGGATGCTAAAATTACATTGCCATTAAAGTGGTCCCTAATGATAGGTAATTGTCTAAATCGACTTCCTTGACCAGAAAAACGGCCCCCATATTTTCACTGTCTTCACTTCAGAGCTATTTTTCATCAATTCGGGTAGTTATAAAGCTAACGTAACAGAAACCTGGATGGTGCAATACATCTGGACTTGTGCTTGTTAAGCATAAGTAGGGGAGAGCCAAAAAGATGACAGCGTTTGGACATATCGCTGGCAGAATAATAAGAGCAAGACAGCAAAGTATGTAGGAGTAAACCAGTCAAAGCCGTTATAGGAGATAATTCTCCAAACACACCTAGCAGTTTTGTCTTGCAATCACTGTCCTCGACTAAGACGTGTATATATATACACGTGATTTACCATATAAACTGTGGGAAATGGCACGTTTTATTTCTGTCATTTTATTGTATTCCTGGATGGAAAATCGATTGGATCGAACATGCTCCACTACAGAGTTTGCACAAATTAAGAAAGTTGTTGTTTCCAGGTTTTTCTGGTGGCTTTCCAGGGAAAGACACCATTGTGTGGTTATGATTTGTAGTACCAGATCGTTCCAATTAAACCGGTTGGCACAACTTGTGGCTTCAAGGGCGCTAGTTCAGAAATTCATCCTGTTTAAAAGGGTGATGGTGGTGTCGGAAGAATGTTCACTTTTCCAAAGAGACACATTCATAGTGCAAAAATATTGGACGCTCACCAAGCAGATTGTGAGAGAAGGGAAATTAGGGAGTCTGTTTCCTGTGTCTTAATGCAGATTGTTTTCTACATAAACAAACAGCGGTGCCGTATTTGGGGATCGTTTCTGAAATGATCCAACAGGCATTCTGGTACACAAGATAAAATTTCTCTCACCCAAACTAACATCATCCAGCAGCCTCAAACCCAAAGCACTTGAAATTGCTTGAGGTCTCTAAACAGGAAGCATTGTTGCTTTATTTTTAAGAAAAGTAGCAGACCTGTGTGCGAAACTCTCACTATAATCTAGAGAAATTGATTTATTCACCAACAGGAAAGTAGTTTTGGTGTAGTGTGACCTTCAGTGAGGGATTGACAATAGTGGGAATAAATACATGGAATAAACGTACTTTAGACAGTCGTCATTGCTATTATCGGACGGTCGAAGTCGGGGACGTCGGGGCCAGAAGCCGTTTATTACTTTCATATGAAGCCAACATGTGTTTCACATTTCCAGGGGACATTTCACTGTATAGTTTGAAGGGTGCTCTTACCTTGAGACCACCACAGTGCTGCGTGTACCTGATAAGTTGTGAAAATTAGCTTGAAAAATAGCCATCTCTTCTCTTTTAATAGCCGCAATTGTTAAACAAGCAAAGATGAAATTTTGTGCAACAATGCAGTCTGCATTGCTTTGAAATTCATTTTAAAATTAGTTTCCTCATTTATATTGATGGGTTGCAATTAGATTGTTCTTGTTTGAATTTATTCAGGGAGTCTTATGTATACAAAAATGTTTTTCCATGGTGTATATGTGTGTGCATAAGTATATACATTGTGTGTATGCGTGTATGTATATATTTTATTTTTTCCAGTTTCAAACTATTGCAAGTGTTAACTGTAAATGTTGTCAGCTACTCTATTAGTGTCTCACTTAATTACATTGTACATAAAGAAAACACCTCCCTTTATATAGCTTACACACAAAGATAATCAAAGAGCACAGATGACTTCAAAGAGCAGCATCTTTTTTTTTCTCCCATCCCTCCCCCGGGAGAGCTTCAGGTGCCCTGAAGCCCATCCCTGCTGTGGTAGACCCCAAAATGGTCACTAGCAGAACAAATCTAATTGTCGCTCCTTGCAGGTGTCGCATTCCCAATGTGGCAAATTTACTAGCTGTGTGCTATCATTTAATTTAATGGATGAGGTCATGGAGGCTCACGACAAGGATGTTTAACTATATTTAAATCAACCTGAAAACAGCTTTAGAGGTATGCACAATTAAGAAAACAGTCTGGTGGGAGTAACATTCCCAGTTTGACACTTTTCAACGTGAAAATCTACACAAATCTGTAGCAGATGGTCCAAGCGTTCATAACAGCTTTGGGGGTGTTGTCACCCTCCCTCTTTTAACCTCAGAATATCTAGAAGAGTTGTTTCGAATGGTACAGTATAAACTGTACGTAAATTACACAGCAAAATGTTTCCATTATCCAGTCTGGGTTAGATAACATTTTCCATATACAGTATAATTCATACGTTGAGGTTTGATGGAGAATATCCTCAAATATCTAAACAGCACTTTTTCTTTAGATCACCAAAAAATGTACAAGTAATGAAAATACCACCATCATGTGAAGGTGATTTCATCTTGTGTTAGCTGTATTAAAGAGATGTCATTTAAAAAAATAACATTTTTTTACAAGATTACTTGAACTTTTTTTAGATAAACTATATTCATCACACTGGTTTTCTTCCAGTGGTTTAAAATACTGTGTGTACATGAAAAATTGTGCAACAAGATCTAGTACAGTCAGAACTGTATTACACATGGGACCTTTTTAAAAAGTGTACATTAAGGCTACATGACCAAAAAAAGATCATCTTTACAAAGAAGTGACTTTTAGCTCAGCGGTCAGCCCGTTCGAATTCTATAGTTTGATCTCCATGGTTGTTTGAAATTGAGAAAGGGACTGTAACGACGTCATCGCTTCTCTTAGACCAGTTATTGGATTGGATTGGATTGGATAACTTTATTCATCCCGTATTCGGGAATTTTCGTTGTCACAGTAGCAAGAGGGTGAGGATGCAGAAATAGGAAATGCATTTTAGACATAAATAGATAGGTAATAAGTTAATAAATAAATACCATATACCAATATCCAAGCACCCTTAATAGTTGAACAACAAAGCGGGTTTTTCCATTAATGATTTTTCTTGTTTTCAAGTATGTTAAAGGCAGTCACCACTTTATTTTAACAAACCTTCAGGGAAAAATAATAGCAAACAACAAACTGTAAAACAAATGCTTCATCTATTTTGCGTGAGTACATATATTTTATTTGGGTTGTACTAGAAGTGCAGGTGCCACAAATACTGTATGCACTGTGTACTACAATGTATTGCGTCAGTGTTTCCAGCATGTCCCTGGCAAAACAGCTGATCAATCCATTCCGTAATGGGATCCCTTCAGGTATTCATCCCTGCATATTTGATTACACCGTGAAAGGAAACGGTTAAAGCTCCGTTCCTCCGGACAGGCAGCCAATAAATTAGTCTTTTATTTAATCTCATGTCAAGCCCTAAAGCGGCGCATGTTGGCCCTGCTGTCAGGCGGCCCGCTGATCAAGGACTAATAGAGGCTTTCTGCTTCCAGCGGACCCGGCCGGGGTCTCGGCCTCAATCACGTTGGCCGAGTGGGAGGCTGGATGGCCAAGCAAAACAACAAATATATTTTCATTTGAACGGCAGGCATATTTCTCCACAGTGCCCAGGGGAGGGGACGGGGATGGCTGGGAAGAAATGGGGTGAGTGCAGGGGGGTACTTCATGTATAGAAGAGGTGAGGAAAGGAGGAAGAGGAGGATGAGGAGGAGGAGGGGGGGTCCAGCCAGAAAAGAGCCAGATATTAGAGATGAAGGATGGAAAAAAAAAGTGGACAGGAGAGGAGACTGTTTTAGAAATGTTGGCTCCAGCTCTGGAAAATGGTTCTTGGGTTTATCAAAGCCAATGAGAAAAATGGTACAAAATGTATGTTTACATTGTTGATAACTTTGCGCCACAGAAAGGTGAATACATGCAGAAAAACGGGCTGAAATTTCCCTTTTATGTGATTAACACTTGAGAAAAATCCTAAAGCAGACAGTATTTATGGCTGTAATTCACTGTCAACACCAAGTTAGGCCAAGTGACAGACTGTGGGGGGATAAAAAGCAAATTGGGAAATTGGGACCTGAACTTTAACGTTTGAGCAATGCGCTCAAAATTTTTTTTAAACGAGGATAATTTGTTAAAAATTGGTATGAAGCAAACTCAAAAGTGGCCGTATTATGCCAACTCTCCAAGCCTTGGATTTATAGTTTTCTTTCACATTTTGCCACCTCTCCTCACCTTTTTTTCCCCCTTCCCTCATGCCCGAATCGATAAACAGAACCTCGCCTCAGCAGCGGCCAAGGCAAATGTTTGAGCCACCTGTTGCAGGAAACTTGAAGCTCTCGGGAAATGTGAAGATGGAGCGAATAAGGCTTTTCGCCAAGTCCGGGACGTCTCCGACCGAATCAGGCCGAAAAAGTCCATCAAGTCAAGATTAACCAATCCTACGAACGTCTTAGATTCCAAAATCAAGAGAAGTAGAATTTTTTTTATTGCGTGGCCGTGATAAATGGAGCCAGGCGTGCGATGCATCGAATTTCCACAGTTCGTAATTACTCGTCAGAATAATGATTGTCCATGTTGGCCGCTAGGACGGCAAAAAGCTCCAGCACAAACATGACACGCAGCCATGGTATATAATTGCCTGTTTAAAAAATAAAAAGGGCAAACAGCTTGATCGGCGCTTAAAATTGACAAAAATTTAGCTGGAAGTGGACTTAGACGAAAAGATGCTCACTTGAGGGGTTACCTTTGGGGTAGGACAACTCCTGATTCAAGACCTGGTGCTTCCAGGAACTCCCTTGGTCCGTTTCCAATGAATGCCCCTTTGCTTCTCCACCTCAAATCCTGGCAAGTTCTTTAATCGCCCCATCAGCCAGTCTTCCCCTCAAACGTCCCCCACCTCCTTTGGCATCAGGTCCATACCGCTGCCCCCTGAGCTAACATTGACCCTCCCCATACTCACTTTCCCTTGCCCCCACCTCGACTGCCAAAATCCCCACAGGACTGTGGTTCTTTCAGTACATAAACCTCCAAACCACAAATCCTAACCCCTTTTATTTTACATTTTTAATGGAAGAAAATATTGGCACAGTACTTCCACGTTGCACCTTAATACTTTGTGATGAGGACAATATTTCTCATCTCGCTATCAATGTTTTGAAGCTGCTCATACTGACATAAACTTTCACCCAATTTCGTTTTCAATGAACTCGATGAAGCCTTTTATTGTACATCTAGAAATATGATGGCACCTGAGAGGGGTATCCAAACTTTTTTTTTTTTCAAAGGATGCAACGGCTAACTTCAAATCCTTCCACTTTTACTCTTTAAATTGACGGAGTCAGGTGAAAATGATCGGGTTTAAACTATTTTAAGTAAACCTAGACTTAATTTGAAGTTAGAAATTATACTAATACCTGCTTTCCAAGATGACAATTATTTATTGACTATAATTGTCAATGGAAGTTAATGAGTTAAGGGTTACAAGCAACAAAATAATCCAAAGGTATACGGATATTCTAAAATGTATATACTTCTAATGACACTACTGAAACAAAATAGAGAATCTATCTAGAAAGGAATACAAAAATCTTGTTTTTATACTGCACCTTGTTCAACTATAGGCATTGACTTCAATCTGTAACCTTTGACACTTTCTCTTATACCACATGTGTCAAAGTGGCGTCCCGGGGGCCAAATCTGGCCTGCCGCATCATTTTGTGTGGCCCGAGAAAGTAAATCATGAGTGCCGACTTTCTGTTTTAGGATCAAATTAAAACGAAGAGTATAGATGTATATTAAATTTCCTGATTTTTTTTCCCCCTCTTTTAAATCAATAATTGTAATTTTTTAATAATTTTTTCCTGTGTTTTTAGTTCAAAAATCATTTTGTAAAATCTAAAAATATATATAAAAAAAGCTAAAATAAACATTGTTTTAGATCCCTAAAAACTGAATATTCAGGGCTTTTAATCCAGTTCTTTTAATCCATTTATAAAAAAAATAATTATATTATAATAGATATTATATCTAAAATGGTCCGTTAAAGCAGTCCGTGAACCAACTTGAGTCTGACACCCCTGTCTTATACCATTTAATGCGGCAGTTCTTCAATGTGCATTTTTGGGGGGGGGGGGGCTGGTGTGACTGATGGTCTGAAAATTGCGGCATATGTATTCTTTCCTTTTAAAGTGACATTGCCAATAATTAACATGGCATTCATGTTATAGCCTTTCCAGTTAATTTTTTTTTTTTGCAACAGATTTTCCAATTTTCGTGTAAACATAACCCGCATAACCTATCCATATGTACCTTGGCTTTGGACTGCCAGCCCTTGAACTTTATGAGGGTGGGAAAGGGGTGTGGGTGGTTCAGTGTCTTGAACACATTTCAGAGTAATTGTACTTGATATGTCGTTTACGGAACACCCAAGTAATCATGTAAACAAAGAACCGCTTTCCCGGTGGGGATAAAAGGAAATTTGAAGCGCCCCCTCTGATGTATCATACGTTGCTCACGTTAGGACGCGAGCGAGCACACGATCTGGATCCTCTTGTCTTTTCCCTCTCGTAATACGGGAAGACAAAGAGAGACGAACAGATGGCAGAGTTGAAAAGTGATCGATGCCATGAACAAATTACAACTGCAGCCCCGAAGCAGAAGAAGTTTACCAGTGTGTGTGTGTGAGAATAACCTTGCTCGGTCAGGTTTTTCAAAACTGATGAGACCCACCAAGGTATAAAAAGTCATTGCGGACTGGGGGGGGGCAAGCAGAGAAATAGCAGGACCCAGACAGGGACCACATGAGACGGACTGCTTTAAGAACTTGACAGAAGATTAAGAAAACATGACATCATAGTTAATTAGAGTCAGGTGATAAACAAGAGGGTGATATTTACGTTACGCCATATGCCCCGCTGTCTCGTGTGGGGGGGTCTCGGCAACAGGTTTCAGACAAGTAAGGTCAAGGAGGAGGGTTTTCCCCCAGCTGCTGGACCACACTGATGCGCCACAACAAAATCTGTGTGCGGAATGCCTGTTTTTTCCTTTTTTTTGTATTTTTTTCCTGCTAAAAAATCATTTTACAATCTTTTTAGGAGGGAATGTTACAAAATATGGGGCACAATTTTTCATTGGCTAGAAGACTTTCAGCCAAAGTGCCCAGGGAGAGTTAAGGCGTTTATTTACTGAACTGCAGATGTGATAGGTGTTTATTAAAGGCCATACTTTTATTTGCATAGCATGTGTGTAACACATTTTGCAAATAATTACACTACAATGGTGGCGTTGTGCTTGAATGGGCAATAGGTACTCACTCCTTCACGTCTAACGATAAATCATGTATTGGTATTTAGCTTTTTGTAATGGTTTATTATTTTTTTAATTCTTGGCTTTGTTTTTTTCGCAATTTTCAATTTGTAATTCACATTTTGGCGCAAATTGTTGAATTCTTTCAATTCAGACATCGCCATACATCATGCATTTTTATGATAGGGATCTACATATATCATTTTAATTCTAGGAAGTGCGTCAACCAGTTTGGAACCACTAAAACACGCCAAAAATATTCACCTATTTTCAAATGCACAAAGGAGTCCATGCAAGTTAAAGACAAATATATCTGTATATTTATTCTGTTTTTAAAAAGAGTAGTATTCAAATAAACAGCATACATGTTTTTGTTTTTACAAAAAAAAAGATAATTGCCTTTTTTAGCATGTATTTGTTCTTTCTGTTAAATATTACACAAAATAAATAAACCCTCCCCACCCAAAAAGAAAGAAACTTTAGATAATTTGACTTGCTTGGTTTACTGTTCTCTCAACCTCGCCAACTTGCTGATCACAATGAATTTTCCTACTGTGCCAGCATACTTTTATAAGTTAGACCCAACAATATTATGTACATTGTATACAGTAGCAATATATCTTTTGTGTCCTCATCCGACAGATGCAAAATGTCTTTGCGTTTCTTCTGCGAATGCACAGTAGCCCTCAGTTTCCTTCTAAACAAGTCCTTCCCCAGATGCTCCACATCTTGTCCCGTTACCGGGGATGAACGACAATGGGCAGGAAGTGAGTGGTTGTGTTTTTCCTCCTGGTCTTCTTACCCCTTACGGCTTTTCCGTTGGCATTAAGTCCCACAAACATGTGCTTTCTCTTGTTGCGCCATTCCGCAGAAGCGTACGTGTTGTACTTGTTTTCCTCGATGCGCTCGATCAGACGACAATCGGGTCCAAAGTCCCTCTGCAAAGGAGATGTCAAGGTTGAGTGATGCGTAATAACAGAATAATTCGACTTCTTTGGTTGTTTTCGTCAATCCTTTTTGTTTTCCCCGACGTAAATGTGATTAAAAAAACATTGCAAGCTTTAAACTTGCATGACTACCAGATATGGAAATACTAAGTACAATGTTATTGGTGGGGACAATGGCAGAATCACTTTAATTGCTTAAATGCCCTTCAATTTCAAATGAATTGGATGTCTACCAATGACAAACAAATTTTAAATGGATAGCAGAATGATCATAAGCTCAATTGGACGCCTATCAAAGAGTTAGGCGCTGTGTTCAATTTAATATTCATTAGTCTCTTGCTTGCTTTGTTTTTGTTTTCTTTCACTTTATTTGGGATCTTCCAGCATGTGCACAGTGGGTATGTCGTCAATAATCTAACCCAAAGGCTGGATTTGATACAGTTTTATTGAACACATTGCTTGGCTTTGATAAAAACAATTCGCAAAGAGAATTGAGCATGCTTAAAAATAAACACTCCATTGATTAACTGTTAATCAAAAAAGTTCTTGGCAGTTGATTCACTGACCTAAATCAAGGGTGTCAGACTCGGGTGGTTGGTTCGCGGGCCGTATTAACGTCAACTCGATTTCATGTGGGCCGGACCATTTTAGATATAATATTTAGATTTTTTTTAAATAAATGGATTAAAAGAACTGGATTAAAAGCCCTGAATGTTCAGTTTTTTATAGATCTAAAACAATGTTTATTTGGGCTTTTTTTAAATATATTACTAGATTTTACAAAATGATTTTTGAACTAAAAACCCAGAAAAACTGGATTAAAAAATTACAATTATTGATTTAAAAGGGGAAAAATCAGGAAATTTAATATACATCTATTCTCTTCATTTTAATTTGATCCTAAAACAGAAAGTCGGCACTCATGATTTACTAATGATGCGGCGGGCCAGATTTGGCCCCTGGGCCGCCACTTTGACACCTGTGACCTAAATCGTGTTTACCGAAACCAGATGAAAACTATAACATCTTCCTGTACCTCATAACAGGATTTTTTTGCATCTTGATAATGCATCATTACCTTAACTGCACGTTAGATTACTCAAGTATCCGTAATCAACTTTTCTTTCACAATAGCGCAAGCACCACGTCCACCCCTAAAATCCCGATCGTACGGGTCAAGCTCGCGGTAGGCCGAAACGTGGCGCAAATCCTTGGCGTCCTCTCGTTCACAGAAACTCAATCCTTTCCTTTTATCTATTCTTCCTTCAGTTCCTTTGCAGTGGGGCACAGCCCTCGTTTCATCTCTCTTTCTCTCGCACTCATTCTTCCTCCCTCGGTGTGAAAGAGGCAACGCTCTCCGGCGCGGCGCGGCGGCACAGATGAAATGACACCCGCTAGAATAGAAAAAGAGGCATTCTGTTGCACTGTCCCCCCCCAAACTGAATTCCCATGACGTGAACTAGCGCTCTGCTGCAACACAAGCTGTCTCCTCGCGCAGGCCTAAAGGGCTGGCGTTTGATTACACTCGATGGCTCTGCAACACTGACTTCTTTATCTGGAGAGGACTCGCATTGACTAACTTGACTTCCTGTTGCGCGAACAGATAGGAAATTGCTGGCCCATTGGAAAAAGAAAAACACCTATTATTCACGCCAACAAAATCCAATGGGATTTGTTAGGATTATGGTGCGTGCATGTTACACACATAGCTTTCCAATAGATTTAGATTGTAGATGTTTTTTGTTTGTTTTTTAAACCCTGGCTTGGATGTTCATGTTTTCTGGTTTTGCTGACTTGACTAGCATTGTATGTTATACAGTCCTATATATTATATTTTGCGAAATAGAAGAGGGAATGTTGGAGTAATTGACCAACTCTAGCTTTTTTTATCATAGTTGGTTACCAGATAGAAAGGCTTCTGTCTGACCAGCCTTTTTCTATGACATAGAATAGAAAACATAGACTCTGTTTTCTATTCTATGTTCTATGATGCCTCCTTAACGTGGTTTAGCTTCCCTCCACAAAAACATTGATACATATATAGATTTCCTATACAATATTACCCATGTTATGCCGAAATAAACCTGACTTCAAGTCTAACACGATTTAACAACATTGCTGTATTATGTCCATATAGTACTAATAATATAACGCGAAAGCTGTAGTAAAAATGATTGTCTAAAATTATTCATAAATATCATATTTACTGCAAAATCTGCAACTGTCTACCTGACTAAAATGGTCATTCTGTTGATTGGAAAACAGGTAGAGCCTTCAGTGAATTCATTTTGTAACCAAAAGTACCGTCTATTGTGTACTTACTTTTATGTTGATGTGAAATACTAAATTCATTTGGATGAAAGATAGATATTAAGATGTAAACTAAACTCACCGCGCCGTACAGCTCTCCCTTTTTGCTGATGGCCAAGTAGTAGTTGCTGCTGAGGGCCCTGATGGCCACCACTCCCACGTCCACTGACTTAATCTCCAGAATACCTGGTGGGATGGAAAAGGACATTTTTTTGGTCAGGAACTAGTTTAGACAAGGAGGAAAAATTGAATTATTTTTTTAAAGAATCATCACAATAGTGCAGGACATCCCAGCTTGATGCTCATGAAAAGTATTTGGGTGTAGGTACTGAGTTTTGATGGGGTGTTTTTCTTTGCATTTTTGGGTGTAGTTTTGTACACAGCAAAATACCACTATTGCCTAAAAAGTGCATTGCTTTTTTTCCCTTTTTTTTAGTCTTCCTGGGTGTCAGACTCGGGTTGGTTCGCGGGCCGCTTTAACGTCAACTTGATTTGACATTTTAGATATAATATTTAGATTTTATTTTTATAAATGGATTAAAAGAACTGGATTAAAATCCCTGAATATTCAGTTTTTTATAGATCTAAAACAATGTTTATTTTAGCTTTTATATATATATATTTTTAGATTTTACAAAATGATTTTTGAACTAAAAACACAGAAAAAAATGATTTAAAAAATGACAATTATTGATTTAAAAGGGAGAAAATCAGGAAATTTAATATACATCTATACTCTTCATTTTAATTTCATCCTAAAACAGAAAGTCGGCACTCATGATTTACTTTCCCGGGCCACACAAAATCATGCGGCAGGCCAGATTTGGCCCCCGGGCCACCACTTTGACACATGTGGTATAAGAGAAAGGGTCAAAGGTCACAGATTGAAGTCAATCCTATAGTTGAACAAGGTGCAGTATAAAAACAAGATTTTTGTATTCCTTTCTAGATAGATTCTCTATTTTGTTTCAGTAGTGTCATTAGAAGTATATACATTTTAGAATATCCGTGACACATGTGCTCTAGATAGATGTCCACTCATATCTTTTTTTCATGCTTCCGCTGGACACTTAAAATGAGTTTCTCAGACGACAAAAACATTTGACATTTTTCTGAGTAATTATATTGTTAAGTATTTGCATGTACACACGTTTAGCCACATTACCCTAAACTTTCCATCAACCTTCCCCTCATGACGCATCCATTGACCTAAAATATTTCTTATTTAGAATTGAAAAAAAGTACGGACAATCTCTCCAGCAAAGAGTGGCCTTGTGCTTATGGAACTTGAACAATTCCGCAATTGCTCCTTCAACATGATGTGTTTATCCACTGTTAGGAACTATGTGTGTTAAGATATGCACCAGCTGATAAGGGACACTGTTGTCTTTATTTGCAGTATTTCTTTTTATTCTGTATGCATGTTAAACTGCAAAATGGCCTCAATCAGAGGTTCTCCAAAAATGATACTCCCCAACAAGTTTTATTAACAGAAGCATAGTAGGTGTACTTTTCATCAAAAATATTTTTTAGGACTGCTATATATAACATATTTAGCATACAACACATTGAAATTTCCACAGGCAAATTCAGGCGATTGCTCTTTTAACTCAGCTTTTAATTCATTAATTGATAAAACTTCTTCAGTTGATACGTTTAATATTTTTTCTGTGACTTGAATAGTTTTTAATAGATTTTTTAAAACCAAATTTATTTGCCTATGCACCAGATGTCTTTTTCTAAATTCCTCTTCAACCATTTTCAAATTGCAATGTAATGATTTATGTGCTCTTATAAATCCGGGAAAATGTGGACTTTCCATTTCTCTTAAAAAATATTAACTGGGATCTTAGTGGTAAGACCACACATTATTTTGGCTTGTTCTAGTAAAGCTCAGTCCCCAAAGCCTCTTGACACCAGTCCAATCCTTATATTCCCATCAATAAAAGTATGTTCTTGTAGACCCCAAAAAGCGTTGTATTGGCTCGCAAAGGCGAGACCATCCGTCAAAATGGCGTCCATAAAAAGCTACATAACTCATCCATCAGCTTCAAAATGTTCTACCCGGACATTTCTATGACGAGTCAAAATAAAGGTCACTAGCTCCACCTGTTTAAGCCCCCCACGTTGCGAGAAAATTCTTGAATCGTATCACCACTTTACCACACACGCAACAATGTATGTTGTTTTATTTGTTTTAATAAGCCTAGTCAACACTTTGCCTTTTTTCTTGTTGTTCATTTATGTGGTCTTATTTGTGAAAGGGGCCATGAACTCCCCTCCATGGCTCCTCTGGATCATAGCCCGGCATCTTAATTATCTGTGTTTTAAAGGCTAAGAAACATTGCAAATAGCTCAAGGTTCACTTAATAGAAAAGGCATGGCAAGACATTTTTCACTAAATACACACACTGCCTGTTATCATTAAAAAGGAGCTGGAGATTTGTGCTAACCCCCTCGAACCCGCCGACCACATCAAGTATGTAACATGAGCTAAGATTTATTGGCTAAATAGTTATTTTATTGGCTATGTTTATTGTTTACCATGTGGAACAATTACGCAAGCATCCAAATTCATACCTAATGTGAAGCCAATGTCGTGAAAATATCAAATTATGGTCGGGGCAAAGGATGATGTGGCAAGATTTCAAACTATGCTGGAAGTCTCATAATTGTGATTGATCATTATGTTTGTATAAAAGATATTAATAACCATATAAAGTACTCAATCACATGGTACTATTTTAGGGAGAGTCACCAGCATATTCTCCTTATTTGGAAATGCACGTTCCAATCAAAAAACTCAGCATTAGTGCATGCGGTCACATTTTTTGGTCACCATTCAGAAATTTAGCCTAAACTGGATTTCATCATTTTTAATTGATTCTGATACTGAACCGTCTTCAGTTTGTATGGAACTAGTTCACACAGTTTTCGTTTATTCTCTATTGTTTTTTTCTTCTTCACACTTTCAACTTAGAACCCAAAAATAAGTGTTGAACTAAAGCAGACAAAAAGTGCTCGTAAAGTATTTTCTTGGGGGATCAAATAAGTGAGATGTGTGGGAATGCAAAAACTATTTTAGGTAATGATTGCCATACACTTTGTTTTTTTATAAATCCAAACCTAGTTTGGTCATGTTATGTCAGTATTGCAATATTTTCTAAGGATTTGTTTTTATGTACATTGTTATGCACATTAAACCCTTAAATTATTATTATTTTTTTTAACTCATTGGATTGGACTAAACCAGAAGGGGCAATAACATTGCTTAAATTCATAAATATAATTTTAATCATAAAATATAATGTTAGCTAATATTTAACTTGGTTATTTGCTTTTAAACGTCAACGTCATCCATTCCTCTGTTTGAAACACATTGTGTTAAATCGATCAATGTTGCCCCATCAATTGTTTCAGTTCTTTCACATATGTGACTTTTGCATATTTTGGTGAGATCCAAATTCTTTGTGGTTAAGCAAACCAAATCGAGTGATTCTGAAACACCACAAAATGAGCGAAAAGCCTTTGTTTAAAATGCCGAGGTTGCTGGTCCAAGGCAATTGTTAGTTGGATTATATCGCTTATGACTTTACAAGACTACTGCCAGCTGTGTCACCTTACATTTTAAAGCAGTTGGGGAGAAGCAGAACATAAATCCAGGGTTCCTATAATATGGAATTGATGGAGAAACGAAGTGAGGGGCTGCATAATTTTTTTTTTTTTTAAAGTGACCGCACCAGGTATTGCCGTTCCTGTTGACTTTGTAAGATGATAAAGTGCCAAAGCTGTCAGTTTCTGTCAAAACATTTCATAGGCCTTCCACTGCAGGAGTTATGTTTTTAGCTAATGTGCTGTGACGGTCATCTGCATTTCACACATTTTTCATTTGCCCCTCGGCTGCCTGGTGCGGTGAGAGGTGTTGGCACTAAGAAATCTGGTCATTTTGCACTATTATGTACAACTTTCTCTGTCTGTCTATACAGTATATAAGTTCTGTCTTAGAAAAAAAATGTTCCAAGGAGAGTTCAATTGAATTGACTAGAAATGACCGTTTTCTTCGCCAATACGGCTGTTTTTTTGTAGTTGGAAACTGTTTGGCAAAGGAATTTTTATCTTTCAATCATTGCAATTTGTCAGCAGATTGATAAACACTTATTTGGGATAAAAATAAATCTACACAGAAAGAATCAGGCGTTAAAAGCAGGCTAAGTTTAAAATGCCTAATAGGAAACCTCTCTTCAAACTAATCTTTTTATAATCAATCTCAACATATCTTGCTGAAAATGAACAATTTCCCTTTATATCTTGTATACTACTGTTATATAATATTGGTCGAAATACCGATACTTAGTGATACAATCCATTCGCCTAAAGTAAAAGGGTAAATTTCTTCTTAAAATATGACCTACTTTCACCATAAGACCATTAACCATTGCGTCATTTTTTTTTTTATTTATTCCAGTTCTCTTTAAACTGCCACCACTTTAGCATGGACACCAGTCTAATCGAGAACATCATTACTTCTGAGCTTTCTCAGGCTACGCAATAAAACATTTGAATAGAAACGAACCACGCCGCCCTATTTTTCTGGCACACGGGCTGCGTTCAACTGGCATTTCGGCAAAATTAGCAAGTCGGGGATGGCAAAAAGTTGCTAAACGTGGTGAAAACAGGTTAATTAGCAGGCATTCCTGGCTGCTCTGTTCTCCCAGTCTGTCCAGATGCTTCTCTGGACTTTACTCAAAGCCCTCAGCGCTAACTTTGATGATTCCATTAAGAGCCTCACTTTCATGCAGGCTGTACGAGGCGGGGGTGTTACGACGGTGAGGGAATGTCGGATAGCGAGCGGGGAGCACATGGTGTCTGTGTAGCAGCAGTTCTGGATGTTATCCATCACAGATGCTGCTCTTCACCTCCCACTGTTTTACTGGCCATTAATTGTGTCGCTTCACATACTCCACTTTGTAACGCAAAAATGACACTTTCGGTGTTACCCTTCCAACATGACGGGGCGGAAAAGTATCAATAACTGCGTCTACGGATTTTAGCTTTTGCTTCCATGACCATGATTAATGGCGTGGAAAACGTTTAGTCCTCTAGAACTGTGGCTATACTCAGGAAAGGTTGTATTTTCTGCTACTTGACTTTACATAACTAAAAAGAAAAACTTGACGGTAACCATGGCGTATGTTGGCGCTTCTTTGACGGGTTTTGCCAAACTGGATGATTTGTTTTTCTTGACTACTTAACGTTTTTTTGGATTGTCAAGTCTGTGTCGTGATGTGCCAAAAAAAACCTCGTGAATAGGCAACGTGTTGATAAATCAAGTCGACCAGACTGTAAAACCACAGGAATTAGAACGTGTGCGTGCTACTGTGTTCCGAAATCCAACTGGCCAGTCAAATAATTTGTGAAATATGTTATCAGACCTGATTAGGGATCTGTTTAGTATTTAATATTCCAAGCGTCTCCTCCCATTGCTGTCTGTTGACATCATGATGATAGTCTGCAAGAATCCTCAACATAATATAAACAATAAAAAGGCTTCCCACCAACTCAACATTCTTTGGCATAGTAATCAACTCCTCGTGTTTTAGCCCATTTTCTGATCAGAGAATTAATAGTTCTTGTTATTCCAATAAGGCACCTAGAAAAATATATTCTGGTTGAAACGTTCTATGTAGATTAAGAGCTGTGGATCTCAACAAACCTTTAGCAAAGTCCTAGGACGCTAAGGCAAAGCTGTATTGTACATTTTGCTACTTAGTGTCTGTTAATTGGACTTTTTTTTCTGATTAGACTGATTGCTCAATATCAGATAGGATCGACTACATCTGACACAGTACCTCATTCAGAACAAATGCGATATTTTGGACTAAACTGGATGGATGCCTGATAAGATTGATAGCAATCAGTCACTGTACTGTACCATTTTCCATCGTTCCAGCCAAGTGCCGTGCAGTATTTTACCATTGTTGCTTCTCGATTTAAGTCATGACTTCTCAAACTAAGAGAACTGCTTTGCATGATAAATTCCGTCTGAACACGGAAGAAAAAAATGCAAATCTAATTATACACGGCCGATAACACAGGATACTCGTGAATCGTGAAGTTATTAACTTTTGAAGAGTGATATTAGGAGTGCAGATTATACACAAGCAATCACGATCATTACAAAACAAAACAGACAATCCGCCGTTTTGATGGAATTGTCAAGTCAATCAACTAATTGTTTCCATCCCAAGTCGATTCTTGTCTCTCAGCACTCAATTAGCTTGACTAATGTGCTTCACAATCTCTGTAGCATATAAGCAAATATACAGTTAGCCTTCTGGTTAGTTTCAGAAGACCAGATGGAGCAAATATATGAGGAAGCGTGCAGGTAGTTTAGCTTTAGTGTATGTTTTCAAACCCCAGCTGAATGTAATTGTTGACTTTGGCAGCTTCGGGACATCTCTATGATGGGCTTCAGTATTTTCGGAGCAGGCTTGCCCCGTGACGTTTGCACACCACTTTAATTTACCGAGAAAGGAGTCCATGAAGATGTCAGAGTGACTTTGAAGCAAAAGCAATGCTGACAGTAACCTCTGCTGTGTCCCATAGCTCCTCATAAGTCTTTTTTATGGGCCACACTGATACGTTTTCCCATGAGAATCGTAAACAGACTAGTCTAGCAAAGAGAGAAGGGTGAAGTAGATTGGTAACACATTAAAGATCTGCAATAGGGTTGATTAGGATTCATTTCTGAGTGATCTCAAAATGATCGATCGGGTCTTGAAAGACTATTTTTCACTGTGCTTGTTGGTTAAGAAAAGAAACGATGGCTGGAATCTAGAAATTACTTCATTAATGGACTATTTTACAAGTGGAAACATTGAGTTTAGGGTTTGCTATTTTTACACACTTTAAGGGAAAAATATGATCCTCGACTTGGATTGGTGTTGTGAGATATTGTGCAAGACCTCAGAAAACCCCCAGCAAGAATGACGTGGCTAGATTTGCACGTGTTTTGCTTTTTTTTTTTTTAAAGGAAGGACAGGCAAAATGATGGATTTTTAGATGAAGGTATAAAGTGGAATATTTTACTTACTAGTTATTTCAAAGCAGCAATGTCACTACAGTTGTCAGTACTTGGTTTTATAATTTCATGTTCAGTGGTTCACTGCCGTTGTGACCAAAAAAATGAGGCACTTTTTAAAAAAAATATTTAAAGGTAAGCTTTTTTTAGTTTTACTTTAAATTAGAAAATTTTAAACTTTTTTGCCAATGTGTGGCATTGGTTTTAACCACTAGCTTGTATATTTCTGAATATTTTTTAGCCTCCACTCTTGCGCGTAATGCTGAATAATCACATAACATAAGCATATGTTGCGTCTTAAATTGATACTTAAGATATCAATTGGACAGCTCTTCTTTCTAGTAGTTTTTCCTTCACCATTTTAAAAGCACATGGCAAAAGTCACTCCACCACGTGGAGTGACTCTTCCATTAACAAATCTTTTGGACTGTGCGAAGGGTCAAAGCGTGTGGAAGTGGGGGTGGGGACTAAGGGGGCACATTGGTGTAATTAGCAGGGAGGTGGAAAAACTTCCCCTTTAAATCAGATTGTAAGAGGCGCCATAAATTGGGCTGCATTTCAATTGCTTCCCACCAGTGGTGCAAAAGCATGCGCGACTCGTTTTTTTTTTTTTTTCCCCTCACTGGTGGTCGCCCACTCGTGTCTCTTGTTTGCGAAATCAGTCCATCCCATGGCCACATGTTTAGCAAAAGTTCTAGTGATGTACTGCTCTTAACTGTGACAACATGATTAGAAAAAAATACGGCCATGCGGGAGATTCATGACCCTGGACTTTTAAATGTCTTTATCACCTCTGACACCATCTAATGACGCCCATTTGCGAGCTGACCTTCTGAACATTGCCAGACTACGAGAGCTTGATAACGTTGCAAAAAAACGCTCCAAAGAAGCGCTTGGTTTGGCTCGTAGACGCTCGGCACCTGAGATGGTGTTGGAAGTATTTAGTGTGTTGTATTGCTCTTAGTGCGTGCATTGTGTGTGTGTGTTTGTGTGAACGCTTGCTTCACGCTGTCTCACCAGCCATGTGTTTTTAATGAACGCAAATCGGCCTCAAAAGAACACATTTTTGCATTTACAGTACTGGGAGGCTTTTGAAGCTCTTGGCCCCGCTGGCCACAACTCCTATGCAACTTACATATATTCATGAATGAATGGAGATGGCTTTTTACAAACAATCTAATTGACAACGTAGTCCAGATGTGGACCGACGTCAAAAGGTCACGTGCCAAATGATCAAGTATAACATAACCGCAACATGGATGTTCTCACTCGGGGGGAATATAGCGGCATCTTGTTATTTGAAGGCAACAATTTTTGTTTGGAGCGAGCGCTAAATAGCTGGAGGTGCTGCATTAGCGTAAACATACATACAAGCTTGTACGCAGATGTGCGCTCATGTCAAAGCATGATTCATCCTGGAGAGAGATATTCCCTCGCTGATCATAAAATGATTCCCACTTGTAGAACGTGAGCTTACAACGCTAGATTCGCCGTGGTAAATCTTATCTTTCCCTTTTCTGGACTGAAAACAAACCGTTTGATGAATTGATGCTCTTTTGGGTATCGGAGATTTGTTGTGCGTGATGGTGTGTGTGTGTTTGTGTGTGACTGCAGGCAAGAGAAAGATGCTAATTGAAATTCCTTCAGCCATGTCTGGCAGAGCCTTGGTGTCTGAGTGGCACACACACACACATACACACACAGACTCTCTCTCTCTTTTTCTCACACACACATGTTCACACTGGTCCAGGCTCTAATAAAAGTGAACTTTGCCATATGGAGGCCATGTGCAAGGCGGCTCTCTCTGTGCCTGTGTGTATCTGCAAGTACATTTAAATGTGTGTGTGATCAGTGGGAGAAACTAATGGAAGCCTGCGACATGTGTGAGAGTGTGTGACTGATATGACCATTAATATGGATACAAATGACCACATTGGATACAGACATACAGTACCATTACATGATAGATTATTCAGCATGGTGGAGCTCATTTGTTTCCCTTTCCCACGCTGAATGCATCCTCAGCACATTCTGAGGTTCACTAAACCCAGAAGATCTTGCTCATGTGCAGATATTTCTTTTAATATTACAACAATGATCCAAAGTATACTTTATAATGAAGGTTCATTTTATTTTCCTGCCTTTTGTCAACAAACTACAACGGTACTTTGAGATGATCTGGGTTAATTTACATCTATTAAAGCACTTTTCAATGCATTTTATCCTGAGGCAGATTACTGAATGGCTAGAAATGTACCACAAAATTGCTGTTTCTTTGTCAGCTTTTATTGCTTTTATTTGCTTAATTAGAAGTAGAGAATCATGTTTCATTCTGCTCATTTAGTGGTTTGACTTGTATACCTCAGCAAGTGCATACATGGCTGTAGAGGCATCTTAACTGGACTGACTTGGATGCAATGCTTGGAATTAACTCATTCAATGCCATTGACAATGGACGATGTTTCTTCAATCCGATCTGAGGTCGATTAAAATTAAGATTGGCGCTACAAATAATGATCCATTTAGAATTTGCATGTTCATGCATTGCAGATTTTGTCATATTTTGGCATGCACACAGTGACCAGAAATACTTGAACTGTTGGAAGGCAAGGGGACTTCAGTTTAAAAAAAGACAGAAATGTGTCAATTTCTACTGGAATATTAGCGTTATTTCGCATATTCTTTAGTCTCCCATCGCCATGTGCTTTGCTTTGCTTGCTTCCAAAAAGGCATAGACTGATGTCACAGGAACGATAAAGATAGTTTGTAATAGCATTTTTATTCCGATAAGTAGGCGTTTCGAAGAAACGTAGCCAGTGGCAGACATTGACTCCATTTCAACTGGGATAGCTAGCATTAAGTCGTCCAAACCAATTTGACTAGGATTGCTGTTAGCCCTCCCAGTCAAAATGGATTGGCCGCCAAGGAGTTCCACGTGAGAATCATTCTAAGGCTATGAATAAATGACTTACTGTAAGGATCGTCCTCACTTTTGGTGCCGTTGACTTTCCCTTTCTTGTCAATGCGGAGGAAAAACTTCTGGTATGAAAACAGTTTCCGTTGGCGCACGTCTCCTTGCAGGTGGTTGTAGCTGCTGCGCACGTGGCGCCCCACCACGGCGGCCGAAGACGACGATGACAGGTCGGTCGCCCCTGGCAACCCGGCGGAGGAGACCCGCTGGGTCGCCGGCGAATAGGACGTTGTTGACGTTTCTCGTGCCACCAAGGGTCGATTGGGCCTCCTTGCTCCGCCATGTCGGCTTTTTAAAGTCAGAGGCGAGGATGAGGACCCTCCGAGCAGAAGTAGCAGGAGGAGGAAGGCCAGGGATAAGGGGTGCGGCGGGGTTGCGCGATGGCGCTGGCGGGGGTGGGAGGAGAACCAGGCGACGGGTGCACCTTGTGTCACTGTCCATCTACACATGGTAGTGGAGCTGGAGGAGCTGTGGAGGTGCTCAGGGGCTGGGGCATGCTGAGCTGGGGGCAGGGAGAGGGTACAAGAGTGGGAGTAGCCCCCCTCCCGTGCTTACAAATCTCCTCGTTCGGGGGGCACCCGCAACCTCCAGTCTCGGTGTTTAAATCTCGCAAATCTGTAGGATGTGGCAGAACTAGAGAATGTTGGACTCGCTCGCCTGTTTATTCCTCAGGAGTTCTTCAGGAATGTCTGGACATCCATAAGTCAAATCATGCACCGCCTGAACCACTGGGGGGCTGGGGGGGGCTTCTCAGTCCTCCCCTGCAATACTTTACGACTTCACTAAGTAAACCCCCCGGCCCCCCCACATGCGCTGCAAAAATTTTTGGTAATGCGCAACAAGTTAACTCGAGCTGGAATTGACGGCTGGTCCAACACACGTGCTCCACTCTCCTCTTGTCCCAGATGATGGGTATGATGGAAGTCAAATGATGCTCTATGGCTTCAGTCAAACAAACATTAATAATTAAAGGCCGTTAAAATTGTTCTTGTTAAATGTCCACTGAAATCCAGAGGGCAGGAAAAAGTGCAAGAATCCAAAATTTCTTTTCAAAGTGACTTGAGCGCCTCTCTCGCACTCCTTCTTGTGTGAGTGGAGCGTGGCCTCTTTTGTAGCTCTCCCTCTCTCTCTCTCTCTCCTTTTTTTTTGTTGGGACTCCTCCTTTTCTGTGTGTGTCTGTCTCCCTCCTCCTCTGCCCGCCTCTATCAGCTGTGCGGACTTGAGCCTTGTCTCTGCTTTCACCTTATTTATCTGCTACGCTCCCCCCTAACATGCCATCCTTTAATGTGATTGGATGTCTGTGGAGACCCCAAAGCTTTGGAGAACTGTATGCACTTGTGTGTCTGGTCCAATGGGGGCGGGTCTGACACACCTCTTTTTTTATTTCCCTGCCCCTCATTTTTTTTCTCCTGCCTTTGCCAAGGGAAGAATATATTGCTCCTATTTTTTGTCTGTCAAATCTCTGTTGTCATGGTGCGAAAGTATGCAATATCTAAACTAGTGTTGTATCTAGTGCTTACTACTAGTATTGGTACCAAGACTAAAATTACATTATCAGTATCAGGACAACTGTGAAATAACATACCTGGCAACCTCGGCCAATTGCTCCCTTTATTAATGATTGCAATTCTCCTTGGATGTCTTTTATTGTGAAGGCAGTGAAAGAGTTAACCATGACACCATAATTGCCCCTAAAATATTTCAATTCCTTTTTTTCCTCTTTGCTATAAGCAATGTCCCCTCTAATTTTTTGTTTGTCTGGGCAGAAAGACAACCTCCCTGAGCACACTGAGTACCGGTGTGAGCAACATCATCATTGCTCGCTATTGGCACACACCAGTAGCACACCTGCCATAAGCAGGTGTATGTCTACTACACATAAATAATTTAGTAATAATAAAATGTAATGATTAATATCTATGAATGGGCAGCCCGGCGGATGAGCGGTTCGCGCGTCGGCCTCACAGCTAAAAAATTAAAAGGGATTGTATTTTTTGCGCTCCATATGATCTGGTGTGCGCAGAGAAGACGAGAGTAGTGCGCAATGGCGCACGCGCGCATCTTAGAGGGAACATTGGTCATAAGTCTCTTGAGCTTTTCTTGAGCATTTTCAGCCTTGCTTAAGGTCTATTTTTTGCTGTTAGTAAATACTCTGAAATGTCAGAAGGTTTTTAAAAACGTATTTAAATTCCCCAGTCCAAAGTGTATGATCAGCTGTTTATTTTCCATTTCCGAATCCTTTACTAGTGTGTTTGCTTCTGTTGGTAAAACTTGTCACCCGTGCCACCGTTTCCACTTCTTACATAGAGAGAGACTGAAGTGAGGCCTGTTCCTCTCAGATAGAATCTTGTGATTTCTTTACCTGGATCATGAGGAGCTTTAAATATGGAGATAAACATCTGCCTGAGGCGCTGCACGAAGGAGGCTCTAACTTTGAGTCGCGGCGTTTCACCGTTCAAGAATCCAGGTGTTCTGTCTGGCCTCAGCTTTGTTTAATTTCCTATTCACATTGTCAGACAATATCGCTTTCTTGTCATCTTTTCAAAGCCCCCTCTTCTTTTTTTTTTTACCGGATTGTAATGCAGCTGATTGAAGATAAATAGGCTAGAGTTACTGTGCTCTGCTGTCTTTTCTCCTTTATTGTGTCTTCTATTCTTAATCCATCTACATTACTCCCTCTTCTGTTTTAAATATGTCTTATTGTGTTGTGTATTGGGTAAATCTGTACCGCATCATGCTGACAGCCATTTTAATTTGTTTAGCGACATGAGAGAATCGAAATATTAGAAACAGCTCTTGGTATGATGCAGTGCAATGCTACACCACCGCAAACTACAAGTATGATAATAAACATATGTTAAGTGAATGTCTGTGCCAATCAAAAATTAACATTGTCATTGGAAGGGGTGGATTATTTGATATAGTTCTTGTATACAGATACAATTTTAATCGTGCAGGCGTAATAAAAGTAATTGGCATTTTGCATTGCCATTGAATATATTATAGTCCTTGCTTTTAAAATATGAATGACATATTTAGAATATTCATATTCTGTTAACTTCATTCACACTGAGACCATTTCAATTCGCAATATTTTTTATCATATAACCTGCAAATTCATTTTGCAAAATGAAAATCGCAGATGTAATGTGAAATTAAGAAAATCTGTCATTTAGCCATTTTCAAATTTACATTCAGGCAATAAAGGGGTATTAGGAATTCCTGACTAAAGTCAATTTTTCTTGTCCTACCACCTGAGTACTTTATTGTTGTGTTCCTGTAACAATTAAAACTTAACCACGCATGATTTGAGATGCACGCACTGCGCGTGTGTTAATTATCTACAAGATCTACATCAATGGCGAGTGATAAGCTTCAGCACCACGGACAGCACTTTTTGACACTCTTCTTTAACGTGCCACATGTAGTTGAAGACATTCCACTGTGACATCACTGCTTCTATCTTTGTCCAGTCGTTAGATATACGATATTTCAGTTATAGTTGCTCTGTAGAATGAAAAAAAAAATCACACACTAGATTCTAAGCGCAATAAAAGCCATGCTATTGTGATCAGTTAGCAATCAGCGATGCTCTTGGCAGCTAAACCCTGCCGCTCTGTATATTTGTGTGCGAGCGCCCTAACACGATTCAGATGTTGACTGTCGTTCGTCCGTGAGGGGAAGAAATGTTTTGTCACAGCAGAAAACAATTTGTTGGGTGCAGCCAACCTCCTTTATTTTATTCACCCCTCTCCTCTAAACTACTTAGGGGGGGTGGGGGCTTCCTGCTTTGAAAAGGATTTTCAGACAAATTGGCTTTTTTCGGGGGTTATGCAAAAGTTTGTTTAAAATTATTTTCAAAGGCCTTCCACTAAAGGGTCTAGACTGTAGTGTATTATAATATACTGGCGCAAGTGGTTAAGTCCAATTTTGGGAAAATTGT
Organism: Stigmatopora argus; assembly: GCF_051989625.1. Taxonomy (NCBI): domain Eukaryota; kingdom Metazoa; phylum Chordata; class Actinopteri; order Syngnathiformes; family Syngnathidae; genus Stigmatopora; species Stigmatopora argus. Next base: position 4,652,726 of record NC_135402.1, read on the forward strand.
AAAAGTGTATAGAGGATTATGTGAAGAAAATTCTTTGCTGTGCATCCCGTGGGTCACTTCCTATTAATTTTGGGGAGTTTTCAGGTCACTTCCATGTCGGCTCATTGGTCTCTGTTGATGGGGCAAGCCTTCCAATCCGTTTTGACTGGGTGGGGTGACTCGGGGAATGAAGGGAAGTCTAGTGATTTGGCGCCAGTGCTCCCAGTTTAAAAGAATTGGATGTCCATCATTGTCAATGGTAGGCAAATGAGTTAATTTTGGGGTCATTTCCTCGTGCATTTTGGGGTACTTATAGGTCATTTCCTACATGTTTTAGGGAATTCAGGGGACACTTCCTTTACATTATGGATCATTTCCTGTCATTTTAAACCATTATTTGGTTGCTTCCTCTATATCTTTCCTTATTGGGTCTTTTATTTTATGCATTGGAAATGAAAGGGGCCGTTGAAAATGAAGATGGTTTTTTTTTTAAAATTTGTTTGAACCTGTAGGTTTTTGGCAAAAATGGTATGATACATTAGTGCGCTGATAATTTCTAAAAAAAATAAAGTTTGAAGTTGGATAAAGGAAATGGGAACAGAACTTGTGCCATATGAATTTTTGGAATGGTGGTCAAAGTATATGTGTAACACGGTTGGAAAGGAATCCTCACAACTACTAATTTTACTGATTATTACTCTTTTCATAGTACTGCTAATTTTAGATTTAAAACTTGCTGTTGTTGTTCTATTGTATTGAACGTGTCTGAGTTTTTTACAACTTAACAACTACATTTGTATTAGCTGTGGCGGATGTGTCATAACCCCCACTCACAGTCTTGGTAATAGTGGTGGGTTTGTGGCCCCTGCAGCCTGGTTGGCAATTTCCAGCCAACTTAAAGACAACTTGACAGTAGGAAAGAGGCAGTTGGATGCCAAATTGTCAAAACAGCAACATTTGCAAGAAATATTTGATGTCCCAGTGTTAATATGAGCAATACTGTTGGATATCTAAACAAATGGCTTGCGGGTTGGGCTTAACTGAAGCAGATTCCGGATCAGCAAATGTTCAGGACTGGGCCGAGCGACACTGGTTCCCTCTGGCTCCGCTGGTTTTAGCTTAAATAAGTCTTGATTGCTCATGCCTGGAAGGAAGACATCATTAGGGTGCAGCAGTTTAACTCGGTGATTCTAATTGTTTCATTGCGCATTGGGCCGGTGGCTTTGAGCACATTACCGTTTTCCAACTACCTCTGCGCAAATGGGTTTGGCAGTCAAGTTTAATTAAAGACACATTCAAATTCTCCCAGACACAAAAATCTCACGCTGGGCAGATTTGTGTTAAACATATTAACGGCCATTCTTTTGTGGTAGTTTTTTATTTGTCTGCGTTAACCACTGAAATCTTCATTTGGGTTGTTCCACTCTTTGAATGGAAAGATAGGCGGATCGGCATGTCCACAATGGCAAAGGGACCAACAAATATAAATGTTTAAGGCAACCTCTGAAGGTTAGCCAGCTTTTGGATCATGTAAACAAAGATGTTTTGCGATTAGGAGAGGATACCCAGACTAATGCTTTGTCAATGTGAGTTTATGAGTCACAAAGCTAATAATACGAGCTAGACCACAGGTGTCAAAGTGGCGGCCCGGGGGCCAAATCTGGCCCGCACCATCATTTTGTGTGGCCCGAGAAAGTAAATCATGAGTGCCGACTTTCTGTTTTATGATGAAATTCAAATGAAGATTGTAGATTATTTCCTGTGTTTCCTCATTTTAAATCAATAATTGCAAAAATTTGTACTAATTTGAATGTCCAAAAATGATCTATCGTTTAGCATGATCGAGAAAGCTGTCAATTTATTCATCGATTAATTTTGGCAGCCTAGTTGGAAGACATAACGGCCCTCCGGAATGTTATCGAAACTACCATGTGGCCCGTGACAAAAAACGAGTTTGACACCCATGAGCTAGACCATGAACTGGTTTCATAACCATCAACATGTTTCTTTCATTTTAAAATATTCTAACTTTGCCGAAAATCCATTTTTAAAAATGATTACAGCTTGAAAAAATGTCATGGAAGTGCTCTTAATTTCAGTGAAGCCAATCGTCCAATCTATTTGAAGTAGAAGGGTTGACAGCGGATGAAAATATTTGGATGTTCAGATCAAACAGCTTGAATGAAATCTAACAAGTGCGCTTTTACTCATTGACCGCGATTGACGTCCAATCATGTGACTTTTTTCACCCTTCTATCAATTTCAATGCTAGATGTCCAATCCTTTTAGTTGAAAGCGTATGAACCAATGTTCAATAGCCACCACTCCGAATGGATTGGTCGACTATCGCCGTCCATAGCAGCCAATGAGCCAATAGGAAGTGGCATAGTACAACTGGTTTGGAAGGTCACCAATAGAACAACATAGATTGCACATGGCACATGAAGATTTGCATGGGGGGGGTTGAGGATGTTTGTCTTTGTGTTGCGATCCAGATGATTGTATCCCCAACCTGTCTTTCATCCCCTTGACTCCCTGCGATCCATCAGAACAAACGCACCTATGAAGGTCAGAGGGCTACAGTGTCATTTCTAATAGAGACAACGCAGAACAGTCTGGTACGGGGCAGCTGTTCTTCTTCAGGCGCAACTGTCCTCTAAAAATTGACACGCCGGACAAGAGTTTATTTCTTAGGGCCAAACTGGATGAAGCTTGTGACCCGATATGAATTCACAAGGACTAATTAGACATTTCAAAGGAAAGTAGTGCCATATTTTGATACATTTTTTTAACTCACAACCTTGCATCTGTGAAACAGACGTTTCTCCTTTGACATTTCCTATCGATATAAAAACATCCATTTTCATTTCGGAGGAAATGTTTTTGTTGAAATTCTCTATATATCAATCTCGAACTCTCGTTATATGTAAATATTGTTATGAATCAAGTGGTTAATGGATATGAAATGCTAGGTGCAGCTGCAAAGGTATGAATTACAATATACTTTGTGGTGATCCATCACATGTTGAGCCATTTCAGAGTAGATTTGTTGAACTTTGGCTGGCTTTGACTCTTTTGGCAGACTTTTTTTTGTATTCATGTAATAAACTCGGTGGCCCGAAGAGGCTTATGACATTTAGAATAATGCGATTATTGTGTAAGGTTTTTTCATTATCATTTATCATATTCGTTAGAACATGGTCACAAAGAAAATGGCGTTTCCAGCTCTGGATTGCTGGCGTCCATAAATAACAAAAAAGCTAAACTACTTGCCAATAGCTCCTAACATATTTTAGACAATAGTCAGCAATGAAATATTGATACCGTGACTAATTTCTGATTTTACTCCAATTATTTACATTTTATTTGAATGTCAACAATTACACAAAAAGAAAAAACATATTCTGCTTAATTACCAATTTCCTTGTCAGCATTTCATCTGCTACGATTTCTCGCCATAGATGAATTTAATTTAATTTTTGGTATTTGTTTGGCCTTGACAGAGATATGCACTGTCAAATTTATTTCGTATGAAACTTTTGATCGTAAAAAATAACAAATGTGGTTTACATACTTGGTATTTCCAGGCATTAAATGAGTCATGAGGTTTTACTACTCATGCCACCAAATACTTCTATAAGCAGGAATCTTTTTATTTGAAACTGGCCCCAAACAGAGCGTCCGACGTGAGCATAATAACGTTTGACGTTCTTCGTAAACGGACACATCTGCCAAAGTCCAGACATGTTGGTTGTTAGAGAGAGACAAACAAACGGTACACAAGATAGGCATGTTGGGGAGAGGGTAGGATGGGGGGGGTTCGGACTAGGGTCAGTGGGAAAGGGAGGTAGAGAGAGGTAATTGTCTGTGATGATTGATGATTCTTGTGGCATTCTTGTTTATTTCATCGGGCAGGAAGTGGAAAGCAGAGTACGCCTGTGACCAATCAGTGGTCATCATTAGAGAGTGGCACAAGTGCCAAAACCAATCATGGGTAGATTCATTTTGAGGTCTAACGAGAGAAAGGTAGCAGAGTGAAGTCAAGTTGAAGAGGGAAAAGTGAGGAAAATGATTTTTACTGTCATTATAATTTCAGTTCAGCGACAGCAAAAATGAGACACAATTGGATGACGTTTGGATGTTTTGGGTTTTTTTTATGACCGGGGCATCCCTAAACGTCAAGGTGGCTTCGTGACGCGCTCCAAATTGACATAATATATTTAAAATGATCATCTGTTCTTGAATTTTGTTAGTTTTTCCGATATTTTGGCAGCTTTAATTCTGGAAAACCGTTTCTGTGGAGGCAATTTCTTGATTGAAACTGTCTGCATGTAGTCAGGCCTGGTTGTGGTTAGTGAAAATGAATTAAAATAACTGCGATAAACCATTTTTAATTCATGTTTTGCATAGAAGTGGGCAATTAGGCTTTCCACACAGTGCTGGTATCTTAAATCATGTGCAGAAATGTGTAAGGCATATTTATAAGAATGATATACTGAATAGTACGGCGTTTGCAATGTTTGGATTCGAAACACAATGATATTAATTAGAATAGACCTCCTTGTAATAAAAGCATGAAAATTTATAGGCAGTTGAGGGAGCATTGTGACATTGCCTCTGCCTTTTTAGCTTTGTCTCGGCTTTTATTGACTTTTTTTTTTGCAATATCCATTTCAGAAGAATCTGAGGAATCTTTCTTGGACCCAATTTAGAGGTCACTGAGTTTGCCAGAAAGTTTTTACTTCCCAATAATGTTAATTTTACCTCCTCTAATGTAGAATTTGTGTGGACATGCTTTGTTTTTTTATTTATCATGCTCACAGAATGTGACAAGCAATAAAAGATGCATGTATGAAACCTATGTAAGGTGTCACTCAAATGGGATTATTTCTTGATAATGATCCCTATACGGTTTCACAATTTAAGTGCTAATCCCAATTGGGCTTGTCAGACCTTGGCAGGGTCAGATAAGGGTCCGGGGTCAGATGTGATAGCATTATGCGCACACTCGCTAGACTACCATTGTCTTGCATTACTTTGGAACCAGACACCGGCAATTCCATTCACCAAGGATGAATTTCAGGTGTCAGGTTCAAGGCAGCTTTATGGCTTCTACGTACACGTATACGCACGCTTTGGCCACCTTCCCTTGCCCCTTTTGTGACACAGGCCGGGACCAGTGAGGGCCAGTTTGCCTAAAAAAAAAAGTCAAAATTCATGCCAACTCGATCTCATGTGGGCTGGACCAGTTTATTTTGTTTTCGAAGTAATGCAACTTGTTTCATGGTTGTGTGTCAGCCTTGATTGAAAATGGCCTTGGCCCAGAAAAAAAAGGACATCTAAGTTTTAGTGTTGCATCATCCCGAAATTGTTTTTATGTTCTTAGTTCAGTTCACAGAATGTTGTAATGCTGATTTGTGGGAGGCCATTGTTAAAAAAAAAAGCAAACTCTACTATTGTTCGCTCGTGCAATCAAAACAAGTTTATTGTCATCTGCCAACATATTCTTCGAGCCTTTAATCCACTGTACTGATAGTAATAGCGTTCAGTTTTAGCGATGATTAACAAAAGAATAAATAGATCTGTCTGTGGTTGCGTATGTAATAGTAGTTTGATTGTTCAGAATCCTCAATACAATATTTTGTCATTGTCATCATTGCTGTTAATACGGACTAGTCTGGCACTGATACCATTATTTTATCTTGACAGGTATAATTTTTGTTATTATTATTTTATTATTTTCCTTTTGTGTTTCCCTACTTATTACGAATCCGGACTGGGTGGAAAACAGTACTTAGACTGTGTTGTGTGGCGTGGCGGGGGAGAGACAGCTGAGGCGTGTACAAAATTAAACAATGTCACAAGAGACACATTAACCACCTGCCACTGTTCAGGGCCGGGCCACTTCTCAACAACAAACTGTCCAAATTTCTCCTCGTACCTACTCCGTTGACCCAGAAACAGCTAAAAAAAATCCTTTTGAAGATACATAGAATTAAAAAAAATTAAAAAAATCTGGAACTAAAACAAATGCCTTAATTACAGTTGAAAATAAACAAACTAATTTATTGGATCGCATTACATTGTGACGGTGTATATGTGTATATGCATGTATATATGTGCATATACGTATATGTATATAGTATGTGCATATACGTATATGTATATAGTATGTGCGTATATGTATATAGTATGTGCGTATATGTATACAGTATGTGCGTATATGTATATAGTATGTGCGTATATGTATATAGTATGTGCGTATATGTATATAGTATGTGCGTATATGTATATAGTATGTGTATATGTATATATTATGTGCGTATATGTATATAGTATGTGCGTGTATGTATATAGTATGTGCGTATATGTATATAGTATATGTATATAGTATGTGCGTATATGTATATACTATGTGCATATATGTATATGTATGTGCGTATATGTATATAGTATGTGCATATATGCATGTCTATAGTATGTGCATATATGTATATGTATGTGCATATATGTATATGTATGTGCATATATGTATATGTATGTGCATATATGTATATGTATGTGCATATATGTATATGTATGTGCATATATGTATATGTATGTGCATATATGTATATGTATGTGCATATATGTATATGTATGTGCATATATGTATATGTATGTGCATATATGTATATGTATGTGCATATATGTATATGTATGTGCATATATGTATATGTATGTGCATATATGTATATGTATGTGCATGTATGTATGTATGTGCATGTATGTATATGTATCATATATTATCAAATATGGATATCATAATCTGTATTAGTTTATGTGCCAGTGTCACTAGATAAACACAAACTTGGTGGTCTCACTAGGCTTAGCCTGTTTTATCTTATATTGTACACTAGTGTGAAATCAATTCAAATCTGCTGAATGTCAAGAGGTGTTAGCAAGGGAAAGTGTACGTATATGCCAGAGATGCAAAATACATTGCTCTGGAGTTTTAGTCCTGGAAGGAAAAAAATGACTTTTGGCTGAGAGCTTTTTAACCAAAGTTGTTCGTCATCTTGTACAGTTAGATAAGATAATGGCGCGGGATAAACTGAGCAATGAGCCAAAGCTTTTAGGGGGTGATGGATTTTTGGGGGGGGGGGAGACGGTTATGTGCGTGCGTGGGGGGGTGTTTAACAGGGGAGTGTTGAGATGTGTGGGTGGGCTGTGCTATGTTGTCATGGACAAATTGGGGAGAGGGAAGAAGCGGGAAGGGTTAAATGTAATGTGCAAACAGATTTGACGCCTCTCCCCGTCAATGGCAGCCAATAATATAATGTCTTAGTCTAGGAAGACAATTACAAAACGTTCATTTGCTTTTTCCAGTAAAGCGCGACATGAAGCCGTTCTGTAAAATGTAGTCCGAATTTTATTTCTGTTTTTAAAACACTCCCTTCACATTGGGAGGGAGTGGGTTGAATATCTTTAGCAGGGAAAGGGAGTACAAACCCCCTCCCATCTCTTCATTTAATCCAGGGGGGCGGCAACCTTTTTGACCGACAGAGCCGTAAACAATTCATATTTTTCAATGTAATTCCTTGAGAGCCATGCTTAGAATTTGAAAGTGAAAATCCATGTAAATTTGATGATTTCAGCACATTTAATGTACAGTATCTTTTAATAAGCACCCTTTAATCAATGAGTATGCATGCATTGGAGTAACGAAAATACACAAACTTATAGCAGAGAGCCATACGCACCCACCATGAGCCATATATGGCTCCAGAGCCACAGCTTTATTTAGTCCAGTTATATATTATTTGTCGTTTTTTTCCTGTCCACGATGACCTTTTTGCAACCCTTGAGATCACTTCTCTGTCACTCCTTTGCAAAAAGCCAAGGTCTTGTAAAAATGCAGCTGTAAAGACAAACACCAGAACTTCCAGGAAAAACACCATCGGACGCCGCCAGCCTAGCGAACGTTGTTGATTAATATTTCACTAACGGTCTCTGACGTGGCTGCACACCCAAGATGTGAAAAACTCGCAGTTTTACACACGCCTACTTGGTGATTCTGCTCACAAAAACACCCATTTTGGAGCAGCAAAATAAATAGTGCGCCTGATTATTTTTATTTTTGGAGCTCCAGCCAGTCCTGACAGGTGCTACAAGATGAAGAACAACATGGGGAGAATGTTGTTTTCAGTTGTTTGGCGCTGGTGTTTATTTCCCAGCACAAAAAAATGAACTATAGCCAGATAAATCGACATTTGAAGAGATCAGAAACACATGCGAATCCCTGATGAGAAGCAAAAATTGAGGGCCAGATCGTTCGGGCCTGGTTGACGTCGGGCGATCAAAGAGGCATCAGCAGATTGGATTACCAAACATACACTAATGATGATTGCTTTTTACAGCGAGATGAAGAGCAAAGAGCCGCGGCAAAAGTGCGAGGATGAAACGAGGGGGGAGAATGCGATATCTTGCCCTCGGTAATATTTCTGGTCAGTGACGTTATTCTCATGGCTGTCTGGTTACAGTAAAGCGGAACATGTGCATTCGGCGTTGCTTGTTTAGGCCTCATAATTAAAGAACCTCTCGCTAAAAGGCTGTCTGTTGTGCGATAAAACTAAATGAGTCATTTTAATTATTGTCATACCCACACTAGGAGGAAATGATAATGATTAGAGTCTCATGTAGCTCAGGGTTTACTTTTAGAGTAATCATTTAAAGCAGTGAGGGGGTTTTAGGTGGTGGTGTAAAAAAGTAAATTAATAAAAATAGTCATGTTTTCCCAATGTATGCTCTGCTTTATGTAATTATTTGATTTTTGCATAGTCAGGGTCTCCTTTGCATTTTTTGTAATGCTCATCCTTATTTTCACAGGATTTCGAAATGCTACAAAGTTATGGCCGTTTTTGTTAGAACATCTTCGAAGGCACATGCTGTTTATAAATATAACTTGCATAATATGAAATTCCGAAATGATGCCAGGCAACATTTTCACTTGAGGCGAAATATTTCAAACTATCTATTGTTTAGCCTTTTACAAATATATATTTTTTTAATTTTGTATGACATTCCACAATTGCGGTTGGACTATGTACCCTGATCGTTTCAATTATATAAATAGAAAATCTTAATGAAATGCATACAAGGCATTGTATTTTCACATATAAATTTGTGATTAGTATGTCTCAGTATATAACGTGATGTGTAAGTATATTTTTAATTCCCTTGATTGTGACATTTGTCAATCAAAGCAGCCGGTCAGTAAATGTGAGTCTGTTCAAAGGCTACTATGACTCCGAAGTGTTTAGTCTATATGTTACTCTAACATCTGCTGTACAGCTGCACCCTAGACAGTAATGAGAATGAGGATAAATAACACAGTCATTATCACTCATTTTTGCTCCATGGATGCAAAAAGTACAGCAACCAATCAGATCAAGGAGAATCCCAGTGTGAAGGGAAAAATTAGTCCAAATCCAAAGAAATTCATAACTGAAATACAGTAGTATTCCACCAATTTTGGCTTTCAATGTAGATTCCGACCGCTGTTCTTGTGGTAATGGTCAATCCTGAGACCATTCTTTTTAAAGATATACACAGTTACTGCATACCGAAAAAGTCAGCAAGAAGCCGTAATCTCCTAAAATTTCCCTTTTTACATTTTTTTAATTCTGATTATTCTTGATTTTTGTATTGCGATCTCTTTGGTGTGTGCAGATGTTCCCAATGTTGTGGCCGGTGATTTTTTTCCATTTTTTTTTCACAAGTTCTAATGATGGATGGCACATGTCGTAAATATTTCCTGTCGCTTCTTTGGTCTCTCTTTTTGTGCTCCATCAATGATGCTAATTTGTCCCACACATCCTTCCTGTGTCGGCCCTCTCATGTGGGCTCGCTCCTCAATTTTCCTCAACATCTAGTCATCGCCGGTGAAGCGGAGCCCCACGACGGGCCTCCGCTAAGCCTTCATCCTCATCTGTATCTTTTAGTCCTCCTTCATTCTTCTTTAGCACTCTTGTGCCCCTCAGCTCTGACACTGGTGTCGCTTTGAAGTGCACTTTTAAGAGCTCAATTAACCCCCTCCTCCAGACACTGCACTCACTTCTCACCTTTTTAATAAGACACTCATAGACAAGTGTCGCGCTTTTTTCCCCTCTAACACACAAACAAGTCCTCGTACACTAATGAATTCTTTGGCGCTCGGTTGCAGTCATACCGCACCCGCACGTGGGTGGGAGAAATGAAGGAAAATTCAAAAATGCAGAGACCTTTTAGGTGCTTTGAGTCAGCGAATGTTGCTTCCGTTCCTTTGATGCAAAGTGAATCATAGGTGATTGTACGGGGTGGGCTGGCAGCAGGTAGAGAGGAATGTAGGGGGGCTTAGAACAGCCCTTAGGGGACCGCCTAAATCTGGTCATGTGGCTCGATGTCTGGTCAGTGGCCAATAGAAGGATAATGCAAAATATTGATGCGACTGATGTTTAGAAACTTGTTTTATTCCATTTGTTTCAACTGGTTCTGACACCTGAGTTAATGGGAGCGCTGCTGTTTAAGTAACTAGCTCCATCTAGGGTTAAAACTGAGAAGTGCAATGTGGCCTGGATTTAATCTTCTTGTGCGGGCCATATTAAATAATATTTTCGGCAATTGCTGCAGGCCAATAAAAACTGGAAAGCAGGCTGGGAATTGGAGTCTTAACACTTTTATAGGGTTAAAGAACAGACAATTTTTACTATCAGGGATTTCATTCGGGGAATTCCATCTTTGATCAGCATTTAAGTCGATTTCAGGGTTAAATCCTGCATGTTACCTAACAGGTTTTATTAGGGGGTGGGGGTTGTGTACAGCAGTCATTGACACTCATTTAAACAGGAACAATCCATCCCCCCTGTTAAACAATGTTATAGAAATTAAACTGTTTTAGTTTTCAGCAGCAAAAAATTCAAACTTGTAAGGTGAACAGCATGTGACTCAACTCTCACCGATTGAGGAGATTTTTCAAATTCAGAATAGAACGTCCCACGTTGTCATGATAAGTCCTTAAGAGAAAGAACCGATTTCCTCTCCTTTTGTCTCCATTTCGGTCATTAATAATACAATATTGTCTTAAGTATCTGGGGAGCCAGAATTGAGCCACATGGCTTCAGTTAACGTCATCAGAACCTGATGTCAGGAGGCCACAGTGAATGAAAGGAGGACTGGAACTAGGTTGCTTGGCCCCCAATGAGAGTCTGCTAATTAAATCACTGCTTTCTCCACTATTACAGTCCTCAGGTACGATGTTTAGGGATGTACTGTACTTTTCTTTAGTCCCTTTTGTAGGAAATATAATAAAACATCTATCTATGCAAGCAGGATAATGGCAAATTTCTGAATTAATCACAAAAATCCTAAACAATTTTGCCTTCTTATACAGGCTACTATCGCTCCTTGCATCTGAATTTGATCAGCCCAATATGAGTCCATATTTTAACCACATTTAAGCATTATCACACATAATAATGTATGAAAACAGCATTAACTAAATACAGTGCAGTATATAATATATGCCATATGCCATAATGTACATCATTCACTAAGAAAAAGAACATTGATTAAAGAAGATTGTTTGTCCATTGGTGTTATTCCTCCAGTCAACAAACATTCTGCTCCAAATTGCCTAGAGTTACAAACATTTAAAGTTTTGGACCTCGGTTCCCATCCTGCATCTTTGGAGGCTTTTTGGAAAACACCACCATCGATTAGCAAAGTCTGGCAGTGTAATATTTCATACAAACAGGAATAAAACAAAGATGAGATTTCTACTGCTAAGGTTTCCAAAATCAAATTATGGTGGGTGAATGAGATCCAAGATCATTCACTCGTGAAAGAAGAATCTTCGTTTATTTGCTGCTGTTCTTCCTCTAGCTAAGATACACCCTTCCACCAATTAGTTTGTCAACATTAGACACCCAATCCTTTTGAAAGGGAAGGGTGGCAGTGAAAAAATGTCAAGAACATCCAATAGAAATGACAAAAACTCTGTGTTGGAGAGACATAGAACACCCAAAATTCTGTTAGCCTGTATTATTGATGAGAACATGTCTTCAGATCTCAACTTTTGGATGGGCACTTTTGTGTGCGTAGCTATGTTGTGTTACTTGCAGCCTTTTATAAGAGCGCGTTTAAGTGTAACCTTATCCCAATGACCCAGGTTAGAGTCAATGTCAGTGCTTTGGTGGGCTCTGTAATGTCACATGCGTTGTTGCACACACAAGTTGGAATTGTTGAGCTGAAATGCAGTTCAATTTTGTAAATCCGCTATCATTGCAATGGCTCAGTCCAATTGCTTGAGAAGCACTTCAAAAGTCAAAAAACAGGGAAGCCAGCCATCATGATGTCATTCTGAGCTATAATCAAGACATTTATAGTCTTGAAAGAAAGCACATCACTAGAATAGCAGGACTGCAGACCTTTGCCAAGGTAGAACAAATTTTGTGTGTTCACACATTAGCGAGCAGTTTTGTCAGTGAGTCATTTAATGAGAATCATAAAATGGATGACAGCAGTTGGAAACAGTCAATGTCAGGGGATTAAACGCTTTTGACATTAAGAATTAGTCAATCATAAACGAGCACACCGTACCAGTTTTTGAATTGGTACTTCTATTCGTGTCCATATATTATATAATAATCGGGCTCAACATGCGGTGATTAATCGGAGGTCGTACACTGGGGATAATTATTTTTTTAAAGATTAGTGGTCAAAAATCCAATCCAAACACAGGCGAGTTGGTCACAAAAAAAACGGAGATAAGGAGCAGAGCCCTGAATAAGTTGGCCTGGAAGGGACTTGTTTTTCTCTTTATTATTATTTATTATATTATTTGGGCCCATGTCAAACTGGACAGAACCTGTGGTAACCTGGATTGTTTTAAAAGTGTCATTTGTGCATGTTTAGATGATGTGGATCTGAAACGTTTATCCTATAGTATGTTATGCTACCTCATGTCAACACCCAAGGCCGTACTTTGTTAATTAAGAGTTTTTTCTCCTCAAGATTGTTTCATGAGAGGTGCAATTTGTTTTGTCATATATGCTGAAGAGGTCTTAGTAGTGCTTGCATCATAAATACTTCTCTATGGGGGAAAATAATGGGCAGGGGTCTTGTAAATGAACTGGAAACAAGGCAATACTTTTTTCCTAATTTCCTGATCCTTTGGATTTTCTTTTGCCACTAAAAGCAAAATTCTCTTAAACCACTAAGGTGTTTTTTGTGGATTTGAACTAGAGTAGAATCTCCCTCCTCTGCAGTGCCTCTCATCATGTCTGTTTTGTAATGCTTCATCAGCTTCTACCACGGGCCAGATGTAGATCAATCAGCCATGTTTGCATTAATATCATCTTTGATCTGTTTTTCACTTGTCTTTAAAACCCTCAAGGAAAGGCCGCCCATAGATTTTGATTTGGTTTGATTAAGAAGGCATTCTCCATTACAACTTTGTCTCTTGCCAGCAAATAAACAAAAGTCTGTGAAGTTTTTTGAACCCACTCCTTCATGTGGGGTCAACATCCAAGCGCCTTGCTTTTTAGTAACACACTTAAAAAGGGCTTGTGAGTGTATTTGCGGGCAGCGGTGGGCTGCAGGCCAGGTTACATCTTGCAGCAATTAAGCCACATTTCTTTGTGTGTGTGTGCCCCCGCTAGGCTCCTGTTTCAAGGCCAGCATGCCACATCCAGCCAAGAATACGTTTGACCGCTCGGAGGTTGAGGCGGGAAGGTCCGACATGGCACACGTCACGTACGTAATTACTTTACAATAAATTGTGCTTGTATTAGGGGGATTGTAAACCTGTTGCTCTTGTGGCATTGATGTGGTTAGTATAGGGAAGTGATGAAGAGCCATGTGGGTTTTTTATGAAAGTTTAGCCAGGAAATGTACTTAAAAAAAGGTAATGTATGATGCGTTTAGGTTTTATATTGTGTGTAGGTTTAGTGTCGACTATGACATTGCAATATTGTGCAGAGAAAAAGATTTAAAAAACTAAGCGATGGTTTGGCATTAAGAAAACATTTGCTGAAACACATTTTTTTAACTCGTTCAATTGCCCCACTTAGTCAAAAGGCACTGATGAGGGCTCCCAGTTTAAATTGATTGGACACAAATAGCTGTCAATGGTTGGCTTTAACGCTAGTGCAGTGTATTTGTTTTGCTACAAAGTCCATGAACCGAAAGAAAGTGCCAACATTAATATTTCCCGTCAATGACATTCTTTATCGGGAGTGATGGGGCAGAGTTTTGGCTGTCATTCATAATCATCTGCATGAATATTGAAATGATTAACTACGACCACATGATGACAAGAAACGGTCTGCTTGGGGCTTTTGTAATCTGACAGTTGAAAAGCATCTCATGCTTGATTTTTTTTCTTTTTTTTTCTTGTGGTTGATTTATTTTATCAAGTGTTATAGATATAGAAATATAATGACAAGCATACAGTACAGTCGAATGATGGGTAAAAGCGATGGCATGACTGATTATATCAAAAAGACATTTGACATTTCTCTGCTTGAGTTGACAGCACAGCCCAGGTTGTCATTGAATTTACCAAGCTGACCTTTTAACCTCTGATGAGCGCTTTATGTAGTATCAAATGTGAAAACGTTAAGAGCGTGGCTTATTTATAAAGAATGCTTACTTTTTTTTCATAAAACTTTATTTTCTAGCTGTTATTACCATTTAACTTACATTTATCCGCCATTCGGAGTCTAGGCCACATGTGTCAAAGTGGCGGCCCGGGGGCCAAATCTGGCCCGCTGCATCATTTTGTGTGGCCCGGGAAAGTAAATCATGAGTGCCGAATTTCTGTTTTAGGATCAACTTAAAATGAAGAGTATAGATGTATATTAAATTTCCTTATTTTCCCGGTTTTAAATCAATAATTGTAATTTTTAAAATCTTTTTTTGTGTTTTTAGTTCAAAAATCATTTTGTAAAATCTAAAAATATATTTTAAAAAAAGCTAAAATTAACATTGTTTTGGATCTATAAAAAAATGAATTTTCAGGGCTTCTAATCCAGTTCTTTTAATAAATTTACAAAAAAAATATCTAAATATTATATCTAAAATAGTCCGGCCCACATGAAATCGAGTTGACGTTAATGCGGCCCGCGAACCAACCCGAGTCTGACACCCCTGGTCTCGGCCATACATCAAAATTAGGTCTAATAAATGATTAATACGTGCATTCAACAACACTTAGAAAATACATATAGGCTTAAAAAAAATAAAAGCTGTTCCGATACTAGCCTTGGTTCGACACTAGTTAAAACCCTGATAAGGTTCCCTTGACTGGGTCATCTCATTGGTCGTTTTCATGGCTGACATTACTGACGTGCCCGACTTTCCCCCCCGAGACCGCACGCTGAAAGCAAAACGTTTTCCTGTCGGGAGGCACTTAATGTGGCTTCGGTGTCAGCCAACAATTTTGAGCTGTATGTCAACACAAATGTTTCCAGGGCAACAAAGACATCATTGCGCGTATTTACAACAACAACAAAAGCTTGCTCGCGTCCATTTGCTTAAGTTTGCACACCCCGGATGTAAAATGTTGAATATTTCGAACATCTTTCATTTTCACAAATGCATATTTGTTATCTGAGTTCTTATGGATTGAGTTTCTTGACTGACAAACCTTCGCTCATGATGTATTGGTATCACAGCATGAGCACCCTGAGGCCTCGATGAGTGGCGAGGCACAATTGACAGGAAGTTTGTGTAGAGACAGATGTGTGCGCTTGCATGTTTCTTTGCCTAGCGGGCTGGACACAGAGGTAGTGTTGTTTTTTTCCGTTTTTCCCCCCCTGCCACCGCTGAAAGGAAACTGAAGTGAAGATAAATGATGCTGAGTCGGTTTGGCGGCGACATCTGAGCAGCTTAAGAGCGATGACATGGACAACTTGACGACAAACTAGTATAGCGCGTGGAACTTAACCGTGCAAATATTCCTCCAGCCATCCGTTTATTTTCTTAATTACGGTTATTTCACACTTTTGGACAATTTTGAGTCTTGATTGGGTCTTGCAGTTGTATAAGATGAAGTACCTTTTGGGGCAACTAAAAAAATAACTCAAAATATGAAGCCAATGGGAACCCATGCAAAAACTCCACAAATTGAGTCAGGGATGCCAGATCAATATTCAGACCTTGGTAAATGTTGCCATCTACTGGTAAACTAACATTCTCGTATGATGCTAGGCCACAAGAGGGTACAAAAGGGTCTCATTTATCTTGATAAAGGAAAATGCTCAGTTATTTTTATTTAAGTGTGTGTTGTCTATGCTTTTATGTTGAAATTAACAATTGATGCAGATGTAAGCGTGCCAATATCAGAAAAATATGCAATAGGGTGTCGTCACTTTTCAGAATTGTGTTACTTTAGTAGTGATTAACTTGAATTTCAGGTTCTCAAAATACTATGGCAGCATTAAGTCGTCATGTTATTTGGATATAAAGAAAAATGTAACTAAGTACAATTGTTCTCTTAATAATTTGTTAAGGATAGCAGAAGTCAATATAAATCGTCATAATTTCAGTTTTTCGTTAACAATATATATATATATATTTTAAGGTTATTTAGTCTGCAAAACTGTTGTTAAACACAACAAACAAACCGGTCTTTATTTTTTTCCCTTAGAAATACGGAGAATTCATAAGCCCAGATGGACGATGCTGTTTTCTTACACAACCATGCAGGAAAAAAAACATTTTGGTGCTCCATTATGTTTGTAAGGTGTATCGTCAACATTTTTGCAGAGGAAGGCAAAAGCATCATGAAATCAGGTAGGTTTGTTTCTTTTTCATTTATTACCAGAAGGTTAACTATGAAGTTGTATGGCTGTTGGCACAGTGCACGGAAATAAACTTTTGAGGAGATACACAACATAGAAGTATTACAAAAACTAACATGAGATGGAGTTATGACATTTAATTTACTTTGATATGGCATTCAACCCTTTACTATTTCATAAAGGGTGTAAATATAAAAAAGTTATTGGGTCAGTAGATTAAATAGTGCATTGTTACATTGAAGAACAAAACAAGCATCACATTCAAAAATGAGTACAGTAACTTGGACAAAAATACATTTTAGTATTGGTGAAAAAAGAAAAAAAAAACATACAAAGATCATGCAAATATAGCTGCAATGTCACATGCATCGCAATCAGGGGAAAATAATTTAGATTGTACCAAGGGAAAGTATTACACAGTCGGATAACAAGTAAAAAATAGCATTCTGGTATTGTAAAAATAGACACTACAAAATGGGAGCATCAATAAGGCTTTTATTTTTACACAAAATGTAACAGAACTGGATCAAGGTTGCTGGTTTCGTGCCATATTTGAGAAATACGTTGCATATGCGCAGGAAGTTGGGTTGTTGATTGATGTTAATGAATGTTGGGATTCTGATGACTTTGTAGTTGGGAGTAGGCAAAGGTGGTTTAAGTCCAGAGGCATGCCAGGTTGCAGGCCTCTGCATGACATTGGCAGCAGCAGCAGTTGACTTCAGTGTGTTTGTTTTGGGTTTGTTGGCTTTGGAGCTGGCTCACTGCATCTCAGCACGCCTCCTTGGTTTGACTTGGCAACTTGCACATCATCAAGATCTGCTTCAAGGCTTTCTGCACATCCTCGTCCATCTGACCCTGAAACACATCAGTAAAGGACAAACTATCAACTTCAGGATTAGACCTCAGTCTGGCCAAGTGGAAATCAGCAAAGGTTTGAAATTCAATGTTTCTCCAAAGTTTATCTTGACCAATTATTCTGTGGTCTGGCCTCCATTCAAAGTAAATGTTAATTTTTCTCCCAAATCTGCTCAACCAACCTGTTTAGTATTCATAATTGCAAATATTAGTGTGTTTAACGGAAGGTGGGGTTTTGCATGGACTCGGTGATTGTTCCAAACACTTGCACATTGTCAGTTGGAATAGGCTCCCGCACCCCCCACGACCCTTGTGAGGATGAGTGGTTCATAAAATGAATGAAAGAAAAAAGTCTATTTAAAAAAAAAAACAAATGCATTGGTACAGTATCAGCCGGAATTAATAAGAGGAGTAAAACAAGGTGTTTTGCTGGCAAAAATGGAAATATTTGGAATTGTTTAAGGCGCTTAGTACCTGAACAGCATAGAGAAGATGCATCCTGTAGACCGACACGATCTCATTGTGTTGCTTTTTGGATTCCTGTTGCGTAAAGAGACGAAGCGTCAGGAAAAATAAAGTTGAAGTGTCCCGTAATTGGAGGTAGAAGAAATCTTACGGAAAGTTGATACTGCAGTTGTTTGACTTGCTGCTGCATGGTCTCTAGCTGTTGGTTCTGTTGCTGTCTCTTGGCGGGCGATCCCGAGCCGTACGAGATCTGTGAGAGGCTGTTCAAGGCGTCCTTTAGCTTGGCCACTTCCCGGGACAGATCGTCTATCTGCGGAGGATGCACGATACGCATTGAGGCCGGTTTATTTCTCGAGGAAAGCGACAAAAAAGCCACGCCTGGGCATCTATGTGACTGACCCGCTTGTTCTTCTCCCGCTCAGAAGCCACGTGGTTCTCAACCAGCTGCTTGAGTTGACCCACAGCATCCTGAGACTCTGCCAACCTGGAGGTCAGATTTAAGTTGTCTTTCTCCGTTGCCGTCAGGACTTCTTGCATGGCCTCCCGCTCTGCTCGATTGTCACGTGCCTTTCACAGGAGCAAAATGGCTTTTATTAGTAAACCCGCAGTATTTGGAGTGTCTCCACCTTCTAGCTGTAAAGTACAACCTAGCCCACTGATCATTTTTGAAAATATAGTGCCTACCCTTGGGCTATTGTCATTTTATTCTCTACATAAGCCACTTTGAGCCCGAGCTTCTTCCCTCACCTTCTGCCAGGCGTCAGCCGCCTCCAGAGCCATCTCATCCTGTTTCCTGAGGGCCTCCTGGAGGAGCTGCGTCAGGTGGTGCACCTCGCCCTCCAGCTGATCTCGCATTTTAGTGTGCTCCTCGCCAGAGACCGAATCCTCGGGGGCGCTGTCCTTTTCCACCGTTAGCCTTGAAGTCGGCAAACAACCTCATGGTTAAACATAGTCAAAATGCCCCTTAAGCTATTGAATTTACAATTCAAACAACATTCTACGAAGAAACATTCCCTTCCCAAATCAAACCTGGTGTTAGAGACGCCATCTTTTTTACTTAGTGTCATTTGACATCTCCCTCACCTATTCTGAAGAGCATCCAGTTGCAACGTCTTTTGGCGGAGCTGCTCTTTCAAGGAATCCGATTGGCTTTCCAGCTCTTTGATGGCGTTTCCTAAAGACGACATCACTTGAGTGTGGTCGGCGAGATCCACGGAGCTTTCGGCCTGCAACTCCGCGTCCCTCCTCAGCTGCGAGATCTCTTCCACGGCTGCCGAGTACTTCTCCTCCACGTCGGCGTGCAGCGTTTGCATCTCCTCCAGCCGGTTTTGCATCTCCTGCTGCATCTCCTCCGACGGTGGCGACGGCGCCCGGCTGCTCTCGGTCAGCTGCTTCTGCGTGGCGCCCAGCTGAGCCCGAGTTTCGCTATAAGAGTGCGACAACTCCAGTAGGCGACGCTGTAGTCCGCATATGACCTCGTTGAGCTCACACTTCATTTCTTCAAAATCTTTGGCTGCGGCTTCCACGGGAACCGTCCCCCTCAGAGCCTCCTAATGAACAATATATTTGATAAGGGAACACTTCAGTGACATAATACGTGTAGGTAAATGTGATCCTTGATGGAGGCCTCGGGTGTTACGACACTGGAGCCAACGTTTTATTCCGCCTGATAGCCTTGGTATTTGGACGTTTCGTCGAACGGACGTTGGGTCGAACGCCCGTTTGGTCGCCGGTTTGTTACTGTTGAAACCAGCTCTCAAAATTATTATTATGAGAGAGAGAGTTTAATATCTAATATCAAAATATCAACAGTAAACTCTGTCATAATTTGACAGCGAGCGAACCCGGCGATCAAACGTCCGGTCGAACAAACGTCTTTCGACCAAACGTCCGGTCACGGATAGCTTTATGTGCAATATCAGGAAGAAAGGGTCATTTTTTGCACAATTATCTACCATTGCTCCTTTGTGGCTATTGTCCTTTTTTCCAAACTTTGCCGTATTTTAATTGTTAAAGACGTAGATTTTGCATTGTGAATGGTTAAGCGTTCACGGTGCAGAATTTGCATCCGCATACGAAAGGGGTCCAGATCGGAATTAGACTGTTCACACTGCATGGGCAAAGAAATCTAAATTGAGTTGGGATGGCGCCCAATCTAATTTACAATGTTTTCATCATTGTGGTATGGATTAAATGTCTACTATACAGCAATGATAGGCGTATGACGTCTATTTCAGTTACCTTATGGTTTTTGATTACGTGTCTATCTGGATTAAAGAGTACCTGGAGCATGTTAATCTCCTCCTGCGCCTCCTTGTACAGCTCCTCCATTTTTTCCGTTCTGCCCTCTTTCTCCTTCTCTTCCAATCTCTCCTGCTCCACTTCCCTCATCACCTCCTCCAGCTGCCTCAGTCTTTGAGCCGCGTTCTGGTGCTCGCAGCTCGTCTGCAGCAGTTCCGCCTTCAATTGCTTCACTTCCTGCTGGAGCGCGGAGGCCCGGCTGTGATCGGCCGTGTCGCCTCCCATCTGCGCTCTTAGCTCATCCGCCTCCTCCACGGCGTGATGGTATCTCTCCTGGGTGTCCGTGAGCTTGGCTTGCAGCTCGGCCAGGCTCTCGATCAACTCTTCCTCTTTTCCTTTACCTCTGGCGTTCTCGTCCTTCCCCTCGCCCACTTCTTTGCTCCTCTCGGGTTTCACCAGAGCCTGAAGCGAGCGGTTTTCTTTTCTGGTTTCCAGCAGCTTCATCTGGACGCTCTCAAGCGCCTGTCTTAACAGTTGGGTCTCCTCCTGGCTCCCCCTTTTCCATTCCTCCTCGATTCCGTCCTCCCCCGGTGCGTGGGCGGTGGAGGGTGCAGCTGCCGCTAGCTCCGACTCATCCTGCGTGGAATGGAAGGAGGCGTTAGATGTCATGCTGTGGGGACGGCTGGTTTCTTTCACGTCCTCGTTCGCTCGGAGCAATGGATGTTTCTGCCAACAAGACTGCTCACAAAAAAAGAAGTGTGAACTTGAATTGGATGTACTATCATTGGCAACCAGTAGATTAACAAGAAAAATGCTAAAATGTCTTCCATCACTTTTAAAAGTTGTACCAAATAAAGTTTGTTGACAGGTGGTTGTGCAAAGAACATTAATTTTAGTATGAATACTTTTGACAAACCCACTTGCCTGAGAAAGGCCTTAATTGCACCTTGTTTGATACTTTTTAGAGTCTCTCAGTGCAAATACTTTAACAGACTTCCCAATTAGGTTGTTGGGACCACCTTGGGTGAATTTAGAGCATTGTAGAATGACTTCTCACATTGCAGGTCAATTTTGATCTCTTTTGCAATGTGCGACATGTTTCTGATCTTTTCAAGTCGTATGCAATTCCGATCTTTTCACATTCGAAATGGGCCTATGTCATATGTGCATATAAATCAGATATGTATGTATCCAATACCTCGACACCAATGTAGCAATATTTGTACACATCTGAACTATGTCATCAACAGGGGAACTAACTAACTTCAACAAAATGGATGCGATAAAGCAATTGGTCCCAAAAAATACTATTGCTTTGCCTCCGTCCCAAAAAAACCCAACATTGGCTCTAGTAGAATTAAACCACGACACAAAAACATAGGAATTGAGAAAAAAATGAATTGGGGATGAATAAACAATGCGTCAATAGTGAAACGTGGAAAAAACAGCATTTTACCTTCAATTTAATGGACAAATATGGTCAATCCAACGCGATACGTTCCATAATTACGTATTGTTAGTGCAAAAACAAGCTCGCAAAACCAGAGCAGGTGGAGCTGAGCCCTGCTGGTACAATGCAGTGAAAAAGCAGCAGGAGTCTTTTATTGAGTCTTACCTTAAAATTGCTGGCCAATTGCTGGTTTTCCAGAGTGAGTGCGGTAATCTTAGCTTGAAGGGCTGAAACGAGAGCAGCCGAAGCCGTAACTCCGTGCTCGACCTATTGGGGCATAGGACGCATCGTATACGTTACCAGGTGAAGTCACTTGAGCAGGTATGAGCTCGAGACCGCAAGTCAGTGAAATACAAAACAGGTCCAGACATGCATCTGTGGTTAGAACTCTCCAAGAATGCTTAAGGCGAACAATTTTAGCTCAAAACAGATGTCTCGTGGCACCAAACTTTCTAAGACGCAATCTCGTCAAACAAATTGAATACTTTCTATGATTTTTTTAACGGACTAGCACTTGTCTATACTAAATAGTCTGCTATCACTCTATATACTTATGGTTACTTTGTAGAAGAGGCATATTTAAAACATCCATGCATAGTCTTAAGAGCTAATGTTACGTTTTAATCACCTTCGGATCCAGTTCATCGACGTTCTTCAAGTCGTCCATTGTCTCCAGCAGCATGGTTCTCTGGTTGTTGCGAAGCCTCTCCAAGTTCTCTTGGACTTCATCCTCCTTCCGCACAAGAACAAGAGGGAGGGAGCAGTGGGGGGGTGCGGGAAAATGTGGAGTGAGTGGGAGTGCAGATGTGGAAAGGATAAGAGAGAGTGGATGGAGGTGGGCCTCTAATTTGGTTTTTCCGATGGCATTTTCTTGTTTTCTACTTAATTGCACTCTATATTTTTAACTTGTTCACTACCATTAACTGTGATCCACATAAAATTCATTACAACTGGGATTGCTAGCATTGTGATTCTTTTATTTATCTATATATACTAACATTGGCAGGAATAGACCTCAAATCCAATTTGACTAGAGCCAAAATGGCACCATCAATGGCAGTCAATGAGACAATATTTGACTGCAAATTTAGTTCATCTAAATAATTTACCTTAAATTATGATGTATTCATTTTATTTTGCATAGGCCAACAAATGGGCCCTGGCGTGTTAACGGAACAAACATACAAACCAGTTTGGGGAAGTTCTTCAGTATGTTTAAAATAAATTCACATCATCTGTGTAACATATGTTCCATGTTATCCATGCTCAAAAAAATGAAGCATGGGATTCTGCATTGTGATTTATGTCAAACGGCTGGCTCTATTTTACATGACTTCTATCTGTCAGATAATTTGCATTAGGTGAGAATAATGTCAGAGTTCCCACTCAATTTATTTTTGAATTGACCTTAAACTGAACTGCCACAAATGTTAAATGGATCAAGTGGTGCTGTAACCTTAAACTATCCAGTATAAACAGAAGTGGCAAAGTAGCTTGTAGTATGTGTGTTAAAATGTAGAGATAAGTAATTACTTAATTTGAGTTGTGACAAATGATTAGGATTTTAAATATTGCCGTGTACAGCCATAATTAATTAATAAATGTTGATATTGGAACAATCTATGTTTGGTGTCTTCTTTGTGAATCATATGTTGCCATTTCTAATTGTCTTGCATGCATTACTCACGTATGGTTGGCAGGGGGAGCCAAATGGCTAACTACAGGGTGGAGATAGAGTATATATATATATATATATATATATATATATATGATATAGCGCAATAGACGACAGGGCCTATGTCCGATTAAGTTGGCAAAAATTTGTATTGCAGAAATAGCTCTAGTTATGGTGATAAAAGTCAAAACTGATGAAATGTTCTATATCCTTTTAGCATTGTATATTGTATAGCTCTTTTTTTGCTATGGTAAGCGCCCATAGGTAGGGCATCTGAAAATTATAACTAAAATGGTATATTAGTTAATGCGTGTACGCTATCTTATGTTTTTGGATTATTACCTTGTAGTTGAATCGTTTTGGAGTGTCACTTTTGTTGGATGAGGGGGTCCCAGAAACTGATGGAGAAGACATTCCAGACCTCTGCTGTTGGGAAAAAGTTAAAAGAATCTCAAAAACATGTTTATACGTATGATTTCCAAATTTAGTTATGATAGTATGGTTGAAGTGGGTTTTTTTTTAATCTGTGCATTTTTTGCAAGTGGTTCTAGGGTTTGAAAATCTGACAGAAAACAGGCCAGTCTACTACAGTATGTGTACAAATGTGCAGACAGAGTGCATCGATACAAGCAGACGTACAGAGACATGCATTTATTTACCTGCAGTGGGCTAATAGGAGGTGGAGGTGCTTTTCGTTTTTTGGGAGTTGTGATCCGTTCATCACTTATCATAGCTACTTGATCATGCTATAAGGGTCAGCAAAGAGCGCAGAGAGAAGTGAATTAAGTGTTGGTTAGTTAGTTCAAGAAGCCTCAATGACTAAATGATAAGAATTGAGTTTCCTTTAATCACAACTAAAAGGCTGACACAAGCTGAGACTGTTAATATAGAAAGATATAGAGATGATCAAAAATAAGAGCAATATTTTTTTTATCTTGTAACTTGTATGTGGTATTTCTTTATATAGTGGTCATCTGATCTAACTTCATTAAAATACGATCTCAACGTTGACAAAATAATAGTTTTTCTTTGCTACAATTTCCTTTTGATTAATTTGTGGGGAAAATAGCTGAATGAATAGATTTGTTTTTGATGTTCTTACCGGAGGACTTCTACAGGACTTGGGATCTGTATAAACATAAAAATAAAAATGTGCCTTAATAATTGGCCCGTCCGGTCCGAGAATAAAAATACTGAGGCTGTACAGCAGATGGCAGTCTTAACTGCTTTAACACCAATAAGCATGAAGCATTTACTGTACTTCAATACTAGAGTGCAAAGGTGTCAGATGGAGGGTGCTCACCTGGGAGCTGCCTGGTCAGAGCCGCCGTGAGTGCAGCTTTGACCTCACAATTTGTGGACAATTTGGCATAGTGCAGGACATCGTGCCCGTTCAAATCCACTGCGGACATGGGGGCCCCTCTGTGAACCAGAACTTCCACGACGGCCACCGCGTTGGACTGTGTAGCGAGCATCAACGCTGTCCTGCAGCATGCATGAAAAAGTGGGTGATTACACTAGAGTGATATATTTGTGGATAGGAAAGCTTTTTGTTTGTCCTCGCTGGCAAAATTCCTGCAGTTTTGCTTCCTACCTGCCACTGTTGTCAGAAGTGCTGATTTCAGCGCCGCAGTCTAGCAAAGTGATGCATACTTCAGCATGGCCATGTTTGGCTGCCAGGAGCAAAGGGGTGTGCCCGTCCTTGGAGGGTAGCAGAAGAGTAATGATATTAGGTACAAAGAGTAAAAGGAAATAACCATCATTCGGATTCAAAGATAAGACTTATTATATACCTGTAAAGTAACGCATGTGGGTTGACTTTGCCACATAGACGTTATACTCTTGGGCATGAATGGTATGTTCAAGGAATGTGTGCCACTGGTGAGAGATTTCTTAGAGCTATGTGACCAAAATGGCGTGACGGCGTCTTAGCACACAAACCCAAATGCCTAAGGAAGATCATAGCCTTCAAAAGGAGGTTTAGTGGTAATCTGTAGGCTTTCATAGGTTTTCTCCAAGTACCAGTATACTGAAGATATACTGTGGCTTGGGTTCTTTTCATACTTTTGCAATTGAAAATGTCAAAACACTGCCACTCGGGGTTTTTATGATGGCATACGTTTGAGCCTGGAACTCATTTATGTGCTTTCCATTACATTAAAATGGAGCAGAAGTTGGAATCCATCAGCAGTGGAATAGCATATGTTTACTTTCACGGTTCCTGCACATTAACACTCGGACGTGTATTGTCGTTATATATATGTTGTATTGGATTCTGAAAAGGTTTTAGCTGCAGTAAATTTACTGCTTGCTTGAACATTTCATTCACTGTGACTTTGGCGTATTACTCTATTTCAGAATCACATCATTAAAATGCTTTTGTGAGACAGCAGCACCTGTTTAACCTTGCTGTCCTTGTTGCTAGTTGTTTTGGAGTGTAAAAGGTCTTAAAGGGACCAGCATGGGGAAATGAGCTCATGAGTAATGCATCACATTAAGTCATGACCCTTTGTTCAACAGTACATTACAATTAAAAAAATTCTAGATTATGATGACAGTCGTGCAGCTGCAGAGGACAAGAAAGTATCATGGAACAGCCACGTCATGTTTTTTTATTACAAGTCTGATGTGCTTCCGCAAGTCGTGCATATGCCGAATAGAAAAAAAGCGATATCAGAGCCTTCTAAAGACTTAAGCAGGCCTGTGTCTGCTTCATATGTACAATGTGTGTATATAATATAATATAATATAAAATCCTATCTACTCATCCAACCACAGGTATGGGGAACCACTGAAATGGAGACCACATGTCTGCAGCTTCAAAGTAGTTCTCACAGTACTCTTGCACGGACATATACAGCAATGCCTCGAATATGGCGGACAAAGGACTTGGACTAAAACTTCAATTTTCCTGTTTTTTGGATCTATATCAAGCGGAGAGGAACTATTTTCACTGTGAGTACAGTATTTAAAGTAGTTAGATTTTAAATATATACATTATATTTAGATATTAATACATTAGTCTTTTGACATGCTTATAGCTGTAATATTTAATAAGTGTACACGTTTTGATAATTGTACTTGTATATCTGTATAAACATGTATTGTGGTAGTTGTAATGGGGTGATTCTACTTTGCGTTTTTTTGTTTATCGCGGCCGTGCTTGGTCAACATTAACCGCGATATTTGAGGGATTACTGTAAATGCAATGCACGCTTCAATGTTCCTCGAAGTAAAGAAAATAAATGAATGCATAAATGTATGGGTGCCCTTGCGATTTTACTGCATCTTCATAAACGTGACATCAAACTGAGGTAGTAAATTGCTGAGTGGCAGTGCAGACAAATACGTGTGAGGCCACGCAGCCCTGTCTGTGTTTGCATAAAATAAAAGGCAGGAATGACGAGGTACGTACAGCATCTTTCAGGTTGATAGCACTTTTCAGTTCACACAGAAATTGGACAGCCTGGATCTTCCCACCGAGAGCTGCGGATGAAATAAGTCAGACAAAAGATTTTTTTTATAACACCAGCATTCCTTGGAGATTGCGGATTAAGCCGATTTCTGACAAAACAAACCAATTATAAGAGGATTTTTTTTTTAGGATAATCCAATTGAATAAAAAAATCCCACACTGGCAATTTGTGTGATAATTAAAAAAAAAAAGTGGAATTTAATTCCATTGAATCACTTAATTCCCAAAATAGCCGATGATTCCAAACAGATGAGAGGAGGGCCCACATTATGAAAAGAGATATTTTCCCACAAGCTTCACCTTAATAAATCAATAAGATGAGTTTTCTATTTGTTGGAACACTTACCAGCATGATGCAAAGCGCTTCTTCCTGAGCAATCAACTGTATCTACGGGACATTTGCTCTAGAAGGGAAATAGGATATCTACTGAGTTAGGATTCCAGAAGGGAAAAAGTTCATTTTCCCTCACTTTCGTCTCCAACTATCTTAAAAAAACATAAAATACTGTCTCAAAATATTGAAAGTCACCTGAATGAGTCTTTTGCAGCACTCGGCATGATTGTTCTTGGCTGCAAGATGTAATGGATTTAAACCTGTTGATTGATAGAATAACAAGAGCATAACTTATTTGATAGAAGTACAAACACTACAAACTGTTTGTTAACCTCAGCCTATTCTAATGTGCATTAGCATTCAACTAATAGATATAAATTAAGCTTTTAATTCAATTTGGCAACAGCCCAATGAGCAAAAAAAAATCCATGGTTATTCATTTGCATTAGTTGTTAAAGACTGCATATTTAATTTTATGTGCATGTATGATAGAATCTCATATGGTTTTGCTACACTGTTTTTTTTGGTTTATGTTCACTGGTTTGCAAGTACAGCCATCAAATAGTGCAAAACTGCATGTACAACACATACCTGCCGCATCAGCCACTGTTGGGTCGGCGCCGTGTGATAAGAGAACAGCAAGGCAATCGGTGTAGCCCCGTGATGCTGCTACGTGAAGACTGAATACAAAAAGAAATGAGCAGAATGTTTGCTTCTGTTTAAAAAAATGCAAATACAACTACAATGGAACACTGAACCCAGAGCTCTGCCAAGTCCGCATTTGTGCTTGTCAGTTTGTTAGTTAACAGGCTAATTTCTCATTCATGGGAAATGACGTAAGATGCTTGGAATAGGAACAGTCTTCGACCATTTGTATTGTAGGGAAGGGAAAAATGGTTGTATTGTGACCGAGAGAAAATAAATGCATAAAGTTGTCGAGTGACATTGTGTTATTGTTGCTTATTTAGATTATGATTCAAGATTAAGAAAGCAAGAATTAAGTTGCATATCTTGTAATCAATCAACAGAGGCCTGATTATTATCTGACAGTGCCATGTTTTCACTGTTTCCCACTTTCAGGGTCTCGAAACGTAAACATAGTAAGCCTGTTCAATATTCCTGATTGCGTGTACATGTAGTATATCTAATGCATAATGCTTCAATATAATTAACCAGTGAACAATGACTAACCATATAATCTTTAACATCTTTAAAAAGCAATTCCAGTAAGAGAAAGCCATCCAACTCCATAATAGAAAAATATACCTTGTTAAAACTGGACATCTGAATGTGACTTTAAAAGGCAATCAATTGAACCGATTTCCAACTCTATTGTGTAAATGACATCACGTGCAGATTCCCTTTGGTGTGGACTACGCTCACACTCACACTCACGCATACCGCAACTATGCCCACATGCCTTTCGAACTGCTTTTTATCACCATGGCGATGCCATGGACTCGCCTTTTGTGCAGTAGTCTTGCAAAGACCGAGCTGCCGCATTCTTTATGACGGACAAAGGTCGATCTATCTGTAAGCTGCTAGCTTTGTCTTTTGGCGTGTGTGGGAAAAGGTCAATGATGTGAACTACGCATGCGAGGTGCATTTGTTTCGCCAGCGCGCCAGGTTTTGGCGGGTTCTTCTCGCGTTGTGTTTTTACAGCTTGTGGTACACATGCGGGTCATCTGGTGTTATGTTGAAAAGGAAAAAAATATTAACACACGGCTTCGGTGTGTTATCACCATCTCAGCCAATGGAGCAAACTTTTTAGTAAACCTTCATTTTCATGCATTTGATTTATTTCCAAGGGTGGATGTGTATGTGCAATGAGATTATATTATGTATATCCAGTACTTCAACTGTGTGTGTGAATACGGTGGTAAACAATACAAAAAAGGTCTACAGTTGAATGGCAATAACTAGAATGTAAAGGCATGAGATGACTTTGTTTTTGACTTACGCCGATTTTCCTTCGCTGTCCAGCTTCACCGCGCTGGCTCCTTTCTTGGCGACGAGGGATGCCACCTTCTCCGCTTCGCCGTGCTCCACTGCAGTAAGCAACCGCTCGTCATTTTTGTTCCATTCGTTGACCTATGGAGGCACCAAGTGTTAGCAAGGTCTTTGTGAGCCCCCCCAAAACAATTGCAAAATAAGGAATCCTGGACTTTAATGGCTATAGAACCACAAATTGAAAAATAATTTTCAGTATACGTATTTACACAGCATGAGACTCCAGACTGAGGGTTATACTTGTACTCTTTTTTTTTTTAAAGTACCTTAAAATAATCTGTCACTGTGCAACAAAGGGTGACTCCACAATATTTTAAAATTCATCACAATCTCGTTAGTTAAAGGTTTTATGATGGACTGAGTTAAAGTTTAGTTATCAGCAATGGTCCCTCTAAGCTGCGCGCGTGCGCAATTGCGCACTACTCTCGTCTTCTCTGCGCACAGCAAATCATATGGAGCGCACAAAATAAAATCCCATTTATTTTATTTTTTAGCTGTGAGGCCGACGCGCGAACCACTCATCTGCCGGGCCGCCGATTCATAGATATTAATCATTACATTTTATTATTACTAAATCATTTATGTGTAGTAGACATACACCTGCTTATGGCAGGTGTGATACTGGTGTGTGCCCATAGAAAGCAATGATGATGTTGCTCACACCGGTACTCAGTGTGCACAGGGAGGTTGTCTTTCTGCCCAGACAAACAAAAAAATTAGAGGGAACATTGGTTATCAGGTGTGGGGAGGAAATATTCTTAAAAATATAAATGACTGTGTTCAGCCTCCAAGTTCTTAATGTTACATGTTAAAATGCATAGTTCTCTGGTATTATCAACTGTTTACACAAAGACTGTTCAAAATGTTCTATTCAGTCGAATACTTCATGTGAGTCATGTTTCTCACAGTGAGGGAATGCTTCTTTGGCCTAGCCTAAACCCACCAAATGCATTTGTTCTCATTAGCAATTTCCAGTTTGCACAGACGCATAAAAAAACATGTACATAACAGGCACAAATTCCATCTGTTGGCAAGACAGGCAATTCTTGTATCGCAGCATGAGCTCATATTGAGAAAATTCCGCAAAACTTGGCACCACAGTTGCCAAAAAACCTCAACGGTGAGTGAGAATTCACTTTTAAACTGAGTTTTGTGAGTGCAAACCTTGTTGGAATTTGAATAAGTGACTCCATGCAGTGCTGCAACGTCATAACATTGTGACCTCTTTGACTGAGTAAATTGTTGTGCTTTGATTACCTCCGCAGTATTTCGTTATAAAAATAGAAGGTGAAAATAGTCTGTGTGGCAAAACCACAAGCATAATCAGTAAGATACATTCTGCACAGCGGGTGGAAAATTGGCAAGAAAACCATCGGCTGTCATTGAAACCGATAGAATGGCAACTAGGCAGACAGACTTTAGAGTTAGTTACCATGAACTGAAAAGAATGGTAGAAATGCTGACTCAAGATGTGTACGTTCAAGAAATGTGACCCTTATCTAGTTGCTAAGACACAAGAGTTGAAAGCACTGACGAGGTGACAGACTATTTCTAAAGAAACGTGAGATGAGCTATTTGAATGACACCGTGAAAATAACAGATTGTATCATAAAACACAGGCAAGGGTCACGTTGAGGAGATATATGGCTACCAGGTGTTCTACCAAGTGGAACTCATTCACTGCCACCTTAAAAAATTGAGCAAACTCTTTTTTTGTATTTCAGAATAGGGAAATAATCGGTTCCGGGTTCAAACGGCATTACGGCTTTGTAACGTTACAGTCAATACGTTAATACAATATAGCTGAAATAAGGCTTAGGGTGTATGATTTTTAGTTTTTTTTTTTATTTAAAAAAGACATACTCCAGCTTGTTTTTCTGCATTCAAAAAAATGTTAGGTTAATTAAAAACCTGGCCAAGGAATTGGACGTCTAGGGCCGTCAATCGACGCCAATGAGTTGTTTCCCAGCCAATTGCAGGACCTATAGCACGTAGAATTTCATCAAAAGTACGGACAAAATGTAAATAGGTCTCAAACCTGTCTGCTGCAAGTAAGTAGTTTCACGACTATAAGGCGCACTGCATTATAAGGCGCACCCTCAATGAATGATACATTTTATTTTTTTTCCATATATAAAGCACACTGGATTATAAGGTGCCTTGTCTATTTTGGAGAAAATGTAAGACTCAAGTGCGCCTTATAGTCGTGAAAATACGGTAGTATTGAGTCCATCTTTGCAACTATATTGTCAACTGTAGGTGTCTTGCTTATGACCCAAAACACTTCCAAAGTTCAGTGATACACAAGATTGCAATCAAATTAGTTGCACTGAGAGCTCATGCTATTGACAAATGGGTTCACATCTGACAAGAAATTGCCATAGGCTTTGCACTTTTCCCTATAGACAGAAGACACCAGCATGAAGGGAGACAATATTTTGGGGGGAAACACGGATCTGCAGCCGAGCTGCCTGCTTGCTTGTTATGGGCCAAACAAAAGTGAAAGGCTGTCCCCGTGAAGCAGCGTGACACCCATAGCATTTAGACGACATTGTCAGGGACAGGTTGAAGTGGAGCGGAATGCGCTGCTCCACTTTCCGGCCCAAGTAGCGTCATGGTGGGAGGCTGATGAAAAAAAAAAAGAAATCATGTGCTCACAGAGAGCATGACTCAGTCTGAAGTCAACTGAGTGGTCTCATGCAGAAATGTAGTGCCACTTGTTTAGCTGAAAGTATTAAAAGTTGGATCAGAGGTATGTTCTGGGCCTTTTTGGTAGATGTCTTTTTAGAAGACCTAGTTCTAACAACAACAAACATTCTGAGGGAGATACTTTGATAAAGTTCATTGCTAACAAAAAAATATTTTGATTCATATTAATTTTCCAATTGGCTGAAAGTTATTTTAATCGGTGGCTTATAAATTTAAAAATAAAAAAATACTATTCTTGTATTTTTTGGGGGTTATAAAGTCACACCAACCAAACAATGCACAATGAAGAGGAAAAAATATATCTATATATCACACTGGTGTGCAAGTCATATTTTTGGGAGGGCACTTTTTTATTCTACAAAAAAATATATAGTAACAATATTAAAATGCAGAACAACAGTCTAAAAGGGCATCTGTTAAATCAGTTTTTCAGATAATTATAACCTAAAATTACATCAATCGCACTTGGATATAAGTCGAAGGCCGAGCCAAACTATTAAAAAAAAGTGCTACTTAAATTTTGTAAATATTTAGTTTCATCAAAAGTTAAATTGCCTTTTAAAATGTTCACCATTATCTTGAATGTGTTTATTTCGATGACAATTCCAATTACTGACCCTAATTTGCCTCCTGGAAATGATCACGGTGTATGTCTAAAACTTTATGTTGTGCCACATGCGTGGCACAGTCAGTCAGTCCGTCAGTCCGTCAGTCCCTTGGCCACTTTCCCTTCCACCGGCAGTGCGTCATCGGCTACTAATCCTGCAGTGATACTGTAAACCGGTAACGTCATTGTTACTCTATGCATACTGGGAAATGGAATAGCCTTCACTTCCTTTGTAACTTTCTGGGGCAACGGACATCCCACCTAGAAAGAAGTCTTCATTTCAAAATCTTGCTCATTCAGTTGACTTACTCCATGTGACAGGGTGTGGACCCTCTTCCCCTCGCTGTTTTAGCCAGACACTCATTAAGCCAGAAAAAGCGTATGCTGATAATACTAAGAGTTTCCTGTTTATCCAGGGCAGAAGCTAGTGGCAAGGACAAGAGATAAAGTCGCTCAACAAGTAGAAAAAATTAAGTAAATTGTAAAAGGAATAAGGAGAGATTAAAACAAAGCAAATGTGGGAAACAGTTAAATATTTCTTCACCTGTCTAACCATTTTTTACAACACTTTATAATGTTCAAAGCATATGTTTATTTAAACTCCTGAGAAAAATATAAACTTGCAAAGCACCCATGTTTGTTTATCTACTGTTTTCTGCTCAAACATGTTAACGAAGAGTGCTTTCTCTTTCTTTGAACATCCTTTGCTCCACAAAGAAAAAATAAACAGTGATTTGGAAACAGTACTTCCTATGGTTATGGTGTATATCAATGTTTTTTTTAAACAGTGCTGAGCTAACTGACAGCAGATGGAGCTGGATAGAAAAACATTTACTTTTCCAAGACTCACCATTTCCTTTCAAAATACAGGTGGATGTGTTTTTTTTTGGTGTAGGGATAAAAAGTATTTAAGCAGACAAGAAAGAACTTAGGACCTTATTGATTTAGGTTCACAAGTTGTATAAGCTCCAAGCTTTCTTAGTTGCAATTCAGCGACATTGCGTGGATCTTTACTCTTACATAACGGTTAAAGTTTCTGTATCTGTGACTAAGAATGACATCCCTGGAAACCTATAAACCAAAACTCTGGACAATTCCGTAATCTGCCTTGAATTGAAGTCAAACTGTGACACAAACTCAAAAGATATAAAAACCAGAATAAGTAGCGACTGCCTAACTAAAAAATGCTCTATTATTTAACATCTAAACATGACAACAATCCATGATATACAACAATAACACTGACCCAAACTCCAACCCTCCAACTCCTTCCCACTCGATAAAAAAAAAGACAAACTAGGTCCAATAGGAATGACCTTGTAGCTAAATGAATATGATACTTTGTTAGAAAACGACAGGAAGAGATGACAAGCCGGGTATATGAAGAGAGAAGTAAAAAAAGAAAAGCCAGAGGCCGACATGTTTACAATATCTCTGGCCTTTGATCGTACGTGGCTGGTAACTGCAAACGCCTTATCTGCAACAAAGCAGATGTTCTTGGATATCTTCAAACAATGCATCTTTTATTTGTGTGTGTGAGGGGGAGTCAGGATTTGCACAAAAGTTTAGGATGACTTTGAATCAATTCACATGCTTATAATGTTCTGCACTTCAAGTATAGTATATGAAAAGTCTCTAAAAAAACGGGCGTTTTTAGCGTAAATCGACATTTTCCTGCAGTACTGGCCACTGGAAAAGCTTTTTAACAATCCTCTATTTTAAATAATTAGGACTTTTAGAAATATGTAGTTCAAAAATACGGAATTAAATGTAACATGTCTCATCTTAATGTGTGATTTGCAACTGGATTCGCAAATCACTCAATTTCAGCATGTTTTTTTATTTATTTAAAATTATAGGGTGACAGCATATGTCTGGCATTGCAACTGTAAATCAAGACAACTTCAGATTAAAAATAGTCCTCAGCCACGACTTCCTCGGCTACTAATAGTCTTTCCTGTCCTATAAATAACCCAGTGCTGAACCTGAAAATCAAATAGCATCATTAAAAAGGGTTGCTGGTTCAACCAAGTGTGACTCAAACCTTGAAAAAAAAATGCTTCATTTACACGAATCAGCACACGAAGCCAAAGCAGTCAGGCATAAAAGAAGAAACTTGCTTCATTTGGCCACTCCACAGAAGCTGTAAATCGTTCATTTTTACTCCATAAATCATCAGGTACAACTAAACAAACGGAATGAAAACTGCAGAACAAAAACATTACCAGCCACAAATCAAAACAGCGAAAAGCCAAAACTCTCCCAAATGATTTTTTTTCCGGTGAACACAGACAAATTTATCTTAACTCCAATGAAGCCAAACAAAAAAATATTATGTTAGAACAAAAATGAAGCAGGCAGCCAGACTGTTCCATTAACTCAAGTTACCATTCAGATAGCGAGATGCTAAAATTTACAGAACAATATAGTAATATCTTAAATTCCCTCGCGAGGGCTTGATAGACCAGAAACTAAAAAAAAAAGCATCCATTTTCTTTTTTTATAGTGGTTGATGGATTCAGAGAACCCACCGATATGGGAATTTACTGATTAGTATTTATTTTCCATTGCCTTTACAGCAAAACGGAGATTATTGGGATCTCTTGGGTCTTTTTTCTTTTATTTTTTGCTATCTCCCAGCTCAGATTTGTCAACACAGACACCCGCCCTTCCTCCCCCGGATTACCAAGGGTCTCTCCCTGAGGCTTTACTGTCACTCCCTAGTATTAATACCCTTTTGCTGCACCAAGCCAGAATAAACTCAGACTAGCCACATCGAGTCAGACTAAGCCAAATAAAACATTCCCTTCCACATAGACGCTTTAACTATATAAGAAACCACCATATAAAAGCTGAAGGACTTAGATGCCCATATTATTAAAATTGAAAATCCCTTTTTCTTTGCCAAGAATTAAACTTTGCTGCTTTTAGATATCTCTACTTAATGTACTGGGCTCACTGCTCTTATCTCATCGGGACACAAAGCATTCTGGGGGAAATGTTTTCAGATGATCAGCATGTGATGATGGAGCACTGTTTTATTTAACACAGCAGACATTCCATTACGGCTGATAAGGACTTTTCCATTCCTGCAATATTTTCACAGCTAAAATTAGATGTAGATTTTGGAATTGCCAAAAAACATGACCTGTTTAGTTGGCTGTCCAATTGCTATGACTCCCCCGGATTAATTGACGCCATAGAACAGATGTGTGGAGTGAGAGGAAATGTAATCTGAGCGTCAATTATATGCACGTGCGCCAGTGGATTGGATAGATACAACTGTACGTGAACATTAAAATGAGTAGGGGGGTTAATCCCACCTAGTCTGGCAGCTGTAGGAGCCGTTTTTTGTTTTGGTTTAATCGTGACAATTTGTGAGGGGATTTGCAAAATACAGAATAGAACAAAAGGCTACATACTATTACTAAGAAAGGAATAAGTAGCCTGAATATGAAGGTACCGTATTTTCACGACTATAAGGCACACATAAAAGTCTTAAATTTTCTCCAAAATAGACAGGGCGCCTTATAATCCAGTGCGCTTTATATATGGACCAATACTAAAATTGTTATCACGATAAAATAAAATGAGTCAGTTGATAGGGTACACCGACTCTACTACTTTCCCGTAGACAAAGTACTGCGCAGTGACTGCTGGGATATGTAATAGTTCTTTTGTCAATACACCCAATGGATTGTGGCCTGTATACATCGACATCAACACAGCTTGACGAAGCATGGAAAGCACCGTTGGAAAAGTTACGCTAGCTACCAGCTAGCTACTATTTGTGAATGGATTGTGGCCGCCTGGACGAACGTATAAAACTTAGCGTTTTCGATGACTAATTTGGACAATTGTTCAATTCGGACACAGAAAATGAGGACTTTGATGGATTTGTGGGTGATGATGACGTGAGTAAGTTGTAAAATGGCTAAATAAAGTACAACCAAACTCAGTTTTGCTTCCGTTGCCTTTTTAAAAACGTGTTTTTAGCGTGTGGGTGTAGCGTGCAAGGACTATATATCCCAGCAGTCACTGCGCACCGGAAACCGGAAAAAGAGTCTGGGGCTGCTTCCGGTAGCCAGCGTTATTGCGGTTAGATATTCATATATAATATATATGCGTCTAAAAAAACGGTGCGTCCTTTGTGTGTTTAAAATACAGAAATAGCACTCGTTACTGACACTGCGTCTAAAAATATGATGCGCCATATAGTCGTGAAAATACGGTAATAGTGAAAATTACCAGAAGAATTTTGATAATATGGGCAGATCTTTCTTTATTCTATTGTTGTGGTATCCAATTAAAATGGGTCAGGAATATAAATTGTAGTATAATTGCTGCTGGCTCTTATTTATTATATTTATATATATTTTTAAATTTATTTATAATTGTGGATTGTCCTATCTTCCAATGCAAGGGTGGAAAAAAATTATAGCAATATACAATTACCAACTATGATGATAGATAGGGGGCAAAATCCTACTGGCTTGAAGTTCTGATGCGCAGTATTTTATGATAGAATAGTAGCAGTCTGACATCAATGGTACATGTTTTACATTGTTTTCAGGTTTATGCTGTCTTGTTCAGTGAAAGAAAACAAAAAACATTACACAGCAATGAGTTGCGCTTCCACTATTTGATTTTTCCAATGTAAAACAGCTATTCCAGCATCATTTCTTTGTAGATTGAGATATTTCATTGTGGCACTTTGCCAAATCCTTTCCCCTTGAACCCAGATGACACATCT
Source organism: Stigmatopora argus (assembly GCF_051989625.1). Classification (NCBI taxonomy): domain Eukaryota; kingdom Metazoa; phylum Chordata; class Actinopteri; order Syngnathiformes; family Syngnathidae; genus Stigmatopora; species Stigmatopora argus. The sequence goes on from NC_135402.1 coordinate 4,690,102, forward strand.
GCTTGCCTCACAGGCCACAAACACTATTTACTATACAAATGATACAGTCGAGTAGGCCAAATAATCCAGACATGTCTACTACAAACAACTGCAATGACACACGCATTATCTTAAACAGACTCTGAGTCATGTTGACCTTGCATGCCCAAGTGTGATACAGCAACCCAGGCTCCGTCCCCCTTTTTTTAAGTCCGCATGCATTCAAACTTACTGTGCAAGTTTACTGTGACATCACTTATGATGAGTCCAAGTTTATTACAGAGGTCGGAAATGACCGAGGACATGATAGATCCCCCCAAAATTAGTTCTTTGTTGTTCAAAACCTCAAAGAGAATTATTAGCAATCATTATTTGTGGCGTTTGATAAATGATTGTTGAGCCTTTTATTTAGAGAACGAAGCAAATTTCTAGAAAAATAAGCCAATGTGTGCGTTTGGTTGTGAAGAAAATGATGACGTTTGTGATATCTAGTAAAACTGATCATTAAGGGCTAGCTTCAGGGAGAACATTCCTTGGTAAACTGTCACAGACGAGCAAAACTCAAAATAGAAAAGAGGTATTTGAATGCTATTGTGGTCTCTTTGTGGTTCTAATGCGAAGGAATGGAATGACTTTTGGCTGTGGAGTTTAAACAATGCGACATTATATCCTCATATTTTAATGACCACCATTTGTTTTCATCAAGATGGTTGAAAACAAGGTTTTTCTGTTGTGTGTGTGCATGTGTGAGTTTAAACTGAATGCAAACTAATGGACGAGCAGAGAGTGTGAAGAGAAAAACAAAAGTAGGCCAATCAAAGGGCTCAATAGAATGTGGGAGCGATGCGTGCAAAGACACACACAAATGCAAACGGCTTTGCTGGTGTTTCTAAGCAACCTTCCCATCCGCAACTCGTCTCTTTCTCTGGGGACGACAAAGGGCGAATGTCGCAGTTAGAACGCGTGAAAATATGCCCATGAATAAAACCCTTTCCAAGCAAAAACATCTTATAAAGCAGAAGTAGGTGAGGCCAATGCAGTCCACTGTTGAAACCTCGCAGATCAGCGATGAATGCGACATTTTTCTCAACAATGGACGCGATTGTCCGCTCCCGCATAGCAGACAGAATTAGCAATCATTTACTTTCATCGGGCAGTGTGCCTAGCCCAAAATCTCTACATTTTTGGGTTTGCAAGAAATGCCAAGAACGTCGGATGTACTTACTCCATTCCCTTACATTTTGTAATGTAATTCATGAGAATACACCAATCTAGTTATATAACTGCACCGCATGAGACCACAAAAAAAGTTTAAGTATATAGGCTGACAAGAATAAATGGGATAAATGTTAATTTAACTTTTTCTAACATCTTGGCACATCAGAAATATTTCCTTGCTATATAGCCCTTTTTTTAATCCATACTGGTCAGATGACAATCCACTTATTGTGCTTGATTGAATTTTATCACAATATTATACACTTTTGGACAGTTTAAAGCACATGTGTCAAAGTGGCGGCCCGGGGGCCAAATCTGGCCCGCCGCGTCATTTTGTGTGGCCCGAGAAAGTAAATCATGAGTGCTGAGTTTCTGTTTTAGGATCAAATTAAAATGAAGAGTATAGATGTATATTAAATTTCCTGATTTCCCCCCCTTTAAATCAATAATTGTAATTTTTTAATCATTTTTTTCTGTGTTTTTATTTCAAAAATCATTTTGTAAAATCTAAAAATATATTTAAAAAAAGCTAAAATAAACATTGTTTTAGATCTATAAAAAACTGAATATTCAGGGCTTTTAATCCAGTTCTTTTAATCCATTTATTTAAAAAAAATTCTAAATATTATATCTAAAATGGTCCGGCCCACGTGAAATCAAATTGAACCAACCTGAGTCTGACACTCTTGGTTTAAAGCCTTCTATAAAAACCTAACATGCATGTTTTGGGAATGTGGAAGGATTCTGCAGTACCTCGTGAAAATCCACATAAGCATGTGATAAAAGTGTAAATAAATACAAAATGAATCGACACCCACTTCAGAACTGACACAGATTTGTCAAATGTACAGCTCTTAATTTAATGTTAAATGACTAAATGTTACATCAATCTTTCTATCCTTTTCAGATTAAAATCTTTTCTAAAGAAAGAAAAGGCCTATGTTAAGTTTTTGCATTATTTTCGGATGATTAGGGTGAAATATTGAGCGTGCAAATAAATTCATGTGACTGAGAAGCAAATGTTTTTTGTGAATTGACCTCATTGTACAACTGAGCCTACAAATTAAATGCTACTGAGGGGAAAATATATCTGTGAATAAGGATGAGTAGCTGTATGCAACTTTTAGTTGGTGTAAAAAAAATTGCTTTCTTTAACTGTTTGCTGCAGACTGCCACAATAAATTGACAAATTTGATGAAATGACAACTACTTTGATCATTCCTTGCCCATTTAGAGACATTGCTTACCTGAAAATGGTGCAAAACCTTTTCTTGAAGCTTATTAAATATATATATACAGCAGAAAGTTTTGACTAGAATTGCAGCTCCAAAATTTCAATTCAGATATTTTGCCATTTTAAATAATGAAGAAATATTTTTCTTTAACATCCTTTTTTGGACTGAAGGGATGAGATTTTTTTCCCATTTTATTCTTATTTTGCAATACCAGAATTCCTCTACTGTAGATACTCCAGAAACGAGTTCCGTCATGACTGATTTAAAGTGGAAAATGACTCCACCTAATAGGCTTCCAAATGACTCTTCATTTCTATTGACCTCATCGTGCTGTAAACATTCGCCAAAATTGGGTAACCTCCTGCTAAAATACAAATGAACTAGTTTTCCTGCCTGCATTTGAGTTCTTTCACCCTCAGGAAAACAATGGTGACAGCGGATGAGTCAGACGTAGCGTAGCGGAGACGCCACACTTCCTGTAAGTGTCCAATATGATAGACGGAAAAGCAGAGATAGACACATTCTTCACAAAACATGGATTAATCATCTGCAGGGTCAAATGTGCAAGTGGGGCTGTAGAATTGTGGCCTTTGCTGGAATTGAGCCCAGTAGCACTCCCACACTGGAGTCACTCTGAGAAAAATCTGGTTTCTGTGGCTTTTTTTTCTTTTTTCGCACCCCTTTCGTCCATCAATCACAGTTCTCGACCTCATCTCCGGACTCTGACCTTTTTTTTTCCGAGGTGCCCTTCTCATGGCACTGGTAATTTAAACACGGCGTGCTACACGGAGGTTTTCCCAACTGTTGACAAAATTGTGCAAGCGAGCTGTGTTGGATGCTAAATAGATTATACGCATGTTAAAATTGAAAACTGTTTGGGTTACTGTTTTTTTTTTTTTAAATCAATCTTTTGTGCAACCAGAGGTTAAGGAAAGCTGCTATAAATCATCTGCAATTGCCAAAGATGTACACACCCGTTAGCCATGCGGGGATGAATCTAAGCGCAGTTATTACTTAGTCACGAGTGTGTGTTTTTGTACTTACATCAGTTTTCCTAAACTTGGCTTTAAGGCTCTTCATGTTCGGTCTAGTAGTCCATGTAGTTGCTCGCACACTCACAGCTGGAAAAAAACAAAAAAAGACGGTTGGGAGGGTGAGGCAGCGATTCTTTTGAAATGTTGTTTCCAGAATGTATTTTTTATTTTGTGTTGTCCAACACCATAGAAGTAAATAAACACGATCCATTTGATCCCACTTTTACATTTCACCTTTTCACAAAGCCACAGGCAGTTTGAAAGTAGCACATGCTATTCTAATTTGAACCTCACTGCAAATGGTTTCCAGCTTTCTTTGGTTTCCTCCAATGTTTTAAATCAACTTCCAACCCTCTGGGATGTTTGGCAACTGTACTTCTGCCTTAGTTCCCTCAAGCAAGAGTCTTTTTTTTTTTTTGCGTGTCCCAAATGACCTTGTCCACGATTTACCACTGAAAGTGTTCCATTGAGCATTCCAGTCTTGTAATGAGACTACTTTGCTTCATTATGTTTCCATGCTCTCCTGCAGCTGCTTGTATTTCCAAAGTAAGGCTTACATTGTAAGCAATGCTAGGCCGCTGTTAGAGCAGTTTACAACTTTTTAAATTTGGTCAAACCCCCTTTTTTTAAACAAAAGCATTGTTTTAAAGAAACATTTTGTAGCAAGCAAGCCTGGATGAAGTAAAAGAAAGAGCCAAATAAGACTGAAATCCCCTCATATGTGAGCAAAGAGATTTTGTTGGCATAGATGTTTGCTTCCAACAAAAATAATTGCTCAGATTTATGCCCGAATGAATTATTGCTGCATTCAATTACCCCAAATTCCCACTTGAGTCAAATGCATTTCTGGAATGTTTCCAATTTGAAATGACTGATTCCCAAAATTTTATTGAGAAAGGTGGCAGTGAATGTTACCCTAATCATCCCGCTTACTTTAAAAAAAGGATTGGACGTCCACCACCGTCAATGGCACCAAATGAAGTTTAAAAAAAAGTGTTCTTCCTCTGGCCTAGATGCACTATCCCATCAATTAGTTTATCACTAGTAGATCATTCATTTGCAGTCAGCCCTCCCACTTCAAATGGTTTGGACGTCTAGTACCGTTGCATAGCAGACCATGTTGAGGATTGTATAACTAAGCCATAATAAAAAATGAATTTACCTTCGAGTGTGCAGTAATCTAATATTAAAATGGCAGTGGCTCCTTAGCCGGTAACCGGTCAAATAGCCTATATGGCCCCATTTGGCTATTTAGCCGGTAAGAATTCTGTGTGGGGTAAATAGTAAGAAACTACGGCTAGGGAACCACTGCCTAAATAATAGTCATTAAATCCCTATTCACCTAATGTTAAAATCTATCAATATGCAATAACACATCAAATTTCAATAAGATTGGTTGAATGGTTTAGAAAATCCCCTATTCACTCAATGTTAAATAATAGGTAACCGGCTAAATAGCTCCTGGGACTATTTGACCGGTTACCGGCTAAGGAGCCACTGCCTATTATAATAACTAAATATTAAAAATGTTCATTTGAAAAAAAAAAAGTAGTATCGGTACAGTATCGGCAAAAATGATATCGTGCAACCCTAACTGCAAGTGAATATCGGGACCAATCTGTACATTAAGTGAATTGCAAAACATTCTAGCCATGCAGGTTAGTTCACAAAAATCCACGAGCATGTTAAAGTAGCCACCTTTTGCATTGTGCCAACTAATCGAATGTTTTCCACTGAAAACAAAACGATCCCCAAGAAGCGAAAGCGTGCATCTTGGCCACAATTAAAGCGGAAAACGAGACGAACGCGTCAATTACTCTTTGAAGGCGACTTCATCCACAACTAAGAATGTTCATTTTTTTGCCGAGAATTGTTTACACTTACCCTTTCGATTTTCAAAAGTCGGGGAATCGGGCAGGGATTCTCCTTTTGGGAGCCCAAAAAAAAAGCGGATTAGTAGCACGCGAACTGCGAGTCGTTGTTCTGTCGCCGATCGAGTGGTGGGAGGATGTAGAGGAAGCGGGGTGGGGGGAAAACCGTCCGGGCGGACCGAATGACTGACACACTGGTCCGGTGCGGTTCGGATGCATTCATTAAAAGTTGGGATTGTTGGTGGAAGCCCCCCACCCTCAGATCGGACTGGAATTTGACGTCACAACGAATCGGGCTCTCGTGACGGAGACGTGCAATGAGTTGGGGGCTGGAGTGCAGGGGGGCGGGGGTCTCTATTGTGCTCCATTCATAGTCTGTCGGGGAGGACGAGGAGGAGGCGGGGGTGGACTTTGTTGCCCATAAATCAAATAAATACATTTTCCAACCGTTATGGAGCCAAGACACATTTTATATGTATTTTTTTTTCACATATGTGATGGGACAACTTTTTAAAAAATCACCAATATGAGACCATAAGAGAATTTGGAAAATAGTTTACTCCATTGATCTCCTCAATACCTCAATTGATGAAAAATATATGAATGTAATATGATTGCACGCATATTTTTTACCTGGTTTGGTCATAATTGAATAAGACATCTTTTTTTAATAGTTGAATGAAGGGTTGGAGCTAAAAACTACTAATTCAGGGCATCCACTTTATTTTAGATTTGGTGTTAGAAAATGGGACTTAAAAATGTTTTAAGAATAGTGCTTTGACTTTGCCTGAATGGTTGGTAAGTTGGGAATTTCACAATGATGGCTATAAACTGTTGTTTTTGTTAAGGCATGTCTGTCTCTGATGCAACAAGACTTTAGTAAATAAAAAATAATTATTTTTATGCAAGTAGCAGCATGTCCAATCTGGTCGACTGATGCATGTTGATCTGACTTGTGAAGTTCTGATGAGTGCATAATAGAACCCTTCATCTTAACTCTCAAATACAAAACTTGTCATTTATATCATTTCCTTACAGAGAAAAAAATATCCAAATGGTACATTTACATAATGAGCCAAATATCCTAATAGTAGGTACTGTACTTTTTTCATTTTGGGTGTTTTTTTTTCCTTGGCCACGTGGTTAATTTTCACTAACATTTAAATTTGGTCAAATATTTGATATGGTTTGTTTTTAACAGTTGAGTAAGGGACATCAACAGCATTTAGGAAACATAATAAGTAAAATACTGAACTCTAGTGGCAATGTGTAACCGGTAACTATTAACTTTAATAAAAGTAAAGGTGTTGCATCGTTACATTTTAGATAAACAAGTATTTTATAAACAAATATTTGAACAATGCATATTTTCAAAACGACAAGCCAACTAAAAAGGTACACGTGATGCGTTTGTTTTGTCAACTCGACAAGATCAGAAGGACAAACAAACACCTCAGTAAATTAAATAAATAAATAAATAAAAATAAACCTTTTACAAGGTGCTGAAAAATGTATGTCAAAATGATGTTCTTGTGAATTGGTATATTGAATATAGTGTATTGCATTTTGGTGGAAGGAGTAGTTTGACAAAACAGGAAGCCGTAGCCTGTAACTGTCTGGGCAGTAGTTAGTCTTTGAAATGCGGTAACTTCCGGGAATAACAAAACAAATACGCAGTCTACTCATTGAGGCTCAGGGGCGTCGTCGGTGGCATTTGTTATTGTCACCTGTCACGATCAGACGTCACCAGTGCGGATCCATCATGTTTAAAGCGTGTTTTGTTTTAGCGTACGGATTTTGTTCTTGTTTAATTCTCATTTTGGGTATCGCGCTAGCCTTGTCGGGCGTCTTTTCGAAAATAGTCGAGAGGGTGGTGGAAAAGGTAAGAGTTCTGATCTAGCCTGACATTTTGATTTTAGGATGCTTTTCATGATCATCAGGCTGATCAAATGTTAAAAAAAACTATTTGCTCGAATCGCTAATGTTAAGGAAAAAAAGCCTGGTGTGCTCAATCCTTCTCTGGCCTACTTTGTTGTGAAATACGGCCACACTATGACCTCTATTTCCACGTGATGCCACTTTCAGCTTGGTCAGCGTCTGTTTTGCAATATAACACTTTTTTCTGTGTTTTTTTCCAATAGGAAATCGTATTGAGGAATGGAACCGATGCATTTGATGCTTGGGAGGATCCACCGGCCCCGATTTACATGCAGTTTTATTTCTTTAACCTGACTAATCCATTGGAAATGTTGGACGGAGACAAGCCTGCTGTCGAGGAAATCGGACCTTACACTTACAGGTAATAAATGTGTTGTAACCTAATATTTTATTTTCAGTTGCTTTTATTTTTAAATATTTTTTGGTCCAGAAAGTGCAATAAACACCGAATAATTATAGACACATCTTGTCCAGAAATGGCATATAAAGATGCAGTTTACCCATCATTTATACAGGAATGCTATGTATGCAACTCATTGAATACAATATGGACTTCCAGTAAAATTGCTAGTAAAAGAACTGTTTTAGTGGTTGAGTGTTTATTTTGTTTCAAGTGTAACAGGTTGGGAAATAGTAAAACAAGATAATCAACTATTTCAGGCTCCCAACACTGTTCAAACACAGTGCAATGTATTATTTCTTCCTTATCATTGTGTGGTTTTTCATATTTTTAGTGTTTTGCTGCATACTTCATCCCGTACCGTACGTTAGAAATAGTTAGAAATTTAATGTGTGTGCTCGTCACAAGCCGTTGGTCATGCTGTGCAGGTTACCATAATATTTGGTTGCTTTTGTGCTTTTTAAAAACCCCACGATGGAATTATAATTCATTCATAATAACAGCACCCCTTTTCATCAACTAACGTCACATAGAAAGCAGTTTTCCATGGCCAATTTCTTTCCTTTACCTTTTTATTTATTGTTCAATCCAATCCAGAGAGTACCGGTTTATGGAAGAAGTGAGCTTTCAGGATAACGACACCAAAGTAACATCAGTCAACACTAAAACCTACATGTTCCAGCCTGACATGTCACGGGGTCCGGAGAGTGAGCTCATCAGGACTGTGAACATCCCTGCTATGGTGAGGACCCTTTAAAAAATTTTGGGGCATCGACAGCAAATTAACTTACCGTATTTTCACGACTATAAGACACACTTAAAGGTCTTAAATGTTCTCCAAAATAGACAGGGTGCCTTATAATCCAGTGTGCTTTATATATGGAAAAAAAGTGTCATTCGTTGAGGGTGCGCCTTATAATGCGGTGCGCCTTATATTCGTGAAAATACGGTAAGTCAATTTGACTTGAGAGGAGAGGCACCATAATTCTCCCTTTTCTCCCCCCTGCTGTCTAGACGGTGATGGAGAAGTTCAAAAATGATCCTTTTATTGCCAACCTCATCTCGTCCTACATGAAGCACGAAGATGAGGGCATGTTCACCACACGTACAGTGGGGGAGCATCTGTGGGGATACGAAGACGCTCTACTGAAAGCTATCCACGCTTTCAAACCTGATGTGGATCCCAATTTTGGACTTTTCTACCAGGTAGATAATCACATGGAGCTGAGACTTTATGTTATGGAAACTAGTCATGAGTTAAACTGCTATTTGCCCGAACTCTGCGTGTTTTATTGATGTGACCCCTTCTGGGATGTAATTACAGAACAATGCTACCAATGATGGTCAATATGTGTTCTTTACGGGCCAGCAAAACTACATGGACTTTGCCCGAGTAGATACTTGGAACAATCAAAGGTAAAACAAGCCCACATCACATTGCCTTTAACTTGCCTCATTATCCAATCAGTGAGCAATTGATTGAATGATATGGCATTTGGTTAAAGAGGACCAACTGACATATCGCGTTGTTTCATCATCTTGGACGATTTGACTTCAAATTGTCTCATGCAATTCTCTGCAAGCCATTCCTACTTCTACAATTGTACAGTTCAATATGCCTTTAATTATTTTTATTTTTTTGCAGCTCACTGAATTGGTGGACGACTGACGAGTGCAACATGATCAACGGAACCGACGGCGCCTCCTTTCATCCTGTCCTCTCGAAGGATGAAATACTCTACATGTTCTCCTCAGACCTGTGCAGGTGGCTCAGGCGACACTTTATTTGACTTTATTTTGGATTATCCCTAAAAGTGCAATGTACATTTGACATCAAATGACCAAAGCTGACAGCCAATCAGGTCCCTCGAGAAGCAAAACATATGACCGAAGCATCGGGAAGCCAACAATGACCGTTAAAGTCAACAGCCTGTTGTTTTCTCCCCCTTGTTATCTCCCTGTGTGGATTTAGTTAGCAAACCTCCCCTTTTCCATTAGACCACCTGTGTCAAAGTGGCGGCCCAGGGGCCAAATCTGGCCCGCCGCATCATTTTGTGTGGCCCGGGAAAGTAAATCATGAGTGCCGACTTTCTGTTTTAGGATCAAATTAAAATGAAGAGTATAGATGTATATTAAATTTCCTGATTTTCCCCCTTTTAAATCAATAATGGTAATTTTTTAATCCATTTTTTCTGTGTTTTTAGTTCAAAAATCATTTTGTAAAATCTAAAAATATATATAAAAAAGCTCAAATAAACATTGTTTTAGATCTATAAAAAACTGAATATTCAGGGCTTTTAATCCAGTTCTTTTAATCCATTTATTTAAAAAAAAAATCTAAATATTATATCTAAAATGGTCCGGCCCACGTGAAATCAAGTTGACGTTAATGCGGCCCGCGAACCAACCCGAGTCTGACAGCCTTGCATTAGACAGATCCGGATATGAAATTCATTATTGTTGATTCAGCTTGGCGAGGAATGAATGAGGTTTCTGTTTTCTTCTTATTTAGTGTGTTGCACTTCCTAAAACAACGATTCAATTCCTTCAATTGCATTTTTAAAAGAGCCTTAAATACCCCCGAAGATGGGTATTGTTATGCATAGTATATCCTCTGTAATTTGAGTGCTCCGCTTTCTTTTGCACTTGACTCAGTTTCACTTATTAACATCTTTCTGTCTTTCTTAGGTCTATATATGCAATTTTTGACACGGATGTGACGGTGAAAGGAATCCCCGGGTATCGCTTCACTCCCCCAAGTGAGGTTTTTGCCAACGTATCCATCAACCCATCCAACGCGGGTTTCTGCGTCCCTGCCGATAACTGCCTCGGCTCGGGCGTTCTCAATGTGAAGCCCTGCAAAAAAGGTGGGGAAATCTCACTTTTAAAAGATTTTCTGTTCCCTTTCTTGGATCATTTATCCATTCTGTACTGCTTTCAGAGGCCCCGATCATAATGTCGTCGCCGCACTTCTATCAGGCAGATGAGAAATTTGTTGAGGCGGTATTCGGCATGAAGCCTCGCAAGGAGCATCACCAGACCTTCATTGATCTCAATCCGGTAAGACATACCTTCACTTTACTTATCTTGTTTTTATGGCCACTTGGAGGCAGCGTAACGTTTCTCATGGGCGAATACTAGTGGAGAAAAAGGAATAACTAACCACTTTAGTCACCTTTTTTTTTACCTCAATTCATTCTTATTGTATATAAAACTTTTTTGACTTTTGATGTGTGCACTTTATGGTGAAGTTTTAAATCGAATCTCATTGCACTTTTAAATTGTATACTAATATATGGAACAAAGGCATTGAATTCAATATGTTTGATTTGTGTTCTGATTTTCACCTGATATTATTATTGTTGGGGGTTATTTCTTCTTTTCTTCTCTTCTTTTTTCTACATATTTGCTATTTAGACATGTCATGATTCTCTTAATTTTCACAAAAAATATGCTTTTCAAATATGATTCAAATAAATAAATAAAATGGATTAAAAGAGATACTGTAGGGAAAAGGCTCGGGCAGAATTACAATCCCATGAATTAATAAAGCCGATAAAGATGAGCATGTGTTTTTATCCAAGGTTTTTATTAGAAAAGAATGTTAAAGGATGAGAACCGAAGCAAAAAGTTGAGTTGAGTAAACATTGGATTTTTCAGTATGTGTTGACTTGTTAGAGTAGACACAGGTTAAATATATGTGACAGCTTTGTTTTTTGCTTTGCAGCTCACTGGAATAGTCCTGCAAGCTGCCAAACGTCTCCAGATCAACGTCTACATCGAGAAAATTGACACATTCAGGTTAGGAATTCAAATCCATGTAAATATATTTTCTTATCATTTTATTTGAGTTCATACTGCTTGAAAAATTTGTCTCTATAACTAATTTGTGACTGCAAATTAATGTCATGATCACCTTAATGAATGGACTTTCTGACATTAGTCTCATGGGAACCAAGATTATCAGCAGATATGATCAAAATTATGATAATCGCTAACAAATGCTACATACACAGTAATGAAATTTGAATATTCTTCTTTTTTTCAGTCAAACTGGAAATGTGAGAACAGTGATTTTACCTGTTGTTTATCTGAATGAGGTAAACACACCTAAACATACACCCCCGAATATGGTAGAAAACATGTATTCAATTTCACAACCTCTGTAGATCAATTAATGTCAAAGAAAAAAAATATTCATAACTACCTCGGTCACAGTCTGCAGAAGTTCCCCATCTTGTGGAAGACTTCCTGTGTGTGGTTCCAGTTTTTGTCCAACTTTACGTCTTTTGAGTCTGTATCCGTTTTTGCTACCGCAACCAAAATGGCGCCGTTCAAGTGGAAGCCGGTGGCGGTAGCTCCGTCCACTCTTGCTCGTTTCATGTTTTTGCTGCTTTCCTGTCTTAATGATTTGATTTGGCGATTCTTAATGATCCCATTTTACTTTGATTTGCTTTGTACTTTGTGCTTTGCTTTGTTGTTCTGTCTAACTTATAACTATGCCTTTTCTTGCTACTGGCACAATGAAATTTCCCGAATACAGGATGAATAAAGCTATCCAATCCAATCCAATTATTTGCCAAGGCCCCTTAGATTCAAGATATACTAATTCACTATATACATTTTCTTATTTTCCCCCTTTTCTTAATAAAACAAACACCCAAATTATCCACCTAGCTGTTGATCTTTGGTGGGCCGTAAATTCGTTTTGAAACCGGAAAGAATAATACAATAGTCATTTACCTGAAATGTAGTAAAATAAAAACTACTAGTCACATGTATAACATTTCTATTCTCCTCAGAGTGTCATCGTCGATGATTCATCGGTTGCCAAGTTGAACGCCGTGGTGGTGGAACAATACGTGTTGGTAAACATTCCTTTCATACTGATCGGAATCGGCATCCTGCTGGGCGGAGTCTTCATGTTGATGATGTGTCGTCACAAGCTACCTGAGGTAACTGGCATATTTTGACTTTTTGCGTTTTTTCTCTGTCATTTAAGTGTTTTGTTTGAAATATTGACTTTCTTTGTAAAAAGTATTCAAAATCATGATGTACTATTGCCGCCTCCCGCCATTTTGCAGAGTACTCCTGCAGAACGCCAGCCGCTACTCACGTCCTAAAGACAAGAAATGACACGCCACATTTTTCCCCGCCTCAGATAATTCAACCAATCTCCACCTTTTGATGTCTGTGTACGTTTGCTTGTGTGTTATACTCGGTTGCATCAACCTAGACATACTGAACTAATCAAAACAAGTAATAATAATTCAATTTTCTTTTTTTTTTTAACTTAAGCCCATACCCTGCTTATTTAGGCGTGAAGTGTCATAATTGCTAGTAGAGGCCATCAAATTGCGTACTTGTAAATAAGTCATTTTAATGCATATTTTATTGGAGGTAATGACAAATGAACGTAACCTGGAAAAAAAAACAGTATTGCACACTAACACTATAAAGGGAAGCTTTTTGTGTATTATCCTTCAGATTGTATATTTCCTTTAATTCCAGTAACTGTTGAAGAAATGCTCCAATCGTGTTCTTGAATGATTTTTTTTTCCCGAAGTGACCACTAGAATTGCTGCATTTTTTTAATGCCTGTTTGTATGTTTTGAAGTGAGTTGCATGACTTAAGTTACTCTATTAGGTTACCTGCTACTTTGTTAGTTGTGTAACAAGCAAAATACTACAAAACCGCTCACAGCTGCATTTTGCAGTTTTGAGATGGAATAGAGAAAAATGTTTACACGCTACTGTCATATATCATCTATGTACACGCTCAGAATCTCAGCTAAAACTTTTGGGACATTCGTCATAAGGCAATTTCAATAATAAAGTCGTCGTGCTTCAAATTATTCTGTATTTTTTTTTCTGACTAACTTCCAGGTTCACTCTTATTTTTCCTTTTTTTCTTTTAAATTATGGACAGAAAATGACAGTTTAAACTTAGAAAGGCAAGATCTTATTTGAATACTACCTGGACATTAAACGTTTTAATACAATGGTACTTATTTGTTGTTCAAAACAACCTTTTTTCATCCCTTGTTACTGTTTTTAATATTTTGTAGTGTGCTCACAGAAAAAAATAACATAAAAATACATTTTGCCACTAGAGAGCAGAAGTGATCTTTTTTCTTAAGATTGTGACGCATTTAAAAACTAAAATAATATAATACGTCTACTAAAATAATAGAGAAAATATAGATTTTTATTTGTCACTCTTAACAACTTTTTATTCAGGTAAGTTGTTGTTCATTACTTCATTTTGATTTTAGCAACATTTGGATTAAATGTCTATTGAAAATAGGTATTTTCTACATTAAAAAAAATATGTTTCTTGTTTTTTTTTACATTTAAATTGTATTAATGGTTACATTTTGTTAGAATTGATTTGTTTTAGATAAACTCACTACTAATAGAAAAGCACATATATTGTAGTTAGGTATTTTGTAGTATTTTGGTATGATTGAGTTTCTTTTGTAAACTGCTATGCATTTTTATTCCAAAACGTCCAGAATTGAAATCCTATTTGTCATTTTTGTTTTCAATCTTTGTATCTTGGATACAACCATCACTTTTTCCTCATTGGATGACCGTCAAATGACGTCACAAATCTTCCGAATGGATGATGCTGAACAGCAAGGGGGGTCTAGGGGGGGTTCTTGTCCGGACCTTGGTCGGGATTCAAAATCGATTTTACTTTGCTACAGAATGACCTATGCATAATATGGCCATCCTAAATCATGATCATTTTTTAATGTTTTGTTTTTGTCAGCATCTTTTTGCTTATTCAAGAAAGCGACCTTTCCAGAAGAGGATGGAGGTGACTTGCGACTGACGGCTGTTGGTAAGTGATAAACATCCTCGTGACTTGTTTTCCTACAAGTCTTGGAATTTGTGGGAATTGTAAATTCTTTCTTCAAGTCGAAGCTTAATGTATCTGATGTTTGTTATAATGGGAAATCAGACAAATATATGGTAACATTAGGGTTGTCAAAAGTATCGTTGTACCGAGACTGAAATCGTATAAGCAGACACGTTGTTTAATGGCAAAACTATTGATACTTGTTTATTTGTTTTTGCACTACCACAGCTCACTAAAAATGTATTTTTTATGTGATGAGTTTGATTTTGCATTACACAGGGTAATGGAGGATATTTTTGCATTTCCTTGGTCACTCATCAGATGGATTGGTTTAATTGTATTAACCAGAAACTTAAGTAGGGGTTTATTATAGTTTTTTTAAGAGCTCCATGTTTGGACGTCTGTCATTGTCGATGAGAAAAAACATTTATGTTTTTTTTTCCATGTAATGATGAAACTGCTGGAAATATTGCCTATTTTGGGAAGGCGTCAGACAGAAGTGACATTAAAAAGGAAGGTAGTGTTTAATGTTGAAAAACAATCAACAGATTATCGTTGTTGTTGTGAATTCTGCCAGATTAACCCAAATTCTCAAGCTTACATTTATTATCAAATGGTTCCTGAATCCTATTAGATTGTTATTCTATGTTGCCATGGGAGCCACAATTGTTTTTTTTACTGCTATTATAAACCATATTGTGATAAAGAGGATTACCATCAAACTTTATTTCTACTGGATCACAGTAGTTGTTCAGTTGCAAAATTAATATGTAGGGCGTTAGACAGGGCGCTAGACTAGCTACTTTTGTTGACGTTGTTGTCGAAATTTAAAAATAATGCAGGCCATAACCCTGAATTGGTCACCAATGAATACTAATAACACTTAATTTCACACATATGGTCAATTCAGTATATTGGCAAATGGCTACATGGAAAAATATATTTGCTATTGATCCTTTTCATTCATATTCTGAACCGCTATCCTCACAAGGGTCGCGGGGGGTGCTGGAGCCTATCCCAGCTAACTATGGGCACCAGCAAGGGGGACACCTTGAATCAGTGGCCAGCCAATCGCAAGGCATGCAAATGATCCATCATACCATTTTATCACAGAATAGTATGTATAAAACAGGTAGGAAAAGGGCCTATGGGTCATTTTATTTTTTGGGACATTTTAATGACTAAAAGGGGTTTTTGAATGAATGCTTTTGAGTTAGCAGTGAACAAGCATTTCCACAGAGCATAGCCGGCAGTGATTGTCTGCAGTGCAGTTGACCTACTTACACAGGCTGGCTAAGTGAAAGACACAAACACTCCGCAAGGATCAGGCTAAGAACGATTGCGTGTTTCTTTATTCCAGGAGGCGAGCACACTAGGATGAGGGATTTGAATGATTTCTTGTGTCTACCTAATTTGGGGATGTCATGTGAGTAGGATTTAACATGACTCTATAGTCTGATTCTTTGCATGTTGAGCATTCAGGGACAGCAAAGCATCTAAAATTGTTTGGGTGAATCATCATAAGTCACGTGTAAAGCAGGAAAACCCCAATGAAAGATTCAAGCCCCAAAGCAGGCAATGTAACACATTTTATTAGGGTACTTTGGAATCGAATAGCAGTATTTGGAACAGGGAGGAAGCCAGAGTACAAAATAGTCAGAAGAAAGATCCAGACTTCTCATTAAAAATGCAACATAGTGTACATCGATAAATTACAGAAAGTGCATTGTAATGCAGGCTGCAACATGTGAGCAGATAAGTGAATTAAAAAAATGTGAAAAATAAAATAGCATTTGCTTCATTGCCCAAGTTGTTTTTTCCCCTTTCTAAATTGACTGCTAATAATTATATTTGGGTGGCTGGACCTTGTCACCAATGCACGACGGCGGTTACAAACCCAAATTTTCCTTGAAAATTGTTATGAAAAGCAGTACAAAGGCATTAACATAAAATAATTGACAATAATTCAGCATGCGTTGTTATGCAAAAGAACCCTGTGGACCAACCACTAAATAATAATAAAAAGTCAAATAAATATATTAAGCTAAATCCTCTATTTGCTTCAACTCATTTCTTCAAAAGTATACCCCAGCAAAAACATATACTTTGTTATATATTTGCAGGCTTCAGCTTCCACAACATGATGACGCTCTTTATCATTCATCTCAATGCAGCAGTATGATTGGTGCGTCCAATCTCTCGGGGGACACCCTGATTGCGTGCCACTTGCCGCTACTTCCGATTCCCGCATGGCAGCTTCCTGTCCAAGCCCTGTGCGGTTCCAACAGGAAGCCCGGCTCCTCTGGTCTGCTCAGAGCAGCCTCCCTCCCAGAGCAGGACAAGATCAGCCAGGAGCATCCCATTGCTCCTAGTTTGAAGCATTTTTCGAACAGTTTAAGTCGTCTCAATGAGGATCGAGTAGAGGAGGATGAAGAGGACGGCACCAGCGACGGCATCTCTGCCTCATCCCCAGAAGAAACTAGAAAGGAAGAGGTCCGAGGCGGAAGAAGTCAACGATCGCACAACTCGTTCCTTCCCAATCCAGACCCGGATGAGGACGACGACTTCGGTGATGGAGACAATCTTCACAGATATCATGAGGATTCCTCTTTCGTATTGCACGGGACTTCCAATTGGGACAAGAGCACCGATAAAGATGGGGTCCTCGCGAATGTCGTCTGGAGTCGTGAGGTCTTACTTCAGGGTGAAAGACCCCATGTCAAAGCACTGGATGGAATCCCCAATCACAACTCCTGCTGTATCCACAACCACCACAAGTCTTCATCTGGGATGTTCCCAAAAAGTCAAACGGATTACGCCAGTGACTCTTCTTGCGGCAGCTCTGATGGGATTCTGGTGAACTTCTGCGCCATGTACAATCGGAGCAACAACCTTGCTGGACTTCATGAACTCAGCAGCCCCGAGGCTTGCGGGTCCCGGTCATCCGAGGGGTCGGTATTCCTCAACCTCCAACCTCTCCCGAGGGAACGCAATCAGCAAACGATTCAGAGTCCTTTGAAAGAGGATCTTCTAAAGACCACCTCTTACTGGTCACCTCAGGAGCTTGACTCAGACCACGCTCTTTACCCTGCGGAGGATCCACCTCCTCCAGGTCTCTCCTCTCTGGAGGTGTCTGACCTCAATGCCTGTCTTCAAAGCCAAACTAAACTGGTCACTAGCACTAATCCAAAGTACTACGAGCTGGTAACGTGCGATCTTTTGTCCCCGTCGCCTTGCGGAACTTGGTCTAACGACACAGGCTGCCTTGAAGACCAGAGCATCGGGGGCACTGAGCATCACTTTGTCAGTCCAAAGATAAGAGGGCAAGAAAATAAAGACATGGAGGTATGGTTAAAACCAAAAATCGCTCTTTACCGATGATTCAACTAATAGCCAGTAGATCCGCAGTCATAAGTCATCCAAAACTCCTAAATCAATGATTAAAAATGGTAGTATTTAAAGACAGCTAGATTTTTATTCAAATCCAGAATGTGATATATTTTTAAATGCTTCTCAGAAAGCTGTTCTGATCCATCCTGCTTCTCTTTTCTCTCAGGATGAACAAAGGGAATACCCTATGAGCCATGATTATCTTCTTGCTAGCACTTCTGAAGAGAAATACCCCTCAAGAACCATCAACCACATCCGGAACAGTTGCCAAATACTCTGTTTTCGTTGCTTCAATCATAGCTGTACATGCCAGAGTACAAACAGTACAACAGCTCCGAAACGTCGAACGTCAAACCAGGAACAATGTCACACTGAAGACGGTAAGGTTTTGAGTACAGGACAATTACATTCCAATCACGTGATATATGTTCTTGGTTATTTCTTCCAGGGACAAGTTTGATCGGCTCCAACAAACCACGGAGGCCAACATCTTTACCGATCCAGCCTATCGTGCTTGACCCTAGGGACAAATGTCAGTCCAACACCCAACCGCTGGGTTGTCTGGTGGAGCAATACTATATGAAGCAGAAGAAGAGCAAGAAGTCTTGCAGCTCCCAACCAGGTTTTAAGCTGAAATCAAAGCCATATTCCATAAACAACCATTTCTCCATAAGCCTGGGGGATGGTTCCAGCTCCGACACCTGCTCCACTTGCTCCCCGAGCCCAGAATGTGTCCATGGCCGAAATATGTGGTCTCAGGCCCACCATAGTCCGAGGCCAGCCAATACAAGAATGGGTGTAAATCATACCAGTTCAAAATTCAATCAAGACCCAAATCCACAAACTGGTTCAGAATTGCTCCAAGGCCCATGCCAGCCAAAGTTTGTTCGAATTCCAACTTACCAGGATCTTGTTAGCCTATCCACCCCTGCGGAAATCAATCAAAGACATGGTCGCTCCCATAACCCAAGCTTTATTGAGTCAATTTTCTCTGATAGCTTAGCCCATAACAACGACCCTGATCAAGAAAATGTTCTTCCAAAGACTCCACAACCTCCAGGTTTTAGTTTATCCGCTGCACTTTCCTCAGTGGCCCCTCTTTCTTCTTTGGGTTCTCTTCTGTCAATGGCTACTTCTGGTGTAAACCATCAGAAAACTCTGGGGGGCATCCGTGTGGGTCAACATCATGAACCTCTGCTCACGAATGACCTGCTGGCAACGGACATCTCACCTGCCACTTCATATGAGTCCCTGTCAATCAGTCATCTCCAGAGGAGAGGTGGGAGTGATTTTATTAACCCTTTGGCTGCCCGATGCTGGAAGAATTCATGCTTCCGTAAAATTGCGTTTTACCTACAATATATGACGTTTCTATTTCCGTCTTTTGTATACATTTGGAGACCGTTTCCAATCCTAATAGTATACAAAAATGAGCTTTCTGAGATAATTCATATTTATTGTGAATATTTTCTGGGGAAAATTATAACTTTTTAGAGTTTAAAAGACGAAAAAAATCCAATAAGATGTTCGTCCGCACTCCTTTTGTTTACGTTGAAACAGCTGGGATTATTTCTTCAAGATGTTTTCATTTTTGCCAAAAATGTGCTTTAACCAGTCAAATGGTTAAATGTGCAACATGGAACTGAATATCAATATAAATGATTTGACTTTTGTGGGGGTTGTCTTACTGGTGAGGGAACTCTCGTGAAAAGGATTTCACATTTTGCTTCAGTGGCGCTTTCAATGCCCTTTAGGGGCTTCCTCTCAAGCATGACCTATTTTTAACTCTCCCTGCACGGGATTGGCTGAGCCATCTGCTTGCAGGCCTATGCGAGAGCACAGAAATGATGCGGTAAAAACAGCGCTAATGATTAATCAGCGTCATAAATATTGGAGTCACTTTCAATCCTTAATGAGTGAAATTTGAGCCGAGCGATGGAGCGAGCGAACTCGGCGGCATTGCTGATGTGCCGTGAGTGAGACGTGCCCCTAAAGGCAGCGTCAGCATGCATAAAGAATTCACTGTGACATTTGCAGAGACAAGCCGGCCTCACATGAGGAAAGGCATTCTCACTTTTATGAGATGACCTAGTTATTGAGGAGAAACTGGTAAACTTGTTACTGCACTCTGTTTCATTTAAATACATAGAAAAATCCACCAGTACAAAAAGGCAAAAATTCTCAGTCTAATCTAAAATACATTTATGGTGTATTTTTTCCATTATTTTCATTAGCTAATTTATCAGGCATGAAGCTGTAAAGCATTTTTTTTTGCTCTTATGCATATATTTTTCAAAATACTTTCACTTAGGTAGAGAAATTAGGCAGAAAGTTTATTTGTATGATTTTTTTTAACACAGTTATTACTGATGACAACCAATTCAGACTCCAGCACCCCCACAATCTTAGTGAGGATAAGCAGTATAGAAAATGCGTGCATTCATTAATGATGACTGGCCATAAGATTTGGCACTACCAAGTTAAAGAAATCAAAACATTTTAGCAAAAGAAGGTTTTCAAAATGATTTGTTGCATATGCAATCATTTTTTATTGTGATTTATTTATGTGTGCAGGTTTGCTGAGGGCTGTGAGCAGGGCAGTGGACTTAATTATTGCTCATTTTGGTAACAGCAGAGACCCAGAAGAAAAGGTGCATAGATTATGCTTAAGTTTATATTGTCTTATATTATTATGTGTATTTTTTTTACTGGTTACACCATAGATCCGTCTGGGAAACAGCTATTTAAGTGTTATGATAGCCAGTCTGGTTCTGGATCATCTGTGTCCAGCAATCCAGAATATCCTCGAAGACGGACTCAGAGATCACAAATTAGATGTTGTCGTTGGTCAGCGTCGTAACTCCTCCTGGGTCGTAGTGGAGGTCTCAACCAAGCCCGGTGATTTGAAAATAGGATTTTTATAAACCTCTGTTTTCACTCCTAACTTCCTTTTCCCTTTTGTCCAGCAGGTCCTTCAACCAAAGCTCTCCACAGCCTGGTCTGTAAAATCATCAAGTGTCCACAGCTCAGCAGCCACAGCATGCGACTGAAGGCCTTCCTTATGGGTTTGCTTAAGTGAGTTTTACTTTCTATGAATCTTTCGCTTTGTTCTAATGCCAGAAAGGCTGCTTACAATGTTTTTTTACTCAACATTTTTCAGTTTGAGAGCTTTGGAATTCTGGCTCAGTCACCTCCACAGTCAAAGAGGTGCGTGCTCATTTTTCATTTGTGTTTTCAGTTAATATAAAAAAGTATTTTCCAGTTTCAGCCATTTTTTTTCTTTATCTTGGCAAAAAAAACATATTTTCATACGCTTTAATGGTCTTGCATGTTGGCTTGAAGACTCACTGATGCATTTCAATATTTATTGACAAACAGAAAATGAAAAAAATGTTGGTCATTTCTTAATCTGGACACTCAGGACTCTATTAATTATATCAATATCCTATATAGTATGTACAATATAATTCCTGAGCTACTCTGCTCCAGGCACAGGTTAGAATACTGTTAGAAATTTCATAAAATGGATCCGACTGGAAGATCGGCGAGTGCATAGTGGCCTTAAAAAGTTTTAAATTGTATCTTTTTGAAATATGTAGAAACTCTGATTTGTTAGAAAGGGATTCAACCAAGTGGACATGCCAAGTAAAAATGGTTATCATAAATTGAATAACATTCTATAATGAATTGTCTCCTGTTTTATACTGTGTTTTGGTATTAAAACCTGTATATGTTGAGCAATGTTTCTCTTTTTGCACAGGTGTGGTGACTTCACACTACCACAGCTGGGGCTTCCTGTCCATGTCACTGGATCGATGTCAGCCTTTGTTTCAGGAACTCCTGCTTCTCCTGCAGCCTCTTTCCATCCTGCCCTTTGAGCTTGACCTGCTCCTGGAACCAAGACTGTTACATAATCAACAACTATGCTCGCTGGGGGAGTGTCTTTCCCCCTTCCCGCCTTTCGCAGGCAACTCGGACCACTGGACCAATGTGTATTTACAGTACACTTCTGAGGATCTAGCTTTAAAGAAGGAGAATTGTGAAATCAGCAGAAGACAGGTGGCCTTAACTCCGGTTCCAGAACAAAGAAATGTAAGAGAGGCTCATGTCAGTAGCCAGAACAATGTTCGGGCTGAAGCTCCGATACGTGAGGACTGCGGGAATATGGAGAAAGATGACGAAGCCTCAGCTCGGGTTAAGATTGAGAAACCCTGTCAAGGTGGACTGCGGTGGGCCAAACTTTTTGGAGCTGCAAATGCTTCTACCGGTCTGCAGACTTCTTCTCAGCATCAGGTCAAACGGTACGTTTTGATATGAATTTGCTTCGGTCGGTGCCTGGAAAATTCTGGTAGGAAATACATTATAGAAAGGCTCATACTAGGACTTCCATTTCTAAATCATTTTCCGTTAGAGGCAAAGAATTTTAGGGAGTCGCACACCCCGAAGTTATTGCACAGAAGGGATTGTGTGTCGTGCTAGCGCAAGTTCAGAGTCCTGATGGCTGTGGGGAAAAAACTGTCCTTAAGTCTATTTGTCCGTGCTTTGTGAGACATGTAGCGTCTGCCAGAGGGCAGCAGCTGGAACAGGTTGTGACCAGGGTGGTATTGGTCCCTGACAATGTTGACATCTGACAAGGTTGTCCTTTGCCACCAATAGTGTTCATAATAAGACATTTTGGTGCTTTTGGGGGGTTCTGGAGCCCCTGTATTGCAGGGATACCATGAACTTGTGGTATTTTACAAGAGTTGTGATCCAAATTGTACTTAATTTTAGTTCATTCATGTTTCTGCCATATTATCTGCTGATCTCGTTTTTCTCCAATGACTATTTTTCCAGGGGCGATCGTCCGTCAAGGTGGCTGAATCTTGACAGATCACACCTTGGACTCTTGACTCAATCTTTCAGATCACTGAAGCCTTGAAGCAGAGAGACTGACAAAGACTGCTGGGCAAGTTTTTACATAAGAAGTCTTCCACACTACACTCCAGCTAAGGCGTTCGTTCTGCTGCACTAATCACAGAGAACACGAATAACAAGATTAACAGCTTTGGCAGCCACCCTCGTCAAGCATTGCCCGTACTTAAATCTAAGCTGAGCCCGTTATTAAAAAGTTTGTCGTTAAATTTATGTGCTAAATCTTTTTGAAAGGTTTCTACCAGACGGATAGAATGACTCATAACGTGTGAACTTAAGTTCTTGTCAAACAATCAGAATAGGCGCTCGAGTCAGGATGTAGCTTTAAAATTAACTTAAAAGTGAAAGTCAGTTACCCTATATGGGGAATAATGGCGCTAATACCCATAATGCAATGTGTCAATGTATTCTTGCAGGGTGTTGTCTAATCAATCCATTATTTTTGTTGGTAGTCTTCGGTCATAATAATTTTGTCATTTTCTGGAATACCAAAATCCTTAACTATTTTATAGATTTCACCTTTTATTTCCACGTTAAATTTATTTATTCAACTCTAAACTTAAATGTACTGTATGTTTTAATTGGAAGGATGCCAGAAGAAGCCTAATACAGATACATTTTCCTTTTTTTCTGCTATAATGCATCATAAAACAAAGAGTGAAGTCCCCAGATTCAAGTTATTTATTGGATTGACTGTTTTATGATAATTTTTTGCATGTTTTTGACATGTTTGCATGGTTCTGCAAAAAAAACAGTTGGTTCTACAGTACATCTTGTCTGTTACTCAATTTATGTTTGTGTGGATGATTTATAAATGCAGTTTAAAGTTTGTAAATGGTCCCATGGAAATATGTCTAAAATCCTCTAGTATAAACAATAGTAAGCCATACTGTAAACCTTTGTTTTGTTGGACTGCTAGTTTAAAAAAAAGTGTATGCATTGAATATAAACAAAGATTTGCACATTAACTTGCAATAATCAATGGAATGGTGTGACGTGTAACAAATGTGCGTTGAAGTGGATCCTTTAATGTCCAAAGACAATCATTTCAATTAAAATAGTAGCATATTTATGAACAAAAACTTTTATGGAAAGCTCTTTTCTTCTCATTATTCTTTGTGTTGCTTTTTCCTGTGGCATTTTTCTCCAAAGCTTTCTTGGAAAGGCGACCAAAAGTGTGTCCGTACATGAATTTGTACCCTGTGGGATGGTGTAGTAGTTAGTCAACAGTAGCAAAATGTGTTTTGATGGGAAAAAAGTGAGTATTAGTGTTCTATTAGGTTATTTTAAGGATGGTGTACACCTCCGTCAATATTTTGGTCTATACATACCTGGGATATGTCCTGTGAAAGATGGAACCACACCCTTGTGGTGTGATTGATAGATTGTACGAAGGGACGGGATCGGGCGATCGCCGTCGTCCCGTTGCTGCTTCCCGGACTTGGCGAGGGCCTCGTTGGTGGCGACGGGATAGCCTTTCCCAAACAGGAAACGGTATTTCGGCACGTGCCCTGTAAATCCTTATCCATTTTCGTGGTTATTTGGGGCTTTGCCGAAATTAAATTGCTTCCTTTGAGTAGGTAATTTGTCAACTGTTTGCGATACCTGACATGTAGTATTTACTGGGGTGGTCATCATCCAGTGGTTTTGCAATGGGGTTGAAGCTCTTTGAAGGGTTGTAGGATACGACTTTATCCAAAACTTCAGTTAGGGGGACCGTTTGCCCTTGGACCTAAAAACAATTAACTTGCATCAGCTTTTTTTTTGCTATAAAACTAATTTTCCTGTGAATGTTGCTATTTATGTATATGTCCTTCCTCTTTGTAAGGTGGATGACATTACACTACCTGAAACGGAGCTTCTCCATTCATAATTAATGACTGATTCAAACATGCTAATAAAGGCACACTAGGTGCTTCTATCGCTACCGTCTAATATAATCTAATTCAGGAGGTGTATTAAAAAAAACTGCCTTTATGATGAAAATGGTAAATTGTGTAAAAGTAAGGTGAGGTTATTTAGTATTATTATTATTTTCTGTGCTCTGTGATGCCTTCATGTTGCTCTCAAACTCTGTGTTTGATTTTTATAGTACATAACTATGGTGCACAGTTCAAGTAAAGAGAGGAATTAAGTTTTCTACTTTTGGCTGTTGCTGGGTGGAGTTGACAGCAAGTGATGGATCTGTTGACGCTTGCTGGATATTTGCATACATCTCCTGGTAAAAGTCAGAAAATGCTCTCTGACATGTTTCAGAGTAGCTACAGGCAATGTAGTTCTGCCTTTTGGGGATGAAGCCTACAAGTATAAAAAAAACAAGTGTCAGGTAAGTAGGTTAGGCTATAGCACCCCCAACTCTGACAGTGATGAGGTGAGTTGAAAATGGTATTGAAATCATATTACAATGCACAATGATGTTTGTATTTTATGTTACAGAAAAATAATATTAGCGCTCATTTGCTCCCAAATAATACTAAATACTGTTTTTGGTTCTGGTTGTAACAGATGATGCACGTTTTTATTTCAGTAGGGAAAGATGATTTGATATACTGCAGTTTTTGAGGTAGGAGTTTATTATTTATTTTTAAATTATTTTAAAACATTGATGGCATAGGATTTGTGACGTGACGATTTTCAAACTATTTCATTGGTTTCAGTTCTATGGTGTTTTTATTATAGTAAAACAAAATTTCAGTTCTACTTAATAATAAGTACTAATATAAGTACATATCACACTTATTTAATGATTATTTCTTAAAAGGGGTGAGTACATTAGAACCAAAATAATTGACATTTAGTAACCTACAGTCACAATTACATGTATTTGTAAGATATCTACCGGTGTAACCTGGCAAGATCCGACCAGCGTGTCTCTCTGGGATAGTTCTTAGGCTCCCAGCAGAACCCGAGCCCAGAACTGAATTCCGCATATCACCCATCCTCCGGGCCATAAAATTGCCCTCTTTCCTATGTAGCTGTGGATGATAACACATGCACAAATTGAATTTTTCCCACTAAATAGCTGTACAAATGTAATTCTAAACCCTCTCTTGAAATACTAGAGAAATGTGCTCACCTTGTTATGAAAAATGTGGATTGTGCTCTTACAGAATCTTGTTATCATTCTGTATTTCTCTCATGCTGGTGTTCCGAGGGGCCCCAACGATTCACCTGCATTGTTGTTGACTGGTTGCATAGGTATTGGTTTACCTGGTGTCTGTACACAATCGCTATGAAACAAAATGAGGCAGAGGCTCTTACTCACTAAAAGCCATGTTTAATGACATTTAAAAATGTAACATGGATAAGCAAAATGCTGATGTAATTTTCTAGGTGGCAGAATAATCAGTACATTTGGTTTATGGTCATTTTTTATATTGTGAGATAGACCAAAGTAATGTGTAACAGCGTTCTCTAGTGGTGGTTAGTCACAATTATTGGGGTGGGGGGGCAGAGTCTTTTAATATGGCAATTTGTCTCAGTAGTGTTGGAGCTGGATAATTTCAAAGGTCACTGTTTGTATGTTTTTGGAATGTGGGAGAGATTGCGATGGTGGGAGTTGGAGAAAGTTTATTTTCATTCAAATCAGCTGTTATTTGTATACATGTGTTAGAAAAGGAGATAAAATTGTCTCATCTTGGATATTAAAACAACCATACACGATCTGAACATCTCCAGTACACTTGTTCATTTGGTTTTGCGCAAGAGCCATTGTGAGTAAGTCTTGTGTGTGTGTTTTATGTTGGAAGTTCAGATAATATCAGCTCATAGGAATGTCCATTCTACACATTCCTACTGTCGTGCAGATTGTCAGCGCTGTTGTGAAATATAGTTGCAATCTTCATGGGCATACACTGACAGAAACTGTACAAGTGAGTCACAATGACAACTTGATACTTATTGAAACGTCACATCCTCCAGGCTTAGAAAGTAAAACATTAAATGATCTGCCCCCATAAAAATGGTTCACTTTCAGGACATTGTTGAGTCAATTATACAGTGATAAGATATGATCTATATATTAACTCAGGATGAATTTCTTTGTCTGAGTCATCTAAAATTAATTTAAAAAAAAATTAACTTCTTCATAGCAACCATGTGTATAAATAAAATGTATCCATAAGTGTATGCCATTTTTCAATGGAAACTTTTATCAACAAGGTGCAAGACAGATTACTTTATTTGAGCATTTTCATAGCTATTGTACAATATTTGTATTGGGTCAAAACCCCATTTTTTTCCACCACGGTAAACCTAGTTTGCCTATTTAGATGTAAATATCCTGTCATGTCATGCTTTGCATTTTTCACAGGTACATGGGAGTCCTGGGGGACCATGGGAAAATTGGCTGGAGTTTAGACATTTTCTTTCTATGAGAGTATCAGTAAAGTGTGAGTATGCGTTCGTTCGCAGCTCTCCACTCAGGTAGGACGGCAATCGAGTAGAAGGCGTGGTCGCGAAACTGCGGAGGCGGATCAGCGTGGGATGTTTTGAATTCTACCTGAGCAACTCAGGCTCAAGAAAGCACTCCAAACAGGATCCTCGTTCAACTTCTCGTTCCAGTCGTATTGCTCCGCTCGAAGTGGCGCCAAAGCAAGACCGCCATGAATCTATACAAGAGTTTTGGGAGCCGGATGGAAACCTGGGTGGCTGAGCAAAACCCACACCATGATTTGCTTGAGAATATTCCAGAGGACTCTTCAACGTCTTCAAGTTGGGAGAAAAATACAAGAGCTGAATCGGTGGATTCAGGAGTGGAGACAGCCAGCACTGACACTTTGTTTCCCGCCTCGGCGTTGTCGGTAGATATGTCAGACGTGGACTCCCTTGCTTCAGGACTATCGTATGACAACTACAAGGTGTTATCATCCCTTGGATCTGCTTCGCTGCCTGCTTATTCGACGCCCCGTGCTCTTTCCCAGGCTGCCAGTCCTGGCGGAGGTCAAGGATCCTCAATTTTGAACCAAAAACTGAAGCAAGCCCTTCTAAGGTCAGAATCCAGGCGTCTGTCTCACCACCTTGAATCCGATCAACCCCAAACCAGACACTCCCTGATCAGGACTGAGAGCTTCAGCTTATGGGACATCAACACACCGTCCGCATTGGCGTTGCCGATATCGGACACGAACAAACGGTCGCTTTCTTACAGAAGCAGGGTGGACCAAACTGACGGAAGATTGGAGGTGAGCTCGGGTCCTTTTGGCTTGGGAGTTTCGCTTGTATCCAACTCAACCTCGTACTATTTTAGGTGGGGGCTGGCTAAGGATGCCTGGAGCACTTGAAAGTTTACCTCATTCCAACAGCAGCATGTTTAGTCTTGTTCCCTCATAAATTTGGAAGTGAAAGAAAAGGGCCGCCAGTACTTGCAATTTGTTTATACATCCAAGCTTTTGTCGCCAGTCACACATGGCATCACACACTACGGTGATAGGTTTATTAATAGATATACTTTAATATAAACAGAGAGACATCGTTGACATATTCTAGCATTGAAACTTGCAAGTTCTAAGGAAACGGCATCCTCCTCTGTCCATTTATTCGCGCATAATCAAAACACTTAAGTTAATCTGATTCAAACAATTGGCATAAGCTAACCGAATAACAGCATTAAGGTCAAAAAACAACTGCCACAACAATTGTATATCAGGTCGGAAACCAAAACAACTGCGTAAGAATTTGCACAAGTAAGCATAATAATTCCATATAAGGTAAAAACCGAGCGACAGTATTTTTATACAATATGCGAGTTTTTTC
The DNA here is from genome assembly GCF_051989625.1 of Stigmatopora argus. Taxonomy (NCBI): domain Eukaryota; kingdom Metazoa; phylum Chordata; class Actinopteri; order Syngnathiformes; family Syngnathidae; genus Stigmatopora; species Stigmatopora argus. Next base: position 4,718,700 of record NC_135402.1, read on the forward strand.
AGAAGTTGCCATCTGCCGGAATCCAAGTCAAAGCAATTTAAGAGTCCTTCGTAGATCTTCATTGCGAACTCAGATCAACAGTCCTCGGCCTGGAACATGGTGTCCTGTCCGGTCAATAGTCCTGAAAACAATTAAATGTCCTCGAAGCCAGCTGCCTCGAGCTTGCTCGGTCCAAAATTAAAATAAAGCTCCTATTCATATTAATGATTAAAATGCACATATAATAACATCCCACAATAACCCTAACATACGGTCACACTGAAACAAATCTGTAGAGCAAGACTGGTGGTTAAACCAGTCTTCCTACATGCGTCGTGCCTGCAGGCAGTACAAATAATGGAAGAGAAAACGCAACAGTTACTTCAGGATGAAATGTTCTTCAAGTAGTTAATTACTCCACATGCCGCACTCACGGAATGACTTTTGGAGGCGGCGTTGGTGAAAGTTAACTAATAAATTCAGGCATCCAAGGGTTAATCATGTGGTCAATTTGACCAATATCTATTGTTTTATGAACTAACCAAGGTTGTCAAAGCCTTTAAAGTTGCAATAGAGGATCACAATCGAGATTTTCTCACATTTTCTCTTGTGGTTTGAATAATTTTAGTCATTAATGATTGATGCATGTCACCCTCTGAATGTTGAATTAACCTCTCTTAGTAATTCTGATGCCCTTTCGGTGCTGTTTTTTTTTACCTTTGAAGGACAAAGTGAAGCGCCTGAGCTTTTGAAGGCTGACACCATACAAAATAGTTTCCAATCATTTACGAACTGTAATTAAACTGTAATTAGATCTTATTATTTCAGCTGTGGGGCAGGCACAGGGAATTTTAAAAGAAGAAAAATGATGCTATTAATCAGGCTAAACGGGTTGAAGGTGAACTAACGCGAGAAAGGCTGACTATTTTGTGTAAGCTCAATTACCCAAAGATGAAACAGTTTTAATATGCCACATGGGAGTTGGGTGGATTTCCATTGTGGTTGCGAAGCATAAGTGACAGACATATCAATGCATTTGTTCTCCGTTTCAGGACCAAAGTCAAATAGACTCTACGAATCTGAGTCCTGGATTAAAATACTTGGAGCAGGTGTGCCAAAAGTTGGAGGACATGGCCAAGAAAAAACTAGCCAAAGATGGTAAAAACCTGGACCAGGCAGGGATTCTTCGCAGGCAGGTAATTGTGTTGAGCACCTATTGTACGACAATTGCTTCATTTTGATGACTTGTTCAACTGCTTTTTTATTTTCCAAAGCTTTGCAACATAAATTCTATTGTCTTTGCTAATGGCCGCCTCCTCCTTTTGTCAATCTTCCAAGCACTACCAGTTATTAGAGAAGTCTACGACTTTTTCCGGCCACAGGCGAGAGCAGCTGTGCAACGAGGAGCTAGAACTTGACGAAGATCCTTATGGACATTTTCGTCCGAGATCAGCTTCCGATACAAGGAAACCACCGATACATTTACGTGAGTTTTTATCGGCGAGTAGAGAATATGGGGGTGCTCAATGGTCCTCAATTGCCTTATTTTTCGTGAAACAGGAAAGTTGAAGTTGAGCTTGAGAGAGCAGCAGCGAAGTACATTCGACCTTTTGGACCAAGGAGTCAAGGACGATAAAATACGGGTAAAACCACATTTTAATTCATTGAAACTTAATCAACTACATAAAAATGAATTTTCACCCTGATACCATTTGATATGTTTATATATATATATATATATATATATATATATATATATATATATATATCAAGCTGTTTTTTTTAAATTATTTGTTTTATTTATTAAAACAATTATATTTTATTTATAAAAAATAATACATAATTATTAAAAATTATACGATATGATTATGGAACCAACTGTTCAACAACTACTACTACACTGACCACTATTCAGCCCAACTTTATTTATAACGTACCTAAAAAAAACTAACTGCCGCTGAAAAAAAAGAATAAAACGCAACCTAAAATTCTGGAAATTATTAAAATACAAAGTGCATTGGTTAAAATTATTATTGTTAATCACTGTTAAAAATGCTATTTACATAACCATTAAAAATGGTAATTCAGTTGAATGATTTTTATAATATTAAAGTTGCTAAATTTGGAAAAATAACAACATACAAAATAATAACAATTAAATAGCTTTCAAGCCAGTTCTTAGATATTTAGTTAGTATTTCATAAATAAGCAAGAAATGTTTTTTTTCTATATAAAGGAATGTAGTTGTTCATGTTTATTTTTCAAAGTCTGTTTCTTATCTGTACTACTATTAAAAAGGTGGACATGCCGGATAAAAGCAACAAGAAATACAAATTGAAGATCGTATCTTTGAAGAAGTCCAAAAGACAGAAATAGGTGAGCTAGAACATTGTTGACATTGATGGTAAATAAGCTCTTGATGGGAAGCGCGTCTGTGCCATATGGTGCCCGATGCTGCCGAGCTGCCTCAACCTGGCGCCCGGCCACCCTTCTCACTGCTTCCTGTTTTCCTCTAAATCATCTTCTCATCTCTATTCAATGTGTTGTTGTTCTTTTTGCAGCCAACTGATGCCACCTTTTGGAAAAAATCACGAGCCGGCGACAGCTAAGCCAAGGTTTCAAAAAGAGATGGAAAATTATTTCCCTTCCTACGGCACATTGACACGACAACAAAAGTAATTATATACCCTTTTAACTACAGACCCCTGAGAAAGTCAATGCAGTTTACATTGCAATTTACGATATACCGTACGTAGATGCATAGATTACAGTATTTTGTATTGTGTACATTTGTAATATAGGAAGCTCTACAAATTATACATTTGTGTGAATAGGCTTGTCATATATTGACAATTTTAACAGGATATAGACAGATATGGTATTTATTTAATTGTGCACACTTCTGCGCTTAAGTAAAAGTTTTGAAACTGATGCTGCTAATTGATTTGTTTCAAGCCTTTTGTTAATATGGTAAAATTGCTTATACCTTGAAAAACTTGTATGGTTGTAAAAATCTCCTTATCTCAAATGTTATAGTAGTTTAAAACGATGAGCCTTAAAGTGGCGCCCTCTTGATGTACGCAAAAGAATCACCGCCCAGTTTGAGTTCACTTGTATTTAACTTTGGAATTCAATACTTGAGCGAGTTTTTCAAATTTAATTTTGCTGCATTTTCTATTAAACTGTGCAATAAATAAGAAATTATGTTTACTGTTGTTTACACTAGATTTACATTACCTCATAATCTAAACCCAGAAAATAAATGTTCTTCATTTCGCTAACTTCAGTTTTGATGCTACATTTGATTTTCCTCATGTATAATGTGTTTATATATATATATATATATATATATATATATATATATATATATATATATATATATATATATATATTTAAAAAAACAATGTATGGAGAATTTTAGATGCAAGCAAAACTTAATCTTCAGACATGGTAAATCATGAAACAGAATAAAATTATAGACATCTTAAGTACTACCTACAATAGATTTTTAACCTGGTCTCCTGGTTTTTGGTCCTAAATCAGATAATATAAATCTGGCATAGATGAAAATGTGTTTTTAGGAATCATTTTTCATCATTAGAAGATGATAAATGAGAGACAAGAGATTTGTCATTAATTTAATCTTTATTCACCTTGAAGGGAAGGGCGGGTTTGACCACCCCTTGGCATTTCCATGAAAAGAGAAGACAAACACATCCAACCAAACAAGGGAGGGTGTATAGGATTCCAGTCCATACGTAAAATACATATATTTACTATTTATCGAACCGTTGGCATCCAATAGTCCCATACAGCATCCATCTGTGCTATTAAATATAGAGATAAGTCATCTGTGAAGGGGGATTGACGGTATGTGGGTGCCAATGTGTCTGTGTGAGAGGGAGAGAGAGGAAGGGGAGAGCTTATAGTCGACAAAGGTGTGGCAGAGCAGCGATACGTGGCGCCCGCGTTTTGTCTACATGATGCCGCAAGAGGACAGCGGGTTGGCGATGTGGCAGGTGCAGGCCGACTGGCAGTACTGGCGCACAGTCTGGTAGCAGCTGCGGTCGGCGTCCCCGCCCCACTGCACCGGCCCGTTGGGGTCGGAGGGCAGCCGGCTCAAGATGCTGGTGTTGATGGCGAGGGCCGCCAGGCCGTAGTCGGTAAACAGCACGGTTTCGCGGCGGCAGGTGGGGCAGGAGATGAACTTGTACTTGGGGCACGACTCGTAGAGGATCTGCAGGCACTCCTCGCACACCGAGTGCAGGCAGGACAAGATGCGGGGGCGCTTGCCGGCAAAGTTGTAGGTGTGGCCGCAGGTGGGGCAGTCCAGGGGCTCGCAGGGCATGGGGGGTCCCGAAGAGGTGGACGACGACGACGAGGACGTGGAGGAGGAGCGTAGGACGTACTGGTTGACGATCACGTCCTCCATTTTGTAGTGGAACTGGTGGTAGCAGATTTCGTTGGCACTGGTTTTGCGCTGCGCTAAGAAGCTCTGCTCCCGCCGGACGACCGGCGCCTGGGGGGACGCCATCGGCCTGGGGGTGCTCAGCGTCACGTCCAGCGTCAGGTCGTTGCAGCCTTGGTTGACGATGATCTCCCCCTCGCCGCCGCCGTCCCACGCCACCCTGGGGGCCGGGGCGAAGCGAGGCTGGGTGACGGGCACCGTGCACTCGCGGGGGAATTTTTCCGACTGGATGATCTTGACCGTGTCCATGGGGATGGTGACCGGTTGACGCCTGAGGCAGGACATTTGGAATTGGGAAATGGACGCCGAGGGGGTTTTAAAGAGGGGGTGATACCCCTGCCTTTTGGTGGGCAAGAGAAATGGGAGGCGTTGTCGTGCGACGGTCAGCCATTAGACGGCACGTGTGGACGAATGTCCATCTCCATGTTGATGAAGAGACCCCTCCCTCTATTCAGGCGGAGGATCCCGTCTAGCCCGAGTCCTTGTGGGGGCTAGCCGGGTTGAAGAGTGGAGCCAGAGCACCTTTGATTCGAAAAACAGTCCAGCTTCTTCGACCGGTGTTGGCTATTTAGCTATTAAAACATCCTATCCATTTTATGCATACACACCATTAGCACCAATAATATTAGGTGCGCAGATTTGCATGCAAACGCAGTACAGTTTAGTGGACGTCTGCTTTCGTAGGCAAGAATGATTTGATTCCAGAGTATCTCAAAGTATTTTTCGGGTCAGGCGAACTGTCTCCCACGTTCCTCGTCAAGAAGACGGTCAAGTATTTGAGGGGCGGTGGTGTACTAGTTGGAAAGATTCCCTTTTTTTGGAATTCCTGCAAGCTTGGGCTTGATATTTCAGTTGAGGAAGTTTTGATAACAGTCAAAAAATGTGGGCCTCCGTGTTCGTCTGGCTTTGATAGTTTGGGTGCATCTACCTGTGAAAACAGAACATGGGGAAGATTGCGTGGTTAGGAATTTGCAAGGTATGCAATCACATTCATCATGATCTACAGATTTGACATTTGGGATAAACTTTTAGCAAGGGGAATTTTGGTTTAGCTTGTGCAGAGATGTGTAGTATGAAAAAGTACTGAGAAGGTTTTTCGATTAATTGTACGGAAATGGAACTTAGTCCTGGAAATGATTGTTAGAATATCAGCAAGTGTTGAGATTGATAGACCTATTCCCAATGCTGTTCAGATTTATATTCAACTTAAAAGGTCAGCGCACATAGTTTGAAAGTATGTGACTGACATTTGTATCTTGTGACAATGTCACATTTTGACTCGGCTCCAGGTCTAGTTTGTTTTATTTTTTTATTAGCATGACTCAACTACCAAGTTATGTCTTGCCCTAGAGCAGAAATCTTATTGTAATGAATCAGGGTAACATATTTCCTTCATCAAGTATCATTGATTTTGACTCAGAACAATAGATGAGAATAAAAAGCAAAATACTGTATAACTGCATTTAGGTGTATTTTTCACATACTTTCCTTGGAAAATCATTTCTGTGTCAGCGCAGGTGTAAAAATAAACAGATGTCAGGTGAGAGATGGCGACAGTGACAGACATGCTTCCTACTCACTGTCAACAACTTGTCATCCTCTGAGCTCTCAAACACATAGGAATCGATCTCAGGGGATTTTTTTTCTTCGCGTGGGTGTGTTCAAAAAAACATCAAGCATAAAGTTGAACTCTTTTAGTAAATACGACATGCAAAAATGAGCGTCTGTCCTTCATTTTGTGCTGTGATGATTCACTCAGGCGTAATAAGCCAGCAGAGGAGGTGACCCACATGGTGAATAAAGAAGGGAAAAAAACGGAGCACTTTTCTATTTCTGGTTTGGGTATGCGCTTCTCTGTCTTTTCAACAGCGACAGGCCTTCGCTCTCACATGAAGCAGTGGCCATATTAGACCCCCCCACCCCAACCCCTGCCATTGTCTGCCCAGTCTCACTCACTGAGGGCCTCTAACACTTTGCCCAAAATAGCAATTGCCTGTTCCGCCACCATTTCACAAGCACGTGATAATGTGCAGCGTTGAGGTTTTGTTTTGAATGCATCATAGTGATGTATTGAAAAGGGTTGGTATGTAATTTAGGGGATCTCTTTGACTTTTCTGATAAGATGTTTGGTACCATATTTTTTTTCTGGCTCAGTACTTGTCAATCTTTTGATAATAAATTCCACCGTAACCTTATTTAAGGCTAAGTGCAAGTATTGGTTATTGATGAGACAAAGTTTTGTTGGGGGATTGTTCGCTTGACATCAGTGGGAGCTGATGAGTTAAATATTGGAATGTGATTCAAGGTGTAAATATGTTGATTTTAGAAATTATATGTACTTGCAGATTTCAGCCATTATTTGTTGCCAGGGTAAAAAATCTGCCTCAAGGCCTTCACAATCCGTTCTGCAGGCTCTGCTGCATTAAACAATTGTCGATAAGACTGTTGCTTTAATCAATCAGATTTCGAGTTGGCAACACCACAATGCATTGTTGCAGGCGTAGGGATGCGTCATCACTTTCACCAACTTTGATTGGCTAGTGATTAGCCAGAGCTACCAAACTGTATTTGGCGCGAGCTGCACAAGCAAATATATTGTTGTGTTGATTTAAAGCCATTTTCAAGACGGACTATGCCAGAAATACGACAGGACAGGCTCGACTTTCAGCATTAGCTTCAATGGCGACAGAAAAGAAGGGAGAAAAAAAGGAGGATGGATATAGTGTACAGTAAAAAGGATTTTTGGTGAGTAAAATATGGCTATATTCCTAAATAATAGTGTTTGTATTTAAGCTCCAGTGTTTGTATTTAATCACTAAATGCTGCTAGGAAGTGGATTTTACCCCATTTTAGTGCAATTTTGCCATTGACGTCCATCGCTGTCTTTTCCCGGGAAAATCACCCCCTGGCCCGGTTGTAATGTCTGAAAAGCTCCAGTATTTGTATTTAATCATTAAATGCTGCTAGGAAGTGGATTTTACCCATTGAAGGCACTATGAGAAAATGCACGGACCGCCACTGCTTGAAGTGTATTAAGCCATGTTTTTGCTTTCACTGGTGATGACCATACTACTACTAACAACCACTGTGGTAGAACTTTGATGGAAATAAGTTCATGTAGCAAGTCTAGATTGAAGTTATCATTGAAAAGTGTGCACCAAGTCGTTAGTGTGTTTTAAAGCTGAAGAAGTGTGAGTCTATGCTAAGTTGTCTAAAGTCCACAAAGAAACGGAACGTTTAAAAATAGAGCGTAATGAGGTGAGACGTCATTTTATTTATTTTTCTAGCTATAAACGGCATTTTTGGCGAAGATAAAAGCCCAGAGGCTACAAAGCAGCTAAAATTACCCCTGTCTGATTAGCAGACAACAACAGAGGGTGATAAGAGACCCCCTCGACCTGCAGATGGGATGCTCTTTGGCGCAGCCTCCGTCCTCATCGACGTTAGCCCTTTGCTGTTATGTAAGGAGCTTATCCCAACCCGCGGGAAATTTTGCAAATTGCCACAGCTATCCAGGTGCTTTTCTGCAGTCAGATCTGCGGGTGCACGTGCAAGGCTTTTCTACACAGGTGAAATCAAGGTAAGCATCTCACCTGTAGATTATCATCAGGACAGAAAACATGATACACATAGCGTTGTCACCCGTATTCTGACCCGTGCTTCACATTCCATTGGACTATCAGAAACGAACGCGTTGTTAAACCTGTTCTTCTCGCAATTCAGTCAGATTGAATATAGAAAAAAATGGGTAGACTCTTTAACCGCGATGTCTGCAATCTAACCATTTTGCAAGCAAATCTTTCTTAATTCAGTCATTTATTTCCTCTTTTGCCCTTGAGTTTGAAGGCCTTAACTCCAGCCATCGCTTATAATTTAGCAAACTTGGATATCCTTTTGTTATTGATTTAACTCCCATTCTATTACATTCAACAAAAATGCAGAATATACTTTCTACCAATGTTTTACAGTGCATAACTTTTGATTCTATCCCATTAAGCTCAAATCAAATGGAAATCTGACATAGATATGCAACATTATTCTTCAAATTCTTTTATCTCTTGATTTGCACTACATACTTATTCGCTGCAATTGACAAAAATAGACCTTAAATCTATTTTAACCGGGAAGATTTGACCTCTATTGCCGCCAGTGGGAGCAAATGCGTCAATAAAATGCATGAATCTAAGTTGAATGAATACACCTGTGATTGGAAGCTAGTGAGGGGGGGACAAGGATTCTTTCTGAATGAGTCATCAGTCTGTCTCCAATGAAGCCCCCCGCGACCCCCCACCCCTCAACACTCAATGAAAACCTACCTCCACATCATTTTCACCTCTGTCTATTCATACTAGTCAGCATAAAAGCACGCTATCATATATTCTAACCTCGACTCATTTAAAATAAAAAAGCGCAGTGGGTATTATGTTGTATTTGATTATATAACATGCCGTGACCTTGGCAATGTTTGAGTGCAAATCCCACGGTTTACTCTACGGAGATAATGCAGTTGCTCACTTGTGTGGCAAGACGAGTGATGATTTTGTTCCAAAACGCTCCGTCTTTCACCATCCACTGTTGTCTTCGGCCATTTTGCAACTCATTTCCGCTAAGTGCTGCTCTTTGTCCGTGCCAGCAACATGGCAGAGGTGCGCGCAGGCATAAAAATCCAAAAGCCGTAAGCATCAGCAATCACCTCGCGGATGATGGATGGGCTTCCGCAATACGCTGATGGCGGCGCGGGTTATTAAAACCTATTGATTTTTTTCCCCCAAAAAAACGCTCGCTGTCTGGAGAAGCGCAAAACCCGTGTTGACGAACAAAATATTTAAGATGGAGATGCTTTTTTTGGCCCAAAAGAGAGAGAGAGAGAGGGGTGCATTCAAGATACCCGGTTATGCAATCGTAACATTCCCCACTGCAGCACCAATGCACGGATCAGGATGATGGATGGAGAAGAAACACACTTCATGCTCACTGGATAAGGGTCTGCCAAATGTTATAATTACTTGATATCTCTACCTAACAGGAAGGGGGGGGAACCTACTATCCTCGGATTAAAAAGAAACAATCACGATACATAACATCATCGAAATACTCATTTCATGACCCATGTAATAACCCAAGAGTCAACATGTGCAATGATGCAAGCGCCATGCAAGCACATCCCTGCTGGAAAACTCATCATCATCCTCACCATGAGCCGTGTTCAGGTGCTGTCTTGCTCACCAGGCTTGAGGAGAATGCAGGATCTGCTTTGCGGCAGGGGGAGGATGCAGGCGATGTTAAGATGGAGGAGCAAAGGTGGAGGCATGTCCGTATCTTTTGTCCTTCACACCACAGCTCTGACTACATCTGAGACTCTCTCTCCATCCTTCCTCTCGCTTTCCGCTAATGTTCTACTCAATCCGTCCGGGCCCGGGTCTTGAATCTGACTGGACCGCAAAGCTTTTCTCACTGCCCTCGCTCTTTCTCAGCCCCGCTAGTCACAACACCTCCTCCTCTTCCTCCTGCTTCGTCAGTTCCAGGCGAGCGCACCTCACGGTTGCACATGCGCACTTTTTTTCCCCCTCTCCCCCTGCTCTCTCTTTCTCCCTCCTGCTCTCTCACCCTCTATCTCTCCATCACACACTCCCTCCCATGTCCTCTCTGCAGCACACACTGCAGTGGCTCTGCAGGCAGCATCGCGCTCTCTAGTTGCTAGAAAAAATATTTCAGCCAATGAAAAAACATGAGCATCCAACCCCCACCCTCTTCCCTCCTTTACTAACTAGTGTGTCCACACATAACCACACACGTACAGGAAGCTGGCGCAAAGGCAGATCTAATCTACAGAGAGCCGGTAGAAGGAAATGAAGCATTAATTCATTAACAAATGAAGTTTGATAAAGATGCTGACTCCTAGCTATAGACCAGGGGTGTCAGACTCGGGTTGGTTCGCGGGCCGCGTTAACTATTTTAGATATAATATTTAGATTTTTATATATAAATGGATTAAAAGAACTGGATTAAAAGCCCTGAATATTCCGTTTTTTATAGATCTAAAACAAGGTTTATTTTAGGTTTTTTTATGTTTTTAGATTTTACAAAATGATTTTTGAACTAAAAACACAGAAAAAAATGGATTAAAAATGACAATTATTGATTTAAAAGGGGGAAAATCTGAAAATTTAATATACATCTATACTCTTCATTTTAATTTGATCCTAAAACAGAAAGTCGGCACTCATGATTTACTTTCCCGGGCCACACAAAATGATGCGGCGGGCCATTTTTGGCCCCCGGGCCGCCACTTTGACACATTTGCATTAGTTAATAACTATTTTTATGGCTAACATGAAGTGTGGTAGTAAAAATGCTAACCTATTGGCTGCATGTGGCTTCTGTTGTGACTTTAAAATGAGTTTTTCTGTAGTAGACACGTTTGAGTTTGATTTATTTAATAAAGGCACAGTACATATTAATGAACATAAACATATTCATGTTAATGCGGATATGTAAATATGTAAAATTAGAGGCAAATGCTAATTTCTATCTTTAGTCCCCTCTGCAGGTTCAAGATAAATTCAATAAGGCATAGAAACAATGAGACTGTGTTAAAAAAATAAAATAAAAATAATTAAAGTTCTTCCTCTTTAGCCAAGATGCACCTTCCCACCAATGCATTTATCGCGAGTAAACGTCCAGTCTGTTTAAATTGGGAGGGCGGCAGCGAATAGTATATATATAAGAAGGACAAACTTGATAGAAAATGGGGGACTTGCTGTCAAAAGGTACCAAAGTCCTGTTGGACTATGCGACCATTAGTACATGTTTACAATCTGATAATTAACTTTGTAACACTTTATGAAACCCTACAGATAAAAGCTATATATGTCAATGTACATGCAGCAAAACCCTGTCATTATTCCCAGCTAGTCATTAGGTAGGATAAGATAGCATTGTGTACATAGTGAGGCCCCCCTTCAGTCCAGTCCTCCAGCTTCCTGTTCAGTCAATTAGTAGACTCTTATGAGAAAATGAGCTCAGCAAAGTAATATGTCAGTTGAAGTGCGACATCTTGACTCAGTCTGGCTATTGTCGCAGCTCAGGAAGTCAACGTTCTTGACACAATAAGAACTGTTTCATATAAAAGAGTGTTTGGGATGATGCACACGTTAAATACATTTGGCATCTATTTGCTGTCAATGGTGCTGAACTAAAAAAAAATCCCTGTGAACATTAATTAAAAATACTGCACAAGAGATCAACAACTCGTGTTAAACCGGTTTGAAAGGTTAAAAATAAACCTATCAAAAAAAGTAGGGCGAGTCAAACATATAGCAGTTACATATGAGTTGACATACCAAATGGATTGGAAAATCTTTAATTGGCCCCAACCTTACTTAAATAAATAGAACAATCTTAAACATGATCACTCGCTCGCTCTCCAAATTTTAAAATTTGATTCCCTGTGTGTTGCAAATCCCTGAAAATATTCAATTACTTTTAAACAAGACTGAATGCACCTATAAAGCATTTGTGGATTTATTTGTACAATATGTTATTATTTTGTGCAAGTAAGTGCAGTTTATTTTGTAAGTATAGACATTCAATAGGTTATGTATTTACCATGTTTGTATATTTGTATACAATATATGCTGACATGCGTGTGCACAAACATATACTTGTGTATGCACAATCTATAAACTGTGCATACATAGTAGTATATTGATGTATATACTCACATGCCTACCAGGACATGAATAGTTCATTTAGCCGTAAAAGCCGTGAAAGAAGACTGCCACACAGAGGAGAATTATTGCATTGATGTTGACAATATTCCTCCACAGTGGCCTTTCGGTTGTGTCTGTGAGCTTCTTCTGTAGTTCTGCCTGCTCCTCTTCGCTCAGCTTTGGGGCATTTTTTTGTTCCAGGCCACAGAAACACGCCACTGCCTTCTTGCAAAAACCAAGTTCCTGCTCTGGTTCTTAATAGAAAGGCGAGAATAAAAGTATAAATGAGAGCGTAGGCTTGAAAGCTAAGCTTAATTTATTTCCAAGCCTTTAACTGTAGCAACAACTCATACCTTCATCTACATAATTTCCAAGAATTGGCTATAACACTGCAGATTTTTTTTTTAAATTAAAGGAAATCTTGAGTTTATAACGAAAATCCAGCTCCTTAACAAAAGGCTGCTTAAAATTACATGGCTAACAGCAACACATTTAACTCTTTGGTAAAGCTTTAAATCTCATTGTACTTGTATAATGACAATAAAGGGATTCAATTCAATTCAGTTTAACTAAACCCTTTTAGATATAGTAATATAAAAAGCACTTTTCTATTACCATCACATAGGAATTACCTTTATCTTCCATACTCTGGACATTTTCCACCCAGTCTTCTTTCTCCAGATCAACTCTTTCCTCAGTACTGTTCCTCAGGCTCCAACATAGTCGGTACAACTTGGAAATAAAACACAAAACAGATCAAGTGAGTGTGGTGCTGACGTTTGCAATGTATTCAGTCAACGCATACGTGTTTGTCTGCGATGGGTTCGGTCACAAGAGAAACGCCAATGATGATGATGCAGGCGAGCACAAAGAGGATGATGCTGAAGTAGAGATAGTGAACTCCGCATATGATGGTGGGACACACACTGGGCTCCACACAGCTGCCCGTGCCATAAACAAACTCTGCGATCATCCTGGATAAGCCGATTAACAGACCGATGGCGAGACCATAAAAGGCACCCTGTTGAACAAAAGAGGAACTTTAACCATTAATCCATTCATTTTCTATGATTTTGCATTTGTGCTTGATGGAAGGCAATGGTTGATATATTTAGTGTACATGTCATCATTTGTCATCCAATTTTGCTAGTGTCTTATTTTAGTTCCGGTTTAGGTTTGTACAGTGTGTGTTAAACTAATGAATAACTTTGCGTAATGTTACAGTCTGTCATAAACGTTTTTTATCCAATGCTTTTAAATGAAGTACTACTGTAAAGAGTTTCATTTCATGAAGAACTGTGTTAAACATTTATTTTAAGACAACAGACTTATGTGCACTGAAATAGTGCCTTTATATTCAAGCTTAATGTTAATTTTTAAACTGCTTAATCTTGCAATGACTGACAATAACATTTCGTACATCAAATCTCTTCCTGGACAACTTTGCGACATTCTTATAATAACCATTATGCCAATACTTTGAGCGCTAAATGATTTGATTTGTGCTACATGTAAAAAAAATCTGCTATTCTAGTGCATTAGGAGAGCAAAATATTCCAAGTCACCTCATTACACACATTGGACAAGAAGCCCGAAACTAAAGATAAGACCTTTGCACAGCCTTTCTACAACAGGAAGATAAACGGAGCAGAGTTCAGCTCTCTGTTTTTCTAAGCTTCTGCTGAATGACACACAATCGGAACTCACAGACTCATTGACTCGCTTGCAGAAGATGCCCAGGATGAAAACGGCAGCGATAGGTGGCGTGAGATAGCTGGTGATGGACTGGATGTAGTCAAAAAGCTGACCACTCTGAGCCGACTGTACCACCGGAATCCACGCTATGCTGATGCCAATAAGCACCAAGATAAATGCCCTGCAATAAACACAAGCACACGGGCAGTTTTTGAGCTTTTGATGATGATCGGTTGACCCCAAACATTTTTTTTTACCTTCCAGTAATCATGAGCTCCTTCTCAGAAGCGGAAGGACGAATCTTGGCGTAGATGTCCATAGTGAACAGAGTGCTGGCGCTGTTGAAGATGGAGGTGAGGGAACTCATAAGCGAGGCCAGCATGACCGACAGCATGAGGCCACGAAGACCTGAGAATGCGATGGATTGATTGGATTAAAGAAAAAGTATCACAAGGAGACAAAATCCTTCTCTACTCACCATTGGGCATTAGATTCACCACTAGGTTGGGATAAGCCGTGTTGGTGCAGCCCACTTTGGTACCACAGTATTTCAAACATTCATCCGGGTCCACGCAGGCCACCACATCTGGAAAAGTGGTGTTTTTAGCCATTTTTAGCCAAGCTAGAACTCAAACTCAGGTTCACTCACCAGGGTAGAGGATCCTGCTGATCATTCCAGGGAAAACCATGATGAACATGGGAAACAGCTTTAGGTAGCCACATAAAATGCAGCCAGCTTTAACGTGGGATAAATTCTTGGCTGACAGGCAACGCTGCACGATCACCTATGCATATTTTAGGACAGTGAAGTCAACTGAGTATACACTAGTCTGTTTACATTACAACGATAGTCGTATATACTTAAAAAATAAATTTCACAACTGTATCTACTGACTGACGCATGACATAAGAAAAACTATCATGTTTTCATAGTACTGTAGTACTATATTTTTTCAATTGAACTAAAAATATGGTGTGATTGGCAGGAAAAATGGCAGTAAAGCTGCTTATATTTTTTAACCCCAACAAACTCTAAGGCAAGGGTGTCAGACTCGGGTTGGTTTGCGGGCCGCTTTAACGTCAACTCAATTTCATGTGGGCCGGACCATTTTAGATATAATATTTAGATTATTATTTTTATAAATGGATAAATGAACTGGATTAAAGTCCCTGAATATTCAATTTTTTATAGATCTAAAACAATGTTTATCTTAGCTTTTTTTAATATTTTTAGATTTTACAAAATGATTTTTGAACTAAAAACAAAGAAAATATGGATTTAAAAAATAGCAATTATCGATTTAAAAGGGGGAAAATCAGGGAATTTAATATACATCTATACTCTTCATTTTAATTTGATCCTAAAACAGAAAGTCGGCACTCATGATTTACTTTCCTGGGCCACACAAAATGATGCGGCCGGCCATATTTGGCCCCCGGGCCGCCACTTTGACACCTGTGCTCTAGGGAAATCTTCTAAAAAGTCTTTCGTATCACTGACCTGATCAGTGCACCAATACCAGGTGGCTTGAATAGTGAGCCCAAACACCAAACCAGGCCATGGCAGGTCTCCTGTGATGGCATCCCTAAAAAGGTGGAAGGAATCTGCCCGAGGCTCATAGCAACTTTCACTAATGTTCCCCGTAACGGAAGGAATTGCCTTCATGTAGCGTTCTTGAAAGCTTTCATAGCCACCAACTTCATTGAAGGCTGCAAAGAAGATTATTTGACATGGCTCATTTCAGTCACAAATAAGACAAATTTCAAATTGATTACAATAAGGTAAAAAAAAAAAGATTACCAAAACCCATTAGAATGAATGATCCGATAACCATAATTACAGTTTGTAAGGTATCTGTGTATATCACTGCTGCCAAACCACCTGAAGGACAAAAAAAATACAAATTGGAAATGCAATGAATTATGTGGGGCAAATTTTCCAATTTGATTAGTTACCTATTTAACATAGTATACATAATTAACATAGTCCTGGAATCAGCCTTCACTAGGGCGAATTATGACATTGGTTGACCTAAACAGGTTAACACAGGTTTGCTTTTCTTCCAGTGTTTAGCCAGTATTTGTTACAGAAGGTACAAAAGTATGCACTTATCACTTTTTATTAGCCCTGATGCAACAGTAAGACGCCAGACCTGTGACGGTGTACAAAGCCGTTATCACAAGCAAGGCCACAACAGCCACGTAGATATTCAGGTCCAGGGCTAGGTTGATGAAAATGGCGCCGGAGAACAAGTCTGCCTGAGTAGACAGCAGATCATAATATTAAATAGATACTCTAGCTCATATTCCATGGGTTATATTTCTATTATACTGAGGTTTAAGGAATAATTCCTTTTTCACACAGGGCCTCTAAATTTGAACTGTTACATAAACTGCAGTTTATGTTTATCTTTTCTTGGTTATTTTAATCATTGAAATTGGAAATGTATGCACGATGCTCACTTACTGAGATCTTGGTGAAAATATACAGGAAGAGGGACAGCACGGAGAGGTAGACACGAATGCGTTGACCGCCAAATCTCTTCTTCAAGTACTCAGGCATGGTGACCACCTGAACACATGCAGATGTTGTTTTATTTGACATGCGACGCCATCCACAGATATCTCGATTTCCTAAAGAGTAAGTTGACTTGTTTACCCCAGCTTTGATGTAGATAGGAACAAATAGCCAACCCAAAAGAACCACCACGATCAGAGCCTGAAATTAAAATAACATGTTTAATAGTGGCCAATAAAATATATGAACCATTTAAAAAAAAATCAAAAATATTTATTTACTCACATTCCATTCAAATCCACCAGTTGCGATTCCAGCGGCGGCAGCAGTGCCGGCAATTCCCACAAAGTGGCCACTTCCAATATTACTGGCGAAAAGTGATGCTCCAATCTTTGAACAGCATGGTTATTGCTATTTTAATTTTAATTTGAAAAAAGTACTCCACATTCCTGTTGACTCTATTCAACATATTGTGTCTATCATAGCAACAAAAGAAAAATTGAAAATAAGAGTCTTACCGGCCACCAAACCATACTTCTGCCTGCTAGGAAAAAGCCACCAACAGTGGCACGGTTGGTGCGAACCATAGCCTGCACATATGGTATAGAAAAGGGGTGTCAGACTCGGGTTGGTTCGCGGGCCGCTTTAACGTCAACTTGATTTCACGTGGGCCGGACCATTTTCGATATGATATTTAGATTTTTTTTAATAAATGGATTAAAAGAACTGGATTAAAAGCCCTGAATATTCAGCTTTTTATAGATCTAAAACAATTTTTATTTTAGCTTTTTAAAATATATTTTTAGATTTTACAAAATGATTTTTGAACTAAAAACAGAAAAAATGATTAAAAAATTACAATTATTGATTTAAAAAGGGGGAAAATCAGGAAATTTAATATACATCTATACTCTTCATTTTAATTTGATCCTGAAACAGAAAGTCGCCACTCATGATTTACTTTCCCGGGCCACACAAAATGATGCGGCGGGCCAGATTTGGCCCCCGGGCCGCCACTTTGACACATGTAGTATAGAATTTGAGCATCAAGTATCTTATCATTTTAGACAAATGTGCATATAGATATACAATATCCAGATATGCCATTAAAACATATGTTAAAAAAAAGAGCTGAAATATGACATCTGGAGAAAGTAGCCCAATCCTGAGAACCAAGACAACATTTTATGAATATTGGGATTAAATATCTGAGAAGTGCATAAGCCTCATTGACAGTTAGAAAAAAACAATTTCATTACACTTTTGACCTTCCATATCACAATATAAGTTTATGGTACTATTGTTTACTATTTGGCCAAGGCCTGTTTAATGAGTTTGACTTTATTATAATTGTGTTGAATTGGAATTCAAGTTTAATTAAATGAATGGAGTTTAAAAATCAACTTCTGGTCAATTAAAATGTTTTGTTGAGATTTTTTTTTTAGGTTTTTTAGCTTTATGTGGATTTTCTTCCCATTGATTTAAGGGTAATAGAACGCTTAACCACTTGTTTATACAATATCTAGTTGTCAAACCCCATCTCTTCTATTTACAGCATTTAAAAACAAATCATAGGAGATTTAAATCTCATGTGAATTCACCACAGTTTGGAAATCTCACTGCTACTTTATTTATAGGTTGTGAGTCGAGGTTTCAGGTCTAACTAAATGCTTGAAATAGCACAAAACATAGCAAAAGATGCCCTATATTTGAATAACTCACCCATATCCCGACAGCCAAGACCACCAAAAAATAGATCACAATGACAGATATATCAGCAGCATTGTTGATTGCTATATTGCCCGTATTATTCCTGGCGTTACTTCTCCCATTGGAAAAGCCAAAATAGTCTCCAGACATCTTTGAAATGTCCACTACACATGAAAGTCGATGAATGAATCACCTATGCCTTCACCTATTCACCTTTATTCTGTGCCAAGGGGGCGGGGTCAAGCGTGAGAACATTTGGAGGGGCTCGTGTAGAGGGGTACGATTTTGGAGCAAAAAAGAAACAACAAGAACATAGTTTCGAATAAAACATTAAAATCCTTCTGTTTCTAAGTAGAGGCATTGATTATGAGTCGGTATGTTCACTGCAAACAAATATGTTGTTAATCATCAACACACAAGGAAATACATGCTGGGAATTCCCGTATAACAAAACTAATGACAAATGCCAGTGGACAGTTTTTGATAAATACAGGCAAATCCGTTATGAGTGCCATTATATTAAGAATATCAAACATCCACATAGCTTCTATATTTTAAACACGGAAAGCTATAAGTAAAACGTGTAGCTTGATGTTCTTGATACATGCAACTGGAAGCTAGGCAGCCAAGACACTATGAAATGAAGATTATTTAGACAGTTGTAAATATATGTGGATACAATTCATTCGGTTGGAAATGTAGGTCAAAGCTTCTAATGGTGTTTATCCCAGCAGACAAGGCCCTGAAGGCCCTGGACTGGGTGGGTAGGGGTTATTTATTGAATTTTCATCATGAACTCTCATCACATATTATATTTGATGTCACGCACTTTTTTTTTTTGCAGAGTCCACTCATCCATCCACTTTTACAAAAATGTTTTCAGTTTAAGACAAAACCAAGGAAATGGGACGCCCTGTTCTGACACTTTTGGAGAGGAGCATGCAAAATCCCCTATTGACTCATTTTGTTGGAGCAATCTCTTGTTTTACAGATAAGAAGAGTGGTTGTATTATGTATAAAAAGTTTTAAGTGGCCCAACCTTCAGTCAACTTCAAAGTTTAATTTGAACCTCTATAAAGATTTATATGCCAAGTATCAGGTAGTCTAAGAAGTTTAAAAAATTATGACTTGCATACCTGCAATTTGCAGGTGAGCAACATGGCACACCTCAAATAAAGCTCCTTCAATAAATGCATGCTACTACCCTAGTGGACACAAAATATAAAGAGAACTGTTTGCAAATAGATTATCTCTCAAAAAGTAATACCATCATTTAATTTTGAATAATCAATTGTCATAAAGCCTTAGTCACTGGCCTTTTTGCTACTAATGAAACGAGGGGTAAAACTGCAAGCATATATTGTATGTTTCACTTTTTATAATTACATTTATAATTTCAATTATGCATATTATTATATATTATTTATTTTCCAACTTTTGGTCGAATCCTCCTATACCAAAAGTGTGGAACAAATATTTCTGTATTATTCGTTTCGTAATGTCAATTATTAATGTGACACATTCTCTGATTTGGGTCAGCTTGGTTAGTTCTCTTCTTATTTTGTTTGTTTGGACGTGTCATGTGCAGAAAGAAACGTTTCAACGTGTGTCAGGTAATTCTTTACTTTTATTTGTTATTTAGTCATTTAAATAGAGGCGCGTTGGCATCGATGCACGTAAAGTTTTTCATTTTGTCATCTTTTTCATCATTAATCTACAACGGTCAAACATTAGTGGTTATACCAAACTCGACAAGTAGATGGCAATAGACGCAAAGAGAATCGCTCTTAAATTGAATTGATAATAATTAATGGATACATAAATTCCTTTGAGTTGTGTTTTAGTAGCTCCAGGTGGGCGTAAAAATAATATTTTTTCGTTAGTTTAGGTTTGTGTTTTGGACTTTTCAATAAAAGTAAAAAAAAAAGAAAAATACCTGTAAAGGGATGCAATTTAGCCTCTGCGTTGTCTGTATTTTGAGTTGTTTTAAATTAAGGTCACAAGCCAAACATAAAATTAGCAAAATACTATTATTTTTTTATTTTTTTAAATGTTGTATTTTGTGTAAACCACCTTAACACCGCTTGAACTAAAGTATGATAGTTTCTGACAGTCTTTTTAATGTTAAACAATGTCAGGTAAAATAATGAACCGATGGTAGTTCTAGTGTTAAAAACAAGCATGTAGTGGTAACCCAGTGTGAAAGGGTTGCACGTTAAAGCACTGTACACAGGCAAAATGATAGTGATGTGGCCGTAACTCTTGGCCCAAACACTAATGCATTGATTTTTTTTCATTGTTCAACAGAAAAGCCACGACCTTTGACATTTTAAGGAGGAAAGGGAGATTATAGCATCAGTGGAAAGGCTTCAATGAGCGTGGTGAGCATGCAATGTCGTAGCCTGTCGACTTTAAATTGGAGGCCAAAACTGCAGCACATCTAGCAACATTGCTTTTTTAATTGTTAGTTCCAGGAACACTCTGTATTTGAATTCCATAATTATTTGAATTAGGATTTACTCTGAGTAGATCTGCAGAATAACAACAACTCAAAATTTAGGTTTGATATTTGGACAATGGATTGGTATTCTGCGCACCCATTTTGAAGAAAGCATGGTTATGAAAAATTAAATTGCTACACTGAAATATTTATTATATACCAGAAAGAGATTTAGAAACCTGCACTTCAGACTACACTGCTTCTTTAATAAATCAAATACCGTCTACGTGTAGTGGTTAAATTGCATAGGTTGGTATCTTGGAACATTACAGTTTCCATCCAAGTGACACATTTTCAATTTCTTGTGCTCTCTTGTGGCCAAAATCACGTTAGGGTTATCACAAAATTGGGGATCCTAAAATGTGTTTTGGCAGGGAGTGGGCCACCAGACTGTTGTTACTCTTGATTATCCTTGCAACAAAATGCTGGATGCATTGAATGTAACAAGAAAAAAAACATGTCTGACAAGGTTAATTGAATTTCTATGTCTAGGCGACTTTATTTCCCAAGGAGAAGTGAATTCTCACAGATGCTTCATGAACAGATGTCAGGTTTGTTGATTATATTTGGAGGGAGAACACAACAACAAGTGTTTGTTCCAGGAGAAAAGTTGTGCATAAGGCAGGGTTGGGCAAACTTTTCGGCCCGGGGGCCACATTGACTTTAAAAATTTGACAGGCGGGCCGGGTCAGCACAAGATACGATACATATAAAAACTGCATCCGTTAACAGTACATATGAAACTTAAACAGAAAAAAAGGACTAAAGTATGAACATACTCATCACTCATATGGGATTTATGGGGTACTTTCTTGGTTTTCATCAGACTAAAAGTCTGTTCACACATATGTAGAGCCAAATAACACCAGAATCCTCTGTGTCATCTTCTGGATGTTTTGAAATTTGGGTGCACTTAATGAAGCCTAAAACTCAGAGACTTTCAGGGAGTTGAACTTGTCAAATTGGAGATCAATCAGTTCCAACTGCAACTCCTGTGGAACCGTTTCCGGGTCTTGTGAGAAAGGACATGACACCAGCTGTCAATTTTTCCAAAATCACAAAACCGACGGCAGAATTGCTCATGCAGGTCATCCAATGATTTCCTGTATTTTGACCGCATTAAAAAATAATAATAATAATTTGGACAACGTCGGCGGGCCGGATTAAAAGGCCTAACTGGCCGTATATGGCCCGCGGGCCGCAGTTTGCCCATGTCATTTTGTAAAATCAAAAAATATATTTAAAAAGTTTGCCCATGTCTGGCATAAGGGCAGAAGTTAAGCCTACTTTATTTAATATGGGTCATTGTGGACTTTACGCCCATGGCAAATGGTTCAGGGGGTGATGTAGTAAACAAATTAGGTTCTTTTTGCAAGCATGTTGAGGGTCATTTTTCTTTTTTTTTTTTCGCTCACCAGGCGGTCTACCCAAGGAACGAGTGGGTGGAGATATGGAAGCTACTGAGGGGGAGTAGAGGGCAAACTGAGAATGTGTCAGCTGGATGAAGCAGCGAGCGAGGTAAGACGAGGACAAGCAAAATCACGAGATACTCGAGACATGGTATAAAGCTTCCTTTGGAGGAGGGTACAAATTATATTGTATTGCAGATATCAGTGCTCAGCAGCATCATTAAAAAGTCAGAAGAGCTTGCTGGCATAGATCCATATTTTTACAATTTTAAAAATCCCAAAGGAGTCCATCAGGGAGTTCTTTGTATGGTTACAATTTTACAAATCTCTCTTTTTGGTTAAATATCTTTAACTGATAATCTGGGTGGAAAGTGCAAATAACCAGGCCTGTCCATATCAGATTTGTTTGGTAAAGTAATTTGATTTTGCTTAACGGATGTTTTCTATGATGTAGCTTTGATATTTATACTTTTTTAATCATTTACACCCACAGTCTGCACATGACATTCACAAGACTTTTTGAGCGGAACTGTCCAATCAAAAAGTGTTTTTTTCCAAATCAAGGCACTTCCTTTCCACACATTTTTTTTCAAATCAGTCCATAAAAGAATGAACTGCATGTCTAATTCAATATGTGGGACACTCAATGAACAAATTAATTCAAAATATGCAGTACAATGTTTCAACACACCATCTGTTTTTTTTTTAAATAGAGGTTGTGCCCTGCTGCTTTCTTGAGCCAACATTTTCAAAGCTTCACTACATAAGCATTTACCTGTAAGGCGATGTTTATTGCCATGTTTGTGCCAGCGTAATTTTATTATAGTCTTGATGTGGCAATTAGTTTCGCCCCAGCAGTTCGATTGTTCTATCGAGAATATAACTCTACACTAGCTGGGAAGTAGAAAATAACATTACAAATTGTGAAACATTTCTACATTGCGTGTAAAATAGTGACCAAAAATATATATATAAAAAATTACAAAGTCTTCCATAATGTGCAATCATGTAGGCTGGACTGCACTATGACCCAAATGTAGTCATTGTCCAGAAATGGAATGTGACTCACTAATAAATAAATCCATCCATTCAGGGATGCATGTTTTTAATTTAAAAAAGTGTCAAAGTGGAGGCCCGGGGGCCAAATCTGGCCCGCCGCATCATTTTGTGTGGCCCGGGAAAGTAAATCATGAGTGTCGACTTTCTGTTTTAGGATCAAATTAAAATGAAGAGTATAGATGTATATTAAATTTCCTGATTTTCCCCCTTTTAAATCAATAATTGTAATTTTTTAATCATTTTTTTCTGTGTTTTTAGTTCAAAAATCATTTTGTAAAATCTAAAAATATATTTAAAAAAAGCTCAAATAAACATTGTTTTAGATCTATAAGAACTGACTATTCAGGGCTTTTAATCCAGTTCTTTTAATCCATTTATTAAAAAAAAATCTAAATATTATATCTAAAATGGTCCGACCCACGTGAAATCAAGTTGACATTAAAGCGGCCCGCGAACCAACCCGAGTCTGACACCCCTGACTTAAAGCATTCTGTTAATAAGTCTTCATATTTCAACAATCAAATACAAAGTTACACCTTTGTAATAAATGAGTGCTTTTGTGTGGTGGTCTAATTAGATTAGATTAAACTTTATTCACCCCCTGCTTAGGAAATTCACTATTATTCTACATATCTACATGCTAATTAAACGTGATGCTATCAAAAGGATGTAGAATCAAAGTGATTATATTTATTTATTTATTTAAAGGTGTAAAAATATAATGAGCTCACGTATACGGAGGTCAAAATATTGTGGGAGTTTCGATATTTTTCTATTTTTATGTCGCTGCTGTCAACGTCACTGTGACTTATGCTAAGGTGTAAAAGCAGTAAGTATTATTTTCTAAAATATCTATTTTTTTTAATGTCAGGTTTATGAACTCCACTATTTTTTGTCATGCAATGTAAAAGTATTTCGCAATTTGTACTCTCATTGTTATGAACAGCAGCATGCTCCTACTAATGGACAAGACAAATCGTTCCGAGAAAGTCACGGTCAAAAAAAATCATTTACAACACCATGAAATTTGCATAAGTTGTTTTATTCATAGTTGTCCTTTTATCATATTCTTTTCATTTACTTTTTTTTCTTAAAGTGGACATCCGGTCAAGTCAAACGTGAAGCCCTTAGCTAAGTTGTTTGCACATCATAAGTGAAAAGGGAGAGTCGAAGGAGGAGCAAAATGGAATAATGCCCCCCTTTCTCCTTCTCCATCTCTTCCTTTTACTTTCTCTCTTTGTCTCCCCCCTCAACCACTATTATTTGTTATGACAAAGAGTGTACCATACTGTATACTATTTACATATCATACCAACTGTTGGACAAGTTCCACTTTAGAGAATGCAAGGAAGATTAAAGTTTGCGTCATCTTTTTCACATTTTTCATTGTCTTTTTTTTTTCGCTTCTCATTTTCACTTGCGAGACTTGACTTTTCCACCAATATCAGCTTGTTTTTTTTTATTTTCATTTTTTAAAACCATCATTACATCATCATCACTGTAATTATATCGATAAAACTCTTCAATAAATTCCTCTCTTGACAGCTGTACAATCTTACACAGTGTTTGACTTCAATATATGTTTTTTTGGGAATATATTATTCGAACCAAGGAAAGGAGGAAAAAAAAAATCCAACGAAAATAGATTAGTATCCCAAAGTAAGAAAATCATGCAAGTTTTAGGATATTTCCTTCTCCATATAAACAAAACAAAAGTAATTGTCATCAATGCTGTCTGTTTTATTTACAAACTGATCTTGGCACTGTTTGTCATCTTTGCTGGAAAGTAGAATTATCATTTTGAACACTTTTGACGCTAATGAACATAACACTCCAGGTTTTAGAAGTCAGTAGTCTGCTATAAAGGGCAGCTTTGCAATACATATCTTTTTTTTCATCCCTAAAATGCAAAAGAAAAGAGGAACAGAAAAGCTTTGATAGTTAGGTGACGAACAGAAATAGTGCGTAGAAAATATTTTTAGTTCAACTGTGGCAGTTTCCTTTTTTTAGGTAAAAACCTTTTGACATCATGCCCCCCCCCTCCCCACAACAAACACTCATTGTTAACCATTGTCAGAGTGGAAATAATCCCCCCCAAAACATTTAATTTTGCCCCAAAGGTTTCCTGTAAAGCAGCATTAAATGTCCTCAGGCAAACAAAAAAAACAAAAAAAGACAAAATTATTTAAAAAGCCTGATTTGCAAGTACTTCTTCGTTTTGTGTTTGTCAGTCGGGAAACTATCTGACACGTCCAGTGTTGTCATTGTCGCCAAGTGCTTGACACGTAATGTTGCGTGAACGAACATAAAGGTACGGTATGCGCACGCGTTTGTGTTGAAGTTTCTCTGCATACTCATATTCAGTGCAAACACATCGGGTATAGATAACCCATTTGAATCTTCACCTTCCCAACTAACGTCATTTCATATGCAATTCATGTGATTTTTGCATCTTATCAATGAGACTACACGCCAAGTCTTGTTCTAGCACAAGCCAATGTACTTGAGATTGTTCTGGATGATCACGTCCGTGACAGCGTCAAACACAAACTGGATGTTGCTGGTGTCGGTAGCGCAGGTGAAATGCGAGTAAATCTCCTTGGTCTCCTTGTTGCGGTTGAGGTCCTCGAACTGCCGTTGCACGTACACGGCCGCTTCTTCGTAGGTGTTTTGGCCCTTGTAGTCGGGGAAGCACACTGTCAGAGGAATGCGTTTGATCTTCTCAGCCAACAGGTCCTTCTTGTTGAGGAAGAGGATCAGGGAGGTGTTAGTGAACCAGTTGTTGTTGCAGATCGAGTCAAAGAGGCGCAAGCTCTCGGCCATTCGGCTCTGCGGAGATGGAAGGGGGATAAATGAGTGAGGCAATTACACAATGTGATGTTACACTAGTTGGTCTTCTCCTAATGCGCAATCAGACAGACTTTGTTCTGGGAACAAAAGTCAGACATGTGAGGTCACAGTCATAGAAATCGACATGTAGTCAATTTGCCTGTTACCACCCAAAATATTGCCAGGGCTTCCATCCAAAAAAAGACAACTTATCCATGCATTCATTTTTAGGAGATTGGAATTTTGGCTATAGCTAATGTACACGTTTTAAGAAAAAAACTATTAGGAAACATCCGCTAATCCAGAACACTGCTGTCACTCATCAAGCTAGATCACATGTGTCAAAGTGGCGGCCCGGGGGCCAAATCTGGCCCGCCGCATCATTTTGTGTGGGCCGGGAAAGTAAATCATGAGTGCCGACTTTCTCTTTTAGGATCAAATTAAAATGAAGAGTATAGATGTATATTACATTTACTGATTTTTCCCCCTTTTAAATCAATAATTGTAATTTTTTAATCCATTTTTTTCTGTGTTTTTAGTTCAAAAATCATTTTGTAAAATCTAAAAATATATTTAAAAAAAAAGCTAAAATAAACATTGTTTTAGATCTATAAAAAACTGAATATTCAGGGTTTTTAATCCAGTTCTTTTAATCTATTTATAAAAAAAAAAAATCTAAATATTATATCTAAAATGGTCCGGCCCGCATGAAATCAAGTTGACGTTAATGTGGCCCGCGAACCAACCCGAGTTTGACACCCTTGAGCTAGATGATGTCAACAACAATGTCTGAAATGTTTCGGAAATGAAAGAAACATTGAATTTGTCAATTACGAAAACCATTTGCTCTATTTAAATGATAATTTAATAAAGATGATATAGACTGTGAAGAAGTATCTACTGATCAACGGTTTTAAAGTAATTTTCAGATGCTGGGAGTGTAAAAGACAACTATTGTCAGTCTGCTCTCCGTGAAATCACATGGTAGCAAATTATCTTGATTTTGGTGCACATGTAAAGCGAATCTACGTTTAAGTCTGTTTTCAGTTTTTTTTTTTGTCATGTGATGTTCAATATACAGTAGAAAAGATTAAAAAATGGGGCGTTGAGTCTCCCGTGGTGGCTTCTGGCATGTGGAGATGGGCCAGTAGCTTGTGACTGCAACTTTGTCAGATGGAAGGCTGTTGTTTAAGAGGTTATGGAAATAACACAATATTCTGTGCCGATCACAAGATCCACGCATCCTGGAAAAAAATGTTGTCTCAACCATTGGGAAAAGAGTAAAAACCCGCAATGAGGATTTCATTCCACAGCTATTTCATTGAATCTACGACAAAAGAACATTGTGCCATTTCTGGGAAACGGGTAGAAAACCGGTAGAAAATCGGAGTGCAGGTGTAACATGTTGTGAGTTCACTGTTTTTGGACAATGATTAAAAAGCAACCATTTTGACAGTCCCAAGTTGGATGTAACCTCAAAATGAGCTTATATGGCAGCTGGCTTTAAAGGATTACATATTTAGAAACATCTTTAGAATGAGTTAAATAGAACATGTTGATGATCAAGAATAAAATCCAGATACTGGTTTGTATTTTTTAGCAATCCCTGTGCCCCGCCCCCCTAAAATGATGTCTTTTCGAAGAACTGATTAAACAGGAAACATGTTCCTCTCTTGTTCATATCAAGTTTTAAATGGTTGTTGTGTAGCCATATGTAATCCCTTCCACTCGCATTATCCTAACAGTTATGCAATTTGAACAAAAGCTCCCCTTTTATTCTGACCTATTCAGTACATGGGCCAAGGGATCTAGGCTGGACCCTCATCATGACGCACTAAAAGATAGTTGAACATGCGCTATGAAAAGCTGCCCTCCAACTTGCAGTGCATTTAAACAAGAGATGATCACCCTAGAAGTCTGTTGTCTATCAGCTATTTTCTCTGTGTAACTCTTGCGCAATTAGCACATGAAATAGCGCACTGTAAATAACTCAAAGTAACTCGAGAAGTGTCGATACAAGTATTGAACATTGAATTCCTTTTACTTGGCCTGGATGGACTCTTGCCCCATTGATTTCAGCTAGGTAAATAACATATTACTCCATTACACTAGAGTGCTGCCTTGAGTTTTTCTGTACCGCAACTCACTCTTGCATTTTATTTGAATATTATAAAAGCTCCTATTGGACATTTATTGTTGTTCATGGATGTTTTAAGGATCAATTTCCTTCTTTTACTATCCATACTGCAGCAACTGTGACCTGGGCTGGCAGTGAATGAGTTAAAGACCTACTAGGCCAGTAAAAATTTGGCAGATAAGCATGTTAAAAATGTAATACAGAGACACCAAATTCAGTAGAATATCAATAAATTAATGTTTTTTACATTAGGCAAAATAATGAGACCTTAAGGTGAAAAATATTTGTATTTAATGAAGTTCTAGTAGTGAAATGCGCACATTTGCAGAAAATAGGAAGCCCTGAATGTACATATTTGAATAATAATAGTATAATAATATTTTTTCCCTGTGAAGAAATGCAGTACTTTGTTCACTCCACTCGTGTTTCCCCTGGTAAATTGTTCATTACTAATGGCTTGGTGAATGTGGGCAGCTACACCTTTGCTGCTATGTAGAGAATGAAATACAAACGCATTCTTACTCTCATGTGCCGTTTATAATCCACCATTCTACCTCAAATCACCGAGTGCTAAATATATCTCGTTTGTTGTAATATCCAAATATTTCTTGGGAGCTTTTCAGTGTGCACCAGAACAATGACAACTCTGTAATACTGTTTCCTTCAATGAAAAATTGACTGACAAAACAAGTTTAACCCTGAGAAAAACATGAATTTTCCCAAGCAAAAGTTGGAATTTTTCCTCCTTTTTCTAGATGCTCACAACAATGCCACTCCCAAAGTTGAGCATTTTCCATTGTGGCACATTTGCGGTCATACTGGTCACATTAAATGGTTTGGTCAACAGAAATTAAATCATATCTACTGCAATTTTAGTCCCGGAACTTTTCTGACACACCTTACCCACCTTTATGCATTCTCTCCAGTGGTGCTGCTTGTTGAAATGCAAAGCCCCCCAAAACCCCCCTCCTGATGCTCCGCTCCCCCTTTCCTTCTCATCCTCCTTTCCCTAGTCACACAGCTCACTGTCAACATTTCAGGATTAGGAGCATTTGACTGGCTTGTTGCTAGGCAACAGTAACTACGGAAACCGATTCATTATGAGGACAAGGATGGGACAGGGAAAATGCAACTGGGAATGGGTTGACGGGGAAATGTTGTACAGTAATTATGGTGTGTTTTCAGTCTTGCGTGATCCGGTGCATCGGAACTGAAATAACCTTTTGAAGTTAAAAAGGACTTGGATGAGATTAAGTTCTAGCAAGGAAATGTTATTTGTGAAAAACTGCTAAAGATCACTATATGCATTTGTATCGGTCTAGTCACCTCATATAAAATGTGTTTTAAAGATCTGCGTTTGAACAAAAATTCTTAAATTGCATCATTTCATATCAGCAAAATATTATCAAAAATAAAAAAATATTAAAATATGAATATATATATATATGGTTAAACAGGATAAAGTATTCACCTTCAGTATCAATTAACTATATCGCTGTATAAAACTTAGGTGGTCTCAAAATCTATTTAACTGGTTCTGGTGGCAGAATCTCATTACCTACACATTAAACAGTTGGAGGGCGCAGATATTTTCATATTAAAAATTAGAAATTTCGTGAAATGATAAAAGTTGGTAACGGAGAAGACTAATAAAAAGAAAGTAAAAATTGAGATGATAAGGAAAACATGCAGCTTCATTCTTGTGACGTCTACTATAAATTGTAGCTGCCTCCTTATCTTGACAGAGGGAGTAAAAAAAATGTCAGTCCACATTTGGTGCAGCTAAAATAGCATTGGCAATTGAAATATATACATTAACTGTTTTGGTCCTTTCTTACAATTTAATCCAGTTTTGTTATATCAAAACTAGACTAAACCACAATGAGGTTAACTAGTGAAATATCAATACACTTAAATTCTTCACATCGCTGCTCATTTTTCCACTACTGAGTATTAATTTGTTAATTTTAGCAAGTTAATACAACTAAATCTGTTTTTGTTTTTTTTGTTCTCCATTTTTTTGGGCACATGAACTCCCAAAGAGCCTACAGTACATGAGCCTTTTTAATTTCCAAAAGTCTCACAGGTAAAGCTTCACATGTGGTTGTGTGAACTCAATTAACACCAAGCTGGATTTTTCTTCTCAGGCTCTA
Organism: Stigmatopora argus; assembly: GCF_051989625.1. Classification (NCBI taxonomy): domain Eukaryota; kingdom Metazoa; phylum Chordata; class Actinopteri; order Syngnathiformes; family Syngnathidae; genus Stigmatopora; species Stigmatopora argus. Next base: position 4,748,869 of record NC_135402.1, read on the forward strand.
TTTTTAACCTGAAATAAACTCATTGATTCAATGTTCCAACCTATCTAGGTTGCCTGTAACCAATGCATTGCTAGCCTTTTTAGTTACCACAATAAATCATAGACCTTCCTCCATGGTGGTGTGTTACGTAGTGTTTAAAAGGCATTTGGGGGCAGCCACACTGGTGCCTTTTAGAAAAGAAAAGCTGATTATTGAAATATTTACCCCCCAAAAATGTGGCCGCTTTACTTATAAGTGATTTTCACCAGAAACTGAAAGATTACCCAATGTTGACATTCTATCAAAAGGCAGTTAAATAAACGTTAGGGACACAGCATATTAAAACAGCTTGAAAAGGTAATGGATATGCCATGGGAAATCTTTCAAATTCCAAAACCTTAAGAATGAGATAGCACAAACATCGCTCTTCAGTCAGACATTTTGAATAGCTTTTTTTTGGTGGATTACATCACAGGGGATGCATTAGCCGTGACAAAAGTTAAACTTGGGTGGCTATCACTGTTATAGCATCAAGTCAAGGAGATATGCTTTCTTAATTTTATCATCTTGGCGATGTTTGTACAAGCAGTCCTGCTCTTGCCGGCGAGGACTTGCAGCACACCACATTCTTAAAAGGACAATATAATCTAGCAAAGCTTGACATTCATTTTATAAAGCTGGATTTTTTTAAATCTTTGAGTGAAACATGCAGAAAGTAATCTTGTCAGTGAAAAATGTACCGTCTTCAAACCTGTCAATTTATGCGTTTTTCCCGTATTTTGTACCTTTTTTATCATTTCAAATTGTGTATGCCGCATAACAACTTTTGTAAGGGATTTTTTTTTTAAAGTCTGTTTTTTTGTAAAACCGTTCTCGTTTTACCCATTTCGTCTGACGAAAACATCATCGTCGACTGCTAATATTGTCATGCTTCAAGCATGATATGTGCACACGCATTCCGCTTCCACATAGCCCGTCAGCAAGCAATGTACCCAGAGAGTCAAGCTGTTAGCGACATCTACAGAATCTTGAATTTAGTGTATACAACAGGCGCACCGACTAATTGGGCGCTAGTACGTACACTTTGTGGAAAATTTTTGACTTTTAAGTGCGCCTTATGTGAGTAAATATGTGCCGCGTAGCATTTGTACGGTTTATTATCACTTCGTAAGGGGAATTGCAATCATTAACAAGGGGAGCAATTGGCCAAGGTTGACAGGTATGCGTCTTAATGGTGCTAGATGGTTGAGCTTTTAAATTGAATCTACATCAACAAATAAAAGAAGAATTGAAATTTGGAAGGTTCTTATGGTTTTACGCATAGTAGTAATTTTTGACCATCCTTTAATTGTAATTAATTAAATGACTACGTATATGTGTGTGGAAAGCGTTACGATCTATCTCAAGCTTACCGTCTGGTTGTCCTCGTAGAGTTTGAGGTCGTAGCCACTCAGTTCAACACAGAAAATGATTGCCGTCACTCCCTCGAAACAATGGATCCACTTCTTTCTCTCTGATCGCTGTCCACCTACATCCACCATCTTGAAGGTCAGCTCCTTGAAGGTGAACTTGTTCTCGACGATGCCTGTGGTCATGTCACGGGATCGCAGGATGTCCTCTACTGTCGGGATGTACTCGGCTGCAGAAATGCGGTCCAGGTCGTTTAGGTAGTAAGAAGTGTTGTCCTCTAAGTGGTACTCGTTGGATCGCTGAAAGCACTCTTGGACCCCGGAGTCTGCCCAGAGGCGTTTCATGACCCCAAGCAGCTCTGGAGTGATCTCTCCCTTGCTTTCCGCAGGCCCGGTGAGGGCGAAGAGCTGAACGGCGTCGTAGGCGCGGTCAGCATTATGAAAGTCAATCTTCAGGGTGGTCAGGGCACGGATGATGCGTGTGAGGGAGTCGATGGCGTTGTAAAGGATCAGGGGCTTGTACTCCTTGCAGGCCTCCAGGTTAAAGCCGCCGCTGTGAATGATCTTCATCTGCTTGACGATGGTACTCTTGCCGGAGTTGCTGGTGCCCAGAAGCAATAACTTGATCTCACGCCTCTGCCGCTGACTCTCCGAGCGCAAGTGGCGGTCGATTCGCCGCGAGCGCCGAGCCGCTTCCTTCTCCTCCGAGCTCTGACGGCATCCCATGGTCCTCCACCACGTACTGAGCGCAAAGGAACTCGTACTGCCGCTTTGGGGGGGGGGGTGATTAAATTACAAAGAAGAGGTGATGAAATCTTTGGAGAAGGCTGAGGATAGTTAGGGAAAAGGCCAGCCGCGAAGTCACAACAACCACGAGCCAGGAAAGCATCCGTCGAAGGGAGTAATTCGGATGTGTTTCATAATTTTTGCTCCGCGGCAGTCTGTGAGTCCTGTGTGGGCAAAACCCAGACTTGTGGGATGCCCACACAGTACTTGATACTGAGTTTGGACGGCCTGGTGAAGCTAAGGGAGCCGGAAATCATAGCACCCTTGAGGAATAAGTCTGGAGGACGGCAGACGATGTTCAACTTATGTCAGTAGAGGAAGTGTTTGGACTTGATGGGTGCGATCGAGAAAATTCGCGCACTCCATTCCCACATGGCTCCTGTGTTAGATCTTCCCGTCAGGGCACTGCAATCATCCAACCTGGATTGAGAATTACTTCTCTAATTCTTCCAGCAAATCTGGTAAACATAAAGAGAGGACAGACATAAATATCCAATCACAAGATAGGTTGTTTAAAACATACAGTTGCAGTACGTTTGGTAATTTTTGAAGGACCTCTGTTTAGAAGTGACGCTGAGAAGATCGAGCAGATCGATTCAAAGAGATGTACAAGCTAAACCTGCTTGGAAATTCTACATATTGTCTCCCATTCGCTGACAACAATTCATTTCGCTAAAATCCGTATGTACTTTCTCCAGGGAAAGCAGCGAGCTTGAACCAGCAGGTGTCTCTCGTGTTTTTATGCCGGCATTGAAGCTACTTTGCTTCCAGACATCTGTGATTTTATCCGCTAGGTTCTACTGCAAATAGTGGAAAAGCACTTAGATTTTAATGGGAATCTGGTTTCATTTTGGTCCTTACAGGCTTGTAATAGTTGTTCAGAAGAAAGAGGTTTACTTGTTAAAAAGTATATTGGAACCGTAATGTATATTTTTGTTGATTATACTAGTTCTGGCTTTCTGGTGCACGAATGGACCCTAGGAAAAACACGCAGACTTACATTTGTCGTGGTTCTTTTGACAAAACTCAACTTTTTCTGACCTATCAGATTGCCAGAGAAGGCTATATCTCTGCATTTGGAAAGAGAGGTCCATTCTTCAAAAGAGCGAGAGGACAAACAGAGCAGAACAAAACCACAACAAAGCATCAGCACACAAACAGGGAGCATTGTTTCATGGCTTCAAGCCTCGAACTGCCCTCACGAAATGACAACGTATGCCAAATGCGCAAATTCTGAGTTGCTTTTAAAGCCGTGCATGAGGTCTTTTTTTTATTTGCATCAACTGCATTTCTGCTCTTTTTGAAGTTTTACCCCACTAGATAATTGCGAGGGAAAACAGTGCAGCCAACTTAAAAGAAAATGCTGACATCCATCGTATAGTCTCATTAAAGGTTTGATTGTGTTACCATCATGAGAAAATGCTAAAATACATCATTATTTACGTGAATTTCACATTTCTTTGAGACCGTCACATCTACCTGTATTATAAATTATGTAATGTAAAGGTAAAATCAGATCGAAGAGGGCTGTATTAGAGAGATGCAAATTTTGCCAGTACGTTCATGATATAGAACAAATTTTAATTAAAAACAGTTAATCCTTTGATTACTTTCTCCAATTTTACTTCAATCTATGAATTCTACATTTGGGGATTGTAACTTTAGTCCTAAATTTCCATTCTTCAAGTAAATAGCGGCATAACTAACATTTGTGTTGGATCAAATTTGACTATTCAGAGTTCTTAAGTCTATGACTTTTAGATGACTACCCATTCATTGAGGGTGCGCCTTGTAATGCGGTGCGCCTTATAGTCGTGAAAATACGGTATAACTCGTTTGTCTGAGTAGGGCAACATTTGCGGCACACCCTCACAATGGCAGATTTATCCCTATTACATTTCTGAAGATTTTGACAAGAAACCATTACACTGGGAGCACAGAGCAGGCACACAGAAGAACGCTCACATGTCATATAACCAGCCAAAAGGCAGCTGTTTAATAGCCTGGAGCTCACTTCTTGCACCCGCTAAACTGCACCTGACAGGCTCTTCTTAAAGGACAGATTGACAGGACTTTTGCCACAAATATCCAATCTCATAAACGTAGTAATCTACCATCACAATCTCAGTAGGCTTGGTACATCATTATTTTATTCATGTTGTTGATTGCTCGTTTGCCAAATGAACACTGTGCAAAAATGCAGAAATTATTAACGTACCTGCTCGATCTGATTGAAGTGAATTAAATATTCGAGAGCAACTCTGACACCAAAGTTACGCCCCTAATCTACCCAAAATGTCAAATGTCAAATAGATGTAATTGATTGTGCCTGTGGTAGAAGACGATAGCAATAAGGTGTTATTATTTACTTTATTCAGGATTCCTTAGGCTATGTGAGAGAAAGGCAGCCGCTTTAATGAGAAGCTGCTGGAAATGATTCATGTATGTGTTGAATTAGCAATGCATTAGGGAGGTGATCAATGCACTTTGGTCGCTCGGCTGCTCTTGCCTTCTGTGTTCTTCACCCGACATAAGGTGAAACAAAAGCCTGTTTGGTATAAACACAGCCAACTGGCTTTTCCTGAAGGAGCAATGGGGAATTTTTAAAATGAGAGATGTTACACAGTGCGACAAACATGCGATATAGCTTGGTCTCAATATCGAATCTTGAGAATCGATTGGAAACAGGACTAACATCCCAGATCTCATTAAAATTTCAAAATGCTACTTCGACGCATGTAGTATGCCCACCAGAAGAATAACCTGCTGCCTGTTGCCAATATACAATGGAAGCGATTGACTTCATTTTGTTGAACGAGATGCCTCAGCAGCTTTATTTCAAAAGATGCAATTAGATTATATTGTGCAAACAGCTTTCTTTGATGCTCAAGTCATAATTGCATAAGTTAAATCAGGGGTGTCAGACTCGGGTTGGTTCGTGGGCCGCTTTAACGTCAACTTGATTTCATGTGGGCCGAACCATTTTAGATATAATATTTAGATATATTTTTTTATAAATGGATTAAAAGAACTGGATTAAAAGCCCTGAATATTCAGTTTTTATAGATCTAAAACAATGTTTATTTTAGCTTTTTTAAATATATTTTTAGATTTTACAAAATTATTTTTGAACTAAAAACACAGAAAAAATTGATTAAAAAATTACAATTATTCATTTAAAAGGGGGAAAATCAGGAAATATAATATACATATATAATCTTCATTTTAATTTGATCCTAAAACAGAAAGTCGGCACTCCTGATTTACTTTCCCGGGCCACACAAAATGATGCGGCGGGCCAGATTTGGCCCCCGGGCCGCCACTTTGACACTTGAGTTAAACAATCAATTTAATCTAATGCCAACATTGATGTATTTAGAACATTAAACAGAATTGAATTGAATTGAATCCCTTTATTGGCATGTTACAATTATAATGAGTTTTAAGGCTTCACCATTCAATGCACAAATAATCAATAAATGAAAAAATAGTCAACATAAATAGTCAACATAGATAAACCAAGTGTGGCTGAAAAACTAGTTCAAATCAAATATAACTTACTTTGTAGATCACCAGCTAACGTAAACAAATGTATTTGACATACCAGGTGTATTAAACTAAAAGTTAAAGGCTAAGTTCTAATTCCGTATTTCCATCTTCTTGTCCTCAATATGTCACTCTACTTAAATTAATTCAAAAGATCAAAATAATTCTGCCATTTATCATGGTCAAAGAACAGAACAGAACTAATGACTTGCCAGATGAGTAATTTTGTACTATTTTCACCTTGTCATGTGGGGTGACTTTTTGTAACTCGTGATTGCTCAGAGTATTTTGTCACTACTGTTAAGTCCATCATGGCTGCCCAAAACCGGGATTGTCCTGTTGCCTAAGCTTGGACACAGCCGATAAACATATATATCAAGGGTGTCAAATTCGGGTTGGTTCACGGGCCACATTAACGTCAACGCCATTTCATGTGGGCCGGACCATTTTAGATCTAATATCTAGATTTTTTTTAAAGGTTCGAAATTGGATTCAAAGAACTGGATCAAAAGCCCTAAATAGTCCGTTTTTATAGATCTAAAACAATGTTTATTTTAGCTTTTTTTTCTTAGTCATGGAAAATGTCTTTTAATCATGTTTTTTATTTCAAATGGAAACAAAATATTTTTTTAAAGTGGAAAACGGAAAATATTTGTATATATTTATTTTTCGATTTTACAAAATGCTTTTTGAACTAAAAACACAAAAGAAAAAAATTGGATTAAAAAACTGCAATGATTTATTTTAAAAAGGGGAAAATCAGGAAATGTAACGTACATCTATAATCATTTGAATTTGATCCTAAAACAATGTTTATTTTAGCTTTTTTTATATATTTTTAGATTTTACAAAATGATTTTTGAACTAAAAACAAAGAAAATATGGATTAAAAATAGCAATTATCGATTTAAAAGGGGGAAAATCAGGAAATTTAATATACATCTATACTCTTCATTTTAATTTGATACTAAAACAGAAAGTCGGCACTCATGATTTACTTTCTCGGGCCGCACAAAATGAGGCGGCGGGCCAGATTTGGCCCCCGGGCCGCCACTTTGACACCTGTGATATAGTATATGGAAATCTTTGGACGCTCTATGTATACTCAGACCGTTCATGCCCATGTTAGTATCAATGAATTCTGTGCTATAGATACCACACCCCGCCAACGACTGCCCTAGTCAAGGTGACATTCAAGGCCTTGTGACCACAAGTACAGTAGAAAGATCTGCGGGTATTGGTGCCTCCTTCAAAAAGTTGTGATTTTTAACGTCTGTGTCAGACACTGTTGACAGTTTAAACACGCCGTTACCTGCAGCTCACTACACAGTCAACAAGAAACAAACAACTTCCTTTCAGCATTTTTTTCATTTCACAAATCACGACTTGATTTCTTTCCAATGGCTGACTGTTGAATGTTGAATGCTTTGTTCTGTCAAAATGTGTTGGAAATCTTTTGGGATCCCTCGCCTTAAACGACATCTCCAATACAATGGTGATATTGTAACATTATCCTTTTTCCTGTAAAAGTACTTGCCAAGAACAAAAACTGGCATTGTGACTAGACAATAAAGTTCTGTTATTTCAAATTGCACATATCGAGAAGGAAAATTTAAAAACTGGCACAGCCAAATTGAGTGATGTGTGATGACCTGTCTGCAACTGAGATATGATATTTTGCTGTAAATGATTGCTGGAATCTGGGACAAAAAGCAAACAGTCAATTTCATGTTTGTGGCTAGAAAACGATTGATTACTGTATTTTTCGTTTTGCGTACTTGTGTGGAACGAATAGAAATCCTGCTTTTTTTTGATGACTCGGAGGTGTGTGTTGATCCCACTCTACATCAGAATTAGAGCAGATATACTGTAGGTCAGACAATGTGATTTTTCTGCAGGTCTTTAGCTGTTTGTGTAACTTAACTCTTTCAGTGTGCAAGTTCTCCAATGGGGGATGAAACTTAACTACAAAAATCTGCTGCAAAAAAGGCATGTCTTTGTTTGGTGGATTACGTTCATAATTTAGTTTAAAAGCTTCTTCATATTGTTCAAGCTTGGTAATCGGAACAAATCCAATTGCTTTGCTTTTTGTGAGCGTCTGTTGTCAGTTCTTTTAGCTCTTTGTTCAAATTGAAACTGCGTCTTTCTTTTTCCTTAGGGAAACAAACTGTGATAGTTCAATTCCTGGAAAAAGATATTCATTGCTACTTGGAATGAAACACACAAAAATATGTTTTTGCACCCGCACTGCCTTAATTTTTTAAAGAAAGAAAGTGACCGCCCTGTGCTATTTGCGGTTTGTTCTTTAGATATTTGCACTTGTGTTATCCTCCAATTCCTTTCACACGAGCATTGATGATCCATTTTTATTGTTGATTGGATTTATTAACAGATTGAATATCAGAACCTCTTGATAAAAGTATGACATTGTTTTGGGAGGGGGAAAAATAGCATGATTAATGTGGTAAAGTTAGAACTGCTGAAACGAGGCTTGATTTGGGAAGGAAGAGCGCACGTGTATCTAATGTTGCGCCCATCATGCCTGGCAGACTTCAGAGACGGATGCCTGTAGATGGCACACGTGAGGATGCAACTCATTCATTATTGAAAACAATGACGGGCACTGTTCTCCCTGTTCTTCTCCCAAAACAGTGGGTCATTCTGAAGGCGGTGGCGAGATAGCGGTGGCGAGATAGCGGTGGCGGGGAGAGCTCTCTTTTTGTGATAATGCCCCCATTTTAATGTTGTTGATGCTCAGTGGCTCAGTTCCCCCTTTCGTCAATCACACTGAGTCACAAGACCAGCCAGCATTGACAATGGCATGTTTGTGCAAAAGTTTAGTCAGATGTACAAGGATAACGAGGGCGCAAGGTTGTCACCCGCAACTGGATTAAAACATCTGCTTTTCTTTTGGACCTCGAGTACATATGCAGTAAAGTGTCCGTACTATTGTCATGATTGTGAAATTTGAAACTAAACATTGATACTCAAAGAATAACACTCAATACCAACTAGCGACTATCAAATATATCTTCCATTACCATGACTAGCAAGAGTACTGCAAAATTAAATTTTCTCCATGGCAACAAATTTCTGGTGACCTCTGGTCATGCAAAAAACAGATAACTGAGTAGCATTACTTTTGCAATTAAAATTTATATCCATGACAACATCTCAGTGTAGATTTTTGGTTTTTAGAGTTCTGTTCCTACAGCGACTTAGTAATAAAATAATACCATATTTATTCATTTAACCTATGGTCAATTTTCAATTCCTAGAGAGTTTTAATGCTCTTATTTTTGTTGTTAGAATGTAGCAGAAAAAAAGATGCTTTTCCTAACATGACACAAATCCTGATTAATAATTGTTGTCGTTTTAATATTGATTAAAATATTATCATTTGAGCCATCACGGACGGTGCGGTCGTAGCCCCCTCGTACCTCCGATTGCCTTCATTCCACAGCACCATCTCTCGCTGGCAGGTTGAAGGTCACCATAGCACTCCCTGATCAACCTAACCCCTCCTCGTTCCCTCTTCTTCCTCTCCACTGCCTCCTTGTTGTCATATGACCACTGTTATGTGTGTGCAATGGAACACAAAGTTGCTCTGTTTGTCCCGGTTTCTGAGTGCAGCAAGTAAAGACCGTTCACTCGTTGGCCTTCGGTCGGAAAACACACAACCTCTGTATCTGGCGGCGGGCATACAGTAGACCAGCAAATGAGCGGAAGGTCAATGGACAAGAAAAAAGGCGGGTCCAGCTAATGTTGTTTTATTAAACAGCAAAGGAGAACACAAACCATCTCCAAGGCCCCTCCCCCCCTTATGTTATTTATTAGATGGTTTTACGTCAGAGCCTGCACATGAGAGTTGGCTCCCAAACACACGTAGTCCGAGTACCTAGCCAGGATTTAAAAAACCCAAAATAAACACCAGTGCTGAACTACCTGAACAAGTGCAATGTTGCAATAGAACAGTTAAAAAAATTGACGCACATGTACTGTAGTTGATGGTTCAAAACATGATGCGCTACATCAAAAACTGCAGTGTTAATAATGCATTGGTTACATCGTGTGTTAGTTGTAATCATGAAATAATACCATTTTACCTTAAAACTAATCGTTGAAAAATCAGATGGTCCTCACGTTACGACGACTAATGATTAATACTGTAGCAAAGTCACAATTACGATAAATGATAGGAATTTGAAACAATGTAATGTAACTGGATGTGACATACTCTTGCATCATACTGTCATCTACCACAAACAAATGCGAAAGCAGCTATAATTAATATCATAATTGCCATGTACTCAACAGTGAAACCCCCTTTAATTGTGGTGCCGCATTCACCTATTTACACTTACTGTACTTAGGGTTTAACTTATCCTCAATTTCCCCCAAAACAGCGTATTTAAGAAGCAGTTTTGACCTGATGATTGCTGCAAACAACATAGACGGCGAGTACCTTTCTTTAAATGGCCTGACAACTTAAAATGCCAAATAAACCACCAAAAATCGTCTGAATATCAATGTAACTAAAGAAGTAAAAACTTTCCAAAGACTCATTTAATAACAAAACACAATCAGGATCAATTCAGTACCAAAAATCTTGTTTTTGTGGTCATCAAGCTTATTTTACAGTGATGAATTCGTAACGAAAGATACACTGATGACTGACATTCATTTTATCAGGTCATAACGGATCATGTGCAGCCATGACATTGAAAATATAGCAACAATTTTAGCATTGAACTACTATTATCTTATGTTATGAGCATACGCTTACATTAAGAGCATGTGACTTATTCTGACTTGGTTCTGGCATAGGGACCCTGGTGTCTCAAGCTGATTGGTTTGTACCTCTGCTGTTTGGCTGTCCTTTTTGAAACAAGCCTGTATGTGCTGTCCACAGCTATTATGTCGCCCACAGGACTTGAATGTAGCAAGGAACAAAAGAGGTGGAAGGAGGTCAACTCGGCATAGGTTTTTGTCACAGTTACTCTCGTTTTTATATGCATAGCACTCATCCGAATGGCACGTACTGCCTCAAGAGCGAGCATTTGCCATTGGCATAGTTGAAAAGCATGCCCGATGCTTCATTTATGATAGTCAAATAGATGCATTACATAATCGTGTTAGCCAAACTGTTTAGAATCATTCCTTTGACGTACACTTTGACATATTTGGATCTTTTGCTAGAAGTAACAAGACGGGGGGGAAAAGGTTGGAATTTAGCCAAATAGTGTTTTTTGAGCAGCAATATCTGATTTGTTAATAGGCTTTGCTAGAAAAAACAGCCAGCTACTGAAGCTCAGTCTTAGACTGAAACTGATCAATATTTGATTCCTTTCTTAGCCTTTGCAGACAAGGCCCAATCATGCAATATTAGAGGTATTTTAAGCAAGCTCATTGTCCTTATTATCCATTTTGGAGTTCATCCATCGTTTTTTTGTCTTAGTTCCGTGACGTTTTAGGACTGCCTGTATATCGTGTCACAGAAAGGAGCAGCGTTCTGATTTTTTTTTCTTTTTTTTTTTAAGAAATCCTTTTTGCCTCTTCTTTCTCTGCAGCCTCACAACCTCCGCCCCTTTGCCCCATCTGCCTCCTTGCTGTTAACCCACCACCACTCCCGCTGCCACCACCCCAGACCCCTCCACTGCAATGGTTCCCGCCCTCCCTCTCTCTTTCTCTCTCCCTCTCATACATGTAGAACAACCCTACAAACATTTAAAAAAATCTATACTTATATTAAGGCGTGTAAGGCTGGTGAGACCGAGAAAGTCAAAAATCATCTCATTTTATCTTGCGTTTCCCGCCTGGCTGTCACATTCCATAAAACAACTCGGCTATGATTAACGATGATTTAACGCAGGCGTAAAGCGGCAGACGGCGACAATCCTGCAATGTTCCTATAATCTGTAAAGCAACACTCAAGGGGAAATTTGACGATTGCACATTCCCATCAAGCGTCAATGGAAGCCAACACCTGATCATGTGCTTCTTCTACTCCCCATATTTGCAAGCCCAGTGGCCCAGACCGACACACACACACACACACATACACACACACCCCTGTCCTACATAAGCTAACCACTAGATTTAAGCACTAGCATGAAGCCAAAGCATCCTCAAGGATAGAGGATGCTCTTTGGTGATGAGTCAAATAGCAAGGATATGATAACATCGTCCAATGGAACGGCTAGCAGGGTGGAGGAGGGGGCCGGACAAGCTGGCTACCCATCTCTCAGCATCACCTTGGCTGTTTTATATGGGAAAACAGCCAAAACACACTCAGGTGTCCCGCATTTGTCCTACCTACCTTGTCCCAAAACAGTCCTTGCTAAAGGGCAGATTTTTTATGTATTTAAAAAATGAAATGCAGCATTCTGGGAAGTAGTTTGTTAGCCTTACCGTGTTCACAAGGCAGCATCCATTTACGAAGAATACTGCAGATGAGCCCTGGCACGCCGAGAACGCCTCTAAACAATCCACCCTTTTAATCACACTTCTTCATTTTCATGTCGTCCTCTTATTTCCAATTACTCTCTCTCTCTCTCTACCCTCACTCTCTCGTTCTCTCTCTTTCTCTCTCTCACACACACACACACATCTGTCTCTATCTTTTCTGTGCCTTATGCACGTCTGTATCCTCTCTCATTTGCTCCAAGGCAGTTGAGACACTGCAGCGATGGGGGTGGAGGGCGTGTATATGTGTGTGTGAGAGTGTGTGAGAGAGTGTGTGTGTTTGTGTGTGTGTGTGTTTGTGTGTTAGAGACAGAGAGAGGGAGTGCAGTACAGAAATGGAGGGAGGAGTCAGCAGCAGGAATAGAGAAGGAGAGAGAGAGAGAAAGAGAGAGAGAGCGAGAGAGAGCGAGAGAGAAGGGGAAACGGTCAGGATTAAATCATGAGTTGCAGAGAGAGAATGAAAAAACTGAGAAAATGGAGCAACCAGGATATCTTTATTTCATGCCTTTGTGATGAAAAATGTATCATCCATTAAGGAGTCTAAGCCCTCCTGGTTTGAATGGAGGTACTCCAGTGTGTGTGTGTACGTGTGTATGTGTGTGTGTGTGTGTCTTTATATTTAAGGCTATTTTATTGCTATTTAATTAATGAGAAGGGAAAAAAACATGCTAGCAAAAGAGTGAAAGGGAAAAAAGTAGTGACCATGGTGGAATAGAAGAAGGTTTGGACGATGGTGTAATTGTGCCGTTTCCGTGCCAGCTGTCTCCGTGACAGCGGGGTTGCTTCGTTTATTGTCATTGGTTAAGAGGAGGAACTGACAGAAACCCGAGCAAATGAGACAGTCTTTCACTGGGTGTGAATGTTTTATTTTTTTTAATGGTCTTGTGGAGCACATCTTGTTTAACCTCCTACAAGCAAACAATGTTTTGCTCTGCCAAAGCTTCACAGATGTTATTAATGTTCGATTTTGAAGTTATATAAACTGCCTGTGTCCAGAAGGAGAGGTGGGATAAAAGGGGGGAAAAACCCTGAGGTTGACTTTGCTGAGGTTGCGTGGTGTAATATCATTTCCTGGACACCAAGCCCAGTGTTGCGAGCTGTAGCATAATTAATCAGTAATGCAAAAGCACATCTGGTGAGGATGAACAACTTTGCCTCTCCCTAAACTGTCAGACGTGCTTTAAATCCATGTGTGAGCCAACTGGCCACTGATGCATTATGCACCATCGCTTTGCCTTACATTCTATATTTATTCATAGATTACTTCATTGCATCGATCATTTTGTCTCAGTTGTAATGTATGGCTTCACCTGCATGGAGTTTTACAGTTGTGAAATTTCAGTTGATTATGAAAAATGCAAATATTGTTTCTTTGTTTAGCTTTTTCTGTACCAGTGACATATTGCAGAAGGGATAAATATTAATGCTCTTCTGCTTGACGGCAGAAGGTACAATTAAATGTGTTTCTGTTCTTATTTAAGCATGAAATATTGCCTTGATATGTAAGTTTGAGTTGTTCCTTTATCACGCGCTAATCCTAAAATAAAAGAAAATTTGACCAACCAGAAAATTATTTGTCTGGGGCATTTAATACAATTGCTATTCAAAGGCAGCGTCCTATTGCGTTCATTACAAATAGTCTCTTATTTGGCAACCATAAACTAGAATATTCCCTCCTAATCTTGTTGACAATGGTACTGTCCTTCTTTCCTTCACATAATTTCACTTACTTCACATTCCCTTTTTTTCCCACCCCATTCAGTTTGATCGCTACTTTCCAGTTCTGTTGATCCTAATTTTAAGATTTCATTATTTAATGTCCTGTCGCCGTGGCAAGGCTTTAAAGCAGAAAAGCTGTAAGGCCTCCTTAACAGGATTTTCGCTATCCACTCACCCATTTTAAATTAATGACAGTGTTCCATTTATTGTACGATACGATTACATTGTATAGGCCTTCTGCTTAGATTACTGGCGATCTTTTGATTGAGATGCCTTTAGTCTTGATTTTCTTTCCCAAGATATTCTCCGCCAGTACCTCATGACCCCGCTCAATCTCTGCCAATATTTTCACTCTCCATCACCATCATTTTTTAGTCTCTCTTGGATTGTCTATGTGCCTCTCCCAGCTTCCTGTCTCCCTAATCCTTAATCCTGTGGAAATCGTTCAGGCAGAATCAGCCAGCTTTGATCAGGCCCTCATATCAGACGTGCTAACAGTGTCTGCACACTCGGATCCCACAGAGCCCGTGAGGCCACGGCCACGGGCGGGGGTGTTCAAAGATGTGTGGACCCCCTGGCACAGCATAGGTATATATATATTTATATAAGTGGGTTGCCACAGCTAGCCTTTACTAAAGTAAATCATCATCTAGTGGGCCTATTGCCCATGTTTTAACAGCAGTTACTGTTTATTGTATGTGATAACTTTCTTACTTGGTTTCGCTACACAATAGGAGTCCAATTTTAGGACTTTCCCCCAGTATGACAAAATGACTTTCTACATCAGTGCACCATACCTTTCAACTTATACGTCTTTCCCGTATTTTATACGTTTTTTGATCATTTCAAATTGTGTAACAACTTTTGTACTGGATTTTTTTTAAGTACATTTTTTGTAAAACCGATCTCATTTTACCCATTTCAGATCTAATCTGGGTCGTCTTGGTCACTGATGGCAGACGAAAATGTCATCGTTGACTGCTAATATTGTAATGCTTTAAGCATGATATGAGAAAATTTTAGACTTTTAAGTGCGTCCAACGTGAGTAAAGGTACTCGGTCGTTTAGTCGCCGGTCTTTTGGTCGCCGGTCTTTTGGTCGCCGGTCTTTTGGTCGCCGGTCTTTTGGTCCCCGGTCTTTTGGTCGCCGGTCTTTTGGTCGCCGGTCTTTTGGTCGCCTGGAAGGTTATTGATAATTACCATTTAAATTGTTGCTCAAATTCCCTAAATACAAACTGCGAATTATTATTTAGTCATACTTAATGCCCTATTAATTATTAGGCTAAAGAAAAGCTCCAAATTTCCCGTACTTTTATTGTGTTTTGTTGGAGAACTTGTTAAGACCCTGACTGACGTCCCTTCCTAAAGGGACAACTCATGTACATACAAACTTTTATACACTCACACGTCCGCTCAGTGAAACTGCTCAGGGCCATTGTTGGCTTTTATTGATGCGTAGACCGTGTTGTTTTACCTTGTTTTGTCGTCGCCTTGCATTTGTACATTTTTTATCGCTTAATGAGGGGAATTGCAATCATTAATAAGTGGAGCAATTGGCCGAGGTTGACAGGTATGGTGCACACTGTACCGACAATATGTGTGTTAAAGTTGCGCAGTATTGTTTTACATCAATAAAAGCCTAAATTCCCTGCTTGGAAAAAGAAGATACTGTTCTAGATAAACGGAAATGAAGTGGCTTGGGTACCTGGCTAGGATGCCACTAAGAGGCCTCCCTAGTGGGTTTTTACAGGCCTGTCCCACCACACGGAAGCCCGGTGGGAGGGCATACCTGTTCAGAATTAGAACATGTCAGAGAGAATATAACCCCCAGCAGCCCCCCGGAAGATTTGGAAAAAGTGGCTGAGGATTTCATGATAAAGCCCTGTCCAAGGCCCAAACTCCTGTCTTTCAAGATTAAGTCTTGGGATTGTCTGAAAACTCTTGCAATATCTTCACACAAAAACAGAACAGTTTATGTTGACAGTACATTTTAAACTGCTTGATTTAACCATCAAGCTAAACCCAGTACAACCTCGATAGTGAGATCAATGCTTCATGACAACTGTATGTGTTATGTAACCATTGTACCATATTTTTAAGCCAATCTATTTCTACAGGAAATTAAGGGGAGGACTATTGCATTGTTAAAATGTCCTAGAATCTTCACACAGTGCATTCAAGTTTTTGCAATAGAGTGACATAGAGAATGCATCTTGCCTAAAAAAAATATGGGCTTTATGAATGCCGCAATGAAAATATGACAAAATTGAATTCCACATTTACGATTGTCAGCATGACCTCTTCCCAAATAGGTCAAAGTGGAAAAATCATTCAGCAATCCACACACTATGCTACTACACTCGTCCCTCAGTCTAGGCGTAATTTTAGGTAGAGAAATCTAACAATCGGTTCTTTGCTGACTTGGATCTGAAGACATAATTTGTTTTGATTAGGCCAAATTACTGGTATTTGTAAAGTAAGAACAAAGAACCATTCTTAGGTTTCAGATTCCTGAGTACCTAGACATAGTGGTGACAGCTGAACTGGACTGGTAACTCCATCAATTCTGAAAAATAGCCTTGTAGAGACTCCCATATCTTCATATTTCAGATGCTGGTCTCTTGTTGGTCCTGAGCGAAAGCAGCTCTATCATGGATTCATATGTCAAAGCTACCATCTCACTCGAAACAAGAACTTGGTCATAAGATATGAAGTGCAATAGCTATTGGATCAATAATCTAATCCCTGGCTCTAGTAGTTAATTCACATAAAATGTAAGCATGAAATTATTCCCTCTTCTCAAAGCCACATGATGTGAAGTTTTGGAGTTCATTTCGAGCTGCAACAGTGGTCACTTTGTATTCTGCCTGCCCATTTAATCACTTCACAAATGTAATCAGCCTGAGAATCGACACATTTGATGCCCCGTCAGAACAAGGACGTGCAGGCTCTGATATGGGACAGCGAGGACATTCTTCTCTGAAGACGAGCGGCCCATTTCTTAAGGTCATATCCCTGTGACCCGAATTTGGAAAACATTGAAGCTAGGTTTGTGTGCTGGAATACCTTGAATGGCATCACATGTGCATGATCATAAACAATTCTACAAAGATATGCAACTCCCCGAGGTGTGCATGACTTCTCAAACAAAAATTGGTCACATGCTAAAACCATGACATAACATAGGAGTGGCATCAAGTGACGTTTTAGGCTTTCTGCATTCTCCCTCTGCTGTCCAAAGTGAAGAATTACATTTACAAACTGTTTATTTCTGGAAATGTCACCATCTTTGGGAAACCACAACCCTTTCCAAAACTGGTTCTTTAACCACAAGGAGATTGGACAACCATTCACCTTCACACTTATACTTAGGGGCAATTTAGAGTGACCAATCAGCCTACCATGCATGTTTTTGGAATGTGGGAGGAAAGCGGAGTACCCAGAGAAAACCCACGCAGACCCGGGGAGAACATGCAAACTCCAAGTGGTGGAAATGACACTTTTTATGATCTGTGGTAATCACAAAACATTATTGTTTGTCATTATGGAGGCATGCATTCAGTGTAGTAAGTAGTCTAAAGTCTAAAAAATACATGTAATGAAAGTTAATGCAATAATGATGATAATTGTGATCATTATTCATCCTTCTGCTGTTTTCCTTGTTGCTCCTGATAAGTAAAGACTGACATCTTGCGGCCAGACATAATACACATAGGTTGCATAAGTATTTATTTAAATTCTGTTGGAAGAGGATAAATACTGGCAGTTGGTATTTTTAATTATATTAATTTTTGTCATGATTATTATGTATTGATAGGTTGCCTGGTGGTGAGTGGTTACCACATGCACACACAGTTCTTAGATCAAGGAAACCGGATTGCCAGGAGAAAACCCACGCAGGAACAGGCAGAAAAATGAAAACTCCAAACAGGTGAATGTTTTATGCAAATCATTATGGCCTTTGGCTGTTAAGAAATGAAGACATTCAATCTTTTCTGTCGTTTCAACAAAGTCGCTTAGAATTTAGGTTAATGATATAATTCATGCCCATGTTTATTCCTCAATCGCCAAACCAGTCTTTCTATCTGGAGGAATTCCATTGTCGTTATGAATTGCAAACCTGTTATACTTACCTTGCCCCTAACGTCTATAAAAGGGTTAGGGTTACACAATTCACAAGTGTATACAATCAAAAATTAAATGAAAAATGTTTGGCTACAGTTTAACTAAATGAGCAGTAATTCTGTGCAGAGGTGTCTTCCACACCCTTTAAGTTCTTTCCCCAGATAATCGAATTAACTACTACTTAACAAGCCATACTTATAATTTGGCCAGTGTTTCACTATTTCAATCGGAGTGTCTGCTAAATGGACGTGGGTCTGTTTCTGAGGACAGATTGAGAATAATCTGCAAGAAAAGCAGCTCTCTGAAGACTTGTGTAATCCCCACACTATTCGGTTAGCGAGGGAATCCCATTGACCTCCCTCTAAACCCCAATGCAATCTCTACCCACAGAAGAGATGTCTCAATTTGCCACGGCTAATCCCTAATAGGAAACTTTTGTTTGTAAAACTCATATGAAAGTCAATATTTTTCATTAATGTATTAATGACATACATTTTAATCGAACATGTATAAAAGACGTAGTTATAAA
Source organism: Stigmatopora argus (assembly GCF_051989625.1). NCBI lineage: Eukaryota > Metazoa > Chordata > Actinopteri > Syngnathiformes > Syngnathidae > Stigmatopora > Stigmatopora argus. The sequence goes on from NC_135402.1 coordinate 4,767,426, forward strand.
GTACAATAGACAGAAAATTAAACCAGTTACTGTATTGTAATGTCGTTAAAATAGAATCAACGTGGGTAATAAACTTCCCACATAAGGATTAGGTTGACGTATAAACGTATCTGCTCCTACCTTCTTATCGCTAGAATTAAACTCTGTGTGTTAATCATGGTAAACTAGTAGTAATCTCCTGCATACAACACCAGATGCCAACAGGAAGTAAAGCAAGGCAATGAGTCACAGACATGGACCCAATCAACATTATCATTTTAGTTTTATCACTGAATACGTATAGATATAAAGTGATAATTACAGTAAACAGGCATGAATCTGATCAAGCATGTTACATCTTTATTTCTAATAGAGTAACATTATGCAAACAATGCTTTCAACGCAACAGCGATAACTTGAAACTTGTGTTGTGAAGCCAAGATATTGGTTATATCAGTGTGTCGGTAACTTCAGGCTATTGTTCAGTTTGATTGTTTAATTCTTAAAGTGGGTTTTGTTTTAGTAGTTGGTCAAATTACTTTTTGCAGGAGGATAACTAATCGTTTGCTGGGACAAGTGGCATGAGAAGTTTTTTTGATTAGTGATGAACCGATCCGATACTCAGTATCTCAGTACTCGGACGTTTGGTCGCCCGGACGTTTGGTCGCCCGGACGTTTGGTCGCCGGACGTTTGGTCGCCGGACGTTGGACAACATGACAGAGAGTTTACTGTTGAAACCATCTCTCAAAATTATATTCATGAGAGAGAGTTTAATATCTAAATATCTACTGTTGAAACCAGCTCTCAAAATTATATTCACCCAGGCGACCAAACGTCCGGCGACCAAACGTCCGGTCACGCAGTATCGTTGCCCGACCTGACTGTTTTTGGAGTATTGGATTTGATTACAAGATTGAATCTGACCTAGTTGACATTACTATTGTGCTTTTCGGCTGCTGTAAGTCAAATTAGTGTTGAAAATAGTTTGGTGTTACCAATTTCGTCATACGCAGCTGGGTATGATCATGACAATTAGGCTTTTGTCGAGTCAATGATGATGACAAAGCCTATGTCCGATTATTAAATCACTAGACAGACATATATAGGGGCCTCTCTATGGCACTGGATCAATATCGGCACATCCCTAATATGGATATGCATGGTCCCTCTTGTGTGTAGTTGGGCAGGAAGGCGGGTGCACCCAGTGGATCGTTGTTTAGGTAGACCTGGAGGTTGACCGTTTCCCCATTGCCCCAGGCAACTTGTAAAAACGGCAAGGTAACAAAACAAACCATGATCGAGCAAGCCTATGGTAGTAAAGTTTAATAAAAGGGGGAAAATGGAAACGGTCCGCTCTTTTATGTTCTTTGAATGAATGATCACAGTCCAATTATTTAACGTAAGTGTGCTTTAAAGTGCGCGGTGCTATTATTGCATAAGATGCCAATTTTGCTGGGCTTTTAAGTGTCTGAAAAGCGTTCCCAGTGTTCGTCCTACTTGCAAAGCTCTCTCCGCGCACCCCCGCCTCTCTCGTTATAGACAAAGCCAAGCGTCTTCCATAACAGCGAGGGCTGGAGACTTGAGGAGCCACTGATTTTTTTTGCGGGCACCATCGCGCTGAATATGGATTTACAGTGGGTGTAAGCATTGCTGGAGACCGAGCCTTCTAGGCTGGGGCCGCGACGAGCGTCAACAAGGTTTAGTGTGGTCGTTTCGGGGGTGCTTTTGTCTCGTCCGCCTCACCACAGCAACCCCCTTCACTGGAGCCGTTTCAAGTGCACGGTATTCGGCTAGTGGCTCGGCTAACTGCCGTCAGGATGCATCACCGTGTTGTCACCGACGAGTAGCCGCTAGGGCGACGGACTATAAGGGATACGCCGAAAGAGCCCACCCCATCGGGCCCCGACCCCGCGTTTCTGGAGGTCTCAACGGGTCATCGCCGTGGATCCGAACCCGTGTGAGCCATAGTAGCGGAGCCCCACTGTTGTCGGCGATATGGCGGAGCAAGGCTACTCATCTTGGTGAGTGCGCACGGGTACAGCTGCCCGCTACCATTAGCCATCTCGCCTACAGTGTTGCTACTTCAAAGGCACTCAAGAATGGACGCCTTTTTCTGCCCCTAGCAATCTATCGTATGATGACCCGATGTCCGTGAAAAATACATTATTTCTAGTAGCAGCGAAATATATGTTGTTAGCCGATCGCAGCTAGTGATGTTGCCGTGCTAACGCCATTCAACTGAGGTCAATTCCAATGGTGCTATTGTGAACGAATGCTAACAAGTTAGCCGACCTGCTAATTCACCTGATCAACAATCCCCGTTTTATAGGACAAAGTATGCGTTGATGTTGCTCTTTTTTTTGTATTACGCCCTCATTTGATTTACTAATATGGGCGACGCGACATTGCACAGGAGCGTTAAGCTGATTAGTGGTCAAGTTGGCCGTGCAAACAAATTGGAGTTAGCTGATGAGAGAGGGCCAGCGTTCATCGACGAACCACACATAACAACAATGGATCCTCTTATTTGGGGGCTCAAAGCTAAGCAAATTGTGGCATCTGTGGGCCAACGTGACACTCGACAGGTTGCTGAAGATGACGGTTTGAACAGGTGGGAAATGATGCGAGCACCTGAAGTCACCCTGAAGGATGACACTCGATTCAGATGACGTGATCATCATTCAAAACGCCCCTTGAATGAAAATCACCAATACTTTCTTGAAGCCTCATGAAATGAACGAAGCAACTTTTTGTGAATTAGAAAAGAAATTAACAGAAAATTGTGCACGTTTAAACGTTTTGAATCTGGCTTTTGATGGTCCCTCAATGAATAGGCTGACAATTTAGAGTGATTCACTTTATTTGCTGATTTGATATAGCCATTCAATTTGTGTACTCATCTGACTGTCAAAGTGAATACAGTCTCAAGACAAGATATATTAAATTAACAACTTTTTCAAAAAAAATAAAGAACATTTGCTTTGGGAGTTTATCAAAGGCCTGGTAAGAATAATAAAGCCGGTTTTTAATAGGTTGGGTCGTATATGGTGCTCCGATAAACTCTAAATACACTAAAATGCCGATCCAGAATGTGGCCTGCCAGTCAGAAAGTTCACATGATCCGATGTAATCTCACAAAAATAAGATGTGCTGACAGAGGCAGGGGCATTGTATAAAGATCTTGTCACAAAAAAGCACACAAAATACTTGCTTTGCGAAATAGTTCTCGCTGTCTACAAAATCCACTTAATTACATAAATATCTTTGGGGAAGATGTGATTGTTTGTAAATTTACATGTGCTTCTTTTTTCATCAGGCATGGCTATTTTTTTTATTGCATTCCAGTCTAGCTCACAGCATCTTGCCTCAGGAATCGTCTTCATCCACTGCACACTTTAGGAGTTTTACTCGTAAATATTGAACTCATTAATTATTTAAGACTGTATGACCCAACCACTTGCGAAACATGTTATTGGGGCAAATGCACTCTAGATAAATCTCACACATAGACATATAGGATCCCCTTTATAAGGCATAATATACGATAATTAAACGTGCAATCTTAGTATGGAGTAGGTATGCACGATCCATATTTTCTCACTTCCGACACCAATGCTATAAGTGATACCAGAGCTCTGCTTCCATTTTTTTTAATTTCGGCCGATAGGGAATCACCTGTAGAGTCATTTCAACATGAAAGATTTTAAGTCACAGATATGAATTGAAATGGCTCCATCCTGATTGAATTTCGTTTGGTTTATTTCAGAATGTAAAAATCTCCCACCCTTTCTTCTTTCATCCTTGGCGCAACAATATCATGGCACTAGCTAGCTTCACCAGTAGCATCACACATCACGACCACTCCAACACCTCTCGCACATTGATGTGTCATACCACCATCTTTAGCCTTGGGTGATCTTTACTCACCTAACAAAGAGCAGCAATGTTGGTCATTTTAACAAAAAACATGATTTGCTGAATTGCAGATGTTCCTTTTTATCTTAAATATTGTTACTAAACCTACAGATATCCCCTTTCTAAATTAAATACACAACAAAGACTACCAAGATGAGGTAACATACTGTTGGACTTGTGTTACCCATGAACTGTTCTCCCAAGATGTAAACGTCAATTAAACGCAATCTTTAGGGGTTGCTTGAGAAACAGTACTGTAATGTATAACAAAGGTATTGGGTATTCATATGAATCAGAGCTTTTTGGGGTACAAATTGTCAAACTAAATGAACCAAAAAGGCAATTACCAGTTAATTTAGTGTAATCTGCTTCATTGAAATGCCTGGTCAGGACCATGGTAAACCGAGGGACCCCTGTCCAAATGTCAAATGAGGCTGCAAACACCATATGGTCAAATGGCAGGGAAGGGGAGGTGAATGAGTTTTAATGTTAGGCAAAAAGGTCACAGTTTATCACAAATTACACTCTGTTCCTGGAGGATTTAGCCCTTTACATCCATAATTGGATCAGACGATGGAAGGAGATGAATGTTAATCCACAATTGGAGAGCTCAAGGCAAGTCTACTCTGTAGCTACTGTGAAAGGGTGTTAAATAAAAATAAAGGAACTATGCTACAGGTACCTTTTCCTGGTGGAACCAAAGCATTTTCCTTTGCCGCCTGCTGACCCTTTGTGGTCCAGTCACGCATGTTTGCTTGTTGAGAGTCAGATTGGGAATTGTGTCATTTGTAATGGGAGGGGGGACTCTGTCAGTGGACAAGGAGGACTTATGGCTCCTTGGGCTTCCATCCAGCCTCCAACAGTCCTGGATTGTATTTTGTTTTTAAATGTTCCATTCATCTATCTCGCCCATGTTCTGCGGGCATCTGTGCGCAGAATTCACTCGGACTAGTTTGGTGCTAGAATATGAATTAGATCCGTGGTGGATGAAACTCTGCATCTATCTTGCTGCTGCGGTGACATCATTAGAATCGGAGTGGAACAAGGTCAGCCTTTCTGAAATGTTTCTTTCAGTTTTCCAAGCTTGTACTTTTTTTTTCCACTCATTTAAGACGACACATGACCCTGGTGTCTTTTGAAATAGCTTCCTTGTTTTGCATCTTATATGACCCACGTAAATGGTATATCAGGTACACTGTGATCGGTTGTTAATTGTTTGTCAAGATGGCAATGTAGGAGTTTGTCATTTTGTACAAAGCTACAAGATACTCCTTCTCTACAGTCAGTGGAAAAATATTGAAAAAATCCTTTTTTTTGCTTTGTATTTTAAATGAAAGCTAAATTTGCCTTGAAAACAACAATAGTGACACCGTTTTGAGATATGGTACCTCACCAAATGAAAATGTTTTGCTACCTCGGGTATGCCCAAACCTTGGTTGCCAGGTGGAGAATCAGTTTATTGTTTTGAATGACGCATCATTTAAAAAGCATAATCTCACAGGGACTTGAACCAAAAAATAAAAACTAATAAAACACTTAAAATATATAATCAACAGGAATGGGTTCTTCACATTCTGTCTGAGCAGAAGGATGTTGGCGGTGTCACACATCCATACATTTTGTGAAACTGTAAGATAATGGTATATCATACTGAGCGTTTACTTACTCTACTGCATTCCTCACCCAAGGAGAGTGAGTTTGACAGGCTACTGACAGGTCAGCATCTCGGTCAGAGCGCCTATAAGAAAGCAGCAAGCCACAATGGCCACCTTGTCTTTTTCCCTAGCAACCAACCAGCATTAGAAGGTTGCAGGTCAGGTCGAGGCTGTGTCAAAACACTCAACACTTCAATCAACTTGCTAGATCTGATTTAAGCCTCCCTTGCACATTGGTACCCCTGGACATTGATCTTAAAAGAAAGTCCTTGTACTATTACCTACTGCACATGTACATATTGTGGTGCAAACTTGAAACTCATGTTTGAATCTACTCCACATTTCAGTGTAATACATAAAATATGCCTATAATTCTCTTGGCTATTTTAGTCTTAAGGTTGTACAGAATTTAATTTATTATTTTTTATTCTTTGGCTCTTGCTATTCTTGTTTTAAAATCACACAATTTCTTGCGCTTAATAACAAAGGTCAGCAGTCTCTCTGGGGATTTGAATCGCTATCCTCTATTGCACTGCCGCACTTTTATGATTTGCTGTGATGAAGTATGTTTTTTATGTGTCTTGTCACTTTGATTGGTTGCAATAATGTTTTGAACTGAACATGCACAGTTACTATGTTGATAGCTCACCAGTCAAAACGTGCTTTCCCAATACCTTTCAAAAGTTCTGCTCTATATACTAAATGTGCAATGTTCCTAAGCATTCAAGTTCCTGGTTGCCACCGTATAAAAGTCTTATTGCAAATTGCATAAGCTAATAATTTCCAATTTATAGTATCGGTTGTGAAGTAAGTAGCAATTGCACAATCCCTTTTCTGCTTTTTTTACACATTTGAAACTTTCCTTTTTGAAGATTTTATTTATTGGAATCTTAATCCAAAAAAGGAAAAATAAATTGGGTTTATAAAAGACATTAATTGAGATCTTAATTAATAATTTCATTGTTTTCTTTCTTCCTTTCAGGGCGTACTCTTTAGTCGACTCCAGTCAGGTGTCCACCTTTCTTATTTCCATTCTTCTCATCGTTTATGGCAGTTTCAGGTGAGTGTCATTTACATTTTTTCATTTACTTTGATTAATATTACTACTTTACATCAGTGCTCCCAAAAATGTTTAGTTTTACAAAAATACATTTTTGGTTACCCTTTCAAAGAACCAAAAAATATTGGTTTCAGTGTTTTTATGTACTTAAATTGTTTTTATGGCTTGTTCTGGCTTTTTTTTTGTTCTCCATGAAAAACTGTTTAGGAGAGATGTAAAGAAAGCTGGAGCGAGACAGCAATAATGAGTTCATTCTAATCTAAATGAGTCCTGTTAGTGTCAAGCATGGGTACCAAATTAGCTTGGCTGTATCTTTGCATCTGCCACAGAAGATAACAAGCTATGCCAGACCCCAATACGAATGGAGGCCTGAATTGTTTAAGATGTCTGTAAATTTAACGCATCCTTACAAGGCACTTGTCCCTTTGCAGATCATTAAACATGGACTGTGAAAACCAAGAGAAGGACAAAGATGGCAACCCTATCACAACAGGCTTCAACAACAACACAAACAACAGTTAGTGTCATCTAAAACGCATTACATTGATGTTAATTTGTATTGTCTTGACCTTTTTTATTATTATTACTATTTCAAACAGGTATTCAGACAATAGACTCGACACAGGCACTGTTCCTACCCATAGGAGCCTCCGTGTCTCTGCTGGTCATGTTCTTCTTCTTTGACTCAGTCCAGGTGGTCTTCACCATCTGCACAGCAGGTATGCGTGGCAAAACACAGCAAATGAGTGCTTTAAGGCACACGTACACAGTAGTATGCCTCTTTTTTGGTGCTTTGCCGATGAAAGTGTAAAGATTATTCACTGCTCTGTGAAGCCGACGTATGAAAAGGACTCGAATGAGTTTAGTGTATCTCATTGCTGTTCTGTACTCTCTATTTTCTCTCCTCAGTGCTTGCTACAATTGCTTTTGCTTTTCTCTTGTTGCCAATGTGCCAGTATCTGACTAGGCCCTGCTCTCCACAGAACAAGTAGGACTTTATTTTTTAAATCACTTCTCGGTTGATCGCTCAATATACAATCTGCATATTGTTGTTTCGTAATACTTTAAATCAAAGTGGCGGTCCCGGGGCCAAATATGGCCCGCCGCATCATTTTGTGTGGCCCGGGAAAGTAAATCATGAATGCCGACTTTCTGTTTTAGGATCAAATTAAAATGAAGAGTATAGATGTATATTACATTTCCTGATTTTCCCCCTTTTAAATCAATAATTGTAATTTTTTAATCTATTTTTTCTGTTTTTTTAGTTCAAAAATCTTTTTGTAAAATCTACAAATATATTTTTTAAAAAGCTAAAATAAAAATTGTTTTAGATCTATAAAAAAATGAATATTCAGGGCTTTTAATCCAGTTCTTTTAATCCATTTTTTTAAAAAAATCTAAATATTATATCTAAAATGGTACGGCCCACGTGAAATCAAGTTGACGTTAAAGCGGCCCGTGAACCAACCCGAGTCTGACACCCTTGCTTTAAATGTTACTGAATTGATTAATTCTGCCTGACATGAGACAAACCATTCAATTCCATTACTGAAAGTTGCATTGACAATTCGGCCTGTGGGTAATAAAAGAATCCAACTTCAATGTTAATCCCCGTGAGAAAAAAAAATCTCCACCATTATGGTCCACAAATGTCTCTGCTTAGCTACAAACAAACAAGCCAACTTGTTTTCTACAAAGGTAAAGGTTAAGTTTAGCATGGTGTACTGATATCCCAACATTACCATTGTTGCAATGGTAAACCACAAGAAGTGATTGGATTGGATTGGATAACTTTATTCATCCCGTATTCAGGAAATTTCGTTGTCACAGTAGCAAGAGGATGAGGATGCAGAAATAGGAAAGGCATTTTAGACATAAATAGATAGGTAATAAGTAAGTTAATAAATAAATACATGAATAAATATATAAATAAATAAGCCTGTAAGAACCCACCTACTCACACACTAACATAAATCCTTCTACAAAGATCTGCAAACTTGCACCGTCATTATCGTGGGATGTCTTCATATATTTACATAGTCATTTAGTATTCCCTGTCTGTAACAATGTCTCTAAATATCTGTCACCCCATTTACAGGATTTCATTTGGCTGCTGTGGCCGCTTTACTCTAGCCGAGCTACTGTCCTTTTCCCTCTCCGTCATTCTGGTGATGATCTGGGTGCTGACCGGACACTGGCTCCTCATGGACGGTGCGTCACACTGCCAACACTTTTTTTGCCAGTCGGGACCAATCACCCCAGATAAATTTACATAGTTTACCCCCAATATCTATAACACCTGTCAAGAGTGCGTGCCCCCCATTTTCCACGTTGCCACTGGTCATTTGACACGTAGTGCGGCAAAATGAATATGTCTCGTGCTCGTCACGCTAGCGAAGGCCCAATTAAACTAGCCGTAGGGGAACCATGTAAAAAGCTGTCACTTTAATGCAGGAAATGTCCGCCTATGCAACATGATTCCACAATCATTTATGTAGCCAGTGATGCATATCATTTGGCTACACTATAATTAAATTGTTGTCAATCTAATGGCATTGTTAAAATAGGCCTTCTATGTTGATTCTACAGCTTGGTCAATTTCCAATGATTAAAGATGCATGTGTTATTGTTGGTAGGAGTTCATTCAACAACAACAACAAAAAACATGTAACAGTCTTTTAATTGTGATTCACTTTGGATTTAAATGTTTGTTTTAACTGGATTTCATTATTTGAAACACGTTTGATTTCAGAGCGAATCCAAAGCGCATCTGCCGTTAATGAAAGTATCCACGGCAAATCAACAGGCCTACTACTCCTTAAACAGACATGGAGACATAAGACAGTGGTTTTTAAAACAGTATAGTGATTTTGAAAATGGGAAAAGGAATTTAAGAATCTTTTTTTTCTTATTTACTTGCCCCTTTGTCTGATCATAGAAATGCCGCTGAGCCCATTCACATTGCAAACGCATGGATGACTCTTACCGCACTTTTCCACTTGAATGATTTTAATAACTAACCTCTTATGTTTTGTTTGTTCTTTTGAAGATATTCAACATGTTTTGTGGATTTTGTTCCCCTTTAGCTTTAGCCATGGGCTTGTGCGTGGCCATGATCGCCTTTGTGCGGTTGCCCAGTCTGAAGGTGTCGTGCCTGCTGCTGTCAGGGTTGCTCATCTATGATGTGTTCTGGGTAAGGACATCACCCGCATAGCTGTTGATGGCAAAGCTCACACACACACACGGCGGCACACGCAAAGATACACCATAACAAGCTTATTGTCATCAGCTCACTGTCTATGAAATGAGCTGTTTGAGAAAAAAAATGCATGTGACCTTTGTTTCTTTGCATTTTCAAGCACTTGTCGCTGTGATTTATGAACCACATATTGAATTCCTGCCATTGTCAATCATCCAGCTGGGTGATTATGAAACACTAGGACCATTCACTAAACAAATGATCTTTTCGCTGCTTGAAAATACAAGACATCCTCTGTTTACAACAATCTTGTGACAAATGATACACAATTAACTGTTGCTCACCTATTTGCTATTAGAAAAAAAAATACAGAAATGAGAATTCAGGGTTAGGAACGGGGGGCTCTGAAGTAGTTTGCGCCGCATAATAAGAAAATGTCATCAGGTGATACAAGGCAGGCTCAGTTTTAACCATACTTAGTGTTTTTGTTCATTATTTTTATTACCTACAAGTGTTTTTCAACTGGCAAATTATTGTAATTGCGACCTATTACTACCTTGCCATATACTAACGAGAGAGACTAATTTGGAGAATGTCATAAAAAACACACCCTGTCATAAATCAAGTCAGCCAATGCAGATGCTGGGGAAGCATTCATCCTAACTGTAATGAAATTGCCGCAAAAATAACAGAAATGACTGTTTTAATTCATTTAAAATGACTCCATTTGGGTGTGTCTTTAAAAAAATAATTAAAATGGTTTTTGTTTTTAACATTTACATTTTTTTTTTTTAAATTTAATTTAATTTTATAAAATTTGGCGGATATTCACCCAAACGATGCGCCTAATGTAATCTATGGTCGTAAAACGCGAACTAGTTGGTTTAGCACACATCGTCGTCATGCTGTTATGAACTAATGTATTTTAGTACATTTAAAGTCGGTGGATCCAATGAGCAAAACAATACTTTCTGTTAGTGTCACATTACTTTAAGAGAATTTGAAAAAGACAAAGATGCCGCACATACCAATAAAAGCAAATGATCAGTCTCCGCTGCGGTATTCTCATCTTCTGCCTATGCGGGTGCCTAGCAACCCCCGATGTTAGCACAGAAATGCAACAACATGCTGATGCGTCCCATTTCCCCTTAGGTGTTCTTCTCGGCCTACATCTTCAACAGCAACGTGATGGTCAAAGTCGCTACCCAACCTGCAGAAAATCCAATTGATGTCCTGTCTAGGAAGCTGCACCTGGGACCAGGGATGGGCCGAGATGTCCCCCGCCTATCCTTACCTGGAAAACTAGTATTTCCCAGGTAGGAATAGTGTTAAATTCCTTTATTTTCTCTTTTTTTAATGATTTTTTTTCCCACCCCTCCACTATTCTCTCCACTCAAGCTTTAATTTTCCGCTACAGTGAGCATTACTGCCTCACTGCGCTTTTAAAGAACATTTCTCCACCAAATTGGTCTCGTTGTACCTAATAGCCCACAATGACAAGATATTGAGAAAAATGTTTTAACACAACAACCAACATGGCCATGTGTCACAGCTCCACAGGAAGTCACTTCTCAATGCTGGGAATCGGAGACATCGTGATGCCCGGACTGCTCTTGTGCTTTGTCCTACGCTATGACAACTACAAGAAACAAGCGAGCGGGGAGGCGGCCGGGCCCGGCAACGTGCCGGGGCGCATGCAGCGGGTCTCCTATTTCCACTGCACTCTCATTGGATACTTTGTGGGTGAGTAATCAATACGGGCTGGAAGACTTTGGGTGAACATACACTGTTAATTATGCTTGTTTATATACAAAACACTCACTCTTCAACATCTGCTCGTGTCATACAGACAGCAATTCTTTGTATATAGTAACTTGTTGAATCTCTTGCGAACCGCCATTTCAGAATTTCCGTCCAGGATTTCCATCCAGGATTTCCTTACCCTTCATACCAACATGTTAATTTAAACCAAAATACCTAAGGGTCAAGAATGATTTTTTTATTTTTATTGGTGTAATTAAATTGCCATTAGAGCTGCTAAGGCAGTAGCGAATCCAGCTGGAGCCAACGTGCATGCATAACAATTTCAGAGAAGGAAAAGGAAAACTAAACAATTACTTAGTTGTTTCAATCCAGATATTCAACTTTTTTTGTTTTAATCCAAGCCATTAAAAAAGGCCTTTTCCCTAATGTGTCCTCTTCCTGAAACCAGGTCTATTAACGGCCACCGTGGCGTCCAGGATCCATCGCGCTGCCCAGCCGGCTCTGCTCTACCTGGTGCCCTTCACCCTGCTGCCTCTGCTCACTATGGCCTACCTGAAGGTACTTTCGTTCATGTTCAGCAGCGACACAAACATTCAACACGACAACATAGTCAATACACGGCGCGCACGCGCAATCCACTCGCGCTGTGATTTGCTTCATCTCTTGCCTTGGATGCGCTCCCGTTAGCCGTCTCATTAGCCAAGCCCTACTGCTAGTTACCAGGCAACACGGGAAAACAGGAAGGGAGCACATAGGTGACACCTTAATGAGTGTACAGCAGAACAGATGCCGGGTTGAAACAGATTCTATCCGTTAAATGAGGTATCAAGTACATTTTCTTTCGGAAATATAACAATTGCTCTCCTGACCTATTTATGAGGTGAGTTGATATTTTTTAACGGTCTTCCCAGATCAAAATGGGGGTAATAGGTCTCTCCTTTTTTTCCCGTTTTGGCCAACATGCCTTTTTTTCTTGCAGAAATAAGCCTGCTAAAATAGAATGTTGTGAAGTACTAAGCAAAAGCACAAACTCTGTCAGGCCACCAACCTCCAGTTTTCTGAAAATCTTTTAAAATATACGTCGATCTCTGTGTGTGCATGACGGATTAGCCAGCAAGACAACACTGAGTTGTTCCCCGATGACTTAGGCATCCATACTGCTTAGCAAGCACTATGGCCGCTTTAGCAGCATAAATGCTGCACTCTTTTACTCCCACAAAGCTTCATTTTATTTTTCTAATGTTTATATGCATGTGATTCAAAACTAAATAAGTGTCTAAAACTGTTTGTGCATACTTGGGGATCTTGTCTGATTTTGCGTCCGTTTTATGATATAAATGATATATCATTTTCAAGGCACAAAAAATGCCATAAAATTACATGTTTGATTGAAAAATATCCCAGCACATTATAGTGCATCAAGTGCACAATATAATCATGCCAAATATTTTTTTTTCTTCAGAATTTTTATTTGGGTACATTCCAACTTCTATTTGTTGAAATGAATAATTATACATTTAAGTCAGTAACTTGTAATTTCATTTTACAATAACCAGGAAATTGGATAAATAGCAGCAAATTCTAAAACTTTATTTCTATTGACTATTACAGTGTTTGTGTTTTAAAACGATCGCTTCCACCACGTTAATCGAAAATCAGTGCCATCATTGCTGAGCTTTTTTTTTTTAGAACAGGCTCACTGCTACACGTTAGTTAGTGACCATTATGGTGGACTTTACTCATTTTGGTGTGTGCACACTGGCCACCAGATGGCAATACAGACACTGTCTTAACTTATTGGCCGTCATTGACAGGGATACTCGATCAAGAGTGAATATTGAGAAACCTTGACGTATTAACACTTCCAAAACCCAACCTAGAGGAACACATCAATAACCTTCCTACTGCCGTAACGGCTTGAAGGTTTGAACTGATTTCCTGCGTCAATGGCACTGAAAGATGTTCATTAAATGCCAGATCTCACCGTTCAAATTGATTGGACATCTATTACTGTCAATCGCAGTGAAAGAGCCGCCGCATTCATTCTGGCCGTGAGCCGCGTGTTCGCCTCCCCTGGTCCAGAATAAGCAAAGCAGCCAAACTACACGCACCTACGACATAAACAGTGTGCATGCGTTGGTGTCTTTTGTGTCTTCCTTAAGGGGGATTTGCGGCGCATGTGGTCCGAGCCCTTCCATGCCAAGCCCACCTCCCGTTTCCTGGAGGTATGATGCACTCGGCCAATTAACAAGCAAGGGGGAGGACGGCGGACCCCTCTTTCCCATGGAAGAGCGGGGGGGACAGAGGGGTGGGGAGAGTAGTGGGGTACCCTGGCAGCGAGGCCACGTCGTCACCACTCGTTCATGCGTTCCACCGATGTCTGCGGAGACCACCCCCGCCTCAGAAGGACACAAGTATGGGAGTGTTTGTGAAAGCACACAACACATCTTCCTCCTCTTCATCGTAGCACATCCATGCTAGTTTTTCACTTGCCCTCCCTCCTGTCTTTCCACCGCATTGATTTGTCACGTGAGATCACATGACGTCTCCTCCTCCTCCCATTGTGGACTTGTGAGACGTAGGGGGTAATATCTATTTTTTTAGCATCGTCGTGGTCATTACACTTGACTCTTCATATTTCCGAGCGACGTCAAACGAGCACGAGCCGCGAAGACGGAAAGAAGGGGCCATCGGCGAACGGGAAGCGGGAAGCATAACACACGGTGGTCGTCCTCCTTTCTGGTCATTTGCGATCGCCTCGCTCGCCCATCCACACAGACAACAATGTATTTTATTTAGAAAAGGTTTTTATTCTCTGCGTATACAGAAGAAGATGCATTGTTCAATTGCGTAGCACACTCCTGGCAGGCGTGGCTTCCGTTTGTATATAAGTGTACACATGTATTTTTGCCATATTTTGAGTTAGTATTTGAGCGCATGCTGAGCAACAGGTGGGTTTCAACTAACGGCCGGTTGACTTGTGAGCCCTTTGTACGTTTGCTTGTGTTTAAAAACACAGGTAAAAAGAAAACAAAGTCCATCTTTGTCAGCAGTTGTTGGTGCCCCACTCCTGTTCTTAAGCGTGTGCGTGCGTGCGTGTGTGTGTGCGTGTGTGTAGAGGAGGGTGATGACGTGCTTTTATTTGCTTTTAATTTAGACTGGCTGTGACAATAGTCAGGTTTGCATCTACGAGAGGGAAATTCTCCAACTCAACCAGTGTAAAGATTTTTGTTTTTTTGTAAAATGTGCTAAATTACGGATTTGTTTTTCAAAATAAGGGGGGACAAGGCAAGACAGGTGGAAATGTAAACAGTGTTTTTTGTTTTGTTTTGTTTTTATATCATGATGTTTCTTCAAATAAATGAATGTTGAACCTATTTGTGAAAGTATGTTACATTCTTCCAGGAGAACCCTTTGTCTCGTCTTCTTAACACTTTCTTTTTGCACAAGTCATCCTAAAGGGACATTAGAAGCTCACCTAAGTGGTGATGTGGGCACAGAAAAAAGCAAGCACGCACGATGAGGACCTGACTATTGTGATAAGTCAGTGGGTGATGCACCTGTACTCTGGTTACATGTATAGAGCTGAATGCGTGTGTGTGGGGTGTGTATGTTTTGGACCTGAGGAGGGGAGGAAATCACTTTTTAAAGAAAAAAAAACTGAATTTAACCAACGGATAATAGATCTAAAAGCTATTGTAGGATGTTTTTTACTGTAACCGGTCTTTTTTGTTGTTGTTTTTTTATTACTTTATATTTTTTGTCTAGCCACGGTTTTGTGGTGCTTGTCAATTCATTTCTAATTTATACAAGAGGTGAGGAAGCCTGGAGGATGGCACAGATTTTTGTTTGGGTTTTTTTTTCTTCAACATTTTTTATTTTTTACTCTGGACGTGCATGTTAAGTGTACAGTGTAATCAATTTGGAGGGCTACGTCCGGACTTTTTTTTTTGTTTTTTGCTTTGGAGCCTGGACTGGACCTATTATGTGGGAGCCCCATGTACACAGCACAGCAGAGTTTGTGCTCAGGACATTTGTGACTGAGAGGAGGAGAAAAGGAATGGGGGTAAAATGGCTCAATATTTGGGACCTTGAGGACCCTGTCTAAGGCTGAAAAGCCAAAACCACAAACCCTTTCACCTCTCCCTGGACATGGCAAGAAAATATATAGATTTATATACATATATAAGTATACATATATACCTAAATATATGTGTATATATATGCATATATAATTAGCTGAAGACGATCATTGTGGACAACTTTTTTTATTGGATTTCTTTTCAATTCTTTCATTTTGCTCTCCAGTCGAGGATTGCCGCGACATAGATATTGCGACTGAATGGATTCTGTATATAGAGAAACGGTGACTCAATACGATAGAAACTGTAGTGATGAAACGTGACTCTGGATGCGTTCCATTCACACACACCAACAAAAACATTTTTGTCCCCCTCTGTCGTTGAGGATTGTGCTGTAAATAAACATGACTAACTGTAAATACTTTGTTGTCTTTATTTGTATAAGGTGCCCGGAAGGGCAACTTCTGTACCACTGATTATCCTATCTGATATGATCATGATATTATCATTACAATATTATAGCCAAAAAAGGCCTATATTTGTAAGAAGTTACAAAAAGGAATCTTATTTCTGAGACTTTAGAGAAACATTGATCTTGGTTTGATTTTGAATAACTGATTAGGTAGTGAAATCATGTTTCATTTTAAAACTTTTTCTCCATATACAGTGTATGTACACCCTTTCCATATTGCTGATTGTGCACGACCAGCAGAGGGCAACACATTGCAACATTATTATTGTTTAACGACTAAAACATTATTTATACTTCATTCATTCAAGTGTCTGCTTGTGTATAAATGTCAGTGGCAAGCTTATTTATATATATATATATATATATATATATATATATATATATATATATATATGTGTGTGTATATGTATATATGTATGTATGTGTGTATGTGTATGTGTGTATATATATATATATATATATATATATATATATATATATATATATATGTATATATATGTGTGTATATGTATATATATATATATATATATATATGTGTTTATATATATATATGTATATCTATATGTGTGTGTGTATATATACATATATTTTTTTAATAAGCTTGGCACTGGCATTTATGCACAAGCAGACACTTGAATGAATGAAGTATAAATAATGTTTATATATATATATATATATATATATATATATATATATATACACATATATACACATATATATATATATATATATATATGTATATATATATATATATATATATGTATATGTATATATATATATATATATATGTATATATATATATATATGTATATGTGTATATATATGTATGTTTAAATATATACATATATATGTATATTTATAATGAAACATTTTCTGAAAGTATGAGCAGTTCTTGAACACAAGAACAGTAGCAAATAGGGAGTAAAGTGGCAAAAAGGGAAAATGGGCGTGAGTGAAAGACCTCATGAAAAGAAAATGGCTGCCTCAATGACAAAGCAAAGACGCTGAGTCAAGAGTTTGGAAAAGCCTCTCTCCAAAACTGACCCCCCACTTCCCCTTAACTCACTACTATACTTCTACTACCACTACAACTGAAAGAAAAGCAGTACAAATTCATTGAGTGGAAACCACATCTTCAAAACCATCACAAAGATATTTTCTACCCTTTCTTTTGATAAGACTTTTGAAAATATATACTCTCGAGAATAAACGATCAAGTATCATTTTGGTGAAAAAGATTTGGGTTCACAAATGATACTAAGAATGAGTATATTTTGGCATTGAACAATGTTCATCATTCTGCTGGGGCTTTGTCAATGCAAAGGAAATGTTATATTAATTACATAATTCTATATATATTTGATGTTACAGCAGGTGGCCTAACTTTATCTATCATACATATCTCACTCATTGGCTTCCAATGACAGCAATAGACGTTCAATCCGTTTAAACTGGGAGTGCTGGAAGCAAAGGAACGGTCGCCAGCACTCCCAGTTTCAATGGATTGAACGTCTACTAATGAAAAACTCACTTAAATTCACAGCATTAATCAAGCAAAAACAAATATTGTACTTGGGTGATATTTAGCAGAATTACATTGACACGGTTTAATAAAGTAGTCCTTTTTAATTCATTTTGACAGATGATAAGTTAACTTCAAACAAAGCATGTTTTTCAGAGTTAGCTTTGTTATCTGCAGTCACCAGTAATATTTTGAGCATTAGTGCTTCATGGATTTCTCAAATTAGGGATAGATTTAGGCTCCACTGAAACAATAATTAATATTCTTTTTGAAATTGGTTTTGTTTGGTAGTGCATTGTAAAGGAAAATGTATATTAATGTATCCTATGCGGTCTGTAATTATAGTCGTATGTAAGTAAAATACATTTTTCTATTGAATATAATTAGGGGGATTGTTTTGTATTATTATTTTTAACACCCAAATGACCCTTATTGTTTAATATGGGAAAGTTACTTTCCAATTTGATACATTTTTCTTCATATTTCGATTAGGAATAGATTGAGTTGTTGGTAATGCATCTGTTAGGAAAGAACAGTTCTATCTTATTCTAAGGTTTTTATGTTTTACTCCTTTCCCAACACACATTTATTAAATTGTGTTATATTTATGAGCTGAAAGCATTGTAATATAGAATTTTCTCTTATGTCTATTATACAAGTTAGAGTAGGAAAATAATGAAGTAGATGTTTCCGCTTTTTGTGCCATCTGATGACTTTTTACATCTACAATTTAATATTTACAAAAATGTTCCTTGCTTTTTCTTAAGTCTTCACAGATGACAAAACTAAAAAATAAATTGAGACTTCAAGTCAACCTCTAGTAGCCTTAACGACAATAACGCAATTTATTTAGAGTAGCAAGATGTTCCCTTTTAGTCTTACTGAAGGAAATATTTGAATACCACCTCTGCTCTACATTCAATTTCCTTCCAACCTGATGGAACTGGATTTACATGGACGAGCAAAGATTATGATGTCAAACATTTGTGATCTATTAATTGCAAAGCTTCTATTTAATTAGATGAATGTCTCTAATGGACTCCCGACACTGGTTAAAAGTGACAGATGTTAAGCTAGGAGAGCTCAATTGACCACAGCCTGGCTTTTGCCGAGTTTACTGACATGGAAGATGGGGGGTTGAAGAGCACGACACAGGCTGCTGGGATGGCCGCGATAGGGGGGGAGGGGAACGGGCTAGGGTGTAAGGTCGGGGAGGTCAAGGCAGGCGGGGGCCCGCCCCTCAGTTGTCATTGGCCCATCGGCCCCGCCGGCCCTGCGCCGCTTTGAAGTGGCCAGAATTCCACCACGGCCATGGGGATTGTAGCATGTCATTTGAAAGGAAATTTGGCGAGGTGGTCCTAAAAACAGAATGGGGGCAAAGTGGGGAGTGGGCAGCGGTAACACCGGGTTTTGTTGTCCAGGGGTTCTCGTGCATCACGTGACCAGGCCAGGTGATGATGGCCAGCTGCTATTAGACGCATTCATTTACATTTAGAGCACTGTTCCATTCATTGGATAGCGACACCACTCCCACCCCCCTACACGCCACACGCACACTGCCATTACCCTCAGCCCACACACACACACACACACATGAACACACACACACACTCAAACCAGTAAATTGATTATTCAATTGATTGATTCTTTTTGTTGTAAGCCTCTGCAAAAGGACTATTTTTATTACATTTTGAGAACCCAAAAACATGAAAAATGTCTTTTAATGATAATACTCTTTTTAATACAATCAAATTTAATGAAAAAAAGAATACAAACAGAAATTAGTGTTTCATTTCAAGTTTTAAACAATTGAAACAGGTGAAATTCCAAATCTGACATTTCAACCTGGAAGCTTTTCATTGACTTTTTTCAGGTTGTAATCCGTTCATTAAAAAGGAATAATTAATGGCATATATATCTAAGACCACTTTTAAATGTCTGATTTCAATTTTGCACACTTTCTAGTTACTCTATTCATTTTATTTCTATTCTATTGAGTGGATGAAAAACTTAAAAAGAGGAAGATTCCTGGCTTTTAATGTAAACACAGTTCACATTTAATACAACACAAACTTTTTACAAGTTGTATGATACTAAAAGGATTTTTTTAAACACAAAAAGTCACCAAATGTGATCGTTTCTTAAACATTTTGGCCATCGTTAAGTGTTTCAAAGGAACTTTGTTCTGAGACTTACTTATGATCTACCATTGAAAAACATACTTTTATTTGTGACTAAATATATTGCACAGTATTGCATATCATTAAAAAGTAGTGTAAATTGTGTAAATTCTATCATTAAGTAAAGTTATAGTAAATTGATATGTTTCTATTATTTGTTTCAAACTATTTTTTTGTCCAACATAACTTTGAATCACCACAAAATAAATTTTAAACAGTGTTTTAAACAACACAACCTCTTATATGAATTACTAATCCTATATATATTTGTTGTTACAGCGGGTGGCCTAACTTTATCTATTAAAAGTAGCTGGTGTGAGTGGTCTTGACTGGAGGGCCTCTTTTTAAGGGGCCCATAGCCTAAATTGAATGGTCCAATAATTCCAAAAGTAACAAAAAGTCGCTTTAACTACAATAAAACAACCTCAAAATCTTTTAAGTGCTTTAACTTTAAAATCAGTCATCCCAACCCCTGAGTGCATTGAATTCATAGGAAAATAAAACAAAAAAATCACTCCTGCTAACAAGAGTACTACTCATGTTGCAGTATTTGTTAAGAACAAATCTACAATATATTTTGAAACTTTTACAGCAATAAATGTTAAAATAGGGTTTTCTTTTTAGCTAAGTCAGTCGTTAGATGAAGTCTACTTGCTAAATGATGTGCCTAGCTTTATCAAATATTAATAGTTGGAATTTTCCTTACCTCCATTGTTACTGATTCGTTCAAAATAGACTTTCAACCTAAAGTGTAACACAACACATTTTCATAGTCTGAAATTTTTGCTTATGTTGCTTACTAGAATCAATTAAATAATTCTTCATGAGTAATGATTGGCATAGATTTATCAAATATTAATAGTTGGAATTTTCCTTACCTCCAATGATACTGTTTAGTTCAAAATAGAGTTTCAACCTAAAGTTTAACAACACATTTTCTTAGTCTGAAATTTTAGCTTATGTTGCTTACTAGAATCAATTAAATAATTCTTCATGAGTATTAATTTCACTTTTTTTAACTTCATCAATGTTTTACACCTTCAAGTCCCTAAACAAGGAGGCAAAAACGCCCTTACTATTCTTTCAAATCAAATTTTACTCATTAAAGGCTACTCATTTGTTCCCAAAACTCCTATCCCAATAGAAAACACTTCCATTTTTAACAGATTCAACAAAAAGTAAGCATTTTAATCTTCTGACTGGAACGGGAATGCCGCCATTAGGAGTTCTCGAGCAGGTATTAGGGGTCATTTGAAGAGTGGCGCTATTTATTGGCCCCACGTGCATGTTCACGTTAATAGCAGAAAACTTCCTTCCTCTTCTTCTTTACCTTCTTCCTGCACACCAGCAAGCAGGCAAAAGCATGCATTCCAGGCTTGTTTAAATAAGGCCGGCCTGCCCGGGCGCGGGTGGATTCCCCTCTGGCCCTTTGCCCTTCGACCCCGAGTGCATTCCGTATGTAAAGTGAGGAATTCCTCTGAAGTTCATTTAATGGGTTTGAGGTTTTTTTCCCCCTTCCCTCTCTCTTTGTCGCTCCCCCCTCTCTCTCTCTTTTAGACTCTTGTTCATGCACTATACTTAAAGGAGGAGGGGGTGTGCATGTATGCATGTATAGTGCATGTGAAAGGAAGTCGTAGACTGAGGCTTGTTGTCAATCATCCGCACTGCGTGCAAACCAGGAAATAATCGATAGGTGATCAATGGGCTCGCCAATATGTAAGCACGGGAGCGTTTCAGGGTCTTTGTTATCTTTGCACTTTTGTTTGCTTTTAGTAATTATTTTACTTGTCGAAAAAGAAAACCAAGTAAGGTATGCTTGTCTATGGCGTACAGAAGATTTATGAACTACATAGCGTGTAGTGTATGTTATCTGTAGATCACAGTTGAGATTGAGTGAAATTATTTTGGCTATTAATCTCTAGAGATGCTGCGTACTTGCCTAATGATGATGATGGTTATAATAATAATATCGAAAACTAGTCACATTTTTTTCTAGGATCGATTAAAGGGAATTATGCTTGTTAAAAACATTCAATGAAAGGGTGGGAATACCATCTTGATACAAATGGGACATTAGTTATTGTCCGTTTTCATTGTTAAAAGAGGGCTGATTTGACGTGGTTTTCCTACTGGTAGAAGAATGGATGTTTTTGGGCGATGGTAAAAAGTACAGGTATTTCCTCTTATTCTTTAATAGTGAATCCTATCTGGTTGTGGACATCTTATTAGTTTCAGGCTGAAACAATCGTATTGCCTGATGACTTAAACAATTGTGCCTCAGTCCTTTTTTCATTTGAAAGTTCCCGTTTAAATGTTTAATTTAATAAAATAAGGCTTTTTTGCCCTCTGGAAAAAAGAACTCAAATACATACAGTTGGTTAGTTGTACAAAGATTGATAATAATGAAGTTGATTGAAGTAACAGACTAAGTGATTGTTTAGGGTCATTTTGGAAGTGTTCATAAAAATCTTTCAAATAAGTATTCATTTGCTATTAAGAAATCTAACTAATATACATTTTTAAAAGACTATTTTCTTTTCATGAGCTTTATATCCATTTTATAGTTACGTTCATTCCCTGCAGAATCTAATGGGATCTAACATAGATGTCAATAAATTTTGACTTAAGTAATTAAATCAACTTCTTTTATCGGTCTGTCAACTTGTTTTACAAATGATGTCATGTTAGCTTAAGGAATCACAATATCATAAAGGTAGTTGTTGAAAAAAAAATATTTTTAAATCAAATCTTGTTGTGGCAGTCCTTGGAATTGGCAAGTTGAAAAGAAGAAATTAAATTATGACCCAGCATGCATCCCATACTCTATTTTTTTTTAGGTTACAGTAATTGCAAATTGGAAGAGTTACAGATGCATCAGCGAAAACTGCAGTAGACCAGAACAAAACATGGATCTTGTCTCGTAAAAATGCCATTATCGCTCATGCCGAGCATCTATTTTGTCTCATGATATCCTAATGATTGAGCAACCACACTTACCTATCAAGCACTTTGCTTTTTTGGAGAAAACGATACTCATCAGTCATTTATTAATCAATTTCTTTACTTAGAAGTGACCTAATTTGGATCAAAACATTAGAGAAAACAAAAAAACTACTAAAAGTGCTACTTAGGGCAGTTTCACACATGCTAATAATTGATTAAACCTCATTATGCTCATAAAGGTTTGCGTGGGAGCTCGTATGAGTTTGTGCAGGTGTACCTAATATTATGAGGTTGTTTTAAAGCAGGTAAAATGGAGGTTGAAACGGGGATGCGCTATAATGTTGAAGACGTCGTAAAAAGGGAAGAAAAAAGTGTGCCACCCACACAGCTGGAATGTCATGCATGCATGCATGCAGTCGGTCTGTTTCAAGGGGGGGAGGAATAGAAAGGGGTGGGGTCCGGTCACTGCTCCGTCATGAGAAATAGAAGAAACCTCCCACGGCCACCCAAAAACTTCACCATTAAGCTTCTTCCAAATCATCAATGACGATCCATCACACTTGTTTGGCCTGATGGCAGAGTTTGGGGGTGAGCAGGAGGTTGCTTGTGTACTAGTGCATACGTGTCTGTGTGTGGTTTGTGTGTGTGTGTGTTAGGCTAGATGGAAATGGGGGAAGGGAAGAGGTCAAAGTGCAGAGGAAGAAAGGAGGTACATTTTAGGAGGATGGGAGCTGCTGGAAGGGTTGCAAAAAAAGACATGTAACAATGAGATGCGTCTTTTAAGTCTTTTCTCTCACATACTACTACGTTGCTTACATTCTTATGGTCTTAAAAAATGCCTTTTAAACGAGAATCTTTTCCAAAATATTGTTGTTTTTTCCCCCTGTCTTTTTTTTTTAAACTTCATCCGCTCCAGTCTTTTTTTTTCCTCAACAAAACTCCACTTAAGTAAAACTACACCAAAAAACACCTTTTCAATGCAATTGTTTCAATATACTTGGATATCTAACCAACATTTACTGATTAAATGTAGTTAAAGAAAATGTTACCAATAGTTAGAATATATAAGAGTATTGTTGGTGTACATTAATTGTCTAAATGTTTTACTTTAAAAACTATTTGACCTTCTTTACATTAAAAAAAATATGACTCATTTATTACTAATCTAGCTCACACAAGAACATACTGAACTATTTATATGAAGGATATTGGATTGATTATGAGCCATAATTCAGTTCTGAGCATTTATTTGGAAGTTTAAAAGTTGTCTTGTCTTCTATTCTTGTAATGTCTCATGTCGTATTAAATTGTATTGACTATTAGTGCAAATTAGTTCAAGGATTTTAATGAGCACAAAGACAAAAAATATATATAAATCGATAAATAACAAAGTAATTGAAGTCCATTTCAAAGCCAGTGAATCATTTTGACTTCACATTTTTTTGAAAGTTATTGAAACATTTATTTTGGGGGTGTATTTTCTAACACTCCCTGTGTATTTTAATGTTTTAATTTCTATTTAAATAGCTTTGAGGACTTCATGGACACACTTTAAATTGTTTTGTAGTAACTTCATACAATTAGAACAGTTTATTGACATAATTTTGGAATATTCTTCACCTGCCTGGAACTGTTTGTACTGTATAAACATTTTTTTTGTTTGCAACCTTTTCAGCTTGACTACACAGTATGATCTTTTCAGATGATTGTCACCCAGTGTGTGTGTGTGTGTGTGTGTGTGTGTGTATGAGTGTGTGTATGTATGAGTGTGTGTGTTAGTGTGTGTATGAGTGTGTGTGTATGAGTGTGTGTGTATGAGTGTGTGTGTGTGTATGAGTGTGTGTGTGTGTATGAGTGTGTGTGTGTATATGAGTGTGTGTGTATGAGTGTGTGTGTGTGTATGAGTGTGTGTGTGTATGTGTGTGTGTGTGTGTATGAGTGTGTGTGTGTGTGTGTATGAGTGTGTGTGTATGAGTGTGTGTGTATGAGTGTGTGTGTGTGTGTATATGAGTGTGTATGAGTGTGTGTGTGTGTGTATGTATGAGTGTGTGTGTGTGTGTGTGTGTGAGTGTGTGTGTCTGTGTGTGTGTCTATATATATATATATGAGTATGTGTGTGTGTATGAGTATATGAGTGTGTGTTTGTGTGTGTGTGAGTGTATATGAGTGTGTGTGTGTGTGTGTATATAAGTGTGTGTGTGTATATAAGTGTGTGTGTGTTTGCCATCGTCATGAATGAGCTAATCAGGCGTTTGCCGCATTAATTCCCAGCACGAGTGTTCGTTAGTGTAGTTTGTTCATTTAGCAGCAGGGTACTGACGACCACCAGCCGTCACTATCAGAATTTATTACTGGAACTGGATATAGAATGTGGAAATGGATATAGAAAGTTCTTGATGTTCGGTTCTTGGATTTAACTTGTGACTATTGGTAGGGTCATTTTAGGAGGACAAACGAGTCGAACCTTAATCACGCCCCCCTTGTACATTAAAAATGACACCGAAGACTGCACGATTAGTTCTCAGTGGACCCGGGTTTGGGAAGGGATAATGTCATTATTTCAGCTCCCCTGGGCCAGGAATGTCAAATTTCACAGTCCGCTTCTCCCCAACACGAAAATGTTAGTTTATTTGTTTATTTAGTCCACGCCGGTTGTTTTAATCTCGAATTCAGTGCGGAAGTACGCGATCAGACGCCATATTTGGCGAAACCTCCACCCTCATGGAAGTCAATTAAAGATAGATTATAATATCGTAAAGCATCCTCCTTGTTTTTTTAAGCGGGCCCTCACCCACCCCAAAAAAGTGAATAAAATAATTAGGATACCGCGAGGGGGGAAGAAGGAGGAGCTTGCGTGGAATTTTGTGAATGGGAGATGGCTAAGAAGGGATTGGCTGTTCGAAGGGACGCGTCGACATGCTTGACCAATGAGCGTTGGGCAGGAAGCGGGGCGGGCGTCGTGAGCAGGCCAATAGCTGCGGACTAGCGCAGGAGGCAGCCAATAGGCGGGTGGCAATGCAAAAGCGGCGACTCGAGCCTCGCCAGCCTGTGAATGTCAAGTAGTCAAAGATGGAGTCCGGTATGCGCGAGGGCCGTGTGCGTGGAAGACTTTTTTTTTTTTTTTTACCCCACCGGCACCCCCGCAAGACGCACGAGAGGAGGTGTATTCGGGATTCGACGCTCGTTTTCGGACGCTTTTTAGCTCCGTTTTAGGCTCCGATCACGACGCGGGGACAACGAGTACCGAAGCCGTAGCCCCCCACCCCCTCCTCCCCTTTTTTTTCTTTCCACGCGGCGTGATTTCGAGGAAATAGCGTCGCTTTTCCCTGTCGTTTTTTTGTTTTTCTTGGCTTATCCACGGAATCCCCCGCTGATAGTATTGCGTGGGTAGGCGAGAGGTAGAAGGGGGGGGGGGGGGGGGGGGGGGTGCGTGTGTGTGAAAAGAGGGGGGGTCTCTCCACGGTGAGTTGTAGCTTCTTTTTTTCTGCGTAAAATCTCGTGCGCAAACTTGATTCCACGCGTGGATAGCAAAGTGAGGGCGGGTAGGTGGAGTGGGTGGGGTGGCGGCTCGAAGAAGATAAAGTGCACCTTATTTGGCCACCTAATAGGTATCCGATGATTGGGAGGAAGGGGAGGAGGGGGTTGGTTGGTAGGGTGGGTGGGTGTAGGGTTACATTTTCACGTTGCGGGCGTGTGCGTGCAACCGAGCCTGTTGTGCAATCTAACAAGTCGTCAGTGTTTCACCGTGAGCTGGCAGCAAAGAGAGAGACTCCGGCCTGCTTGCTTGCTTGCTTGCTTGCTTGCTTGCTTGCTTGCTTGCTTGCTTGCTTGCTTGTTGGGTGGCGTGGAGTGGGATGGGATGGAATGGAGTGGAGGAGGTGCATAGGCCGCACGCACGCACTCCTTCTTCTTGTCCTTTTCCTCCTTCTTGGTAGACATGGCGGAGAGTGAAAGAGAGAGAGAGAGAGAGCGGGTAAGCAGGTAAACAGCACCATGCGACCATATGATGTTCTGCTTTTTTTGCTGTCCAATAGCTCGCGGCCTGCTATGGATTGTGTACGTTGTGTAACACCCACGGGCGACGTTGCGCAAATGCCTCATGTGCACTTTTGGGACTAATTCAGAAGCGTTTTTTTCCCCCCCAAACTTTTTATTTTTCCTTTTTGGTACGCTAGATCTACGGACGTTTGGTACTCGCAAGTGATATCGCCAAGTAATAGTTTGATAGGGAAGGTGTGGAAGGCTTTCATGTGACCCCCCCTTTTGCTCCCCCCCTTCGCTTTCCTTTTCTTCCTCGCTTTAACCCCCACCTCTCTCCTCCTCTTCCTCCTCTTTACCCAAATTAGAATGCATGTCATTGACTGAAGAGAATGGTATGGGCCCACATGCTGGGAAATTCCCATTCTCCCAGGGCGAGAGTATAAGACTATGTAGGAAGTTAATTCAGCACTCCAGCAGTTTTTGTCAATGTGCAAAAGCTGTGTCATTTTTTTCTCCAAGATTTTCTGTGCAATGGAGGCTCCATGGTTGTTGACCACTGCCCTTTTTCTGTTGCACTACTGGCCATTGGGGATGAGCAGTGCAATATTAAAAGGGCATTGGTTGATAGACCCACACCACTCTTTGACTTATGTTGTTAAAATTTGTGGGGAATTTTATGGGTTTTAGTTTGCTTCAGAGTTACACAGTGTTTCAATCCAATTTTGCAAGGTTCAATACGGCCTAACAGCTGTACTCTTTAATATTTAAATTAATTCCCAACATGTGTTACTAAACTTTACATCCTGCTTCTCAATTAAAAGCTTTAATAGATCACAAACTCTAACTTTTTACACCCCTAATTTAACTACTAAAACAACCTCCTGAATATTTGTATTA
Source organism: Stigmatopora argus (assembly GCF_051989625.1). Lineage (NCBI taxonomy): Eukaryota > Metazoa > Chordata > Actinopteri > Syngnathiformes > Syngnathidae > Stigmatopora > Stigmatopora argus. The sequence continues at coordinate 4,795,076 of NC_135402.1, forward strand.
TTACTATTTATTAGCATTTGTATAAGCCTGTATTTTCTTTTGGAATTCCACCAGCCAAGTAAAATTAGCCAACTAGCTGCATATGGTTGACCAAAAACTTCCCCACCCTTTAGTATACAATCATCTTCCTACACATCACTGTTGTTAATCATATAGCATGAAGATTTCTGGGTTTTCCAATAGTACTTATTTTCTTTTCAACTTGCATGGTGGTCCCAATCCAACACCCCAACTGCCAGCATATGGTCCACCAACCGTAGCTTCCCACCCTTGGGGAAAACAACTTCACATATAACCTCCAAATATTTAAATACTGCCCCCCACCCTATTGCAACTAACTCTATTTAAATGGAGATGGAGAGCAAAAAAAAATGGCTAACCCCCTCATCCCCAAACCCACCAACCCTCCCTTCCCCCAGGTTCCCCCACACCCACCTCTCTATCTCTTTATTCAGTCTGTGTGCTGACACATGCTGAGGTCAGCTGCTTTGACAATGTTGCACTACTGTACCATCCATTCTAGCAGTGCAATAGTATTGTCATAGCATTTGGCCGCAGAACTGGCCAGTGGAAATGGACTGGTTGACTTGATGGCTGATGGCAGGTGGTGGAACCTCCTGCACTCTTTACTCCCCTTTTTTATAGTGTCCAATCTGTGTGAGTCATTTAAAATCATGTCAAAAGTCACTCCTTAATTTTCAGTCACTTACACCTAGATCACACAAAAGTCCTTTTTTTTCTCTCCCCCAAACCAAGTACAAATCATTTCCTAAATGGAAGTATGGCGACTAAAATGATAGTGTTACCAAAGCAAAATCATGCAAATCACCTTAAAAATGTATTTCACTAATAAAAGGACCCACCAATCCTGATGATTGTCTTGGAAATTACATTAAATAGTACACACCTAAATTTAAATTTTCTAATGAATCATGCGCTCAAATGAATGATCTAATGAAAGTTTATGAAAAATAGCATTTTAAAATGTATGCTGAAGAAGTGGGATATAATTCCGTCATTAATTAAAGTTTTTATTTTTTGTATAATTCTGATACTGGAAAAGTTAGCAGAGTGGTTTAAAAAATAAAAAATAAATTAAAAAAAAGGATTGCACTTATTGTACATTGGCCCTTGTTAAACAAGTTTAATTAAAGTGTTTTTGTATAATTCTGATACTGGAAAAGTTAGTAAAGATTTTAAAAATAAAAAAAGGATTGTACTATGTGTACATTGGCCCTTGTTAAACACGTTTTCTGTATAGGGCTTGACCAAGCTAAACAATAATTATTTGTTTCAAAATGACCAAATTCCCCACATATTTTTGCTTAAAAAGGCCACCCATCCCCTGTGAAAAGAAGGGAAATGAGCAACAAAGTATCCTTGCTTCTACACTTTTTTTTAAAAGAAGAATGTGGAATTCAATTTTGGTTTTCTTGGCTAGTTGGGAATCCAGCCCCCACCAAAAGTATTTTAAAAAAAGTCAGTGTAACATGAATTTTGCGTGCCTTTAACTCACAACTAGTGTAAACATAACCTCATTGGCTGAGGTTACACTATTGTCCATTACATGAAACGGTAACATGAGGCTTATTTATACCAACCCGTGTGTTGTTGTGTCAGCAAACAGTCGTGTGAGTTTCTGCTAAAAGGAAGTGGAGGAGGGCGAAGGGGTTGAAGGGGCGAGAGTGGGTGGGCCTCAGTGCTTTTGAGCATCCTTGTAGTATATAGCAGGTCTGGGGGGCGTTTGGGGAGGAATGCGGGCCTTCCGCCCTCCCCCCCAAGCCGTCCCTCTCGTCGTCCTGTCTCAGGTTGTTGAGATTAGGTGTCAGTGCTCCCGTGTGTGCCTCATGTTTGAACCCCGAGGGCAACCTGCAGAGCAAAGAGTCTTGTTTGTCGCAATGTGCCGAAAGACCCTTGTTTCCAGACCACCAGTGCAGATTTTTTATATAAAAAGAATCGTCTTTGTCATGTCATAAAGAGATTCAATTTAGTTGTTTGATAGCACACGACTACGCGTCGGTCGAGGGCCCCCCGAAAGAAAAAAAAAAGAAAGACAAGCCGCCGCGAGTCACTTGACTGTGTGAAATTCCGCCCCAGTGCAAGAACGTGACTTGTTTGGGCTCGCTTGCAATGCTTGCTGGGAAATCCTGGAATGTGTGGAATGGGGGACGGTGGTGCTTCTGCATCTGCAGGCTACACAAGAGCGCACAGTATCCTGCCATGAGAGACGCACTTATAGAAAAGCACTTTCCAGTGGGAAGAAAAAAAATGACACTAATATGGGTTTTTTTGGTTGATTTGTTTATTTTTCGACTGTTGTGTTTTAGTAAGTACTTTGTGTTCGATGAGTGTGCTTTAATAAAGATGTTTAAAAAGTACACTTTTGCCTCTTGAGTGCTTTCAAATACTTTGATACACACATGTACATTTTTTAAAAAGTTAAAAAGCTAAAGAACTGAAATTATTCGTTAAGTGTGATGGCAAATTTTGCGTTTAAACAAAACCACAATTATTTAAGACCTATTCACTCAATGATTATTCATTATCTGTAAGTAATTCTAGTTATGGGAATGTAATATGAAAGGTATTACATTCTCATAACTTCTTTATTTGAGTTAAATTTAGTATTATTAAAAGTCTATTTGAAAGTATACATGTTATCTTTATTTTGGGTAAAAGTGATTGCTTGTTTCAGAGGTAAAGCTGTTTTACATTAAATATGAGTACTTTTCTTAATAATGCCAAAGTGTTAAACGACTTGGAAAAAAGTCACATTAAATAATGTTGTCATTCCCAATAGCAGAAAAGTATTAAAGAAAGAAAAAAACACTATGAAATGATTGAATTTAACACACGCGCTGCTAAAATAAAACAAAACAATGATTATTAATATTTAAAAAAAGGAGGGGAGACACAAAAACAAACCAAAACAATAATAAATCCAGCCGGCAAGCAGACAATGAAGAGGGAAATTCAAATAAACTGAAATAGCCTCTGATACAGGAAATGTAATCATCTGGGAAGTGTGTGTGTGTTGTGTTTGTCCACGTGCACAGCGTTGTAGAAGAAGGTGGTGCCAATAAAAGCGGGGGGTTCATCCTCTTGTGGACCTTCCTCTCATGTTAGGGAGGAAAAAAAAGTTAATCACATCCACATTGTATCAATTTATCAACATGTGATAAAAGTGAACGAATCCATTACATGAACATGGTGATGCTAAAATAAATTCCCTGTCATATTTAACCCCCCAACTGACTCCCAATCAGCGTCTCAGCATCCTCATCCAAAAACTGCTGTCAACCACCCACTTCTCATTATGAAAGGTTATTACACAGAGTGTGTGACCATTATTTTTCTAACAGATAGTCCCGCATACATGCGGCGGTGACTTCCGCAGAAGAGACACATTCCATAAGAGCACTCAACCAGCTCTACAAACTTGTCTGGTGAAGGTTTGCAGCCCACCAGAAAGAAAAATGTGACCATCTCCGCCTCTCTGACTATCAAAAAAGCATCGCAGTACTTTTTTGACAATGATTATTTACATCTAAAGTCAATGTTTTCCTCTATTGAGTGGAGACATCCATTATTCAAAGCTTACATCAGCCTATGTAAACAAAAGTTCCACAAAAATGTTAATAATAGTGGCGATAATGGCAGAAAGCCGCAGTTTTTCTGAAGGAATGAAAACAAGTGGGTACACAGATTGGTTGTAATTTTGATCTAGTTGCCGTTCTATAGAGGAAACAATGATGTATTTGCAAGTAAGTGATCAAATTAAGAGAAAACTTGGTTAATTTCAGACATACTATTACATGTTAGCATTGAGTGTGTGTCTTGCAAATCATGAAAAGTCTGAGTTTACTGTATAAATTGATTTTCAGCTAAAGTTTCCATTGAAAAAAAGAAAATTGAAATCCAGATGCTACAATCTTTGATTTGAAGACCAATCTGGTTTTAAGAAACTTCATAATTCTGTGATATGGTCATTTTTGATAGCGTTGATTGGAGCATCTGATTCAAGAAGATGAAAAACTAAAGGCTTTAACAATATGTTACTTAATCAAATGAAACAGGGAAGGAGTTTGTGTCATAAAGTCACTGTGAAGATAAATGTTTAAATGGCAGGAAGATGGCTCTGAAAATGCCAAAAGTCATAAATCAAATCATTTAATTACTTGCTCAATAGCCTGCTTTTTTTTAAAGATGAGTCAATCTTTCATATGTTGGGAGGGCCAATGATTCAGAGCCAATTTGTCTACGCTGCCATATCCTGGTTTATTACCCTTAAAATGACATTTCAAACCAGTAAAGGAGGCTACAACAATGCATAAACTTTATTGACATAATAATATTCCAGTGCATTGAGATTCATATTGGGGTTGATGCACTTGAGGGTTCATTGCAACTCCCATCTAGCAGAGGGCAGCACTGAATTTAATCAGCAACAAGTTGTCCACGTGGCTGCCACCAAAGCAATGCAAAAATGCATTTTCTTCATGAAGAGGCTCCATAGAATGCATCCATCTCATGTTCTCTTGTCTTTAACACTGAGGTTTGGAAATGTTGCTCAAAATTAATCTTTGATCTTTCAAAAAACACATGAAAAACATACCTTAATATCGCTTTCTCACACTGACAGTTGGCAAGTGGTGTAGAAGGAAAATCTGAAGAGTTCAACGTCGGGGCCTCGTGCGGCATCTGGAAAAAAGGCGCACTTGATGTTTGTGGGCAAACAATTGGAGGAAAAGGACTCATTTGGAGGACTGACCAGCACAGGAGGAGCCATGAAGAGGTAATTGAGGGGGTATCGCAACAGGGTGACGCAGCTAGCTGAGTAGAGATCGGCATAGCGCATGAGCTGGCTGGCAAACAGTGTCTGCCTGGATCCGTTCCGTAGCAAGCTACCCATTTGCCCGTAAGACATGTCCATCCAGGTGGTCAGAATCTGGGTGAGGGGGGACAATCATAGGGACAATCAAATTGCCATCAATACGACAGTTGACCATAATTCAGTTTTCCCAAATCTGGGGCCTTCACAACTAGTCGTGGTGGCTGCAAATGTAACATTTCTAAAATTCATCAATACCGTTTATCCTAATTAGGCACGTGGGGTGCTAGAGCCTATCCTAGCTAACTAAACCTTAAAGTAGTCACCGGACAGTCGATGTATATATCATGAAGTATTTTTAAAAAAGAGCTTTTTTCAGGTGGTATCAGCAGGGCTCACTTTAATACAAAATAAGATCATTTATTGCACATGTGTCAAAGTGGCGGCCCGGGGGCCAAATCTGGCTCGCCACATCATTTTGTGTGGCCCGGGAAAGTAAATCATGAGTGCCGACTTTCTGTTTTAGGATCAAATTAAAATGAAGAGTATAGATGTATATTAAATTTCCTGATTTTCCCCCTTTTAAATCAATAATTGTAGTTTTTTAATCATTTTTTCTGTGTTTTTAGTTCAAAAATGATTTTGTAAAATCTAAAAATATATATAAAAAAGCTAAAATAAACATTGTTTTTGGATCTATAAAAAAACTGAATATTCAGGGCTTTTAATCCAGTTATTTTAATCCATTTATTAAAAAAAAAACGTAATATTATATCTAAAATGGTCCGGCCCACATGAAATAGAGTTGACGTTAAAGCGGCCCGCGAACCAACCCGAGTCTGACACCACTGATTTATTGGTTGCATTAATTTTTGCATTTTTTGGCGGTCTTTGAATATGGGCAAGAGATAACTTGAAAAATAATTGTATCGAGATATCCCTAGGGAGTGACCGTGCTTCACTGATGCAGATAAACGTCCAATCCAATTTGACTGGGTTGGTAGCGATCAAACCAGCCCCTCCCAGTCAAATGTGATTGGATGTCTATCGCCGTCTATGGGGAAAAAATGGCAAATAATTCATTTTGGGTTTGGCCTCAAACATTGATCTCACATCTACAGTATTTGAATTGCAACATTCCATGTGGACTTCCTTACCTTCATTCTGGTCTCAATATTGCCAATATCAGGAATGTCTTGACTGCTCTTCTCCAAGTGCCTGCATGCAATTAATATCCTCATATCATCAACCAATGGGAGTCAACAAAACAGCTGAAATGATCACACCAAGTAAACAAACATCCTCATGCATAGAAGTACATACTTGTAAATCTCAGCAAGGAAAAGGTCGAGACCTTTCAGCTCTTCAAACCAATCTACAAAACAGTGCAAAAGTCGTTCAACGTTGACAAGTGAATCAAAATTCGCTGGAATAAAAAGAGGAAAGTGGCCTACTTTTCTTTTTCTCCCACACTTGAAGCTCCTTGGTGAGTTCCGGGACCACCAGGAATGTTTTCCAGCCTTGCCGTTTCTTTGACTTGAGGATGTCGCCAAAGATGTGATCTCCCACGTAGAGGATGTCCTTACCTTTGACGTTCAGAAGGTCGGACACGATGTCTGATGAGCCTGCGACCATATAGTTTAATTTAGAGCGCGATTAGTCATATATAATCATAATTATAAGATAAATAAGACTTTTTAAAACTCTTACCTCCCGAGTACACAGTCCCATGCTGGAGGGCGCCGGTGTACGTCCCAATCCGAAGTTTCCCTGTGTTCTGTATCACAAATGGATTTAGGGTCCACATTTTTCGAAGTTTTTACCTTTACATCAAATCCATATGTTTTGTTTTCAACTTTTTAAATAAATCCTCGTATTGACTCAGTTTATCCAGTTTTATTTATATCTTTAACACCAGTAGCTGCTTTCCAATTGAAAGTGTCATGTGTCCATTCAATGCTGGGATGGCTCACGGGTAATTAATGGATAATTTAATAGCTCACATGATATAGCACAATCATTTTTCATTTTTTTTTGTAAAAGATCTACAGCTAGTGTAAGTAGGAATCACTGGTGTATAGTATTTTATGTTTTATGGGCCTGCTGGTCGCAATAAGTTGCACTTTGGAAGCCATTTTTATTAAAAAATATGAAATTATATGTATAATTTATTAATGGTCAAATTATTTAAACCACGGTTGCATCCCAGGATAGCTTTTGCACCCTGTGCGTGTCAGTTTGTATTAATATTTTATTTTAAATAGTGCTGTGCAGTTGATTATACTTTTACAGTCCTTCTAATAGTGGTACATGGATACCCTCTAGTGGTGTCACATTATTTTGCAAATAGTTTTTAATCCAGTGCAGGTTTTTTTACATATTGTTTAGTTATATTTAACGTTTGCATACCAGCACATTTGCATTTAATTCTGCTTAAAAATTCACTGTGTTATGTTTTTAAGAAGAAAATACTGATCCTATTATTTTTTTGTTGCAGTGACACATTTTTTATTTTTAAAAGAGAAAGAAAAGTTACATTTATACCCTGCCTAATACAAGTACATAGTATTATTGTTGGTTAGCCTTGTAGCTGTTTATGTGGGATAATTCCATATTATTGATCTTCAATTGAGCTTGTTGCTTTATTTTAGGGTTCCAAACAGCCTGAATTTAGTTTTACTTCTCCCACTAGCAATTTTGTTTTAGCCAAAACATCTCAGTTAAGACATGTAAAAAACTTTAAAAGATGAGTTTTTAGAATATAGATTTAGAATATGGGAATTTACGAATGCTGAACCAATTATTGCGAGTTTTGAAGGTCGATTTATTGCACGTTTATTTCATTTCAATATGAAATTCTCATTTTCGGGGGTGCTGGAGTCTATCCCAGCTGAATTGGTGGCCAGCCAATCGCAGGGCTAGAATATTTTTTTGCATACCGTGTCAACTTGTCGAAGCACCGTCCCCCCAGCGAAGAACAGCGGTTTCTTGGTATCCACAACAATCAGGTCAAAGAAGGAGCGCCATGACTCTGTCGAATCCCCAAACTGTTGTCAAGTGAAAAACTAGAATGATGCCGAATATAATCTCAAAATTGTCATGTTGCATAAACCAACCACAGTAGATTTTATGCTGGTTTAGCATAAGGTAAATCATGTCTTTATTTTAACTCATTGCTCTGATGTAAATGATCACTTTTGCTTTGTTTACCATCCATTTTTTGTGCATGGCCACGATAATGATCTTACCTTGGAACTATTTTCAAGAAGGTATGTCATTACGGCCTGGAAAAAGGGAAGAAGGTTCATCATTCGTCGTCCAAAAACTTTGCCACATTGTCGTATCCACTAGAAACATTTTGGAGGCTTACGTCAGTGTAGCTGTAGTTGCTGTTGGTGGCAAGAAAGACTTTGGCCACCTTTTTAATCCGAGTTAAGAGAACAATAATGTTGGGCTGTAGGCAAAATATTGACATATTGAGTCAAATCAAAGATTTATGACTGCAAAAAAAACATCTCGGTCTTGCGTTTTGTTTTGAAATGACCTACTTACGTCTAGGATGATATATTTATCAATATTCCTGATAGTTTTCTCTTTGAGGATCCCCTGCAAAAGCACAGAGAATGTAATACTTAATCGCCCAACTATGTTGATGTTATCTGAAGATTACCGTATCATGAATGAAGTCCATTGCATCTCGAACATCCTGAAACATGCTTCTGTGTGACATGAACAGGTCGCCATGGCGATAACCTTTGAGCACACTGGAGGATATTCAATTAAGTCATCTTCTGTTTGCAATAGAAGACACTCAAGCTAGGAGACTCACTAAAACTCACCTTTTGTATCTGCTACATTTAGTAAAGAAATCCACCAGGCAAGAGTAAAGATAGGTCTCTGGAAAAAAAGAAGAAGAAAAAGTTGAATTAGGCCGCAGCCTTCATTTGAGCAAACACATTTTGGACAATACAGTAATAATAATAAAAGTATAAACAAGTGCTAAGTACGGATTTACATCAGGCCGATGGGGCGAAGAAGTCTTATAGCTCCCTGGAACATAAACATGGACACACACACACAACACAACATTGTGGAGTGATCACATGTGTTTCAGGAAATCATCAAGACTCCACATATTCATTTTTAAGTCATATGTCATATAATTATAACACTAAAACTCTGATCTTTACACTCTGAACCTTTTAAACTGGAATTTAACATCCAATCCATTTGGGAGGGGCGAATGAACAAATGTTGGCCCCACCCATTTAAAAGAACGCCTAAAATAAACTTTTCATGTACTGTGTTAATGTATACATTCATTATTTATCATTAAAATTAATACTTGTTTTTATTTCTGATGCAGTGGGTGCTTTTTATTTGATTGGATATTATTAGTCACAGTTTGGGCTTGAATCTGTGATACTGATTTAATGCGTAAAGTTGACACTTTTGATAAATAAATAGTGTAGAGCTATGATTTATAATGGCCATGTTTCTAAAATGGTACATTGCAGTAAAAGAGTTAACATTGGGCTTGATTGGTGGAATTTTTAGTGTGAAAAGTTTGAGGAAAATTGATGTAAAAGAAGAAAATAGTTGTAAATGTGATACCTGACAAGTTGAAGAGTGTGTTTAGAATGTAGAAACGGGCCGTGTCGTCTCTCTGGATGAACTTGTTGGGGTAATACTGATGAATTTCCTCGCTTTATAGCACAAACAAACGGAAGAATGTGTCATTGTAAAAAACAATTTGAAAAAAATTCTTCCACCCATGAGCAAAAAAACCCCAAAACCTTTTGAGGGACAAAAAGCCATGACTGCCAACCAGTATGTTCCCATTGGAGTCCACCTTCAGGAGGTTGCCGTATGTTGTGTCAATCACTAAGCCCCTGAAGAAAAGCGAGAACATGATTCGTGACAGTGGTAGAGAAAGCCGTCAAAGCCTGAAGTCACCCACACGAAAGTACCTTGTGGGGAAGCTGGGGTCATAGGTGTACCGCAGAATTTCATGAGGGTAGCCCACAGATACCATTCTGTCCCGAATGAGTTCAAATCCCAGGCACTCATAGTCGGGAGACTTGTACACTTTAAGAAAATACACACAAAAGGATAAATGTTCCATTTCTCAATCTTAGAGCGTATCATTTCTTCCAGTCACTGTTAATGTGGTATTCACATTTTACTTACTTGCCAGCGTGTAGTCCATATCGAAGCCATAACATTTGATGTTTTCCAGCGTCAAGCTTCTGTTGACAAATATCCTACGACGGAACGCAAGGAAGTCAGCTGACGTGATAGCCGTGAGATTACAATTTAATGCCATTGTTTGGGATAAAGTTGAAAGCAGATTGTCACAAGGATATTTTAACACTCATAGTTCATGTGTATACTAGACACTTAAGTACTGCACTCAAAGCCAGTCATTATTTTTTAAACAGGATTCTTCTTCTGATTAAGTTAGATTTCCAAATGACAAATTATAGGCCAATTTTATAATCTTGTTAATATGTACTTGTCATTTTGTACCTAAGGTCTACTCGCAGTCAGGCCTGGGTGGAGACAATATCTTTTATCATCTCAGCATTCTCAGTCTCTTGTCACTTAGCTGACACCAACAAATGTGTTGTTGTTGTTGTTTGTTCCACACGATTTAGCATCCATAAATTGGTCATTTAATACATTAGAATTAAATGTTTATTTACGACCTGGTTTTCTTTATCCTAAGATTTAATTGGTGCAATTTAGTATCAACCAATGGAAAAAAACAAGAATAGTACAGTAGTTGACTGATTATATAAAGTACCGTATTTTCTTATCTATAAGCCGCATTTGTAACCCCCCCAAAAAATGATGACTGAATCTTTTTCCCATTAGATGTCGGCAAATTAACATTTACTATTTGTGGTTATTTTCAGTTTTGCAGTAAGAAAACAACCATTACCGGATGAATTACTAACTTTCTTATGATATTGACCATAATTATGTGCTTTTGATTCATACAGAAGCTCAGAAATACCACATGCAATGATTTTTCTTAAGATTTTCCCTTCAAAGTAACACATTTGTACTCCCTATTAAAACCATGAATATGGAGGTGAAAATTGTGAATCAGAGGACGGCTAATACGGGAGAAATTGTAAAATTCAATGATTTTAAGGCAATTTTAAGGGTGCGGCTTATAGGCGAAAAATACAGTAAGTAATAGCTGGGGTAAACAATAAGAAATATGGAAATCTGTTTTCATGACCTAAGAAACACTCACTTTTGGTCACCGATCTTGGAGTCATCACACAAACAGCTTTCTGCGTCCATGCCGTCGAAAAGGAATTTCTGAAGTCTAAAAAATCAGGCTGTTGTGTTGTTGATGAGGGACGCAGCTTCTCTAGGGGTTGCTCTCAACGCGCTTTTTAAATTAGTCAAATGACGTAAATGGATTTGCGCAGCAACTCCTCCCTTTTGCGCTTATTATTGGTGCAAATGGCCCCTCCGGCCATTCGCCGCCACGCATTAGTGGCCTGAGAGGCATGCGGCCTTGCAGATTGCATGTAGATTATGTTATCAGAGGTGCACATGCACTGGCTTGGTGGGGGTAGCACCCCTGATTGGCTCTTTTAAACAAAAAGTTTTGTTTTTATGGGAGTCATGCTCAGCAAAGTCAAAAATAGATAGTTTCACTGACCACTTCATTAGTGTGAAGCTCAATTCAGTTGTTTCTGATCACAATAGGTTATTGCTGTTAGTGAAGCGTTCATTTGGCCTTGCATGTTTATTGTTACTTTGTTTACTGAGAGCTGTTTGTGATGTTGTCAAATATTTGCCATATTTCACATGTTACCTTTAAGCGCCACCATGCACACTAGGGTCATTTGTCTTATTTACTTTCCCTTTGGAAATGATTGTTAGTTATTTTTAATCTGTTTAACATTTGCATATGCTGTGCTATTGCCACAACTATCAAATGTTCACATGAATTTAAGATCATTAATCCTTTTTTTCAGCAAAAATGAAGTTTTTCCCACATGCAACAGAACGTATTACGTTTTTTGACTAATTGGTTAAGGCTGATTACCATCAACTACAAAACCTTTATAAATTGTTCACAATGGTATGCAAAAAAATCCAAACTGGAATGAAAAGATATTAACAGAATATAAAAAAAAAAGTAAAATAAAATAACAAAAGTTGCCTTTTAATAAAATTGTGCTCACAGTGGAAATAATGTCTTTAAAAATGCATACGGAGCAGTAAATTATATTCCATGCATTCGCCAATTGCACAAAAATCTAATCATGGTACAAAAACTACAAAAATAAAAATCTTGCAAGAACAAAAACAGTCAAACTCCTTTGATTCCAATAACATACATATTCATCTTTCAGAAATTACTTTTTTCAGTTGGAATTCACCTATGACCCTATAATTTGGTCCCACGTACGTGGGACGCATTAGTGTGCTGCTCTTCCATATTTTCCCCATTGGACCTTCTCCATTTCCCGTGCATGACCTCAAAGTCAACGGCAATCTCCAGAGGCGTTTTATTCCTCATCTCCGGCACGTTGAAGTACACAAACAGCCCACAACCAAAGGACAACAACAAGAATATCAGGAAGCAAAAGGACCCAAGATTCTCCTGCAAATGCAAACGCATCCTAAGTTCCTTTCCTACTACATACGAAGACGCGAAAAAGCTCACCACCAGGACGGGAAAGATCATCCCCACTATAAACAGCCCGAGCCAGTTGATGATGCAGCAAACGGTCGTCGCACTCGCCTTGAATTCCTGAGTGAAGAGTAGACTCGGAAGAGGCGCTATGACTCCAGCTGAGGGCCGAGAATAGATGGACACAATTCATTCCAGCCTGCTTAGTGATTTTCGGCTGCTGTAAATCAAACCGTTAGGCAAAACCGTCCACTTAGTAAGCCTACTTCCCTTTAGAAACTAATGACACTAATAGAGCATCATGTAATATTTGTAAACATTGCAGGGTTTGGTTTATTTTCACTTTCCACTAAAAACATGGGGATCGGATCAGTATCATGTCAACAATCCTGTTGGAACTCAAAAAATCAGCATGAATAGTTAAATTAGCTAGACTTAGCACAATCACCACCCTATCTTTGGCCAAGTCAAATAATTGATGGCTTTTTTTCCACTTTCTTAAGTTCACCTGCCCGATTTATTCGAATGGAAGCCCGAAAAAACTTAACTGGCCCAGCAGAGAAAGTGAAGAGAAGGGCGAAAATGAGGACCATGCTGCAATACGACATCCAGGAGACGAAACGCTAGGTAAGAAACAAATTATAAATTAATACGTACTTTGAACATTTTCAAAGAGCCGTTATTTGGCACGGCTCACCTGCACATAGAGTGTGATGGTGAGTAGGGTGAGGATAACAACCATGGCCGCATATCCCGTGAGGAGAAGCACTTTCTTTCCCACATTCTGAATGATCATGAACTGTAAAGTTAAGTACACAACAAAGTGCATTAATTTTAGTACAATAAGGATTACAGGGGGGGGAAACTACCATAAGGTGGGGCTATAATCACAGTGAGGATTTCATACTCTTGCTGTCTAACTCATTGACTGCTATTGGTGTCCAATCCTTTTGGTTAAACTTGTTTCTGATACACAGGGGTAGGTTCTTTTTACTTGTGATCAATGTAAATGGTAGAAAACGACACTGCATTAATATAGGATGAACAGTTATGATGGGATGGCACTTACACAAAGTAGAGAGGATAACATTTCACATGCGCCCATTCCCAAAGAGGCATAATGGATCTTGTCTTCATCAATGCCTGCTGTCCGAAATACGTCATAAGAATAGAAGTAGACCTGGAGTGAGGAGTAATTGCATGTTTATTTTCGTGCAAATAGTTTGATGCAGGGAGTCATGAAATCATTAACCATATTGCCGCTTTAGTATTGACACGAGCTTGTCTTTTAATCATTACTTGAAATTGCTTAACATTTAAATGATCCGTGCCATACAAATGTTTGTTTGGTGTAATGAATGATTGCAATGGCGTGTAAAATGAGGCAAGTGCAGTGAGGGGAATTTGAAATAAAAATAAGGTGGCTTTGGGAAAAAAAGAGTATTTAGAGGAAAACAAAAAGTATTGGCAATTACCGAATTACTGAAACACTGCTAATACGTAAAGAGTAACACATATAAAACAAAAGGTCATTTAAGGCCAAAACAAAAAATGAATTTTTCAAACAATAGCAGTCTAGAAAAAAATAAACTTACACTAAAAAAAACAATCAGCAAATAAAAATGAACTCATTTATCTCTGAAAATGTACACACGTTTTAGGACATCAATTTAAAATGGTGAAAAAAATCATGCATTTTCACGGCTAAAGGTCATTAACATGGTTGCTCTACACTTAAAAGGTTATTTTATGGACAACAAACAAGGAGACACAGCAGTTTGATTTGACAAAAGTAACTTTGTGATATATAAAAAAGACAATCATCCTAACAATCTACATCACTACTCACTGCGTTGATGCCAGAAAGTTGTAGGGATGAGTAGGTAACGCAGACAGTCGCCAGCTGCCAACGAATGCTTTTTTCCCGGAAAAGCTCCATCACGGATCGACTTCTGATGTTCTGGAGGGCCGCTTTCTCCTTCACTATCTCCTCCACTTCTGCGCCGTGGTCCTTGTTGCCCCAAAACCTCGTCAATGCTAAGCAGCCATGACGTAAGCAAGATGTGACTTTGGTGGAAGGACTCTTTTTGAGCACGTGCCTGCAAAGCAAATGATTTTGATGGTGCGCTCGAACCTCTCTGGCAGCCCTCTTGGTCTCCTCGGTTCAGCAGCAAGAATTTAGGAGACTCCGGAAGAAAGGGGAGAGTCACCAGCTGAAGCAGCGCGGCGAAAGCGTTGAAGCCGAGCAGCCAAGGCCATCTGGCCTCGGTGCCCAGGAACTCGCTGTCATAAATGAAATGGTGGAAATTTGAGGTACCTTTGTCATCATTTTCCGACTAGACGTCGCACCTATTCGGTCAGCTGTGTGCAAAATGGTTCAATCGAATCTGCCGTTGAGTATCAAAGAGGAAGAAAACAAGATATGATCGAGAACAATTTGGAAGAATTTGGTGGAACTTTTGAAGTGCCAATCAAATAAACATTAGGGATGTCCCTATCACATATTTTTGCAAGTGAGTCAGGGTCGCCAGATTTGGAGAATCTGCCCAGGACATTATTAAGTAGAGGGGAAAAGTATGTATTTTGTTCACCCAATCTTGACAACAATTAAGCTGCCGCAAAATTATAATCATCTAAAAAGGTGATTTCAACGAAGCAGAAAAAAACACACAAATTCCTTATTTCAGTTGTGCAGCACCAAAATAAAGAAGGTTTATATATATATATATATATATACACCCTTGCAGCTTCTCTAACCTGAGCCCCAAAAGCTGGCCGATGAACCTTCCAAAGGCAATAGAAGTGGCAATGGTCACTCCCACCATCCCTTGCAGCATTTTTGGAGTGCATTCAGTAATGTACAAGGTGTGAGCCGATAGTCCAACCCCTGCATGTACACACATAGTATAAAATTGTTGTTGAATGTGTGAAATCAGAGGATTTATTGTTGTTCATCATGTTTTGGTTTTCTCATTTCAATTTCAACACGTTTGCGTCCTCCTCCTTAATCCTTAATCCTACCCGCATTAATGCCATCCAGAAATCGCCCAACCATGAGCATCTCAAAGGACGAGGCTTTTCGACTCAAGATTAGCAGCACGGCTCCCGTTATAGCCACGAGATTGTTTAACAAAAGACAATTCCTCCTGGGCGGGGTAGAAAAACAGACATCTGCATGAACACCAAATCTTATCTTAAAAGACATGTCTTACTTTGCGCACTTACCTGCCAATTTTGGAGAGGCACGGAACCACCAGGATTGAGCCCAGCAAACCGCCGATGGCAAAAACGGAGACAATGAAGGACCAGATGAGCGAGAGTTGCCACTGCTCAAGGTAGACGTCGTATCTCTGCATGCACGTTTGGTTCACAAACTCCTTGATGTACTGCAGGAAGATTTGACTCTTTGATTCTCCTTGACGACTTCTATCCAAACTCTTGGACTTACAGCAGAAGGGGACGTCACCCCAGAGATCCCAAGTCCATACTGAAACGTCCCGCCGATGCCCGTCAGGAAAATAGCGAGGATAACAAAAGGAAATTCCTTCTGAAAAGAAGAAGGAGGAAAGTCGTTTCCTTTTATTGCAGCATGAATTGTGCATAATTAGTACTTACCAGGAGTATTAAATCCTGGAGCATCGCAAAAGTCGATTGGGTCTGCTCATGAGAGCCAACAGGATGAATCACTTACCTTCAACACGCCGCCCTGAAATGGTTAACCTGTGGGCCGGCCACCTTGGGCGGAATATTATAAAAAGCTGTGGAACCACCTTCCTCAAATCAAATATGATCCCAGATGAACTTGTTGGATGTGCTTTGCACACACACGCAAACAAAACCCTTCTGGTTTACAATGTGTGCTTGCCACCCATGGAAATTGAACAATGCCTTAAGAAAGTCAGTCTACAGAGATAAACAATCAGGATAATAATCATCTATGTGCTGTTATGTTGAAGTGAGTTGGGGATGATTGGGATTCTTAATATCAACCACCCACATCCGAAATGACCTGCTGTCTGAAATGCCCCCCACGCGCCCGTAAATGCAGCCGAAGCCATCCCAAAGCTCTGGGCTGTGCCGAGCATGCACTTTGAAGGCAGATAAAAGTCAACTCTGCTGCATTGTAAAGTCAAAGCCACGTTTCAGGTGTTCTCTAAATAAAATGTGATGGTATCAACATGTATTTACTGCTTAAGAGTGTGGATGTGTAATGTAAGATGCTGTTTTACACTCTCCCCGGCGCAGTATATTTCCAGTCAGTGGCCGAGAAGCACCTCGGGCTTTGGAGAAAATGAGAGCAATCTGTCCCTTCCCTTCTCGGGCCTCTGGGTCTGAGGTAATGGTTAAGCCCATAAAGAGTTTTCATTCTTAGGGATGAGTGCCACTGAGCTTGAAATTGGGAGTGGGTAAACCTTAAGCTGTAGGTTAAATTATGTTGGGGATAATACACGTTACGTTATCTTCAGTTCCGTATTTTATGTAGTATGAAGCTCACCTTCAACGAATGGCCTCTTAATTTTTTTTTCATGTACTATAAAGTGCATCAGATTATAAAATACTGTAGTAGTAGTAGTAGTGGTTGTAGTAGTAGTGGTGGTAGTGGTGGTAGTAGTAGTATATTGTGCTATACGTCCACTAGATGGAGCTGTAGGAGTAGTGGTGGTGGTGGTAGTAGTAGTAATAGTAGTAGTAGGGTATTGTGTTATACGTCGACTAGATGGAGCTGTATGTAGTAATAGTAGTAGTAGTAGTAAAAGTAGTAGTGGTGGTGGTGGAGGTGGTGGTGGTGGTAGTAGTAGTAGTAGTAGTAGTAATAGTAGTAGTAGTAATAGTAGTAGTGTTAGTATTATTATTAGTAGTAGCAGTATTATTATGATTATTATGATGATTATTATTAGTAGTAGTATTAGTAGTAGTAGTAGTAGCAGTAGCATTAGCATTAGAATTAGTATTATTAGAAGTAGTAGTAGCAGTATTATTATTAGTAGTAGTAGTAGTAGCAGTAGTAGTAGTAGTAGTAGTAGTAGCAGTAGTAGCAGTATTAGTATTATTAGTATTATATTAGTATTATTAGTAGTAGTAGTAGTAGCAGTATTAATATTATTAGTAGTAGTAGTAGTAGTAGCAGTAGTAGTAGTAATAGTGGTGGTAGTAGTAGTGGTGGTGATGGTGGTAGTAATAGTAGTCATAGTAGTCGTAGTAGTCGTCGTCGTTGTCATCGTTGTTGTAGTAGTACTTTTCCACAGATTTTCAATCGGGGTGATTGGCTGGCAACCAATTCAGGGTGACCCCCACCTATTTCCCATAGTTGGCTGGGCTCCAGCACCCCGGGGAGCCTTGTGAGGGTAACGGAACTGAAAATGAATGTTTACAATCGGTAAAGGTTACAAAAAATAATTACCGTGACAACATTTATGTTCACTTAAGGAATGAGTGCAGTATTGGGGCACAACTTGATCATCTCATTTCCCTGCGCCCTTCTTGAAAATTAGAATTCACCAAACATCAGCACAGTGTCCATAAATCAGTTGGACAGTGGATATAAAGCTGCAAGTCCAAGTCCCGTGTGGTGCCATCATAGCCTTGAGCGGAACATTTAAAGCAGATTGAACGTAAATCTCCAACCAGAACTCAACGCAATCGGCTATTATGTCACTGGCAAGGTGACTAAAACCCACTTGGACTTCAGGTATCAGAATGTAGAAGACCGGGAGACAAAATGGATGGCCTTTGGATGTTGCTGTTGTGCTGAACACATCTCTCCTTCAGTATTAATCTTTTACTATTGCTCGATAATAGATTAGGCAGCAACTTTCCTGTCAGTGATCCTAAGAAGAAAAACTCAAGAGGCTCACTATTTAAAAATGTTTGTCATACATCAACATTGCTTGTGGCCTGGGGAGGTCTTTTTGAACATCACCACTAGATGGCCTTTGTAGCTTGACCTAAAAGAAAGGTTTCCCTCATCCAATCAATGATTGATTGCTACCCACCAATAATTGAACATTTAGGCTATTTCTGTTGAAATTGCATCTTTTTCCTATGCTTGCTTTTTGTTTCCAGAAAGTTTATTATTCCAAAATTCTATCATGCATGTTGAGGTAAATCAGGCGGCTCGGTGGGTGAGTGGTTAGCGCTCGGCCTCACAGTCGATTATTTTGTGTTACACCCCACCCTAGGAAGATTTTAATTGACTATGGATTATATTTTCTTCTCTAATTATTTGTTGTATTTTGGTTGGTGATATTAGTTACATTTTGGCTTATATAGCTTGTTTGGAGTGTAATCTCTTGTTAGTGGTATTTTAATTTGTGAAAACAGACACAGTAAATGCACCATAGACACAGTGAACCCATGAAAAATATATATTTTTATTTTGATCTTTCAGGTCAAGAGAATGACAGGACACGATTTATTTGTGTCCATTTCCAGTAATAATCAAAAATGTCTCACTAAAAAAGTGCTTTAGAACAGAACACTCAAGCATTCATAAGTCTGACTTGAAGACAGTGTTCTGTCTCATAATGACTAATACTTTAATCCAAAACAACCCCAGGAAGATCTGAAGAAATCTTCAAAAATTATATAGGGATTCTTTGAATTTATAGTTCAAGAAAAATGTCAAGTGGCACAATTCTGCACACCCTGCCTCATTGAGTCCATTGATGGGGGTATTTTCAATGGGCCGGTGGGGGTGCTCACAATAGGACTCCTACTGTGCGTGCTTATTAATGTGTGACGGTGTATGTATATATAAAGGCATCACCGCCAGTTCAAGCCATGGTTGCATGACAAGAAACGCTCCATGATGTCGAATTAGTTGTTTTATTCCTGGTTTGAAGCTGCTACAGGAGCCGGCATGGCTCCGTCCTGGTCCGGGTAGCGCATAACAACACTTTGCTGGGGGGGGGGGACTGCTGCTGCTGCTGCTTTAAAAAAGAAAAAAAAGGGGGAGCCGTGACATGGGAAGTCGGTTGCAGCTGCGGAACCATTTGTATCAGGAGCAGCAGTTGGATCCGAGTCAGTACCAGCGGCACCCCTGCGGACAGCAGCCGCGCTCCACCTGCGCCTGCAGCGACTCGTGCACCTGCCGTTGCCGGGAAAGAGGCGTCCTCCGCGGCGGGACGTCGCCGTCATGCACCGCGCTAACTTTGAGGACACGTTCGGATACGTCTTCCAGACACGGTGTCCGCGACCCGACTCCCTCTAGTCATGCTACTTCCTCCAGGCTTCCCCCTCCTCCAAAGCCACCTCCTTCTCCTCCTCATCCTCATCCTCATCCTCAGCAGCAGCAGCAGCAGCAGCATCATCCGCAGCATCCCGCGGGCAGCCACGCGAACGCCCCCCGCTATGAGACAGCCATGAGCAGCTGCAGATACAACGGCGGAGTCATGCGGCCGCTCAGCCACTTGAGCTCGTCCCGCAGGAACGTGCACGAGTTCGATTCCGAGTCGCAGCCCCTGCAGCCCCTCTCGGCCGCGGACGCGTCGGACGCCTCGGCCCCCTCCAAGACGGAGAACCGCTCCGCCACGCTCATGCCGTACGGATCCGGGGACGGAGGCGGAGGCTGTGGCCACGGCGGGGGGAAATCGGGCAAGAAGAAGAACCAGAACATTGGGGAGAAGCTCGGCCACAGGAGGGCCTTGTTTGAGAAGAGGAAGCGGCTCAGCGACTACGCTTTAATCTTTGGGATGTTTGGGATCGTTGTTATGGTTATAGAGACGGAACTCTCCTGGGGAGCTTATGGAAAGGTGAGTCGGATTAAATGTACGCAACTTTTTGAGGCGTTCAAAAAGTACACGGACACAAGCGTCAGTGTGTTCTGTCCCGCTGTTGTGAACGCCTCAAATGCAAAGCGGAGTTGACCCAAAAGCAGGAAGCAGAGACTGAAAAGGGTATGCAGATGCAAAAATGTAAGGTTTAATACAACAACAAAAAAACAGAAAACACCTTACAAACTTAAGATTGGGAAAAAATTTACAAACTTAATAGGGGAAGATGCACACTGACAAAAGGCAAGCATAACCAAGACAGAAAAATACGGGGGTTTAACAACACAGACAGGGTTTGATGACAATAACAAACACCGGGGTCACACAAGGGAAGGAGAGCGAGAAAAGACACAGCAGGTGAAACACGTTCGTAATCACGGACAGCACACACAAGGGAAAAACACATGACAACCAAAACATGACACCCGCAAGGTACATTCATCCCTGAACGCCTGCATATTGGAACCGGTAACTGTTCATTCACTTTGCAAATTTGGATCCAATCATTATTATTTTTTAACATAATGGTTCCCAAGCAATATCTTGAATGGCCATTACTGTACTTGTTTTCCCTCTGAGAAAGCTAACCAAAGGCTGCAACTAATCAGCTACTATTGTGATTTATCCACCTGTGTAACATAACAGTGTGATATTTTATGCCACAATGTTGTCGTTGGTTTTAGTGTTGTCGCTCTCTTCCAGGAGTCGCTGTATTCATTAGCTCTAAAATGCCTGATAAGCCTTTCTACAATCATTCTCCTGGGACTGATTATCATCTACCATGCACGAGAGATCCAGGTAATGAAACACACCTTGTATCTGGGTCGTTTTTATCCACTGTTTCAGATGTTAATGTGACTTAAGGGGATAGACATTTAAATAGGGATCATATAATTGACCCCTAAAAAAAAGAATATTCAAACAGGCAGTGGTTAGCACGTCTGCTTCACTGTTCTGAGAACGAAGGTTCAATCCCTTCAAATCCCTGTGTGAAGTTTTCATGTTTCCCCGGGCTTGTGTGGGTTTCTTCTGGGTACTCCCACGTCCCAAAAACATGCAGGGAACACTCAAAATTGGCCGTAGGTATTATGAGTTTAAGATAGTATTGTTCTTGGAGTCCTTGGCCCCTGTGATTGGCTGGTAACTAATTTAGGAGATCGTGACAGCAGTTGGAAAAACACGTTAAGTAAGATTCAAGAAGTTCTGGTGTTCAGTGTATGAATAAGGACAGTCAGCCACAAATAACCTCCGCCCCCCACCTTGACGTACCCCCCACACTTGGACAGTTTAATGACCTTGCTCAGAAATAGTGCTGCAACAGTTCATCTCAAGCCACAGCACTTGCATCTTTGTTGACCAGCCACAAAATCAATATCGACACATGCATCCGGAGTGCGCGTTGCTTTCACATATGCAAGACTTCTCCATTTTAATCAACAAAAGAACTCGGACGTAGACACTTTTCCTCTCAACCGTTGGAAGCTTGTTTGCCCAAAAATTTGATGCTCACTTCACATTATTGTAATTTTTCCACTATTTACCGCTATGAGCCTTGTGCCGGTGAACTTTAGGTCTTTAATATGGTTATCAAAAGTATCAAAAAGCATGAATGTATTGATCCTGAAATGTTGTATTCCAATACGATTTTTGATTGCAAAAGTATCGATACTCAATCATATATTTCTTTTTGCACTAGTCAACAGAAATTTGTTGTAATGGGGTAAACTAATTGGTGAAAGAGTTAATTTTCTTGCGTGTTGTGTAGAAATAAATAGTATTTTCTTGTCATATCTGGTGGGTGTGGAAATAGTCAAGTGCGTCTTCCTGTCCAAAAATGACAATATTTGTCAATGTTTGGCAACAGAGTTCTATTTTCATCATTTAGTCCCTGGGGATTATCTTTCATTGGAATGGGCCAATCAGATGACTCGTAAAGCTTTCTTTTATGAGAAATGATAGCAATGCACGCATTTAAATATTGATCCAAAGTGGTTCCTTTTCTTCCCTTAGTTGTTTATGAATTACCTTACATTCCTGGAGCCTTTGCGTTAATTACTCTGTTTATAAATGAGGTATTTCTAAACTTTTCTTTGTGTGCGTCATCTAAGGATTTTTTGGGTGATTGATAGCTTGCCACTGTGCATTCTTTATTATAGCAGGTTTCCATTAGTAGCAAAAATACAGGTTGGCTTGAGTTGTTGATGGAGACACAGTGCACATTTATTGGCTCCAGTTCCCATAACCACTTCCACAACAAGTAGACTGTGTTACATACATAGTTATATTATAGATATGATATAGTATCTTGTGCTAAAAAAAGATTATTTAATGAATGTTGAAGTTATGCATGTGCTTCATTTAAGAAAATCCATTTTAACGGTGAGCTGATGGATTCACGGCAGCTTAAAAATGTCAGAAGCATGCAAAATTAATCGAGGTAAACAGTCCCAATCCTGGATAGTCACTTTATCCTCTAAGATTTAATGGGCTTTTTGACTTGCAAAGTTAAGGTAAATTTGTTTTGCATAATCCGACCCATGTCAATTGTAAGAAAAATGAGATAAAAACTGTTAATAAGGTTATAAAAATACTAAATGACCTTCATCATGACTACTAAGCACATCTTCAATCAAAAATGGATATATTTTTACACATTTACCTTAAAAAATGGGAACACTGTAAATTATAAAAAGAAAAATATTTTGTTGGCGAAATGTAAAAACAAATTAAATTTAATCATTTAAAATGCATTAGTGTTACAAATGTATTTTTGCTTAGCAATGAATGTTTTGGGGGAGATTTTTTTTCCATTTTGAGCCAATTTTCCTATCTTTACTTCAATATAGTCTTTCACATAGTAAGTTGGCGCTATGAAATGTTTCCCTCAGCCCTCTCATCCACTTAAAAGCGATTCACCTGTCAGCCTCAGTAAATATTACTCTCGTTCCACTCGTTTATCTAGTTCCTAATAACGTGAAATGTTTTTGCTGGGCCAAAAAGGTCACGTCAGACAGCGATGGATGCTGCCTACCTGCTGTCATGGGAATTAGTTGGGGAAATATCTCCCGAGCTCAGGTAGCCTTAAAAGGCATGCATATTAAGGCAAAAAAAAGAGACAAGGGTGCCCTAGATTGGTCTCAACTTCTCCAATGGCTTTCATGTCAAATCCTTCTTTCCCCAATGCTGATGTTCCGCCTATTTTTAGTCCTCCTTGAAGTGTTAGCTGATGATCAAGTTGCCTTGATGCCGCTTGTTGACACGTGGCGAGCCGCCAGAGGAATTTTTAGACTTTTTACTTTCGCTGCGATTGCTGCGTTGGCAGGCGGCGACTTAGCGTACAAATGGAGACGGCGTTGCGTCTCCCCCGACTTTGATTTGTCATTGTCCCCGCGTGAACGTCATCCTGCTTTCAGATGGTCAGCGGGTTCACCTTCCTAGCCGCGGGGGAGGAAACTGGCAGGGGAGTTATTCATTTTCTTGTCAAAAGGGCTTCTATTTTTGCCATTTGTCTTCAGATTAATAATATTGTCATTCTTTGTCAGGATAGTTCTGCTGACTTTCCCAAATGTGGACTAACGCGAAACTCCTCGGGGGCCGTTTCGTCTCTAAGTGCATTTAAAATTTGCATTGTAGGCGAGTGAAGACAAAATTCACCTTCTAAAACTAACGCTAAAGTGACGCGTTATGGAATTTAGCACGGTGGAGAAAGATTAAATCGTTTGCAAATGTCCAGTCCTATTTAACTGGAGACCATTCGGATGCTGCCATCCCTCCAGTCATAATAGGATTGGACATTTGTCATCGTCGATGGCAGTGAAATGCGATCATACAATGCTAGCCTTCTGAGTTGAAATGGATTTGGTGTTTAGAACTGTCAATCATTTTTTCACACTAGTTAAGTGCTTTAAAAAAAATGTAAATTTGCATTAGGCTGTGAGGACCTAAAAATAGGCCCCCTCGAAAACAAGAGTTTTTGAAATTAAATTTAATCACGCACTGACTCAGGGAAAAAATTCCAAATCAAAAAAATCTTTAAAACAAGTTACTTTTTCTAGGAACAAGGAAAAAAGTAGTAAAAAATCGTATTTGTACATTTTTAAAACATTTATAATAATTCTCTTAAAAAGGGACTTTTCATTGAGGACTACAACTTTTTTAATTTCAGAGATTAAATTTCACCGGCCATACAAAATGACACGGCGGGCCGAAACAGGCCCCCGAACCACAGGTTAGACACAGAATAAATGCCAAACTATAACAACCCCAAAAGCCCTTTGTTGCATCAACAATTTTTTAACCCACTCACTGCCATCGCACACAATAAACGTCCAATTGATCAAAAGCGATAGGCCGTAAATTGAGTTTAAAAGAAGGGGTATACCCGAATAAAAGCGCGGTTTTGGCATGAACACGAGCCGGTTTTGACGTGTTCATTTTTAGGAGTCGCTGTATGCTGACCTCAATGCTTTCTCCGAATGCGCAAGCTTTTGGAGCAGACAAACTTCTCTGCCTCCCGACCAGAACCCAAAGATTATTTATTGATGGCGTCCTCTAAAACGTGCTCTGTGTGGCAATGCGAACATGTGGGCCATTCCAGTTCACTAAGTATGTATGTGCATCTTGGCTGCCACGATAAAGGGAAGGGAGATTTATTCAGGTGCTTACTTTGCTTGATTAAAAATACTTTATTTGCATGCGTGAAACCTGATTTCAAAACACGGAGGGAAGGAAATGAAGGGGAGCGTGCGTCAGCTGCAGATTTACACTGCAAAGTGGCCCCTTAGTGGCTGGCGTTGATATCATAAATAAAGCATTGCATTAATGTCTAATTGGGCCAAACCTCTCAACTTTGTTCGCTAATGAAATTGAGTGATTTCATTCTACATGGCAAGATTTATGTTTCCCACTCGACATTTCACAGATTAAATATTGAGCTGGGCTTCATTAGTTAGTATATTGAGCGTGGTCAAGTTGCTAACTAGCACAGCTAGCAGAACAGGTGAACTGTCTGTAAGGGTTTGTGTGAAATAGTAGAGCAGGGGTGTTAGACTCGGGTTGGTTCGCGGGCCGCTTTAACGTCAACTTGATTTCACGTGGGCCGGACCATTTTAGATAGAATATTTAGGGTTTTTTTTTAATAAATGGATTAAAAGAACTGGATTAAAAGCCCTGAATATTCAGTTTTTTAATAGATCTAAAACAATGTTTATTTTAGCTTTTTTAAAATATATTTTTAGATTTTACAAAATGATTTTTGAACTAAAAACACAGAAAAATTTGATTAAAAAATTACAATTATTGATTTAAAAGGGGGAAAATCAGGACATTTAATATAAATCTATACTCTTCATTTTAATTTGATCCTAAAACATAAAGTCGGCACTCATGATTTACTTTCCCGGGCCACACAAAATGATGCGGCGGGCCAGATTTGGCCCCCGGGCCGCCACTTTGACACATGTGGACTAGAGTAACTAAATTCCGATTTTTTTCCCCACCTTTATCCGGCCCGGTGGTAAAGTGGTTAGCGTGTTTGCATCACAGTTCTGAGATCGAGGGTTCAATCCCGGCTTTAGACCTCCCTTTATGGAGTTTTTGTGGGTTTTCTTCGGGTACTCTGGATCCCTCCCACATCTCAAAAACATAAACAAGTATGAGCATGGGTGTGATGGGTTGTCTGTTTCATGCATTTGGCTGGCCACCAATTCTGGGTGTCCCCTACCTGGTGCCCGTAGTTTGCTGGGATAGGCTCCAGCACCACCCGCGCACGACCCATGTGAGGATAAGCAGTACGGAAAACGAATGAATGTTGTCAATGAGTTATGAAGGTAAAGTTTGGCACAAAATGAAAGAATGAATAGATTTTGTTGGCCCAAAAGAGCAGCTCAGATTGTCTTTTTCTAACATAAATCTCACAAAGACAAATTCGTCCATCCAGCAATTTCCATAAGATTAAATGTAGGCTGCCTCCTTAAATATAAATCAAGTAGTTGTGTGGCTTTTGCCCGATTCTTTCTGTGTCACTCAGCAGTCTTTTTTGGATTTGTGTTGTGTAGTTCATAGGATTACCCCGTCCGCGTCTCGGGTGAGTGGACGCGCTCATTACATACGCGTGTCCAATCCTTTCTCGGCTTAACTTGGAGGTGAAGGTGATTGGATCCAATTGTGTGTCACAAAGAGCCTCAGCGAGTGTCTGTGTGAAGCTAATTGGGTAAAACCACGTGGTTGACACAGAGAAAATATCGTTTTTAAAAAAAATCTCATTAAATATTAATGTACAAGTAGTTTTTAAATCATCAAAACTCTGGTGTTTCTATTTTTTTTATTAGTCAAGTATTTTTAATCTTGTTATTGACTTGCTTTCACCACTAATGTTTTTGCTAATATTATTTTATTTCCCTCTTTTTGGTTTCCCCTTAATATTGATTTTTTTTTAATTCTAATATTTCAGTAGTGTTTATAATCCTAAAATTCATGCTGAATTTTCACACATTTTTTCTTTTAAATATGTATTGATTGACCCTTCTAATCAGCAGTGTAAATGAGACTTTATGCTAAATGTGCTTCATTCAATGGTTTGTCAATGCAATTCATCAGTTCTGCGCTCATTCTGGCTTGAAAACAATTATTTTTCCTTCTCCTGCTCAAGTTAATGAGTTTTGCACCAACGAGAAATAAGTGAATTATTTTGTTGACGTATGCAGTTTTTCATGAAAAAAAAACATGAATAAGTGATTTCTCAACGCTTCCTTGCGCCACTTCAAGTGTTTCCACGAGCTTCCATTAGACTTTAATCGAAAATGGTTACCGAGTCACGCACTGCTGTGTATTGTGTTCTTAGTATAAAAATAGATGACCTACCTGTTGCCATGTGTTCGACAAACATGGTGGCCTTGCACTTCTAGAACTGTACGGGGTGTTCCGACCTATCCAAGTGGACTCCTTAGCCGCCATTGACATCACTAGACGTCTGATCCATTTTGACTTTTCCCGGAAGACAGACAAGGAATTAAAAACTAAAATGACGCACCCTGCCGCCAATTTGTTTATCGTGAGTGTACGTCCAAACAATTTGCAGTGGGAGGGTCGGCGGCAAATGAATGGACATCTGCTGCAAGCCATTCTAATTCAAATGGATTGGACCCCTAGCACTGTCAATGGCAGACAAGGAGTTAGGCAGGTTCACCCCAGGTCATGATAGCAATTATTTCACTTTACAGTGAGTAGGCAGTAAATGCATTATTTATTCAAATTTATATAGATATATTTTTTTCGTATTTTTAATCTCTATAGTTTCAGAATCAGATGAAACCACAAATTGGTGAGCCAAAAAATGGTAACAGTGTAACACTATTAATCCTCTGAGGGTGGCATGAAAATTGCAGTATCAGGAAAAATTGGACTTCTGAATGACAAATAATCAAAGATGCGGTTCGATGAGGTCATTGAGGTCTTGCAAAATCTGCAACACCTGCTTTGAGAGGGTTAACCACTTTGTAAAACTTCTAAAATGTTCAATATTCCTAGCGAGAGAAGGTGGATGGAGGGGAAACTACATTAGCTTGCAAGCTCAGAAATTGGCCTCATTTTTTTGGTGTGTCTTTGATTCCATGCGTTATTGCCTTGTATACACCTGTGTGTCATAACCGTTGTTCTTGCGTTGCCGTTGAATACTTGATGCTCTGTGCTCAAGGGCCCCGGAGGATTGGATTTCAGGTCAGCCATTAGCTTAATTGCTTTCAGCCACCATGTAGGCTCTCCTTCTGAAACCGGGGTCTAAATGTTTAATTACATTGTTTTGAGGTAACAAGCTTTGTAAATGCTTCACACAGGGACGGGCATGTTGTTTAAAATGTAAAATAAAACGCAGCTTGAGACGCGTAGAAAACAACGCATTTAGTCCGTGTCAAGTGAGTGAGTAAAAGGCGGGATGCGGGAGGCAGGTCGGTCGGCGTTTGGGTGTCTACGTGTGTCTACATTACAGCGGGAAGGTTAGGGTTACACACTTCCCTGACAGATGTCTGCTTGTCAAAAGAGCTCGGTGTCACTCCGCTGATATGAACAACGGCCACTGAAAATTTAATTGGCGCGTCATCGTGTGTTTAGGGGAAACGGATTGCGGCTTTTAAATAATTATAGATGAGTCGGGAAGCCTTTTGTGGGGACGCTCCGCCGTTTTTTGGGGGGGGTTGAATCATGTAAAGCGATGTATGAGTCAAATCAGGTGATGACTTGGTTTGGGCGGATTTTTCATGTTCCCCAATTTTCCTTTGTCCTTGGCTTGGAAATGATGAAAGCAAGCGTCCAATTTCACTCTCAGACCATTCAGCGATTACATTTGATGTTTTACTGCGAAATTTACAATCTAGGTCACTGATCCCATTAGGCCTCCAGAACTGTTTTCACCTCCATAATGAGAAATCTCAAATTAAACTAAATGGAAAGTTGCTGGCTCGGTTCCGACTTGAGCTTGCAGCGAGCGTTCCATATGATGGATATTACTGGAGTTGCATAGTCGACATTACTGTTATGACCTCTTTTCAACACATTTGATGTTTGATTATAATGTAAGCCATGCTGCGTAACTCAAAAGCAGTTCTAGTTTGTTTGTGCGGGGCTAACTTGGCTGGCCCAAGGCCTGGAATTGGAAATGAGCAAAAAAGCTTGGTACAGCGCCTGAGTTTCATGACCTGTCTTTGAACTATGCTTAATTGCAATGTCCCTGTCAAATAAATGCAGGAAGTACAATAGAAGCTTGAGGCGTAACTCCGGGATGCTGCTTGATTTGCTCGGATTTAAATAGAAAACAAATGTGCATGATTTAAAAAGGGGATTTTTTTTTAGTCTGTTGCAATTTTCATGAAGCATTTCATAAATGGGATTCATCGTTTTTTTTGTGTGTACCATCATTTTTAAGATACTTTTGACAGGGGAATTATCGTAAACTACCTGTAATAGAGTCACTTGTATGCAAGTCTCAATGTCAAATTTCTACCTTATGCAACAAAAGTGTAAAGTCTCTCACCTCTCCTGCAATTGTCGCCGCATGACAAGTATTTTAATCCTCACTGACGCATCGCACGTTGAATTGCAGAATGCTACGTTCCAGTTCCATCTTGAGAGTAACAAGATGCACTCTTGAGATCGGTATAAAATGCCAGTACTTCTAATGTGACAGCCCAAATGCCTCAAATAAAAATAGGTTACCACTTAGGAGATTTGTAGGGATGCAAAGAAAAACCTTAGAACACGTGTGTGTGTGTCAAAGTGGCGGCCCGGGGGCCAAATCTGGCCCGCTGCATCATTTTGTGTGGCCCGGGAAAGTAAATCATGAGTGCTGACTTTCTGTTTTAGGATCAAATTAAAATGAAGAGTATAGATGTTTATTAAATTTCCTGATTTTCCCCCTTTTAAATCAATAATTGTAATTTTTTAATCCATTTTTTCTGTGTTTTTAGTTCAAAAATCATTTCGTAAAATCTAAAAATATATTTTTAAAAAAGCTAAAATAAACATTGTTTTAGATCTATAAAAAACTGAATATTCAGGGATTTTAATCTAGTTCTTTTAATCCATTTTTAATTTTAAAAAAAAATCTAAATATTATATCTAAAATGGTCCGGCCCACATGAAATCAAGTTGACGTTATAGCGGCCCGCGAACCAACCCGAGTCTGACACCCTTGCCTTAGATTCTAAGGCAATGTAAACATTACATTCTAAGGCTTAGAATGTAATGTTTACATTGCCAGACCACACTGGATTCAACCCGTGTTTGTTTGTTCCCCATGGGTTCCGACTCTGGTGGCAAAGAAATCGCGCCGTATGTTTGCTGATGGATACATTTTGTGTAATATCTGCTGACAGCTGATTCTGACAGCAAGAACATCCAAGCAGAGGAGTGCTTATTGGCATCTCTAAAGGGCTGGGGAAATCTATTTGACAAATGTAGTTGTAGCCAGCGCCGTTTCATGGACTTATCTCCAGTACGACGAGGTTTAGATAGTGTATAAAATGCGATAAAAGCGCACCGTGATCGCACCGCCGCCATTAGTTCGGGGTGAATGCGCCGGGTCTTCGTCGATAGCTGTAAATTGCACTGAAAATGATGAAGAGTGGATAGGAGGGGCCATGGTGGGTGTTTGTGGGAGTGATGAAGGGTGTTAAATTACAGGCACATTCAGGTCCCCGCAGGGATGACTTCACCGGTGGTCATTGGCACCCTCCATTCGGAGGAGAGCGCTTAATGTGGCGGTAGCAGATGTTTGCGTCGGTGCAACTCGATGAAAATGCTGACGGCACGCTCCTAATGTTGCACCTTTCTCTGCTCTTGTTTTATTCAAAGCGTTCGAGTAGTGAGAGAATTCGCAGAAGGGGGAGAAAAGCCAAAAGGTGCTGGCATTGGAATGCACGTGCCTGCTTTTCTTGCATTTGGTGCCAAGGCCACTTAGTCAAATGGCTTGCATTATTTTTATAGGAATGCCAAAAACAAAGAGCTGTTCGAGATTTGATGGATGTTTTTGTTTTTGTTTATTAAACCTTCATGCACAAATTATTCTTTCTCATCCAATTCATTGGCTGCGATTGACCACATCGGATGTCCAATCTATTTTGAGTAGATGTCTTATTTAGCTTATTTTTTAGCTGTCACCGAGCACTATTCTGCAAAGTTTGTCTATTTTCGATATCCTTATACCGCCGGATTATATTTTTTCTTTTAGGTTTTAACACATTCACTACAATTAACAGTTAAGTAGCGTGACCGGATGATTCGCCGAAAGACGTTTCGCTGACGGACGTTTCGCCGGCGGACGTTTGGCCGACGGACAGGTCGCCGAATGGACGTTTCGCCGAACGTTCATTTGGCCGAACGGCCAAATGAACGTTCGGCGAAACGTCCATTCGGCGACCTGTCCGTCGGCCAAACGTCCGTCGGCCAAACGTCTTTCGGCGAATCATCCGAGTACCTTAAGTAGTCATATTTCACTGCCAATCCCAAAGTGAATTGAGCTATCATTGGCACTCAATCATGAGCTTTCACAACCAGTCTTCCCGGTTCAAATAAATTGGACGTCTATCACCATCATGTTTGAGAAAGACCTAAAATCAGTTTTGATTCGACACCCTGATCTTTGTTAAAAAGAGCTGTCAGTTTTTTATTTACAACATTTTTCAAGCTCTTCTATCGAGTTTAAACACACATGATGCAAGAATGACTATAAGTACAATATCGAACATATAATATAAATATACCGCTTTCTGTAAACAGTTCATTTGCACCCCAATTTTTTTTTTAATTCCTATACCTTTCTTCTCCTGCTTTTCCCAATCGAACGAACGTTGGCTTGTCGTTTTATTGGTTTGCAGATCGTCAAAATGAAATGCTGCGCGCTGTTTTATTGATCCTCAAATAGGCACGGAATTCCTTGGCGAAGGGCTTTTGGATTCCCATTCGTTGTAAAACATTAGTGTTCTTTTTCATTAATTTATACGCCCTTGTCGATACAAGATCAATATGTAATTTATTCGGCTAAGTTAGACTTGTGGGATCTGGAGGAAATTTCTCATTTAGATCTTGTCTACAAAGGGTATCGGGTTTTAGGCAGGTACGCCTTTCCGAGGGTCCGCCGAGAACAGATTCAAAATCAATCGTCTCCATCACAACGTGTCTTGGGCCAAAACTGAAATAAGCGTCTTTGAGTAATGTGTGGTGAGAAATGTACTTTAATGACCTCGGGCCATTAGTGGCATATTGTTTAGAGACTTTAATGATTTCCCGTTGGCCGTCGTGTCAAAATGATGAAAAGCTTGGCCGCTTTGCCAACAGTTATTCATGGTGGACAACGCGGCCGACGACTGGAGGATAGCCATGACGTACGAGCGCATCTTCTTCATCTGCCTGGAGATCCTGGTGTGCGCCATCCACCCCATCCCGGGAAACTACACCTTCACCTGGAACGCCCGTCTGGCCTTCACCTACGTGCCATCCCAGACGGACGCCGACGTGGACATCATCTTGTCCATCCCCATGTTCTTGCGGCTGTACCTCATCGCCCGCGTCATGCTGCTGCACAGCAAGCTCTTCACGGACGCTTCGTCTCGCAGCATCGGGGCGCTCAACAAGATCAATTTCAACACGCGCTTCGTCATGAAGACCCTCATGACCATCTGTCCCGGGACGGTGCTACTGGTCTTCACCATCTCGCTGTGGATCATCGCGGCGTGGACCGTGAGAGCTTGCGAGAGGTGCCCGGATCTGTTTTTTTTATGTTTTTATTTTATTTTTTTCTTCCTCCTCTCCTCACGCTACGCTGCGCCTCTCCACATTAAACATGGATAAGGCATAAAAATACATCACCTCCATGTATCTAGGAGCTCAATTAACGGTATTTCAGGCTGTTCAATCGAAAAGGTCAAATGCAATGTGTTCTGGGTAGTTATTTCTTCATAAAAACTCTAATTCGGGTGTGTTCAAACTGAGGCCCCAGGTTTTAAATGATGAAAATATCATTGAACATGGCCTACACGAGATTCTTTAATTCTGCCGATGGTGTATTTCACTACAAGTAAATTTGTTAAAATCACTAGAGGAACGTTAAAGTTCAGTATTTTGTTTTAATTAAACAAACGTGCTGTAAAAATAGAATCCATTTGCGATCATTCTAGCATTTGCCAGTGTGAATTTCCAAACTTTATTGCTGTCTCTGGGCATTTATTAACTTAATGCGTGAGGAAAAAAGCTTGGACGCCTCTGTTGTAATTCATATTATTTTGGCTGCAATGCTCGCAACGCCCTTGCAAAAGTAATAGTACTGTTTATTACAGGTACCACGACGACCAAGAGACAAACAGCAATTTTCTTGGGGCCATGTGGCTGATCTCCATCACCTTCCTCACAATTGGATATGGAGATATGGTCCCAAATACATACTGCGGGAAAGGAGTCTGCCTCCTCACTGGCATTATGGTGAGTACATCATATCCTTACTTTGAGATAATCAAACTTGAAGAAAACATGGAATTGCTTTTCACTCCTTTCTGTGGGAAATGTTGTCCATTTATCCTGAACTGTGAGGTCAGAGCGAGGGCCTGTTCCGCAGCCTCTGTTCTTGTTCACTCCAAAGCTGTTTGGTGATTTAAGTTCTTTCACAGTAAGCTCGACCAAGCATGCTTTTATGGATCTTGCTTTAGGCAGTGGAGAGCCGAAATGTCACAGCCCCAAAACTTCTCCCTTTCTTCCCAGGCTGACATTGCTGAATATGCTCAAAAAAACAAACCTTTTTCGATTTAACCGCTTCTTTAGTCATTTCAATGGGTTTGATAGTATGCTGGACCTTTGTATTTAACATTTCAAACATTTTCTACTTCAACTTTATTTCTGTCAATGACCTATTATTACTTGCTATTGCTACTTGATCTTCATATGTACTACTACCACACACTACTCCACCTTTAAAAACTGTACTTACTACAGTCACTACAGTGGATTTTGTAAACTACTATGACTGCATCTAGTAAATGCATTACTACATCAACTAAAAGTATGGCTACATCACTTACTACTATTAAAACTATTGCATTTATTTCTTTAACCACTACACCTACTACTACAACTATACCTATATTACAACCCCATGTATATGATATAAAAATAAAAACTATGGACTACTAGATGTACTATTGCAGTAAATGCACACCAAAATGTATTACCACCCCTATTAAAATATTTAGTACACAGACTCAATTATTGCTCTACCACTACATCAATTGACTCACGCAATTGCAGTTAGTACTGCACATACTGCATGTACATACAGTACATATACTTATGTACAACTAATACTAAATTCATTACAACTAGTGCTGTATATGCCACATAGGCTCCATTTTGTTCCAGAAAATTACGATTCTCAATTGTTGTTTCCACGTGGGGAGGGGGTACCTTAGAAACCAATAGGATGGTGTAGAGCACATGTGTCAAAGTGGCGGCCCGGGGGGCAAATCTGGCCCGCCGCATCATTTTGTATGGCCCGGGAAAGTAAATCATGAGTGCCGACTGTCTGTTTTAGGATCAAATTAAAATGAAGAGTATAGATATATATTAAATTTCCTGAATCGCCCCCTTTTAAATCAATAATTGTAATTTTTTAATCCATTTTTTCTGTGTTTTTAGTTCAAAAAATATTTTGTAAAATCTAAAAATATATATAAAAAAAGCTCAAATAAACACTGTTTTAGATCTATAAAAACCTGAATATTCAGGGATTTTAATCCAGTTCTTTTAATCCATTTATAAAAAAATATATCGAAATATTATATCTAAAATGGTCCGGCCCACGTTTAATCAAGTTGACGTTAAAGCGGCCCGCAAACCAACCCGACTCTGATACCCCTGGTAGAGGGAAGATAGGTCAGATTAAGGTGTGTGGGAGCAGCCAGAGTACACATTGAAACCATAAAACAATCCTGTGGGATACTTGGTAGTTATTTACGTTTGCAGTCATTTCGTTCTTTTAATCCGTCTACTTTGAATTTAAATGAGTTTGTCGCCAGCAGGCGTCCAGTCTATTTGAAGCTGGATGGCTAGCAGCGAATGAACAACATCATGACATGACACTTTACTGCTTATTTCTCAGGGTGCAGGGTGCACTGCCCTGGTGGTGGCTGTGGTAGCGAAGAAGTTGGAGTTAACCAAAGCTGAAAAGCACGTTCACAATTTCATGATGGACACCCAGCTCACCAAAAGAGTGAGTCATCCCTCCCGCTTGCAAACGGAGCTCCAGAGTTGGTTGGGATTATCACTCAAGCGTGGGTTTTTCCCTCACCCTCCCAGGTGAAAAATACAGCTGCGAATGTTCTCAGGGAGACGTGGCTCATCTACAAGAACACCAAACTGGTGCGCAAGATGGACCATGCAAGAGTCAGGAAGCACCAGAGGAAATTCCTCCAAGCCATTCATCAGTAGGTGCTTCCCACGCACTCCGCCGCCACTTTTCCATCCAACCGCACCCGAATCCTGAATTGTTTGACACCTGTAGCAAAGCAAATGAGCTCTCACATGTACGTGAATTTGTCCCCCACCTTGACTGGCTTTCATTTTCACAGCTAAGGAGCTGATCTGGTTTCGCGGGGTCTCTACACTGCTAGTGCTAGACTATGCAAAACGGATGAATATATGTAAATCACTCTTCGCGCCACGTTAGATAAAGTGAGTCTTGTAATCCATTTATATGATAAGCAGTGTTGGGGAAGTCAGCATAAAATCCACGAAAAGGCTTTTTCTTCAACGGGATATGTAAAAACATTGTCGCCGTGTGGATGTGAGTGGGTTGCCGCGGATGTGGAAAAACAATCCCGAGTCATTTTTCCCCAAAGTATCGATTTGTGGAGGGCTGTCATTCTTAATGCGTGGAGTTCAGTGCCAGGCTGAACTGGACGTTTACTTTTTATGCTTTTTTCAATGGGCTCGTTCACACTCTTACCTCGGCCCGAGCCTCCGAGGACAGCCCAAGTGCGCTGCGACTCCACTAAAGTATCGATCGTAGCCTCACCTTGCGTGTGTTTTTCTCCACTGACACAAAGGATTCTTTCGGTGGCAATCAGCGCAGTGCTTTGTTAGAGTTAAGGTGACTGAGTGTGCTCTTATTTAGTTGTGAACCACGACATCTGCTGCTCTTTGTGTGTTTGGTTGTTCTCTACACAGTGGTCCCCCGGGTTACAGCGGCCCTACCTAGGTTTTTTCACCTTACAAAAGTTCAAGAGTTTTTTTCATCCCCATTGTTACGGCTTTTTTTCTAAGAATTTCTCTCACGCGGCCAAAACGTTCCAAAATTCAAAAATGGCGGTCGGTATGTGTCACGAAGATACTGGTCTGCTAGTGATTGGTGTACCTTATTTTCACGACTATAAGGCGCACTTAAAAGTCTTAAATTTTCTCCAAAATAGACAGGGCGCCTTATAATCCATTGCGCCTTATATATGGAAAAATGTGTCATTCATTGAGGGTGCGCCTTATAATGCGGTGCGCCTTATAGTTGTGAAAATACGGTAACTTAAATACTGGTCTGCTATTGGTTGGTGTCACTGCATCATTAATTTGCTGGTCTGTCTCTAAAATGGCTTTTTATGTGTGAATCTCACGTTCTTAATTCAAACTTTAATTTCATAACTATAACTACAATTTCCATTGTCCGTCATACAACGATTTCGCCTCACGATCGCAATTCCGTAACGGATTCATGTCGTAACTCGGGGGTCCAATGTAGTTTTGATGTCTCTAAATGGGCTTTTGTCTGTGACCTCCATTTGACACGTTATGCTTTTTAGACCGGTTACGAGACAAAATGTCTGCCGCTGCTGCCGCAACCCGCATTTTGCGCCGCGTGTTCGGATTACGGTCACCTCCAAGGTGTCATTGAGTGTTCAGGGTTTGAAGCGTTGATGTGATGATGATAGCAGACCTCTTATGGGTCCCCTCCAGCTAAGGCTAAAACTATAAAGGAAGGAGATTGGAAGGAAAGATCTGTTGGTGTTGTGTGAAGCATCCTTTTGAGATTGTCACATGCCGTAGGTGGATGCCACGCTCAGATCGGGATGAATGTGGGATGGAAATAGCCATCAGCGAGCAAATCAAAGCGGTGGGTTAGGAGAGATTCAGATGGATTGTACGCTGCATTCGGAGAGTTTTCATGTTGTAATTGTGCAGACAGGAACACCATTCTTGTTGTTATAGGTCCGGCAGCTGCTTAAAAAAATTTGGGATGCATGTTTTTTTTAACTGTAGGATTACCGAAAATATGTAAACCGCTGTACTTAAAATATGTGCTTGTTTGAATACAAATCTTCAAATATTGGCACACACTGAAACTAGCATGACTGCGATGTTCATCTAACACTGTTTTTATTTTTATAACGGATAGGCAAGTAGTGTGCATATTTTAATAACATAGTGAGTTTGTAAGATGTTAAGAGGCAAAAAAAACCCTGAAATCAATTAAAATCAAAATTAGTTCGGAAATAAAACAGCTGTCAAGCCTTAAACAACAGTGTTAGTAAATGTTCAGCAATAATGTTGGCACACTGGGAACACTAAGGATGTCCATCTAGATGAGGTACTGGTGGATAAGGAGTAAAACAAATAACAATTTCAAGCAGTGCAATGAGTGCTTAAAACCAAAAAGTGCAGAAGGATTTTGGAATACTTTGAGAATGCCCTGTGTAACGTGTTGTGCGGCAATGTGAAACATCAAATCGCACCACTGTGACTCGTCCTCCCTCGTGGCGGTAAAGGATGCGAGGTGCTAACAGCTGTAGGGCCGTTAACGCTTTGAGGCACCGTCTGTCTGTTTGGCCAAGCGTGAGCGTCCTGACGTCAGCAGAGAGGTTGTTTTTGTTGCTTCGATGTATGTGTGTGGGTGTGTGGGTGTGTGTGGAAAGGGGGGGTTGGCTGCAGTGGAGAGAGCAAGCGCAGCAGCAAACAAGTAAGACTGCAGCGAGATAACATTGTGGTTACCGGAGCAATAAGTCAAGACGGTGGAGATGAGGTTTGCGCAGCAGCCAGACTCAAGAGCAGGGGTGTCAAACGTGCAGGCCGTGGGCTGGAAGGGGCTCGCTAGTTGGGCGGGCTTGTTCTGCCTGACGGGCATTTTCTAGCTGATTCGTACTGCACCAACAGAATGTATTTATTTTCGATATGGGTGCCGCAAAAAAACAGATGTTTGTAAGTTGCATTTTGTGCTACTGCATTTTGCGCTATTGCCTATCCGCAATCACATTCGTTGATTCGCCCCAGCGCCTTCAATGAGTTGATAAGGAACGTTAAAATGGTGCAAAACCAACAGGAAGTAACCTAGAAATGCCCAGAAATCAGCAGGAACTGACAAACGAACAAGAAGCTTCCTAGAAAGTCCTTCAAAATCGGTAGAAAAGGATCCAAAATGGAAGTGAGAAGAAAAAAGTGACGCAAAATGAACTCAATTCTCTTAAATTGGCTATGGATGCTTATCTTCAGTTCGTTCGGTCATTCAGCAAAAATAAACTGGTTCGGCCCACGCAAGATCTTGTTAGCCCGCCAACCAAACTGAGTTTGACACCCCTGCTTGAGAGCAACCGATTATTTTGCCATCTGAATATGTCTATATGATGTTGCAATAATTCATTTGTCTACTTCATGTTTCCTTTTTTTTTCCTGTTTGTCCACACTCAATGCAATAGAGCTCGAAAGTAAGTGTTCGCCTCCCATTTAGATCCAGACCTGTCGTGTGCATGCAACCGAGAGCTTGTCCTCCAACTCGATAGTGTGATTTTAAAAAAATAACACGCCCTCATTTGATAAGTGAAATTCATCCCACAGGTTTTTTTTTTCTTTTTGTTTGTGATAACACATGTTGTGTTGCAATCAAACTGATTTTACCAGGATTTCAGAAAAAGAAAAAACACTGCGTAGTGCAAACAACATACTCGGCAAGTGAATTTCAATTATCAGTGATGGAGGGTGTTCTTTCCATTTTTGCATGGGTGTGATGAAAATTTGATCTTTAATCAGAAAGCTACTGATTAAACTCCAATCAACTGTGCTTTCATGTACCAAAGGATGACGACTAGAGCTCTATAGCTAGCCACTTCAACTCTCCCTACCGTTTTTTTGAACAGTTTTGTCAGTCGGATCAGGGCTCGGGGTCATCTTTCGGTGTGTGGAACCATTGTTTGGCCTGCTCCTACATTTGCAGCCTCCATTTTCTCTCTTTCTCTGTTGGACGACACGGTCGAAAATATGGTTGCGGGAGCTGCCATGCATTTCGGCATTTTTTAAGGATAAAATTTAGTGCGTGCACAGCAAATCATTTGGAAGGAAACATATCAAATGTGAGGCACGGTGTTATGACCAGCATGATTCATATATCTCTGGCTAAGATACAGTCATTCATATTATTCTGACTTGCAAATATTACATTTTTTCATCAGGGGTTGGGAGCTATAATTCGCTTTTTTCATTAGTAAAAAAAAAATCAGAAGTGCATAAATGTTTTTTACTCTTTTGTTACTACTTCACTTTTTATTTGTTACGAAATTAACATAAACACACATTCCATGTGGAACTTATAATGGTTAATCGCATGTTAATTGGTCAGCAGCACTTGGGCAAGAAATTTATTTTATTTTTATTTGCATGAATATTAAGCATGCAAAATGATACAAAGTGTTGATCTTTCATCTGTAAAACTCCAAGTAACCTTAGAAAAAAAAATATTTTTTACATTATGTGGTCCCAAACTTTTTTCACCACAGATTGATTTCATTTAAAGACATTTTTTAGATGAAATGTGCTTATTTAATCCGACTTCTCTGTTTAGGTAGCTAATGTATGCATCATTTTAATCAGTTTGTGCACTGACAAAAGTTGTTTTTAAAGGTTACGTGATTGAAATGTACACCACAATTGAACCGTATTCATTTTTTAACACAAGCACAAGGACTGAACTTTTGTTCATTCAAAACATACGTGTAAACCCCTTTTTTGATGCCTTAGTGTTAAACTATAATGTCTATATCAATCTAGACTGTCCTACAGTATATCAGAGCTGTTCCCTTTGTGACGCCGTCCCTCCCCGTCCCCAAGGTTAACAAGGAAGTCAAGTCGAGAGCAGCTCAGTGTCTTTTAGCCACGAGATACGCAAGGGAGAATCTGACCCGAGAGGAAGGTCAGGTCAAAACCATCATTTGCCCGTCCCTGTGACAGATACTGTAAAACTGTCAGCTCAGATAAAAGTACGCCAACGTCCGAGTCGTCCGTTTACGCTCTGACAAAATAATGAAGAGGGTCAACGATAAAAGGCTAAATAAATAGGAATAGCGGACGTGACTGGCCGAGAGCTTTTGTCGCCGAGCGCTCCTGATGAATAGCAAGCAGATTTAGAAAGGCCCTTCCTATGCACAAGCGTCCGTGACGGCTGATTGATCGAGGCTGAGGGCTTGGGGGGTGGGGGCTTTTTAGGACATAGGGAATAAAGCCAGGCCAAGGCGGTCTACCGCCGTTACCCTCACTGACCTTTTCACCATTATCGGTCACCTGGCCGAGTCCTAATTTAAATTGGCGCACATATTTGATCGGTCAACAAGATGGGAAATGTCAGATTTTTGGGAATATGACTCATTCTAGGGGGGGCTCCTATCAGGAATTGTTCTTTTGTGGCCCTCTCTGGCGCCTTCTGCCGGTCACGTGAGCCTGTCTGCAAGACAAAGACGCTTCTCAAGCAATTGGAAGAGAACAAGCATCAGCACATTTAGTTCCCTTGTGGTCCGGCGGGCTTCCATTTCCATAACCAAATGATCCCATAAGTGCATTAAATCCATCTTGGGCTTTGCCGAGGAGAGGTTCTTTTCAAAAAGCAGACATGGTCCAAAAGCCACAGCTGTTTTACTTAAGGTCAAGGGGAGGAGAAGAGCAAATTAAACAGGACAGGTGAATTATTAAGTGGGGTGTAGTTTTGGGGCAGATTTGAGAAAAGCATCTTTGCAGGACTTCAATAACATATCAAATGCACGTTACGTTAAGCCAAAACCACTAAGATTTGGATGGATTTTTCTTGAAAATAGAATTGTTTTAACCCGTGAGTCAAGTTTTGACAGTTGTCAAACAATAGTAAAATTATTTTATTATAATAAAAAAAAAAAGATTAGAATCCCCATGTCATGAAGAAAATACCACATTTCACCATACAGGTCATATTCAAAGTTTATACAAGGATGTTTAGTTTGATGTAGAAATCATACATTTTGAAATGGTGCTAAATGTAAATTACACTGTTTTGAAGCCAGCCTTCACATGCGCTTTCTTTTTTAAATATTGTAGGGTTTAAAAACACTTTACCACTGGCGATTGACTCCAATTATGTTTAGCGGAGAAAGGAGAGTTAAAGTGCAAAACAAATTTGATGCAGATTGCGTTTTGAAAAGGGCTCAAATAGTTTAACTCATTTAGTACTTAAAGAAATTCAATATGCATTGACTCGTATATTAACCTAGTGGAATTTTCAGGCTAGAAGCCGCTATCTTTTATTCCCACCTGCAGTTAAAAATCCATTGCACATTTAACAGGCCGATGAGCATTATGTCTTTTGTAGCTTTGGCAAAAGTATTCCTCCATTCATTTTCCAAGCCATTTATCACGGGGGTGCTGGAGCCAGCCAGCAACAAGCAGTAGGCGGACTTACATCTTTGATTAATAATGATCTGTAATCCTTTTTACGAGAATGCGCATCTATCATCAATCAGTGCTTTAGAAAAAAGCATTTATTTAAATTTTTTCAATTTATTTAAATATTGTCCAAAAAATGTGTATTTTAGGAGTTTTAATAGGAATAAATACTGTCTTGTTTGTCAAATTTAGTTGAGTTGATCATCTAAAAATGTAAATTAATTTAAAAATGTGTTATGGAATTCCTGACCAATAGAATGTTTTCTTTAAATACAATGGTTAAAATATTTAATGTACTTCACTTAATATTACACGGACATCTAAACCTACTGTCCATTTTATATTTTAGCAACCTGAGTCATAACAAAGACTTGAAAATGATTGCGTAAGTTTTTGCTTTGCAGGTCCAGTCTTTTCTTAAAGGTTAGTCAAAACCTTTTAGTATGAAAATGTGCAAAACTAATTTCACAAATGTAAAGGACTTATATCATCTTGGTCAAGTGGCAATTGGACCTCTGCCATATTAAAATACACTACTGATTCAATTGGACTCCACTTCAAACAGGAGCTGCCGTCCTGTTCGCGTTAATGAAGTGAGTGTAGAGTAATGGTGTCAAACGTACGCCCCGTGGGCCAGAAGTGGCCCATTATGGGTCCAATCCGGCCCGAGGGATCACTTGGTAGTTCTATCATAATCGAATGCTTTCATTTTTTAGGGGGCACAATTGCTGTAAAAAACAAGATTTAGAGAATTATACTTTGCTCAATTACCTCACCGCAATCACATGCGATTTTTTTCGTGCCCTGCAGTCAAAACGACGCCGTCAATGGCAGCCAATGAGTTAACAAGGAACCAAATGTACCAAAGCCAACAGAAAGTAACCTGGAATTGCCCAGAAATCAGCAGAACGCCCTTAAAATGCCCCAAAATCAATAGAAAATAATCCAACATTTACAACAAGTAAATGATGAAGAATTGTGATGCAAAATTAACCAATTGCTTGCCATTCACAAACATAGATGTCCAATTCAATAAAACAGCCCGTGATTTTTTCAGTGCCGTTAACATTTTTAGCCAAATATAAACTGCTCCGGCCAAATAAGATCTCTTTGGCATGAATG
Organism: Stigmatopora argus; assembly: GCF_051989625.1. Taxonomy (NCBI): domain Eukaryota; kingdom Metazoa; phylum Chordata; class Actinopteri; order Syngnathiformes; family Syngnathidae; genus Stigmatopora; species Stigmatopora argus. Next base: position 4,837,659 of record NC_135402.1, read on the forward strand.
TGACCCACGACCCACAAATGAGTTCGACACCCCTGGCGTCGAGCTTGTCAAGATTCCCCTCATTAAGGCTCCTTTTCCACTTGCATGCAGCTCCAACCAAACAGAGCGAACCCCTTGCATTCGTTCTCTCGACACATACACACCCTTGTGCATGTCCTGGGACCGTGCTGCGTGTGTACAGTATGCCCTGTGTGTGCACAAAGCTAACCTCCGACCCCCCCTAATGATAGCAGCTTTCATTTACTGGCCTCTGGATGGTCTTGTGTTCAGATTGAGAAGTGTTAAAATGGAGCAACGCAAGCTGAATGACCAAGCAAACTCTCTAGTGGACCTTGCCAAGGTAAGCTATACGGACGATAACAGTTCTCTGCTGCATTGCACACCAGGAAAGACTTTGTGTGTGTGTGTGTGTGTGGGTGGGTGGGTGTGTGTGTTGCTGTGACGCATGCCGCCTCGTTCTTCAACCAAAGTCTACAGGTGTCAAATGAACAGACAGGTGTTTCACATTTGTGTCTTTTTCGGTTGTCCGCACTCACCCTATGGTATTTTTTTTTCCCACGCTGTTTTATGGCTAGGCATTCATGACCGGACTTTGTGTGAATGTGCGCGTAGTCTGATTTTTTTTGAAGAATTACAAAGCTTTGTCTCCGAGCGGGTTAGTAAATAGAACCGTTAAGATACAGGTGTCAAACTCGAGGATGGGGGGCCAAACGCGGTCCGCCGCGTCATTTTGAGTGGTGTGCATTTAGTTGATGTTTCTTTGATTTAATTAGAGGATACTTACTGTTTTAGCCCTTTTTTTATTAAACGAGATAAAAATTAATTAAATGAACAAGAAAAGAATATTGACCTTTTTCGCCATCTTTTTTTCTAATAAAAAATAAAATAGGTCAAATAAAATTCTGAGTTACGCTTTTCACCTTTTTATTGATGTATTTTTTCTTACTAAAAGCTCCAAGCCAATGAAAAATATTCAATCATTTAAAGCACTCTCTTGCAAAGGTCACGGGGGTGCTGGAGTCGAGCTCAGCTAACTATGTGCAGCAGGTGGAGATACAATTTTTTTTAAATTAAAAAAATATTGATTTAGTATTTTTATGAGAATTTCCTGTTTTGATTTGGTTCATTTGACCTCATTCTCAACATTCCTTCGAAAAGTACGAAGTGGCGCGTGTCAAGGATGGCTTTGACACCCTCTGCTTTAAGAAAAAGCTCAGGCAACAAGCCAACCTGACACAGCAAAGAAAAAAAAAGACACTCTGGATTCTGATAAGTCTCACACACACATCTCCAAAGAGAGAGAGAGAGTGTTGACATTCAAAAGAACACTGCAGTCAAAATGGATGACGGCCAGAGTGTCATGAATTCGAACATTTGGCTTTGTGTCATGACATGAAAACAGCTGCAAGATGGCTTTTATGCACACAACAGCTGCTTCTTGGCTCTTTTTGTGACACCGCCACAGAAAATATGATACATTTCACTGTATGTCACTTTTCCAATAAATAACAAAACGACATTTATTCCCGAGTTCCCCAAATGTATTTGGAGCAAATATATCTCTTGTGTAGGATAAGGTTGCTTTTTATTTTGAAATTGAAATTTCTTGAATGCCTTTTTTTGTCTTTACTGGAGCCTATTTAACAGTGCTGTTCCACATGGGAGAAATCCACTTTAAAGTCTTTCTTTTCAGCGCTGGCTAATGATTTTTTTCTCCCCCTCTAGACACATTCTCAGTCTTGTTGTCAGCAGATTCTGCTTTGTTTTTATCCGATTCTTAATCCTTTTGGGGGTCACTGTTGACATGTTAAGCAACATTTGCTCCTTAAAGCATGCAGCACCACTTTTTTTAAAAATACTGTCAAAAACCTTAGCTTTACAGATACCACGTCAGTTCTGCAGGCTGGGTATGTGTGAAGCAGCATTTTAGATTTAATTAGAAGCTGTTGACAGTTTTTTTCCTCTTTTTAATGAAAGAGATTTAAAAAATAATCCAAGAGGAGAATATTGACATTTTTCTCCATCTTAGTTTTTAAAACAAACAACAAAAAACTATTGTTGATTGATTTTCCTTTTTTTACTCAAACTTAAGATTCCATAGATGGAGAAAGAATATTACTATTCATTTAGTTATCATACTACTTATCCTCACAACAGTCAGCCTGAATTGGTGGCCAGCCAAAAAAAATGTTTATATATATGTAGATATGTATATATGTGTATATATATATATATACACATATATATATATATATATATATATATATATATATATATATATATATATATATATATGTATATATGTATATATGTGTGTGTGTGTATATATATATGTATATATATATGTATATATGTATGTATATATATACATATATATATGTATATGTATATGTATATATCTGTGTATATATATATATATGTATGTATATATATGTATATATATACATATATATATATGTATGTATATATCCATATATATGTATAGGTATATGGATGTATATATGTGTATATATATATGTATATGTATATATATATGTGTATATATATGTGTATATATATATGTATGTGTATATATATGTATATATATATATACTTTTTTAATTTTTATTTATTTATTTTTATTTTTTTATTTTTTGGGTAACACCGATTTCAAAAGATGACTATTTTTCTCTCTCTAACTCTCTCTATTAAACCTCCTCAGCCAGAGCATTTTTATGGAATGGTTCATGAACAGATGCACCTGACTAACCCCAAAGTAGGCTGTAAAAGTCAGCGACACCTTTTTTTGTCAACCCAAGGTCAAATGAGCTAATGTACTCAAACATGAGTACCCACCCGCTCATATAACACGAGCCCCGATGGCCTGCGTCTCTTCCGGCAAATATGCTGCCCGCTTTTGGGAAAGTATACAGTAGCTGTAAAGATAAGTGATGCCCTGGTGTTATTGAATGTGCCTCCAACCATATTGGACGTACTGTTCAGCTTTTAACCTTAACTCCTGTTTGGATACAGTCTGTTAGTTCTTACTACATTTGGGTTTACAGCTTTTTATTAGGATTTGTCGATCAGCTATTAACATGTCATGGTGTTGAGATTGTTTTTTTGTTGAATTGGCTCAGCTTCCAGTCAGATTTTCATCACGGAAAATGACATTCAGAGCTTAAAGTAACTTTTCTGTTTTTAACTGTCGTTCAAGCTTCAGGTCAAACTACGTATTCATATTTTGTAGACTAAGGGAATGTAGGTGAACGGAAGTCATATTTTAGTCTTATTTTATCTATTGCTCGACTCGGGGAAACTCAGTAGTCCCCAGTTTGGCAAAATGTTTGGATCTAGAGCAGCTAAAGCCGCATTTTCTCTGCCCCGTCCCAGACTCAGAACATCATGTACGACATGGTGTCCGACTTGAACGAGCGGGGAGAGGACATGGAGAAGCGGATCGCCCTGCTGGAGACCAAGTTGGAGACTCTGCTGAGCAACCTGCAGGCTCTGCCTGCTCTCATCAGCCAGGTGATCAGCCAGCAGCACAGAGACTTCCTGGAGTTGCAACTCCAGCCTTGCGACAAAGCCAGCCCCGAACGCTCGCAGTCGGCGTCCCGGCGGCGGTCCTCGTCCACGGCGCCGCCCACCTCCTCCGAGAGCAGCTAGGGTCCGAAGGGAAGGCCTCCATTGAAGACTTTTGCCATCATATGGCCAAGATGCATTTATCTTAAAGCCTTATGGCTTCAATAAGTATTATCCAAATTCTGATGACAGAATCCAAAATAGCGGATAAACTACACGCAGTTTATTTTTTAGTTTTTTTGCTTTATATTACGTACATCGGTGTTGGCATGACGCTTCTCCCGGTTAAGGCCTGTCAGCGGGTGGGAAACTACTGCACTAAAATAGTGCTTCTAAACTGAAACACGAGCGGGATGGTGGGGAATTGGGTTTTTCAGACGGATGGGTCTGAAGAGACGGAAGAAGGCAAATGCAAATAAGTATTCTTTGTTTTTTTTGTAGATTACAAACAGCATCATCGGTCAGACGGTGGAACAACTTGCGGAGTTTTGGGGATAACTGCTCTCAGGGGACACCCATGCTTCATAAATACAGTTGTGTTCAAAGGTATTTGACTAAAATAACATTCAGGGATGCAGAAAAAGGAAAATTCTTGACCAAAAGTGAGGAAACAAATTTATTTCTATTTTTTTTGCCTGGATTTTTTGGACTTTGCCAAGTGTGTTCGGCTCATATTGGCGAGCATACTTTAACAAATTAGACCTTTATTTATATAGCCTTTTATTGTAAGGTCCAATCAGAACAGATGCCATATGTGTGCACATATTGTACACACACTCGCATTTCATACTTTTTTGCTATTCACACAAATACGCATTTTAGGGGAAAATAGAAAGTCAACTAAAGAGGAGCTTCAGTTTGTCAATAGTAAAAAAAAAGTGCATTGCTGCTCTCAAGTGGCATCTGTAGGAAATTACAAACCTTTTAGCATAGATGTCAATTATATATATAAATATATACTTCCAAATTCTTGCTGTTTTTTGCGGGGTACAACTCTATCCAGGTAATAGTCTTGGAAATACTATGAGAAGGGAAGACATTTTTAAAAGAAGGATAACAAAAAAATTCAAATATCCATTTATTTTGATCAAATCCTGTCGCCTATTTTTTTATAAACCACTAAAAATACATTTTTCAATGCTTATTCAGCTTAGGTTGCTCCCTTGACATCTAAGATCTGGTTTGTTTCAATTTTGAAAATGACCTTGTTTTGTAATCACCCCCAAATTATAGCCATAATTAACATTTCACCATACAGTAAATGACTGACAACTTTAACAGAAAAGCGTGACGACTGAAGGTAGTATGTCTGTCCAAAGAGTTACCAGCAAATAAGCAAAATGTTAAAAAGAACAAGTCAATTTGTATAATGAGAAACCATAATTGATTTACTCATAATCATACTTCATGCAAACAATCCCCCCTCCTCCCCAACAAAAAAAAAACATACAAACTTGCACATTAGTGGTATCAATATTTGAATATTAGCATGTTCCTGACTAAATATTTTATTAAATAACACCCAAGAAACTAGTGAATGTATTTGGGTTCAATTCTAGCTATTCACTGATTTATTTATTTTTTAAGAACTGTATACAAAAAAAACTTTTAGGAATATGGCACAATACTGCAAATTACATTGCTGACACACCTACCAATAATTTAGGGTCAATTTTCCTTTTGTTGCGATTTAAAGTAGCAATGCTGCCCGAATTTTGTTGTAGTGTGGATTATGTACTTTTTTTTTCCACAATCTCTGTTGACCACAGTTTATTTATTGCAAATATTACAAGTTTGTTCACAAGTGAATTTGGACCGCGTGATTATGACGTGAAATGGAACAATAGCTCTTTAACATACAACATACTACATTAAAATGGCTGGCGTTAATAATCTTTACTAGACAAGCATCAATCGGGCCTTAGTAGAGTTCATGCTCAAATTTTCAATGTGTGTGTCCCGCTCTCAGTCCAACTTTAAATGTTTCTAAATCAGTAGCTGCACTTCTTTTTAATAATCAATGCACTTGAATAATGCCCGATGTTTGGTGATGCATTCTGATTGAAGAAGACTTCAAGTAAAGGTGGTTAAATGGAGGCAATATATACAGTACAGATGTCACAAACTCAGTAATAATGAATCTTGTCTTGTCTTGCTGTGTTTCACTTGCTCTTTTTGCGCCCCTTTTGCTCAGCTGGACAACAACTGATGCTGAACAACTCGCTGAATACCGTATCTACCTTATAGAAAAGTACTATTTTTGTATTTTTGATGAGGACAAGCACACCTCCTACAGTGTAATAATTAACAACAAACAGGGATCTGGGCACAAACAGATTCAGAATACCATGCATGTGATGTTAAACTGATCAGAATGGAGTAAGTACACACACATATACACACACACACAAACATATATATATATATATTGAATATGAATAAAATATCTGCGAGGTTCTATACAGAATGTAATTATGTTATGTTTTTCGGGGGCGGGGGGTTGTTTTCAATGACATCTTTCAAATGCATTTATTTTTACAGGAAATGGTTCCGCTGAGATGTATTGAAGAGAAGAAATAATAAATGTGGCTGACAGCTGATTTATTATGTTTGATTTCAATTTCAAAATCTACAACACTCATCTCATTCTTGATAACAATTTTTTTCATCAAATAATGGAATTGTGATAGTTTTTCAATATGTTTTACGTCACATTTAACTCAGCAAAAAACAAAGTAAAAACAATCAAATGATAAAATTCTAACTACAATATGTCAGGTTTTTTTAATCATAAATCTGCACTGTGTTTTCAAAGCCTTTAAATTGTCATTATTATTTCGAAATACATAATATATAGTTGCCTATCAAATTTAAAAGCAATAACATTTGGGGGTGTTTATTGCAGGGTTGTACTTTTTAATTAAGTAATTAATTTTTTCAAAGCATAAATCACAACTGTTAAAAATATTCTACCTCATATCTCTATAAAACAATATAAATTAAAGGAAAACATTTCCAAGTAAAGATTTTAATAATTATAATAATAATAATCTAAATTTACTAGCTATAATTTTCGTCCTGCGAGTAAAAGGGGAGGGCAAATATATATGTTCTCGCGAGATTTGGCACCAGGAAGTGAAGTTCGGCGCCTGCGTGGAAAGTTGCAACGTTCTGCACAACCGCACACATTATTTTTAACCTGACCGATTTCTCTGTGTAATTTCCTGAACTTTTAACAACAAACCAAAACTGTGACCCGAACCTCAACCATCATGAGTATACTTGCCAAAATCGCCGAGATTGAAAATGAGGTAAGAATGAAAGGAATGAGTCAAGGCACGTTTTCAGCTAACGGCTAGCTTGAACCGCTAGCAGAAATTAGCCGCGTCCACACAGCAGGCATTAATAAAATTGGCTCATTTTATCTATCTGTTTTAATGCATGTTTGAAGTGCCGTCTGATCTTTGAAATACATCCGGATAACTTTTAACTTTTAATCTATATGTGATTTTAGCTATGAACTGAATATAACCCCACATATCAACCAGTTTACTACGTCGAAAGGAGACGAAACATTACTGTTCTTAACTCGACCTGTCAGTTGTCAATAACCGTTAATTTCACGGCACCAAAGCAATACGTACTCATTTTATTTCTGTATTTTTATTTTTCAAAATGGATCGGTCAGTGAATTAAGCTTATTGGAATTTTTGATCTCCCATTTCAATATGCACGCCGGCGACTAATACTGCAATTGGATTTCAAATGGACGCCACAATTGGTCGAATGCAATATAAACATTAAGGAAAAAAACATTTGTTCATTCGCGTTTAAATCTATTGGATGTCTAGTGCAGTAAATGAGTTGACGTTTGTGAAAAAAATACTAGCAACCTGTTCGTTACTTTATTTTAAAAACAATTATTTGCACTGCTATATATTGACTCACCTGTAATTGTGATGAAAAATTCTTAACCTGCATGAACTGTAGGATATTAATGAATCAACAGAAATAAAATGTCAATTGTGAGGCAAAATGAATAAAATAAAATCTTGAATATCAATCAATTATAGATACAACTTTTTTAACATGTTCCCATTGATGTAAATGAACCTAATCTAATAGAGGATCGGTTTTCTGCTGTTTCCTTTCTTTTAGATGGGCAGGACTCAGAGGAACAAGAACACGGCTCACCACTTGGGTCTGCTCAAAGCACGTCTGGCCAAGCTAAGGAGGGAGCTCATCACACCGAAAGGGGGCTCCGGGGGTGGCACAGGAGAAGGTAAATGGAATTGTGACCACACACACACACAATCTAAAGGTTGAATGCAACCAATTCAACATCCCAAATAATGCAGAACATGCATTTGTGCTGTCATTTTGTCTAAATGTTGTTTTTCTGTTCTCAGGTTTCGACGTTGCCAAAACTGGGGACGCCCGTGTCGGCTTTGTGGGCTTTCCCTCAGTGGGGAAGTCTACATTGCTGAGCAATCTGGCGGGGGTCTACTCCGAGGTTGCCGCCTACGAGTTCACCACCCTCACAACAGTCCCAGGGGTCATTCGCTACAAAGGAGCAAAAATCCAGGTGCGTAGGAGGAGAATCAAATTTTTTGGCTGTCACCAACAGACTTTAGTGCTGAAGTTTATTTTGACTTTCTCTTTTTTCCCCCTCAAAGCTTCTGGATCTCCCCGGAATCATTGAAGGGGCCAAAGATGGCAAAGGGAGAGGCAGACAAGTTATTGCAGGTAACGCCGAAATGACTGCACATGTTTGCGGCGATGACGAGACAAAGCGAAACCTCCGGTTATGTGACAACGTCTGTCTCGCTTGATGTGTGTCCATTAGTGGCTCGCACCTGCAACCTGATCCTGATAGTGCTAGATGTTCTGAAACCTCTCTTGCACAAGAGGCTAATAGAACACGAGCTGGAGGGGTTCGGCATCCGACTGAACAAACAGCCGCCCAATATCGGCTTCAAGAGGAAGGACAAAGGGGGCCTCAACTTTACTGCCACGGTAGGCCGTCCTTTGAAACTGCAACAACGCTGCACTCTTGGATATGCTTGTACATTTTCAGCTTCACAACTGGATCAATTTTTGGCTGTGTGTGTTCTGTCTATGCAGTGCTCCCAAAGCGAACTAGACAGCGAGACGGTGAAGACCATCCTGTCCGAATACAAAATCCACAATGCCGACATCACCCTCCGCGGTGACTGCACGGCAGATGACCTCATCGACGTAGTGGAGGGAAATCGGTGAGAAGACGAGGCGCAGTTGTCGTGGGTGTGGCGACGAGGGTTCTTTATGTGGTCCTTAAAGGGGTTTCATCCTCATGTTTAGAATGAGGTGGCGAGCGCTGTCCACCATGGGCAATCATATATTTATAAAAATAAATCCCATATGAACAATTCATGCTAAAATGCTACATAAAAAGTTCTCCCAAAAATAAATATATTAACATCTTGGGCATTTTTTTTTCACAGTAAAAAAACGCCTTCTCATTACACTTAGTGACAGTTATATGTGATCTCTGCAGGGTCTACATCCCCTGCATTTACGTGCTCAATAAAATCGACCAGATCTCCATCGAGGAGCTGGACGTGATCTACAAGGTGCCGCACTGCGTGCCCATCTCGGCCCACCACCGATGGAACTTCGACGATCTCCTCGAGAAGATGTGGGACTACCTCAAGCTCGTGCGCATGTAAGTGGGGCCCCACGGATCTGTATTTCTTGTTTTCTCGTACCATCTGTCCTAACCTGAGATGCGACGGGCTCACGTGTTCAGCTACACCAAACCTAAAGGCCAGCTTCCCGACTACACGTCTCCCGTGGTTCTGCCTGACGAGCATACCGCTGTCGAAGACTTCTGCTTGAAGATTCACAAGAACCTCATCAAGGAATTAAAGTAGTAAGTACTGCAGCTCGGGGGGGTAAATTATGATATTGCTTGCCAAAATAAGTCAGAATATTTTCTTTCATTGTGAGAGGGGTTTCCATTTTTTTTTCTTCATTTGGTCAGGTTACTCAGGTATTCATACATAATATGTTGTCCTATAAGGGGCATCTTTATACAGAGCTGCTTATAATATATATATAAATATATATACTCATACGCAGCTGGGTATGATGACAATTAGGCTTTTGTCGAGTCGATGATGATGACAAAGCCTATGTCCGATTATTATTATAATAAATAATGGGGCTCATTAATTTTTTTACATTTTTAGCATTGCACAATTAAAACAAAATGTGCAATCCCTTTATAAATATTGAACACGGTTTCATCTGATTAATAGTAATATCAAGTAAACTATTGTTAATATTTAGAAGTTCATTAATGACGTTTTAGTCACGCGTGTAACGCTGAATTTTGCAACAAAAGATGCAAGCAAAAATTATTTCACTGACTTTATATGGCAGCTTTTCATTTATTAATTTCCTTTTGACCTTTTTCGATTTACCTCTCAAAACGAAAACAGGTATTGCATATGACGTATTTTAGTCCTATATAAAATGAAAATAGAGCATGACCAGGAGTCCTGCTTCAGATTTAACCTGTAACCGCCTCTTTGTGCGCAAATACTGCAGAGATGTATTGACTGCGGCCTTTTGGATCGGCGGTGGGGGTGTGGGTGTGGGTGTCCATCTCTAAATGCGTGCGCCTCGGTCGTCAATCAGTCAATACATTAGTGCTGCCGAGCATTAGTGATCCTTAGGGGAGGCGGCGGGGGCCAAGTGGTGTCACGCCACATTAGAGTCTTTTGTGCCACCGACTGGTGTCTTCTGCCGCCGCCACCGTGTAGCTTTGATTCCGTCGCACGCCATTCATGTCGACCTCTTTTCAGCGCGCTCGTGTGGGGAGCGTCCGTCAAACACAACCCCCAGAAGGTGGGCAAGGATCATGTGATGGAAGATGAAGATGTTATACAGTTGGTGAAGAAATAGTCATGGGGGAAAAAAAATCATGATCATCGTGGCATCGTGCGTGCATGGCTCCAGCATCACAAAGACAAACATGAAATGTGCTTGTCAACGTGTTCTTATTTTGAAATGGATGACATGAATGTGCGTGTCACTTTGGGAATACTTCAACACCATGATTAGTTCATATTGAATATTGGTTAACGCTTGCATTGAATAGAAACAATGTGGAAACAAATAAATGACTCACAACCTTGCAAGAAATTGACTTGTTTCTGTCTGTTATTTACCCGACACCTCATTTCAACTTTATTTACTATGTTCTACAGTCTAAAATTTTAAACTCGCTATCATTACTGGAAAAAATATACAAACACAATTCAATTTAATACTACATGAATAAAAAAAATACCCCATCCCCCAAAAGTGACTGAGACGTCACATTCAAATTCTCCAATGATTATTGCAGCCTATCTAAACAAATAGCCACTTTAATTGTATTTAAAATAATCCATGGCTGAACCCAATGCATTATATAGCAGTAAGTTGTATATGGTGCTTTCCTTGTAACGGATTGACTGCAGCATCATAACTATTCGAGCCTGGCTCTGAGAAGGGGGGGCATTTAAAAGGCCTGTCCAGCGCTACGATTTACGGGGGATTGATGATGAAGGCGCTTATTCAGCCCAGTTTCCCCCCCCTCCATTTCTGCATCTCCACTTTTTTTTCCCCCCGGCCTCTCGGAACAGCCACTCAGGTTAATCAGTTCATTTACTCAGACGCAGTTTGGGGACATCATGCAGCAGCTGTTCACAACTAACAAGACTCAATTGAAGGCACACTTACACACACACGTAAAAGCACATTTTCCCGGTCGAGGCGTGCTTGGCATCATGTCGATATTCTGCAACTCGTGAGAAGAGAAGCAGCCATTTTATAACTCAACGATGGTTTGTGGTCATGTATCGACAGGTGTCTTCAATGGTTCAATGTAAAGTATGGCTACGACTACATTGTGATAGATGTGTTTTCTTGGATGGATTTTTATATCAATTCACTTTTGTTTTTGCACTCGTTTGCCTCCACAAAAAATCTATAGGATTAAAAATGTAGAGGAGGAAAAGGTTTCACAAAAATGACTTTTGAGATTCTGGAGGTTAAAACATGTTTCGGTCAAGTAATATATCTTTAAGGTAAATGAATAGGTAAAACTGGTGAGCTAATTTCAACCCAAAATATTTGCCTCCTATTTTATTTTTTCATTCAAAACGTATATTTTTACATTTCTGTTTGCTTTTCATTCTTAATGTTTTATCTCTATATGATTGTATTTATTTGTGCTTTGTTTGTCAATTACATGTTCTATTTCATGTATTCTATTTTTTATGTATGTAAGCATTTCCCAAATTTTTTTATATATTTTTTTTCGAAGCAGTATTTTATTAGAGTTGTCAAAAGTATTGACGTATTGATAATTAACTGTTGATTTTTTTTTTACCAAAGGTCACCGAAAATTAATTGTCATGGGGTAAATATGATTTTGAACTACTCTTGATTGTATTATAGCATTTTCCTTGCTATTTCCGACGTCAGACGTCCAATCCATTGAAAGTGGGAAACTGGCAGCCAATGTACCATATTTTCTCACATACAAGCCGTATATATGCGCACATGGCTCTTTTTCTCCAGTACATGTCGGCAAAGTAACATTTACTATTTGTTGGTTATTTTCCGTTTTGCAGTAAGAAAATCATTACTGGATGAATTAATTCTCCATGATATTGACCCTAATAATGTGCTTTTGATTCATACAGTATCTCAGCATTACCACGTGTGATGATTTTTCCCTCAATATAACACATTTGTACTCCCTATTAAAACCATGAATATAGAGGTGAAAATTGTGAATCAGGGGGCGGCTTATACGCGAGAAATTGTAAAATTCAACAAATTTAAGGCAATTTTAAGGGTGCAGTTTATACGTGAGGGCGGCCTATACGCGAGTAAATACGGTACATTCACTCGTAGGCTCCTAATCTCCCACTTTCAATGAATTGGACATCTACTTATGATAAACTAATTGGCCGAAGGGTCCATCTTGGCCAGAAGAACAACAAATTCAATTTATTTAACCCATCGGCTGCCTTTTTTTCCATCCTCCGCTCCTTCATTTAATTCATTCATCTTATTTAAAATGGTCTTTTTCATACGATCAAATTTGAGCTCTAATGTGCTATGAAACGCATTCAAAACACCCAAGAAAAACAAAACTCACGCATGAAAACTCGAAATACTGTCGCTAATATCCAACGGGCTCCACTTACTTTACCGAGCATGAATCCAAGCGCTTGAAGGACTTTTCAGTCCTTACATATCAGACCTCCAACCCACCCCCCCTTGTTCCTCCCCCTGTAAATTATAGCAGCACTTTAGCTAATGAAAGAGTTGAAGACCAGCCACTAATAAAAGCCATTTAGTGAATAAAGCACTCCCACTCCCCTTACTAACAAAATTAAAGAAACTAGCCATTTAGGGAGGGCGGGAGCGGAGGGAGGCCTCTGTATTAATATTTATGAAATGCGGAATTGGAGACATCCTAAAAAAAAAAAAATTACCACACACACACACACACACACACACACACACGTTTCAGGTCCAATAGAAGTGTGTAGCAACGCACCTATCCCGAGAGGAGAACATCGCTGACCCCTCCTTTAGCTGGAAGGAGGGGCAGGAAGGCGATAGTGACTTGAAGGGTGCCGTGGACGCAGTCGGGACAGTCGGGCTCCAGCAGAGAACCTGTGAACATCTCACCAATGGAGGCGTCTCCAATAGTCGTCCATCTTCAAAGACGCCGTTCCAACGGAAAAGGTGGGTCTTTTTTTGTGTAATCATGAACTAAAAAGTTCTCTTTTCCTTTCATCAGGTGTTTTTGCAGTGCCGCAGGTGAACTTTGGAAATCAAGCAGGTAAGGATCCGTACTTCAGGGTCAGAATGCTCCGTGAAAACATTGGCCATCATTTCTAAAGTTCTCGCTTTTAGGCATGGGCTCCACATCATCGCAAACGTTCCGATTTTTTCCCCCGAAAAGACCGCACTGGAGAGGAGAGAGAGTCAAGTGAAGGTAACAGGATTGCTGTTTAATAAGGTTATGTTTGACCTATTGACCCCTTCAATTCATTCTTATACTTTGGGACAAATTGGAGGGATTTTAAGAACGTCGCACTGGGAAAAAGGGGACATTTTTCCGTGGTTTGTTTCGCCAAAGTCAGGACGACCGCCAAGATGGGGCGTGGGTGGGGTTTGACGCAGTTTGTCCGCAATAAGGGTGGGACCATTTTTTTTGTTACACGATAAGTCTTAGTCTAGGACTATTTTTTTAAAACTCATTTATTTGCCCAATTGTCTTTTGCATAATAGTAAAGGTTGTAGATTAAAACTATTATGTAGAAAGGAAGATAATCTTTTCCATAGGTTTTATAAACAAAGATACAGTTACAAATTGCTTGGATTCAGTTTTGATTGGATTTGGATATCAAGCTCATATATTTTTCTACTTTCAATTGTTTTAAATGACCTGTTTTTTTATAATTTTTGTTAAACTGCAGGGCACAATGACTCGTGCACATTTTTGGTTGCGATGCCTTACATATTGATCTTGGAAACAGAATTATGCAATGAATTTTTCTTGCAAATGAAAAAAAACAAATTTAGGACATGACTTTTTTTTCTATATTCTTTTTAGAATTTATGCATTTTAGATTGTATTTTTTTATTGCAATGGGCAATGTACACTGGTCTATCAAATTGACATTTATGAAGAAAATTGACGATTACTTAATACAATGTAACATGAAGCAGGTGTTTAAAAAAAATCTTTTTCATGTACTTTTAAGCCATAGTCGATTGTATTTGTTACAATAATCATTCTTATTGATATTATTGTTACCTATAAGAAAAACACATTCGCAGGTCACATTAGAATAGTATTTAGTTTTATTTTGTTCAGATATCCACTTATATAGCAAATGAAGAAATTTCTAACCCAAGGCAAATCAATCAAACATAATATAAAATACGTTGAAGAAAATGAAGAAGCCTCAGCTCAGGAAAAAAAGCCAAAAAGATCGTTTTAAATAATATAATTAATAATAAATACAAAAAAAACGTCTCTTAAAATTGATATATCCATCTTCAGGTCTGATCTCTTTTCAGACTATTCTATGAATGTGTATTTTTCATTTGCCGGATTTCAACTAGAAGAAATCAAATGATACAAGAAAAAAAAGTTCTTATTTCTCTTCCGTCTTTTGTTTTTCTTCCAAAAACTACAGCTCAAGTTGCCGTCCATATTTCTTTTGTCCTCTCCTCGTTTTTGCCACTTTGCCCAAGGCGCCATTGTGCTTGATCTAACCATGCAGTGCATCTTTGTCCATGGTTGTGCCAAGCACTTTGGAGCCTTGCGGACACTCGCTGCCTTCCTTCCAAATCTTCCGAATTTATTTTGTTTTCCTTCACACTTTCAGACTGTTACGATTGTATCATGTAATAAACACTATTGAAACATCCATCGTCTTTAAATGGTGACTGTGGCCAAAAGCCACGGTGGCAGATTTGTGAAGCGCCTCAATTAAAATAAGTGCCCCAACGAGAGGGCTCGTTTTATGAACGCCGTTAACGGATCCGTCAATCAAAACGTGCAGACGTGGCGTAATCAGACGCAAAAGGTGGCGACGGGCGCTTTTGTTAAAGTGATCACAGGTCATGACGGCACATGATATATTAGACATTTGTTTTAAATGTATAAATTGCTGTTGTAACAAATGTGTGAAATGATTGGTTTTGTATTTTGATGTTCAAAAATATTTATTCTTGATGTAAGTCAGGAGGCTCTGAGGACTTAGTAAAGGATGCTAATTAATGTATAGTAGATATAAAGCAAAAAAACTCAAATAAAAGCCTTACTATGCTTTTTTTTTTTAAAGGCTTTACTATATATAGTCTACTTTTTTAAATTTAAAAAATAAAGAATAGCCTTACTATAGTACATGGCCTGAGTTAAAGAGAAAATGGTCTTACAATACATAGTTTTGAACAATTGTGTGGTAATTTTTTTACCAAATAAAAGCTTAGTATACATGGTCTTAAAAAATGTACTGTACATAATCTTCTTTCAAGAAAAAAAAGGCCGTGTATCGTAAGAGCTTTTTTCCTTTGAAAAAATACCATGTATAGTATGGCTTTTTTTCCTTAAAAGGGACCACATATAAAGCTTCATAAAAATGACCATGGATAGTAAGGCTTTTTAATGAAAAAGGACCATGTATAGTAAGGCTTTCTTTCACTAAAAATGACCATGTATAGTAAGGCTTTTTTTCAGTAAAAATTACCATGTATAGTAAGGCTTTTTTTCTTCAATAAGAGTTGACCATGTATAGTAAGGCTTTTTTTAATGAAAAAAAATGACCATGGCTTAATTTTGTAAAATAAAGGACATGTTGGATGGCTTGGTGGTGCAGGTTGCTAGGATGTCAGACTGACTGCTCTGGAGTGCTTGGTTCGAATTCAGGTCAGTCAACCTGTGTGGAGATTGCATGTTCTCCCTTGGCCTCTATCATCAAAATGACTATGTATAGTAAGGCTTTTTTTCATAAAAATGACCATGTATAGTAAGGCTTTTTTCACAAAAAATGACCATGTATAGTAAGGCTTTTTTTTTTGTAAAATGAAAGATGCATGACGTCTTGGTGGTCAGGCCTACATCTCTGGAGTCCTTGGTTCAAATCCAGGTCAGTCCACCTGTGTGGAGATGGCGTGTTCTCCTTTGGCTTCTATCATCAAAATGATCTTGTATAGTAAGGCTTTTTTTCGTAAAAAAACGACATAGTATAGTTAGGCTTTTTTTTTCCGTAAAAAACGACATAGTACAATAAGGCTTTTTTTCGTAAGAAAACGACATTAAATGGGGGGCATATTAAATATACATTTATCGAATGTATATTCAATATACCTCCATTCGTCAAAGTGTCTATGCTGGATTGGAAAAAAGCCTCACTATACTATGTTGTTTTTTAAGAAAAAAAGCCTTACTATACTATGTCGTTTTTTAGGAAAAAAGCCTTACTATACTATGTCGTTTTTTAGGGGAAAAAAGTCTTACTATACTATGTCGTTTTTAGGGGGGAAAAGCCTTACTATACTATGTCGTTCTTTTAAGAAAAAAAGCCTTGCTATACTATGTCGTTTTTTAAAGAAAAAAAGCCTTACTATTTTATGTCGTTTTTTAAAGAAGAAAAACCTTACTATACTATGTCGTTCTTTTAAGAAAAAAAAGCCTTACTATACTATGTCGTTTTTTAGGAAAAAAAGCCTCACTATACTATGTTGTTTTTTAAGAAAAGAAGCCTTACTATACTATGTCGTTTTTTAAAGAAAAAAAGCCTTACTATACTATGTCGTTTTTTAGGAAATAAAGCCTTACTATACTATGTCGTTTTTTAAGAAAAAAAGCCTTACTATGCTATGTCGTTTTTTAAAAGAAAACAAGCCTTACTATACTATGTCGTTCTTTTAAGAAAAAAAGCCTTACTATACTATGTCGTTTTTTAGGAAAAAAAGCCTCACTATACTATGTCGTTTTTTTAGGGAAAAAGCCTTAATATACTATGTTGTTTTTTAAGAAAAAAAAAGCCTTACTGTACTATGTTGTTGTTTTTAAGAAACAAGCCTTACTATACTATGTCGTTCTTTTAAGAAAAAAAGCCTTACATAGTATAGTAACGCATTTTTTTCGTAAAAAACGACATACTATAGTAAGGCTTTATTTTCCCGTAAAAAACGACATAGTATAGTAAGGCTTTTTTTTCGTAAAAAAACGACATAGCATAGTAAGGCTTTATTCGTAAAAAACGACATAGTAAGGCTTTTTTCCCGAAAAAAAACGACATAGTATAGTAAGGCTTTTTTTTCGTAAAAAACGACATAGTATAGTAAGGCTTTTTTCCTAAAAAAAAAACGACATAGTATATAGTAAGGCTTTTTTCCTAAAAAACGACATAGTATATAGTAAGGCTTTTTCATAAAAAACGACAGAGTATATAGTAAGGCTTTTTTCTTTAAAAAACGACATAGTATAGTAAGGCTTTTTTTAAATGACAGTGTGGCTATGGGTATATTAAATGTATATTTAATATACCCATAGCCACACTGTCATTTAAAAAAAAAGCCTTACTATACTATGTCGTTGCTTAAATGTATATTTAATATACCCCCCATTTAATATACAAATAGTATAGTATAGTAAAGCTTTCTTTCGCTAAAAATGACCATGTATAGTAAGGCTTTTTTTCATTAACAGATGCCCATGTATAATAATGCTTTTTCTTTAAAAACACTACATAGAGTAAAGCTTTTTTAAAGTCCATGTATAGTATTGTTTGTTAATATCGTAAGTCTTCTCGTGAAAAAAGACCATATTTAGGAAGGGTTTTATTTCTTAAAAATAAATTACCATGTATAGTAAATTGTTTTCTTTAAAAAAATGGTAGACAATGTATCGTAAGGCTATTATTTGTTCATAAAAAAGTGACCATGTATAGTAAGGCTTTTTAATGATGCACATAAATGTCTATGTAATTGAAGCACAGAGATGTCAATGTAATTAACATGCATAGACGTCAATACTCGAGTCCAAACGGACTAACATAACAAATATGAAAGCGTGTGTATTGACTGTCAAATTGAGAGCCTGTAAACATTTTATTTATCATTTACAAGCAATGCATTAATGTTGCCAGTCAGGATGTTTGTACATTCTCAATGCAAGCGAGAGAGCAGAATTACAGAGGTTTTGCAAGTCATTTAATTCCATTTAGTGACAAAGTCTTTAGGTGGAAAATCAGTGTGAATCGATAGCGTGTTACAAAAGGAGTTGGAATGGACTCCACTTTTCCCCCCATTTTGAAATGATAGGTGAACAGACAGACCAATATGAAGTGCTGTTTTTCCTCCCCCAACTAGGACTCCAAAATGCCTGTGTACAATTGGACGCGAGGAATTTCACGGTTGTTATAAGACACTGTGCCCTCGCTACGGAAGGACTGGTTAGCTTTTTCTGAAGCCCTCATATTGGGTGGCCAGACCAGAAAAAAATGGCAAAGAAAGAAAAAAAAAATCAGACCAGTTTTACTTTATGGATGCCTTCATCGATCAGTGCAGAAACACAAGTCCTCATGAAAATACTGCAGAAACAGAGTCCAGAAGAACAAAAACAACAAATGCTTTGTCGAAGGGAGTGACACGTATCACTGAGGTCCATTCTCCGTTCTGACGCTAATTCCGAGAAAGAAAAAAAACAGCAACCATCTTTACACTAATGCTACCTACGACGCAGGTTTTCGGAGGGCTTCGTCTGAGAAGGGTGGTCCGCGCAGTCGTAACCATCAAGCGAACATCTGACCGGGTCCGCCGGCGTGTTTCTTCTCGGCAGCGAGGCGCTCCTGGCTGTGCTGACGGCCCACGTTGTCCTTGGACTTGTGTACGGCGGTGTAGTCGTGGATGCCCACCTCCAAGTTCTTGGCCTTCAAAGTGGCGGTGTGAAGTTTCTGCAGGAAGTCTGGCATGCCTGTCGAGTCGTTATAGGATAAAACTAAATGAGTTTAATTTTGCACGTGTACGTCTTCTCTTTTGATTCTTATTTGTGTTCATCATAGTAAAAGGTAAGGTAAAGTAAAATGTAAAAGTGAAGTAGAAGGTACAAATCAATTTCATGTTTTATGTCTGAAGGCCACTTGAACCATGGACACTTATGAGAGGAGAAGCTCACCGCTGGACACCATCCAGCTCACGCAGTAACGGGGGAAGGCGGTCTGAGGGTCGTCGCTGTAGGTCAGCAGGTAGTCAAATCCATTCTATCATGACATTAACATCTTTCAATTTAGGCTTTGTGATCGGGAAAGTCATTTTTTAAAATATTATTCTCACCTCATCAAAGGACTTGTGAGGACGTATGACCATCTTGGATTGATAGGAGTGAACTCTCACAAAATCCTGGGACTCTGGAATTCGGGGATGCTGCACGGCTCTAACAAACAAAGTGACACACACACACACACACACACACACACAAACAAAAAAACAAGATATTACATTTCACTTGAACAGTACTTTATTGTTATGACGTTAGCTTTTTATGTCACGTGAATCGCACATAAACAAAATGCCTAAACTGAGTTAAAATTGCTAAAATTAGGATGGCTTGCTGAAGAAAATGAACATCATGTTTTAGCGCATGTGTAAACACGTGCTAATGATAGGAAGAAGATGAAGTAATGTGGTAGAATTTTCTAAATTCCTACCGGGAAACTAAGATCATCAGGTTGTTTTCCAAGTCGACCTCATAACGCCGCATATACACGTAGTCTCTGGAGTACATGGGATACTATGGAGAAAGAATTGACATCATTTTACCAAACAGCAGTTGTCAAAAACACCAACAATATCCACAAAAAAAGAAGGGAAACTAACGGGAAAGTGCGTAGCCCAATGTATAACTTCAGAGCCAGAGTTGACATCCCGGTCCACCACATCCAGTTTGATAACCAAAGAATCCCACTGCTTCCTGTACTCTGTATCCAACTGGGGACAAAGACAAAGTCGCGAGCGGTCAGTCAAGTGCTATTTATATTCCGTTTACTAGCAACTATTTCTTTTGTTGCGCAAGAGATTACTCCACATATACATCATCCGACAATTTCTACACTTGCATGACATTAGAATAAAGAATAGGCGGGCAAATGGACTGCAAAGAGAGAATATCATCATAGAAAGACAATTTGCACCTGCACATTGAAGAACTGCCTTGGTGTGACGTCAGTGTATGATCCCAACACTGTAATAAAACACACATGAAAATGTTGACAGCCTAAATTGTCCACATGATAGGGTACTTGTGTATTTGCTAACCTCTGTACTCATAAAGGTGACTGTCAGGGATTGGCCGCTTCCACACTCGGAAGTCCGTCTTATCCATCACCACTTCCCAACCGGCTTCCACGCGAGCGCTCGCTCTGCCGGCATTTGCATTCAGGTTCTTCACAGCCTCGAGAGCCTGCAGCTCCAGCCCGCATCTGCAAATGTCCAAAAAAATGCATTCTTGGTCCACCTTTTTTATCGCTTTTTCCTTGCCGCGTCAATGGTAAGCTCATTTTAGAAGTACACCAGTTCGGTATGTGACCTTTGATCCTTATGTTAAGTAAACAAGAGTGTGCAAGACTAGTGAAGGAGCTACTTTGTGGTTGGAATGTTGATGCTGTGTGTTACTTTAGTAAATAATAAAAAAAGAGAAAGAGAGCATCCAAACCTGTGCATTTCTTCATCTTGTATCTTCTCATTGTCCCACACAAAGACCCCAGCAATGGCAGCGATTAGCTTGCCCGGGGAAGGATGCCTGCTCTGGAACCTACGCCAGATGCTTCCCACAAGGGTCCAACGGGTCCTTTCCGAATAAAGGTTGGAGTAGAGTTCGGCGATCCGACATGCACGCCTCAGCCTCTGGCCAGTGACAAAGCCGCAGTGATCCGCGAATATGGACAGTAAGCCCTTGTTCTTCTGACCAGATCTCGTCTCCGCAACGAGGACTCCAACGCGCCGGAGAGTGGACAGAAGCTGCCCCGCGGCCCTGCCCAGCCAAAGCCGAGGGCCTCGGCCGTCATCCTCCTGCATAGCCCGTCGGAATGACCGGACGCCCGGGAGCCGGAGCGTCTTTACACCGACCTCGGCGGTAACACGACGGGGCACTGAATGAAACATGTCGGCTGCTCTGCTACGGCCACAACAGTAGAAGACCAAATTCCCTCAACAAACTAGGATAAATCAGAGGCTACTGGGGTGTCTACCTATAATCACTTTGCGATCGTACACATAAAAAAAATAATTATAACAGATTTGAACATGTTATATTATCCAATCGCTCAGTATACACGCGACATGTAGCATCAGCTAACCTTAGCGCGACATGTAAACACCTAAACACGTTGAAGATGTTCTGAATTAAGTATGCGACTACCTTCACTTGTAGGTTTTATGGGCGCCTCGCGTTAACTGTTAATATATTCCACTTTTGACAAAAATTCAGGAGCTACACACTTTTCGCATCCTAGGCAGTTCATTTGACCTCCTCTAGCTCTTGCCGTATGGACACGCCCACCCGGAAGATAATTCATAGCACTTTACTAAAACCCATGCTGATTGGACGGAGAGAGTAAAGGAGGATGTTATTGGTCTAGAATCGTATAGTAAGGCTTTTTTTTTAAATATGACCAGGTATAGTGAAGCAGTTTTTAAAAAAAAGTACGGCATTACAGATAATGATATGAGACACACTGTTTTATAGGATCAAGACCACAAAAATCATGACCATTATACTATGTCATCTTCAAAACATAGACATTGAGTTGGGAGGAATGTCATCTTCAAAACATAGACATCGAGTTGGGAAGACAAAGCACCTAACCTAGTGGAGCACAGTAAGCAAGCCACCATCTTTTCCACTTTCAATATGGCGGGGCGATGTGGGCGTGGCCTATCTTCAAGGCAGCGGTATAAATCAAGCACATGCGCAGTGCCTCGTCTTCTCCAACAGCCGTGTCTATGCTGATGGCCGTGTAAGCACGCCAACGAGGTAAGGCGTCGAGCCATTTACTGGCCTAAGTGCATTTTTATCACGCTACCGGCAGATTTTTTAGGAATCAATTGAGCAAAACCGCCAACAAATCTGTAAGTTTAATGCCAGGTTGACCGCACCGTCGACAATTTACGTTTGGGCTCTGTGCCACATGTGACAAGCTATCTTAGCATTAGCGTCACGACAACGCTTTCCATTTGACCACGTCAAGCGTCGTCTTGATGTTAATACTAAGAAATCTATAGTCTGTTTTCTCCATTTTCGAGTCGTGTAGAAAGACTTTTAGTGGATTCAAACAAAGCCGAGATATCAACGGACAGTTTGTTAGCTAAAGGCTCACTCCAAAATGATGTATGTACTGATAGTTTTCACTGCGAGTCCTAAACAAATCATTTTAATCAAAAGTTGTTAAGCCAACTTTGTCCTAGCTGTTAACTTCAGTCTGTATATTTAATCGCCTTGTCTGGAAAAGGGAAATTAGCACGGATCACTCACTAACTTATTTTCATTCTTTATCTTGATCATTTATTGTAAGATTTCTGTTTCATGTAATAATTGTTTGTCAACTCCCAAATAGCTTGGTTAAATCAAGATGCAGTTCTTCCCGTGTGCCCCAGGACACTCAAACCCTTGAGGTTACAGGTAAAACTAATCCCATCTGTTGAATCTCCAGTCTCTGTATATGACAACTTTTGCTTCTTTTTTTTTTTTTTGCACACATCAGGTCCATGTCCAGGTGATCTTCCCAGGGTGCCCACTTGAAGATGATGCGGCGTCTCTGAACTGTATTAGTTGTTTGGCAACTCCTAAATAGCTTTGTTAAATGAAGTTTCCCCCGTTTAGCATCATCTTTGGTCTTCTCATCAAGGTAAAACTAGATTTAACAACAAAAATGTAAGTCTATTTGTTGAATCTCCAGTGTCTAAATATGCTAACTTTTGCTTCTTTTTTTTTTTGCACACATCAGGTCCATGTCCAGGTGATCTTCCCAGGGTGCCCACTTGAAGATGATGCGGCGTCTCTGAACTCTGGAAGATTTCTCTTCCTGTATTAGTTGTTTGGCAACTCCTAAATAGCTTTGTTAAATGAAGTTTCCCCCGTTTAGCATCATCTTTGGTCTTCTCATCAAGGTAAAACTAGATTTAACAACAAAAATGTAAGTCTATTTGTTGAATCTCCAGTGTCTAAATATGCTAACTTTTGCTTCTTCTTTTTTTTGCACACATCAGGTCTAGACTTTGGAGGGTCTCCAAGTGATGCCTCATCTCTGAACGCAGTCTTCTGAGAGGTTAGTTTATTGTCGAATATCCAAGTATTCATCCAGATCTATTTTATTGACTAAATTTACTCTCCCTCCTCTTAGGTGAAGTCCAGAGTGTTCTGGCTCATGGTGACCAGATCCTTTAGGTAAGGAGGATCTCACTTCTTTTTTTCAGTCAGAATTTTTAATAAAAGAGATTTGAGTGTCATTTGTCTTTGTTAAAACACTTGGAGAAAAAAGACCCAAGACCCTCAATGGTCTTTTTTTTTCCTTTAATTTTTTGGTGTTTATATTCTAAGTCTTTTATAATTAAAAAACCCAGTTTTTTTTATTATAAGTGCTGTTGAAATTTTTCTAAGTCTTTTAATTGCTAACATTTTTTTTCCTGACTGTTTTAAATAAAAAACTGTTTTTTGCCTAAGTGTTAGAAAAATTTCAACATGTTTTAATCTTGTCGAGAAGACAGTCCATACTAATGTGTACCTTTGAATAAAAACTTTCAAATGTCAAGCCACTTGTTTTTTTCTTCATATAACTAGCAAAAAAGAATGCAAATGTACATTTCAAGAACTTTTATTTTTCCACATAAGCCAGCTAGCATTTCAATATGTGTTGCTGTTCATGGACAAAGAATCTCTTCTTGGCATTCTGGAAAATAAAAAAAGAGGGTCAACACACTAGACTTAGTTAAGTAAAAAAAAAAGTTATGTTTTACCAACATCAGAAAGGCTCTCTTTTCCTCAGTCAACAGGCCTCCATCCCACTGCAAAAGAAGTCACACAATATTAAAGGCCTAGGAGGAAAAAATATTGGGCAACTTAAAAATGTCTTTATAAGAGGGGGCCCCAGTCCAGTTTATTTTCCATGTCCTCCATCACACCTTGATCATTTGATTCAAATGTGGTGGGAGATATGGAAAGCATACTGGATAGGAACCCTGAGGACCAGAGTTGGAGACACCTGCTCTATAATGACAAGTACCTGAGAGGATGTTGGTGTCAAAAAGTGTGCCATCCACCAATGTCACCCTTTTTGGGGAAGTTTGTCTGGTCATCTTTCTTCAGCGTTGATTTGGTAAACTTGGGTGGACACTGAAGAGAAGCAAGATACACAATAAGTAGGTTTAGTACACATTACAAGAAAATAAAGAAACCTCCAACTGCAGTCCTTGAAGGCCCCTGTCCAGTTTATTTTCCATCACATCTTGATCATTTGATTCAAATGTGGTGGGAGATATGGAAAGCATACTGGATAGGGACCCTGAGGACCAGAGTTGGAGACACCTGCTCTATAATGACAAGTACCTGAGGGGATGTTGGTGTCAAAAAGTGTGCCATCCAGCAATGTCACCCTTTTTGGGGAAGTTTGTCTGGTCATCTTTCTTCAGCGTTGATTTGGTAAACTTGGGTGGACACTGCAGAGAAGCAAGATACACAATAAGTAGGTTTAGTACACATTACAAGAAAATAAATAACCTGAAACACTTGGGTCCTACATCGTCCACAACCTTTGCCTTGACTTCTTGACAGCTCTCACCTGTTCCACCGTGTACATCCGTGGCTTTAAACCTCTACAAAACACAGCATGATTATAGAATTGCTCATTTAACCAATTTGACCAGTGGTCCCCAAACTATTCCAGAAAGGGCAGCGGAGGGTGCAGGTTTTCATTCCAATCTGGTATCCTAATAGTCCAATCACTGGATTGCATTCAGGTGATTCTTTTTTCAGCAGAAAACCCCATTGGTTAAACTGTTAATGTTGGATCTGTTGGAACCAAAACCTGCACCCACAGCAGCCCTCGAGGACCAGTTTGGAGACCTATAATGAGGGAAAATTGTTATTTTATCATATGTTTAAACTCAAGTGAAAAATGGCCCCTGCGCTTTTGTTGACTGAATGTCTCAAACGCATTTAAAATAAAAAAAATTAAAAGGTCCAAGCCCTGAGGTCTTCCTTTAAGAAAGTGAAGGGAAATGTCTATATTCTATAAAAGTGTACTGTTTATTCCTTACACCTCCACTGATGGCATTTATGTGGGTGTGAGTTATCCACACAAGTTGCTATTTAAAAAAAAAAAAATATCAACGCCAAGCCAGTTAGTGTTTTCATTCAAAATTGGAATGTATCATAATGAAAAACAAGCTAATTTAGCAAAGCCGTGAATACCGAAAGCTGATATTTAATGATTACACGGATATAGTAAATAGAAACTACTATTTAAAAAAAAGACTCACTTTGCTGACAAACAGCTCATTATGGCGTCGACAAGTTTCTCCTTTTTGGCTGTTATGGCCCCATTCTTGATGTTTCTCAGCAATCCTTGTTCGTTGAGGAACTGAAACACACAATGGAATGAAACATTAAGAGCTGTAGGTAACGCAATGTAGCCAATTTGTTTGCAAACATTTTACTGTCTGCATCCACATTGGGCCACATCACGCGATCGAAGCATGCTACTACCGTCATAAAGCACTCTTCAAAAGTGAACTGGGGCTTCGAAATCCCCAAATGACAACGTACCGTGTCCTGTCAGAACTTTATCGGGTCTTTCTTCGGTAAATCGTCACGTCTGAGCTGCCTGCAGTCTACCAAAGGACTGGCAGCTGGCTCATCCGCCATTTTGAAGGGTGGAGCCGACCTTTGAACTCTGCCATGGGTAATACGTATCAAATAAAGACACATAAAAGTACATTGTTTTCATAATACTAACGTGTATTATGCGACACATATAAAAAAAGCATCAATAATAACCTCATACAATTGAAATATTATTTAGGAATATAGCCACATTTTACTCACCAAAAATATTTTTTATTTGTACATAAAATCCATCCTCCTTTGTTTCCTTCTACCCTAATGCGGATAAAGCGGTTCAGAAAATGAGATGAAATGAGACTATACATTTACTTATTTTACATGATCATTTTTAAAAAGTCTTAGTATACATGGTCATTTTTTAAGCCTTACTATACATGGTCTTGTTTTTAAGAAAAAAATCCTTACTCTACATGATCAATTTTCATTTTCATACAGTTTTTTTTTTAAAGAAAAAAGCTTTACACGGTCAGTTTTTTAAGAAAAAAAGCCTTACAACACATGGTCATTTTTAAAGCCTCACTATACATGGTCTTTAAAAAAGCCTTACAATACATGGTCATTTAAAAAAAAGAATCCTTACTATACCTGTTCATTTTTTTTTTTAAATCACGTCGCCCAATTTCAAATAGCAACAGTTTTACTACCTCATCATCGGCCCAGCATCTCATATCTCCCCGATGGCTAGAGATAGAAACAAATTGAGTAACAAGCCACTAACTGAAAGAAATTCCAGTGAAATAAATCACAGCATATCATTGTAAGTCCTTAATAGAATGCTTTGGGACGATTTCACGATCACTAACTCGTTGCTTTATTACCTGCTGTCAACTTTATTTTTTGTTTTGAACAACAACTCAATGAATACCTAAACTCTATTTTTATTATCATCAATTTGTTGCAATGCTGTCAAAACCAAGCACAACAGTAAAGAAAACCTCTTTTGGGCACAATTAAAACAAGTGTAAATGTTAGTCACTGTTGTTCGTGTGCGGTCGATTGGTCGCCGGTCTTTTGGTGGCGGTCTTTAGGTCGCCCGGAAGTTTGGTCGTCATCTTTTGGGTCGCCGGTCTTTTTTGTCGCCGGTCTTTTGGTCGCCTGATCGGCTACTGCCATCTACTGTCAATTTATTAAATAGCAGATGGTGTTTTTATTGAAGCAGTCCAATGAACCTTCATTCTCTCTGGAGAACTTGCAATGTTGAAATACTTTAGATTAGATGGTCATTTTTATCAAACAAATAAAAGTATTAGTATACTTTTAGTTAGACAGAAATTTAGATCATTTCAACAGTATTTAGACTCTAAATACTGTTGAAACGATCTAAATATCTAATATCAAAATATCAATAAGAGCACTCATTTAACACATCAATAAGAGCACTCATTTAACACATCAATAAGAGCACTCATTTAACACATCGGCTGCTGCCATTGACTGTCATAGGCGTCCAATGAACCTTCATTCTCTCTGGGAGAACAATGTTGAAATACTTTAGATTAGATGGTCATTTTTATCAAACATCAAAATATCAAATTCACAGATGAGGTTTTGATTGAAACAGTAACACTTAAAAATTCTAGCAGTAAAACTTACAAATTCTGTACAAAAATTACAAATACAAACTTACAAATTATGTGCAAAGGGAATTCACAGATGGGAGTTTTTATTACAAATTGTATGCAATGGCTTGCAGGTAAAAAAAAGCCTTACTATACTATGTCGTTTTTTTAAAGATAAAATCCATACTATACATGGTCGTTTTTTAAAGAAAAAAAGCCTTACTATACTATGTCATTTTTAAGAAAAAAGGCCTTACTATACTGTGTCGTTTTTTAAGAAAAAAAGCCTTACTATACATGGTCGTACTTTAAGAAACAAAGCCTTACTATACTATGTTTTTTTTTTAAAGCCTTACTATACAATGTCGTTTTTTAAGAAAAAAACCTTACTATACATGGTCATTTTTTATAAATAAAAGTCTTAATATACATGGTCATTTTTTTAAGAAAAAAGCCTTGTTATACATTGTGTCATGTTTTTACGAAAAGCCTTACTATACTAAGTCGTTTTTTTTAAAGAAAAAAGCCTTACTATACCATGTCGTTTTTAAGGAAAAAAGCCTTACAATACTATGTTTTTGTTTTTTAAGAAAAAAGCCTTACTATACATGGTCATTTTTTTAAAATGAAAAAAAGCCTTACTATACTATGTCGTTTTTTTTAAAGAAAAAAAGCCTCACTATACTATGTCGTTTTTCAAGAAATAAAAGCCTTACTATTGTATGTAGTTTTTTAAAGAATAAAAGCCTTACTATACTATGTCGCTTTAAAAAAAAGCCTTACTATACTATGTTGTTTTTAAGAAAAAAAAAGCCTTACTATACTATGTCGTTTTTAAGAAAAAGCCTTACTATACTATGTCGTTTTTTAAGAAAAAAAGCCTTACTATACTATGTCGTTTTTTAAAGAAAAAATGCCTTACTATACTATGTCGTTTTTTAAGAAAAAAAGCATTACTATACTATGTCGTTTTTTAAGAAAAAAAGCATTACTTATACTATGTCGTTTTTTTAAAGAAATAAAGTCTTACCATACATGGTCGTTTTTTAAAGAAAAAAGCCTTGTTATACATTGTGTCATGTTTTTACGAAAAGCCTTACTATACTAAGTCGTTTTTTAAAGAAAAAAGCCTTACTATGCCATGTCGTTTTTAAGGAAAAAAGACTTACTATACAGTGTGCGTGCGTCGTTATCCGTCTCCTTGTACCCTAAGATCGGCTGGCCACCGATTCAGGATGTCCGCCGTCGCCTCTGGCCTGGAGACAGCTGGGATTGGCTCCAGCATCCCCCGCTAGCCTAATGAGGATAAAGCGGTTCAGAAAATGAGATGAGACTTATATACATGGTCATTTTTTTTAAAGAAAAAGCCTTACTATACTATGTCGTTTTTTTAAGAAAAAAAGCCTTACTATACTATGTCGTTTTTTTAAAGAAAAAAAGCCTTACTATACTATGTCGTTTTTTTAAGAAAAAGGCCTTACTATACTATGTCATTTTTTAAAGAAAAAAAGCCTTACTATACTATGTCGTTTTTAAGAAAAGAAAAAAAGGCCTTACTATACTGTGTCGTTTTTTAAGAAAAAAAGCCTTACTATACTATGTCGTTTTTAAGAAAAAAAAAAAGGCCTTACTATACTGTGTCGTTTTTTAAGAAAAAAAGCCTTACTATACGTGGTCGTACTTTAAGAAAAAAAGCCTTACTATACTATGTTTTTTTTTAAAGCCTTACTATACTATGTCGTTTTTTTAAGTAAAAAGCCTTACTATACATGGTCTTTTCTTATAAATAAAAGCCTTAATATACATGGTCATTTTTTTAAGAAAAAAAGCCTTACAATACATGGTCATTTTTTTAAGAAAAACACTTTACTATACATGGTCGTTTTTTAAGAAATAAGCCTTACTATACTATTTTATTTTTTAAGAAAAAAGCCTTACTATACTATGTTGTTTTTTGTGAAAAAAGCCTTACTATACTATGTCCTATTTCGTTTTATAAGAAAAATGCCTTACTATACTATGTCCTATTTCGTTTTTTTATGAAAAAAGCCTTACTATACTGTGTTTTTTTTATTTATTTTTTTTATACATGGTCATTACAAAAATAAATAAATAAATCAAGTCGTCCTATATCACCAATATTACTGGAGAGAGTGTCTTTCCACAATTCGGATTTTCGTTTTATGACAAATGGTCTATAAAGGAATTTCGAATTGGAAAAGTCATCATTGAGCCGTCTTCTTTTCTGTCCTTGCGCGATCTTTGAAACGATTAAAAAACACTAAACGCAATTTGATTTGGAGATATTATGACTGCAAGTGGAACTATATCTTTATAGAAGCTTGCAATGTAGAAAACGGGAGCATTTCTTACCATTTCGCCATGCGGCGAGTACACAAAAATCGGCCAACGTAAAAAACAACAACTTCTTGGTGGACTTCTGTTCATGTCCTTTAACAAACGTGTCTTGGTTGGAGCTGACCCAAATGAGGCCGTTTAGATCATGCGATTAAAAACCTGAAAAGACGTGTACAAACAAAACCATGCATACAGGTCAACGCAAAACCTTTTTTTTTCATTCTTTTCCGGTCCGTATGACTTCCGGGTCACCAATGTGACCTCATTCAGGGAACGCCCTCGACTCTTTTTTTTTAATACAATACGTACTTCTGAAAATCCAAATTAAATAAAAGCCTAAATCATCATGGTGATGTTTCACTGGCCATTCATTTCCACAGCTCTTTGACTAAAGGTAAGAAGGATCTCAGTTAATGTTAGAGCAGGAATTCTAAGTATTTATTCCCATTTTTTAAAGTGTTTATTCCCCCAGCTTTTTTAAATTTTATTTTCTAAGTGTATATACCCCAAGTTTTTTGTTATTTAATTTTCTAAGTGTTTATTCCCCCAAATTTTCTAAGTTTATATTCTAAGTGTATATACCCCGTTTTTTTCCTAATTTTATTTTCTCTTGCCGTATGATCACGCCCACCCGGAAGATAATTCATAGCACTTTACTAAAACCCATGCTGATTGGACGGACAGAGTAAAGGAGGATGTTATTGGTCTAGTATTGGCTTTTAAAAAAAATAGATCATGTAGTATAGCAGACCTGGACCTGGGCATTGTACCGCCCCCAGGCCGTTGGTTGAGACCGACCCCCTTAAGGTTGGTTGGAAATGTCAAAATACACGTCATTTCTAATTTCACCTCACGCATAGACTAAACTGGCATTGCTTTTATTTTGAAGTCATTGTTATCTCTACGTCCGTAATGACGCAATACGGAAGTGAAAGCCATCCAAAAATCTGGGCCATGCTAAACAGAGGAAGACAGACGCTGAATGCAGGCTTTTTAACACAAATATAGACCACCAAGTATTTATTTACTAAAATCAGTGGTATAGCCGTGTGAGAGCAGATCGCTGTGTTTAAGGATTACAATTTGAATCGGCATTAGCAGCGTTAACATGCGGAGGAATACGTACAAACAATGTAGCGATGCATTTGAGCAAGTCCCGCTGTCCAGGCGGACCGTAGCAAGAAGAAGGAAACATGGAGGACATTGCGGGGAACCTGGAGGGACCTTCAGCTTGAGCTGCAACATAAAGTGGCAACATTGGACTTTTCCTCCTTGGCTTTGGACGAGAGATGCGAGGTCAAGAGACAGACAGCCCAGGTAGGATACTCGTTATTTGTCCGGTCGATGCACGGGACGTTTTGACGTGTTTTTGTTCGGCCTTCTACAATATTTTCAGTTTAGTAAGGCTTTTTTCTTTAAAAAAAAACACTATGTATGGTAAGGCTTTTTTTTAAATTAAAAAAACGACCATGTATAGTAAGGCTTTTTTCTTTAAAAAAAACGACCATTTATAGCAGGGGTAGGGATCCTACGGCTCGGGAGCCATATGTGGCTCTTTTGATGGGTGCATATGGCTCTCCGCTAACCTGTGAGCTAAAAATATTGAAACCGTTAGTGAGAGTTGATTCCCAAATGCACCAATAGGAGACATTTTCTACTTTAAAAGTGGTGAAATGAATTTTAAAAATGCACATATTTTCATGTATGTTTACTTTTAAATTCTGTGTATGGCTCTCAAGGCATAATATTTG
The DNA here is from genome assembly GCF_051989625.1 of Stigmatopora argus. Lineage (NCBI taxonomy): Eukaryota > Metazoa > Chordata > Actinopteri > Syngnathiformes > Syngnathidae > Stigmatopora > Stigmatopora argus. The sequence continues at coordinate 4,869,359 of NC_135402.1, forward strand.
AAAGTATGAATTGTTTATGGCTCTCTCTGTCGAAAAGGTTCCCGACCCCTGATGTATAGTAAGGCTTTTTTCTTTTAAAAAAACGACATAGTATAGTAAGGCTTTTTTTCTTAAAAAACGACATAGTATAGTAAGGCTTTTTTTCTCAAAAAAACGACATAGTATAGTAAGGCTTTTTTTTCCTAAAAAACAACATAGTATAGTAAGGCTTTTTTCCTAAAAAAAACGACATAGTATAGTAAGGCTTTTTTTCTTAAAAAATGACATAGTATAGTAAGGCTTTTTTTCCTAAAAAAACGACATAGTATAGTAAGGCTTTTTTTCTTAAAAAACGACATAGTATAGTAAGGCTTTTTTTTCTCCTAAAAAACGACATAGTATATAGTAAGGCTTTTTTTCCTAAAAAACGACATAGTATAGTAAGGTTTTTTTTTCTTAAAAAACGACATAGTATAGTAAGGCTTTTTTTCTTAAAAAAACAACATAGTATAGTAAGGCTTTTTCTTTTAAAAAATGACGGGTCGGGAACCTTTTCGACAGAGAGAGCCATAAACAATTCATACTTTCAAATATTATGCCTTGAGAGCCATACACAGAATTTAAAAGTAAACATACATGAAAATATGTGCATTTTTAAAATTCATTTCACCACTTTTAAAGTAGAAAAGGTCTCCTATTGGTGCATTTGGGAATGCATTTGGGAAAGGCTTTTTTTTCTTAAAAACGACATAGTATAGTAAGGCTTTTTTTCTTAAAAAATGACATAGTATAGTAAGGCTTTTTTTCTTCAAAAATGACATAATATAGTAAGGCTTTTTTTCTTAAAAAACGACATAGTATAGTAAGGCTTTTTTTCTCAAAAAAACGACATAGTATAGTAAGGCTTTTTTTCCTAAAAAACAACATACTATAGTAAGGCTTTTTTCCTAAAAAAACGACATAGTATAGTAAGGCTTTTTTTTCTTAAAAAATGACATAGTATAGTAAGGCTTTTTTTCCTAAAAAAACGACATAGTATAGTAAGGCTTTTTTTCTTAAAAAACGACATAGTATAGTAAGGCTTTTTTTTCTCCTAAAAAACGACATAGTATATAGTAAGGCTTTTTTTCCTAAAAAACGACATAGTATAGTAAGGTTTTTTTTTCTTAAAAAACGACATAGTATAGTAAGGCTTTTTTTCTTAAAAAAACAACATAGTATAGTAAGGCTTTTTCTTTTAAAAAATGACGGGTCGGGAACCTTTTCGACAGAGAGAGCCATAAACAATTCATACTTTCAAATATTTTGCCTTGAGAGCCATACACAGAATTTAAAAGTAAACATACATGAAAATATGTGCATTTTTAAAATTCATTTCACCACTTTTAAAGTAGAAAAGGTCTCCTATTGGTGCATTTGGGAATCAACTCTCACTTACGGTTTCCATATTTTTAGCTCACAGGTTAGCGGAGAGCCATATGCACCCATCAAAAGAGCCACATATGGCTCCCGAGCCATAGGTTCCCTACCCCTGATGTATAGTAAGCCTCATCTCATTTTCTGAACCGCTTTATCCTCATTAGGCTAGCGGGGGATCCTGGAGCCAATTCCAGCTGTCTCCAGGCCAGAGACGGCGGACATCCTGAATCGGTGGCCAGCCGATCTTAGGGTACAAGGAGACGGACAACCACGCACACTGTATAGTAAGTCTTTTTTCCTTAAAAACGACATAGTATAGTAAGGCTTTTTTTAAAAACGACAGTATAGTAAGGCTTTTTTTTTTTTTTAAACGACATAGTATAGTAAGGCTTTTTTTTAAAAAACGACATAGTATGGCTTTTTTTTCTTAAAAACGACATAGTACAGTAAGGCTTTTTTTCTTAAAAAACGACATAGTATAGTGAGGCTTTTTTTCTTAAAAAACGACATAGTATAGTAAGGCTTTTTTTCTTAAAAAACGACATAGTATAGTAAGGCTTTTTTTCTTAAAAAACGACATAGTATAGTAAGGCTTTTTTTTCTTAAAAAACGACATAGTATAGTAAGGCTTTTTTCTTAAAAAACGACATAGTATAGTAAGGCTTTTAAAAAAAAAAACGACATAGTATAGTAGGGCTTTTTTTCTTAAAAAACGACATAGTATAGTAAGGCTTTAAAAAAAAAACGACATAGTATAGTAGGGCTTTTTTTCTTAAAAAACGATATGGTATAGTAAGGCTTTTTTCTTAAAAAACGACATAGTATAGTAAGGCTTTTTTTCTTAAAAAAACGACATAGTATAGTAAGGCTTTTTTCTTAAAAAACGACATAGTATAGTAAGGCTTTTTTCTTTAAAAAAAACGACATAGTATAGTACAGCTTTTTTTCTTCAACGACATAGTCTAGTAAGGCTTTTTTTCGTAAAATAATGACAATGTATAACAAGGCTTTATTTATAAAAACGACATAATATAGTAAGGCTTTTTTCTTTAAAAAAACGACACAGTATAGTAAGGTTTTTTTTCGTAAAAAATGACATAGTATATATAGTAAGGCTTTTTTTTCCTTAAAAAAACGACCATGTATAGTAAGGCTTTTTTCGTAAAAAACGACATAGTATAGTAAGGCTTTAAAAAAAAAAAACGACATAGTATAGTAAGGCTTTTTTTCTTAAAAAACAACATAGTATAGTAACGCTTTTTTCCCCCTAAAAACGACATAGTATAGTAAGGCTTTTTTTCTTAAAAAACGACATAGTATAGTAAGGCTTTTTTTCTTAAAAAACGACATAGTATAGTAAGGCTTTTTTTCTTAAAAAACAACATAGTATAGTAAGGCTTTTTCTTTTAAAAAATGACCATGTATAGTAAGCCTCATCTCATCTCATTTTCTGAACCGCTTTATCCTCACTAGGCTAGTGGGGCATGCTGGAGCCAATCCCAGCTGTCTCCAGGCCAGAGGCGGCGGACATCCTGAATCGGTGGCCAGCCGATCTTAGGGTACAAGGAGACGGACAACCACGCACACTGTATAGTAAGTCTTTTTTCCTTAAAAACGACATAGTATAGTAAGGCTTTTTTTAAAAACGACAGTATAGTAAGGCTTTTTTTTTTTTTAAAAACGACATAGTATAGTAAGGCTTTTTTTAAAAAAACGACATAGTATGGCTTTTTTTTCTTAAAAACGACATAGTACAGTAAGGCTTTTTTTCTTAAAAAACGACATAGTATGGTGAGGCTTTTTTTCTTAAAAAACGACATAGTATAGTAAGGCTTTTTTTCTTAAAAAACGACATAGTATAGTAAGGCTTTTTTTCTTAAAAAACGACATAGTATAGTAAGGCTTTTTTTTCTTAAAAAAACGACATAGTATAGTAAGGCTTTTTTCTTAAAAAACGACATAGTATAGTAAGGCTTTTAAAAAAAAAACGACATAGTATAGTAGGGCTTTTTTTCTTAAAAAACGACATAGTATAGTAAGGCTTTAAAAAAAAACGACATAGTATAGTAGGGCTTTTTTTCTTAAAAAACGATATGGTATAGTAAGGCTTTTTTCTTAAAAAACGACATAGTATAGTAAGGCTTTTTTTCTTAAAAAAACGACATAGTATAGTAAGGCTTTTTTCTTAAAAAACGACATAGTATAGTAAGGCTTTTTTCTTAAAAAAAAACGACATAGTATAGTACAGCTTTTTTTCTTCAACGACATAGTCTAGTAAGGCTTTTTTTCGTAAAATAATGACACAATGTATAACAAGGCTTTATTTATAAAAACGACAAAGTATAGTAAGGCTTTTTTCTTTAAAAAAACGACACAGTATAGTAAGGTTTTTTTTCGTAAAAAATGACTTAGTATATATAGTAAGGCTTTTTTTTCCTTAAAAAACGACCATGTATAGTAAGGCTTTTTTTCTTAAAAAACAACATAGTATAGTAACGCTTTTTTCCCCCTAAAAACGACATAGTATAGTAAGGCTTTTTTTCTTAAAAAACGACATAGTATAGTAAGGCTTTTTTTCTTAAAAAACGACATAGTATAGTAAGGCTTTTTTTCTTAAAAAATAACATAGTATAGTAAGGCTTTTTCTTTTAAAAAATGACCATGTATAGTAAGCCTCATCTCATCTCATTTTCTGAACCGCTTTATCCTCACTAGGCTAGCGGGGCATGCTGGAGCCAATCCCAGCTGTCTCCAGGCCAGAGGCGGCGGACATCCTGAATCGGTGGCCAGCCGATCTTAGGGTACAAGGAGACGGACAACCACGCACACTGTATAGTAAGTCTTTTTTCCTTAAAAACGACATAGTATAGTAAGGCTTTTTTTTCTTAAAAAAACAACATAGTATAGTAAGGCTTTTTTTTCTTAAAAACGACATAGTATAGTAAGGCTTTTTTTCTTAAAAAATGACATAGTATAGTAAGGCTTTTTTTCTTCAAAAACGACATATTAGAATAAGGCTTTTTTCTTCAAAAACGACATTGTATAGTAAGGCTTTTTTTCTTTAAAAAACGACATAGTATAGTAAGGCTTTTTTCTTAAAAAAAACGACATAGTATAGTACAGCTTTCTTTCTTAAACGACATAGTATAGTAAGGCTTTTTTTCGTAAAATAATGACACAATGTATAACAAGGCTTTATTTATAAAAACGACATAGTATATAGTAAGGCTTTTTTCTTTAAAAAAATGACACAGTATACTAAGGCTTTTTTCGTAAAAAATGACATAGTATATATAGTAAGGCTTTTTTTTCCTTAAAAAAACGACCATGTATAGTAAGGCTTTTTTCGTAAAAAACGACATAGTATAGTAAGGCTTTTTTTCTTGAAAAACGACAGTATAGTAAGGCTTTTTTTCTTAAAAAATGACATAGTATAGTAAGGCTTTTTTCTTAAAAAAAAACGACATAGTGTAGTAAGGCTTTTTTCTTTAAAAAACGACATAGATTAGTAAGGCTTTTTTCTTTAAAAAACGACATAGTATAGTAAGGCTTTTTTCTTTAAAAAACAACAGTATAAAAACGACATAGTATAGTAAGGCTTTTTTCTTTTTAAAAAAACGACATAGTATAGTAAGGCTTTTTAAAAAAAAAAAGCGACATAGTATAGTAAGGCTTTTTTCTTAAATAAACGACCATGTATAGTAAGGCTATTTTGAATAAAAACGACCTTGTATAGTAAGACTTTATTTCTTTAAAAAAACAACACAGTATAGTAAGGCTTTTTTCCGTTAAAAAAAGACATAGTATAGTAAGGCTTTTTTGTATAAAAAAAATGACACAATGTATAACAAGGCTTTATTTATTAAAAAACGACATAGTATAGTAAGGCTTTTTTCTTTAAAAAACGACATAGTATACTAAGGCTTTTTTAAAAGCGACATAGTATAGTAAGGCTTTTTTCTTAAATAAACGACCATGTATAGTAAGGCGTTTTTCTTGTGGTCTCTGACAGGATGGAGTAGGTTTGGGACCAGCTTGCGGATGAAGCTCCGCCCCGATCGGTCGCCTTCGTATTGGCTTGGTATGTGATGTCTCGCCTTGTTGCAGCGACCATAGTGCGTGTGCATAGCCACATCCCCTTACAAAAAACTTTTTAGTATAAAAAAAAAAATATTTCTTATAAATCAAAGTCAAGGTCACATAATAGAACAAGAGATACTTTGCTGTCAACTTTTATTTTTACTTTTTCAGATTAGTGACAAAGGCAAAAATGGATGACTTGTGGGATGGACAGTCTTCCGACGAAAAGGTTTCCCAAACCGTGGAGAGCGAGGACACCTGAAGACAAAAAAGTAAGTTTTAAAGAGACATTCATGTTGCTGTGCAGAAAATATTTGTTTTCTTTTGTTTTTCTTAGACTCACCTGTGGATGTAGCTGATGTAGGATGTGCATGGATTGATTCCCACATCCTTCAAGTTCTCACTCTTCAGCTCAAATGGATACTTGGCCTCAATAGTAGAGCACCAACTTACCATACAAAAGGTAATTGATTAGATTCCCCGCCTCCTTCAACTTCTCACTTCAGGTCAAATAAAAACCGAGTGGGCAGGACCATACTTTTTAGGGCGGTGGTTTATACACTTAGTCAATTGAGCCGAGCGCCCTCCTACCGAAAATACTTGGCCGGTCGAAGTTTAGTGGGTGTGTGGGTGGGCCCCTTGGCGCAACAGTGGAGTATGCGCCTACCGCCGAATGGATGCTGGTTCGCGTCCCGCAGACATACTCTTGGTGCCTCTCCCCGCCTTCGCCTTCGGCGGGGAGAGACACCTGCGACATAAGACAAATTACCTTTTACTAAAAAAAACTTTAAAAAATAAATTTTACATTTAATCATTAGATCAAAATTAGTTAAAAGAATTGGCCTAAATTAGCAGGGAGGCGGCTTGCACACTTAGACAAATTACCTTTTACTAAAAAAAACTTTAAAAAATAAATTTTACATTTAATCATTACATCAAAATTAGTTAAAAGAATTGGCCTAAATTAGCAGGGAGGCGGCTTGCACACTTAGACAAATTACCTTTTACTAAAAAAACTTAAAAAAATAAATTTTACATTTAATCATTACATCAAAATTAGTTAAAAGAATTGGCCTAAATTAGCAGGGAGGCAGCTTGCACACTTAGACAAATTACCTTTTACTAAAAAAAAACTTTAAAAAATAAATTTTACATTTAATCATTAGATCAAAATTAGTTAAAAGAATTGGCCTAAATTAGCAGGGAGGCAGCTTGCACACTTAGACAAATTACCTTTTACTAAAAAAAACTTTAAAAAATAAATTTTACATTTACTCATTAGATCAAAATTAGTTAAAAGAATTGGCCTAAATTAGCAGGGAGGCAGCTTGCACACTTAGACAAATTACCTTTTACTAAAAAAAACTTTAAAAAATAAATTTTACATTTAATCATTACATCAAAATTAGTTAAAAGAATTGGCCTAAATTAGCAGGGAGGCGGCTTGCACACTTAGCCAAATTCGTCGAGCGCCCTCTTACTGAAAGTAGTTGGCCGGTCGAAGTTTAGTGGGTGTGTGGGTGGGCCCCTTGGCGCAACAGTGGAGTATGCGCCTACCGCCGAATGGATGCTGGTTCGCGTCCCGCAGACGTACTCTTGGTGCCTCTCCCCGCCTTCGGCGGGGAGAGACACCTGCGACATAAGACAAATTACCTTTTACTAAAAAAAACTTTAAAAAATAAATTTTACTTTTAATCATTACATCAAAATTAGTTAAAAGAATTGGCCTAAATTAGCAGGGAGGCGGCTTGCACACTTAGCCAAATTCGTCGAGCGCCCTCTTACTGAAAGTAGTTGGCCGGTCGAAGTTTAGTGGGTGTGTGGGTGGGCCCCTTGGCGCAACAGTGGAGTATGCGCCTACCGCCGAATGGATGCTGGTTCGCGTCCCGCAGACGTACTCTTGGTGCCTCTCCCCGCCTTCGGCGGGGAGAGACACCTGCGACATAAGACAAATTACCTTTTACTAAAAAAAACTTTAAAAAATAAATTTTACTTTTAATCATTACATCAAAATTAGTTAAAAGAATTGGCCTAAATTAGCAGGGAGGCGGCTTGCACACTTAGCCAAATTCGTCGAGCGCCCTCTTACTGAAAGTAGTTGGCCGGTCGAAGTTTAGTGGGTGTGTGGGTGGGCCCCTTGGCGCAACAGTGGAGTATGCGCCTACCGCCGAATGGATGCTGGTTCGCATCCCGCAGACGTACTCTTGGTGCCTGCGACATAAGACAAATTACCTTTTACTAGAAAAAACTTTCAAAATTAAATTTTACATTTAAACATGACATCAAAATTAGTTAAAAGAATTGGCCTAAAAAAACAAAACACACCAGCTATTAGCTAGGATTTCAAATAAGCCACCCAAACACTTATTGGGTGGCATCCCCACCACAACCGCCGGCTGTCGAAGAACCGCATGGTGGCGTTGTTCTGCCAGTCGCCCTCGTCCACATCCACGTCTGCCGAATGACGGGGACACAGCTCAAACCCACAGCTGTCACGGGGTGAGGCAAGCAGGCCTTGACTTGTCGGTCGGTCGGTCGGGTGCACCCGTTCTTCTCCTCCGGCTCCTCTTCCACGTTGTCCAATGCATCTTTCATGACACAGAGACAATTATTTCTCAACACTGCCTAAGCCTTACTATACATGGTCATTTTTGTATATTTAAAAGCCTTACTATACATGGTCATTTTTTAAGAAAATATGCCTTACTATACATGGTCATTTTTTAAGAAAAAAAAAGCCTTACAATACATTTTTTTTTATTAAGAAAAACACTTTACTATACATGGTCGTTTTTTTTTTAAGAAATAAGCCTTACTATACTATTTCGTTTTTTAAGAAAAAAAAACTTACTATACTATGTTGTTTTTGGTGAAAAAAAGCCTTACTATACTGTGTTGTTGTTTTTTTAAGAAAAAAGCCTTATTATTCCATTTCCTATTTTGTTTTTTATGAAAAAAAGCCTTACTATACTGTGTCGTTTTCTTTAAAAGAAAAAACCCTTACTATACTATGTCCTATTTCGTTTTTTTATGAAAAAAGCCTTACTATACTGTGTCGTTTTTTTAAAAGAAAAAAGCCTTACTATACTATGTCGTTTTTTTAAAGAAATAAAGCCTTACCATACATGGTCGTTTTTACGAAAAAAGCCTTACTATACATGGTCGTTTTTTAAGAAAAAAAGCCTTACTATATATACTATGTCATTTTTTTATACGAAAAAAAACCCTTACTATACTATGTCGTTTTTTTAGGAAAAAAAGCCTTACTATACTACGTCGTTTTTTAAGAAGAAGAAAAAAGCCTTACTATACCAAGTCGTTTTTTTAAGAAAAAAGCCTTACTATACCATGTCGTTTTTAAGGAAAAAAGACTTACTATACAGTGTGCGTGGTTGTCCGTCTCCTTGTACCCTAAGATCAGCTGGCCACCGATTCAGGATGTCCGCCGTCTCTGGCCTGGAGACAGCTGGGATTGGCTCCAGGATCCCCCGCTAGCCTAATGAGGATAAAGCGGTTCAGAAAATGAGATGAGATGAGGCTTACGAGACATGGTTATTTTTTAAAGAAAAAAAGCCTTACTATACTATGTCATTTTTTAAAGAAAAAAGCCTTACTATACCATGTCGTTTTTTTAAGAAAAAAGCCTTACTATACATGGTCGTTTTTTTAAAAGCCTTACTATACTATGTCGTTTTTTTAAAGAAAAAAGCCTTACAATACTATGTTGTTTTTTTTAAAGAAAAAAGCCTTACTATACATGGTCGTTTTTTAAAGAAAAAAGCCTTACTATACTATGTTGTTTTTTTAAAGGAAAAAAAAGCCTCACTATACTATGTCGTTTTTCAAGAAATAAAAGCCTTACTATAGTATGTAGTTTTTTTTTTTTTTTGTTTGAATGAAAGCCTTACTATACAATGTTGTTTTTAAGAAAAAAAGCCTTACTATATATACTATGTCGTTTTTTATTTTAAAAGAAGCCTTACCATACATGGTCGTTTTTTATTTTTAAAAAAGCCTTACTATACTATGTCGTTTTTTACGAAAAAAGCCTTACTATACATGGTCGTTTTTTAAGAAAAAAAGCCTTACTATATATACTATGTCATTTTTTATACGAAAAAAGGCCTTACTATACTGTGTCGTTTTTTTAAAGAAAAAAGCCTTACTATACTATGTCGTTTTTATAAATAAAGCCTTGTTATACATTGTGTCATATTTTACGAAAAAAAAGCCTTACTATACTATGTAGTTTAAGAAAAAAAGCTGTACTATACTATGTCGTTTAAGAAAAAAAGCTGTACTATACTATGTCGTTTTTAAGGAAAAAAGACTTACTATACAGTGTGCGCGGTTGTCCGTCTCCTTGTACCCTAAGATCGGCTGGCCACTGATTCAGGATGTCTCTGGCCTGGAGACAGCTGGGATTGGCTCCAGCATCCCCCGCTAGCCTAATGAGGATAAAGCGGTTCAGAAAATGAGATGAGGCTTACTATACTATGTCGTTTTTTTCAAGAAAAAGGCCTTACTATATTATGTCATTTTTTAAAGAAAAAAAGCCTTACTATACTATGTCGTTTTTTAAGAAAAAAAGCCTTACTATACTATGTCGTTTTTTAAGAAAAAAAGCCTTACTATTCTATGTCGTTTTTTAGGGGGAAAAAAGCGTTACTATACTATGTTGTTTTTTAAGAAAAAAAGCCTTACTATACTATGTCGTTTTTTTCAAGAAAAAGGCCTTACTATACTATGTCGTTTTTAAGAAGAAAAAAAGGCCTTACTATACAGTGTCGTTTTTTAAGAAAAAAAAACCTTACTATACATGGTTGTACTTTAAGAAAAAAAGCCTTACTATACTTTTTTTTTTTAAGCCTTACTATACTATGTCGTTTTTTTAAGTAAAAAGCCTTACTATACATGGTCTTTTTTTATAAATAAAAGCCTTACAATACATGGTCATTTTTTTAAGAAAAAAAGCCTTACAATACATGGTCATTCAAAACACTTTACTATCTATGATCGTTTTTTTAAGAAATAAGCCTTACTATACTATGTCCTATTTCGTTTTTTTATGAAAAAGCCTTACTATACTATGTCGTTTTTTTTAAGAAAAAAACCTTACTATACTATGTCGTTTTTTAAAGAAAAAAGCCTTACTATACTATGTCGTTTTTTTAAGAAAAAAAAGGCTTTACTACACTATGTCGTTTTTTAAGAAAAAAAGCCTTACTATACTGTTTTTTTTTGTTTTTTTGTTTTTTATACAGGGTCATTACAAAAATAAATAAATAAATAAATCAAGTCGTCCTATATCACCAATATTAATGGAGAGAGTGTCTTTCCACAATTCGGATTTTCGTTTTATGACAAATGGTCTATAAAGGAATTTCGAATTGGAAAAGTCATCATTGAGCCGTCTTCTTTTCTGTCCTTGCGCGATCTTTGAAACGATTAAAAAACACTAAACGCAATTCGATTTGGAGATATGACTGCAAGTGGAACTATATCTTTATAGAAGCTTGCAATGTAGAAAACGGGAGCATTTCTTACCCTTTCGGCATGCGGCGAGTACACAAAAATCAGCCAACGTAAAAGACAACAACTTCTTGGTGGACTTCTGTTCATGTCCTTTAACAAACGTGTCTTGGTTGGAGCTGACCCAAATGAGGCCGTTTAGATCATGCGATTAAAAACCTGAAAAGACGTGTACAAACAAAACCATGCATACAGGTCAACGAAAAACCTTTTTTTTTTCATTCTTTTTTGGTCCATTTGACTTCCGGGTCACCAATGTGACGTCAATTCAGGGAACGCCCTCGACCTTTTTTTTTTAAATATAATACGTACTTCTGAAAATCCATTTTTCCAGTTTTCATCATAACGTGCATTAGTTAGTGCGGGGAGCTGTAAATATTTTTGGGTTGGGCTTTAATCCTTTAAAATACAGTATTGCACATTATGAACATTGTGATGACATGCACTTTAGTGTTTGTTTTTTACTTCTAGACATTTAAACAGTGACAGTGCATTTTTTTTGCCGTTTCACGTATGGACGTATCGACGTTCATTACTGTCTTTTCCCGGGAAATATACATCATCATTACATTATATATATTTGAATTACTATTACTAACAAATATAATTAGTATTACTCTATCAGGATATTACAAATTAATTTAAAATATATGTATTTTAATTGAATTAAATTTACATGGTAAGAGACACTTTCATAATTACAATCAACATATAACGTATGTACAGATGTAGTTATTATTGGTAACAATATCGGTACAGAATTGGAATATTGTTCATATGACTGCATCATAAATGTCCAAATTTCACACAGAAAATTTTGAAGGTGGTGTAATCTATAAAACAAGACAGCAGGTGGCGTGTATCGTCCAAGGAAACGGCTATACGTACTACGTATCTATTAAACATTTCCAATTCAACTAGTACAACTCTACATGTTTTGGTTACATTTCACTTTTTTTGAGACTGTAAAAGCTAATTGCTCTATAATTTCTAAATCAATTCTGGAGGAACATTATCAGAGGACATTTCTGACTACCCGGATATTCGTTTTTTACTGAATGTTTGTTACATTTTGGATTTACAGTATCACAAAAAAAGAGAAATGGAACCATGATGATTTTAAATGTCTTTTAAAGGCAAATTTATGAATAGCTGTCCACTGTAGTGACCCATGTTCATTTGATTTTATTTTGAAGTAAATGCTAGTTGATCCAGTAATTCTACATAACAATAGTCCTTTCGCAGAAGCGTCTTTGGAAAGGCGAGTACTTTTCCGCCTGATCTTTATAGAATATCAAAGTATGACTTGTTCTCTTGGCGTAGTTGGATGGGGGAGGCAGTAGAGTAGAATCGAGGGAGGAAGGGATGGATGGAGGGACGGAGAGAGGGAGGGAGGGGACAAGTCAATGATAAAACCTTCTTCCCGTTCCGATTCCCCCGGGTCGACAGCGTTTCTTCCCCGCAACAGCGATCAAAATACAACGGCCCGCGAAAGGAATACGTTTTTACATAGTCGTAAAAACGGGTTTCCCCCCCTTCTTTAAAACGGTGTTTTTTTTCCATAACACGCCTTTTGTGGCGATTGTGTTTCAATTGCACTTTAAATTTTCTAGCGTTCCGGTTAGGCGCGCGCGCCATCCTAATTAGCTTACCGCTACTAGAACGTCTTTATTCCAACGAGATTTGACAAGTGCACCTGCGGTAAGTAGATTTTTTTTTCTCGCAGCGTCATATTCAAAGTGGAAAGTCTTTGTTTTGTCTTTGTGTGCAGATTTAATGCTAGTTAGGGCTCATGGTGGGTGTTGGCTAACTGTTAGCTTACGTCGTTGCATAGATGCTGAATTTTTCAATGACGAGCTAGTTTGAATGAATTGTGGGCTTTATCTTACTACGACGACTAATGTCGCGTGGAGTAGAGAAAGACTAGTGTGAAATTGTTTGTGTTTTGACTACTAAAAAGTGGTTATTAAGCCACTCGGGCTCGATTGTAGAAGTCATGTTTGCGACACAATGGAAGAGTCGTGGCCATCTGTCCGGCACTTGGCAACCATCGAATGCGCCATATCCGGCAATAATACATTGTCTAATGCGTCAAATTGCAAATAATGAAGCCCAGGCTGCCATTGTGGTTCATTCACGTGTAAAAGAAGCGTCTGTCGCGATTAAATAAGCCCCGATGCGGTCGTATGAATGGATGAGGACCACGTGCACCCGGTGAAAATACCCCCGTTCATAAATGTCCCTTTTCGGCCGCCATTAAGCAAAACAAATGGTTCAAATGAATGATAATGTCGAGTAGTGTGAGTCTATGTTAGTAATACACGTATTGGATGTCCAAACGAGTTTTGTGTTGCCGAAAAAACACCGAAAATAGTACGCGTCCTTAATCATCTTTGGGTAGCCTGGAACAAGCAGGATATATTTTGAGTTTCTCGAACATCATTAAACCAATGTGCATGCTACTTTTAGGCTAATATGGATGAAAATAGATGTCCAGTTCAGATGAATAGGACTTCTGTTGCTATCAATGGCTCCAAAATATGACCCTTCAACAGTGTTCTAATGAAAATTTGTTTTTATTTTTGCAGGATGTTCCACGGCTCATCTGCTGCTGTTACGGTTGCACAATGGCCACGTCTTCGTATTGCACACTAGCTCAAATCCAAAGAAACTATAAACTGTTTATATTAGTGTTAGGATAACAATAAGCCCCCTCAATTGGCACACTAGTTCAGTTTTTTTGCCCGTTCCCGATACGCCCTGCCAAGCAGGACGGCATTCTATAAAATATTTATTTGCCATAGTTGTCCTGTATGATAGCATTATTCTTATTTTTTTAAGTAATCAGCAGTCATGGTTTCGACAACGACAACAGTGACTGCAATTGTGGTCGCCACCACATTAGCGCAACAAGGCCCCCTGACAGATTACCTGTGGCTGTTGATAATTGGCTTCATCATCGCCTTCATTTTGGCCTTCTCGGTGGGCGCCAATGACGTGGCCAACTCCTTCGGTACGGCGGTGGGCTCCGGGGTGGTCACCCTGAAGCAGGCTTGCATCCTGGCCACCGTGTTCGAGACGCTGGGCTCGGTGCTCCTCGGCGCCAAGGTCAGCGAGACCATCCGCAAGGGGATCATCGACGTCAACATGTACAACGCTTCCGAACAGTCCGTGTTGATGGCCGGCTCCATCAGCGCAATGTTCGGTGAGTCGCCGCGCTCGGGGGGAACCCTTCGGTCTTCGCTCGTTCTTTTCCAAGTAGACACGGAGTGACCCATTTGCGGATTGCCTTCAGGTTCTGCCGTGTGGCAGCTGGCCGCCTCCTTCCTTAAGTTGCCCATCTCTGGAACTCACTGTATTGTCGGCGCCACCATCGGCTTTTCTCTGGTAGCCAAAGGTCAGGAGGGGGTCCGCTGGCTCCAGCTTCTTCGAATTGGTACGTTACTAATAAGTTCTTGCCGACATGACCAATGTATTATCAGCGAAATGATAGAAAATCACCTACAAACCTAAAAAACACATTCGCTGTCATTCTCAGTGATACAATACATTTTGACAAAATCAGATAATAAAGGTTAGCACTATGGTACACGGTCGATTGGTCGCCCGGAAGGTAAGTGATAATTACCATTTAAATCGTTGCTCAAATTCCCTAAATACAAACTGCGAATTACTATTTAGTCATACTTAATGCCCTAGTAATTATTAGGCTAAAGAAAAGCTCAAAATTTCCCGTACTTTTAGTGTGTTTTGTTGGAGAACTTGTTAAGACCCTGACGGACGTAGCTTCTTAAAGGGACAACGCATGTACATACGAACTCTTATACACTCACACGTCGGCTCAGTGAAACTGCTCATGGCCATTGTTGGCTTTTATTGATGCGTAGACCGTGTTGTTTTACCTTGTTTTGTCGCCGGTCTTTTGGTCGCCCGTCTTTTGGTCATCGGTCTTTTGGTCGCCGGTCTTTTGGTCGCCGGTCTTTTGGTCGCCCGTTGTCGCGGTCGGGGCGACCAAAAGACCGGCGACCAATCGACCGCACACGAGCACAATAAATATAAATATGGGATCATTAAGAATCATTAAATCAAATGGTAGATCTATTTGCATATATACAAGGATTATACAGAACCTTAGTAGTGAACTTAGGTTAGTAGTTATTTGCTTACGTTTGGCACCACAGTGTAAATTCTTGAACTATGTCGTTATGTGCAATTAACATGCAGAAGAAGGTGTCTTAAACTGCATTCCACATAGATGAACAACAATTGTGTGGGTTGTAATTGCCAATTCCGGTGGTAACAGTATTTCCTGTTTGGAACTTTTGCTTCTGAAAAAAAGAAAGTACTAAGAAGTTTGATCAAGAAGGGTGAATGGAAATTTCACATTGATGTATAAAATTGACACAATACTATTTATTTTTAACGCCATTGTAACTGGTCCCTTTGGTTTATTTGCAGTTGCATCTTGGTTTCTGAGTCCTCTCTTGTCTGGCATAATGTCTGCTGCGGTTTTCTACTTTGTGCGCGAGTTCATCTTGCACAAGGTAAATTAAAATTGGGTGTGTGTGATATTAAAAAAAAAATAGTTGATGCTGCTATTCTTGACTGCGATTTCTCCCCGCAGAAAGACCCGGTGCCAAACGGATTGAAAGCCCTGCCTGTTTTTTACGCCATAACCATGGGCATCAACTTCTTTTCCATTATGTTCACCGGAGCACCAAGTGAGTCTCGCCTTTCTCTCCTCATTGCCGTCCTCGACCACAGCTTAAAAATAAACCACTCGCTCCCTCACCCGGGACTGCACAAAGCCCCCGCGTATTCCAGACTCCGCCAGACTGTTTGTGCTTACAAATGTTTATTTGAACGTGTTTTTCGGGGCTCTCTTGGTGGCGTGTGGTTGCAAGTGGGTGACGGGCGGAAAGAAAATGTTAAAAGTGGCGCGCAGCAGGCAGACGGAAATAAGAATTCACTTAAAGTCTTGACGTCACCGTCTGTGGCCTTCAGACGCGGAAGAGGAAAAGAGAAGTAACAAGGGATTTTTTTTCGGTACTTGCATTAAGGCCTGTAGTTTGTGACGTACTAAATCACTTTTTCTTAATACACTGTTGCCCCTTTTATTGTCAAGAAACGCTTATTAAACGAGCCACTTTTGCTCCTTTTGTGTTCTTCTCTCTACAGGGCCTAAACGAGAGAGACGTTAGCTGGCCTGGGCCATTAAATGGTGGCTACAGGCCAGAGTAGGAGCAGATATGGTGCGTTGATGTGCTTGCTACACATCAGCGCACTGAGAGGCGATCGCTCGTGGTTCCATCGTAACACATGAGCCTGCTTAGCCAGGCACATGATGTACGCTTGCCGTCGTACTTGTGTTAAAAACACACGCAAAAAAAGGTGCGGGAATGCATTTTAGACACATCACCAATGACATCATTTTAGCAGGGAGCAGTTGTTTTAAAAACCTGAGTGTCTCGGGTTCAAACGCTATCGTCGAGGCACATCTCGATACTTGATATCCACGCGCAGGTGGCCGGAAGCTAGTTAGCACGGCTAATTTGAGGGTCATCTGTCAGGTCTCCGCAACGGGGCCACGGAGGAAGACTTCCTTAAACCGTTGCTCGGGGCTCGTGAATGATTTCCAAGTGGATCTCAAAACAAAAGCATCGTCTATTGGACGAGGAGCTCCAAACGAGCCAGTAAACAAATCCTCTTTTTGCACAGCAGACAAAGTGAGCCTGCGTCTGGGTCAGTGGCATTGTGAGGGTACAATTAAAGCCTCGCGCCAGCCTCCATTGATGGGGCTCAATGTGTTTGGCCGGACGGGGATTTTCTGCCTGGTTTACTCTGAAAAACCAACACCGCTCGGCGTTTGTCACCATTGTGACACGAGTCCGAGCGACCGACCTTATGCTGACTAATTTGGGGGTTTGTTTGTCAACTTGAGCTCATTTCCCCAAACTCGCGGTTTGCTCGTTTTAGATATGGATATATTTGTCACCTTTTTGGGACTCTAGACTTTTTTCCCCTAGTGCTTATTTTGGAAAAATTGGGTCAAGTCGGCCACATTTCCATAAACTATCAGTCTCACTTGTGTAATTAAAGTTGGCGGCTGACTGAGGAAAAACCAGACCACCACGCCATTGTGTAATGCGTGTGCGGGGGTTTTTCACAGACGGGTGCGGACACTGGCGCGGTCGAAATTTCATTTCCTGCGCAGTCCCGCTTAATGGCTGCGGCCAAGTTGTTTTGCAGGACGCCCGTCACTGAGTCACCGTGACACACGGGCCGAAGTCAATATGGCTCAGCCCCCGAGCCCATTTTTTGCTCCGCACGAATCCCGCCAAGGGCAGCGAGTTCGGCTTTCCGCAAGTCGGTTAGCCTCCTCGTGCTCGCAGCTCTGTTACATAACAGAGTAAACAGCGGCGGGTCGCTCTCATCCCGCGGCGGGACCGTCGGGGAGGACTCTGCCCTCGAACGCACGTCCCTCGTCCGTTACTTTTTGTTTGCATTTTCCTGGCGGGCTTGGCGGAAAGACGTCCGCTCTCGCCCCCGAGGAAATTTGAGTCGTTAATTTGACGGCGCGCTGCATTGCGCCCGCGTCAGCTGCACTAGAGTTTGCCGCAGTGTTGGCATCAAGTTGCTTTTCTCGCCACGTCGCTCGCTCCCGGTGGAAATGATGCCACCTTTTAAGGAACTCTTCTGTGTCCTTTTGTCAGGGGTCATGTTAACATTGGTCATTCAGTATTTTGTTTTTGTTATGTAAGCATGACATCTGAGGGGTGTGCATGTTTAACTAGAAGTGCATAACAAGACCGTTGTGTTAATATTTACATATGGAGCACGGCGAAGGCCCGTGGCCTCTTGTCTATCCTCATGACTTCGTTCCAATCGTGTTCGCTGTAGCAAAAGGGAATCTGAAGTTTATTCGGCATAGTGCCACTTAGTTAGTTGAGTTGGTGGCAAAATCCCGTTTTGGCTGAACGGCATCTTTTTTTTTTTAGATTAGATAACTTTATTCATCCCGTATTTGGGAAATTTCACTGTCACAGTAGCAAGAGGGTGAGAATACAGACAGATTTTAGATTTGCTGTTATGCTAAAAGATGGATGGCAGACGACAGCCTTCCTGGTCAAAACAGCTAGAGGTCCAATTAGAATCATCTTTATTGGCCAAGAATGGTAGAATCCGACTTGGTTAAGATAAGAACAGTACAGAACAAGCAAGCTCCTCATTGTATCACAGAAATTTAGACCCAAGTTTCCACCGTGCTTTCCTTGGGATTCCCGTTAAACTAATACAACAGGAGTCAAGACCTTCATTCACCAAATGTGACAGCTGCCCTGTCATTAAAAACAGTGGCGCCCGCTGCCCGTTAGTTGAAATACCTGCTTATTTTTCCCCTCTCCATTTGTGTCCCTTTCCGTGCCTCCGTCGTCCTCCAGTGCTGGGATTCGACAAGATCCCCTGGTGGGGCGTTCTTCTCATCTCGCTGGGCTGCGCGCTCCTGACGGCCGTCGTGGTCTGGTTCATCGTCTGCCCGCGCCTGAAGAAAAAGATTGAACGTGAGTGGAGGACCCATTTTTATTTTTTAGCTTGACATCACAAAAAAGTGATGTCATCATATAATGATATACAGTCAAAACAACCGATTTTCTATTGGTTATCATTACATAATTACATTAGAGCAAAAGTTATTTGAGTTTGATTTCTTTAATAAGGGCCAGCTCATATTAATGGACATTTATATTCATGTTAATGACCATAAATATGTAAGATTTACACTAATGTGTTGCCTATGCTTACACTGGACAGTTTTAGGTTGTAGCACTACTTGATTCATTTAACAATTGTGGCAGGTAGTGAAAATAACGTAGTATTGAGCCAGATCGATATTGTGATAGATTTTTTCTTACCATATTGCACCGCACTAGTCTTGAGGTATATTTTCACGTATTCTCAGGATGATTGATTACGTTTCAACCATGATTTAAGGGGGCCACCTAAAATAAGTCTGTGAATGGTAAGGATTTGACACGACATTTGGGAGGCGCATGACATGTGGTGCGCTGGTTATAGCCTGCTTCAGCTCCGGTTCGGGCTGGGTGAGATGACGCAATGAGGCCAACTACTCCAAATATTGGCAGTCTGAATCTAGACTCGAACAGAAAGGCACAAGCTGTTGTCTAATCTGGCCCTTTGAACATTTGCCCATCTACTTTTTGCATGTAGTTAGATTTTTTTTCCCCCAGGTCAAATCTCTTAGTTTTTTATTTTTAAGTCAAACCCTTTTTATCTTCTCAGGATAAACTCATTTAAATTCAAAGTACTACACGGCCTTCCAATTCAAATACATACAAAAAAAGAGGTCAAATCATTTAAATCCATAGCTGAAGAATGAAAATGGCTAAATGATTGGATGTCTTTTGTCATCAGTGGCAGTAAAAAAGCTGAAAAATGGTGTACAAAAATGTAACGCCAGTATTATTTTGGAATTATTCATCATTATTCCTCTACGTATTCTTAGTTTAATTTATTGCCTCCGACAAACATTAGACACAGTTAATTTTACATGCTCTACTATTTGATAAAAATGACAATTTTCCCAAGTAAATAAGTAGCGCATAAAAATCCCTAGCCTGCTGTTGCCAGATCACGTTGAATGTACAAACGTTTATAGCGCAAGACAGTTTTCATAAGCGCTACAGTAAATACAACCTCGTCATTTGATGCACTTTTTTTGTTTTGTTTCTTGGAACGGAGCCCCACATCCTTTGGTTACGTTGCTTGGTCGTTTCCCAAGCCAAATCTCACTCTACTCTTTCTCTCACTAGGGGACATCAAATCTGCCAGCCCCTCCGAAAGCCCCCTGATGGAGAAGAGCGAGCCCAGAGAGCCCCAATGTCCCATCCTCAAACAGAGCGACAAAGCGGCGCCGAGCGCACCCGAGCAAAGCCCGGGCGCCCCGCCCATTTCCGAGGAGCGTCACGTGGCGTTCGATATCGGGGACGGCGACGAGGGCGATGCCCTCAAAGAACGCAAGGTGGCTTTCGACATCGGGGATTCGGATGAGACGGAGTGCAACAATGCAAACGGTGGTGAGTAGGAAGAGTTTGACGTGGCAATTAGTCGCTCTTTGGATACAATTCAAGGACTTTTCCATCTATTTAGTAGAAAAGTAGAGAAAAGGGAAAGGAAAATGCCAGTGAATTCACTTGCATATTTTAGTGGGTCAGCTTAATCGCTTATTTTGGCCTTGTTCCTTTTGCGTTCATGCTTCGTTGCTATTGCTACTGCATCTCGCCACAGCGCCCCCTTTCTCCGTGGTGGTTGGCTGATGCAATTACAGTTTTAAATGATCGTATTTTTATCCAGTTGTTAAAATTATCGTTGACAAAAAAATTCACGCTCATTTTCGTTATCGTTTTATCGCCCAGCTCTACTTGACAGATAACAGAACCTTTTTATGTCACCTATTTTTGCCAGTTTCGCGATACTGTGAAACATTCTTATATATTTAAATACTTTACAGACTATAAATCGTTGAATCTATTAACTTGACGGTGCGGCCGTTCGTTTCTCTGTGCAGTCGCCAAGCACGCCATCAACGGTTCGGCCAGCGGACCGCACCAGGTCCAGGTCCAATTCAAGCCCGGGCCTATCCCCATCCCCAGCCAGGGTTACAGTACGTACCACACGGTCCACAAGGACTCGGGCCTGTACAAGGACCTGCTGCACAAGCTCCACCTGGCCAAAGTGGGCGACTGCATGGGCGAAAGCGGCGAGCGGCCCATCCGCCGCAACAACAGCTACACCTCCTACACCATGGCCATCATCGGCATGCACGCCGACTTCAAGCACAAAGACGGCGAGCCCCAGGAGGGGGCTCCCGGACAGGGCCAGGACAGAAAGCGAGTGCGCATGGACAGCTACACTAGTTACTGCAACGCGGTGGCCGAGCACGCCGCGCCGCAGGGCCTCGCCGCCGCCGACGTGGCGCTGGAGGCGGGCAAGGAGGACACGGGCAGCACCCAGGGCTCCATGGACGAGGACGGGCCGGACGCCGACAAACCCGAAGTGTCCACGCTCTTCCAGTTTCTCCAAATCCTCACCGCTTGTTTCGGCTCCTTCGCTCACGGCGGGAACGACGTCAGGTTTGTCAAACGGCCGCCGTGGCAGTGGCTCCGACCGACGCTAACGTTGTTTTTGTCCGGTGCAGCAACGCCATCGGTCCGCTGGTGGCGCTCTGGCTGGTGTACGACAGCGGTAGCGTCACATCCGAACAACCCACGCCCATCTGGCTTCTGCTCTACGGAGGCTTGGGGATCTGCGTCGGCCTCTGGGTTTGGGGGCGTAGAGTGATCCAGACCATGGGCAGGGACCTCACACCCATCACCCCATCAAGGTAGGGGGTCAAGCCCAACTTTTCTCAACTGATTGTCGGCCAGAGTTGCTCCATAATTGAGCTTTTGTCAAATTAATTTAAAAAATTTAAGTTGGGAGTGCTCATTTTTCAGGGCTATTGATTGCCGGTGCTAACTGCAAAATCCAAATTGAATCGATTTCCATTCAATTTGCATTGGGCAGCTAACGCCGTGCAATTTCATGTGTTCAATTGTAATTTTCCTTTTAATTCAAAAGTGCTCATTTAAAATGTCACCCAGCAGTTGCTTACCTATTTCAACTCATTGATTTATTTTTTTCACCGTGATAACCCATTTTAGCATCGCACTCCTATTGAATGCTGGGAATTCTCACTTTTCAGGGCTATTGATGGACGGTGCTCGCAATCAATTTGGGCAGCTAGCACCGTCCGTCAACAGCCCTGAAAAATGAGTATTCCCAGCACTCAATAGGAGTACAATGCTAAAATGGGTTATCACTGTGGAAAAAAAGGGAAATAAATGAGTTGTTGAGGTAAGCAATCCCTGGGTGACATTTTAAATGAACACATTTGAATCCAAAGGAATTGAACACATGAAATTGCACCTTGATAAAAGTACACAAACAAGCAAAATTACTTTTTAGCCTTTATTAAAGTAAAAAGGTTTCGGGAAAAAAAATACATTGAATGGATGTCTGTGTTAAGTGTCCGGTTTGATCCACAGCGGTTTCAGCATCGAGTTGGCGTCGGCCGTGACTGTGGTGGTGGCCTCCAACATCGGCCTACCCGTCTCCACCACCCACTGCAAGGTAAGTCGACGAACGGCGTTGAATGGGAAGGCTGGCTTGGGTCTCACTTGGGCCTTTTTTTGTGGCAGGTGGGTTCCGTGGTGGCCGTGGGCTGGCTGCGTTCCAGGAAGGCAGTGGACTGGCGCCTCTTTCGCAACATCTTTGTGGCTTGGTTTGTCACCGTGCCCATTTCGGGTCTGATCAGCGCCGCCATCATGGCCATCTTCATCTACGCCCTCAAACACGTCCCTTGAAAGACTCACCCACTCTCGCAGGGGAACGGAGCAGACCGCCGCTCCGGCGTACGCCCGGAGGAGTTGGGCGAGGTTCGTAAATAACTTACCTCTGGTCGGGGAGGAGGGCGGAATGGGTTTAAAAATAATAATAAAATCTAGCGCTCTTTATAGGACCTTTCTTGTTCGCGGCTGCATCGTGTAAACGGCCTACAAATGTATTGCTTCTTTCACTCAGGCCTCCCTTAGAGAACATTTACAATTCTTTGTTCTCACATTTTTTTTACAGTTCTGTAAATACATGTGATTTTTTTTTCTTAGGTACAAGAACAATTAAAATGCAGTAAACTTACCAATGTAACTTTCTTGTTTTAACGCGCCGAGGTAGACGTTGATGCAGAAGTTATTTTTAAACTGGAAACAAGGCTATTGCCGTGCGAGAAGGAAGGATTCTTTCTGTCCTACTTTCACTTGATGTTAGTCAGCCCACTGTCATATCATTTGAACCTACATTGGGAAAAAGTTGCAATTCTTTAAAGTGAGAACTTGTACTTTAAAATCAAGTAAAAAGTGACTTACTTTCAAGTGCGAATTCTTGCTGTTTTTCTCTCCAACGTAGGTGAAAAAGTTCAAAACAGGTTGAAGCGACAAATGAAGCGCTTTGTGTGTTCTTAAAGTGTGGCATGTTAAGTTTTTGCGGACTTTAAGCCTCACGATGTAACGGTGCAGCTGTGTATTAAAACCTTAAATTATAACGTTACTTGAACCGTGTGTCAGAAGAAGAATGTGCTATACTTAATCCTGCTTTAGCTTGATGCTACCTACCCTCAGTTCGAACTTCAATTCCTCCTGAAAAAGAGTTTCATTTTATTATTCTGTGATAAATTCTATGTGGATTTGAGTACAACTGTTTCTTTTCTTTTTTCCTCCCATCTGTACACACTGTATAAATTCACGCTCTAGTTGCCTTAAAATGTTTCCTTTGCCTTTAGGTACCAAAGAATTGTTTTTAATTTAAATAAATGAACATGATATAATACAACAGAACCTATTATGGATGGAAAAATAACTATTTTGTTTAAGTTGGATAATAAAAGTTGAGTTCTGAGTGGAAATTTGGGGACCTTGAACATTTTATTCCGGGTTAAGAGCGAAGATACGAGTACTACTTTAGTTCAAATGCAAGTAGACAAAATGCATGTTTTTATTTTTAAATTTTAAATGTGACTCTTTAGCATTCATTTGAGTTAGTGTTACCACGCTGTAAAAAGTGCTTCCATACTCTTGTCTTCTCACTGAAGTGCGTCTGATAAGCGGGGGAAAACAAAAGGAAACAAAAAAAACGGTTACATTTCAAGAACTGCAAGCGATTCCCGCAGCTCACGTCTTACCTTTTTTTGGTTTTTCAGGTTTCACACAAAAATACAAGCGGTAAAATGGGTTGGCCTAGTTGGGAGCACACTTCTAAAACAAACACCACTAAATACAGTCTGAATCTAAATCATTTTCATGCACAAATTAGGATTGATTTTTTAAAATGGTATCTTTAAGGGGTAATTATGATGTCCAGGGGTCAAAAATCTCAGCCAAAGGGGTCACTTGAACGTTATGAGTTCATTTGCCCCTCCCTGTCAGAATGGATTGGATGTCTAATGCTGTCAGTGGCACTGAAACATGGGCATTCTATTCAGTCTGCCCTCTGCTTGTGTTGGGGTCTTATGGGCCAAGGACTATAAAAAGCATTAGGAGTATTTATTTTGAGCTGACTGGGACTGGCTTCGTCCAGTCCCCCCTTCCAATGTTGCATAAGCTCACATTACTATACACCAACAGTCACTTTTACTGGTATCGACCCAGCAAGCCAAAAACCACCTCATTAAATATAATTGCAGCTATTTTAAATAACTAATAACCCTATGTTAGCTTTTTGCCTCCCCACTACTTTGATATTTTGCCATTTAACTCTTTCCGGGACAGTGGACAGATCGTCACACATTGCCACTTAAAGATCCCATATTATGTAAGGGGATATTTAGTCTAAATGGTTTGCATGGGGAAAATAAATAACAATATAACAACAGTTAACAGGGGGTAAAAACAGTCATATGTACATGAAAAGGTTGAGTATCCAAGTACTTGATGTGGGTATAATATAATAAAATCTGAATTTTGCCAAAGTGAGATTGTTTTCCAGTTTAGGGACTGACATATTTGGGCATTTTAAACATATTTTCAAGGGTTCATGGGACAAGTAAATTTACTCCTAATGGTGTATTTTAGTGTTTAGTGCAAGGGTGATTTAAAATGTGACAGGCTGTAAAAATAGCCTGGAACAAGCTAAGCTATGCTGACATTTTGGAGTCATTGATAGCGAATGGGCGGCACAGAGTGTGTGTATGTAAACAATGTGATTACATACCTTGTTCCTTGGTCGAATGCTTGCGGTCATCTTCTGTGTAAACAGGCAAAAGGACACAAGATTAGCTCAAGTAAAATGTAGTACACACAATGCCATCTACAGGATTTTTGTTAAATTATTATTATTAAAGCACAACATGTTATGATTAGCTGTGATTATGTTAAATCGTACTGTATATTTGGCTATAGTCTTAAGTTTTACATTTTCAACAGAATGCCCTGTTAAATAAACAATGAATTCATCGAAAAAAGGTGCATTTTGTCATTGGGAGAAAAAAATTATCACAATTTTTGTCAATAAATGATATTATTTGCACTTTTGCTTACTTAAAGTGCTGCCTGGCTGTGTCGTTGATGACTCTTGCTGCCGTTCTAAAAAGGCCAAAAAGACACAAAGCATTAAATCATCTCTCTTCCACCATCATTTTTCATCATAATAAAATTGGATCTTCCACTCTCACCATCTGCCACCATCACCTCCGCGGACTGACACGTTGCACCTGCGCCAAAACACAGCAAGGCCGCGTGAAATTCCACACGGGCGCTGGGAAAATGCCACAAAACGGGCCAGGTCGCCACCTACGGGTGGGCGGCGCGCTCACCCTTCTCGGCGGCCGCTGCGTCCGAAGAGCTCGGGCCTCCTTCTGCGGGGGGGATTGTGGGACGTGTTATGTCATGGAGGAAAACTCCACACGTGTTGCTCTCACCTTCTGCGTCATTTAATAGCTCCACTTGCACTTCCTCTGCGGGGAAGAAAAACAAACACACAGGGGTCTTTGTTATGTCATGTTATAGCTAACCTAAGTCAAATATCTAGTTTTTGTTGAGATTGAGTTTACCTGATTCCTCACTGGCTGAATCCTCGCTCTTCACCTTCACTGTGGGAAAATAAAAAATAAAAAAATCACATGATCACACCAATTCGGTCAATAGATCTTTTCATCCTTCCGCTGTAAATTTAAATGATTTTTCAAGGGTCCACTCACCAAGGTAGCGTGGGTCCTCAACTAGAAAACGAAAGTAACTTTAGTTCAACGCATTTTCTTACAAGTGACATTGCAGTGCGTGTTATATAGAAAAGCACACAATAAAAAGGTACCGTTTATCTGAACGGCTTCGTCCTTCTGAGCGGCCTCGAACTCCAGCTGATCTGGGCCCAGACGGACAGACAGTCATACAAACCAGCATTAACACGACATAATATACACGACGGTTAATACATTTAACTCAATTGCCATTTTTTTTCATATTTTTACATTAGCACAAGGGCTGCCCAACAATTCCAAATTTTAATGGCGATTACCGTATTTTGACGACTATAAGGCGCACTTAAAAGTCTTACATTTTCTCCAAAATAGACAGGGCGCCTTATAATCCATTGCGCCTTATATATGGAAAAAATAAAATGTGTCATTCATTGAGGGTGCGCCTTATAATGCGGTGCACCTTATAGTCGTGAAAATACGGTATTCATGATCACACCGCCGTGCAAACAAAATCATAATAGAATAGAATATGTAGAATATCATGTAGTAATAAGCCATACCAGTCAATTTCTGTCCCATCAGTTCTGAGGTCTAATACCGTCAGGAAATCAAGTCCTAATGCACTTGTAACACTACTTTTAGCCAGCATAGAGTTTATTATATTTTAGTAGAGACTAAGAATATCCTTGATTCAATGACGTGATGAAAAAACTTGGCCGATGAGAATTTTACGACAAAATAATTGGATATAAAAAGAATGTAGTTTCATTATTTGGATAAATTACCTGTTTTCTGCAGTTCTGTCAGACCATCTGTAAAAGAAAAAACTGTATTAATGATTTTTTGTTGTTGTTGTTCTAACAACTGCTCACCATATTCAGTCTTTTCTTCCTTTTCGGCCGTTTGCAGCGACGCCGAGGAAGCTAGGAGACAAGACAGATGGATTCAGACGAATGCCAAGTTCAATTGAGAATAAAGAAGTGAATGAAAATCTCACCGGAGCGAAGAGCCGACGCCACGAGGACGGCAAAAATCCCGACTAGAAACTTCATCTTGCCTACACTTGTGTGGCCAAAACGGCACGGGAGCTCTTTATGTCCTGCCGTGGGTGGGCCGTCACATGTCCCACTTGGATTCTGGTACCATTGTTCTACCTGAGTCACATTGGCATAACAAACTGCTCCTTATTCGGGGGCCTCAATGGACACCCATTGTTTGCTCTTCCATCACATGGGCCTTTATTTAGGGGAGGGAGCTCAAAGACCCCCCCTAAAAAAACAAAAAACTCAGCATTGACAATTAAAGACTGTTTATTTTGCTTTTGAAAAACTAGAGTGTACACTTCTCCCCTTTGAAAGTGCTTGACAAATGGTTCTCTTTTAACCCTTTTATGCACTTAATCACTCGTTTAACTCATTTGCTGCCGTTAGCCCCGGCGGTCAAAATAAATTGGACATCTAGTGCCATGAGTGACGCCAAAATTTGACCGTTTGTCCTCAGCCCTTTTAGTTTAAATGAATTAAATTCCATCAATGGCCTGCAATGAGTCAAAAAAAGTTTTTTTTAAACCTTTACAGTATTACTGACTTATTTAAATTTCACTAAAATTTGATTAACATATGCATTCATATAAATTAAGTAACAAAAATACTATAACAATTTTACAAAGTTTCTTCTATATTAGCAATTAAGGTTTTTTTGAATGACCAAAAAGTTCAGTTTAAATGAATTAAATTCCATCAATGGCCTGCAATGAGTTAAAAAAATGTTTTTTAAACCTTTACAGTATTACTGACGTATTTAAATTTCACTAAAATTTGATCAACATATGCATTCATACAAATAAAGTAACAAAAATACTATATCAATTTTACAAAGTTTCTTCTATATTAGCAATTAAGGTTTTTTGAATGACCAAAAAGTTCTTTCCCATATATAGGATTTAAAGGTCTAAAGTGTACAGTAAAAAGTGTTTGAATATTAAAAAAAAAGGGTTAAATTTGTCAACTTTTGAAAGGTTTGGATTTTTAAAGAAAAAGGGCTACTATATGGCACATATACAATCACCACACCAGAAAAAATAAATCTCTCCCTAGTGGTGATGATCCCTGCAGCAGAATTCTAATTAAAACCAGCATAGTTATTCCAGGCATCATTTGCTTTAAAAAAATCCTTAGTAGTCAGTTCAGGTCAACAACAAACAGCAAAGCATGTTTAAAACCAAGTATAGTGATATACAAAATGAAAGCCAATTGAGACCAATTATTAGCTTCCGCCTAGATATTCTAATTGTCAGGAAAAATACTTGAAATGGCTCACAGTAGTATAGCAATGTAAACAAAACCCCTCCCAAATACATGATTATCATTTTAAAGGAAAAATCTCAATGACTAAATGCATAACATGGAGTGGTCGTACCTAGGTGAGAGTTACAAGAGAAAAGACGATAGTGTCTTAAATTGTTGGCAATAAATGAAGGAAAGGTGTGTGACAAAGTATGCTTTCGCTTTGTGGCTTCTAGTGATTCATTATAATTCCTCGAAGTGGTTACGCCTACCGAGAAAAGGGGAGACTGCTTCCGCCTCGACCTCACCAACAAGGTCATAAAATCATTTCTAAAGAAAGTGAGGCGATGGGAAGCCGACAAAAACGTGTTTGACGGAATCCCCAAAGTGGTTGCAGTTCCAACTTCATTTGAAAAGAATTATGCTTGGATTTTGGATTGGACAATTAAGAACATCTCTATGGGATTTTATTCCTGAACTCGTTACTAGCGAGCAAACATGCATCAACGCCACTTGGATTTAACACTACTGTGTTTTAAAGCTACTAGGCTATTCATTTGGAATCAACCTAACTTTTAGTTTTAACCAACAAAAATCTAACTCAATATCATTTTTTTTCAAATTGTTCCCCAGTGTAATACGACTGCAATGTATAGTGCAAACATCGTCAATGCTTAGTGTTTCTAGGAGAATAAATCCCTGTGCGCGCAAACCAAAAAATTCAAATACAACTTGATGAATTTGGTACTCAAATCTCGCTAGCTAGCTAGCTAGCATGCTAGCAAATGTTATTAATGCGGCAAGAAATAATTTGACAGTGTCCAAACTTCGTTAATAGAACGCAATTCTGCAGAAGCCCTTAAAAAACATCTTTTGGGCAAATCAGTTGTTAAAAATAATTTCCCCACCAAAATAAAAGCAGGAGCCCCGATCGCCCAAAATACCTGATCTTTGACGGGCGCTTCAGAGTTCTCCGCGCAATCGCACGTGCAGGTCCTCCTGGTCGATCCTCCCCGTCTGCTCGTACCAGCGGTGGTGCGCCAGCAGGGCGGCGTTCCTGGCCGAGATGGCGCTCATCTCCATGGAGCTGGCCGCCCACTCGGCGGCGCTCAGGTAGTAGAGGCGCCGGTGCAGGATAAAGGGCGGGATCTGCCGTCGCGGGGGACGGTACGACGGGTACGCCAACCACGGGGTCTGCGAGACCGAGTCCCAGGAGAGGAAGACGCGGGCCAGGTCGTCGCGGCTCAGGGCCCGGGGAGAGACCACCTTCCACACTTTGGCGCCGCTCGCCGGGGGTCGGCGGTAGCCGGGCGGGATGCGGACCGGGTCCACCGAGGTCAGACTGTACAGGAGGTCGTCTTGGGAGTCCACGGTGAGGATCTCGGACGCCGTGAACTCCGAAGCGGGCCCGCCGACTCCCAGGTAGGAGGTGTTGAGCACGCCGTGGACCAGAACCGAGAAGACCCGGTGGTAAATGCCGGGGAACGGCGGCGCCGTCGTGGGGGGGAGGCCCGAGAAGGCGATGTCGGACTTGCCCTGGTGAAGCGGGGTCGCTATGAAGACCATGTCGTACGTGCCGTGCCCTGAGCCGGTTTTTCCTTGGTAGTTGACCTCGTAGAAGCTAGTGGAGAGGCCTGCAAACAAGAAGGGACATTTCAATTCTTCATCATATGTAAGATGTTGATTTTTAACTCCTTCTTGCCCGCCAAAGACGATTAAACTGATAGGACTGGGTGAAGTTCATTAATTAAAATTTTCATGAACATTATATGAATGGATTTTTGTTAGAATTTTAAAAAATACCATCATGCACACAAAATGCTAACGATAATTATCAGGAAATAATTTATGTCAACGATAATATTAAAAACTTTTGAGAAGAAAAAAAAAATCGATAATTTTAAACTGCAATTAAACCACACGACCACCACAGAGAACGGGGCGCTGTTGCAAGATGAACGCTAGTTCCATACCAACGCTAAGGAGAAGAAAGGGATGATAAGATAACATGTTTTTTAGCATGTTAGCAATGGAGGCTAACACAGAGGATGAACGCAAAAGGACAATAACATTGCAAAAAAGAATTTAGTTATCGTGATATTTATCGATAGATTGATCTTTTTTTATCATGATAAACATTTTTGTCATATCGCCCAGCTCTGCATGTATTCCATTTTTTTATATGACCAAAAAGTCAATTAAAGGGTGTAATGCTCATCTTTAAATGCCATTGACAGCACTAGACGACCAATCTATTTTGCTGGGAGGGGCGAAAGAATGAAAATGAATTGTGCCATCAATGGCAATTAATGTTCACTATAGAAATAAAATGAAAGCCAAATGAACAGTGGGAAGTTGCTTCATATGTTTCCTAAAATTGACAAAATTACGGTGCCACCAACGTAAAAATGGCTGATGTTTAAATCAACTCTCCAATAAGCTAACGGTAAAGTTGACGTCAATTACCCTGGTTTCTCATGAAAAAAAAAAAAAAAAAACTGAAGTCTACCTTTCTTCGAGGGTCGGACTTTAAAGGCAACGTTGGTCACTGTGGCTTGAATGACTTCGCTCTTGCTGTGGTAAAGGAGCCCGGAGCAAACTCTCTTGTTGCCGCCATCCACCGCCCAATGGCCCGAGTCGGCGCCCGTTAGCGACAGAGCCCCTGCGAATGTTTGATTGATTAAAATAAGGCAAAAAAAATTGGGGGAAAATTCAACTCAGATACCTGCCAGTCCATTGATGCGGACGCTTTGGCCGTAAGTGAGTCGCGTGAGGGGCGCCGCCACGTGGTTGAGGAAGATTTGTGGGAATCCTTCGGCTCTCATGGTTTCCTCCAACGTGCGGTTCATCAGGCTGAGGAAATCATCCCCGCCCATGGCGTGCAGAAGCTTCTCCACGCTGGTGAAGGAGTAGCCGTATTGCTGGTACTGGTAGATCCTGCCGGAGGAAACTATTAGCGGATTGGCCCGACTATAAGACGGTGTTTTTTTGCATTGAAATGAGACTGAAAAGTGTCAATCATCTTAAACTGGGATCTAACCATTATACCTATTCACAACGCTAGATGACGCCAGATATCTTTAAAGGGAATGCTGAACACTTTGATAGTTAATGTAGTTATTGCAATTTTGTTGTTTTATCACAGTAGATTGGTTAATATACATTTCAAAATCCAGAAGCCATTCATTTACAAATGTGATTGCACTCGAGTTTTCATATTTAAATTTTCAGATATTAAGATTGTCAAGATTGTTCTTGGTTGGGTATTGTTATGATACGGTATCAGTGCAAAACTCATAAATTGACCCCCCGAAAATGCGACTGTGAGTGCATTTTTGTACCTAAAAGTACATTTGAAAAAAATTCCTCACCTCATAAATTTATCCATAACACTCTCCACCCACATCTGCATGAAGAGATAGTTGAGGCCGTAGCGCCACAACATGCGCAAGAAGTTTACGATAAACCAGTCGCTCTCTTCGAAAGTGAGCTCGCCGCCGTCGAAGATCGCCTTTTTTGACGGGACGTCCTGTCGTGTGGGGATGCCTGAAGAATTATAATGATTCCATTATAATTTCAACTTTTCTATTTCAAACTTGTTGACCTAGCTTGATGTGTAAATGGCGCCCTTACCTAGTTTGTCAACAAAATGCTTCATGTGGAGATTGAGGGGATGGATGGCCATGCCTCCAGTCTCATATTCCTGGTCGGCTATCTTCACCGTCGCCAGTCGCCCGCCGACATCGCCGGGTTCGAACACGTCGATCTTGACCGCGGCTCCGAACTCCTGCCTCAGGAAGAACGCCACGGCGGCGCCGCTGATGCCGCCTCCCACCACGGCTGGAAATGACAAATGGCAAACTTTATCGACCCCATGCACAGTGTGGTCTAGAATCCAGGGCTGGGGTGTGAAGTGGTTTGAGTCGATCTGGTTATTGATCGCAAATGTACAGCATTTTAATGGGAATGGGTGTTTGCAGTTATGGGAATGTTGGTTAGGCATAAGTCCAGAACTCGCAGATCATGATCTGAATTGTGCAAATTATGACCCTAGTCCTTTTTTTTTGGAGGACAGTGGTTACTATTTATGATACAATTTATCATATATCTGTTTAGATGTTGAGATGTCAAATTATTGGGACAATTTTGGGTTAAATAAGGTCTAGGTCAAATGAAAAAGGGAAAAAAAACTATTTTGTAATTGCTTCTCACCTATGTTGGTAGGTGGTTCGGGGATATCCGGAGAGGCCAAACTCCTCCTGATGTTGTAACAAAGTCCCAAAAGGAATAAGGCTCTCCAGGTCTCAACTTTCATGGTGATCTTCTATTGATCCAGGGACATCTAAAACAAC
The DNA here is from genome assembly GCF_051989625.1 of Stigmatopora argus. Classification (NCBI taxonomy): domain Eukaryota; kingdom Metazoa; phylum Chordata; class Actinopteri; order Syngnathiformes; family Syngnathidae; genus Stigmatopora; species Stigmatopora argus. The sequence continues at coordinate 4,901,809 of NC_135402.1, forward strand.
ATTAAGTCGGTGACTCAAGTGCCTTATCCGTTGTTGGCTAAGGCTAACCTAGTTGAACTGATCGAGGCAATTTAGATGAAGCGTGCTCAACTCCATATCGTCACACTCCCTGTATGTTTTCTTCGGAATCAAGTCAATCGATTTCAAGAGAAAATACTTAAAACGACTCTATGTATCTTCAGCAACATGTCCGCATTTGTCCTTAAGATTTCACTTCAAAATAACTAATATGATAACTAATCAAAATAATAAAGGTGATCTGACCTGTACCAACGCCGGGAGAAAATAACAAATTACACACACCCGGTGTCTTGATTCCACATAGACAGGATATCTAACAGACTAAACATCACAGATACATAAACAGACAGCTAGATACGACTTAGTGCCAATTAACAACCTGATTTAGCAACATGATTTAATGGCGGCCATGTTAGTAGGGGGCAACATCAATCTACTGACATTGGAAAAAAATGATATCTGGGTAGTTACCGCACCGATTTTTACGAAAAATAACTTTTTCATTAACATCAAAGCATGTGCTATGTATACAGAAGATTTTACAACTTTTCTTACCAGTTTTGTGATTGCACAACGTTATATGTGAAACGTGTGCAGATTTCCGTTTTAGTGTTGTTGACATATGTCACCGACAACATAGGAAAGACCTAAAGGGAGCGTTGTATGAACATAGATAGCCAATTTCCTGAACATATTTCCGTGTATTGATTCTTGATTCAAAATAAAAGCAGTCCAAACCTCAACATGTATTAGCAGGTGAATATAGTTAGAGTATGCATTTTCTATACCTGTAATTAAATATTACACTTCTATTTATATTCACAAAGGTATGCAAAATGCTTGTTTTAAGCTTGTAATTTTCTTGAAATCTTGGATGTCCTTTATTTTGAAGCCCACTATCCATCTAAACTAGTGTATCCTGAAAATACAACTTGTCGCTATTTTCCCCAAAGTGTTAAGAAAAATATAATAGTTACGTTTGCCCGATTTTGTAATGATTTAAATGAGGAAAAAAACTAAGAACATATGTAGTGCCAAAAAGATAAAAATAAAAAGTTTGCAGAAATTACCCGGAAGTGATGCACCGGTCTACTCGTCTGAAAGCATGCCTGAAAGGAGGTGACCTTAGCATTCAATTTAATTGTAAATCAAGTCTAATTTGTGCCTGCCTTATTGTTTTAGACGTCTGCTCTGCATTATTTAACAAATTTGCGTTAAATACAAGAAATCTGACCAGATAAACATGGCAGAAGCTCAACAAGCACGCGTTCAGGCTGTAGTGGAAGAAATGGTCCAAAGCCTGGAACGGGATCACATCCGAAAAATGCAGGTAAAGCTTCTGAACATGTGTACTGGGTTGTGTGTGGACAATTCCAAACGTGGCGAAATCGTTTTGGCAGGCTCGCATGTTCAAGTGCAGTGCCGATTGCTGTGATCGATCCACGGACTCGATGGTTCAGGTGCATCAGTGCATCGACAGGTGTCATGCTCCTTTGGCCAAAGCCCAGGGCCTCGTCACTTCCGAGTTGGAGAAATTCCAGGTAAGGAGGCGTGGTTTGAATTTATTTTCATACATTGATCTAGCACAGGCTTTAGCCAATGTCATTGCATTCAGTCAAGTGAACGTCTGTCATCGTTGACAAGTTTTGGGGGTATTCCAAACAGTTGAGGTTTCAAAATAAACCCATCCTCTGTACAGGACCGTCTGGGCAGATGCACAATGCACTGTAACGACAAGGCGAAGGATCTGTTTGATTCTGGCGCCAAGGAACCGGCGGTCCGCTCTCTGATGGAACGATGCGTAGGCAGTTGCGTGGACGACCACATGAACCTGATCCCCAGCATGACCCGTAGGATCCAAGAGAACCTGGACTCGATTCCCCACTGAGACAACCGACCTCACTACCTCACTCCTTGTACTGTGCTCGCTCAGAGTGCGAGTGGAAGAAGCGATCTGAGCCAGAACACGTCAACCACATGGTTCAAATTACGATAGCACCACAGCCCATATCATCGGGCAGATTTATTGGCAAAAAAACAAGATGTATACATAGTTTAAAAAAAGTTAAAAATATAAATAAGAGGCATGACAAAAATGTAAGGAATGCCTCTTAAGCATTAGTGACTGACAGCTTAACTTGTATAACTTCTCTCCTGATATGAGGCAATCTCAATCAGCAGGTGATGAACTGATCTAAATACAGAGGCAGTAAAATGTGAAAACCCTGTAGAAAAAAAGACGAGTGTTCAAAAAAATAAGTATTTTACAGTGGGAGTGAGCCTTAAACCATGTGGAGCGCATCTTTAAATGACTGAGTGATTCATGTATACTTTTTCTCGACATTCGAAATGTAATTACCAGGTGAAAACAAACTGTGCATGTGTACATTATTTCCATTACTGCCTAATCGTCAATACACAGTTCATTTTATCTGATGAAAAGAGCTCTTGTAGTGAAACTATTTTACCCAAAGACATACAAAAAAAGGCATCATTCCAGAAATGCCAAGATGAAAAGTGCCTGTGGCGTGTACGAAAAGTGCCAACGTTACCACAGGAACGGGTGGCATCTATCGGGCCTGGATCAAGAAATACAGCGGGTGCTTCCCTCTTGCTCCGACGCCTCGTGGCGCTGGTCCACGTACGGCGACGTGTACATGAAGTTGCAGCAAACGTAGAGTGGGAAGGATAGCAGGCGGCTGTCGAGGTTCATGACCACATACTCCTAAAAAGAGGGTATGAGTTAAACGCCATTTTCCTTGAGGAGGATGGATCCCGCTTACTTACCTGGTCCTTCTCAAGTGTGAGAAGCTGATAACCGGTAGAACGGCTACACATCAGCTTGCCAAGATTGTCAAAAGAGGCCAAGCGTAACCTAAACGAGCAAAATAAAAATGCAAATCATTTTTTTAGGACCGAATATCCAGCCCCTAAGCACACAAAAGAAGGTCAACCACGCCTGCAACGGGAAGTGAAGGTGTTTCCCCATCTCACCTGTACGCCAAATGTCGCCGTGGTTGCAGGCTCACAGCGCCCCCACATGGCTGACTTAGTGTATTCCTTTTAAAGATGATGAAGCGGTTGGTGTATGTCACAAGCAGATCAAAACCAAAGTTGAAACCTGTCCATCGCCAACAGTACTGAGAATTACAAAAATTTAAACAATTTATACCGGTGTTGGGCGAAATGACGCAAAAAATAAAATTACTGTAAAAAGGTTTTTAAAAATAATTAAATGTTGAACAAAAGTACATTTGAATCATATTTTTCTCCTCCTATTTGTGCTGTGTGCCCCCTAATTCAAAGTAATAAATACCATAAAGAAACACAAGTCTCATGGGATAATCTGATGAAAAATTAATTGTTTGCTACATTTTTGGGAGGCAAAAAAAAGATGAAAAAAAATAGTACTCAATCTTTCATACATAGAAAACGCAGTAACGTCTCACTCACATCTCCATCTTTGGTCAGTCTTCTGCCACATCTCATGCTGTTCAACTCGAATTCCTCTTTGTTGGCTTCCTGTGGCCTAATATTCACCAGCATTAATAATTCATTGACTATATATTGAACTTAGGTTGAATAAGTTAGTTGTCATCAAATTATCTTCTTACCCATTATCATTGTCAAATTCTGTCCGCAACATGGCGAACCACTGTGTTTTGTATACTGCTGACAACCAGTCTGGAAGAGCAAATAAAAATATAGCTTTTGCATTATACCTTGGTACATCTAAAAAATAAAATACAAAAAATTAAATGAACACGTACCAGCAGGTAAAATGTTGTCCCGCTCCAAAATGCGTGCGGAAGCGAGGTCGTTGACGATAAATTGGAGGCGCACGTGTTTAAAGACGCGGGCAAAGGGTGCACCTTCCTCTGTGCTTAGGAAAGGCTCCCTCTCACACAGGTCTGGAAATCACAAAAAGTCATGAAAATATACAGCAAAAAGAAAAAAAATAGTGATTTAAAAGAAAAAAAAAAGAAAACAAGCAATACCCGTCCTCCGCTTGCACAGCCAGGCGTCGGCGTCGGAAAGAAGTTGCTTTATGGGTCCGTCCCACATGGGGTCGAGCTGGAGGAACATCCACTGACGGAGAGACCAAACCAGAAGTCATTATGTCATTCACTGCTAGAGTTAGACAACTAAGACTTTTGGGTTAGAATGGTCGTAAAAATAACCAAGTCGGTGAAGCATGACAATAATAATATACCTTCTTTAGAGCAGTGTAGACGTCCATCTCTACTTGCATGACAAAGAGGTCGGATGACTGGACGAGCTGTTCCATCATCTCTGTTCTAAAAGAGAAAGAAAAGGTTCAAGTGGTGTGCCATTGCAATCTATCAAACAGATTTTCTTGACATGTTTTGGTCATTTGTGAGAATTAAGCATTCCACTCCACATCCTTACCCAATTTCTTTCATCAACTCCACATTTTGGTGTGTCATGAGGTTGTTTAGAAGCCATTCCAGACATCTGCAGAAAGACATTAGGAGTGAGGGAAATTTCACTATAAATTCGTCTTTTATTTTGTCTCTGTTTCAGAAGGAATTTTAAAACTCAATTGAAATGCATGTATAATTAACTAACAATGTTTTGATCCTAAAAAAACAGATTAAACATTTTTGAAAAGGGTCAATTTGTCTGTGATAGCTCTTATTATTGAAGTCGTTTCACTACACAACAAGATTGGAAACATTGGAACATTATTTGACAAACCATCTTCACCTAAACAAATGAGTTCATCGACCATCTTTTAATTTTTTCTTAAGGTCGCTTAATGAGCACTCGGAGGAAAAGAAGCACTGACTTTTTCATGACCGAGTCCAAGCCGTAGATCCAGGAGGAAGCATAGTAGCCACACACGGTCTTAGAACTGATGTTTTCCTTCATGGTCTCGCCGCACTGCTGGATCAAACCATCCTGCCGAAACAATTTCAGTCACAGTCGTGCGATTTTACCCCGACCGGCGTCGCCCTTTACTGACCAGCTGAAGCATACAAGCAGCGGCAAGGATGCTGACAACGCCGCTGGGTTTGATGAGAACGTCGTCACGGTACAAGGATCCAAAAACTACGTGTAGAGCTTAACATACACACAAAAGAAAACAAGTTGCTGAAAAGAGCACATGTCATTGATAGAAAAAACAATTAAAAATCACTTCACTTGCCTCCTCACCTTCTATGTCAATGTTTTGGTCGGGTATCTCCAGGTTGATTTCTATCATATTCGACTCCTTCCAAGAACCGCTAAACATACTGGAGAAATACCCTGACTGAGAGGGAGCAAAAGACAGCACGGTTTCAGAGGAAAGCGACATTAAAAAGGTTGAATTTACACAACAGGGTTAAATCAAGTTATGAAATTTGGGATATCAGATATCTTGTTCCCTGTATAAACAAGTGATATCTAGGAAAAGTAGCTTCAAACACCCTATCTAATAAATGATATCGTAACACAACCATTTTCGGAATATCAGATTTAGTCACAAGATCGGTCTGATTCAGAAGTGGCTGAGTGGGACAACATTTTTTGTAAACAGTTCAATTTTGGAGGAGTTACCAGCAAGGCTCACTTCCATACGAAAAATAGGATTTGTCATTTTGCATTATTTTTACTGGTCTGAAAAAAAATGTCACAAGGATTTTGGAATGAGGGAGCCAATAAATTGGCATTAAATCAGAAATTATTTCACCTGGCACAGGTACAACTTATGAAGGTTCCATTCTTGTCCCAGTGCGCTGATGCGAATGTCGCTGTTTTCTCCATTGAGGAATAACGTTTGATAAATATAATGGGAGGTGCTTTTCAGTTTCTTCCTATTCGAGTTTGGAAAGAAGGTCGACAACGGTTAAAAGGCATGTACAACTTGTAAAGGATTCAACAAAGTTGGGCCCATTGACTCGCCTCCGCGGCGTATCGAGAACGGCGTCGTCGTCGTCCTTCTCATCTTCGCAGTCGCACTGGGTGTTTCGTTTCCTCTTCCAATCGCAATGATGCTTGCGGCTGCTGCTCTCGCCGCTTTCCTCTGGTACCTTAGAGGACTGAAATCTGCTTCCCATATTCCCCATCTTTTCCTGCACAGAAGGAAAAACAGAGTGGAAGCCCACAAGAACTAAGTTCAGGCGTCCAATGACAGTGACGCGTACATTTTACAAGTTCAAAATATTACCAGTGCCGAGCACTCAAGAGTGAAATTTGCTGTTTTTACCGGCGATAAAATACATGAATTAAACTGACGTCTGAATTTTTAGTCTGCTATTTTGTACAATCGACCACTTAGATGAACAAAATTCGATTAAGTTGATTAACTGATTTTATTACAAAGTTGCTATCATTTACACGTTACAATTGTAGGAAAAACAAATCTTGTCATAATCAATTTAGCAAATTGAGCATATGAATTTTTACAAGGGATATCATAAATTGGGTGAAAAAAAAATTACATCAAGATAAGGATACCATAATTTGGGTTAAAAATAGCTATTACATCAAGTCTTAACACGATTTCACATGCTGAATTACAGTTTGTGAATGCTGAATTACAGTTTGTAACTTCAAAGCTATTTCATCTTATTTGGAGTTTACCTTGCAACGATTTTAGAACTGTTGCATGAGCAACACAGAGTCAAAACTGTACCGACACAATATGTGTAATGTGTCAAAACTCCTTGAGGTATCATCATTCCATCGGCCACTATCAACCTAAAAGGACCGAACGCGACCATTATATGTTACAGCAAGCTAAAAGACTGCTCTCTTACATGATTTGCAAACCTATATGATGCTTAATTTAGCACGCACATGTTACTTTACCTTTTGACGTGGAAGGGACAGTCGGATAGGTTTGACGTGGGCTTTGAGGACTAAACAAACTACGTCTGTCTGTTTCACCCAGGCGGATGAGGATGGTTTAGCTCTTACGAATTACCATACAAAACAACGTCTCCAACGATGACAGCGTCGGCCGTCACAAGTTACGCGTTCACAAAAGCCGATGGACAATTTACATGATGTCCGACATTTGGGACGAATAGAAATGGAGACGTTTGCCGTCAAGTAACAATGCTGGGAAACTGCTTTTGTGTTTTTTCTCGTCTTCTTCTATCGTAGCCTACGCGCACACAGGTTGCGTTACGCCACTGGGCTCGTTAGCGCCTCTTGTGTTCGATCAATGTAGCATATCTGGCATACGATAGCTATGGACAGATGTGGAGCTAGTAGTGTGAGCGAGTGGCGGCCATCTTGCATCAGATTTTTAAATGGACTTCTATGGCGACATAAGACGATAAGAACACATAACTCGCTGAATTCGAGACTGATTTACAAAGGGGTTGGGTTGTGACAACCCCTATCAATGTGGCTATTATTTAGACTCGATTTTGAAAGCCGTCATTTTCCTGACGTTTGTTGACAGACTTAGAAAGAACATCAGCAGTAAATTGAACAATTAAAATCTATTTCAAAGCACAGGCCCTATTAACTAATTGCCAAACGGCGTATGCATCCTGAATTTAAGTTACAATTAAATTCTTTAAGTTCTCTAAAACAATGAAATGGGGGTTTTAACCATCTAACAACACACTATCCACGAGGCCTGTGTTTTAATTACTCTATTAGAAAATGAGAGAACGAGGTAAATATGCACTCACTCTGTAAACATTTGTAGACTGGTCTACAGTCCAAAGGGCAGATACAGACAATATTTGGCGTTATACCCTTTAAACCAATTTTAGTTAACCTGGAAAAAATAAAATTTACATTAAAAAAATTGAAATTTGTTGAACTAACATTATTTGATTTAAAATAATGCATTCACATTTGTTTTTGCAAGCGTTCTTCGAAAATCTCTCCAGTTTACTCCGCCAGGATATGACGTAAGATAACATTATGGGCGGGCCTTAGAGAAGAAACAGCCAATAGACGATAATTGTCTCTGAAAACGCCATTCCTAAGCCCCGCCCCCTGGTCAGCCTGTGGTTTGGGTCTGCGAGGGACTGTGACACGTATATTGGTCCGTCTCGGTGAGTCCACCGTGCAGGACACCTCCACCTGGACCAGGACGGCAGACGGATGACTTTTCTAAATCCTGATCCCAAACCTTACATCTAGTTTTGTTTCAACATGGAGTCCAGAGACGCGACTGCAGGTAAACTAGTTAGCCTGGCTATGTTTATTTTTTTATATGTAACTAATACAAACTAAGAATGAATAATATCTATTTGATGTAAAAGTTAAAACCTTAGCTTTTGCACGAATTAATTTAAAAACAAGCTCATCCACGAGCAGTAAAATGCAATTGTAAGTCATCCAAATGGGATTGTTGTGATTTTGTTAATGGCAGGCGCTTTAGTGAGGACCGATGGAAAGCAAAAAACTGCAAAAAGTGTTTCAACTCCCAAGAAAAAAGACCAAGCCAAACCCCAAAGTAAGATGGAGCAGATCTTTGGTTTCAAAAAGCAGGACCTGAGCTCCTGGTCTAGCCTGGTGGCCCTCCTGAACCAGCCCATGGACCCTGCATCCCTTGGCATATTCCGCTGCTTGTTTGGTAAATAGTCAATCTAAAAACTATTGTGTAAAATGAATCTATCCGTGTGTTTAATATCTCAATCTGGTATGAGTTCAGGTCTGCTCATGGCCGTGGACATCACACAAGAACGTGGACTCAGTCATGTAGACTACAAATACCTGGACGGCGCTCCCGTGTGCCGCTTCCCACTCTTCAACTTCCTCAAACCACTTCCAATGGACTGGATGTATCTGGTTTATCTGGTGATGTTCCTTGGTGAGTTTCCACACCCACAGTCTGTAGCTTTAGGGTCTGTCTGCGGGGGGTGCTAAACATGAAAGCACATGTGCAATTGGTTACCTTCCAACTCCACTCACTCATACAGTAAACCCCCCTAAAAAGTACATTTTATTTTTATTATTTGTTATTACGCTAGCGTCACATTCACCAAATTAACATATAAACAGTTTGACAACCTCAAGATGGATGTGGCTTTCAATATCCTTAGCTAGCAAAATGCATGCTTAATATGGTTTAGGTCTGGAGATGGACTTTGTCTTAGTTGTCCATACTTTGCATTGTAAAAAAATTGCTATAAAATATTTGTTCAGCAGTTGACACTATTTGAAGTTGAAGTGATGCGTATGTTTTTGAAGGTGCGTTGGGTATCATGCTGGGCTGCTTATACCGTCTTTCCTGCCTAATGTTCATCACGACATACTGGTACATCTTCTTCCTGGACAAAACGGCATGGAATAACCACTCCTACCTCTACGGCCTAATAGGATTTCAGCTCACGCTTATGGATGGCAACCGATACTGGTGAGGAGTCGCTTTGAACAAAAGCACCTGGACGGAAAAAAAAATGACTTCATGTTGCTATCTTTTAGGTCACTCGATGGCTTGAGGAGACCTTCCATCAGAAACGCTCATGTGCCACTTTGGAACTACACCCTGTTAAGGACGCAGGTTTGAGTACTCTAGCCATTCCTGAATCGTAAATCTTGTTTTCTAATGTTATTGTCTCTAATAGATATTCATAGTCTATTTCATCGCCGGGGTGAAGAAGCTGGATGCCGATTGGATGGGGGGTTACTCCATGTCCTACCTGGCGCACCACTGGCTTTTTGATCCCTTCAAGTAGGAACAATTTATGCCTTTTTTGAGTCTTAGTGTACACAAGGACATCACCAAAAAATGTTTTAGGGCGATTCTTCCCGTGGAGTTGGTGAGTTTGCTGGTGGTGCACGGAGGTGGCCTCATGCTGGATTTGAGTGCTGGCTACCTGCTCTTTTTCGACGCCACACGGCCTTACGCCATGGTCTTCGTGAGCTACTTTCACTGCATGAACTCTCAGCTCTTCAGCATTGGTGAGTTTGTCCTGTCCACAATTATCGGATTTGGTATCTGGCATCGTCATTATCACCAAAATAAAGAAGATAGTTGTCATATTATGTATGAAGACATACTTCCTGATCGATCGTCACCTCCCACAGGCATGTTCCCTTACGCCATGCTGGCGACCAGTCCGCTCTTTTGCTACGCCGACTGGCCCAGGAAGTTCTTTGGTCGCTTTCCTGCGTTTCTCAGGGGCGTCCTGCCACTCACACGGACGGAACCCCAGACTAGCTCTTCCTGCGTTTACCCCGAGGAGCCCAGCAGCGGACGGCAGAGGCGGCCGCAGTCCTCCAGCTCCCCTAAATTCCGATTTAAACACAAACTGGCGACTATTTTTGCTGTGGTCTACATCCTGGAGCAGTTCTTTCTGCCGTATTCACACTTCATCACTCAGGTACGGACGCCTATTTGCATTATTAGCATTCTGTAGTCACTCTGAATTGGTCCGGCAGGGTTACAACAACTGGACCAACGGCTTGTACGGATACTCGTGGGACATGATGGTTCACTCCCGGAGCCACCAGCACGTCAAGATCACGTACAAGGATGGCCAAACGGGAGAGGTGGGATACCTCAACCCAGGGGTGAGTTCTAGTGTCTGTATTTAGGAATAAGATTTTTAGCTAATGGTTTGCTTTGAGATGTACCTTTTTTCAATCCGGAATACAGATATTTTGCATCATGCATGCACACTGTGTGCGCGACAGGTGTTCACGCAAAGCCGGCGCTGGAAGGACCACGGAGACATGCTAAAACAGTACGCCACGTGCCTCAGTGACCTCCTGCCTCGCTACAACATCTCTGAGCCCCAAATCTACTTCGACATCTGGGTGTCCATCAATGAACGCTTTCAGCAAAGGTTACTTTTTTTTTTTTTTTTTAGTAGGGCAAAGAAAAGTGAGGTGTACCTAAAGTTTTGTTTGGTTGTTTCCGCATTCATTGAATTTTCCAAGGATTTTCGACCCACGCGTGGACATCATCAAGGCCGACTGGTCGCCGTTCCGACCCAACGTGTGGCTCATGCCCCTGCTGGTGGACCTCTCGCCGTGGAGAACCAAGTTCCAGGAGATCGAGAACACTTTGGACAACCAGACGGAAATAGTCTTCATCGCCGACTTCCCAGGTCCACTAATGACCAAATTACTCCCAAACGCAGTAATCGAACACGTTTGTACTTACGTGTTGGTTATCTCGCAGGTCTCCACTTGGAGAACTTTGTGAGTGAAGATCTAGGCAACACCAGCATCCACTTGCTGCAGGGTAGACTCAACGTGGAGGTCGTGGAGGAGAAGAAGAACTACTCTCTGGAGGCTGGCGAGAAGATACAGGTAAAAAAAAATAGACGTGATTGCTTTACATTTGAAAGTATCCTGCCATTAAGCGTCGGTCGTGGGGCAGGTTCCTGCCGGAGCTTACCACAGAGTGTACACCGTGTCCGAGGTGCCATCCTGCTACATGTATGTTTACGTCAACACCACCGAGTCGGAGCTGCAGCAGAGCTTCAACAAGCTGCTGGATCTCCAGGAGAGCATTCGCAATGGGACAGGTGACCTTCAAAGCCACTACAACACCGCAATCTATTTTGAAGCATTTTTTTAATCACTGATTTTAACCCATTTTAAGGCAAGTGGCATTATCCACTATTATACCATTTAAAATGTGTCCTCTTAATTGAGTTTATTTTTTGTAGTACCAAAATTGACAGTGTATCCATTTTTCCCCCTAATGGTATCAAGTGGAAAACTTTAATTTCGTGACAACAGTAATTTATGTAAAGGTTGATTTAAACACATTTAAATCAAAATTTATCAAAAATATCCCGCTTATGCCCCCCAATAACATTTTTTCCCTAACGGTATCAAGTGGAAAACTTTAGTTTCGCGACAACAGTAATTTATGGAAAGGTTGATTTACACACATTCAAATCAAAATATTAATATTGATTATATTAATATTTTTTCATTTTACTCCAATAGCAACAGAGCCCCTTCCCCCCGAGCTGCAGCCTCTCGTGTCCATCGACGACGACGCCCAGATGGATAGCGACTCGGACGATAACAACATCACAGACCCCATTTTGAGGCTCTTTCTTAAGAGGCAGCGGCGCATCAAAGAGGTGAAAAAACGCAGAGAGGCCAGCGTGCTGGAGCGACTCGAGCGCTTCACCGTCAAGAAATATTACGCCATACGACGAGGGTAAGCGAATACGCTAATTTCCGTCCTTTGGATATCCATTAGCCAATAGCAAAAACGACTCTTTTACGATTCATTTGATTTGGATTCGATTGCACGGAATAAATCGATCCAGATCAATGAATTGTCACAGCATTTTTGACATAACTCACTGCTTTACAATCAAATTTGGGCAAACTGTTTTGCCTCTGACACACAAGTAAGCATTGACTTTTTCTTAGGTTTTTGATGACCGCCATCGCCATGCGAAACCTGGCGTTAGGTTTGCCGCCAATAGAACAGCTGAAGCAGGAAGTGGCATTCGCTAACATGAAGCAACCCGAGGTTGAAGGTAACGAGCCGCATAAAGATGAAGTTGACCATGGAGAACTCTGAAGATGTTACTGTTGGATCACAAGGACCTGGACCTGGTTTTTGTATGTGTGCTCATTTCTACTACTGGACTGTTACTACTTAGCAAAAAAAACAACACACAAATTCCCATTGGATGTTTTTTTTTGCTATTTCGGGTTACTTTTAAACTACAAAGTCAGTATTTTTGCCGAAAAGATTGCCGTTTAATTTGACTGAAAGGGAAAGGATGATCTTTGGATGTGAATATTTTCTCTTGTTGACCAACTTGGAATATTTTGCTGTAATTCTGGATCAGTAAAATAATTCGATTGTAAATGTTGATGACAATTTCCTTCAAGCAGTAGCCAGGCTTGGTTTTCTCAGGTGCAGTTTTACTTGGTTGGTTTTGTTAAGGGTTGCAATAATGGAGAGCGAAATTAAACCTGATTGAGATATTATTTATGCAAACCTATACTGTGAGTAAAACTATCAATTTTCCAATTTAAAAAAAGCCTTTCATAATTATAAGTAAAAGCCTGTGTCGTCAGTAACATTGTTTTAATCAGTCAGTGTCATTTCTCCTATGGCACATTAGGACTTTGAACACAACACAGCACAAATAGTACAAGAAGTGAGTTAAATGCGGATTAAGTACAAAATTGCTATTACCATAGAATTAACTTCACATTGTTTCCAGGACATCTATTGCCATAGGATGAGATAAAGGGGCAACTTCATTTTAGGAGTTTGATGAAAAAAAAATCAAACTTATGATTTCACAAGAACTTTTCGATTTACTACACTGAGAAATGACATTACATTTGAAAATAGCATTTAGCTGAAGTCATTATTTAGGAACTGCCTTTCAGGGAAAAAAACTAACTGGATTGAACCCTTGTCAATGGCAGGCAATGTGTTAATGATGAGCTTCACTTTTTCCAATAGAACTATTCCATTGTGTATTGCACAAAACGTCATGCCTTCTTTTTCTGCCTCCCATCTGGCACATTACTAGCACTAGTGTCACATACTGGCCATTATTAAGTGTCACACTATTAGTATTTTTTTGTACAAAATCATAAATACATGAATCGCATTGGTTCAGTAACAAAATCAAAGCAACTATGATCAGTCTTCAGGGTTTGAAATGAACCCAGTGTCCCTTTAAAGTCCCCTGTGACCCGTAAGCTGGTATTTTGAAAGGGAGTGGCACCTCCTCGCTCTGCTTATTTTGATTTTTTTTGTTTTACCAAAAGGCCTTCCATGCCTCGTTTCTCATGTGGCTTGCCAGAGCAGCTCGTGTCCTTCATTTGTATTTTAGTCCACTAAATAAATAAAAAATCAAGTGACTATTTTGCCGCCACATTCCCTTGAAACATCATTACGCCCTTGATGCCTGAATTAAAATATAAGTGAAAAATACATGAACAAAAGTGTATCATTGATTTTTTTTCTACATTTTAAATTAATTATCTGTATTTACTTTTATTTCTCTTAGTTTTTATCTTTTAGATTCTCATTTTCAGCTGCATTTTTTAAATTTTATTTTTAATATAGTTCATTTTTCTAATTTTTAATTATATATTCCTCCAATGCTTTATGTACATGTTTTAACTCTGGACGTTCAATTCATCCGCTCATTCGCCACCATCCTTCCCATGTAAAATGGATTGGACACCTACACGAGAATTATTGGAGGACTGGCATAGCCAATGAAAATTGAAGAGTTAAATGTAAACTTCAAATACCTCAATCTTTTCAGAGCTTCAAGTTCCAAGAACACCCAAAATTAAATACTCTGTTATATTATTTAAACAATGAAAATGAGGTTGATTTTCTCTACCAGACATGCTTCCGGGCAGACCTTTTTCCCTTATTTTGTGGCTCTACCTCGGCTGGAGATCTGTGTAGAAAACACCACGCACGACGCCTTCAATTACAACATTTGGAAATGTACCTGAAAGCCCTAAAAAAATGGAAAGGAAAAAAAAAACTAGTTTTATGGATGCAAATTTTGCTGATGAAACTTCACAGACATAGGGCCCTGAACTCACCATGTGGATCTGGCAGCAGGTAGGGGTCTTTCAGAAACACCATGATGGGCTGGTGTGAAAGTTTACTGAAAACAGTTTGACGATGACATTTTATAATGTGTAAACATTGGATGGTATAACCAAATTGACCTACCTTGATTCTGTTGAATCTGTATCTAAAGACCTAAAGGCAAAAAAAATAGGGAATATGTACTATAATTCTAAAGCCATTGACCAAAACCACAAAAACAAACAATTCTTGCTTTGAATTCATCTTCAACTCACCCACAGCTCTCTGTTTTCGGCAGGGAAGGGAAATGGCGGATATTGAGGAAGTCCAAGAATATCTTTGGAAGAACCTCGTTCTCCATAATTATAGTCTGGGAAAATGAAAAAGGCATACAGCATTGTTATCCTGCGTGGCATTTTGGTCAGAATTTACCACCACCGGGCCATAAGAGGGCAGTACAACACAGACACATCTCAAATAAAAGCGTGATGAAAAAAAACATTTTCTGAACTGCTTATCCTCCCACAAGGTTAAATATGACTTTTTTTAAATTACTTTTTGAGTCTAATTTTTAAAAAGCGTACCAATAAACCACCAAAAATGGCTGCGTACCTGCAGGTAAAGTTCCAGTCCATGTCTCCTCTGCTCCAACACTTTGGGAACCCAGTTTCTCACATGTTTGGAGGGGATCTCAGGTGGTTTTATGCTCTTCTTTAGCTGAAAACCACAATAAAAAGTTCAATAAATATCACAACATTTCGAATTGACATTCAGGTTGTACCATTATATTTTTATTTTGTAACATTTTCTGAAAATAGAATTAATTTGCACTTGAAAGCTGTTATTAACTACTATTCTAACATTCTTGTCAATTATTTTTAGAATCAAACTAGGCCAGGGAGGAAAGGCCGACACAAATATAGGAACAACGGGCGTTCTTTTGAGAGGCTTTGTTCGCTATAAACAAACAAAAAATGGGAAGAGGAAGTTATTATGGCTGAGATTGCAAACAAACCGATGAACAGATTGTTTGTGGCTGAGATTGCAAACAAAACGATGAACAGATTGTTTGTGGCTGAGATTTCCTGTGAACTAACACATCATTCACGTGAGCTGGAGTCAATCTTAGCTGACTGAGTGCATAAAACTACTCATATTAACAGTCATTAAATGAACTAGACATACAGCTTTTTAGAATGACCGAGGAAAAACACCTTGGCCGTGGTTTGCACATCCTACATTGTAACGAATATTTCCACAATTGTTCATTTACTGTTCATAAGGGGGGAAAATGGAAGTCTGTTTGCCGCAAGTGACATCATACCGAAAGAAGTGTCGTCTCACCCTTTTATGCAAGGAGTGGAATTCACTATAGCGTTTCTCAACAACATGTTGCCTCCCGTTTATCAGCACATCAATTCGAAAAACCTGAAAGAGAGGAAAAAGGATAATTTTATCCACTTCCAGTTAGATGAAAATGATAAGTGATGTGTCAGTGATTATCAGGAGGAAACAACATGGCCATGAGTTTCACATCATACTGCGAAATGGAAAGGTCATCTATTAAGAACAAATATACAACTGAGAAATGCGCAATTTCATTCGAAATAATGAGTATGACAGGGAAAATGAAATAAAATGAAGATAAAATATTTGCCGCATTTATACTTTGGCTACTCTTGACGGCGTTAAACGTCTAATTCACCCTCCAAGTCAATATGGATTGGAAGTCTAGCACCGTCAATGGCACTGAAAAATGAGCATTCCAGTTTCAATAATTTGATCGTCTAACGTAAGTTTAAAAAAAACTAGTTCAGCAATTAAAAGAAAAAAAACATTGTCTTTCAGCTTTAACTCCAATGTCACACCAGATAAGGATTGTTGCAAAACGTCAATAAAACACAACTCGAAGTTCAATGGAGACAAACATTGACAACTGGTGTTTTGAAATCCAAATTATTAGGTTTTTTTTTTAAGGATACACTTTGCGGCGTAGAAATACAAACAAATCAAGTGTGTATGCTTACCGTGTAGCCCCTCTCGATATGGTTGTTTTCTAGGCGAAACGACGGTATCGACACGCTGATGGGAGGCATTACGACACAACTTGTGTACAACCTGAGTCTTGAATGATAACATTTAAGACGTATAGTGACACTCTTTCACGAACACGCACAAGCTAGCTAATAAGTAGAATCTACACTCATTTGTACTTGCGTACTTGCTTGGTCGCATGAAGGAGACACTGGGCGGGTATTATGACGTCACAGTGAAAGTATATCCCACAATGCAATGCTATCATCGCGAATGATGCGCGGGTATACTTATGAAAATTAATTGAAAATGTCATTAAGAGGCCTAGACGGTTTCGCGTCATTGGGTTCCTTGAAAAGCGTTATATAAATTTGTTCTAACGACTCTGGATCGCTGACCCCGCTAAGGGAAGGATAGGGCGATTTTTAATGACGTCATACACCTGCAAGGCGAGCGCTTAGAAGCTCTATCATTTTAATTAAGAAATTCTACTTGACATTCTCAACATTGAACTAGACGGCAACATGTTAATGTTTTTTTAAATAAAAAATGTATATATTTATAGTTAACAGCGCTATCTAGTGGTGAATAGACAAAGTACATGTCTGCAGTAATCCCTCGGATTTCGCGGATAATGTAGTCCAGACATGGCTGCGATAAATGAAAAACCGCGAAGTACCAACGGCCCATTCAAATTTGTTCCACCACTCACACAAAAGCACAATGGGACACATATCCATGCGAACAGACAGACAGGTCAGTCACCTGAAATGGATCTTCTTTGCAATTAATACAGTATCACAAACTTTTATTCAAATAAGATTAATATTGAAAAACATTTTGGTATTAAAAAAAAATCTATATGTTCTTGGTGGTTTAAAAATAAGGCATGTTATTGTATTATTTTGCAATTCAATGTCATTTGAAATGTTTTTTTTGTTAAATAATATTTTAAGACGCTCAAAAGTAAGAAGAAAACAATCAGAAGAAAAACTAAACTATAAAATGAAGGAGCAGAGTTAAACAGGGGGAATGGAATAGAAAAAAAAGAAATACTGAAGGGAAATAGCATGCACTGAAAATAACACTATTTTTTCTAAACTACAATGAGTACTCTCACAATTCAAACTTTGTTTAAAAAAATGCCCCCGTGTTGTTGTAAATACGTCCATGTGCAGTCCTCCATAATGCCATCCACACAATTCTGCTTTTCCATTAATACCTGAAAAATAACAATGATTAGAACAAGATTTAAAAAAATCACCGATGCAAGCAGTAATCACTTGATAAAACACAGGCGAGGTGGTTCTTACGGCGACACGTGACAACCAGACAAGTACGCGTAGTTGCCCGTGTACTGGACATCGCAGCGCACAACGTTGTTAGAGTAGTCTTCCTCTGGGACATGATAGGAAGGATTTACGCTGACCTGTAGATAAAAAGTGACAAAGATAGTTAGTCGGATGCGTACGCTGGAAAGGGAAATCTATCTATTTATCTATCTTTAATGGCGTTTCCATGCCACAAACCTTGAGGATGTATTTCCCCGGTTTCACGTCGGTGATGTCAATCCACTGGCAATCGATGTCTGCGTTGTAGGTGTCATAACATCCTGGACTCAAACCCTGGAAAATGACAAATAATAATAAAGTATACCTGCATAAACTATCAATGCTTATACAGTTATATGCCTAAAAATCGCTATAAAGAATGAGCGAAGAATTGTGTATTCCTGGTTTAGATCAAATTCAAATGCAGTTTATAGATGTAGGTATAGAGAATATTTACTGTTTTTACGTTTTAATTAAAGCCGAAAATAATAAAAAGTAAATAATGAAGAAAATAAAAAATACAAAAGAATATGTTCCAATTAAGAAGCTCAAAAAGAGGATTTGGATCATTCTTAACGTCTATAAATGATCTATTGACAATGAGAAAAGCTCTCAATTCATTAATCGGTTAATTGTGTCAGCACAAAACCGTAACTATGACGTGACTCACGATGAAATTGAATTTAACAACCCTGATGTTTGCTATATTAGAATTAGCTGAGAACAACACCTGAGTGTGTGATGTACAAGCATAGCGCCTGTAGTAGCCGTAGTCGCAGGACGTGTCCTCCAGGCAGAAGCTAACTTTGTGACCCTCGGCGACCGATCTCTGCGAATCGGCGTCCAGTAGCTCGTAGCGGCTGAATTCGTCCATGCTGTGATAGTGCCTGTGGGGCCATACCGCCATGTTTTAGCATTGTAGATGCAAACAATGTCCTGCCAAATGCAGAGGTGAGCTAACTTTGGTGCTAGATGCTTTCTGGAAAATAAAATACTACAAAATCTACATCCCCAGTTTTGGAGCTAAGCCACATTCAGACCGACTTGTACAGAGTACTGATTTATTTTTTTTTTTTTACACACCCGTCTTCCACACATAACTATGAAATGAGCTCATATTTTGGGGGGAAACAAGAAGCCAGCAATTTTTCCATTAGGGAAAAGGGTTCGTCTATCACCGTTTGTTTAACAATGTCTGCGTCGTGAATGAACATAGCTGTCAGATCACATAAGGTTCACGTTACATTGGCCCAGAAATCTCGACTCGCTCGCTGCCACGGAAGGCCAACCTGTTGGGATTTTGCGCATATTTACTGAAGCCAGTGAGTTAGCAAACAAGTACAAATGTTGGACCTAATGAAATATTCAATGACAAGGTTGGTAATAACGGACATTTTATAGGAATGAAATTGCCATCCTGTTTTTTGGGTGAACTCTGCTGCTTAAACGATGAGAAACCTTGGAAAGTTGAGTATTTTTATATGGTTCTTGGCACTAAAAGAGCTATCTAATTTATATATAGTATTTTTTTTACACCGTATTATAGAAATATCTAATGGTGGCCAACGTGTTATCCTCTTGAAAAACCAAATGATAATATATTAAAAGTAAGTATCCTTATACCCACTGGTGACAGCTGTGCCATTCCCAGGCATAGCGCGGCCTGCTGGGCCGAAAGTCGGAGGTGCCCTGGTTCTTCACTCTCTGGGGGAAGCGCAGCAGCATCCGTGTGTCGTAGTCGTGGGCCGAGTAGGCTGAGCTAGAAGCACCAGAGAAAATTTCTCAATAATGCCGTCCTGACTCGGTGTACTTCCTGAAGGAAAACAGCCCGAGGCGGAAAATAGCACGCATGCACGCGGTTCCTGCTGATGTGTTTACCATTCCTGCTTCTTTTCCCCACAAAGACTATCATTACATTTACTTCAATCCGCACCACTAAGGCGGTATTTGACTTTTACTTGGCCACAAGTACTTTATTATCACGATTTAGTCTCTGAACCAGATGAACTGCTGCTTTGTTCTAGTTTTATTTGGAAAAAAAAAAAGAAATTGGCCTACCTAGACAAGCAGTTCTCTTCAGATGCACATCTCAGGTTGTACATAGGAACGCTCTGCACGTAGGCGGCCGTCTGAATGGAGTAGGGGTCGAGCACCAGGTCGGGAAGACCTGCAGAAAAGGCATTCGGATTGGAATTAAAATACAGTTCATATTTCATGCCTAGACTTAAATACATTACTAAACAATCAAAAACATGAGTGAATGGATGAGCTGCCTTTTAAAAGGAATATCCATTATTGTCGTATGAATGATTTGTTGTTACTTTCGTCAGGAACAGATCTTATGTATTATATTCAGTTTGTATGTGTCTATTTTTTACCTAGGTCTACAATGTCTTGCTACTGCAACCAACAATTTTCCCGAATACGGGATGAAATAAAGTTCTAATCTAATCTAATGTCTGTGATGAAATTTTGGCGTCCTTCGCTGTCAATGGCAATTAATGAATGACAATGAATACCTTCTAGCAGTATGGCAAAAAGGAGACCCTTGTAAGCGTCAAATGAGCCCCAAAGCCGAACACTTACTTCAAAATGATTGAACGAGTATTGCTGTCAACGGGAGCCGGTACTCACTCGGACGTTTGGTCGCCCGGACGTTTGGCAACATGACAGAGAGTTTACTGTTGAAACCAGCTCTCAAAATTATATTCATGAGAGAGTTTAATATCTAAATATCTACTGTTGAAACCAGCTCTCAAAATTCTATTCACCCGGGCGACCAAACGTCCGGCGACCAAACGTCCGGGCGACCAAACGTCCGGCGACCAAACGTCCGGTCACGACGGGAGCCAATTAGTGCGTACCGGATAAAGTGTCTGCCGGGTGCACATGAATTTGCAGTCTGCGTAACCGAGTCCTCACTCTTACCGTACTGATGGTACCTTGTGCCATATCCGGGTCTGGACCTGGACCTGGAACTGGGCCTCTCGTACACGTCATAGTGGTTGTAATAGGGGTTGTCGTGGTCCATGTCGTAGGACTTGGACGGGTCGTAGGGGTCGTCGGCGACCATCCCGTCCTCCCTCTTGGGCTGCGGCGGGCTGACGGTCAACTGGGCCCGGGTGCCGTTCCTCCGCTCGGCCGGCGGGGGGTCCTGGGCCTGGCCCCGGCGGTGCTCCCTGCCCCTCACCAGCCGCTGGAGCGCCGAGGGCTGCGCCCCGGGCCGCTGTTCCGGGGTGTCCCGCTGCTGGCCGTCGCTGACGATGGTGATGGGCTCCTGCTGCATTTGCTCCCGGGGGGCGCCGCGACGCCTGGCCGGCTGGTACTCGGCGCCCTGGCTCAAAATGCTAAAAATATTGCCATTGTGAGACCACTGCAGCGTCTGGCGGACAGCGGCTCCTGGCTTCTCCCCCGAGGGGGGCGCCGGGTGTCTCTGACAGTGCGCGCCCCCGAGGGTGAGCGCGAATAAATAGATGCACGCGAATGCGTAAAGCGGCGTGGTGATGCGGAATCCCATGTCTGGACCACTTGTCTGCTTTCAATTTAAAAAGCCACCATGGCAGTTGGGAGGCTCGAGTAGAAAGCGCACGGGAGCTTTTAGGAAAGTGTGTAAAAGTCACATCTCTCCACGGCTGCGGTCTGCTCATGCACTTAAAGATGAAGAGGAGGAGGAAGAGGAGGAGGAGTTGTGAGTTGGCATTATGGGATGGTCTGTAAGTAGTCACATAACAACTGATTACGTGACGTCTGTGATGGGACGAGTGTCTTAACCCTTTCGGAAAGCGACTCGCCATCAATGGTGGCCAATGAATTAACGTGAGCGCCGTTTGGACTTACAAACTCTCCGTCAACGGCAGCCAATGAGTGGAGGAGAAGCTGGCGGTGAGCAGTGAAGGACTTGGAGGGACAAACTGGACAGACGTGGTCGTCGTTGCCAATCGCGTGAGGCTGCCAGTTGCTTCGGCTTGTGTAAGCTGTGGGCCTGAACGGGAGCCAAGTGGAGTCACAGAAGCATCCGAGAAGCTTTCCTCCCTGCAGAACTTCTCCGACTGCTGCACACACGCAGGATAAATATAAAATTATGCCTCATAATTATACACATCTTTGCAGATTGAGAAGAAATGGAGAAGGACTCCAACAAAAATCTGAATGGCTTTTTTCCCCATTTAGTTTTGAATGTTTTTTTATTTATAGTTAAATACATTAAAAAGGGGAAAAACATTCAAGTTTTTTTTTTTAATTTAAAATAATGTGTATTTATTTCCTTAGAAAGGGATATGGACAGAATATCTCTTATTTCTGGTCAAAGTAAATTTAATTTTATTTTTATTTCAGAAAAAATATCAATGCATGTGATTTCCTTTTTTTAGAATTTTGGTTTTTATAATTAAAAAGTTTTTAACAGGGAAAAAATGGTCTTTCTGATTTAGTAAAAAAAATAAAACGAATAATTCATAATTTATTTGTTTAGAAATGAGGAAAAACGGAATATTGCCCTATTTCTGGCCTACAGAAATTTGACATAACTTTGTCAGCCAGAAAGTGAAAAACACGGCTCAGGGAGAAAGGCAGAGTCCAATCCAGCTGCAGTGGCTCACTGATGTTTTTTTCCTCATAATTCCCCGAACTTTCTCTCCTCCTTTCATTCCCTTGCACATCTGTAAGGAATTAGCCAAGATCTTTACTTGCTGGAATCCTGCATTTTTGGCCCTGCAATTGAGCTGCAGGAATTCCAATCAATTCGGGCCTCTGTTGAATTACAACTGGCAGAACACAGAGGAAAATTGAAAAAATATCCTATGGTACTCCACAGGGTAGATGCGTGGTGCCCCTATCCTTCTTACGTTAGTGGAATAATCTTGTGAACGTCTGTTAAAAAGTCTTGACAGAAAGGGGCGTTGCTATTTTAGGGAAATATTGAATTTTAATTCCAAGCTCTGTTATGGTCATTGTGGCTTTTTTGAAGAAAAACAAGAAGGAACGATACAAATGGAAAGAAGGGGCCTCCTGTGAGGGTATTCGTTTTCTCACAATGCTAAATTTAACATCAATTTCAAGGGCCTTCACTGCGGCGTCAAATGGCAGACATTTTATTTGGCTTAACTTTGCAGACAGAAGAATATTGTTGAGTATTATTTTTAAGATCATGACCGGAAAATTTGTCTCTATGGCAACATGAAAAAACCTCAATTTCCAATGGCAAGAACATTACAATTTTAAAATTTTAAAATTGCTTACATCCTACATTTGTTTTAAATTTAACTTGAACAATTTACATCTTAAAAAAAATTCTGGGAATCAAAGAGCACAAAGGCTTCTTAAACTTTTTGCCCAAAATGTAAAGTTGCATAGGAAAAAAAATCCAAAGTAAGTGACGCAGAAATAAAAGCAACAGAAAGTTTTAAAATAAATATAAAGTGCCCCAAAAAGTGAAAAAAGTGACCCACTATAATTGTCCAATGTTATTTAAACTGAAAGTGGTTTTACTGTATAGTTTGACAATCATTTTCTTTAAACTGTTCTCCCACATAGTGTTTTGTTGGGCCTTTTCAAATACATTCGGGGCAAGTACAAAGTTCTCTAACAGACCAAAATCATTGAAATATTTGCTCCTGTTTCATAAAAAGTGGCTTTCCATTACCCTGGGAGCACACAGACATACTCACGTACGCAGAGTGTGTTGGACGACGTGGCACTCGCACTTTTAGAACTATGGGGGGAAAGAGGAGGAGTGAAAGCACAAGCAATCCAGCACCTTTTACATACTGTACAGTACTTGGACAAACAATGTCAGGCATATTTATACATTTATAAAAGAAGTTCAAATCATAAAGTGAGGAATGCGGAGAGAGCCCCATTTTTTTTCTGCACAGTGATAAACAGCTATCATTTATTCCCCAGTTGGGGAAATATTATTGGACGCATCACAAGATTTTCAAGTGCTTTGAAATGCTACAAGTTACTTTAAATGAAAGCAAACCATGTTGTGGACATCAGTGCATTTATAAAGATACTGAAAAGGCTCAATAATGAAATCACACCCCAATTAACTAACTATTAACGAATTAATCTCTTAACAGAAAATGTTACACGCAGAAAGATGACTGTTTTGATCTCACCATCAGGATTGCTGAGAAAAAAAAGGTGCAGCATGGAAAATTGTGGGATATTTTTTATATCGCAATGTCCATAGGCCAATATATAATAATTTTTAATTTGGGGGAAAAATATCCAACAATTGTAACAGGTAGGAAAGTAGAATAAATAGCACCATCTAAAGGACATGTCATCATAGCACAATGATTTCAGTTTTAACATCTTTATACAGTTGGCAAATGTACTCACCATCTCTTTGTGGAGTAATATACAATTTATCTTTCTGCTAAATGTTCCCGTCATATTTTAATCTGTCTTGAATTCCTCAAAATAACAACACTGTCTTGGCCACAGCTGTGAATTTTCTGCAGTTTTATTGGCAGTTTGGCACAGAGAACAGAACCAGATGAAAAAAATGATTAAAAGAAGCACCCCACATGTCATCATTACATAAATAATCATCAGCTTACAAACCAAAAAAATTACATAAAAGGCTTTTTGTAACAGAAACGAGAACACGCTTTAAAAAATCGAATGGAAATTTTGTCAGCCACCAGCGCGCTGAGGAACGACAGTAAAAAAAAAGTGCTGGTGCCAGTCGGCCTCAAGAAAGTGACTGCATAAGCGTAGATAAAAAGTGGCTACAACTTAAAAGTGGGGAATTAATTGAACTGAAGGCAGACTGACACTCACACTGATTCGTCCAAGTTCTTCAACACGAAGTCTGGCAGCTGTGGGAAAAGGAGAAAAAAATGTAACTTTACATGGGCCCTAACTTGGTCCAAAACAAGTGATGCTGTTTGCCGACATTTTCTGTGGCCAGCCAAGCCCGTCTTACTATTACAAGCTTCTCTATTTATGAAAATTGTTTAGCGTGAGACTAACTATCTGGACGTCTTTTAAACTTTAGCAACGTGAAAATGAAACGGGCATTTCTACTTTTAACGGCCTGGACTGCAGTTGGCTATTATTCTACGAGATCATATGGAGGGACTCATCTGCCTTTCCATAAATGTAACATTAAAGTCAATGGGATGAATGAATTCCGCGAAATAGCTATCGACTGAGTTGACTTCTATGAGTTGGTTTATCATGAACATTATAGACGCAAAAATTTAAGAGTATTTATGGGGTTTTCTCAAAATAGGATCATACCTATGTTAATACGGCAAGCTAAAAATATTTTAGTGGAGAAAATCACTCACCTTATGTCAGCTTCAATTGAGCCTGCCAGGAAAGTTATCTGATGTAAAATGGCTGCTGGTTACTTGAGAAGTCAACTCTGCTTCGAGAAATCCGGCCTTAGAGCGCAGTTTTATGGTTGTGCCGAATAATGTATATATGGAACGGTTTCAAAATGCCCCTTTTTTATCATGACAATCATCGAGTTATATGACAAATATGAATCACGGTTTATGAAAATGTGAGAAATGTAAGGTGAGAACCCTGGTCGAGGGAATATATATATATATTTTTAGAACTCTTTCACTGCCATTGACAAGGATTAAATCCATTTGAACTGGGATAGCTAACGTGAAAATGGTCATGTTTCATTGCCATTGATGGCGATAGATGTCGGATCCATATTGACTTGGAGGGAGGGGTGCAAGTGATAAGTCAATGGCAGCCAATGAGTTTGGGGTGTTTTTTTAGCTGGTGGGGCAACTACCTTAATATCCAGCCTCTCCTGTAAAATTTCCTGATTTTCCACCTCGGACTCCGGGTCGTTTCCATCTTCAGATTCCGACTCGAGATCGGGGCAGGAACCATTTTCTAGAAATTAAAAGTCACAGTTATGTGCATTCTTCATCCATTTCTTGATTCCTCCCCAAAAAATGAAGAAAATAAAAAATAAATTATCCCATTTTGGTTGAAATAAACGCAATAATAAATGGTCTCACCTAGGGGATCCGTACATCTCCTCTCTCTCCATGGCAACAGGTTAATGCTTCGCACATTCTTACAACGTACTGGCTGGTTTTGCCTGGAAGGGATGCTGAAGACGTCTCTGGGGATGGAGTCGATGCCCGTGTTGTCACAGATGATTCCGGATAGAGTGGCAGTATACAGGGCGGCTCTTTGCTTCGGCAAAAAGACGCCCGGATTCTCGTACCACAGCCTACGGATGAAGCTTTATTAGTTAACCAGTCTGTCTGACGGTTGCGAGCAATGTTCCCTCTAATTTTTTTTTTGTCTGGGCAGAAAGACAACCTCCCTGAGCACACTGAGTACCGGTGTGAGCAACATCATCATTGCTCGCTATGGGCACACACCAGTATCACACCTGCCATAAGCAGGTGCATGTGTACTACACAAATGATTTAGTAATAATAAAATGTAATGATTAATATCTATGAATGGGCGGCCTGGCGGATGAGTGGTTCGCGCGTCGGCCTCACAGCAAAAAAAAAAAAAATGGGGATTTTATTTTGTGCGCTCCATATGATTTGCTTGCGCAGAGAAGACGAGAGTAGTGCGCAATTGTGCATGCGCGCAGCTTAGAGGGAACATTGGTTGCGAGGCTAACCTGTCGCCCTGGCGGATCTTCTGAAACTGGGTGCCGATGAGGCAGGCAAACAGAGGCCCCACGCGGCCTCCGCGGACAAAGGGCTCGGCCACGCCTCCCAGCCAGACGTCGATGTTAGCGGGCGTGCCGTAGAGTTGCAGTAGCCTGCGAGCCAGACCTCTGTTGTTCAGCACCTGAGCCAGCTCTGCCACGTTCGTGGGCTCGGACAGGTTACAGAATTTGCGCCAAGCGTTGTAGCCTAGTGGGACGAACGGAAAGTGAGATGGCGTGACCAAGAAGTCGCGTGGGGGGTCGAGTTTTGACTTACCGGGCAAGCCGTGGTCACGCGCCCTTTGCATGTTGAGGGCTCCCAAGTCCAGAGCCAGGTGCCGCGCGAACTGGAAGAGCCTCTCTCTCAGAGCGTTCACCAGCATGTTGTCCTGAGTGTTCAATTTAGCAGGACGGCCCACCAAACCACGCAGCAGGGAGTCAATCCCACCTTGAGTGACAAGCGGTGTAAAGATGGGGCGGGGGGTCAGTGTTTTTTTATTTAATTGGATTTTTTTTAAGTAAGCAAGCTGCAGGAAAAAATATGAACATTGATTGGTTGCTGCCAACTCACCCTCAAAGGTGATTCTCCAGGGAGTGAAGAAGGCTTTAAACAAAGGGATGTTTGGGAACTGTCTACTCTCTCTGTTGTTGCTGTCCAGGCGGGACAAGGTGGGTTGGATGGCCAAGTGAGCGAAGCGGTAGGCTGCCGTGGCAAAGACATTGGAGATCCTGGGGTCCACGTTAGGGTTGTAGCCAGGGTAAGGCCCCAGGAACCTGGAAATGGCATCGGGTCCAAGTATGTGCGGCAGGTAGTCGCGGATTAAAAACACCTAAAACACAACAAATTAGCATAGAAATGATTTTTGTTTTCGCACTTTGAACCGTGACGTAATGACGCAATCTGACCTGTGAGTAAGCTCCCATGATCTTGCGAGCTTCCTGATACAGCGTCTCGCCATCCCAATGGGGATTTAATCTTTTCAGCTGACGGGCTAGGCGGTTGTGTTCACGCAAGAACAAAGTGTGAATGGAGGTCAGCGCCACGTTCTCATCTACCCGGGTGTCACCTAGAAGACATGAAATACTTCATTGGATTAGAAGACTGCGGAACAAGAACATTGTGTGGCCCTAAAACGACTGAATGTACAAATGGCTTTGTTTAACAACAACAACAAAAGGCCTAGATATTGAACACGGAGCCTGACAACTTTTGCTTTGAAGGTGAATTGTACTCACACCATTCTTGATTTCCATACTGTCAAAATTACAAATGATGACTTTTGCTATTATATTCATTTTTCGGTTTTATTCTCATTTCCCGCTGCAACTATTTTCTGTTGTGAACTGTCTTGATATTTTTTCCATGTCTTTTAATAGGTGATCTTTAAAATTTGTATGTGATGTAAAGCACTTTGAATGACCTTGTGTTCAATTGTGCTGTACAAATAAATCCTCCACGGGATGCAAAAGAACTTCTAACGAGTTATTTTCAAAGCGACTGACCTGCAATAAAACAGGGCACCTCGGGGGCGTTGGTGTCATTGGTCACATTCCTGTGGGTGGCACACATTTTCACCTGCATCGGGTTAAAGGGCAGCAGCTCCCGTCCGTTGTCACGGAACTCGGTATTAACGCGCATCAGGCCGCTGTCGCTGTTCAGGTCGCGGAGGCTGAGGGCCAGCTTGGTCTCGGAGCCGTAAACCTGGCCCATATCCTGGAAGGCGGTCAAAGCGTTGATCTGCTCCCGCTTGTTGGGCTCTCCTCCAAAGTTGTAAGCCGAGTTTCCCGTCCCGCACGCGGGAGCGGATCTGAACGAAGGTAAGCAGCTGTCTGGCCCGGTTGGCAAGCGTGGGTCGCCGGGCGGAATCTGCAAAGTCAACATATGACGGTTGGAACCAATGTTCCCTCTGTTTTTTTGTTTGTCTGGGCAGAAAGACAACCTCCCCGAGCACACCGAGTACTGGTGTGAGCAACATCATCATTGCTTGCTATGGGCACAAACCAGTATCACACCTGCCATAAGCAGGTGCATGTCTACTACAAATAAATGATTTAGTAATAATAAAATGTAATGATTAATATCTATGAATGGGCGGCCCAGCGGATGAGTCGTTCGCGTGTCGCCCTCACAGCTAAATAAATTTAAAAAAAAAAAAAAGGGATTTTTTGGGTGCGCTCCATATGATTTGCTGTGCGCAGAGAAGACGAGAGTAGTGCGCAATTGCGCACGCATGCAGCTTAGAGGGAACATTGGTTGGAACCAAAGAGATGGCATTTGGTTCATTTATGGTCACTTATTATGGATGGAAGGGACTGACCGCGATGGGGATGCACGGCTCGGTGCGCTCGCAGCTCTCTTCGCAATCCACCCCGTTGCTGAAGGAGCGAATGCTGGGTGAAAAGGGCGTGAAGGTGAGGTCGTGGTCGTTCCACTGGCCGTACAACGTCACCATGTGCGAAAGCTGTCCGTCGCTGACCACCCCTTCGTCCGTGGTGCTCAGGATGTTATTGGACACCTGACGGACCTGAGTGCAAAGGATGGGCGAGTAACTTTTTGCTCAAGCGGTGAGGTTCGAGCCAAGCCACGGTTTCGGAGGGAGTACCAGGGGAAGGAGGAAGTTGTTGAACGTTCGGTTGACGTCCCATCCTTTAGGGATCGAGATGCCGTCGTCGTATTCGGCGGGAAGCCAACGGGTGAAGGGCGTGTTGGATGCTCCGAGGCGGGGGTTTTGTCTACAAAGCAGACATTTTTCTTTAGGAACCCTGCTTGAGGAAGGAAGTGTATTGCTATGTGTACTCTTATGTATGGCCCAACTTGTTACACAAACAACATTGAAGTTTCAACACTTTTCTTGTGACATAAAATCGTCTGACTGCCACTGTAAAATAGTTAAATATGGTTGCTCCTCTCACCGCAAGATTGGAGAACAATGAACATCTGTTGGCCACTAGACAAAGAGTTAAGAAGCTCACTTGTTGTTGCAGACGCTGGTAGCCGTGCGATACTTGTCCAAGTTTTGTGTGCTACTACAAGGCGGTGGCCTGATTTGCGCCGCACATCCCGTTATTCTGCTCAGATTCTCCAGATCCTCCGCCGAGAGCAAATCTGCAATGACACATTTTAGCAACGTTCAACTAAAGGTCGACTAAAAGCCATGGAGCGGGAAATCGAGAACCGGACCTGTTGCGTTGAGGGAGCGTTTGTGGATGAGGCGGACCCTGTCGTGCACCAGGCGCAGGGTCTGCGCCATGTAGTCTGCAGACCTCACAAAGGAGCGAGTCTCTCCGCGAGGCTGCTTCATCAGGCGCAAAACGTCGTGAGGACTCACGACGTCCTTGCGCACGCGTCTCAGACTTCTGAAAAGTACAACGGGAAAGACCGGCTTGATTTAACCGTAAATGCCGTAGTGTCATTTTTCCAAGGAGTTTTTGGATTGATTAAGGTTTGCGGTGGACACAATACAAAACCACTACGTATGATGTTACACAATACAAAACCACTACGTATGATGTTACACAATATAAAACTACTACGTATGATGTTAAAATTGTATTCATTAGGACAATGGTTTAGGAACATAACAACAATTAATACAAGTTAGTTAACGGTATAAAAACTGTTCATTATTGAGTTAACCTGATTCAATAAAGAAATTGTGTTAATGTTACTTCATTAAGGCCTTTATTGCCTGAATTTACATTGCAAAAAATTTCCATGTATTAGGGTATTACATAGGTAAATGAAAATAATAAAAACAACATAGGTACTTATATAACACCATTAATTTAACCTAAGAGGACAACATGAAAATTAAGTTATTATTAGACATTCGCCAAAAACAGGTTGGTCAATTAATTCACGCCCAAAACCACAGTGAATTAATTAATACCATTATGCAACCTATTATTCATAATCAAGATAAATGATTACAGTGAGACAGAGAAGGTCATTGATTTTTGATAGCGAAAAACAACAAATTTTAAAATTAAATGTCTAACCCCCCCCAAAATCCATTGATTTATACAATTAAAAGAAAAAATAGTGAAACTTACTCTGCTCTGGAGTAGGTGTAGGCATCATCAACAATCTGCTTGGCTTCTTCAAAACATTGCTGAAGGAAAGAGCTGCCAAGATATTCTACCAATACAAAAAAAAGTGGAAATTAGAAGTCAGAAATATCCTTCAATTGATCCCCATCATGGTAGAAGATAGAACATATTCCATTTACCGGCTGGTTTTGGATGTGCTGGCACCAGGCAGACGCCCAGCAAGAAGAGAAGAAAAAGCATCTCTGAAAGCAATTCAAAACGGCAATTAACAATACGTTCAGCTTTCCGCGAGGACCGGCAGGTACTGCGAATGAAACAATTTCATAAGGACAAGCGAAGCAGACAATAAGAGACGCAATAGTCTGACGATTACCTGTCTGAGGAGTGTGTCAATTGTCTCGTTGCGGTGATGCATCCCTTTTTATTTGGTGGCATGCAATTGCCTCGCCCCTTTGACCTGATCTGCTAGGTGCGTTTCAGGAAGCCAACATGTTTTCCTTGTTCCTTCTTCCCACAACTTGATAAAAAAGTTTCGGATAACCTCGAAAAGTATATTAATAGTAGAGTATATTATAATAAAATTGAATGGAGTTAAAAAAATAAAAATAAAGCCTTGGGCATTGCCTTAAAATTGAATCCTTTTCTTCGAATATGAACACACCTTTGTGGGGAATTTTGGCCTGGTAGGGTAAAAATAAACCAATAAATAAATCAGTTTAGACAAAGTTATTGATTCTACCAGAAGAATGTAGTTTAGATATTTTAATTAGCAGCCACACTTGACTTTTTTTGTCATAGTTTACTCTGTTACTGAATTACTGTCTAATCCCACACTGTGATTGATTTTTTTTCCCCCATTTCCACTCTTTTAATTTCATTCATCTTCTGTACCGTGCATCCTCGTAAGGGTGCTAGAGCTTATTTCAGCAGGCGGACCCTTTTGATTTCCCTTTTCCTATCTAAGAAAAAGGTTTGAGTGACCTACCTCAAACAATCTCACAGTACTTCTATTCTAGACTCTGTTCTTTTTCTATGTGTCATTTATAGGAAAAATTTGATAGCAAAAATATCGATACCTGTTTTTTTTTTTTGCACTCATACAGGTCACCAGAAATTTATTGCAAATGGTTAAATGTTTTAAATTTTTCACTACTCTTTATTGTAATAGTAATTAAGGATATTTTTGCATTTTTCTCAGGTACTCATTGTAATAGTAATTAAGGATATTTTTGGATTTTTCTCATGTACTGCTTTTGACAGCACTTGACTCCAATAAATTTTGTGACTGGGAGGGGCTTGTTTGAATTGGACGTCTCTATTCGTCCATGGGACAAAAATATGATCATTTGCAATCAGCCCTCACAGTTTAAATTATGTCTACTATTATCTAGGCGGGACACTGATTTGATTTTGGGTCACTTTCAGTACATTTTGGGGGATTCCAATGTCACTTCCTGGTCATTTTTGGGGCGGTTCAAGTATTTATTTTTCTTCTGGTAATCATAATGATCGCCAATGGAGAAATAGTAAAAGGGTTACCAAAATTTAAAAATAATCTTATGTAGTTTTGAGTATTTTGTAGACTAGTATTGTTCTTATGTATTGTCACAATTATATGTTCCGTGGGCGATGAAACTGAAAAATGAACTCCATTCATTTCGTACATACTTTGCTATCAAAGGTAATTCATTGTGGTATGTGTGTTGCAATTTGGGGCAGTTTTTGTTCCTGGCGCAAACAAAGCGGAGTTTTGAATAGGTTTGGTGCTTTCATGGCTCAAAATAGAAAATGTAATGAGATTTTCCTCATCCCTTAGGTCAGGGGTATCATACTTTAGCTTTGTTAAAATATATTTTTAGATTTTACAAAATGACTTTTGAACTAAAAACACAGAAAAAATGGATTAAAAAATTACAATTATTGATTTAAAAAGGGGGAAAATCAGGAAATTTAATATACATCTATACTCTTCATTTTAATTTGATCCTAAAACAGAAAGTCGGCACTCATGATTTACTTTCCCGGGCCGCACAAAATGATGCGGCGGGCCAGATTTGGCCCCCGGGCCGCCGCTTTGACACCTGTGGCTTAGGTGCACACAACCACCTTGACATAGCAATGCAAAGTATATTTAAGATGGACATTCAGAGATGAACAATATTAAATTGGTTAAAAATTCGTTCAACTGCTGCTCGACCATCCACTTCAAATGGCTATGACGTTCAAAGTGAGTTTTAAAAAAAAGATTTAAAAGTTTGTTTCTTTTTAGGTAAAATTTTGAAGGGGGGAAAAAAAAAATCAAGGAATAACAAAATGAAAGTTCTAAAAGCGGGTGTGAAAGGTCTGCCTATCAGATCAGGTGTCAATCAAGTGCAGAAAGAGGAATTTTATAGTCAGTGATCCAGACCGGAGTTAAAAGATAAGCTTTGCGTTATTTCCTTGTGCGCTTCATGAAGTTATGAATAACAAATGTCTTGAACATTTCTAAAATAAATAAAAGCTGTATATATGGACAAGAGCAAGGTACCAGCCACTTTAAGGATTTATTTCATTTTAAAATTGCAATTTTAGTGCTTTTAAAAATATATTTCTTATCATTTTCATTTTTTAAATGTATGCATTTTTTTGTTTTGCATCTTTAAGATAGATTTTTTTCCAATATGCTTTTTGATGTATATTTTACGTGTGTATATTCTGGCAATGGCTCTCAAAGCAAAAGGAGAAACTCACAAAAATAAGTTGTTACATCAGTTTTTTTGCAACATCCCAGAAAATTGCATGAATCCATTTGAGTTCCGTTTAATCGCTTATGAAAAGCAGAAACTGCTTGAAATATTAGTTAACGCATGTGTAGCAAGAAACCTCATTGCAGCAGTTCTCAGGCTGTGGAGTGCGACACCTCATTTGCCATTGTTGGGAAACGTTTTACAGCTTTTACTGTCAAAAAGGAGAGCGAAAAAAGTTTAAAGTTCACGTCATGGATCAAGGAATAAATATAGTGGCTTTGGACATTGCTCAGCATTAATGATTACAGTTATTTACTGGAATACAGTAAGAGTGTAATGTAATGGGTTCTTGTACCCAACTCACTTTACAGAAAATAATAAGTAACTATAGTAATAAACAAACCAACTCTCGATATAACAGCCGGAGAAAAAAAACGATATATGAAGACCAGTAAGGTGGTTCATGTAAGGAAGCAAATTATTGCATGCACATTAACTCTGACATTACCAATGCCAGATATTTCCCAGTTAAAATATGTTAATGACTATCAAGAAAGAGTAACAAGGTGAAATATTAAGTGCAAAAAGTATGACAATAGGGATCTCATGCTCCATTGAATATTATGCTTGAGCAAAGTGCAGAGGATAGTAAGCAAAAACAAGGCAAAAAAAAAAGTGTAAACTTAATTTTAAATGTTTAGATGGTTCATGAGATCACATTAAAATAGATTCGATTTAATTGTGTTTTAAAAAGAAATGTTACTCGTCTTGGAAGCAGAATATTTTGACCATGTGGAAATTTAATTAACATTATTGGTAGATTTTTCTTGTGATTAAAGCCAAACTTGCAGCCACTTTTAAAATAGTGTGTATTTTGGTGAAGACTACATTGTATTGAAAATTGCAAAATATGTAATTTAATGTCTTTTTATTGTGCTACTTAGAGAATGTTAAAATCTTTAGCGAACAAGAGGAACTGTCTTATTTTTAAATTTCTTTACTTTTTACACTATAGAAGTCAGCTGGTTAATAGTGCTCCTTTTTCAGGGTTTGACTCTGGTTGGTGACCCTACATATCGCCCCCCGCGGTCTTTCAAAATCCAATGGCAAATACGGGAGAACATATCGGACAAACATTCTTTTCTACTTTGTCATTCCTTCGCAAATTTACCAACGTGCCAACTCGTTGAATCGTTTTTTTCAAAACACATCTGACTGCTGTTGAGCTAGACAGAATGCCAGCAACTCAATCTAAGACAGTTATTTTCATTATGATCAGTGTGGTGATTTATATCCTCTCTCTTCCGACAATATTACGTATCATTTTTATGTTTATACTTAAGGCCGTCTTTATCAGGCTAACGTTTACTACTGCATTATCACATGTTTGTGAGAGACTGCGTTGAAGTCTGGGAAGGCCAAAATACAATCAAAAGTGACTCATGAGGCATGTTTGTGTTAGTTTTTCCAATGGGGTTATGTTGCAGGTCATTTCCTTGATCATGCGCGATAACAGAGACAGGCGTTGCCATCCAATTAATGTTGGTTTCTGCAAGGCGAATCAAAATGGCACCTTGTCGGTTTTACAAATCTGATCTACATAATTGATTTTTTTTCACTGAATGTTTACAAATGTTTGAGATGTTATGACAATACTGATTAAATGCAAGGGAGAAAGTGAAGAAAAGGTTAAAATCACACTGTTGATGTACGATAAATGCCCTCAGTTAATAATCTGGGGAGTTTTAAAGGACTTAATAGCTCTTTTTTTAATGATCGAGGGTTTATTCTTCATAATTTTGAGCCTGAACAACAAAATACGCATCACTTTCGCATTCCACTGCGATATTGCTATATAAATTTAGTGATTGAGTATATCAGTTGACTCATTCCCACCTGTGAAGAATTGAAAGCAGGCATTCCGTCCTCGGCAAATATATGAATGTTATCAGAAAAACCTGACTTTTTTGTTCTTTTAAACTAGGTAGGATTGGGGCTGGGGGTGTCAACTGGTGCTTGTCACATAAAAGCTGCATTTTAGAAGTCCATACATTGAGTAGAGAGAGACTTGGCACGCTAATACTCAAATTATAGAGAGAATGAACTCTGTCATATTTGCATTGTTTCTCCTCACTGGTCTCCAAGGTTCCGGTAAAACAGTTTTCCCACCCTAATATATGTTAATATAAATAAAATGTTCATTATATGAAGTAATTTCCTTTTTTTTGCAGCTCTGTCTTTGGAAAGTGATGGCTTGGACAATGGAATGGATGTGCTGATGACAGTAAGTTATAGTTTTCTTTTAACATTAAAATATTAAATAACAGTTCCTACTAGCAATTTAAACTGAATTACAAATACTTCAAGTATACATCTAATATCCCATTTGCAGGGATTATTGGTATGAAAAATATATTTTTTCACGTTTGATACAATGTAAAAAAACATTTGCATGCCATTGTATACTTCCATGGGAGATAAATTATAACATACAATATAAAGACTGTACATAAAGCATAATTTTAGACCAGAATTTCTTAAACGATGAAGGGCGCATTTCATCTTTTAGTATATTGAACATAAAAATTCTAATTTAAAACCCCCCTTTTCTTTACAATTAATACATTGAAAATCTAAGTGTGATTTTATTCGTCCACTTTTATTTGGATGATGTATGAAACTGTACTTAATCCTTTTATTTAATGAAGTGAATAGTAAAGCTTTGTCCATTTTTTGACTCTTATAATAATGATACAGGCATTTAAATAATATACTCTACCTAATGCCATATCCATTGTGTGAATAAGCATCAGTTTATGGAATAGGCTTTAACTTCTGTGATTTTGTGCGCAGGGTAGCAGTCCTTGTGAGGACTGCAAAAAAATAATCAACCTCCTTGTTGACCTGCTTTCTAACACAGACCTCCAGGTGACCACATTCCTGACTTGACCTTTTTTATTTTATCTTTCCACTGTACACATGGCTATCAAAAAGAATGTTCCAATCAAAACAGCAGTTCTACAACCAATCCTTGAAATGTTGGTGGGAACGCATTTATAGTCATCAGTGGGGCCGGTCTTTGCAATGTGCATTTACTGTCACCTAAAAGAACAATAATGCCTATCCTGCTTTCAGTCAAATTCAATTGAAATCAATTGCATTTTCTATCTATATGTTTACATTGTTGAGATCGAATCAGACCACTTTTTTTCCAGAAAAAAGTCACCCAAGGCATAAGCAACCTTTGCGTTCACCTGCCTGCGAAAGCAAGCATGGTTGCATTTTGCAAGGAGGAGGTCGAAAAGATCCTCCCGGTGGTCATCAGCTTCATTTCTGTGGTCACGGTACGTTGCACAGACGCAGTATGAGATCTAGCTATCTTCTGTTTGTGAATAACCAATAACTTTCGTTTGAGTAAAGAAGCCAGGGGACGTATGCAAAATCATGGGGATGTGCGGCTCCCAAGAGCAAACAGAAGCGCTTAGCGATTTGATCAAGGAGGCCCTCCAGTTTGCCCAGGCGCAAGAAAACGTTAGTTGAAAACTTGGAACAAATTGAAAAATAATCTATCGTGAAAATGATCATTTAAACTGCTGTGTTATTAGGAGAAACCCACTTCACCGTGCTCTTTCTGCATCTTTTTTATCAAGACGTTGGATGATTTGCTGCCAAAAGAAAGGACTGAGGTATTACGGTAGCATCACACTCAATGTTGTCTAGTTACTGTTTTTTGCATTGAAAAAGTTTTTTTTACCATTTTTTTCTGTTGGAGAAAATATTTTCCCGTTTTGTGGTTTTTGGGGGTCCTAGTGGTTTTCAGGGTTTTTCTGTTTTTGCTGGTTTTCACATTTGCCCTTTTCTCAGTTATTCAATTTTTAACCTTTTTTAAGTTTGTGTTTTTGTAGGGATTTTTTTTTGGTTTTTTTCTGTTTCATTGATTCAGTTATTTTTATTGGAAATTTGGACCATTTTTGACAACTCTTGGCCTTTCTTCTCAGTCTAACTCACAGGTGTCAAAGTGGCGGCCCGCGGGCCAAATCTGGCCCACCGCATCATTTTGTGTGGCCCGAGAAAGTAAATGATGAGGGCCAACTTTCGGTTTTATGATGAAATTCAAATGAAGATTGTAGATTATTTCCTGTGTTTCCTCATTTTAAATCAATAATTGCAAACAATTTGTACTAATTTGAATGTCCAAAAATTATCTATCGATTAGCATGATCGAGAAAGCTGTCAATTTATTAATCGATTAATTTTGGCAGCCTAGTTGGAAGACATAACGGCCCTCCGGATGTAATCGAAACCACCACGTGGCCCGCGACAAAAAAATGAGTTTGATACCCCTGGTCTAACTGAACTGTCAATGCTAAAAGCCTTTTTTTGATTGAATTATTGGTAGATTTGATTACAGTGTACCTAATAAAGTGCCCAATGGTCTAATCACTTTGGATGTGTCACAGGATGCCGTGGTGCAGGCAATGGAAGTTGTATGTCAAATCCTGCCAGTCTCTTACCGTGATCAGTGTGAGGTAGTCATCAGCAGGTTCAGCAAGACGCTTATGGATGCCCTCCTGAGCTATGCCACGCCAAAAGCGATCTGCACCCTCATTCGTCTGTGCCCGAGTCAAGAATTTTCTCCTATTGGTAGGTCATGAAAACCACATCCATGTTTGTATACTCTGGGGGAAAAAAAAGATCAAATCATTTAAACTTTTTGAGCTATTTTTCTTATAGCTCTCAGAGCCAAAATCAGTACAGGAGCATTGGCTTTAAAAGGAGATGATAGTTACCTTTTCACATCTCCTAGACCCTTTACCACAAAGTTTGCGAGTGCGTACCATACAGATAAGGCTCCCAGAACAAGTCGTTTTCACAAAAGCAAAACTTTCATCAATAAACTTGGCCCAACGATCGTCATCGCCGAGCACGTTAAGTATCCTTGGATGTGACGACGATTAACGGAATTGTTCAGTCTTTTTGAAGGGGGCCTATAGGCGGAGAGTCAGCTTGGGTGGGCTGCCGGACCGTTGTCCTGGTGTGGCATCAGGCTGGGATTGGATGTCTTGGAGATTGGTTTATCTCGGAACGTTATGTCCATCAGTTATCTTATGTTTGTATAGTTCTATCTAATTTAGGAATACTGTATTGTTACTTGGAATGTATACCAAACCTTCTTAAAATTAAATTCAGCCTGTTCAGTGGTGGCTGACATCGGAAGTCGATCATGAAAGAAAGAATATCTAACAGAGGTTGCCATTTTTCTACAAGTATATTAGAGTATTATTTCTGCAGATATTGAAAAATACAATGGCACAGAATCCTGACTGATATCTTGCCCTAACAAAATG
Organism: Stigmatopora argus; assembly: GCF_051989625.1. Taxonomy (NCBI): domain Eukaryota; kingdom Metazoa; phylum Chordata; class Actinopteri; order Syngnathiformes; family Syngnathidae; genus Stigmatopora; species Stigmatopora argus. The sequence goes on from NC_135402.1 coordinate 4,940,448, forward strand.
TTTTTATTTAACCATAATGCGTCATTTGCTGAGATAAGCCAAATATGTGCAGATCAAACAAATCTCTACGCTCTTCTCGGGGTCACCGTCTAGATACTGTCCTAGAACATTATCTGATACAACCTTGTTAATAATTGTTATCCAGAAATATGTACATTATTCATTCCTTCATTCGGATAGTATTTGCTTAAGTAACTGATCTGTGAATATTTGATTCTTCATGTATTACAATAGAAGGGAGCATGCGCAAGATTGTGATCATTGATAAAGATACGTACAGGCAAAAATACAATTTCCCTTCAATATTTCTTAAAAGAAAAAAATCCATACCTTTAGAAACAGGTGAGGTGATCCAATTGACTTTTTGCAAAACCTCAGTCCCACTTAGATACTGTTGCTACTCTGTCAAGCTTTGTGACTCCGATGGTAAAGTCTATGGCAAGGAAGTGTATACCGGAGTGTTAGTGATTTGTTTTGGAGTACTATCTCCCAACTCGAGGCAGAAGGGTTTGCTGTATGCAGTGGATTATTACATTCACAATATAATCATTGATAGCAAAGGGAAATCACAATCATGCTTACATGGCAATTAGCAAATTTACATTTTCTCCCTTTAGATCCCTGTACACTTGCAAAATACAGATGCAAAGACCTGCAAACCTCTCTGAAATGTGGGGTAAGTCATCAAGAGTTCTGATCACTTTATTTTCTATATGCTATATGGCCAACATTCTTTTCTCTCTATGTAGACCCTGTTCTTCTGTCAAAGATTTGCCTGGAAACCCCTCAGCGACAAACGTCTCTAAAAGATAGATGGACTAAGGCCATGAAAATGTTTAATCATGACGCCATACGATACAGAGCCATCCATATTTTTTTGGGGGGGGGTCAGGATATCTTCAATGAACTTCCCAAGTTCTGATTTAACATTGCTTGTTTTTATGTGTTTTCTCTTCCTAAAAGTGGGACATTTTGTATTCAAAATTATGCGGACAAAAACATCACAAGTGCCGAATCCTTAGTTTATACATTCGTGTACTCGATACATTTTTAAACTTAAATTTTCCTTTTACTCAAATCTAATCATTTTGCATCTATCGTTGAATAAACACAATCATATGATCTTACAGGTATATCCTGATTTGTGATCATTCCGGAAAGACTCGTGTTGACATTTGTTTCAGTGCAACTACCGATTGCGCATATCTCACAGTAACTTGTGGCTTTTCTCTTGGTGCTCCACATTCCTTCCGGACGACAAGGGTATGCCCCAGCGACCCTAAAAACAAGCACTATATACAAAATGGATGTAAATGCATTTTGGACAACCATGTTAAGGCACAAATCTATGACACACAATTGAATTGCATGAGTAACACATGCCGTTTATTTTGAGGGAGAAGTTTAACATAAGGTCTGACTACTGAGCTTGTAGCAATGAAAAAGAAAAGGGTTGGGGTGGTCGGCAATGCAGAAATTGAGAAAAGGCACTTGCACAAGCACACGGATAAACTTTTCCTTTACAAAACAGATTAGGGATAAATTGGGAGATCCCGTGTAAACAGACTGGTTTCTCTGTACAACACCAGTCAATTAAGGTCTCTCCCATTTTTGGGGGATGTAAACATAAAGGTGGGTTCTTTTACCTGATAGTTAAAAACAAGCACACATTCACTCTACTATTATTAGTGGTTGCATCAAATTTCTCTGTAGTACACTCCAGGAACCACCTTATGGCGTCAGAGACAACAAATACCCAAAGGCCATGCCAAAATTCCTTTCACCTTGCTTATTAAAGCCTGGGTTTATCAATTTTTGAGACGATTCGCTTTTGTGTATAAACTGGACTGACATGGGATGTGTGGTTGAAGATGGTCGTTTACGTCATATTCAATATAGGGAAAAGTGTCAGAAGAGTGCAACAAATAGTTAAATCTTAACATCTTTCGTCAGTATGGCAAACTTAACTTGTCATAGAAGGCGCCTTAAACACAACGCCAAAAGTGGGATATCGACGGACATTTTTCGCCACTGATGACAACAATATTGTCCCGTGAGAGTAAAAAAAGAAATAATAATAATTTACGCATCAAGTATGGGGGCGATGTCAAAAGGCAAAGGCAGGCCCCACTGCCATAGGCTGTGCTACTCTGTAACGACACCAAGAACAGTTAACCTCGTTAAGAATGCTACCCTGACATTTACAGTGACAAACTATAATAAAAATGGAGTGTTCACGTGAAGCCCGACACCGCCAGAATCGTCATTAGCAGCTTCTGACTTCTCTGTAAAACGTCAGAAAGAAAATGGCGTGAAGGGCCAACACGGACAGAGGAGCCGACCGACTTAGGCTGTGCGCTTGATTGGCCTCGGCAAAGTGTAATCTCAATGGACATGTGCTTCTGAAATAGCATCAAGCAGGCAGACAAATTGGCTCAAAACTAAAAGACAAAAGAAGGAAAAACTTATGACTTTCTATGGGGGTTAGGAAAGCAGGAAGGATATGATAGAGGTTCAAGGTTAATATTTGAGCTCCTTGGGAACCTCCCACGAAAAGAGGACGCGACCAAAGTGACCATAAACCGCAGTGCGCTGGTAGATGGGCTTCTTTAGGTCCAAATCTCTGCCACAGGAAAAAGTACAGATGTGAGTGAAACAGTGATGAGACCACAAATCTGCAAAAGTATACCTGACAATGACTCCTGGACGAAGGTCAAAATTCGTCCTCACAATGTCCAAAAGCTCGCTCTCATTCTTCTGGGACGTCCCGTAGTGGAAGATGGAGACGGAGAGCGGTTGCGCGACTCCGATGGCATAGGACACCTGCACCAATTGTATTTATTTTATTTTTTATGTCGCATTTACTTTAGTACACTTGTGATCTGCTTTTTGCTTCGCTTTTACCTGCACCAAAACGCGCCTGCACAGTCCCGCTTTCACCAGCGACTTGGCCACCCAGCGAGCGGCATAGGCAGCAGAGCGGTCCACCTTGGTGTAGTCCTTTCCGGAGAAAGCTCCGCCTCCGTGGGCCCCCCAGCCGCCATAAGTGTCTACGATGATCTTCCGCCCCGTCAAACCAGCGTCACCCTGAGGGAGGTGACTCAACTTGAGTTTATTGTGAGGATGCTTTACAAAGCAAAATAAGCATATAGTATTTCTTGGACACCACACAATTGGAGACCTATCATCATCATCATAAGGGCACTGGAAGACCTCAAATGGATGACATGAAATGTAAGACCACTTGACGTCTTACCTGCGGCCCCCCGATCACAAAGCGACCGCTAGGCTGAAGGTGATAGACGGTCTTCTCATCTAGGTAGGCGGGAGGGACCACCGCTTTGACCACTTGCTCTTTCAGACTGAGTCTCATTTCCTCAAGCCCGATGAACTCGTCGTGCTGTACGGAGATGACAATGGTGTGGACGCGCAATGGCACCACGGCGCCCCCGTCCTGTCTGTACTGCACTGTGACCTGCAGATTTGACACGCATCGTGGCACTCAACAAATATAGACGGGACAAACGCGAGGCGCGGAGCCGGATCAATTGCCGTTGTGTGACCTGAGCTTTGGAATCTGGTCGGAGCCACGGCAGCGTTCCGTCCCGGCGTAATTCGGCCATCTTGGCGTTGAGCTTGTGGGCCAAGACGATGGTGAGAGGCATGCATTCCTCCGTTTCGTCGGTGGCGTACCCAAACATCAGACCCTGCGCGAGAGGTCGTTTGATGAGGCCAAGGCGAGAGCTGGAAGCGGCGATGTCAAAGCGGGTGTGTCATCACACCTGGTCGCCGGCGCCCACGTCCTCTTCTTTACGGTCCAGGTAAACGCCTTGAGCGATGTCGCAGGACTGCTGCTCCAAAGCCACCAGCACATTGCAGGTCTTATAGTCGAAGCCTGCGGGATACACAACAACAAAAAGCCTCAATCATATGTTGGTGTCGCAACGTAAAATTGGGCTGGGCGTTGACCGTAAATTCCGGATTGTTATCCGTGACTAATGATTTAATTACAGACGCTACCAACCTACGAACGAGTTACGTTCCGAACGATCGTTCGTGAGGTGAATTTGTTCGTAAGTTGCTTCAGTGCTATATTTTGTATTATAATTTATGTTTAAGGCCTATATAAGTATATTGAAGGTTTATATAAGTATTTTTAAGGCTTGTATAAGTAACCTAAGACACACACAGTATGTACATGTACGTAATAAGATAAATAAAATGAAGTTTAACTTACTTTTGGAAGATGTACTCGATGCTTAAGGAGATGATCGAGGAGGAGGAGGAAGAGGCCGAAAGAAGCGATCTAACGACGATTGCAGTTTTCTTCTTTTTTTCCTCATAAATGATGAGGTAGCACTGTATGGCATCATTCAATTGATTTGCAACCTTTGTGCAACTTTCAATATTTGGGTCTTGCTGCTCGAAGAGTGCGATGGCTTTATCTACGAGCGAAAACCCGTCGGCCAAGAGTTTCGTCTCGAATTTGTTCATGGGGACAGGAGTTTCTTCCTCCTCCTCGACACGTTGCTGAGCCTCCAACTCCATGCTCTCACATCGCCAAGCGTCGGTATTAGAGGCGGAAAGAAGCACTACTCGGAAAAAGGCGCGCAATACAAAATCTATATTTCATACGCGCAGACATGTTCGTATGTACCGTTGTTCGTAACTCGAATGTTCGTAAGTAGGGGAGCGTCTGTATGGCTTTTCGAAGGAACCCCTGTTTTACGTGTTTAAGTTATAAACGAAAACATGTCTCATAACACCACATTTCTCTAACGGGTATCTGCCGTTTTAAATTGCGCCAAATGGGAGGAGACATTTTGCAGAGGTTTGTTAGTTTACCTTTGGAAGAGTCGTCATAGCCAATGTGCTTGATTGTCTCTCGTACAATCTTCTGGTAGTCTACGACGGCCCTAGAGGTGATCTCCCCAGCCAGCAGGATCATCCCCGTCTTAGCAACTGTCTCTGTAAATGTGAAAGAGATTAGTTTAGATCTAAAGTGCGACAGACCCTTAAGTACAACATACAAGAACTAACACGTACGGAATGTTTAACTTTTTGGAATTAATAGGAAGGACATAGAACAAAACGCATTTTAGCAACATTAAAACATCAATCAAGAGCCAAGCAGTGAAGGAAAATGCCTGAAGGACATGTTCCAAAGAGAGCGGTTTAATTCCGAGAAGTTTTTTTTATTGGTCTATTATTATAAAGTTCTGACATCATGAGAAATAAATAACTTACCACACGCTACTTTGGCATCTGGGTCTTGGGAGAGGTGTGCATCCAAAACAGCATCACTAATTTGGTCACAAATCTTATCTGTGGAATGAAAAACATACATGTGAGCTATTACATTAAAATATTGAACCAGTCATATTCTCAGCTAAAATAAACTTGAATCAAAAACATTTTTTAAACAATCTTCTTATTGGTGTGGTGTGCCACTGTGCAGATTACTGGCTCATAGGGTTTCCAGTAAGCTGATGTCACAATAATGGCATGTTTGTCTGATTTGTTATGAGTTTAACTCATTCACTACCAATGACAACAATAGAGCTCCAAGCAATTTTGACTGGGAGGAATTGGCAATGATTGCAGCTTCTGTAGTGGATATGTATTGAAAATGTATCTGACATACCTGTCAACCTCTGCCGATAACTGCCCTTATAAATGATTATTGATTCCCCTTACAAACCCCCCAAAAACCTTACAAACACCGTACGAGTCGTACGGTGTTTGTAAGGTTTTGGGGGGGTTTGTAAGGGGAATCAATAATCATTTATAAGGGCAGTTATCGGCAGAGGTTGACAGGTATGGTATCATAAACTTAAATAATTCACTGCTAGCCCGGTGTGTGTTGTACTTATAATCACAACAAAGAGATAAATTTACATTAAAGACATCCATTGAAGGCAATATACACGTTTTTAGAGGTTGAGGTCTAATACTACAACTGAATTTCAAATGGCAATTGGGGTGTCGTGGAGTGGGGTCAACAAAAATGATTTTAGCCAAAAACAACTATTTGCACTATTGCACGCTGTTTTTTTTTACAAGAGTTTTGAAAACATCCCTCTTCTCCATGACATCTTGTTAGATTTACAATTTCCGGGGATCTTATGCACTAACGCAATCGGAAGTGCGTCATGATGCTAATGCACGTTCAAGTACGCCATAAATGACTGATCCCATTCAAACACAGGAATACTAGAAAATATTAATGTTTCCAGTTCAAAGACGAAAATATTAATATGTTTCCAGTTCAAAGACAACGTATGTGAAACCATTTATACAATGGAGCCCAATTTAAATTAAAATGTACTCCAAATAACCAGTTTCGTAGTTGACAGAACCTGTCCGCATCTAATTAGCAAGCTAGCAGCAGTGTTCCCTCCCGCTTTGATAGTGCGAGTTAAGGTGCTTAAAAACACAATTAAGTCCTTTAAAATGTTGTGAAAGCAAAATAGACGTATCAGATCGTTGCGCATTATTTCAGAAGCACGCTAGATGACAATAGCCCGTCCACTTAAAACGAGACACAAGACTTATTTGCATTATGAATTGTAACTCACCGGGATGGCCTTCTCCAACAGATTCGGACGTGAAGAGGAAGCAGTCTTCGTCGACGTGCGAGTTGTTATGGAAACCGTTGAGCTCGCCGTTCATCTTGATTACTGTTAGCTAACAAGCTAGGTGTTGTACGAGAAATAGGACGAGCAAACGAAATAAAATGGACGCGTCTGTGTCTTCTGTTCTGACTTGTATAAACTGAAGAAGCACACTACGATGCGCTTCAGGGGACTCGCCGATGGTGATCTATAAACTGGTTGGATTACTTGAGTCGTTGCATGTGAGGAGAAGGTGTGGCTTATTAGAGGCCAGCCCATATTATGCTCGTACTGCCGACCACGTGGTGCAGGTGGGGGTAAACACAGGGCCTTTTTGCCTGACTAAATTTGTACAGGTTGCCTGAAAAGTAGCTTAAAATGTAAATGTGAACAAATAATTCAACATTATATGACGATAATAACTCATTGGCTGACATTTGGACGGCGTCCAAACTACGGGCAGCAGAAAATAATTGAGAAAATCTCATTAAAAGTCAGGCACAAGAAGGTTAAATTCATTTTATGTAGGGGATTGTGTAGAATTCCTGTATTATGTTTTACTTAAATAAATTTATATGATGAATAATGTCATTCTCTTATGATAATGCATTTAAAAGTAGCAATTGCCGAAAACTATTATTGCCCATTAGTTTCCCTGGTATTATGACATATTTGCCTCCAAATATCATAACATGAATGGATTTTTAAAGATGCTTTTTGACCACCTTGTACACGAACATAATTTTAAAAATTGGTAATTAAATTAAGCCAGTTTTTGTCACTTTTTTAATGATCTAGTGGGGTTTCTCTTGTTTGCCTTGCGTCTCTCTGTCTATCAGCTTTATTATTATAAAGCCTGGCTAATCCAAATAGTTTTTTCTTGATTGAAAAACAAAACAAAACATCAAGATAAGCCTCACATGCCTCTGTTAACCTATCATCTTAATAGATTCATGGAGTCGGCAGGTTGTAACAAAGGTTCAACTTATAGACTCTTTTTTAACAACACGTGTTGTTTGTAACTGACATACACAATTTGTAAGGGCCAGTAGGTCAAAGGGCACATAAAAGCACAAGGACACATAGTTGACTGCTACGCTCTTCACATACAGTATACGGTTAGTGACTCCAAGTTGAAATTCAATAGTTTTTTTCCGTGTAAATGCGTCATTCCAGAATTGGCGACAATACGTGATTATTTACGCTACCGGGTTCCAAATCTGAATTAATGTTTTTGGTTTTTTTTTCATCGCAGGGCTAGTTGTCTAGCTAGCTGGAATGCTCAACAAGAGGATAAACATTTGTTAATAAATGATTGTCATTTTCTGGTCACATCTAACTATGTTATTAAAAATATGGAAAAATAGAAGAGTTGACATAAATGGGCTCTCGCTATTCTTTTTGACAAAAGGGATGATGTCCTCCAATTTTGGAATGACCCAGATATGAAGAACCCAATCTCATGTTTGCTTAATACTTGGCTAAAAAAACAAACATTAAGAAATGCGCAAACTACCTCATAACCGATCAGTACAACCTATCCATCTTTCGACTGTCTTCTGGCCTCACAATCAATGTATTTTTTTTCTACACACTGTAGCGGATGATGCTATAAAAGCAGTTGTTATTTTGACGTTAGTCCCCAAAAAACAAAGCTAAATGCTTCAGAAAGAGCGCCCCGCGGCCTACACACTAACGTCCATCTCCTCTACGAAGTGTCGCTTCCTCGCGCAAGTCCGAAATGTTTGAGCCCCCCCGTGGGGCTAACCTGAGCGGGCAAGCGCTCGCCTAAAATGGCGACGATCAGGGCCTCCGGTACCGTAACCCCCCCGCGTGGAGAAACGGGGCTCCGGGGGCTGAGCGGGCTGATGGCCGGAGATGACAGAGAGCCGGTGGAAAAGAGTGGTTCTTTTTTAGAGACGGGTGAGCGGCTGCCCGTATCTTTGGGGAGGGGGCACAAGCCCAGCCCTTGCAGGGCCGGGAGGGGGTTGGACGCGACGGCGGGGTTGCGGGCGCTACGGCAGTGGTGATGCTTAACGGGTTTGGGGCTGGGGCTGCGGGAGTTGGGCGCTAACAGGACCACGGTGCTGTCGTCCTCCGAGCTCATCTCGGAGCTGTCGGGACTGCGGATTGGAAGCTTGATCTGTCCAATATGAAAATGGACTTGAGTATTTTACACAGGCATTACCGTATGTCTAAATTCAAACAGGATGAAATGATACGCGATGCCCAACTTAAAATTTTGTCATGATTTCACTGCTAAACTGGAACATTTCCAGCAATGTAAATGGCAACCATACCTGAATATTTGTTGACAATCCAACAATACTGTTCATATTATTACTGTAGAAGCCCAGGATGTATTCACAATGGTCTCTTGGCAAATCTTCCTCTGAAAAAGACACCTGCAGGGTAAAGAGAACAGAATCATCCCAGTCCCACCCAGAGTTATAAATATGAATATACGGCCCACCTGCCCAGCGTGCTCCCCCTTGGCCCACGCGTATGCTTGGTAATCTTTATGATGCCTAAATCCAACCTGTGCCCAGATAATGTGTAATGTGCAATGTGTAAATATCAGTGTGGAGGCAGGCGTTGGAATAGAAATAAACGCTTTTACCTTGTATATGGCTACCCAGTCCCATGAGCTGCGATGGTAATTGGAAGCAAATGTGAACTTGACTGTGGCATCAGAGACTTTTAGCCATTCCTTGTTGGCCTGCAGCTCCACGAGAGGCATGTCCACTCTGAAGGGGAACTACCACAAACAAGCATGCACTCAAGGATACATAAGGTCAACAATTTGTAATGCTGCAGTGTTTTTTTTAACATCCAGTTGTAGTATTAGTGTAGCGCAGATGTGGACAATTTAAAAAGGAAACAATAAAGAAATGAAATAACTGAATGATACATTTTGGAAAACAATATTTAATAGCAATAAATACAAAAACGCAAATTAATGAAGCCAAGAATGCTAAAAATATTAATTTGAAATAACAGGAAAAAAGATTAATCCTATTTTATTAAAAAACGTAAATTTATTTTATCGCAGGTTATTCAACTCCAACTTTAGTGGTAACAAATTTTCTAATCTTATGCTTTTCCTACTATGAATCACCGAAAAAAAAATACCCACATGACATAACATTAAAACACAGTGGCCTAGTGTTCATCAGAAACAAGACGAAAGATCTATTCTTTAAAATAATAATAACATGAAATAAAATAATGGTGTGATATGTTAGAGATATGTGAAGTATTGACTCACGTGGAGGGAAAACAGGGCCGACACAGGCTTGTGGTCACTGATGGTGAATCCCATGTGGCTCTTGTATTGGTGCTGTGTGACTTTGGTTGCCCCGCCCAGCCATGAAGTCAGACCCCTCTGAAGTGCGGCATTGTGGGTAGGAACAGGGGAGCCGGTGCGACGGAGGCGCCACAGGATGCGATCGGTCCACGCGGGTTTCCTCTTTTTAGCGCTTGGCAAAACCAAAAATGGCCGTTATCTTCCCTGCGCAGTGAACGTCAAATGGATGAAGGACAAAGGCCTGACCTCGTGTCGTAAGTGTGTGTGCCCACGTCAAACTTATACGTGGGTGGGAATTTGAGCGGACCCTCGATGAAGCCTTCCAGGATGGATTCTGTGCTTTTGGCTAGGTTGAGCTGGACAAAGGTAACGGTCACGCCAGGTCACTTAAATTGGATTCGTTGGGTTTCAGAACTCTTTTTCTTAAAAATTGACCTTACTTTGCAATGCATTTAACTGAATGGTTACTTAAGCACTGTGTCATTTTTCTGAATTATGTTTAGATCAAGCATAATGTTACGGAGATTTACAAAGATATGAAAAAATACTCGTTTTAGATGAATACAGAACTGGTATGCTATTATACTTTAACCCTAAATCCCATAATAACACATTAAAAACCCAATTGTATGACTTAATTCACCAAAAAGTACAACTTTAGTTTTAGAAATATCATAAAAATGACAAAAAAAATGTTATATCAAGTTTAGAAAATGACAACTCTTATAAAAACACCACCATTCTTCAACCAAAAAAATAATCTTGCAAAATGACAACAAAAATAAAACTTTTATACGATATTGATGACGATCCTGACCTGATCTCGTTCCCACAGTAGAGGAAGCTTATTGCTGTCAATGGCGCATTTCACCACATGGATGTCATAGTCTTCGATCCGAAAGTTCAAATCCCCAAACCAGAAGACGACGCTGGGGAAAACCAAAAAAATTAAGGCTCGAATTTGGCTGCACCTTGAGCAAGAAAGTCACCCACTCGTGATCCAGCACCCCCGTGGCAACCCCTCCTTCAAACTGCTGCTGCTGCAGGATGCTCTCAAAGTCCTCCATCCGCTGTTCCAGGTTCCTCATATGAGCAGGCAGATGACAGTTGAGGAAGCACACGGGGTGCCCGAACACGGTCAGCCTAGCACTCACGCCACCTTTGTTGCCCTGGGAAATTGGAAAATCAATACATCTGTCATTTGTGGCATATTGAAAATGCATGACATCATACAAATACCGAGCAAGTATCGAGTACCATATCGACACCACACAGTGTGTTGAAATCGGCATTTTAACCCCAAAAAATAATATCAGTCCAACACTAATTTTAAGTCTGCTGACAGCAATTGACATCCAAACAATTGGACGTCTAGTTTATCGTTATCTAAATACATGTGACCTTAGCTGGTCCGTTTTAAAAAAAAGGTAATACAATGGCAGCAATATACGTCCACTTTTTGACTGCCTCACCTCATTAGCTGGTTTTCATTTGTGCTTGTGCAGAATCCTAACATGTAAAAAGGATGTCACATTCAGAATGAATTCTGAAAATGAAAGGAGCTGAAAGTACTACAAAAGGCCGTCGTCCTTTGAGTGCTCTCGTTTTTCAAAGACCTGACGCCTGCTGCTGCACTGACCTCAAAAAAAAAAAGGAGACTGCAGCATCACGCGGGCGTGACGTCGCCGTCAATGCTGCGAGGGAGCTCACGTGCTCCGCCTTTCAAAACCCCCCTGGTTCAGACGTACTGACTGACGCTCAGCCGCCGTGGCAAATATATAGTGAGGAATCAAAAGCAGCGCGGCGCGTACCCAACACCCGCCGAGTCCCGTGCGAGTGCTCTGCGTCTGCACGCCGCGGAGGAACGGAAGATGGGCAAATTTGGAGAAAACCAGCAGTAGCACGCCTTGCATCCGCTGGGAAGCCACCTGGGAAGAGACACACAAAAAATGAATACTCTGGCTTGGGGAAAATAAAACTTCATGTTAGGAATTCTAAATATGAAATGGAGCTGATGCATCTTAACCGACCAGAACGTATCCGAAGGGACTGAGCGTGTCCATGCAGAGCTCGGTCCACTGGTCGGAGAAAAGAGCATCTTTCAGTCGTTTGTTGATCATGGAGTTCACCTCCTGGAGCCTGAACAGAGAAATCAGAAATAGAAGCCAGAATGGGTGGGCAGGAAAGGGGCAGATGAGCGCGTGGGCTTCCCGCTTACCCGATGACGAACATGTCGACGCTCCCATCTGACATGTCGGGTCCAAACAAGGCGCTGATGTCGTCCGGTGGGACGGCCGAGCCCACGTTCCATGTGGCGATGTGGACTCTGTGACAAGGCCGCGTTAGCTTTAACTGATAGTCATTGTGTAATCGCTAAAGCAAGAATAACCTCTTTTTTTCCCTCACAGATGCAAAAGTGTACAATGTAGAGGGCACAACACAGTGATGTATAGAGATATAATCCACAATCATGGGTTATATATAAATATATGAGTGTTGCACCGATACCATTTTTCTGCTTGATGCTACGTGTTATTTTTTTGGCCAATGCTGTATAAAGATTCCGTGTCTTTAGAAAAAATATTTAAAAAATTGAAAATGTTAATACAATATTATTGCATTCTCATACATATGTGAGAGTTCTTCATCACTGGTGGTTGTGGGTAAAGTTTACATTATGGAAGTCAAACCCGACTATAAATAAGTCAAAAGTTCAGCAGAAGTAACGAATAAAGAGCAAACTATAGTCCGGAAAATACGGCATATATGTGTACTACATTTGAAAAAGGGTGTGTATACTTTTAGTATCTCCCGCATAGCCATTTTTTAGACCTTGAAAGCTTCAAATTCCATTAAAAAAATCTACTTGTGTTTATGTGCAAAGGAGTTGATGGGAAGACAGACAACTAGATTTAATGGAGCGCCATCACTTTGTCAGCGGGGAGCTTTTAAAGAGCCACTTGGATTCACGTGACGCCTTTAGGCGCGCATTCGCATCGGGAGATAGTCCATAATGGCTAACCGGACAACACTTAACAGACACGACACAGGAGTTGCGAAAGATAGTCACCTGAAGTCCCTGTTTTCATCCTTGCCTTGCGTCGCATTGCTAGTCGGTGGAGGACTAAGACTAGAATTTGGGCTCAGGGAGGCCTGCGGAGTACGAGAAGACACCAAGGACTCGGACGGGGACCGAGGTGAAACGTTGGCGCTCTGAGGTCGCGGGATGCGGGCCGGGATTGAATCTACATTCTTGGTAGGGAGTTTAGTCCCGAGGGCGGTGGGTCTCGGTCGGCTTATGCCGGTCAAAGTCACCTGTGCTGACCTATACTTGTTGTTGTCCAGCTCAGTCCCTGACGAGCCAATAACTGGTAGACCGCGAAGTGGACCTGGTGTGGTAGGGTCACAAGATCCTGGTTGCAATTTGGGTGGTTTCTTCCTCGCGGGATCCATTAGCCTGGAGGGAATAACATACAGCAAAGCCATTTCATCATGGACAAGTTTGAAACCTCACTTGCAATCGTAACTACACTAAACAGAAGCCTCCTCTTCTTTGATTATTTTTTTTAAATCCCCAGACAACAGCTGATAAAGCCATCGTGACTCTGCAAATGGGAACTAAGTTTGGACGTCCGTCCTGTTCCTAAACAATGTTAATTAGCACCTGACCTCCTTTGAATGAGAACGAAGGACACACATCAGCTTGCAATGTCGTCGTGCTCAGACAGGTCAAAGACACACACACACACCGCTAAGCTTTTGTTTACCCGACCCCCTTTTAAATTATGCATGAAATGCAAATTAGCATCCAGAAAGGCTCAAATCCAGCACCAACTCAGAATCGTCATCTCTACAAAGGCAGGTTTGAAATAGAGCTCCAGAACGAATCTCATAAGACAGTGATCTAGACTCTATGTTCATAAAAATGATATCTTTGTCCTACCTTTAATGTCTTCTGCTGCAAGGTGAAGCTCTGAGCACAGCTCATAAATTCCTTTAGGGGTGGACGGGGGGACCGAAGAGATCGACTTGCTGGTGTTACACCGGCCACCTGTCTGTCGGGACCGGGCACGCTCAAGTCACCTCGTGCATGCTGACTGATGATGATGATATTGATGCTGAAAGGGAGGATTGGAGCTGATTCGACTTAATGTTGCACCGTTCAGCTGGACACAGAGCATCCTGCACGTCAACCTCTCTACCTCACTCGCTCTCCCACTGACACTCCCCCCATCAGTGACGCATGAGTCTCCTGAAAAGAGATCATCTTACCACTAAATCTACATCAATTGTAATTCACACACATAAAAAACTAAGTCACTGTAACCAGATTTCAGCATATATATGAAGTGCTTGAAAAATTATAAATAGAAAAACAACCCACTGACAAAAATGACATTTCCAATATTTACCCGTTCGTGCACAAATTGTGAAATAGTGGTTTTTTTAAAAATTATATTTAGATAGAAGACCTAGGACAGTGGTCTAAAACATGCGGCCCGGGAGCCAATTGTGGATTTTTTGTGTGTCCTCATTTGACATTTGTAGAATTACTGTTCCCCACATGTATTTTGCAATAACCAATAATAAAGTAACAAACAAAACAATCTCAATAATTGTAGAAAACAATTAAGTAATTGATGAATCAATTTTGGGGACTACATTAAAATAGTACCAGAGGTTTAAAACAATATAAAACAAGTGCAATAAATATATTAAAATATATTATATTACATCTAAAAATAATTTAAATACAATAAATTAAAACTTAATAAAAATAATTAAAACAAATTTAAAGAGTAAGTGGGGTCAGTTTATATTTTGCACTATTCATTTCTTTTGTTTTCACAAAAGTGCGTAAAGAATATTAGACAAAGTAAATAGAAAATAAGATGAATACAATATATAAAGAATACGCGTAGGTAAGCTAAAGAGACGACGATGTGTTACGTACAAAAACTTACGTCGCTGTCATAGTGAGTGGGGACGTATCTCCGAACAAGCTTGCACAGCAGAATTGCGGCGGTCGTACTTGCCAACAACAAGAAATGAGTGATTCTTCTTCTTGTTTTACTGCTATATTTTACAATTATGCTTGATCGTTTTGTCTGGACGTAGATTTAATGTCTATATTTGCAACAACGAGGACGTAACGAGACTCAAGCACGCTGAATGCTATTCCGAATTTTTGCGTAGTGAATCCATCGGTACGCTGCATTTGGACACATTTTTGCTCGATAGAACTTTCGTTCAACTTTTTTGCAGTAATCATGACTTTAATCTTCAAAAGAACCGTTATTATATCATGCAAACTGAGTGTTTCCGTATGAATATTCATTTTAATGAGTAAGCGTATTCGTCAAAAGTTACGTCAATGTCGTAGGAACTGATTCGGAATACGTCGTCGCGTCGTCCGCTCGTAACAAATTACGGCATACCTCGCTTTCCGCCGCTCGCCATTTTGCCGTGTCGTGGTTTACTCATACTTGTTTTTCTTTTTTAGGGTGAATTCCTGAGCTTCGATATGGCACCCAAGAGCAAGGCGCCCTCTTCCGACGGCCGCCCCGCGAAGAAAAGGAAAGCCATCACCATGGAGGTCAAGTTAGACATCGTAAAGCGATCGAAACGGGGAGAAACGCCTACCATCATCGGTCGTGCGCTCGACTTAAGTCGCTCCACCGTCGCTACGATCATCAAGGATCAAGATCGCATCCTAGAGCACGTGAAAGCATCCCCACACATGAAATCCACCATCATCAGCAAGCAGAACGGTGGCCTCATGATGGAGATGGAAAGATTACTAGTGCTTTGGCTGGAGGACCGCCACCAATGGGGTCTGCCCGTGAGTTTGGTGCTGATCCAACAAGAGGCCAAGCGTCTCTTCGAGACGTTGAAAAGTGAAAAGTGGGCGGGCGGCGAGGGGAAACCCTTCGTTGCCAGTCGAGGTTGGTTCATGCGATTTAAAGCTCGGGCAAATCTGCATAACCTGAGAGTGGAGGGCGACTCGGCAGGTGGCGAGCGCCAAGACGGGACTGATTTCCCCACCGCCTTGGCGGAAATCGTCAAAGAGGAAGCGAAAACGTGCTTCGCCCGGCAGGCATTGCGGGAGGATTTGCCCCCGAAGACGAGTTTAAACATCAAGACGGATGGGGAACCGGTGGAGAAAGAGGAGTTGGACCTACTGACCTCAGAGCCCAAGAAGTTCACGTGCAAAAGCTTGGCGGCGGGGTTCTTGCTCATAGAGGAAGGACTGGCAAAGTTCCAAGCTGAGGACCCCGACGCGGCCAGGTACGCCAGGATCTCCAAGGGGGTCATGGACAACCTGCGGTGTTACAAGGAGATTTGGGAGGAGGAAAAGAGGGCCTCCTTCCAGTCTAACCTGGAGCGCTTCTTCAAGATGGTCGAGAAGCCCATCCCGGATTCCGTTCCCTCCACGTCGAGCGCTTCTCTGCCTCCTGCCAAAAAGTAGAAAGGCGCGAAACAATCCCCGACTTGCCGTACTCACTACCTCATCTGCTTCTTTACCTCTTCCACGACCTCCAGAGTGTTCCTTAGCATCTCCCATCTTTTTCGGACAGCTGAACCAGCATCTTCTCCACATTCCAGGTAAAGGCATTTTTGGGAGTTTTTTTTCTTTCCCCGAATGTTTAAGTATCTACTGATTTAACTCAATTCACACAGTTGGCGACAAAAATATGTACACTTAAAGATCCAATCAAATGGATCGAAATGTAAAACATAGATCAACATCGTCATGTTTTAGTATCGGAGTCGGTACCGATAATGGCGCCGGAGTACTAAGAAAAACCACGTTAAAAAGCTATTCAAGATCTAGTTTCCAAATTATTTGCTGCCATCCCTCCAATTTCAAATGGATTGGACATCTTGCCACCCTCAACAGTGTCGGACAAAGCCATGATAAATTACTTTCCATTCAAGTGAATTTGCCTAAACGAAGTATTTAAAAGAAAAATATTTTTTAAAAGTACGGTATCACAACACTAGTTTTGATTGAAATGCATGAAATGTTTCTGCAACTAAATTTTTGAAATTGCCAAAATTAATTCGACTTATTTGGGTGTAATGTAACAGATTTTAATCATTTGATCAATCAATTCAAATTGTGGCAGACGTAACGTATCGCAAGGACACTATCATAATGTATCACTACAAAATTGGTGAATCGCACCCTTAGTAACAAAGTGTCGTAGTAAGGGAACTCATTAACTGATTACATCCCACAACGTCAATCCAAAACGTGCTTTATTATTTGTATTCTTTTCAATCCCCTGATCCATGAATAACTATGTTTCAAAGTTGCATCCCTTGTGTGCTGAGGGCAAATAGAGCAGAAAAAAGTCAAATTTTAAAAAAGGATGTAGTGTGTCTATACCTTACTTGACTTAATGGTTAGATCTATGACAGACAAACCCTAAGCCCGCTTCTTGGTTTTAACCAAGCCCTTTTCCACCAGGCACCGGTAGAACTCCTGGATGTACGTGTAAACGCACTTCCAGTCAGGCTCCTTCATCCGAACCAAGTCTTCGGGGTCCAGCAGAGGGGGACAGCCGGCCAGCCTCCTGCAGACGGGATGAAGAAATGTGAAAATCGGGAGGGCGTAAGGCCACGCGGACGACACGCGGAGCTCACTCGGCGGCGCTGAACGCGAGCTGGAAGTTGTCTCTGGGCTCGTTAGGGTTCAGGACGGAATACTCGAAGGCGTCGGGAAAGAAGCGATGCACCAAGGCGCAGAAGGCGATGCCATCCTTCCAGCTGGAGGAAAAGTTGCGGACGTTCACCCCCTAAATAGTGGCGACGGGTGCGATGAGAAGAGACAGAGCAGAACGATCGGTCACGCCGCGGAGACGGGACAAGATGACCTCATATGGCTCCGTTTTGGCCTTGCACCAGTCCAGAAGCATCTGTTTGACGTTTTTAGCGTTGGGGGCTGTGCAGGGGGGGCTTTTCTGGGAAGCCGGAACAGAACCAGCCTTGCTGAGGAGAAGTAAAGACAGCAGAATACGCATCGAGCGAAGGAAATGCAAATATAAGAGGATTTACGGCAGAATGTTCAGACTTGCACACAAAATCTGGCTTGCAGATTTTGGAACCATTCGGAACTTATACTGAAGACTATTTTGCACATTTACATGTAATGCAATATTCACTTAATGTGGTTGAACACCATTTACATCTGCACTTTAAAGTAGTGCTGGGCAATATGACAAATATTACCAAAACGGTGATGTATCGTCATTAATTTCTTCAATGGTTAATTAGAATACTATTATACAAATAAACTGTATTCAACTGTACAGTACTGATATATTGTTAAAGCCATGATGCAGCAAACCAAGTGCGGTAAATTACAACACAAACATGGTGCAGAACTATTGTGAATATGATGTGAAATGGCCCACATCTTTATTTTTTTGCATCTTGCTCAGCACTACAATAAATATTTTTTATATATTGAATGAACAAATATTAAGACTTTTTGGCCAATAGTGGCCTTGACAATTGCAATAATCAGGCAATGTTTAACTCGGTGGCAAGATGTCCAATCCAGTTGAAGTGGGAGGGCCCATCCCTATTTGTGATAAACTAATTTTGGCCAAAGGAATAACAGCGCTGGACGTCCAATCTATCCGCCCTCCAACTTCAAACGGATTGGACGACGACCAGTGATAAACTTGCTTCACAGTGTGTTATTAAATTAAATTGACAGTGTTCCAGTAAATGGTATTTTCATGTATAATAATGATACTTCTGTCTTTGGAATTTGAGCATGAATACCTCAATGCAATTACACAGCTTTCTAAACACTCAGGAAAACAAATGAGTGTGATTGTACTTAATTGTAAATAAAATAGTGCTTTAAAATAGCTTTTGCCTGAACCTGTTTTTCTTTGTGTGAATGTGAGGACCAATATTGCCAAAATGACTCACCAGCCTGCTGTCATGGACGAGGTTGGTGGATCTAAGGGAAAAGAAAACCAGCAGAAAATCAAATAAATGGGATGGGGTGGGGATGGATATGGAATAATTGGACAGCATCTGAGTAGAAATGAGTCACTCTTTGTCGCAGGATGCTGGTCGGCGGGCAGTTTTGCTGCCAATCCAATTCCCTTGCCTGCTGCGCCTTTGCTTAAAAGCTCCTGTCGAGACGCTCGCTCCTGCTCCCGCTTGTCTGACAATACATTTCAAACATGTCCATTATTATGATGCGTGTTGAAACTATGGCCTAGGTTTCGTTGACCTGCAGCAAATGAGGAAATTATTATTAAATTGTGCACAAGAAACTTGATTTAGGCTTACACTCCTTCGATTTAACACTAGATGTAGCAAATTATTTAAGTGTCTCATAAGATCAGGGGTCAAACTAGACAATGCTGAAATCAATTTCAGTATTGTCATGCATCAAATCATGTTTGAAAAATGCAGTGTTAAAAATTGAGCTGTCTTAGTGTTGATTTTGACCTTCTAGCTGGACAGTTTCCTCTTTGTTCTGTGAAGTATAAATGGCTGTTTATGTTTTTAGTAGTCTTGCCAAAAGTATTAAAAATGTATCTGGATTTGATATTGCATTTTGGAAATCATTTCTTTCTGCATGACTATGGGTCACCAGAAATTTAGTGTTTTGGAGAAATTTAATTTGGCCTATTGTTTGCATTATATTTTTTTAGCTGCCATAGACAGCACTAGGCGTCCAATACATTTTAAGTGGGAGGGATGCCAGCATCCCAGTTCAAATGGATTGGACGTCTACTAGTGATAAAGTCATTTAAATTGATTTTAGTGTTTAAGAGTCACATGATTTCATTTAAACAAAATCGTATCAAGCATATTAAGCCATCACATAGTTAAGTTCACCTCGTTTTTTCTTCAGCAACTCCCTCAACGCTGTACGGATGAGTCGCCGCTCTTCAAAGTCCGTGGCATTGTCCAGCTAAAAACAGATAATGTCATTACATATCCAAAATTTGACCTCCTACATTCCCCGATCCATCGCAATCATTTAAAACTAACTTCAAGCTACATCTTCCCAACCCAACCTGGTCAAGAAGTGACATCCACTCACCATTTTGTTGAGAAGCTCCTCGTCGTCAATGTCAGCGAGCTGCTCGCTGGTCACGCTGGATTCACGCTGAGGTGTCCCCTCCATCGCTGAGGCCAGATTAAAACTTTCACGTGGGGTGCGAGTGAGACAGTCCCAGCATCCTGTGTGCCTTCAGCCTGTTTTAGCGCAAAGAATGTAAACGAAGAGGAAAATGCCGAAGTGGCTGTCGGCGTCACTGCAGCGACTGGCCCACTGTTTGGGAAAACACGTACAAATATAGTAATGGAGCAGAGCGAGTGTAGCAATCTGATAAGGCAGCAGAGGGAAAGCCCTAATAAAGACAACCAGTGTGAGAATAACGACATTACAGGCATGAAAACTTCACATTGCCGTTGAGATGTTTGGAGGGTTTCATTCACTGCTCTTTTTTGACTCCTATGAATATAAATGTAAACAGATCCAACAGTTTATCAATCACAAAAAAATAAAAAATGGTTTCAATAGGTTCAGAAGGTCACCAAAGTTTTCCGATAAATCTTATTAAACAAAGCAGAACATTGTAAAAAAGGTCCAGATTTGGTCTGCTTCCAAACTTTGAACTAAAGAAGTACAACAAAGAAGTCGAACGATTCAATTATTGTACCGGTTTTTATTCCTAATGAAGACAAACATGACTTCCCCGACATTTTTAAAGACATCCAAACAAACGGCATGGCTAAAGACTGTTTCAATAAGTAAGGCCTTATGCATTTGCGCCCCGCCCGGCTGCCCCGTCATAATCAACTACTAAATAATAATAATAATAATAATACAGTAGTAAGTACATCCAACCAGCGGCACTATAAAGTGAATGTTAACCCCTAAAACCCCTTGTAACGCGTCACTTAGCTGTTCTTACATGCCACTGTTGAAAATCTTCTTGAGGTATTCAAAAGTGTTTAATCACTAGAGTGATCAAGTCAAAACAATCAATGAAAAACAAACCCTCAAATGTCGTCTAAACATACACGAGGCATCTTATACAGCTGCAGTCATTAAATAATTCTTGTTATTCAGAACTTGTCTTTTTTTAAACTGTCAATAACTATTAGATCTAAACGAAATAAAACAAGACGGCTTTGGCGTCTTCCTGGTGTGCAACCAAGTTGATGCCACAGTGCAAATGAAACGCTTAAACCCAAGTAAACATTTGGCAAATGTATACATTTACACGTGGAGGAGGACATCTCCATCGTTTGCTGTCAAAATTCTGCCTGACAACAATAATACTATGAACTTTCAAATATTTTTTTCCCAAATGTGGGAGGAAAATGTCATTAAACAGAATGAGGAAAAGCCATTTATAATTGGACATAGGCCCTGTCGTCATCAACAACAACAAAAGCCTAATTGTCATCACACCCAGAAACTGCGTATGACGAAATTGGTAAAGAGGGCTTAAATGTTTTAGAGTAATAGAGCAAAACTTCCACTGTATGTCGTCATGAACTGTGAGGGAGTAATCGAATGAAAGTTCGCTGCCAGTCCTCCTACTTTAAATGAATTGGACGTCTATGGCCGTCAATAAGGTTAAAATAAAAAATAAAAAACCTGCCACAATCCAAGTCCTTTCACAGGATGAAGAATTATGTAATACAGGTCGACCGATTGGAAAATAAAAATAAATAAATAAAATGAAAAAAAAAAATCAGCCGATTTTGTAAGCCGTTATTTTTTTTTCAAAGCACATTAATTATAAAAGAATTGAAACAGTCAGCATAGAAATGCGAGGATTAGAAGTGGCATTTTACTTGTACTATTTCCTTTAGTAACACCGGCCACTGAGAAGTGCAAAATGTCAACTAACGGAGCAGACGTCCCAAACAGTGAACACAACTGTTATCCTAATTCGTCTATATTAGCAATATACCAACGGACGGTGTGGTTGATCATGAAAAAAAAGGTCCTCATATTGGGGCGATATATCATATATACCGACTATGTAACAGTCCATCCTATACATTACAGTATGCTAAGCCTCCCAGTTTTAAACGACAGTTGGCTTAGAATTGGAGTTTCGGTGACGTGCCGTAAACCCAAACAAGTGGAATTGTGCTTACATGCATAAATACGCCCCCTGTGGGCAGCGGGGGTTATGTCAGTGTGACGCAGTGGTGGTCCTAAAACAAACAAACAAACAAACATACGAAAAAAGGCCAATGTTTCTGTCTTTCACAGGCACACTGAGGCCAAATGAGTACAGGAATCCCCATTCTACACACAATTTTCAGGGGGAAGACTAACAGGTTGTTCAGTTTTTGTGCTTAAACCAAAGCAGTCTAAATTTTTTTTTACGATATCCTCTTTTTATGTACAGTATGATCAAAAATTGTATCTATAAAAAAACAACATTTTTTTGCATTGAATAGATTTAAAAAAAACTTTTTATTTAAAGGCAACTGTGAATATTTTAGCAGTCAGCATTATCATCAATTATTAATACACGTTTTCTATTGAGTTATAATAGCGGGGGATTCCTGTACTCTTGCACGTCAGCAGTGAGAATTACCTTTTAAATTCAGCGGCTCTCAATGACTTCATCAGAACTTGCCTCCTGCAGTTTAGTCCATCTTACTCTCTGTATCCAGACGCTGGCGACCCGTCATCTCGCGGTCATCCTTTTCGTCCTCACCTAGGGAACCACCGGCCTTGGCCCTGTGCATGTCCACGTAGCTGACGATGAGCTCCGAGTTCTGGTAGATGAGCATCCCCGACAGCGTGAGGGCGGCGCCGGCGCAGCTCAGGGTGGACAGCTCGCTGCCGAAGAGCAGCTGGGACAGAAGCAGGTTGCCCACCACGCTGAGGTTGCCCAGAATGTGGAGGGTGACGGCCGAGGTGAGCGTGATGACGCAGCTGCTGGCCAGGTTGTACAGAACCGAGCCCAAGCAGCTGAGCAGGATGAAGACCCAAAGGTGGCGGTCGTAGTGTTGCGGTGACTCCAGCAAGGCCCAGTTCTCCAGCGCCAGGGCCGCCACGGCCAGGATGCAGAAGCTGGGGATGGACATCAGGTAGAGTAGGAACACTGAGTTGATCTTCTCCTCCTGGAGGAGAATGCCTTGTACAGAAAGAATGGAAAGAACATTTGATGATTTGGATTATTGGGTTCATTTGGCGAGGGACGTATTTCTCTACTAATGTTACTTTTATGTAGGGTTTATTTTTTATTTTTTTACTAAGATGACTAGATAAAAAGGTGCCCGTTTAAACCAAGCTTAAATGAAATCCACATTCATGTGACAATTTGCTTATCTATGTTGACTACTAATTAATTTATTGCTTAATTATTCATTTTCTATTGATTAATTATTTTTGTTCATTTATTTATTGTTGTTATTTGTGCACTACCATACTTATTTATGTTGTGACTACTTATGTTGACTACTTATCTATTATTTATTTGTCTGTTTGTTGTTATTTGTAGACTACACTACTTTTTTGATTTGACTACTTATTTATTGATTATTTATTTGTCTGTTTGTTGTTATTATTTTTTGGACTACCCTACTTGTATTGACTACTTATTTATTGAATAGTTATTTGTGTGTTTGTTGTTATTTGTGCACTTTGTGGTGAAGCTTTAAATCTCATCATACTTGTATAATGACAACAAAAGCATTCAATTCGAAACAGCAAGAAATGAGCACTTCAAAGTAAAGAAAAAAATGACTTACTCTGTTGAATGGACTTAACTCCCCTGAACATGGTGGCCACAATGACGAAGAAACAGCCGGTCTGGTCGTACTGGACCTCCCCCATGATACTGAAGGAAGCCCCCAGGCAGATGGGCATCATGGCTGTGTACTTGAGGATGTGATGCTGCTTGCCCAGGATCAACGTGGAAATAGCCAGAGTGAAGATTGGCGTGGTGGTGTAAATCATTTGCGCAAAGGACAGCTGGACGTAGTTCAGACCCATGTTGCCAAACGCGATGCTGGCGCAAAACGTGAGGCTCAGCAGGAAGACTTTGCATTTCGCCCCGGGGGTCAAGTCCTGCTCCACCACCCCCGCGCAGCTGACCACCCGAAGTTTGATCAAACCGTAGTCCACCACGATGGCCGTCAGCATGTGCAGGGCGGATAGCAAGAGGGGGTACCTGAAGTTGTACACAGCAAAGATCCATTTGTTGAGGCTGGAGATGGTGGTGCCGGTCACCAGCCAAACGATGATCGCCAAGAGCAGGTGGAGCATCTCGGCGGGGGGTCGGCTACCGCCTCCCGGTCGCGCGCTCGCCTTGTGCTTGGAGAAGCCATCGGCGTTGATCATGATGGCATCATTGCGCTAGCTGTGGAGGGATACGAGAAAGATGTTAAATTTTTTTGTTCAATGGAGAGAAAATCTGAGTTCCAATGAATGCCCTGTTAAATCTCTAGTAGACATTTGAACTGGGATCAAATTAACCAATGTTCATTTGCTCTCAAAACTCCCACATCGAATGTATTAAAAAGGTTAAAAAGCTGTTATTATGATAAAACATGTGCATTTGCAGTTTATCTATTTATTTTATTGAAAACGGCATTTTTTCCTCCTTCCTTGTAGGCGCGGCTCTTCCGCCTCGCCCCACGTGCTTTTATTTTGATGACGTAGTTGCTTACGTGTCACTTTGCTTGGGCAATAATCTACTGTAAAAGACAAGAAATGTTGCGCTATGCTTTCTAATGTGCTTTTCGATAAGATCCAACTCTGCCCTTCACTCACCACAACGGAAACAAACGGGGATTGCGTACACAGAGAACTGTCAACAGTCTTATGATATGAATAGCCGCCCCATAATATTACCATCAACTTCCAGATGGATATTTACACTGTGGCTTGTTAGCAAACATGAATTGGCTACTACGCACTACCACTAAACGACCCTTTTCATTCAACAATGTCACGCGCCGTTTCTAACTAACGCAAAACCACGAGTTAAGACGCCGTTATTATATTTTTAAAATGAAGTAGCAGTATTTGGTGTACATGACAATTTAAACGCTTACCTTATTTGACCTTTTCAAGGAGTCAGGCTCCCCTGACTCGTGTTGTCATGCTAACGGACTCGTGCTATCCAGCTAGCGGTCTGTCAAAAACAGGCAAGCTTTTCCTGTCCGTGTTTTTGACGTCCACTACAGCCCATTGGGGTTCCAGTCGAATTCCATCAAAGTATACGAAATTAGATTGTTGTTTTGCCCCTGAGCCACTACCTTGAGAGAAGAGAAGAGACAAGAGTTCTACCTCAACGCGTCATTTATGATGTAGTCAAAATGGTCAACCGCATGTTTTTGTTTTTTTTCCCCTTAAAGGGCCAACACATTATTTTGAAGCCAGGGGCGTATTCAGTCATTTATAGGCGCTAAGGGCACAGAAATGGACAGGGGGACTGTTAATTGTATTTTTCTTATGTAACTGAGATTTTTTTAAATGGATTTGTTATAACTGACTGTTGAAAATTGTGGAAAATTTGCATACATATATTAATTATACATTAAGTATAGGCCTATACAAAAATGTATTGATCAATTCTTCAAAATCAATAGTCCTTTCTTTTAACATCCTTTAAATACATAACTAGATAGCTAAATAGAAAAAAATATGGCCACTCTTCTTGATGTATTTAGAACTAATATAGTTAAATAGAGAGAAGACGAGGTTTGTTTGAATTCTTTTACCGATTCTACCCAAATTTGCATGCAGTAATTTGATCAAATACGCTGTTGTTACCCTCATTACATGGCAATTACATTGAGTATTTTGAAAACCACAACAGAATGTTGGTTTGGTGTTGTACTGTCATGTGATATACATTAAACTTCCATTCACATACCTTGAAACAAGTTCCAGTTTACTGTTTAACATTGACGGTCGTAGATAACACTGGCTTGACAGCAAAAGACACCCCTGGGACAGTTTTGTGTTTTTATGTGAGCTAAAAAAAGATAACATTTTCAACATTTTCAAGGTCATCTGGCACAAATGGTGAGTTCACATGTTCCAGAAAGGGTACGCTCACAGTTAAGTGAAAGAGCTTTACAATACTTTTTAAACGGGGCCCTGAGTCAAGCACCCCTAAAATTCATGCATAGCTACAGTACTGTACATGGAGTATGTTAAAAGCTTGGCCTTTGGGTATGTTGCAGGTAAACGTCACTTTTGTGCTTTATCTAAGCAAGACATAGCCGTTAAAACTTATGAATAATCTAATTCAGCATTTGATATTATTATATATACACATGATATTTATATATATTTTACATCATTTGAAATAGTAACCGTGTTCGGTTGTCTCAACCCTGCACATTTTGATAGACGTAATTCTACTTCTCTGCTTGAGCTTTGTACAGTCAAAAAAGTCAACCAGCGACTCCTTTTGGTACAATATTCAGATAAATACACAAGTTATTTTTGTACACTAAAACAAAACTGCACTGAAAGCTTGAAGTACTTGTGCCATTTTAGCCTCGTCTTTTGTTTTGATTCTTAAAATAATAAATCACACTTATCCCCGAATTAATATTCCGAATAAATTGGGTCTTTTTGTGCAACAAAAAACACGCTTTTCTACCTCAGATTATTTTGCAACAAATAACAGAACACTTGTTGCAGAAACCTTTAAACACTAATGACAAGACAGAAACATCGAAAACTACTCAGTATTAAGGCCTACAACCATTTTGATTTCTAAATTTCAAAAACTGATTCCATATCAGTCCTGTTGTGGAAGGTTAAATCAAAAATAGCATCACGTACTGAACAGAATTCAGAGCCTTCATTAACCTATGGTTTAAAAGTCAAATTGTATACAATGTACCTCATAGTGATGATGATGATGATGATGATGAAGGTTCTCCAGTAGAGTAGTGAAGACCTGACTTTAAAATAAAAATAAAAGCATGATTGAATTATTCTACTTTTACGTGATTGTTTCCTAAACATTGACTTGAAAAGCAACTTGCTCCCACCCAGGCAGCTCCAGAATGCAAGCACATAAGGAAATCAGGCGGTTTCAGTCCTTTAAACGCCTGTCGGAAGCATGTATGGAGACGCGTGCATTCCAGATTCTAGAATGACACATCTGGTGCAGTGCTGTCTCTCTTCCCAAAAAAAACTGAAAGGCGAGCATGTTTTGGTTTAGAAATGTTCTGACCGTTGACTGGAGTGCATGATGTGTAAGTGACAGCTGGAGTTTTTGGTTAACCTAAAAGATTTCGGGGCACATGCTCCAGTCCTGCCTTTCTTTTGCCTCCCAGTAGCCTCCCCTGTAGATGTAGTTGCTTTCTCCTGTGGCGTCGTCTGTTTTCTTTTCAAACCACAGTGGCTGGTACACCTCCATTTCTTGTCCTGAATATACACAATTATATCCAGTAAGGGTGAAACGGCAGAATCTAATCGATATTGTATTGTGGCAGACTTTGTCATATTGGCAAAGGCTGTATCGGTGTTCAAAAAGTTTGTTTTTTTAAATAGATTTCCACTGTAGTATTGAGCACTGTCCCTTTAAGGGTTTTGTGTGTGTGTGTTTTTAGGTATCAATGGACTATGAGCACAGTGTATTTGTAAAACACTATTAAATCCGGACGTACCTTCCTCCAGCGCCTGCATGCTTTGGCCCTCCCTCCTCTTCCTCTCCAGCCTCTGACACTCCTCCAAACGTTGCTTCTGGATGTTGGCTTCATCCCACAGGCCCACCTCCATCAGCCGCTGATCCGGACGCATTCGGCTGTCCGTGGGCGCGGTGCCCTCCTCCGGCTCATTGAGAGTCAAAGCCAAAGCCGAGAAATAATGCATGTTTTCTGCATTGTCCCTAGAGGAGCCAAAACAAAAGAGAGATGACGTGAGATTGTTTCATTGTAGAGAATGTCATCATTGATGATTTAAAAGTGCCTACGGGAGTGGGTATTTCTTCCACAAGAGTTTGGGCTGAAGCGTCTGATAAACTGTCTTTTGTTTGCCTTCTGAGCCTCCACTTCCTTGACTGCTGTCCACTATTTTGGCACTCTCCATTTTTTCATCCCAGGTTCCTGATAGTATATAATGCGCCGTGCCCTCCCTGTCCTCCACGACGCCTGTCACCTGGAAAAGTCATCACACATGGTTACAGCCCAGAAAAGCTTGCGAATGTTAAGGCTGACTGAAAAAATACAATTTTCCCCCAAAAATTCTGTCTAATACTTTGAAAAGTACGTTTTTTAAGCATTAAAAAGAGACCATATTCCTTTTTAGGCTATCTCCTTTGCTGCAATGTGAAAAAAAAACCTACAGAAATATAAATATTTATGTCCTCGAAGCCTGAAAGGAATATATTTTTTCTCAAAAACAAATTACTGGCGTTTTACACTGTAAATGATTGGAGTGCTGTCATACTTTACGTGGAACATCTCTGGAGAAGTAGCTGTAGGGCGAGAACTTCAGATGGCATGTATCCTTAGTGGTGTTGTTCACAACGTCAATGTCCCCAGACTGCCGGAAACAAGAAAGTCAGAGAATTATATTTTGACTTTTGGCATGAAATTGCACAATTCAATTCAAGTCAATTCAGTACAAAATGAGCGAAAGCCAACCTGATCAATCCAGAGCTTCCCCACGATAATATTGTGCACTGTTGAGGTCACTTTGCTCCACACATAGCGGTTCCCACTTGAGTGGAACTGCAAGTGAATCTTTCCTGTTTTAAATGGAAAGACATTTAGACATCACCATTAACAAATGCAGCATTTTCAACAGAACCAATGACCAGGAAAACCCAATTAGTCTCTCTCTCACTGTATAGTGTATTTCTAAACATCAATTTATTATAACCAACCCCGGTTCCCAACTGAATACACGTTTTAACATCAAATAAAGTGAGCCTTGCCAATTTCATCTAATATGAGGCATTAAAACACATGCTGCTGAGGCTTCTTACCGAGTGGCATGACCGAGATGTACTTCCCGCGGAACTTGCTGTCAATAGTGATGTGTTGCCACAGGGTCCATCCACGCTGCGAGGTGACGTTGTGGGCAGCAGCTGGTGGGTGATGACTAACCTAGGAGAGTACATCCATATTTTTATGGAGTCTGGTTTAACCAAATCAACGGAAACCAGCTGCCTGATTGGATGTTTATCATCGTCAATGGCACCAAAAGAGTTAATATAGTGGCCAACAATACTAAAAATGTTGTTTTTTTGTAAATAACAAAAATTGTCGCCCACAAACATTAATGCAGCCAACACTTAAAGTAACTCTCCAGCGAATTGTAACAATTCATTGGTATTTTAAAACGTGCGACCATTGTTGGGCTTTGACTCACCTGCTCACAGATGGAGCGGTAGCCATATTCTTGCAGGCGGTCAAGCTCATAAGTCTCCCCTAGTAGAGGGTTGAAGGGTTTAGACGTGCGATGGACGGTGGTGGAATAGGAGGAGACGGAGAAAGCGGCCACCAGACACATCTGCTCCAGGGAGGAGTCGCAACGAGCCGCCCGGTCCAAAAGCTCGCTGTATTCCACGTCCTCGGTCAGACGCTGCAGCATGGACAGCGGCTCGTTGAAGTTGACCTGCCGGCAGTGGGGAAATGAGTCGGACTGGATGGATCGCGATTATTGTTTGGGTGTATGTGGTGCATTTACGGGCATGGGGATCTTGGACAAGTCTTTGCCAATACAGTTCTTCATGATGCTCCACAGGTTGAGGGAGTAATTGGGTTTGTCCGGAATGCGGCTGCGTCTCGTCCTGCGTAGCTGCGTGTGGTTTGAGTCTGAGGTGTCCTGAAAGAAATGGTTACGTGAGGCTGTAGTTTAGCTGTCGGCAAAGTCAGCCCGAATGAAAAAGGGGACAAAAGGCAACCAGTTGGTCAGTAGATTATTCCACGACAAAGTTAGTTTCATTGTGTAGTTATTACTCTATATTTGGGGACTTGCAGCACAAATGGGGCGAAAGAAATATATATATTTAACTCTTCAATGTATGAAATATGATTTATTTTGGGGGGGAAATGTTATTTTTTAAAACGACATTTATACAAGATGTTTTTTTTTTTAAACGGGTGTCCCACTGGACAATATTTTGTGACCCACATCAGATATCAAATTGCAGTATTACTGGAGTCTGCACTTATTTCCTAATGGGGAAATATAAATAATTTCAAATAATTTATTCAAGCATCCATTTTAAGGGAAAAAAAAAACAATTATTGAAATAATAATAATTTACAAAAAAATATAAGAGGGATACAATTATGAATAATTGTAAAAAAAAAATGAAATTAAAGAAATTGAAAACGTAAAAATATAATTGTAACAAATCTACTAGTGTTACACACATGCAAATCACCCAGTCCTACTACTACGCGCCTGTAAAACGAAGGAAGGACCTACATTCTCGTTATGGGTCCAGTCACTGTGCATTCCGCCACTCTTCATACTCTGAGTACTCCCTGAGCGCCTGAGAAAGAGAAATACTTTGCTGAAGGAAGACTGGAGGTCAAACAGATGACTTCATTCTCCAAAACAAGTCTCACCTGTGCTTGGTCTCGGCATTCACAGTTACGAACGAAGGTGCGTCTTCCATGGCGTCGAAGAATTCATCGTTCTCGTCACTCTCGTCCACCTCGCGAGATCTCTGCGCGCCTGCCGGGAAATGTAAACCCAACAGATGTCATGCTATGTTTGCGGATTCCATTCAGAACAGTCTGTCGCGTGTCTTACCGGCGTACGAGGTGGGCTTTTCCCTCCAGGCCGTCTCCAGGCTATTGTGCTGTTTGGCTAGCTGCTCAATGGTGGTCTCCAGATAGTGCCGCTGCTCTTGCTCATGCTGCAGGGTTTTCTGCCACCTGCGGTTTTGAGATTGCGCTACATCCAAGAAGTCACGACAAGCCTGAAAAGTGCGAACGGATCGGGGGACTCAGAAGACACGTTTCCCCGTACGGTTTTTCGGCTAACGAGGGCGACGGCGCTCACATTGATCATAGCATTGGAGGTGATGCGAAAGAGGGCGGCTCGCTCGTTAACGGCCTTCACTTTGTCCGTGTTGTCGACGCAGGCGCGGAGATCCTCGAATTCGCTGAGGGAGCGCTGGAGGGCGGCGCCGTGCTTTCCAATCAGCTCGTTACAGGTGCTCAGATCGTCCAGCTTGCTGGCCAACGTCTTAAGCGTGCCTTGGCTCAACACTCGAGCGTCGTGTGGGTCTGGGCTTTCCTCATCTCCTGAGTCATCTGCTCACAGACACCACAGCACAAAAAATGACTCTAAAAGCTGCACAATAGTCAATTGTAAAAAAAAAATAATGCAATCCCTGAACTTCATATTAGGCCAATACCGATATACATCAAATGTCCAAATAAGGCAGCCAATTAGTTTTATGACTGCCCTATAAATGATCATGGTTTTATGGTGGAGAGTTTGACTCGATTGGAATAAAATGTCCATTTCCATCTTATTTTGCCCAAGATAAGGATGATGGGACAACGCACCGCATTCCAGGCGCTCCATCGTTTTCCACGAGGGGGGGGTACTGTATATGCACGCGGTTGTCATGGAAACATAAGCCTGTGTAGTCAAGAGGCATGGCTATTTTTAGAAGTCGGGGAAGATGACGCAGTAAACTTTGCCTCCACCCTTTCTTTCTTTGAGACCCTCCACGAGTCACTTGGATTTTCCCCCTAAGTAATGACCCAGTCTGAGCCCCCCCAAAAAAGTAATTTTGAAAGAGATGAACCATATAATAACTAAATGAATAGGAAAAGATTGTGATATAGGAGAGATTGAAATTTCTATCAACTATATTTGTTTCATGACGAGGTTTATAGATGAGGATTTAGAAAATTGCAAAGTGATTCTGTATAATTATATTCTTTTAACCCAAAAGCACAAGAAAGAAGGAAAAAATACCGGAGATTTTGAATTCTCAGTACTTTGGGGATGGTTCCAGTGGTCATTTGTGACTCATTTGTGCAAGCACACCCACAGTTGATGGATTGAGCATCACTGTGGACGCACGTAGGAGGAAATGATTAAAGTTGGACTGCAACAGGCTGCATGTTCGCTCTAGCCACACCACTTTTCCTATCATCTTCATCTCTGAATAATACATCCAGGTAATTTTCCCCACCCCAAAACAAATAGTTTATGACAAAACATGTTTAAAACACGACTATCTAAACAAACCTTGAACCTAACCCCAACTCACTATGGGCACCTGTACATCCTAATAATTAAAACGCAAATATATACTGTAAGCCTTTTTGAAAACACATTCACACCTCTCTTATTTTGAAATCTGTCCAATGTATTGTTAATGATTCACACAGTGACAAATTGCATTCCTTAAGTGTTGTCTTGCAATCTAAATATGCAAAACATGTAAATGTTTAACTCTTAATGCAAACATTTCCTGTTGAGTTAAAAAAAAAATCATTGCAGTATTAACTATTAAAGGGCTTTGCCATTCTGAAACAACAACAACAAAAGAATGATGCTAAACCGCTAACTTGGTCAGAGTAATTGGAAGCATTAATATACTTGCTGTAGGTGGAAAATGAACCCCTACAGGGTTAATGTTTAAATTAAAATAGCCCCATTGATAAATTGCAGCAATGTAATAAACGATGAGTTTATTATTTGAGGTTTACACAAAACCTCAATGTTTGCAAATGAAAATCAGCAATTCCACGTGCATTTTAACATACACACACACGGATGCCTATAGCTTCTATTTTAAAGTCTTAATCTTTCGTGAACAGTAGTTAATTAATTGGTTACTTACAAGGTGACATTCATCCAAGTAATCTGCATTCATGCCGCCCAATTTGTCAGCGTGTGTTCGGAACAATATTTTGAATGAAAATCTTCCCCCCTCTCTCTCCCTCTCGCTCTCATTTGTTTAACTATTTATCTGCTGCTTCCAGACGGGGAGGTGGAGCCCAGCGCAAGGTCATTCATTCATTCTTGCTGTCATCACAGTCGGGCAAACCAGGGAGAGGGATAGGGGGTGGGAGTGTTGACGTCACGTCATTGTGAATGTCAGAGTATTATACAAATGTATTAAATTCATTTTGTGGAACTTCATTACATGCCAGGGTCAAACATCACATCAGCTATGGATTGACATTGAGGATGACGTGGACGGCGTGATGACGTCGACGTCACTTTAAAATGTCCTTGACTGATCTTTCTTGAACAATACTACCCTCTTGTGGCCAACCAGCAATATACAGAAATTCTTGCGAGCAATGTTTTGTCTGTCATTGACAAAAAAAGTTTTAAAAAACCTGTCTCATAATTTATGAGACAGCTTTTTTATGGTTATGCTCGTCTGCAAAATACAAAATAAAATAAATAAAACATATTTTTTTAGTTAAAACAAAAACATAAGAGAACATTCTCAAGCAACACATCATACTGGATGTATGCAAACTATACTCAATATAGAGGCGTAACATCTTTTTGATGGTTTAATGATTTTAAGGTCAGTGTGAAAAATTAGATTTTGGAATAATTTTTTAGGTTTATGTGATTCCTGCTGATAAAACTTGGATGCGATTGACTTTTGTTAATATAAGCGACATATTGTTAATTTAAAAGATTTTCAGATGGTGGTGTCCCTTGAGATTTTTTCAATCCCAAAAGTGTGTCACAGCTCAAAAAAGATTGAGAATCACTTCCCTGTTAGAAATAAAACAGTATGCTTTCCCTACTCTACAAAATTTTGGGGGCTACTAATTTGTGGACGTTTACATAGAACGTGAGAAGACGTGCTACTAGTATGTGAACTGTTTTTGAACGTAAGGTCGTCTAGGATCTTACCAGAGTGATGAATGAGCGCATTGGCATTGGTTTTAGCCTGCTGCAGCGTGGACAACCAGTTTTGACACTCCCCTTCAGATGTGGCCTTCAAATGATAGCTCCGACCTCCGTTGGTTATCAGGAAGTTGCAAGCGTCACCCTGCTCGATTTGAGCGGCCGCAAGGGGAATCGTGCCTCGGCAGGTGTGCCCCATCTCTGCCTGCGTTCTGAAAGATGGACGGAAATACAAAAAAATAGCACCGTTATGAAAAACCAATTCAGATATCATCAAAACAAGTCCACCCGTGGAATAGTGACCTTCACACAGCCCATTTTATTACCTGTAATATGAGAGCAGGCCATTGCTGAGGACGAACCACCGCCTCTGGTAACCCTTCAAGTAGTTGGTCCATTTAAAAAGCCAGCCTTTGTGAGTGTCCAGGCGCGGGAGCTGGATCCCCGGAAGGGTCGGGGAAGGCAAACTCCTCACCAGCTCATCCATGAGCTTTCCCCGGATGAAGGAAACAAAAACACGCCGCTAAGAGCCGCTAGCTTCCCCCGTCCAGATGAGCCCAGCTGCGCGGCTAAGCTAACCGACCGCAACTGGGCGGCTCTACCAAGTCGGTGTTCGTCCACAGACCACCGCGTGCCCCCTAGAGAGTGAAGAATTAGCACTTTAGAATTGCCGAAATGGAATACATTGAGATAAAAGTGCACGATTTCTTCTAACCACTTGCATTTTGAAAAATGGACGTTGTGATAAATAGCAGGCAGTAAGTGCAGGTACGGCGACCACGTTTCGGAAGACAACTGGAAAAGACAAAAAAAAGTTTAAATTCATTAGCTATGCAAGTGTAAAATAAATTAAAAAATACAGTTTTAATTTATACTGTACCCTTTTAGGATATCTGAACTTTTGCGGCCACTGCTCATCATCCAACTAAAGATGCTGTTGGTTTGCGACAGTGTCGAAAAAATACGGCACAGATATAATTAGGGGGATAAAAATAGAAACAGATATTAACCCTTGATGCACAATAAGGGTCAAAAGTGACCTTGTAAAAAAATAAAACATCAGACTATTTACAGCAACATAACAGACATTTGTTTATCAATAGCAATGCATTGGGTGATTTTTGTCCTGTGTGTACACATTATATTGTAAAATAAAAAACATTTTTAATCAGTGTAAGAATATTTTGCTTATTCAATCATAAAATGAATTTCAAAAGTTATACTGATGGAAAAAGCCCTCCAGGATGAAAAGTCCTCCAGGATATTTGCTTGCGAGTCTTGAAATCTTTATTTAACACATCAAAATGGCAAAGTATCAGGACTCTTATACAGTGGTTAAAATTAATATCAAGATTAACTATATATCAACAAATACAAGTGGTTGCATTTTATCTGCAGATTACAAGAAATTTTACATTTAAATAAATGAATAAGCAGACGACATACACAGTTTAAGTTTGGCATCTTCACAATCATAAATAGGGAAAATGTTACTACAATCATTTCCAAAAAGTGCTTCTTTGGAAGAGTATATTTCCAATTTTTGGGGGTAAAACACCCCACCCATAATAAATCTTCATGGCACTATGCTAGAAAGTGTTACGAACTGTACATTGTCCCGTTATAACCATTTGCTTTACAGCAAATGCAGCTCACACATAGCACAATGTAACTTTAACTCATTGTCGTGCCTTGGTGAGTTGCACGATATCGTAACTGTATTTTGAAATAAATCAAAAAAAATGTAGCGCTCATGACGTTTGCTGGGTGGGGAAGTAAGGCAGTCAGCACAGCAGGTAGGAAATTTCGCTTTTCAAATCAACACGGTGGCAAAAGAAAAGGTTGCTACGAGAGTGAATTTCTCATCGTCTGTCCGTTTCACAGTGAGGATATTCCCAGTTTATGCAGCATCCTTTTCCACGAAAAAAGGCCCACTTCCACATCTATGTTGGACACTTCAAAGGAGGCCGTCTTGCTCGGAAACCGAGGACAGCAAAGAGAAGTCGAAAGGTACAAACTTCACACCCATCCCATGGTAAAATTTGTTCTGAAATTCCACCCTGACAAAAAAAATATGACAGCGATCAGTCATTTTTAGATATCTGATCTACACTTAACCCTGCGGTTGGTCAAAAGTGACACCCCCGTAAGTTTATTTTAGTTTAGTGTAGCTAACAACAAAAACAAGTCACACTTTGGCTGAGCCTATGACTTATACTCAGTTGTGACTAATGTTGAAATATCCGTGCTACTTATTTTTTATTCTTTCTTGTCTGACACTTTTGTTGACTAGTTTGAAACGACCTGTTAGTTTCACTCACCAGTGGAGGCGGAGAGCGTGGAGAAAGGCCGACAAACCTTCCATCACCAGCAAGATGGACACAGTGAGCAGAGCAAAGAGGGCAAACACAGGCACAAGGAAGACCACCCCCACTCTGGTTGTGATCCTCAGGCCCAGGCGCATCACCATGTCCCACAATACCTCTGAAAGCTCTGCAAGAAAATAAAAAAATTAACAAAAAAGCCAGACAACATATAGAATGAATGAAAACCTTTTTGACTGGGTCAATTAAAATAGACCACCGTACTATATGAAGGTGCTATACCTATAAAGTGACTTTACTTACGGGCGTGTGCCAAGCTGAGAGCCCAAAGTCGCAGGTACGAGGCCGTGTTGGAGATGCAGCCAAGGCAGAACTCGATGGTATGAATGGCCTGATGTAGGAGCACGTCTGCAAAATCAAACTAAAAGCACAAATCGCAAAAATGTTTGTTTTATTATGTATTATAATAATAATAATTAAATATTTTGCATACCTCTCAACCTTGGACAAATCACTTCCCTTATTACTGATTGCAATTCCCCTTAAGTAATAATAAACCATAGCAAACTCACATAGATGCACTTAAAAGTCAAAAAAAAAAAAAAAAATCCCGTACAAAATTGTTATACAGCGTACACAATTCGAAATGACCAAAAACATAAAATAAGGGAAAAACGTATAGGTTAACAGGTATGATTTTATAACATATCTGCATCAACTGCAGGCAGGCGTGTCCCCCCCCCCCCAAAAAAAAGAGTTAAAAAAAAAGTATTTGTCTCACCTTTTTGGGACAAATGTCCCTGTGGGTTACCTCCTCAAGTCCCTCCTCTTCATCATCCTCATAAGTTGGAGGTGCTGAACTGTCATCTTCACTAGCCCTCCTCACCCTCTCATAGCCCTCACGGCAGAACAAAATGCGGTAGAATATCAAAATCTCCCTCTGGACGTTCAAAAATGAACAGGATGCGAAAAGACGACCTACTCTGCGCCTGCGTAGGCCTTTGCCTCCGCGATGCATCCAGTACAGGAACAGAGGTTTGCCAAGTAGCAGCACGGGCGCAGAAATCATGGCAATGGCGAGCAGAAAAATTTGCAGTCCTGTCTGAGGAGGAAAACGAACAAACGCTTGCACAATAAACCAAGACAAAAAGACCGAGGACAATGAAGGACGTCGCGATTGGGTACCTGTCCCGGGTACAGCGGAGAAATTTCCTTGCCCTGCATTACAAACATGTTAATGTAGTGGATGAGGATGCTGGGAGCCTGGCTGGAGTCCCGTGCCGAGAAGGCCAACCACTTGTAGATGATCATGAAAACCAGATAACCAAAAAGACAGAGCAGGAAAAGCAGCTCAGGGAGAAACAGCAGGTAGACGTCATACTTCTGTTGAAAATGTCTGAGGAGAAAGTAAGAAAACATTCTCACATTGTACGCGAGTCATAAGCACTTAGTAGCACGCCGGTAATGACTCACAAGTGGTTAAAGACACTGAGAACCACGCCAAAGCTCATGTGGATGACCCCGATGACCACGGACATCTTCATCTTATAGGAGTTGAGGAAGGATAGACGGTTGACCGCCATGCTCCATATCTGCAAAACAAAGGCATCTGACTGAGAGCGATACGGGCCATCGAGGGTCAAACAATACAAGACTCGTGCGTTTACTCACAGGGTCAATGCCAAATGGGTAAGGGCCGGTGAACACGCCGCTAACGTTGGGGTCTAATGTGAGCAAAGTGTTCGCTTGAAGTGTTTTGTTCCTGCAAATATACAAAGCAGAGCATGCCCAATAGAGCCAAACCACACGGAATAATAAGTAGAATTGACAGAAATAAGTATTTTGGAGTCATTTAAAAAGAGCATACAGTGAAGTTAGTATGTGCTCTGAAAAATGACTAGTAATTGTTTTTTTGTCTTGATTTACTTAAGGGATATTTGAAAATGTGTATTTAGAATATAAAGAAAACCACTTTGGAGAACCTTATATCTTTTTAAATTGCTGTATTTCATTAGATTACCTAAAAAAATGTAACATTTACCCTATGACTCAAAATATGAATGTAACCATAGTTGTGACACTTTGAAACATTTGTAAAATTTCTGATATAAATATAAAATATATAAAGATGTAAAAATCTTCCTATACTTCAAAACTTGTGAAAGAATATATATATATATATATATAATATATAATGGAAAAACCTAAAATGAAAAGATACGTAGAAGATAAATATTGTTAAAAAAAAGCTGCATTTTCAATTGAAAGAAGCAAAAAAAAGTATAATGTGGGTTCATATACAGTAGTTACATTTTAAGCCTATGAATAACATACGTCCACTGTTGACTGGTGAACATGGCCCTGACGCTCCAGCCCGAACCAAATATATTGATCGACTTTGAGAAGC
This sequence comes from Stigmatopora argus, assembly GCF_051989625.1. Lineage (NCBI taxonomy): Eukaryota > Metazoa > Chordata > Actinopteri > Syngnathiformes > Syngnathidae > Stigmatopora > Stigmatopora argus. Next base: position 4,978,951 of record NC_135402.1, read on the forward strand.
AGTCGTTGTATATGAGGCCGGTGTAGATTGAGAAAAGCCCCATCATGAGGATGATGTAGCGCCCATTGAAGAAGGTTTCCCATATCTGTGGAACAACATTTCTGAGTGCAAATTCATTTGCCAAAACAAAATGGCAGGCAGGAATCATTTACCTCATTACTGGAACGTTTCCTCGTTTGCTTCTTTTCCGTCAGCACCATCCATAGTGCGAAGAGGCTCATCACCACGCCGTGGCCCATGTCGCCGAACATGACGGCGAATAGGAAGGGGAAGGTGATGATGGTATAGGGTGCTGCCAATTAGGTAAACATACATGTTTGGTTTTTCTTCCCTTATGCTTCCAATGTTATTTTCCATCTATTAGTCCTCGGATCGAAAAGTTTGAGAAGCAACTAGAGCCGAGCGGCGCTTACCTGGGCTCACCTCACGATAGTCCCCCACGCCGTAAGCCTCCACGATGCTCTGAAATCCACATGTGAACTTGTTGGTTCGGACTAATGTGGGAGGAGTATCCGCGCTGGGGATGCGGTTTACAAAGGACGGAACGGTGGCGTCGCCTTTTCGCTGAAAGACAAAAAACCCCATCATGTGTGTAAACATACTGGAAATGGGAGTCCTTGTACGGACTTTTTTTGGGACGGTGGTCGGTTGAACGTTCTTACCGAACCTTCCTCTAGCGCCCCCCGTAGATTGGCCAGGTCACTGACAGGACACCACACCTCAGCGATCAAACACTTGTTGGTGACGTCGAAACTACACAAGTTGAGGATGTGGTAGATGGCCTTCATTTTTTTCACCTGTACGACCCAAGCGTACGCCGACTCTGCGGCCCTCTGCAACACCTGCTTCAGGTAGTCTTCAGTACGATGAAGAACCTGCGAGAAAGAGAATCTCACGATTGGCCATTCAATCCACCGAGACTTGTCGGATCGGTCTTACGTTGTTGAGGTCTTGGATACGCGTGCGTAAGCTGTCCAACGTGTCCGCCCTTTCCTCGTCATTTTCAGGGTGAGGGTAGAGATGGCAGTGGTAGCTGAGGGAGAGCGTCAAGAGGAACAAAATGACTGGTTCGATCGAGAAAACATTTCGTTACGCAGAACTTACCAATCGCAGATTTTTTGGACCTTCTGTCCAATCTGATCTCCCCAAAAGGAGATGAGGAAGACCACATTCTTGCTTATCTCACCCTGAAATAACAACGAGAGTGTAGAAGTCCAATCCATTTGAAGTGGGAGGGTCGAATGTTCTCACTTCAAATGGATTAAACATCTACTAGTGAAAAACTAATGGCAGAAGAATTGAAAAGCACATGGCTGGATGTCAATCATCAACAATAGCAGGAAGCCAGTCAAATGACGTATCTTGGGGTGAAATTTGACGTCTGCACAATGTATTCATAGTTTTGGCCTACTAATTTGCAGTAGCTATATTTCCAATGCAGAATGGAAGTATTTGAAATAAGCTCACCGTGTCGAGATCCGCCAGGTTTTCGTCCATTTCTGCGTAGCTAAGGATGGTGTAGCCCTTGCAAACTCTCCACAACATGCGTTCAAAGGCTTCCACTTTCACCCGCTGTATGAGGCCCGAGATAAATCTGCAAAGCAGCGCATGTTGACGTTTAGCTAAGTCACTATAAAGATTTACAGTAGTCGGTATGTGTACATTTTTCTGCCGGGGTTACAGTGGTTCACAATCTGCAAACTTGTAAGAAAATGCCGTAACATTTGCTTTTTTAATTTGTTTAATTTTAATTCTACACATTGTGTTGACATTCTCAAAATTGTTGTCTTGTACAGTAAATGACAGGCGCTCACCCAAGCTTGGCTCCAAGTCTCTGCATGCCAGTGTAGCCCGATACGGAGTCTGCGTCCATTGTGGGGAATTCTTCATATTGAGGACCAAGTGCGTCGTGCTAATTATAAAAAAGGACAGAGTTATTCAATATGGCAAGTTGTCAGATTTACCTGTCTTGCAAAAACAGTTGTCCAAATTCACAATTGTACGACCTAAGTAGCGCCGTTCTAGCTTAGCAAAGTGGAAATATAACTGAAATTATACATAGTCAAAGACGTGCTGTTCCACTTTATTAGTGTAGGTACTAATAAGCAATAATGACTCACTCTGGAACGGCTATGTATGAAGGTGCGCGTGATCTTCAGCATGTGCGTGTACTCGATAAGCTCCAGCAGGTTCCTACGCAGTTTCTCTTTGTTCCTCGCCACCTCGCTGAGCTCCATCTCCAACCTTTGAAGTTGCTCCTGTACGCAACGAGACAGCACACTGAAGCCCAAACCGAATGGAAAGGCTGACGGTTTAAAAATGTCATGTCATCGCTCTAATCTTACCATGATCTCCAGAACTTGTCTAGGTGGAGGTGCAAGTGGGCTCTCATCTTCTTCGGGAATAGCAATTTTAGCCTTTTGGATCTCCCTCAGCAGATAACCTGGCCACAGAAGTAAAGGACTTTGATTTTGCTGATGCCATATTTTTAGCATCCCCAGGAGGGCCGCCTTTACCCAGAATCCTCTCCATCTCTTCACATCTCTTGATCTCGCTGACAAAGCGCCGTTGGAAGGAGCTGACGCTTGGATTGAGCTGAAACCAGAGTGGTCAATGAGTTTAGTGGGTGAGAGGTTAGTTAGTGCACAGTCAGCGCAGTTGCAAACTGTGAAAATCAAAAGTGTGCATCTCCACATTTGCGTATTTCTCCTGAACCTTATCCTCTGACTTAAACCCTAATGAGTAACCAAAGTGTAGTTAATGATATGCAATACAAGAAATGGCAGGATGATGGGTTACAAAGCTCAGGACTCTGCCCTGGTCGGCATGGTAACACGCAGCAATATACATGGTAATTAGACATCTAGCACCGTCAATGGCAGCCAGTGAGTTAACAGACTAGTCTAGTGGAAAACTTTGGTCTAGGTGAAAATTATCCTACTGACCTGTTGGTTGCTATAATTAACAGTAACATTTTTAAAACGTAATGTTGATTCACGGCGAGATCATATCGTTACCCCATTGGGATAGCAATTATCACGATATATCACCATATCGATATACTGTTGTCCCACCCCTAGTAGATATAACAGCGTTTTCACAAAGATGGAAATTTGTGGTCGGAGAGCATGCATCTCTGCAGGTGCACCCTCGATGCTTCACAAATTTTCCTAAATCGAGTAATCTATTGCCTACTTACATCTCGGAACTCGACCAGGCCCAGTTCACCGAGCTCGCTGATGCAGTCGTACTCGGAACCGGATTGCAGGAACAACTGGGCCAAACACATCTCCTCGCTTCGAAACACCATCTTTGAAACGTGGCGTTGCGTCTTTCAAAACAAACTAAATAACATCACAGAATTCGGAAGCTCTTCCCCAATTAACGCCACAATTGTATATGAACGCCGGCCGACGGGGTTGTCCTTGTTGCCTGACGGTCGTTAGAGTGACAATAAAGGAAGAGACCGGAGACAAAAGCGTCCCTTGTCGGACCTCTGCATCGAGGCAGGCTTCATCCTGGCTACCTTTACGACACCTGTCACTCGACGCCGTCAAAACACGGGCAAAGCACGGCACTAGCGACGTATAAACGGAGGAAAATGCAAATATCCAACTGAAGCGTCGCCGGGAAAATTAAAAATAAAAACACGTCACTGGTGGGTAAAGAGCTTTCGGCCTTTCTTTATTTGCAGCACGCCGCTCGCCAATTGACACAGATTGAATCTGGGCTGGGTTGCCAGATCCGCCGCATCCCCCAGTCACCGGATAAACTCCGCCCCGAGTGTGTAAACGTGAGTAAATGAAGATAACGTATTAATTCAATCGGAAAACGTCAAATATAATTCTTCTATCATTTATATATTATTAAAGAAATATGTGACATTAATGCTTTCGTATGTATTTTTTGTATCGTTTTGTTGATAAACGGACTGCTGTTTGCAAATTTGGCAACCCACTCGTTCGTTCTATCACAATTCGCCGGTTCAAATCCTTTGTGCTCGCTTTACTTTAAATTTCATATAAAGATGTCAGGAAAAGGCTTCTAGAATATATTAACTTCATTTTGGGTCACTAATAGGTCCATGAAATATAGTGATGGCTTTTTGTTGAAGGTGATTGGTTCATCTATAATAGATCTAAGAGATCTATTATGTTGCCATTGAACATTGGTCCAATTGCACCTCCCAATTCAAAATGAATTGAACGCCTAGCACCCTCGATGGCACTGAAAGATGAGCATTTCCAGCCAGTTGTGTTGCTTTGCATTAAGGACTCAGACAAAGCAGATTCACTTAAGCAGTTTCAATGAGAAAACAGCACAAGTCGCCATTTCCAAGCTCTTATCAGGACTTTAAGCTCTGAGCCAGCCTGTTGAGTTCTTGCGACAGAGCCGTCACCGTGTCCAAGATTCGCCGCTTGTCCTTCTCGTCTAGCCGAGCTTCGCACCTCTGGGCGAATTTGTCGGGGTGCCAAAGCGCCTGTTGCTGGCGCAGTGCCTTCCGGAAGACCACCGTGTCCTTGCGGTCCACGCCGTGCAGCATGACGTCCATCATCTCCTGAACGGTGCCGCGCGGCGCCGGCCAGGGGATGTCGGCGTAGCTCAGCGGCTCGACGGCGCCGCTGTTGAACGTGTTTTCGCACATTTTCTCGTAATGGCGCTTCTTCCCTAGCCGGGTCTCCTCTTCTTTGCGCGCGGCGCGAGCCAAATATTCCTCGTGTTCCTTCTGCAGCCTGGCGTGGAGTTCCTTGTAGCTCTCTTGGTCTTTTTGCTTACTTTTCTTTTTTCCTCCACCGGATGATGACCTGGCGGCCATTCTCTGCGCTTCGGCGTGCTTCTTTGAGAAATATTCTCTTCTAATGCGATCGGCCCAGTCGCCGTAGTCCTCCTCCTCTTCATCAACGGGAAGGTGGTCATCTGCTAAATAATACACACAAAAATATATATATATATGTATTGCACTGGAGTATATGTCACATTTTTGGGAGGGCATTTTTTGATTTTATCAGAAGGAAAGACACAGATGTAAGCAATTCTAAATATTACAGATAGAATAGAATTGATACAATACCATCATAAACGCCTAATGTTTCGTAGAATTCATCTTCACATTCACCAAATAGCTTCTCCAGCCAGTCTTTTTCTGGATCTGCTTGAGATGGGTTGCTTGTGCCTGGCCTACAAGGCTGTGACACAGAGGTTTTATTAGATTCAAAAAAAAAAAAAAAGCAATAATCAAGAAAATGCATATAAAAATCTAATAACTGAGACCCAGCATCCACTTCTTTTGTAGGAAATGTTGGTTTAGTAGCTAAAACAACAACTGACCAAAATGTAATATCCATATTGGACTGAATGTAAAATACCTCTGAATGCTTCAACCCATCAAGGAGGTCCTGTGGCGTCACACCAGCACGATTGGAGGCGTGCATGGCTTCCGGGCAATTCTTCCTGAGAGGCACGACCAGATCGTCATAAGCTGTGGGAAGAACAAGTATGAAAATATGAGCGCTTCAAATATATTAAATGTGATTATATTTCTGCATTTGGTTCATTTCCCCAAGGGGTTTTTATTTTTGACCTACTCGCAAAGGGTACAAGCAGATTATTTATAAATGATGCTAACCTAATTAAACCGTTGGCTGCCAACCAGAGTTCTTTCCTAAATAATTTGCACCGGCAACCTTGCTATATTATCGCCTACGACACTCAAAATAAAGAAACAAATGAACAGTCTTGCTACCGCCCAGATTGGTTTAAATATTTCAGAAAATGATCATTGACGGCGATAGACGGCCAATCCATTTGGGCTGTCCAGATAAATTGGACGTCTATCACCGTCAGTGCCACTAAAACCTAAATATTCAGTAGCAGGCATCCCAGGCCAAATGGATCGGACGTCTATTCCCGTCAATGGCAATCGTGGAGCTAAACAACAACCACAACAGTCGTCACGTGGACACTTGCGGTCTTACTCACCAGTTTTCCCGTGTTTAAGAGCTCTATTGACGGCGACGTGTAACGCCGTTTCGCCTTTCCTGTCGACTCGCAGCACATCGGCTCCGTGTTCGAGCAACAGCCGCAGCACGGCGTCGTCTCCCAGGCCGCAGGCCAACTGGAGCGGGCTCCTCTGCCGCTTTCCCTGGGAGAAGTTCACGTCCAACTCACGGTGCTTCTTCAGGTACGATTTCAATTCCATCAGGCTGCCCTCCTCAATGTACTTCCAAACACGCTTTTGCCTACGAGTTAACATCGCAAGTACCGTCACTTTAATTCGACTAACTCAATTAAGATTAATTTTATAACGAGAATTACCAGCGTCGATCAATAAAGACGCGTGCGCATCTACCAAAATGTTCCGGACAGAAACAAGCGTTAGGAAATAAGCTTCCGCCTAGGTGTGTCTTTTGCCACTAGATGTCAGTACTGCCTCTTGTATTGTATTCATCTGCGCAATTGTACGCAGAACAACAACCCTTTAACTAATTGGCTGCCATTGACGGTGATAAACGCCCAATCTATTTGACCAGGAAGAATTGGCAGTGACTGATCATCAGTCAGTGCCATCGATGTTGGAAAAATCAATATGGGCCATTATATAATGATATTTTTTAAAACTATTTGATGAAAAATATTTTCCCATATCATATAGAAATTCATTTTATTAATTGTGTTATATCAATTTGGACAACTATTCAAAAATTATCATTAGCTTAACTCATTCACTGATAGTACAGGTCTAAAATTCAACTAATTGAAACTAACCTTTTTTCCATGGTTGTTTGACTAAAATATATTTTGACAATTTATCCAAAATATGAATAAATAAGGTCAATATTTTTTTTCGGCCAAAAAATACTGTAGGTATGACTTGGAATTCTAACGTACAGTTTGCATTATCGCTTTAGAAATGGAACCCACATGGTTCAATTTAAGACCGTAAAATGCACTTGTGCCGCTCTTTCAAATGAACAATAACAACAAGCAATTCTTCTAAGTTGTTCGTAATACGTGCCAGATTCCAGATGACTTACTCAGTATGCATCCTCGCTCCCGTCTGTGTCTCTGTAGACTTCTTGTGTGTGCCCCGGGGGCCTTTCAAAATGCCACCTGTCAGGAAGGCATCACGTCAACCAACTGCTTCTGCATAAATCTTCACAATATCATGTGTATCTCTAAAAAAACAGAAAAAAAGGAATAATTTAAAGTTTCAATTTCAGACCAACTTTCTAATCAAGACCTCATGTGGCAAAATAAAGTTCAACTGACAAACTGTGGTTTGATGACTCAACAAATAATGTCACGGTGAGGCTGAGCAGCTGTTAGAAAATGACGAATTGTTATCCTCAAGTTATGGAATGCACAAATGACATGTCTATTTTCTGTGGAAAGGTAATGCACTTTATGGCATTTAATTTCCATTGAAGTAAATCTAGAACTACAAATAGTTCTGGATGAAACATCAAAAGACTCGTATTAACTGTTTCAGCAATATATTGTGCATCGCTTTAACATTCTAAAGTGCCATAGATGTATAAAAATAAGCCAACAGCTGCTCAAGGTAAAATGTTAAGCTTGGGTATGCGGCACATTGATACGTCACAAAAACAAACAAAAACAAACACAAATCCCAGCACCCAAGTATTTGCTGCCTACCAGAAGCAAGCTACTAAGCTGGGAGTCCCCAAAAAACGAGATCGGTTTTCCCAAAAAATGTACTTTAAAAAATCCCGTACAAAAGTTGTTTTATGGTGTACACAATTTGAAACGATCAAAAACCGTATAAAATACAGGAAAACGTATAAGTTGCCAGATATGTAATTCATTTGAGTCCATTTCTTTCTGTATCATTGAAACGATCAAAAATCTTATAAAATACAGGAAAACGTATAAGTTGCCAGGTATGTAATTCATTTGAGTCCATTTCTTTCTGTAGCAATTGCTTACCTTATATATATCATGTATTTCTTCTTATCAATGGGGCCCTGTTGGTCCAGACAGAACAATTATTTGTGTCAGATTGATTTATTTTGACAAAGCTCCTTTATTTGGAGTGAATAAACAGTCATTTTCAGAGCAACTAAGCCCAACGGCGGCCGGGAATCAATCACTTACTCATCACCTCCTGGCCGTTGGGGCTCACTGTGCGTCTTTCTTTACCTGCCGCCCGCCGAGAGCTCGCAGCTGAGCCTCTTCAGCATCTCGGTCCCGCCTCAGGTCACAGAGCATCCTTTTAGGACCTGAAGAGAAGGCCGGAGATGAAGCCGTGAAGGGACGCTTTGTGCTAAAGGGGACACTTGCATTTTGGCCAAGATCCGGAGCCTCCCTGGAAAAGCCGGTCTCCTTCCGCAGGCCTCGGAAACGACGTGTCTCAATTAAATGATGGCGCCTTTTGAGAGTGAGGAGAGAAAGAGATGTGTGATTAGTCACTTGAGGTGTATTCTCTATCTTCGGATTTTGCTGCAATAACAAAGCACCCGTCCTTCAAGATGCGTGGTGGACAGGATATCCCTGATCAGGAACCCTGACTTGCTCCCCCGTCCTTTGTTTTTGCTGCCCCTCGCATGCACGCTCCTGACACTTCACGCCAGGAAACCCAGGGTCCCGTTGCAAAGAAGCTAGGCCAATGTCATCTCCAGGGCCAGTGGTGGCTTCTCCCCTATTGTTAAGAATCGGGAGAGGAAAAAAAAAGGGTGTTTCCTGCGTCTATTTTCCGCGCCAGGCGCTTTATTGGCGCTAGATTTATCGCAGAGAAGACACGCGTTCGCCACAAACAGCAGGACTGACTGGAAAGCAAACAATAGCACGACCACCCATTGACGTGCCAATTAATGGCGGTCGGTGAAGAAACATGGGTTTCTATAGCTGTGACTCCTAAACTGGGAATTTTGGAGAACGCCAGATGAAGGATAAACATTTAGTCTGCATCCAATTTTATGCTGATAGTGTAGTGGTTCACTCGCCTGACTTGGGTGCGTGGGGTCGATTCCCGAGTGGTTGTCTGACTGGTGACCAGTCCAGGGTGGAGTCAACTGGGATAGGCATCCAGCACTAACAAACAACAATAAAACAGTTCGTGCATGAAAGGAAAAAAACTTTTCATTTGTTCTCATAAGCACAATTAAAACAGTTCTTGTTTGTCCAGTTTATACCAACATGTGTTCTACAATATTTTAATTATGACAACTAGTATTACCACAATTCATTAATAAGGGAATTTTAATAAGGTTTTCCATATGTCTGAGGCGTTCATTTGTATTATTATTTTTTTAACCAACTCTCCAGAGCTTATTTTTTGGCCACACGTTGTTTTGACAAAGAAACAAAAAGTCTTTTTGAACGAGGGTCGGCCGTAAAAGTGATTCAAAGACGCCGAATGGGAACTCCACGGTGTCCACGCGCCATGAAATGTTTTTTAGTCTTAAGGTAACACGAGTGTCATAAAAAAGCTCTGTGAAAATAATCTAGGCAGGTTATGTTACGCAGCAGGATACGGCTTTGATGCAAAAAGGTCAGAGATACTTAAGCGAGGCGTCTCTTGTGAAAGGGGCCTTGCTATAATAAAAAAGCTGATGAGTCCATTGGGATTGCATTCATCTTGTACTGTATGGACGATGTAAGATGACTCACAAGTTAGTTGATACACTTACTCGTGAAGATAGAAAAAGAAATCTGGCAAATAATTACAATTATTTTACATATTTCCACTTTGGTTCTTCCCTTCATCACATTTATTTGTAGAATAAACAGTCTAAATTTATGATTTATTTGACTAACAAACTGAAACATTTGAGGAAACCTTCTATTTGGATCTATTTATTTTACTTATGACTCCCTTGCATTTACCACAAAGCTTTTTTAGACAATATTCTATTTGAAATTTATACACAGATACATATACACAATAGATATGCAGTATATAATGCTCAATAGTTATACCTTTTACCTTTACTTGGCTTGGGTTGTAGTATTTATAAAAACACTTCATAAAATCTCTTAAGAAGGTGATCACCAGAACAAAATGCATGATTGTGTGTATTTAATAATGATGTATGACTGTAAAGAATCAATAGAGAAATGGAATGGAGTCCAACTATGCCTTCCTTTCTTTAGCAAGCTTAGCTTGTTACATTGAATCTGCATTGTGATTTCAATTGATTGTGACATATCCCACCAGGACCCACCTATACAGACCAATGCGAGTCCACTCCCACATAAAAAAACCATCCCACTCGGATTAAGCGTCCCCTTCTGTCTCCCCGATTATGCCTTTAAGAAGCCCAATACAGTCCACAGTCATGGACATTGAGCTTGAAAATCTCTTTTCCACTTGTTTGGTTTACAAACTTGATGTTGGAGCATTCAAAAATAGTTTGTCTTGAGGAATTGTTGATAGCAAACGGGAAGAGAATGCCAACATGCATTTCCTGTAGACATACAGTTTGATTTGGAAGCTCAAGGCAGGACACAATGGGAGGACCACCGCCTCCCCTCGGCAATGCGTCCTCAGGAAGAAGCAAACATTCAACGGAGGCGAGAAAATACATTCCACCAAATTGAGTCAGGAAGTAGACACAACACAGAACAACAAACTTACTCCGCAATGTTTTCATTTTTTTTATTACAAATCATACACAATAATCACAAATGTAAAAAAAGAAATATTTACAAGCTCATGGTTTAGTGAGGAACAATGTCTGACAGTGTCTGACAATAGACACACACGCATGAATACACACACATAGGCTGTCAAAGCAGTCACCTTTTAATTGGGCTCTCCGTCCAAGGCAGTCTGAAAACATTTGTCAGCTGCCATCTGTCCATCTGTCTAGACCCCCTCCTTACATCCCGAGACCCCGTCTCTTCTTACCACACTTATCAGGGCCCGACACCTCATGCCGACACATGCGCACGGCTGGAAATGACGTCTTGCCGGGTCGTCGAGCTTCAAATGCTTACCCGAGATGACACGAGTGTAAAAAGATGGAAATAGAGTTGAAAAATAGCTTTCTAGAAACCTTACAAATTAGAGAGCAGCAATGTGGATACAACATTCCCCATCGGTGGCGCTAACTGAAGACAATTTTTGCTGATGCCAGCCTAAAAATGAATATTTTCAAGTGATTTAATAGTCACTCCAGAATCTAAAATAACGGATCCAAAAGAAAAGTTTTTTTAACAGTAATTCATCGCATCCAACATTAGCAACGTGCCAATGCCTGCTCACTTTAACTCATGTAGTACAAGAGTTGAAGCAGTTCAACCTTCACCAAAGTCCTTTTTTTAGACAAGTTGCAATACTTAAGTAGAAAATGTGAGTACTTTTGCCACCTCAGAAAGTATGAGAACACAAGTACTACATTTGTACTTTTTCAATCTTCAATCGAAGACATTTAAATGACCGTCCACCCAGAGAAGAAATAGGAGGACAACCCGAGCCATTTTTTTGGGCGATACATTCCACGCAGTCAACTTCACGTTTGGTCCCTTCAAAGTTCTCCAAAGGTCAGTAGTCCACAGAGTGGATAATCTATAAATGAGCACCGAGCGACGATGGAGTCCTCCTGCCTCGTTAGACCTTGGTGGCCAGAGACTGGGCCTCCGTCTTCTGAGAGGACAAGGAGCTGGCGGGGCTGGCGTGCAAGGACTTCTTCAAGTGGAGCAGGCATAGGCACTGCGACCTGAAACGCAGGTCGAAGAAGGCGTAGAGGAAGGGGTTGAGGCAACTGTTGACGTACGCCAGGCACGTGGCGTACGGGTGCGCCAGCAGCAAGAAACGGAGGAACGCGCAAGTGGCCGGGAAGAGGTCCAGGTAGGACAGGGCGTCGGCGCTTTTCACCACGTGGAAGGGGATCCAGCAGGCGGCGAAGACCACCACCAGCGTGGTGATGATCTTCAAGAGCCGCCGCTTGCGCTGGTCCTCCTTACGCAGGGTGTTGAAGTGGCGCGTGACTGTGCAACCAATGAATCCGTAGCACACCATCATGGCCAAGAAGGGGAGAAGGAAGCCCAGGGCGGACGAGGAAATGCTCAAGCCGGCTATCCACAGGCTCTCCTGCCGCTTGTTGGTGACCACCAGTCCAAAGTCCATGGCGCAGGACGTACGGTTGGTCCCCGGGTCGTGGCGGGTGGTGCGAAAGACCAAGGTGGGCGCCGCCAGGAGCCCCGACAGGGTCCAGATGGCGGCCAGGGAGGCTCGCATGTGGCCGCGGGTGCGCAACTGGGTGCTGGACAGCGAGTGCACGATGGCCAGGTAGCGGTCGAAGCTCATGCAAGTCAGGAGGAAGACGCTGGCGTACATGTTGAGGAGCACCACGTAGCTACTGATCTTGCACAGGGCCACGCCGAAGGGCCAGTGGTACCCCATGGCCGTGTAGACCGCCCACAGGGGCAACGTGACCACGAAGGTCAGGTCGGCCATGGCCAGGTTGCCGATGTAGACGTCGGCCGCCCGCCGCTTTCCCTGCGCCCGCCACACCGTGAAGATGACCACCCCGTTGCCCGACAGGCCCAAGATGAAGATGAGCATGTAGAGCACCGGGATGACGGAGTAGGACGGCGTCCACTCCGAGTAGTCGCACATGCTGGAGTTTTCCGTCTCCTCGTAATCGTAATACTCGTACGGGCTTTCGGTGGGCTCCATGGCTTCTCTCTTGCTTTCGCGCCGTAGTGTGGTGTCGCCTGCGCGATGCCTGCCGCTTTTAAATAGCCGCCACCCCGCCGGACGACAACCCTCCCGGGATGCAGCGCCGCCCCTCCTTCGCGACGCAACCTCCTCCTCTCCGTGTGGAAACACGCCCTCTCATTTGTAACTCATTGAAACATGGCCAATTACATTTGCCCACTTATTTCTCCTCTCTTGTACTCTCTTGAAATGTCAAAAAGTGGATTGGAGTGCTGTTTTATTATTATAGGAATTTATTCATTACCAATTCAGATTGTTTAACCCTCTCAGGGTGAAAGGTCACCACAGTGGCCACCTATTTAAAGCTTAAGTCATTCAATGTGTTGCTGTCATAAGTAACAGTGGAAAATGGATATTGACACCTATAACAACAATAGGCGTCTAATCAATTTCAACTGGAAGTTCAAATTTTAAGCCATGTGAGGTCACAAGAGATTTATAAAATAATCCCTTCCAGCCCGACTACCTAAATACTGAAATTAAGTGCATATTTAGAGACTTTGACACCAGTTACAGCTGAATGCATTTTGACTGCATGTACATATTAATGACAATTATCTTATATTAACACTGTTTGAGACATAACGCTAATGTGTTTTAGATTTTGTGCAGTAAAAAAGAGAAAAAAATAATTTTAAAGCTGAATTTTCAGTTATATTTCTTTTTAAGTAATGACAGTTATTCTTCATGTTTAAGTGAAAGATTAATAGAGAGGCTCAGTTCATCTATTTTTGCAAAAAAATGATATTTGATATATTTATCTAAGTGAAAGTTGGTGATGGAATTTTTTTAAATGTTTTTTGGCCAGAGGCGGTGAATGTCAACATGTATGTATACGTGTATAGACAGTCAGCCACAAATCAAGCCCGGGCATGACAAGCACCGCCGGCGACCATTTGTTTCAATATCAATGGAAGAGTCGTTACCGTAGCGGACTACTGCGAAGCTGGCGGCCAAATACTGCAGCTTCTTCTTCTGCTATCCTTCGATTGCGCGTGGACATGCTCCAACGCGCGCCACCGCAAACCACCGTGGTGAAATTCATCAGACTCTGAATTAATTACAACAATAACAACACATTAAAGCTGCTCATGTAAACTGGAGGATAACAGCTTAGAAAAAAAAGTCAACAGACAATTATTTATCTTTAGAACATCTTATTTTTCATATTTTCTGGACCATAAGTCATACCATTTTTTTTCATATAATGCGGCTGAATATGCAACTAATAGGTTTTTTTTTTTTACACTGACAGCTGCTAGAAAAAGCAAAACAAATTTGCAAACAAATGTGACTTGCAGCTTACATTATTGATCTGCATCTTTTAGCTAGCACAATTTAGAACCGGAAAAACATGGTGCTTTGTTATCATTAAATCTCCATATTGCAAGACGTGACACATAAATTAACAAAAATGTCACCAGTTTGAAACAAATGGAGGCTATAGTCGTAGTTTAGGAAAAAGAGAAGTGAACTGAAAACAAATTTGTGACTATTAAACTGCAACAGATTATTGCAATAATATTTAGCCCCCTTTTCTTTTGTGCACAGGCAGCATTCTATCTCCCCCTCTGGGTCCCAGGTGGACCCTTTCAATCCACAGTCGGTGGGAGGGCAACAGTGGCGCCGACCCAGTGACATTTAGACACAACTACTGTATCACTCAACAATGTCCAACCCTAAGCACCGATCCCTTCCTCCTGCGCATGCCTTTCTCCCATCATGAGACCTCCCGCTCAACTCCCTTTCCTCTTATTTTTCTTAATCCTAACTCCTTATTTTAAATAGTGACGCACACCGTGCGAATCAATTTTACGACTTTAATTGTGTATATTAAACTCCAACCCCCTCCTTATCCTGCTTGTTTGTCCATCCTGGCAAAAGCAGGAAAAACCTGCAAATAAATCAAAGTGAACTTCCCATCCTTTGGTGGCACCGTGTGCTGTTTTTAGCCAAGTGTTGGCAGGGATGTCAATTGAAGAAAAGAAGAACTTTTTTTTGTTTGGTAGGTATTGTTTTGTTTGCTTAGTATACAGATTCCAGACATGATATGAAATGTGTATTTTAAATGTGTGTCACTACTGTATTTTTTTTTCATCTTCCTATCCTCCCAGTTCAAATGGATTGGACGCCTATTTCCATCAATGGCAGCCAAATACTATTCATTTCTAGCCCTTATATTGTTAATGGCAGCCATAGAGTCAAGCTATGTGAGGACACAAGACAAAACAGTTAATTATCATAATAATTCATGTCTTCATTCTACTTTTTTTTAATTCATCACAATTTGTTTTCATTTTTTTTTTAAAGTTTAAGTATGTTTAAATGAAAATTATTGTGTTAAGAATCATTTAACATTTTTAATTCTCGTGGCTATGAATGGATAGTTATTAATGAATGAGAAAATATAAATACAGAACTTCATCATTTACAACCATTAAGTAGCCTTATAAAGAAGAAACAATTTTTCCTGTCTGAGCCACAATGCAACCCACTTTCTCTAGAATAAAAATACAATGATGTAAAAATTAAAGTGTGGTACCATTTGCAACCAAATTGATGTTTTGTGCCCTAAGAGTTCACCTGTGGCCCTTATTTGATTTTCATGTTGTTGCTGCTGTCTGTCCTCTCCTGTGTGGCCTTACTGTGTAAAAACCACACACTGTGATGCCCATGAGACCACACTGAGGCTTTTTTTTCTCCCACCCATCTTCCCTATGTGTCCATCAAGTTAACAATGTCAAGCAGAAAAATATGCCGAAATAACAACAACAAAAATATACACCATCCAATAAATTTGAAAAGAGCGTCTTTTGATCTTTTTATCCAGACCTGGCATGTTTGAGGGCCACTTTTTTGGTGATACTTGTGACGCCTCAACAGTGAAGTGGTATGTGCGTGTGGTGGAAGGTGGGTGGCAGTTGTTTGATGTGAGTGTTAAACTGTCACAGACAGCGTTCGCGCATAGGACGGGGGATAAATGGTTTGGGGGTTGGTTTGGGGGACAGCTGGTTCCTCAAGGCTTTATTTGTCACAGGGTCTCAGTCACTCATGATATATTATGATGTCTATGTTGCTTGGATTTGGCGTAGCATTTGTTGCTAGACCTGCTGGTCACTTGGTTTAGTAACAAGTTGGATGGATCTATACTCTCATTGTAAGGGATCTTTTGGACAAATTTTGCATTGGTGACCCAACTGTATGTATACGTGTACATCTATGTGTATGTATGTATATGTATATTTATATATGTGTATGTGTATGTATATTTATATATGTGTGTGTATGTGTATGTATATATATATATATATGTATGTGTATATATATATATATATATATGTATGGGTATATATATATGTATGTATGTGTGTATATATATATATATGTATATATCAGCAACCCGCTTATTTATTTATTTATATATTTATTCATGTATTTATTTTATTTATTAACTTACTTATTACCTATCAATTTATGTCTAAAATGTCTTTTCTTTTCCTACATCTGCATTCTCACCCTCTTGTTACTGTGACAATGAAATTTCCCGAATACGGGATGAATAAAGTTATTCAATCCAATCAACCCAAAAATGTTATCTTTAAAAGGCACAAAAAAAATGTTGTGTTGTAGTCCCGTGGGATTCCAACCATACCTTAATTGTTTGTTTTTTTGGGGCGGCATTTTAACTGAATGTAATTTTGAGGAATATCTTAACCATTAAATTTGTTCTTATTTCATGGGCAAAATCTAGAGGGAATGATGTAAAAGTTTTACCCATCTGCCTTCGCAGTTTATCTTGCAAATCAATGCGGACTTTCATCAAACATCTAACTGCATTAATGCTGCCAAAAGGGACACCACAGGTAGAAGTGAATTAGTACCGCCAGACATTTTAATGGCTCCCCCCCTTTGTTTACTAATTGTGAAAAAAAGGCTGTTGACACCAGCTTGTTAGCTGCAAAGACCTTAAGAGTGGGAGACGTTAACACCTTTTGTCCGTTATAATCAGTGAGAACAGAACTGATAAAGCTGGATGAGAGTTGAGCACGCGACCATTGGGTACATAGAGCACTATTACAAAATCAGTGGTGTTTGCAAGATGCGTCAACATTACATTGCGTCGCATTTCTGCACTAATGTGTGGTGTCTGGTTATGCTGAATAGGAATAAACTGCCCGGATTCTCTAGTTAAATTTACTGTAGCACATGGCCTTGTAGCTCAGTGGTTAGAGCACTGGTCTAGTAAACCAGGGGTCGTGAGTTCAATTCTCACCAAGGCCTTAATCTTTGCCCATTGCAATGTTGATTTCTTCTGTAATAGCATAATAATAAAGGACTGGCATAGTGGCTGTTTTACACATCAAACAATTATATCATTGCGAATGTATTTGGGCTATCTAACATTGAAAACATAAGTCTTTCTTAGATTTTTCAGACTAGAAGGTCATTGACATGAGGCCTTGTGCCCTTGTAAATCAGTGTTCTTGAGTTCGATTCGTATTTAAAATCAAGGCTCCAAATCTGTGAGGTCATAAAAGTCAATGATGCAAACTGGCTACCTCTCTTCTGTCAGTCAGCCCCGAGGAATTTAGGAGTGTAGTTTATCACCACTTACTATAGATTAATGATTGAGTAATGCATTGTTGAATGTCCTCAAAAAGGACTATAAAAATCAATTTTTAATCCAGGCAGACCATGTTTGAAAGAGCAGATAACCCAATAAATTATATCAACAATGACAATGCCATCTACCTACATGGAAATGGTATCTTGAAATACATTTTTGACTGATTTATTTTTACGTATTGGATTGGGATTCCTCAAGACGACCCTCAATTCAACTACTATTGTCTACAGTGGTACATTGTCGTCACTGTGGACTTCCTTGCGTCCGTCCAGCACATGTGCATGAGGTGTTTGTCTGACCTTTTGACCCACGCGACCCCGAGTAGACATCTTGAGCTGAACCATAGTTGCTTTTCTAAATGAGCTGCTCACCTTCTGGGGTGGGAACATGTGGATGTCCAGCTTCTGTTTGGAGCTTCGCCGGGAGAATGTGTTGATAGCAACCTTCCTGCTTTCCACTTGTTGTGTCCTAAACCAGAAGTTGACCAATATGGAATGTTTATCCAATATTAGAGAGAGGAGATGGAATTTCCACAATAGCCTAGGTGCAGAAACTATAAATAAATTGCATGTAAACTTACGCAATGAAAGTTGGAATCAGAAGTAGAGCATATCAATTGGGCTTGTTTACACAGGTGACATGTTGGGTCAGCGTTTGCAGTTGGTGGTCACTTCCTGTCCAGCAAAAAAAAAAACCTTGGGGGAAGGAAAAAATCACGTACAACCTGAGAAAGGAAACAAAAGTGGGACACATTCAAAAACATAAAAACAACATTAAAAAAGGTGTAGACTGTGCATTTTTTTGTGTGAATAAAAAATAAAAACTTTTTAAAAGCCCTGACATTGATCCCATGGGAAAGTGTGACAAACCGCTGTGTGAATTATTTTTAAAATGCTCTAGGATTTAAGAAGCTTTCCAGTGTGCGACTCCATGTGTAACGTGAACCGTTTTATGGACCTTTGCAGGCGTTAAAACTTCAGAGATTTAAAACTGCAGCAAGTTTGGTTTCAGGACTTACACAACTACTAAATAAATGCCTGCATCCAACACAAACACACACACACACGGTGTGTGTGTAACTGAAACACAATAAGCTATTGTAACCTCAAACTCAGAGGTCTTGACTCACATGTGCTTTTGTCATTAGTTTCAATTATAAGGCTATGAAGTCAGACCATGATGACACGTACATCCCTTACTTGGACCAAAGCAAAAATATGTCAAACTAATCCTCTGACCTAATGTATTAATTTGTGAAGCCCTTTTTTTACGACTTTTTCAATTATTTTTAAAGGCTTCTTTTAAACCATGGCAGCACAAGACGTTGAATTGCATCGGACTGTTAATGGCAGCGAAAAAATATGTTGATGACAGTGAATGCGATAACAAGTGATGTATTTCTTTTGATACTGAATTATAAACTTTGTTTATTATTAATATATTTAATAACTGCTCATTTTGTTGAAGTACCCACTTTAATTTTTTTGCACTTGTTACATTGACAAAGTCTATTTTAATTCTCTTTTTACCCATTTATTTGTTTTTAATTCAATTTTTATTACATTCCTATTAGATAATGGTCTCAAACATGTGGCGCGTGGGCCAATAACGGCCACAGAACAATATTTTACAGCCATCATTTGACATCACGTTGTTCTAATGCCTTAGTTGGATAGCAAAATTTCTGAATTTAGACTATTTTTCTTGTTTTCGAACGCCATCTTGCTAGCTACTGTTGCCGCCAAACAGCAAGGCCAGCTGCCTGACCCGCTTCAGTCCAATCAATGCTTATCAGGAGCAGAACACGACTCTCGCTTTTTTTAAGGAGCATTTTTTTTCAGCAGTCTTTGTGTATCCCTTGAGAAAGCTTCCCATTTCCTCATCAGCAATGGAGGGGGATTGGATGGACGGGAAGAGAGCAGACAGTGGGGATGTGGCCCAACAATGGGAGGAAGTTGCTTCAGATCAGCGGCAGATAAGTGCAAAAATATTGCAAGCTCACAAACATCCCCGTAGAAGAGATAAACACACTCGAAAAGAGGTAAATAAAATGTTGCATGAGCTCAAGTGCTGAAAATAGATTCAAGTGTGTGTAAGCGAGCAGTGAGGTGAATAAGGCGCTTGTGCGAACACGATACCAAATCCATTGGACACGCGACATTGAAAAAGTAGCACCAAAGTGAATAGTGATGCTGAAAGTTGAAAGAAGAAAGGGATAAACTGTTTAAAAAACAGCACATTTAAGGTCATTCTAAGGTTGCTTTAAATAGAAAACCTGATATCTATAGAGGTCATTCAATGTGTAAAAGGGAGTCTGCTCAATTACATCATTAATAGTGACAACATTGATACATGAAATAAGTCCACAATATCAAAGTTTGGTCAGTGCTATTAAACACCCTTTTCCAAAACTAAGATAACTATATTAAAACTAAACTTTGATAAATTGTTATATTTCAATTTTTTTAGTCCAAAATGAAACATATCTGAGCCAAGTTGTTTGATTCCATCTGGCAAAAAAAAAATACGGTGTTTTTTGACTAACCCGGACAGAAATAGCCAAGCGTTGTCATCATCATTCACATAAAAGAAGGGAGATCCCTGCAATGACGTTTTATATCCGACCACAAATATCCATGATTAAAAAAAAAAGCTGACGTTCACTATACATGTGAGCGGCTACCGTTATCCTGAGGAAAACCATTAAAGGATACACACTTCCTGGGCAGTGTGTACTGAAAGAGCATCTGTGGCACTTGTGACCTGCGCTACCACTCCACTTCCTATACCACACGTGCAACTCTACTTTCTTTTTTTTTTTCTTTCCTTCAACCAAACATGGAAAAGTACTACAAAAGAAAAACCCAAACCCAGTCACACATGCATACCATTTGTGGAAACAAAGTGACTATATATATATACCTCAGGGCATAAAGCAAGGTCCATAAAGGCCCGCTTGGACGGGTGTTGTGTGGAAGAACTTCCAACATCAAACACTGTTATTGATTAACCAGAACAAATTCCAGTTCCAATTTATATTTCTGCTTTGATTTTAAAGATTATCACGAGATGTCCAATCTATTTGAAGTGGAAGGTTGGCAGCGAACGTTCATTTGCTGCCAATGAGTTAAGCAATGTTTTACCAAGTCATGGTAGAATTGCTTTTACATCGAAGTGAGTATGCCAAAATGTTGTCCTTCAATGTACAAACATCAATTTTGTATATTTTTTTCAATGAACATAGTTTGTTACAGTATCAGTTAATACCAAAAAAACACAACCAAAAAGGGTACTGGTGCAACACCAATGGACAATTATTGCCATCCAGAGACACCATTTGCTGCTAGACTTCCCGGTTCAAATGGATTGGACATCTACGAGTCACAAACTTAACTTTAAATTCATATCTGAAAGATTAAAAAAATAATAATAATCACCACCAACTCAAATGCATACGTGTCAACTTATACCTTTCTCCCGTATTTTATACATTTTTTAATCATTTCAGATTGTGTGCGCCGTATAACAACTTGTGTACGGGAAAAAAAACAACGTTTTTTTGTAAAACCAATCTCGTTTTACCCATTTCGGCTCTAATCCGGATCGTCTTGGTCATTGGTAGCTGACGAAAACGTCATTGTCGACTACTACATGCTCTAAGCATGCTTTGCGCACGCGCATTCGCCTTTTCACTAAATAAATATAGCACGTCAGTAAGCAATGTACTTAAGCAGTCAAGCTGTCAGCGCCAAACAGCGACATCTACAGAATCTACAATTGAGTGCATAAAAACTGACTGATTGGGGAAAATTCTTAGACTTTTAAGTGTGAGTAAATATGTGCCACGTTTCATTCGTATGGTTTATTATGCAAATGGTTGGGACATTTCTGTGTTTGGTTGTATACAATTGCACACCATCACATACTAGTAATAAATAAAGATAGCAGATGAGACTTACCAGCCTCCAACTGTGTTTTTGTCTTTGGTGCCTAGCGTCTATCCCCCTAATCTCCTTTTTTCGTAGAGGTCACGGATAGGGCACAGGGGGGTGGATAATAGGAGCAACTTTGTTACCAAAAAGCTTGAGACGAGCATTACAAGCTCACCAAGCCCAGACTTTAATCTCCCTGGAGCTTCACACATATGGTCACCTCTAAAAAAAAAAAAAAAAAAAAAAAAACACCAGTTCACCTCTAGTCAAAACACACAAAACATCTCAAGTTGACTTAAACGTAGAAACGTAATTCAATAGTGCATTCATTATCGGGCATGTTATGAGTCAAAATGAGAACATTTAGCATTGGAAATATAAATATAGCAACAAATGTTCTCAACTGTTAGTTTAGCACACTAAATAATTTAAAAGAGAACAAATATTGTAGGAATAAAATGGTACAAGTTTAGTGTAAATACCTGAAAGTCAATTTGGATGAACAATTCCATGACTCTTAGGCAGCTTTATTTTAGCTATTTAAGCAATTACTGCAATTAGTAAAACCTCACTCACCGTCTCTCGGGGGTGTCCAAACTGTGGCCTGTGGCCAAACTGCGGTCCACAACCCAGCTTATAAAACAAATGATAAAAAAATAAAAACAAATCATTTATGGATTTGTAGTTTTTGGACCACTAATAGACATCCAATCCATTTAAACACTCGCATTTTCAAATGGATTGGATCAATGAAGTTAATTTTATTCCCCAACCTGTCCATTTCAAAACATTCTGCAATGCATGAGTGGGCAATACAGCTTGATTTTTTCAAGACACGGGGCCTTCAAGCAAAGGGCAGCTGACCTTCGTCATTCAGGCCCGCAAAAAGTGAGACTAAAAAGCCACAAAGATTTTTGGCGCTGTGGGAATTCTCCCACATTTGAAATGCTAATTCCTGGCCGAGCTGAAAGAGCCGGAGAAACAGGTGTCCGAGGAAGTGCGCCGTGGGTGCGGGTGGGTGACGGGTGCACAGGAACACAGGGCCCACTGTGCTATTGAACGTTGCCTGTGTGATGATTTGCTATTTCCTATCAGTCTTAAATTAATAGGAAATGCCTCCACAATCAAATCACTCTATGAAAATGTTAATGGCTGCATTTGACTTTGCAACAACTAGTGACTTCAAAAGTCAGTTTGTCTTAAGTAGTAGTGCATTGGCGCCCCCTACACATAAAATTGCAGTACAATTTAAGTGGTGGTAGGCCAAGTTGTTCAGTTCTGAGAGTTCATGTTCGAATCCAGTTTTTTCTGCAATGAAAATGGATGTATTCATTCTCAAATGCTCATGTCATGTTTTTGAGTGAGAGGGACAAAAAGTGACAGAAAGCACAATTGTTCTCATACCCACCACAGTCTACCTTTATAAAGTTGCTTGCAGACAAAGATGCATTACACTTAAACAGCATTGTAAAGGGTTACATCTGAGATGACTTGCTGCTTTTCCCCTAAGTGTAAAACACATTTCAATTGAGCTGGTCGTTGTAAAAACAAACAAACAAAAAACCATGTACAATCGCTAGGCTGAATCTATGACCGATTTAGTAATCTAAAAATACAATCTATATGTATGTGGCTCAGGAAATGAGGATGTAAACAGTTTGTAGTTGTACAACTACAATCACCAAAAGTTAGTTTTCAGCTACTATTCTTCAAATCCTTCATAAGCAGCTTGGCTGAATTTGCATTTGGTCTCGCTCATTTCATTCCATACATGAATAAACACTCCCCAGTCTGTTATAAAAACACACCCAACTTAAAAATATTTGGCTTCACGGCATAAGAATGTCCCCGAACACCTTCATTAAAAGAGAAATTACCTGAGACTGGTGAAGAAATTAGAATAAAATCTTCTTTTTTTTTGACATAGTGCATGGAAACACATCGGAAAAAAAGATACCCATAGGATAGCTAATAATAACCAATGTGAGATCGTATTAATAAAAATGTAGCAATATTGCCTTTGTAAAGCTTAAGAAAACTTCCGTATTGGAGGATGGCGGCCTGCTGGTGTGACCATTAGACAGCTTCATAATAATCACTTCATATGGTAAATTACATGCATCTTACCTGCCCCATCTTCTCTTTATGCAGATCAAACCACAGGCAATAAAAAGAAAGTGCAATCTGCTCCATGTTGCCACCTGCAGCTCAACGTGGGATTTACAGAATAGCCGTGACTGACTTAACATTCTCAATATCCAGCATCATGAACATATTTGTTGCCGTGGACGGCGCTAGATAGCAATAAACATATTTCAATGGACAGCAGAAGGATGAAAAGAGCCATGTGATTGGACTGTTATCAAGCAAACTAAAAAATGCTCCAAAAAAAACAAATGTCACACATTTGGATTGCATTTTGCTTCATCAAATGACTCATTTCACCATGAAATCTCACTGTCGGAATGATTGCGAGCTCACCGTGCTACAGACCCTTCTACGCGTGCGCGCTCGTCGGTTGGAGCGATGAGGCGTTGCCGGCGTCCCGTGGCGGCGAAATCCTCTTTTTCCGATTTTTCCTTTTGGTCTTGGGATCGCCCCTCTCGTCGTCGACGACCTCTGGTGAGGATTCCTCAACGATGGTGGGCCTCTGCCTCAGATCCTGTCGGTCCGGTGGATCAGCGGCCATGACGGCCTTAGCGCCGTGCATTCTGGGAGGGGAATTGCAGCGGAGGTCACCGTGGGTCTCCCTCCAGCGCCGCAGTTGTGCCAGGTGCTCCTTCTCGATGTCTTTCGCTGATACAGACAGGTCTATAGTCTATAAAGTTATAGTGGTTTCAGGTGAGACGTCTTAATAAAAATAAAAATAATAAATGGCTAATCTAAATAGCTAAGGA
The DNA here is from genome assembly GCF_051989625.1 of Stigmatopora argus. NCBI lineage: Eukaryota > Metazoa > Chordata > Actinopteri > Syngnathiformes > Syngnathidae > Stigmatopora > Stigmatopora argus. The sequence goes on from NC_135402.1 coordinate 5,003,092, forward strand.
TGCATCGACATTGAAATTCTGGGCCGAAACTACATGGGGAAAAACTGAGGATGAAAAATGAAACTAATTATTATTCAAAATGTTAAATTCAAAGAAAAAACATTAATTTAAAAGATTTAGCCAATTACAATTCTGATTATTATTTTTTGCAATTAACTTTTTTTTTTCTTTAAGTCCGTATATGAATTCTCAATGCTTAGAATTACAAAAATATCTTTTGGATAGTAACATTTCAACAATGCACAACATAAAATTAAACACTAAATTAAGTGTCAAACTCACTGTAGAATAAAAAGTATGTTGCAATTCTAAAACTAATAATCTGCTCCCACACTATTTCTCCTCATTTTTTCTCTCACAATTTGTATTATGTTTTGATGTTCTCTAGTTTCATTTTTGGTGCACCTCTACTAACATGAGATGTGAGCATGTCAAAATGACAAATAAGCATCATGAACAAGGGTGTGGAGTATAAAAGTCACCTCTCGAACGAGAAAAGTCTCCTGCATGTATTGTGGTGGTATACCCCGGAGACGCTCCATTGTTTCATAAAGCCCTGGGCAAGCCTTCACCTTCTCCGAAGATCCCAGCGCGCATTTGAGGAGGACCAGGCCTACGCGGAAGAGAATCTTCACTCCTGACAACAAAAAGAATGACATCCTTAGAAATCGCCCAAGACTGGGAATAGCACAACAAACTGACTATATATTTGATGCAAATTTGTTTAAATATACTTCAAGGTAGCGCTGGGAACCTCAGGATAAACGTCATAAACCCCCTCGGTATAGCGCGAGTGCTACGTCTCACCCTCACAGAGGAACATGTCCCACACTCGAAGCACGGACACCCATGGGAGCGTGCGGGAGAAGGCGCACATGAACCACTCCGTCATGTACATGATAGGCTCCACCTTGTGATGTTTGAGGTGTCTGTGCGCCACGGGAGACACCTTTCGTAGTAGCCCGTAAAGAATCTCTCCGTCCAGTTGAATGGCTTCCTGCAATGAACCATATGTACCAGTTAGGTGGGCGGACGCAGGGGAGGGTGAGTGAGCCTTTTGGCGACTTCATCTTCTCATCCCAGCAGATTTATTCAATTTTTTTGATCGTTTTCAGGTCATAAACCCAATTAGAACTCTATCGCAGTACATATACCAAATCAAAATGGTGGCTAAATATACAACCCAAAAATCCACGAGATGTGGAGGGGCGAACGAATTACCCCCCAAAATACTAGGACTAGAACTGCATATAATATGACAGCCATGAATGGATTTGTTATTGAACTTAGTATCAATGCTGACACCAAATTTTAGGGATTTGTGTACATAGTGCCCACTTGATGTAGTGTTGACTGTGTTTTTTTTTACCAGCCCTGCACTGTAGTATCCGGGAAGGTACTTCTCACAAATCTGGACAAGGACCCAGAAGGCCTCCTTAGAACACAAGACAACTTACTAATGTTACACAAGGAACCCAGGGAAGGGTATTTGCTATAATAAGATAGTTGATTTTTACCTCAGCCGGCATGTGCATAAGGAGCAAAGCGGCGATTGGAGCCTGAGCCTGACAGTAGCCCTCTTCGGGACGATGCAGTGTGTACGCCTTCAACACGCTGAACAAGTCCTTCTGCCTGGATGAATTGATAAACAAATGGATCATTTATTCAACTTAAGAAAGAAATTTAATCCACCTAACAACACCGCGCAAACATTGTATTCCTAGGCAATTTCTGCAGAAATGACATTTTCTACTATTATTTAGTATCATGATTAATTCCATTACAACAACACTATGAAGATCAGAGCCTTACCCATGTCCCCCCCGAGCTGAAAACATTTCATGGAAGGGAAACTGTCGGTGGAGGTCTCTTTCGATGATGTCCACCCATTTGGGATCTCCTGGTTGCGTCTCAAATTCCTAAACAAATCATTTCAATGCAGCATAACGAGTACTCTGATGAAAGACTCATTCCCCAAAAATTGTGCATCGATGCTAGCATTGGTAAATTCTTTTGTGAGATAATAAATTGGGACTAAAACTGCATAAGACAGGAAATGTTAAGATCACCTTGAATTTGCCCCCGTTTTGCTGCACCTTTACTTTTCCTCCCGTAAGGTAGAGCCAGGCCCGACCACGCAATGAAGGTGGAATCCCCTTTTGACAGCGATCTTTCACCTAGTGACAGCACATTAAAAAAAATAGGACCCAGACAATGGGTTAAAATACATCTAGGAAATTTGGGTTTGAACTCCCATCAACAAAGCATGCACGTGTTGGTGTTTTGCCTTTAGTTTAGCTTTTTTTTTTTACATGGCAAAAAAATAAGTAAGCAGATTGGCATATTAGAGCTTTTTGACCTAGAATTGTTATATCCATCGCTTACACTAATAATAAAGACAAATATTAGGAGACCTTCTTGTGCTTTTTGCCCATCCACTTGTCCCAGCTGTCCAGCATCTCCAGCCATTTGGATTCCCGCTCTCTCAAAACAAATGATGGGATTTCTTCAGCACTGCAGAGATGACATAAAAATATAATTAGCAACTACTTTTAATTGCCCTTTACAATTTGGGTGATTGGAAAATAATGAAGGGTGTGACATTGGAAATTCCTGTTCCTCATCACCTTTGAGAACATCTTGTTCGAAGTGCAATTCTAGTCGAACCAGGAAATATAACAAACAATCATGAACTTTTGTACATTTATTAGACTTACTTCAGTCCCGGGTACTGTTGGGCTCCACCGGTAAAACCGTACTTGTCCACCTCTTTCTCACCGGACGTGTCGGTCCCATGATCCGAATCCAGCGTGACAGCATCGGAACCAAAGGAACGATTACTCCCGTTGCTTGTCAGCTTCTCCGCGCTTCCCTCATAGTCAATGCTTCCATCATCCCGCTCGGTTTTTGCCATTTAGCCAACATTTATATTCGATGCGAAATCGCCCTTTTGTAGAGACTTGATCGCCCTAGCGAATTTTCTCAGCTGCCATCACGAGGCTAAGCTAACACAAGTGAGATGCGTCTTATCTTTTTGCTGTAAGCCTCTGCTTCAAAATCTAAAGTTCCCGAATGCGTTTTGTACCGGTATTCCACCACAAAAACATACATATCTTGCAAAATCGTACAGGGCAAACGCTCTAGCATAAACACAGCGTGCTAACATAAACAAAACGTGCTAGCATAACACACACCTGTCAATAGATTACGTCGAGACTAGCACATTAGCGCCTCCTGTGTATGACAATGTCGAACTACAGTACAGAAAGTACGGTGGCGGAGAAGTACATATAACTTTTTTTTTTTTTAAAGTAAAACGCAAAAGCACATTTCAGTGAAAAAAAATATTTCAGGAAAAGTAGTATGAAAAACCACGCAAAATTTACAATTTACAAGTGTTTCCTGACATTAAGTTAACATTTCTGAGGATATTTAAAGTATCAATACTATACCACATTTAAAAATAGATATATATTTTCAGTCAAATTAGGATCAAACTGGATTGGACGTCTATCACAGTTAAACATGATAATCCAATCACAGCACACTATTTATTTTTTTACATCCAATTAAAAAATAGAAATGAGAAGCTTTCTAATATCTGCAAAGTGATTGAACCAATGACGGCCAATAATAACAACCTTACTCAAACACTATTTTTGTATAAATACTAGATTTTTTTATTTAAATATTGTACATTTTTGAAAACATATTTACACAAATTAGACCTGCATTATTACACTGTGACAAAGACAAATGTAGCGTTCATTCCCACATATCGCAAGTTGGGAAAAACGACAATCTCACCAGTCGTAGTGATGGCAGAAGCACCTCCGCTTTGAACGGGATGACACAACCAGGCTTGAGTTGGGTTTTAGCAGATGACATTGAACAAGTACTGGACAAAAAAGGACAAGGACAAGCTCGCAAAGACAGGGAAGGCCTCATGTTGACCTTTCGATCGAAGTGTTAAGGCTGAAACTGAGCTCTCTAAATTTCACAGCATCTCTGCCTTTGTCTGCATAAACATTAAATATTTCCAGGACGTATGCATTCTAAAGACGCAGGAACATACTTGAACGAACCAACGGAAACCATACTAGAACAACACGGACAATCAAATAACTACATTTTAAAGACTTTCCATGTAAAATCCCTCATAATAGTACCGCCATTTTTTACATCTTCAGTTTCTGACAAAATGTTGCTTACTGCAGGGCCTACTGGACAAATTCCCTTCTTTTATGGCTTTCCTTCTTTGGCTTTAGAAACTGGTCATGCACATGAGATGCAACCATGTGCAAAAAAATAAAATAAAATAACAGTATTCCCCTCACAACATATTCTGAGCACAAATTGTACACTGTAGCCACATAATGTTTTTACAACAAGGCGTACTGATGAAAACACAAAGATATCTCTTTGACATGCCCTTTGAGAATCATTTTTAAGACATTTACACCCCGTGTTGTGTTTGCTGGCAGCATGCCATGAGGGGACAGTAGGACACCCGTCTGGGAATTCATTTACGGAAGGGGATGAAATTTAACTCGCACGCACAAGCCCTCTTTTACAATCACAGTGAACATGTTCATGTTGTTAGGCTCATCTATACACGCACACAAAAAAAACTGAACTTAATAAGTGACATTTTTCATTAATCTTTCACACACACTTTCCTCAAATATGCAAATATGTCAAATTACTGCTTCAGTGACAAAGAGATCCACGGTACTTCAACTGGACGGCAGTGTAATAGCCGTACGAAAAAAAAAAAGTTTACTTTAACAGTAGTCTCTTTCTGAGTGTGAATATCAGCCCGGACGGAAGATATGATAAATTTGGACGCAACCCAAAAAACAAAGGCTTTGTTTTCAAATAGACTTTTCCCACTAGTAAGTACATTTGTGGATGAATTAAAAATAATAATAAGGATGTGATGTCTTTGTTTGCCGAGTTTGTAAGGTGTAAACTATGAATTAATAAATACGTACTATGGATGGATTCATATAAATGCCTGGCAGTTCATTAATTAAATGAATACAAGAGGAAATACAGCATTTTGTCCGGGCATACTCGTTAAAAAATATACACATCTCTTTCTTCACACCTGACCTATGGCTCCAACAATGCAGATTAGCAGATGCTATGCTAGCATTTCTGAGAACATCAGATGGTGTTCAACTGCACTCAAACAAACACAACTACTCCCTTTACTTCTACTACGCAACTCCCACAACAGTAAATTGAACAAACCCATGCCCAAAAATATTTAGAAACTGGCACAGGGACATCCTGCCCCTAGACTCAAACCTAGAGAACATTAACATGTTGGCTCTAATCAGTCTTGTACGCTCTATTTAGGTCTGATAGCAAGTTCCTCCTCCATCCCAATACCGACTCCTTCAAATCAGTCTGAAAAAGGCCAAGAGAATGACATTCTAGTGTTCATTCTGTCACCAAAGAACTTCCAAACATGATATACTCCTCGTATTACGTTACATGTGATGAATCGACATGCAAATTGGGGGGGCGCTAGGCTTCTTCAGCGTCATGATCAAAGTAAAAAAGGAGGAAACCAAAACCAAATGGACACGCTTAAACGAACGGACGTCGTTTCCGAGGGCCCCGGGGAATTCGGTCGGACGGGTCGCAGACAAACACGTGAACTTAAATGCCCTAGTCTGTATATTCGGCCACGATGGACAGCAGCACCGTGATGTCGTCCGGTTTCCCACCTGCAGAACGGGTGAAAGATTGGAGGTGAGAAGACAAGTCAATTTTGCTTCGAGGTACGTTTCTTATAAAGTAGTTGGTAAGTTTGCACGTTCCGGAGTCCAGCAACTGAGGGTCACTCTTACCTCTTACATTCAGGCCGTTGTCACAAGCAAACTGTGCGAATGGGGACATATAGTTGGGATCATAAGCGAGGTTGTGTGCTTGCTTTGCTATACTTTGTGCAGTCTGCAGAATGCTGTCGTAGTTTGTGGTCTGAAAAGAAAGCGAAAGAAACACCATGGGATAAATAGAAAAAAAGAATAAATAAAAAAAAAAAGAAGTCATACCTTGAGTTTTTTGAGCTCTTGGAGAATCATGTAGTCGGGCATGTTATCAAAGAGACCATCCGTAGCGGTGAGGATGATGTCACCGAGCTGTACGTCAAATGAGGAACTGTCAGCAGCTTCGGGACTGCAAGTGGAAATTGGGAAGAAAAAAAATGAGGAAGGATCGTCAGGCAAAACTGGAGTTTCTCTACATCCTCATCGAGAAGAAAGTCTTTGATGAGCTGCCCATCTTTGATAAAAATGTAATTGAATATGGCACAAAAAAAGAACCTTCTATTCACATGTTTTTTTCTAAAACTTATCAGCTTCAGCACTAGACAGAGCTAATCACTAAGCCTCCAACCTGTCACTGAGCACTACTCCTTCTGATCCCGGAGGAACAATCGACAGCTGGAAGGGCGTGTTGAAGTAGTGCTGCTGCTCGTCGGAACGGTGCACCACCTCGCCGCCGCGCACCACCAGGAAGCCAGAGTCGCCGAGGTTACACGTGTGTAGCTGGTGACTTCGTCGGTCAAGCACCACAATGCAGGCGGTGCTGCTCCCTGAAGAGGAACAAACAAATAGGACCTTGATTTGTTCAGTCGTTATTAACGATGCTGGCTAACTGCAACAATGGTGGGATACTTTTTGCCCTTAAGTTCAAGAACTCAACACATCGTTGTAGAAATATATGGCCGAAGAGTTTATTCAACCAAAAAGTATTTGTAAATGGAAATCAGTTGAACTAGGAGGGCTGGGATTTGGACCACATTTAATATAATAAAGAACTTTGATTCAAGCCATTAATCGTGACTTTGTGATGGCTTACCAAGAAGGGGAACTTTGTTCTGGAGGAGTTCATAGTATCCAGATGTTAGGATGCCCACTGGATTGCTAGGAGTGAAGCGGCCTTCCTTCACGAGCCGCTCGCAGGTTCTCATCAATGTCGCAGAGAACTGAGACGGGTCGACGCCGTAGTCCCGCCAGCCTCCCACGCCATCTGCTACACCTGTGAAGACAAATTGCATTTGGTCAAACTTAATAACATGTATAATGTCCTTTAAGAAACATTCAACCACTATGTTGACCACGTACTACAATAGCTTGATTGTGTGCTTATCTCCCTGTAGTTTCTCTTAAACTGAAGATACAAGTTCGAGAAGGGCCAATGAATCTATGAATGTTCTTCCTTAGTTTCTGCAACGATAATTAATGAAGCATAGTATGGAACAGTAAATTACCATTTTTTTGGAGGAAAATTAAATCCAGCTGATGATAAAAATACACAAAGTATTCACATGGCTTGTTTGACATGTTTTTTTTCCGTTTGAAGGCTAGTTCGCACGCATTTGTAAATTTAAAGAATAGATTTGCGACAGAGTTACAAGGAAAACATTGCTTAATGGAACCGTTTTCTCATTTGCACATCTTGGTTCAATGGCAAATTTCATCCAAGCTAAACGGGGCTAACATTGTTAGCAAAATGGCCGCCCCCTTGTCCGACCATTCTGACCTTGTTGTTTTCTGTCAAATAGATTAGAATTTGCATCCAAATAGTTGCGGAATGTCTATAAATTACTTTAATTACACCTGCCGACTCAATTCCGTTAATGATCCTGCGCCCCTTCGGCTTTGCAATGCATCTAGGTGAAAGGTCGTTTGGTTTATGGCGTAAAAACTGCAGCTCCAGAACATGTTAGAACGATTCAATAACGCACATCACTGCAGATTTTGCAATATGAATGTACCATACTAAAATAAACATGTTTAGACAAATAATATTCATACGGTAAGGGATAAGGCGGTTTTGGCAGAGGGGGTGGGGGCTGTTGTGTTTTCATCATGAGGTCAGTCCACGTGTAGTGGTCAACGGACCACTGAAGGTCAACCAGGTAAAACCAGGGTCGATAGACCGGTGTGGTATGTCAAGATAGTGGGTGCACCTACCCAAAACGTCGGCGCTTTTGTTCCTCGCGATGAAGCAGGCATCGTCCCCATAGCACATCCCTTTCTTGAGAATCCCCTTCCGAAAGTCCTTTCCGAATCCATAGCTGGCAGAGACGAGGCTGTAATCACGGCCGTCCGTCTGCGAGAGTCCACCGAGGACAGCCCTGGCTACCAATCTGCCATAAGACAGTACGGATAACATCCCCAACAGAGGGAGAAGCCGAAGCTAAGACTCCTCACACGGTGCTCGTTCTCGACTCGTCCCGCTCGGTCTCTTCTTCGGATTAAGGTGTTTTTAGCCACCCATTCGCACCAGACCGCTCCGCTTCTGCGAGTGACAACCTATCCTTCTTTTTTCCCTTTTATACTAAACTACCAATGCATAACACGGGACTGGTTATTGCAAGTTTTGTGAGTGCGGCTCCTCCACTAGGTAGTCTCCCTCCCGACATCTTTCCACGGGTGCACCACAACTCGCGATTACATACGGGTAATCTGGCAGTGTACAGTCATGACGTCATGCCCCCCCCCAACCCAGAGTTTAATACTGCGCGTGCGCATTAGGTGCGCTTGTTTTACAAACCGTGGGGACACCCGAGAATTATTTATGCGACGCAACCTCCAAAATGTTCTTATTACATCAATAACAGAATGCAATTTTTATATGTCGGGAAAAAAGCACAAACAAAAACTAAATGTAGTTGTCAGTGCCCTGCACTGCGGGATTTAAAAATGGAAGATAACAGTCCTCGCCAAATGTATAAGGTGAGATGTATAAAGGAGTCGGTGGCGTCTGAAGTAACTGGCGGTCATCTTGCATCGGAGAATTTCTCCGGTGTGTGACTATAACGGTCTGGATCACAGCGCACATCAGACATCTAGTTGTATATATGATCTCTATAAACCCCACGACCATGGTTTTGCCCAGAGTTGTTCCATAAAACTGCGTATACTTAAATACTCTTGTTTTATAATCAACAGACAGCCAAATATAATTTTAAAAAAATCAAGGTGATCTTCATGAATTTACGAATGAATAGGCACGGTGATCAATATTATTTAACAGAAAAATAACAGTGTTGTTGTGAACGGGGTTGTCTGCAACGGGCTGTGATGTGCATAAAACGAGTGCACCGCAGCAATTGACCCAACCCTCAAAGCATAATCGAGCAAAGGCGAATATACTCAGAAGACGACCATACACCCTCTTCGAATCTAACGGCGAATACCCGCATTTAGCCGTCATCGGTGGAATAAACAGGTACACTCAATAACCACGGTATTTATTTACGTCGGGGAAACTAATAATATTCCATGATAAATAATTTATAAATATTTCTTTTATTATCCTACTAGGTATTTACTCATGGTAAAATTGCCTGTTGCCTATTTATTGTCAAAGAAAACAGCTTTTCGCCCACTGATGGTTAGCCACTAATATTTAGGGCAGGAGATAAGAATAGCTAGTATTTGCTCATTTAAAATACTAGCAGATCCAAAGTGTCTCTGCTGGAAGAACAGTAATATGATGTTATGATTCAGTCGTTGCTTGTTATTCTTGATGCTGTTTGAGTTTGACTGGAATTGGTCTGTTTCATTGTTAGGATGATGGAGAGGTGGCGCCAGGCAGCCTGGCTGTCTATGCTCATCGTGTGTCTATTAAACACGGAAACCACATGGGCTAAGAGAGGAGGCGGAAGCAGCAGCAGCAGCAGCAGCAGCAGCGGACGGAGGCCTTCCACTTCCTGGGGTAACCGGGGCTCACAATCAAAACCGTCAAGCTCAAATCCAGGAAGCACGTCCAATCGCAACTCCAACCCATACCCCTCTGGTGGAAATTATCCTGGAACAGGAAACAGAAACCCGTCCAGTTACCCAGGAGGCAGGAGTTACCCCAAACAACCTGGGCGAAGCAATCCTTATCCAGCCGCTGGTGGTTATCCCAACCAGAACCCTGCAGGCCGTAATCCAGCTGCTGGTGGGTACCCAGCCGGTGGTAGCTATCCCAACCAGAACCCCGCGGGTCGTAATCCAGCCGCTGGTGGCTACCCAGCCGGTGGTAGCTATCCCAACCAGAACCCCGCGGGTCGTAATCCAGCCGCTGGTGGCTACCCAGCCGGTGGTAGCTATCCCAATCAGAACCCCGCGGGTCGTAATCCAGCCGGTGGTAGCTATCCCAACCAGAACCCTGCGGGTCGTAATCCGGCTCAAAACCCTGCTGGTGGCTACCCAGCCGCAGGGGGATACCCCAACCAAAACCCTGCTGGGGGTTACCCACACCAGAACCCTGCGGGAGGCTACCCAGCCGCAGGGGGATACCCCAACCAATACCCCGGAAGGGGCAATTATCCGGCAGGAGGCGGTTATCCCAACCAGAACCCAGGTAGAGGGTACCCTAACCAGGGGGCCGGAGGTTACCCCAATCAGAATCCTGCTAGGAATTATCCCAATCAGTACCCGGCCGCTGGAGGAGGCGGTTACCCCAACAGGGGTAGTTACCCGGCTGGAGGGAGCTACCCGGCCGGGGGAAGCTACCCAGCTGGAGGGGGGTTCCCAAACAGGGGTGGTTACCCGGCTGGAGGGGGATACCCCAACCAGAATCCAGCCGCAGGTGGTTACCCAGGGCGGGGTGGATCATTCGGCTACCCCCCAGGCAACCCGAATAATAAGATCATGAGTCCCCACATTGGCGGGGGCGCCTATGGGTACGGTGGCCATGGGATGGGAGGGTCCCCCTTCTCCCGTTCTGTGCAGAATATGGGTTACAAACCAAAATCTTCAGGCTTTGCCAAGAAAGCCATCATGGCGGCGGGCGTGGGCGCCGTGGCCGGGATGGCGGTGGGATACGGACTGGGTCGCTTTCCCCGACCGCACTTCTCTTTCCGCAACCCCGAGGAAGAGTACTACTACAACAACTACATGTACCGCCGCTATGGCTCGCGCTCCACCGACGAGAAGGACTTTGGCCGCGATTACGTCTACAAGCCGCCGCCGAGAGCCGAGACCTACGACGCCTTCATGGCGAAGTGTATGAACAGAACGGATCTTCTCAAGGAGGAGGAGAAGAAGAAGATCAACTCGACCGGAGGCATACAGGAGGAAGACGACGACACGGTTAGCATCGAGGAGATCGGCTACCCGTCCCTGATTGAGCAGATGAAGGCGCAGCGCTGCGTGGAAAATTACATGGTCTACTCCGAGCGCTTCTTGAAGGAACGCAAAGCCGAACCTCAGGTCCAGTGGGGTCGCAGTGGCCCGCCAAGCTACGGCGTGGCGCAGCTTTGTACGTCGCTGGTCATAATGCTGTCCAGCATGCTCCTGCTTCAGTAAGGACTAAGAAGCTCTCGATTATAGCTGCACGTGTTCGTACGAGTAATGCTGATCCGTTGCATCCTATTCCCTCAGCAATCTATTGATTTTGCACCTTCTGGCTCATATTTAGTCAATCCTTATCCACACTACTAACAAAAAGTTAGCTTTTGATGGTGATAGATGAATCAGACTTGTTCTAAAAATGAGCTGTTTTTACATTGTTCATATAGTTACTTTGCCAAATTACTCAAACTAAAAAAGTAATATACGTGTCCCCTGAGGAAAGTTGGAATGAAATTGCAATGCTACTTATAGCGAGGCAGCATGTGATACGGCTATTTTTGATGGGATAGTTGTGGAGTTGGTCGCAAGATTGGCATGTCTAAATTTAAGACAAATATGATTTGTCAATTACTGGGTACATTATTTTTACTGGTCTAAAAATATGTTTACTGGATCGGTATCGGCAAAACATGCTTGAAAAAAAATCTGCATCTGTCGCATGTATAGTAGGAGATACAGAATACGGTACACAATAGTTCTCAATACAAAGGCAAATTAGAGAGACAAAAGGTTATATGTGTAATTAAATTAATGAAATATATTGATGAATTTGTGAGTAAGATCAGAGTTAACTTGTCCAACCTTAGATGGCTGACACTGATGGCATCAGGCGTCCAATCTGGATGTCTATCACCAACAATGGCACTGAAACATGATCACAGTGTAAACTTTTTATGAGTAGTGTGTATAGGTTAATATAGTATATACATGCAGACACTATACAATATATAGCCTTGTAAAACTAACAAGAGTGATGGAGTCTCGTCCATATAAGATTTAAGTGTGTCTAAACTGCACTCCTTTTTTAAATTTTCACTCTTTGTTGTTCAGCACTGAATCTTTTTTTTTTATAGCTTAAATGTTAGTAAATTATGAGAACTTTTACAACGCCATCAGGCTTTATATCTGTCGAGCGCAGGCAGTTTTCGTGTAGTGTTGTGTAAACAGAGCGTCTGTTATCCGGGTATTTTGGAAAAAAAAGATTATTAGGAACGTAAAACATTAAAATTACAAGCAGAAAAAGGTGAAATTTGTAATGTAAGTGAAAGTTATGCAAGATTACACTACTGCTAAAAATGAATTTGGAAAGTTAACGGAGAAAATAGATACTTTGACAACTCTTCAATGTTTTTATAGCCAATGGATAACTGACACTCCTATTTAACCTTCGCCTGTCATGGTTTAAGTTTGACTTTCATTGAAACTGTCCAGTTAAAATGTTATTTCATGTAGCTGCTTTATTTGTATTTTTTTTTCTTTTAACAAAGACTGTCAAAGATCATTGTCATACAATTTAAAGACATCTAAGTTCTGCACTTTTATTATTTGATTGGTATATTAGTGTCCACTAACAATTTATTGTACAGTAACTTGTGAAGTGAACTTTAAAAGTGATTTAGTTCCTTATGTTAATGTTTTATTGAGTACGATTAATTAGAAATCAATTTTCCTTACATTTTTCTGTTCCCCATGTGGAATAAAGTGCACTTCTGCTTCATATAGAAAATATCCCGGAATCAATTCAACCTATTTTTTGTTTTTGTTTTATGCATAATATCACTAAAATGTACTATAATTTGCTGTGACAGTGAATGTGATCAATAAAATTCTGTGTCTAAAAAATGTTGGACTTTTTCTTCAACCTAATTTAAGAATAAATGCATTAAAATATGCATTCTTTTGCTGACTACAACTGCAGATATTTTGACTACAACATAAACAGTACATAACATTGCAGTGAATGAGGCATCTAACTTGTGAATTTATGACTAGTAATTTGAGATGAGTTGATCATTAACCAATGGCTATTGACAACGATACGCATCAAATCCAGTTTTTGGGTGGTTTAGGTTGAGTTTTTTTGTTTCATCAGATGAATCAGCAGGGAATATCATTTGCAGACATTTATTCTATTTGCATTTCTCATGACATGAAGGTCAAAGTTTTCCCATGCAGATCCCAGTCAGGAAGCTAAGTATGTGTCGCATGGTGAAGAATAGATTACTCATGTGAGCGGGCGCCGCCGCTTTCAGAAAAGCTCTCCCCTTCGACTGGTTGTAAAACCTTTGACCGTAGCGTTCCTTATGGCCGGCGTGGCCCTTGGAGCCGTGTTTGAGCCTGCCGAGAAAGCCCAGCCCGGTGCCCGTGCCGCCCAGCACGCCGGCCGCCCCTGCCCACTTGAAGCCCTGCTTGGGGAGGCCGTGAGCCTTAGAGGGAGGCGTCCTGTTGCTCTTTCCGCCTTTCTGCGCACGCTTACTGTGTGTATACTGTGCACCTGGACACAGTGCTACAATGAGCAGGGACAAGAGCCACAGTGACACAAGCTTCTGCTGGCCTGTCATCACTTTCTGGAGGTCCTACAAAAAGACATAACATCAAGAAATGTACATTTCATTCCATACTGTGTTACAGTCGAGCATTGATTTTGTTATGAGTGGCGAATGGCGGTAGTGTGTTACTATAAACCTAACTCTACTTACAAAATTGGGTCCAAAAGTGGTTTTGTAACTTGGATTTTCCATAAGTAGAAGCATATTTTATATTGAATAAAAGATCTTCAATAATACCCCCTAAAATCTTTGAAAATGATAAAAGTATGCCAATTTTGTATGCAACATGTATGCATATGTAAAAATAGGGAAAGGAAAAATATTTATTAAGCCATTCAAAGGAATAAAAAATGCACATTTTCCAATGGGGTGACCTTGGATGTGATATCTAAGTAAACAATATTGTATTCATTGTCAGTCTCAAAAAGTGAAAAAAAGGAACAAAACCTGGAATTAATGGGTACGTTAGAGTATTTGCAGATAAAAGTTAAAAGAATCAAATGGAAAGCTGACCAAAAATAAATAAAAATATATCATCAAAATCCCTAAACAGCTATTCCGTATTAATAGTTTGGTCAATGAAATAAATATATTATTTAAAAAAATATGATTATACTATTTTAGGTTTTTATCATTTCATAAAATCAACATTTCAAAAAGAAAAGAAGAAAAAGTAATAACATATTGGTGTTACTCAGTCAATAAATTAAATAACTATACAAAAACGAGCAAAATAGGTAAGAGAAAGGACCAATATTGTGTTTACCTTTCCGTAGGGTCCCACACTGATGATGTGGTGCTGATGAGGCAGTCCATTCAATCCAGAAGGTTTTCCTAATTAGTTCTAGACCAAAAGCAGACCCAACCCCACCCTCACAACAACCGCATCCCTATTGGCTAAGATGAATAATACGGTACAGGTTGAATGATTTTTGCTGACCCCCAACTCGATGGGTCATGTGCCATTATTCAGCACGCAAGCAGAGGATGCCACAAGTGTTTGTTTGTGATCCACAACGTGCAACTCAAATGACCTGAGCCCTGCTTTTAGCAGTAAGGTTAACTATATACTTAATCATTAACATTAAAATGATAATAAATGTCTGTTTCACAGTTTTTGAAGCTCCACATTCATATAATCTAGCCTGACAGCTGTTTTTAACACATTTCTGGCTGCAGAATCTCAAACCGATATCGGTCTGCCACGTTAATTAATACAACAGGATGCTTGTTTTCTTGAAAACATAAATGATCGATTCATATCTTTGTCGACATATGATCAATTATGAACAATTTACACAAGAGACGAAAAGAGAGATTTTTGTATGCCAAATTCAATGTGGGAGTTGGTTTGATTTAGTTCACTTTTTCTTCTTCCCCAAGTTAACAAAAAAAGTATACAGCTGTGTATTAGTTTCCTGCTGTATATCTTTTGTATAACCCATTTAAAAACCACCGGCGGGTTATTCGGTTTCTTTATAGTGATATAAGAGATAAGTGGCTGGTGCTTCAGGGCATCAAAACCAGAGCTGCGTTTGCACGACGTATTTTGCATGAGAACGCAAGAGTGCGATGGATGTGAACAAGAGAGATAATTGTTAACATACATTTCTGTTCAATGATATCACAGAGCAATGGCTCAATTTTTTTGTTTTGTTCTAGCATTGCTCAATCATGTGTTCCATTTGAGGGGAAACTTGAAACAGAAACACGTTTTGTTCACAGAATTAAACCCCGTGAATAGGCTGCACAAAGCTCTGCCTTATAGTGCTTTTAGACACTTTTCTCCAAAACAAAGATAGCATCTAGTAAGGGAGACTATTAAAAAATATTTTAAACAAGTATAGCCATTTTCCAACCTTTAGGACAATAAGAGGCTAAGTGAACATTTTTAATGCAGTATTTCTCTCAGCAGTATTGCCCAAATCTCATTTATTATTATAAATTTTTGCAAAATTAAGATTTTAGCTGTCTTTCCTATTACTGCTATATCATCCTGACATACTGCTTCTAATCTAATTCAATCAGAACTGTTCTAAAATGGGATTTTTTTTTAACAATAAGGAACAATATATTTCCGAAAAAAATGTTTAAATAAGCTTATGCTAATATATATATATATATATATATATATATATATATATATATATATATATATATATATATATATAAATATGTATATATATATGTATATATATATGTATATATATCGATATCTCGATATATATATGTATATATATAAATATATATATATATATATATATATATATATATATATATATATGTATATGTATATATACATATATACACATATATCGATAGATATGTCTATATATATGTATATATATATGAATATATATGCCACATTATTGTAGAAATTAAGTTTCCATCATATTATACATTTATTTTTTCCATGTTGACACTCAACACAAGATAATATAGGCAAAACCAACAAAACAAACCAAAAAATTGCATCTCTAAATTTTACTCACGTGAGGGGTAGGAGAAAGCTCCCACTAGATGACGCTGCGGCGGTTCTCATATCTCATTTTCTGAACCGCTTTATCCTCACTACGGTCGCAGGGGTGCTGGAGCCTATCCCAGCTGACTTCGGGCCAGAGGCGGGGGACACCCTGAATTGGTGGCTACCCAATCGCAGGGCTCTAGGAGACAAACAACCATTCAACCAATTTAGAGTGCCCAATCAGCCTACCGTGCATGTCTTTGGAATGTGGAAGGAAAGCAGAGTGCTGTGGCATGGCAGTTTTCTTATTTTATTCTATATATTTTTATATTATATTATACTGTGGTGCCCATCTAATATTTAATCTGCAAGGATAAATTCATAATCAACAGTCCCAAAAAGTATTGAAATGTTAACCAACATCAAATTAGTGTTGAGCTCGTGCTAACGAATGCTTTCAATGTATTTGTCAATTGACACACTTTTTTGGGAGCGACATTTTGATGCAGTCATGCCAAGACGGTGACAAAAAACAACAACCCTATATTTCTATATTGGTGACCTGTCAATCACAAATAATTTGAGCAAAAAGTAGGTACAATTTAGAAAAACTAAAACTTCCTACCATAATACACCCGACTTGTAAACGGTTCCTGGCACACTCAGCAGTTGAATAAGGCTCCTGTTTAAGGAATTACAGTATTAAGAAAAAACTATAGTGATTTCTAGGATTTAGTTAGGCTGAGACGTTTGCAGTCCTTCCTCCCGAAGTTAGATGACGTTCTCAAATAGTTGCATGGATGACATAATACTCTCATCCTGTTTCAAAGACATAAAACTAAGTCAATTTCATGAACGTTGAGCCAAATGATGACCTTGATTACCTTTTGGCAGGTTTCTATGAATTCATCGAGGGTCACCATTCCGTCTCGGTTTCGATCCATTTTCTGAAAAGTAGCGAGTGGGTATATTAAAAAGTTTATTAAAAGTTTATTAGAAGTACCTGAAAGAACTTCTCCACGTGTTCGTAGGGGGAATCTTCTCGTACACTGGGTAAGGTGTACCTGCCCATCATGTCATAAATGGAGGTCATTATTGCTAACATGTCCTGTGAGGAATAGGAGAAAGATTTTTCTTCTTTTATACAGCCAAAACACTGAAATAATATGTTGGCATTGTAAAGAAAAGAAAAACTAGTCAATTATTGTAATTGAAAAAAAAAATAAGTAGGACTCCTTTTATGTTCATTCGCAAAATTCATTTTCTGACCTTTGACCTCAATATGCCAAAACTCCCTTTAACGTTATATATAGCATATCCTGCAAATTTGATAAGTAGCTATTTTCTCATGAATTTATCGCAAAATTCTTTTTCCTGACCTTTGTAATCTTTGACCTCACTGTTAAGGTCAAAATTTTCAATTGAATTAAACACAACTGACGCCATTTAAAGACTCTGATGAATGCCAAATGCATTCCAAGTGTTCTTATAAACATTTCCTGGCATGTTTCAATCATTTTGGTAAGCACATCTGTAGTTAAGAAACTCCAACCACATCACACTTGTCTTTTCTTTTCTTTTTAAATAAATTTAGGTGTATGTTAAATGGGGTAGATTTCAATTTCCAAAACTTGTAGGTCCGCATTTCTCAAAAATTGCATCAACCTCCTTAGTGATGTAGCCATCTTTGTTGATATCATAGAGATTGAAGGCCCAGTGCAGCTTCTCCGTCACCGAACCACGAAGCAGTACAGATAAGCCCAGCACAAAGTCCTATCGGGTAATTGAACAGAAAAGTTTTTTTTTAGCGCAATTGTAACAAAAAACAAAAATCGTAATTGCACGTGAACTCCCACCACAAATCGGATGGCGCCGCTTCCGTCCATGTCAAAGGCGTTGAATAAGAAATGTGCGTACATTGTTGCATCTGAAGCGTCAAAAGCTTAGTGAGTTGCACGATAAAAATCAGAAAAGAGACCATTTCAATTGTGTTAAAAATCATATTTACCTCCTTGAGGGAAGAACTGTGAGTAAATAATCTTAAAGGTTTCTTCATCCACAAGTCCACTGGGACATTCCTATTGTGGGGAAAAAGGCAATGAATAACAATAGCAAGTTTACGACACGAGGGGGGTGGAGAATGTTGTTGAATCTTCATTTATTATATTGATTACAGATGCCTTTCTTGAACTAAACCACGTCCAGATGTCTGTTTGGTTCCAAATGCGAAGGCACTGAGAGTTGAACTGAGTTGTTACAAGAGTATGAGTAAACCCTAGGCCAGTTCCAGCCAATCAGAGGACGAATATGGACAAACAAAATATCAAACACTCACTCACCAATGGAGAACTGAGAGACTTGTCTAATCTAATCCAATTTTTGACCTCAGTTTTCTAGATTCTAGCAGATTTCTTACATTTTTGAAACCTCTGTAAAGGGACTGAAGCTCCTTCCTGGTGAACTGAGTCTGAGCCTGGAGTTGCTCAAGGCCTTCGGGTTGACGACGTACCATGGAGAGCTCGAGGTCACTTTCGCTGCTGTCTGCCAGAGGGAATGGAAAGAGAGCGGAAAAGAAAAAAAAATAAACACGGGAGTGTATGGAGGTGTGGGGAGGGGGTGTTTTGATGACTTGCCAGTAAGAACAGTAGTAAAAAGGACAAAAAAAAGAGCGTAATGCTTTCATCTGGATGCAGACATAGGCTAGGGAAGGTGATGTGAAGAAATTGTGCTGTGAAAATAGCTTATAGATTGTTTGTTTTTAATGGAGCTAAGCGAGTATCAAAAGCAGTTTTTAAAAAGACTTTCATTTTGGACGCTTTGGATGTCATTTTCTTGAACACTGACAACTTTAAACTTGCAATTGTTTTTTAAAATAAATGTCTACACTGTAAAATATTGAGAACTCCAAATGTCCACTATGAAAATATAGGATTGTGCCAAAGGTGGCCAAACAACTCATTGGCTGCCGTTGATGGCGATAGACGTCAGATGCATTTGAACTAGGAAGGCAGACAGCGAATGACGCTGCCGCCCCTCCTAGTTCAAATAGATTGGAGGTCTACAAGTGACAAACTAGTGCATTGACAAACTAATTTAATTGATATACTCACCATCTTAACAGAGTGCAATATCAATGGAAAGTGGGAAGAGACAAGACCAAGGGAGAGATTTGAGATTAAAAAAAAGAAACACTTAATACTGATTGCTAACCTAATTTATACATATGTCAATACTATAGTACTATAAATACCTGCATTATACTGAGCACATAAAAAAAAGAGAAAAGAAAAGTACTACTCCATTATGCTCTGCTGTTATTCCACAGAATACTACAACCAAGCAATACAGCATTTTTGTCATCCTAAAACAATATTTATCTTTTTTTTAGATACAGTTCTAAATAGTTGACAGCATAAACATGTCTCTTACCTTCCTGTGACAAAGGGTCACAAATCCCAAATTGTTTAAGCACGAAATAATACATCCCTACAATAACTACCATCGCAATAATTTCCATGCCATCCAATCCCATTATGGCATCTCATTGGATATTGTGCGGGAGAAAAAAAGCCTTAGAGAGGAAGTTAAAAACGCAGCTTGAAATGTTGACATGGGCAGTTACGAGCCATTAGAGAACAATCCGAGAGAAAAAGACGCAAAGTTGAAGTAGCCTTCCACCACATGCCGTCGGATGATAAGGATGATGATGATGATGATTAGACGTTTTGATCCCCTCACATGATCCACATCTACCTCCATTGTTGCCCGTGTCAACCCGCCGCCATCCACTCTCACCTACATATGTGGGTGTGTTAAGGTTTGAAACCCTCCGCTCGTCTCTATTTGCTCAGTCATTAGAAGAATGCAAAGCAGAAAAAAAAAAAAACAAGTGATGATCCATATCCGCTGATGCTGTGGATATATGAACAGCACTTAAGAGTGAAGGAGCCTGCCTGTCAATATGGCTGATCTAAAAACACATTTAACACAGGCCGATAAACGGGGGCCTGGTTAAAGTACTGGACGTACGCAGGGCAGACATGTTGAGGCCGTCGTGATGCTCCGCCTTACGTCCATGTGGACGTGGACTCGCGACATGTGAATGTTTGTTAGCGTGCTTCAGGCCCGAAAAAGGTAAGTAAGTGTGGTGCACAACTGCTGACTCTGCATAACATAATGGACTCCGTTTAAGTAGCAGGGGGCAAATCAATTGCTAAGAGGTAACATATTGGTCTAAGATGGGGTTAGAGAAAGCGGGATGGTGCATTTTGCTGCCTGTGGAAACTTTTCTGTGGCTTACAGGCCGTAGTGCTACACTTTCAGTTATTTTAACGACCTGAGTTTGAAGAATTTGCCTTTTTACTAGTTTTGTTCCAACGAGAACAAAGAAATACCTGCAATCAATGTTCCCTCTAAGCTGCGCGCGTGCGCAATTGCGCACTACTCTCATCTTCTCTGCGCACAGCAAATCATATGGAGCGTACAAAATAAAATCCCTTTTTTTTTTAGCTGTGAGGCCGACGCGCGAACCACTCATCCGAACCATACATATTACTAAATCATTTATGTGTAGTAGACATGCACCTGCTTATGGCAGGTGTGATACTGGTGTGTGCCCATAGCGAGCAATGATGATGTTGCTCACACCGGTACTCAGGGAGGTTGTCTTTCTGCCCAGACAAACCAAAAATTAGAGGGAACATTGCCTGCAATGTGTATTTTCCAGGTCTAATTTTCAACCTTTGGTGGCCAACCAATTGCAAGGCGCAAGGAGACAGACAACCATTTACGCTTCCATGCATTTTTCAGTGTTCAAATATCCAAGCATGCATGTTTTTAGGATTTGGGAGGAAACCGGAGCACCCAAAGAAAACCCACGCAAGCCCGGAGCTAATACTACTACAACTAAATCATCGTCTCCAATCCTCAGAAAATGACGTGATCGACCCAATTTCCAACCGGAACAAAAACACATTTCCATTTTCATATTTTATGTGCTGCAGGGACTTTGCTTGTTGACCAGCAGATAGCAGCAAAGTCATTATGAAAATTTAAAAAGTGCTGAAACCACGGGAGCTTTTCAATACATCTGGTTCTGCTTCCGCTGTGCAAAAAATGGAGTCAGTCATGTCTGTAGAGTGCATGGTAGGCTGTCGCCCCGCGCAGAAGGCCGGCGTCAATAATTCAGGCAAACGTCTGCACGCTACGAAACACTAAGAATAGACTACGCACTCTACGCCCTCGTACCTGGCCCTTGTTGAGAGGTGCTAGCGATGATCCACTTGACCAGGCAGCATCTCATGAGGGATTTCCGTGAAAATATGGGTCTCTGCCACTTGGAGCCCTCGGCCTGTCCGGCCTGGCCGGCCTCTTTCCCGTCAGGCAGCAGACCGCCATCTACCTGTTTGCCTTCTGCCTTTAGGAGGACAAGAACAAGTCTAGTCAGCACTCAGTGAGCCTCGATGTAATTGCACGTTTACTTCACATCAACAACATTCGCCAATTTTCAGTCATTTGCGATGATTTTCTTAGTTTGTTATGTTTTAAGTTCCCAGATAGTGCTTGATCCTCCCACCCTCGAAAACTAGTCTTGCTTAATGTGGATGTGTGATTTAGTGACTTCTCTAAATTTAAGTGACTATGCAGTATTTTTGATTTAGAACAAATCCTGATGACTGAAGTTGAATCATGTAAACAAAGAGTGAGTCAGTGCTAGTTTGTGCTTTTTATAGCTAATATATTTCACATGCACAACCATTAGGTTCTCTTTTTTATTTATTTTGTACTCCCAAAGTCAATTTTATTAAATAAGCTTTAACCGTTTATAGGGTCAAGTGACTGTTTTTAAAAAGTAATACAAAAATTAAAATTAACAAAACTAAACCCTATAGAGACCCAGCATCCACATATGTAGAGATCATTTGTATCATGCAGGCCGCAATATTAACAAGTCTTGGTTCAAATTATATAGTTGAGTTAACTAGGATAGACTCCAGCACCCCGGTGACTCTTGTGAGGATAAGCGGTATAGAAAATGAAAAAAAATGAATATTCCTTGCCTGTTACATCAATAAACATCCACTTTATTGGAAGAATTGGCTGTAAATCCTGTTTTTTTTTCAGCACCATGGATGGGGCTAGACATTCATGAATGGATTAAATTGAAATTAATGAAATAAAAATAAAAACCAAAAAAGCATGGAGAGAAACCTGGAAACTAGTTGCGACTCTTTGCAGACTCAAAAAAATGTTTTTTTTCTAGAATTTTGTGTAGCAGATTGGAATTAAAAGAAAGCATGAGCAAATGATGATGTATAGGAAGACATGTAATAGTTCTCTCTCTAGAGTGCTTCTAAAAATAAGCGCATTCGTGTTATTTTCATCATGCCACATGACACTTGAGCACATTCAGGCGACTCTGCAGCTAGATGAATAAGTCAGTGATAAGAAAGCTCCTGCGGATGTTGTATCAAAATTTAAAAAGCATTGGATTCGATTCTCGTTTTTAATTTATGATTGCACTTTCCATTTTGAAAAAAAAGATGACAGTCTTTTGTTTTGATTGACCAAACTAGACTTAAATAGCAAACGTAAGCATCATGTTGTCTTTTTCCCCCCCAAAAGATGGCCACCAAGACTGTGGAAGTATTTTTAAATGCATATAAATTAAAAATACTATATAGTGAGGGGCACTTGACTGCTTCTTCTGTTTCAATAAGAAAAGAGGGTGGAAGAGAACACAAGCAGGGCATCTCTCAATTATTCACACTCCTTAAAATTGCATTAATAAAAGATCAGGCCATTTATAGAAACTATGTAGAGGTCAAAGAAAAAAGGCATTTGAAATAGTGAAAACCTACACATTGACAAGAAAAAATAACCACTTGCAACTTGATTATTTGACATTGAAATTACAGAGGTGAGGAAAAATGAATGTGATAAATGACCAACTAGATACAATCCCATTCAGTGTGCATGTGGATATTCAAATAAGTATAAATGAACGTCAATCATTAATTACCTGCATTGTGTCCGATTCCCTTTTAAGTTGTTGCGATGCTTTCCTGCTCCTCTTCGGTGAGCTGAAGCTGCATGCAAAAACAGAAAGAAAGAAAGAGAAGTGGGGAGTTAGTTTGCAGGAAAGAGGAGGAGGAGGAGCACATCTGCTCACTCACCTGACTTGAACATAGGAGAAATTAATGGAAGATTCAGAAGAGAAAATTGTTAAAAAGAAATATTTGCACCTAACCAGAGTGATGAATGCATCAAATTGTGTGGTGTTGTGCCATAGTGTGGAAATTGTCATAATATGATGCTATGACAAACAGCTATCAGGCTAATTCCTAAATTATTGTATGTTATATCAAAGTTGTTTTTGAGGTTTTCTGTCTGTATTCTTTTAAAAGAGATTTGCAAAAAAAAGCACAGTAATAAAATGAGGTAAAATTACTCCGGTCTTGTAGAAAGAAAAAAAACAGCAAAACAAAACATGATCTCTCAATTCCATCTTATTTGTGCAAACATTGGTGATATTTTTAGCCTCACAAGTTCCAGAATGCCTCAAATTTCAAAGTTTAATGGAGGTTGTGCACGTGCCAGTGGCACTTTTTTATTTTCTCCTTCCCTCAAGTCAATGTCACATTCCTCAAGGAATTCATCTCCAAAAGTTTTAAACCAAGAGTAAGTCCAGAGCACAAATATCACAAACATCATTTCATATGAAGTAGTATCAAAACCCAAGCATTTAAGTCCAAATTACTAAATATAATAGTGAGGAACCTCGCTGGATAACAACAATTTATCGCCCTCAGCCATAAGTTGAACATCCATTGAATGAAAAAAAATATGACAACTATTGGGATTAGGAAGTAATAATATCCTTCATTTATAAGAACACAGTATTTTATTAAAAAGTAACTCGGTGTTGTTTTCTTCCATCCCAACACTCTAGACAATATTCTTTCTTTGCAGAGAGTAATGTTTACTTCATATCTCTGTACTGCCATTTTACAGTACGTCCAGAACAAGGGTGGAAAAAACCTGCTCATCACATTTGAGTTTTCTTCAAAATAGGTTAAAATATGAAGATGCAAAACGACACTGTACAGTAAGTATACACACTTAATAATTCCAGCTATCGCCAGCACGGATATCCTAATGCAACATTTTAATTAACTCCTAAGTCAGAATCGGTCCACTGGCTTAATTAAAATGGAAAGCTGTCAAGTTATCATTTCATCCCTTTATCCATACCTAAGAAGGTTACAGGATAATTAACTTCACTTTCTAAAGTAGGTAAAAGTTTTAAGCCTTTTGCAGATTCCAGTTTAACCCTTTTAAGTTAAAACTTAAGATTTTTAACCCTTTTAATGGGGCATGTGACTATTGTTGCTCATTTAAAAGAAAATAAATCATTGACCCCAATCCAGTGATCTTAAAAAGATGCAAAATTTAAAATGTCATCGTCAGGGCGGTCAAATACTGTAAAATATAATTTTTCGTGACACATTTAAGGACCACTTGGCTCCCAGTAAACAATATTGTTACCGCCCTTTCATACTCCCACGCATGGGGACGGGATGGGAACTGATTTACTTCTCACAGACAAATGCTCACTGCCAATTTTCCTCCACTGGCCTGTCATTATGTGTCAGTAAAAACAGCGCAGAAAGAATTTTGCTGTTCCGAGCCCTTCCGATGTATTAAAAAAAAGTATAGAATTGAATGAATTTAGGACCGATTTGCAATGACATCCAGAATTCGGTAAACCAGTTAGGTTGTATCGTTTAGCTTAAAGTTATCTGACTGTCAATAGTATGTTTTGTTAGTCGATCTATTTATTTGCAAGAATCTTTATACTTTAATCAAAGTCGTCAAACTTGCGTGTTAACCAGGGTCAGAACAAGCTCATATTTTTAGGCGAGTGTTCGAGAAATAGTATTCTTAAAGGATGGAAATATAATATCGATATGACACGATTCGTTGTTCCCATCACTCACATCACATTCAGCGTATTTTCTGGACTATAAATCAGACTTTTTTCATAGTTTGGCTGGGCCTGGAACTAACAGTTTTTTTTCTTTGACCACTGAAATCATGTATATTGCTTTTTTAACGCTATAGTTATCTGAAAAATGCTGTTATGTTAACAGATAGCTATTAACCCTATGTTCTCTATTTTACTACTATTACTGGTTTCTATTGTTCTTGGTTTCTGGTCAAATAAAATAAAAATGCGCTCCAAAAAAATCCGACATATAGCATATTTTTTCTCTTCATTGTGTTCTTTGGCTGGTGCGATTTATAGTCTGAAGAATATAATTTTTTCCATCTCCTCTTAAACTCAGGGGTGATTTTAACTCCGGAAAATGTATGTGCCGAAAACAAAGAGGGACATCAAACGTCCATGCCTGCGTGAGGACCTGTTGCGACACGTTTCAGTTTAGCGCAGAAACAGATGGCAATCTCCCAGAATGCCTTTTCAGAGGCACATGAAGTGGATTTACATTTTTCCACTGCAGATTAAGATGGTTGTGGCGTGAGTCTTTGTCCCAGTGGCTGCCCAGACGCGGTTAAAACAAACACCAGTACTGTTTCCTGCCTGAGATGTGTGTTGCGACTGTCTGGAAAGCGGAGGCGGGAAGTGGGGAGGAGGAGATTCCCCTGCGCTATCTGAGGATGTGAGAGTCTGCTCCCCTCCGCCTCCCCCTTTCTACACTTCTCTGGTCAACAGGAAGGAGGCCGCAGACAGAAGAAACCCGGCGGCTCGCGCGCCGGCAAACGGGAGGCAGACATGAGCAAGAACCAGAAAGAAGTCAAGAAAATCCAGTCGGTGTATCTCCAGAATGTGGAGAAGCTCAACCAAGGGGCCAAGCCAGAGAAGAAGAGCTGGAAAGCCAAGGAGGGAGACTTGGAGAAGTTGCGCCCCGCGACCAAGAGCTCGGCGAACAGAATCAGCCGAGATCTCACTTGCTCTATCTGCTTGGACCTCTTCAAGCAGCCCGTGTCTCTGCCCTGCGACCACACCTTCTGCCGGGGCTGCATCGAGGGATACTGGAACGGGCCCCGGGGCCAGAGTCAATGCGTTACGGGCTCCTGCCCACAGTGCAGAAAAGTGTTCGGTGGGGAGAGCTACAGGCCCAACCGTATCGTGGCGAACATCGTGGAGAGCTACTGTCACGGATTGGAGGAGAGCGGCGGGAGGAACGGGCTGCTGGACGGGGCGGTGGAAACGCCGCCTCCCGTGCCGCGCTGTAGCCGGCATCGAGAAGAGCTGAAGCTCTACTGCGAGGAGGATCAGGAGTTGGTGTGTCTGGTGTGTGGAATTTCCCAGGAGCACAGAAGCCACACCATGATGTGTGTGCAAGATGCCGAGCTCAAGTATAGGGTGAGTTCCGGGGTTCCAAAGTTCTTAGATTGCATATGTGTGTGTTTGCCTGCTTTCCATGTGCTTGTGTGGGCTTTCCTTCATAAACTGGCTTCCTCCTCCATAAAAAAAAAGCCTGCGCGTTGGGTTTATTAAATAGTCTTAATTGTCCACTGCTGTGTAAGAGTCAATGTTTTGTTTGTCTTGTTATCACAGCAATAAGAAGCACTTCAGAAAATGGACGGATGAGTGGTACAAACAAATAGGCAGCACTATGTTTTCAATTCTAACGAAGGGGAGATTTGATAATGTCGATAGCTCTGCTTAAGCTAAAAAAAAAAAATCACATTAACTTTCAGGTTTCTCTTGTGGCCTATGTAAGACCTGTTTAAAAGTTTTAGTAGAAACATGCAATATAAATATACACACCTGGGGTTACCGGAATTGAAGAATATGGTCTTTGGTCCTGTACTCCGTGTGTAAATGGTTCTTTTCGTTCCTCCAATCAGGCGTCTTTGAACAGCTCCGTGGATTCCCTCAAAGCTGAGCTCAACACTGCTATGCAGTGTGACAGGGAAGCTGAGGAAGAAGTCAAAAATCTAAAGGTGAGAAGAATAACACGTGTCAGAAAAGTTCCTGTTGTGGTGTCACAAACCAGGATTTCCCAATCCAAATGTCAAATTGTTACCACTCTGGATTTTAACGCATTTCCCACGTTTTCATGGGCTTTTTGATAAGACTCTCAGTCAACCCAACCATGTAAATGCCCCCCACCCCCCCAAAAAAATGTAACAGAGCCAGTTCTTGTGAGTTCGTCAATCAGGAACTGCTATCGATATCGGTGCTTTACATTTGTCGCAAAGACTACTCCGCTAACCACATGGACGTGTGCGACACCCCTCTTCCCAGGAGCACACGGCGGACCTGAAGCAGCGCATCGAGGCCCAGTTTAGCGACCTGCACCAGTTCCTCTACCAAGAGGAGAAAATGCTACAGGTGAAACTGAAGACGGAGGAGCGCCGCGAGTTGATCCGCCTGGACGAGCACAAGGCCCTTCTCTGCGTGGAGATCTCGCGACTGGTGAGGGCGCTCCAAGAGATACACGACAAACTGGAGGAGCACGACGCCTTCATTCTCTTGCGGGTAAAGTCAAAGGGAATCCCCCTCTTGAGTAGTTTGTATTGAGTCAGCTCTTGGAGCGATCGCAGAGGGAAAATGCTGAGGTCTTCATTTCAAAAGCAGAGCAGTAAACCTCACTGAGCTGGGTGGGACTGTTTTGTCTTTCCTGTCAAGTCTGCGCACGATCTGAAGGAAGCCAAATGCTCCATTTCAAGGGGTCAAGTCGTTCTCGCTTCCCCGATAACAAAAGAGTCTCTGCTGGACAGGATGTAAACCAGTGAGCTCACTTGTTGATGCGGGAGGATAAGGAGTGTAGTCTCGAGCTAGTCTCTGGCCGAGGCCGCGGGACTTTCCCCCCCTCGGCCGCTGGGAGCTCCCGCTGGGTGGGATTAAGTACGTGAGCGTAGACGTTGATGTAATGTGGAAAAAAGCCTTCTCTTGTGTTACGACTCAAGAAAACTAATCACAGCTCTCTCGTCCTTCTCCTGTTTCAGAGTATCAAGGTTTCGCCTCAGAGGTGAGTGGGAGAAAAAAATGCATGCTACACTTGTGGCGGATTTGTTTTCATTACTTCCATTTGCTTTTGTTGGCAGGCCGTCGCTCAAGTTCGAAAAGCCAGCTTTTACGCCTCCCAGTCTGTGTGAAGGACGATTTGCGGGGCCCCTGCAGTACAGAGTGTGGAAATCCATGAAAGGCAGTATTTACCCAGGTACTGGAGTCACTCCTACCAAGTATTTAATGTACCATAGAAAACAATGGTAACACTGCAAGCAGTAAAAAATTTAAACAATTAAAAATAAGTCAAATACTGGGAGCTCTGGTTGCCAAACTTTTATCGTCATCAAGTTAGTAAAATGTTTGACCTTCTTACCTTATGTTGCTAGCAACCTAGTCAAATTGGATTGGCCGTCGGTGTCAATGACAGTGAAACACGATCGCCACAGTTGAAATGGATTCAATGTCTACAATCCCTTTATTTGTTCTTGAGTTATTGAGAATTCCCTTTGATGACCTCTTTGACCTTTGTCCTCGTCACCCCAGAATGGAACCCATTTTCAGGGAAGTCTGTCATGGTCATGGGCAGTGAATGAGTTAAATATTTTTGATAAATATTGATGATGAAGACTGCAAAGAATGGGAGTTTAACATTTTCAAGTGGTTTGCTGTAGACTAAGTTAAAATGCAGTCCTTATAACAGTAGTTCATTGTTAATTTGGCAGTCAACTTCTCGCGGCTTGACCATATATTAACAGTACAATTTTGACAACCACAGCTGACAGTATTTTTTTAGTGTTAAAAACAAAAAACAACAACCACTTACATTGGCACGGAGGGACAATTTGGAGCTTTTCATAAAGACTTTCATTTACTTTTCAGTGCCTGCGGCCATTACGTTTAACTCCAGCACGGCCAACCCTTGGCTCAGTCTTACCTCGTCACTGACCTGCGTTCGCTACCAGACTTTTAACCACGCCGTGGAGGACAATCCGCACAGGTTCAACGCCGCCCTGTCGCTGCTGGGGAGCCAAGGTTTCACCCACGGGCGACATTACTGGGAGATCGAGGTTTACAGCAGCACCGTGTGGACGGTGGGAGTGGCCCGGGAGTCGGTGCCCAGAAAGGGAGTCATCAAAGCGCTTCCGGCTAACGGCTTTTGGACACTCTCGCTCTCCTACGGCATACAGTACATGGCGGGTACGTCCCCGCCGTCAGTTCTATCCCTGGAAGAGCCGCTGGCCAGGATTGGGGTGTACCTGGACTACAAGAGAGGTCTGGTGTCCTTTTACAATGCAGAAACCATGACACACCTGTACACCTTTCGGGAGATCTTTAGCGAGACGCTCTTTCCTTACTTCAACTTGGGCTTTCTCGACAAAGTGCACGAGAATGAGCCTCTTAAAGTTTTTATGCCAAAGATTTAAACACGCTGTGAAGTGGTTGATGAATGAGACCCCCAAGTATATTTAGACTGATGTTCAAAGTCTGTGGACTGGATCTACTGACGTATTTGTTATACATCTATGTAATAAAGTATATTCCTTTACAAAATAGGAGTGGATTTTGTGGATGACTGATCGATGTTATTTTGTTGTATTCAGTGTGTTAACGCGCAGAGATTTGACAATTTTCTTTTTGACTGCATAAAAAGCACACAGATGTAATGATGTCGAATTTTGGAAAATATTGGATTTATTGTTATTGGTTAGTGACAGGAATCTCTAAAAGCGTCATCGGTAGCTTATTACACATTGTTCATCGTGTTCATCATAACTTTGCAACCTAAATGAACTAAAAATACAGTATTTTACGGTTTTAAATCAAGTCAATTACAATAAATTAGAAGAGGAAGGAATACATTTTAGGGATGTAAACCAGTGAGCTCACTTGTTGTATCGTTACAGACACTACTATCGGTGCAACAATATCGCGTGCAAGGACGCAACAGCGATTGCTCTCATTAGCGTGTGCAATTACCTCTTGTTTTTCCACCTTGTGTGCATTTAAAATCCTCACCACGCTACAAAAACGTGAGGCAAAACCCCCCAGAATCATTACTGAAAACAAGTCCTTAGTGTTCATCCAAAGCTATAAAACAGTGAGTAAATATGTAATTTGTCTAACAGATGTGAGTGGTACATTTGCGGTTTTGTGGTATGACTCTACAAGTCTGCTGCTGGCTGGTATGGGCGTGGCGGAGAAAACCATTGGCTTCAAGTCTGCAATAAGGTGGGGCTTTACAGTTTGTTTGTTTGTTTTTAAGTCACTTACTCACGTGTAGAGTGTCCTGGAACTTTGTGCTTGTGTAGTGTACGTGAAAACCTTTTTTACCGATGCTATCATCCGAGTGAAATTTTAACACCAGGGCATCTCCCGCGGAGTAGATCTCTTCTGGTGCCTGAGACGGACGAAAAAGACGGAAAATGAAAGTCTTGCATTGTCTTATGCCAGTCAAATGCACTTCAAGTAATCATCTATTCTAAACATTTATTTGTGCAGAATGGCTAAGGGAAAGTAAGCAAATATTAAGGTTGTTTTTATGACCAACTGCTTTTTTCTTGCTAATCGTGCTGATTTTGTGTTTCAATAAAACCGTGCCCGGACGTTTGGTCGCCCGGACGTTTGGTCGCCCGGACGTTTGGTCGCCCGGACGTTTGGTCGCACAGGTGAATATAATTTTGAGAGCTGGTTTCAACAGTAGATATCTAGATATTAAACTCTCTCTCATGAATATAATTTTGAGAGCTGGTTTCAACAGTAAACTCTCTGTCATGTTGTCAAACGTCCGGCGACCAAACGTCCGGGCGACCAAACGTCCGGGCGACCAAACGTCCGGGCGACCAAACGTCCGGGCGACCAAACGTCCGGCGACCAAATGTCCGAGTAGAACATAGAACACAGTAAAATATTTTTGAATGGAGTGTCAAAACATGATGCAGGGTAGAAGTTAATGCAGCTAATACGGGGAGATTAAAAATGTTTTGCTACGGTCAATTCTTGTACTAATTGGGCTCTATTTGAAGCTATATAGTCGTTTGGCATTTTGTGTGTATTTACCCAGGCTCCACAGAATCGCCCCAACCTCGGCGAGTTGACGTTAGCCCCGTCGTATAGCTCGACGTAATCATACCCACAGTCGGGCTCCTCCTCGATCTCAAAGACTTGAAAGGAGAGCTCCACTCCGTAACCCTTCTCAGCGGAGATGACCCATAAACAGTCAGCGTTTCCTTGGTAATTGTTATCTCCAAACTGTGCATGAGAATACAAATCTTTGGTCTTGACCTCAGCGCGAAGGCTTCCTCCGCATTCTGGAGCGACCACATTGGAAAAATTAGAGGCTTAAATTGACGAGCCTTGAGGAAAAAAAAAGGAAAGGACGCTTCTTTTTGTAACAAACACGAGATATTTGATGGTATTCTATCACCTGCTGCGTATGAGGCCTCAAAGCCTCTTTTTTGCACCGAATTGTCCGAGAAGAAACTTAAGAACATCGTATTGTCGCTGGAGGTGATTGGAGAAGGCTTCTTGGTACCGCAGACACGACCCAAACTGGGGGCACGGACATTGGCCCCGTCAAATATTTCCAAATGGTCGTAAGCACACTCCGCATGAGCCTCCATTTCAATCTCGTTGAAAGCCTGGAGTGTTGATGACCAAATTGAAGAAAATAAAAATGGCAAAATCAGATATCTTAATAAAATACTTTGTGGAAGACTTACAAGTTTGATTCGATGGCCCGGAGTGGTGGACAGAGTCCAAGTGCAGGCCTTTTTGCTGGGGTACTTGTCGGGCCAGTTGGGGCTACTGATTATGCCAAAAGCGCCGTTGACCTCGAGATCGCAACCCGCTGGAAAAAAACCATTTCACAACAATACTGCGTCATTTGATTATTACATGAGTTCCTCTTTTCCTATACTTAGTAGCATTTGTGGTTATCAAATGTCCAGCTGGTTTACCAGGATTTTTAGGCAATTCTTTACACCCTAAAAAAATCACTGATGTATTTCCAACAGAAAATAAGTCAATAATAAGTATAATAAGAAAATGTCTTGGGCAAGGGCAACTGATTACACCAAATTATCATTTATACAAGGCCATCCCAGATTTGTAGACTATCATTGGCTTCAAAATTCTTGGAAAATAACCCTTCACTTTTGTTTTTCACTACTTATTGATCAATGGGAATTCACTTTTAAAAGTAGTTCCTCTTAAAAGTTTTTCTAAAAAAACATTTTTATGGCATTATTTATTTAATATTTACAATTCCTGACATAATCACAGTAACTGGGCTGCTGTGAATAATTAAAGAAAGAAATTAACTTATTGTGCTCCTTTTCATGGATACATTAATCAAGGCTAACTGGGTTAGAAGAATATGAAAAAACGAGGGGAGGATATGAACTAATTTTGGGCAGAGCTTTTGGCACTGAATGATGAATACCTCAACCACCTATTTGTTTTTAAATATAAAGGCTGCAAAAGACCTTGGTGGATAACAGAAACAGGTATTCACCTTCCTTGCAGTCATGCTTGTTGTCATATAGGACGAAGCCACCGCGGCACTGACATTTGTAGCTTCCCATGGTGTTCACACATTGTTGCTGACAACCACCGTTTTCTTGTGAGCACTCATCTACATCTAAAACATGAGCACAAAGTTGAAAGAGTATATATATAAGTTGCAAAAGGAATAGGTTAGAACTTTATTTCATCCCGTTTTCGGGAAATTTCTTGGTTGCAGTAGCAAGACAGACACTAGACACAGAAGACATTGTAGACCTAGGTAAAAAACTGGAGCCACACACACCAGAAGACGAAAATGATGACTTACCAGAAAAAAAGTGAGCCTTGAATCCTCGTTTCGAGACAGTATTGTCCGACTTAAACTCGATCCTCATGTTGTTTTGCGGCGATGTGATGGCCTGGGGTTTTTCTGCCCCACAGAACTTCCCATGAAGCTTTGAGTCAGTGCTTGCGCTACTGCGTACGTCCACGTAATCATATTTACACACCTGACGGTAGCAAATTGGTTAAATAATACGTAGCGATTCGTAATTACACTTGTATCTCTTCGAAACTTACATCGTTGCCTTCTGTCTCAAAGAAATCAAAGACCAAAGTGATGCGATACTGGATGGGTGCTACCAGTAGCCACACGCAGTTTTTGTTAGGAGGGTATTCCATAGGCCACCCAGGGGTGGTCAGGGAGCCATTCAGTTTGGTGATATAGCCGCCACAGCTTGCTCCTGTTGAAAAGAAATGATGGTTTAAAAGAAACATTCAGTTAAATCACCTTGGCAGTCAATGACCAACTACGTTGAATTACCTTTACATACTCTGTAATTGTATCACATTTTTACAGTTTTTACATCATCAGCTCATTTTAATAACCTAGTTTTACTACTGTGTAAGCAACCTAGCCTAAACCAACCAATCACAGGGCAAAATAGAGTTAATTGTTGCATTGGCTGGGAATCGAACCCAGGTCAACTGCTTGGAAGGCAGCTAACCACTATACCACCAATGCCTTTATGATGATGTCAGTAGTATATTTCTGAAAGTAATGACCCTCGACTGAATAAAAATACCATTTAGTCAACTCAAATAATTGAAGAACACTTCTGTGCTTTGAAGAAATTCAACACTCACTCTCACCTCCAAAATTTGACAAACTGAAATTGCAATATTTTGTTTTATTAATCTTTCATTTTAAGATTCTTAAGTGACTTGAGCACTCACTGTGGCAGCTTGACCTGTCGGCAGCCAATTCGTATCCTGCATCACAGGCACATCTGTAACTGCCCAGAGTGTTCAGACAATGCTGCTCACATCCACCATTATCAGGTCGCGAACACTCATCCATTTCTAGAAAATAAAAAGCAAGGAATAATATGTTTAGACCAAAAAAACAAAACAAAGAAGTAGGAGCGTGGAAGACAGACCTTTAAAGAAACTGGCCGAGAACCCGGCATTGTTGACCGAGACGTCAGATACGAACTTGAACCAAAGCTGGTTGGTGCTGCTTCTGATGTTGTCTGGTTTCTCGTAGCCACAGAAGCGACCCAACAGGGGGGAATGTGCTGAACCGCCGTCCCTCACTTCCACGTAGTCGTAAGCGCAACTATCGTGGCTCTCCAGCTAAATCAACAACAACATTTTAAAACAAATGCACTGCATAACATTCTGGATCCTCTCCTAGCACATATGATAAGTATAGTATTAGGTAAAGACCCAAAACACTGTCATAAAGTTCATTAGCCATGTGAAATGCAAATGATTTTAGTCTCCAATAAAAGTTAATTAAAAAGGTGGCTCTTTTAATTTTACCTCAAATGACTGGAAAGTGAGACCCACTTGATAACCTTCTGCCACAGTGACTTTCCACACACACATTTTGTTGGAGTGGTAATCATCAGGGTAATTGGGGGACTGGATCTGGCCACTGTCTCGCTTTACCTCCCCGCCACAGATAGCTGCTCACAAAGGGGGCACGTGAAATATCAACCTCACGGGAAATGACAAGCGCGGCAGCGTGCCGTTTGCCGTACCTGCGTACATGGCCGAGAAGCCTTTACCCAACCAGCGACTGCTGCTCCTAAATTCAATCCAAAGTCGACTGTCGCTTGAGACAATAACATCTGGGATGGCGTCCCCACAAAAACGACCTTGATAAATCATTTGAAATGAGTGAATGTGAATTAGACAACATGAATGAATTCACACGCTTGTGGACAGTTGGAAACCTTTCAAAGGAGCTTTTTTCCAGAAGCCGTCTCGGACTTCGACGTAGTCGTGCCAGCACGAGTGACTCTTGAAGACATCCATGGAGGTGAAATTCAGAACTATCTGAAAGAGAACCAATGACTAGTAGTACAATAACACTGTGTAATGTCTCCCTCTTATGGAAGTAAAACTAAATGTTCACTTTTTCTCATTAGAAATGCTATTATCATATAAAGTATTTAAAAAAAAAATAAAAAATATTGTATTTTAGGAATATTTTTTGATAATTATGCACACAAATATAGAAAAAAGTGACTCTTTCATTCAAATTAGCCAGTGCGCTTTGGAAATTGGAAAATAACTGAAGGCAAAATCTGACTTTGCTCATCCTTTCATTCAAAAAACACCCAAATCATTTCACTCTATTCCAAATAAAGATCTTGTATAAAATTGCCTTGCATTTAGTGATTTAGTTAATTCTTTACTTAAGCTGTGAATCACCTTTTCTCCAGGTGTAACAGAGATCCTCCACACGCATTGAACATCAGCAGAGTAGCCATTGGGAAAATTAGGGGAGGAGAAGTTTCCCGCACTGTCTTGCAAAGTCTCCCCGCACCCTATAATAACCACGTAACATCACGTTAATTGAACATTAGAGCGACTCTTTCAAAAAGCACAACAAAATGCATCTTACTTGCGCATTTGTAGAGTTTAAGTGTTTGTTCAATGTCCCCTTTGCTGAGTTTGACCCTCTGTCCAATCGAGGGCCGGACTCCATTAACATCATAACGTGGAAAGATTGTGTCCAAGAATACACTTCTGGGTAAGAAAAAACAAAAAAAACAGCAACTGCAATACAAGTGCGCAATTAGAGGTTAACACTCACACAAACAGAGTGATTAGTGAACCCTTGTTGCTTTATTGATAATCTTTTAAAAATCTCACAGTGGGTTCAGGGCTAACTTTTGTGTGGTTCCCATGGTGATGCGCCAGTGAATAGCAGGCATGTGCAAACACAGGGATTGAATGGGGGGCTTTTGGCCTTTGCCAGCCAGTTCAGTGGAGCGCGCCCCTGAATGCCAGCGGTAAAAACGGCCACTTCAGCTCAAATTGTTCAACAAAGCCTGCCATGGCCTGCCTTTATTTAGCCAGGGTTGACACATGACTGACATGATGGCATCGAAACACAACGTGAACTAATAGGTTGGTGCACTGGTTCTCAAACATTAATTCATATATAAATATATACCACTATCGGGACAAATATTGACATCTTAGCCGTCATTGACAGCACTAGACGTCCAATCATTTTGAACCCCCCACTTCAGATGGACGTCTATTAGTGACAACTAAAAAGAGGAACTGACGTGAATTGGAAAATAGATAATTGAGTCATTCTTTCAAGTACCAATAGAGGGAGCACGTGTATAATTAGTAGTAGTACTCGTACCATAAAATTAGTGCGTTGAACAATATTTTGGGTGTATGTATATGTCATATGCATATGCATGACATATACATATGTATATGACATATACATGTACATCTGCATATACATGTACATCTGCATATACATGTACATCTGCATATACATGTACATCTGCATATACATGTACATCTGCATATACATGTACATCTGCATATACATGTACATCTGCATATACATGTACATCTGCATATACATGTACATCTGCATATACATGTACATCTGCATATACATGTACATCTGCATATACATGTACATCTGCATATACATGTACATCTGCATATACATGTACATATGCATATACATGTACATCTGCATATACATGTACATATGCATATACATGTACATATGCATATACATGTACATATGCATATACATGTACATATGCATATACATGTACATATGCATATACATGTACATATGCATATACATGTACATATGCATATACATGTACATATGCATATACATGTACATATGCATATACATGTACATATGCATATACATGTACATATGCATATACATGTACATATGCATATACATGTACATATGCATATACATGTACATATGCAAATACATGTACATATGCAAATACATATACATATGCATATACATATACATATGTATATGACATATACATATGCATATGACATACATATGCATATACATATATATATGCATATGCATATGCATATGTATATGTATATGTATATGTATATGTATATGTATATGTATATGTATATGTATATGTATATGTATATGTATATGTATATGTATATGTATATGCATATGCATGTGTATATGTATAATTTGGGGGAAACAAATCATCAAGACTCAGAAGGATTTTGTGCTAACCTGGAGAACGTATTCCTGGCATAATGCATGATGCTGCCAAAGTCGTACACTTCGCCAAGTGAGTCGACCTCACCTGGCTCCATTTTCAAAAAGTTGTATTCCTGTCCTATTGGTGTGCAGACATTTACCATTGTAGAAATGTGTCTCTTTAAAAAAAATGCAGTACCTGGTTGAATGTTGTCTCTGCTGATGCTAACGTGCTCGTCACGATCTGGCCGCGTGTGCTCGTGCCAGAAACCGATCACATGTCCGAGTTCGTGCACAACGATACCAAATTTATCACAATTTTTCCCTATCGAGATGGCCTGAGGACCACCTCCTCTCCTT
Source organism: Stigmatopora argus (assembly GCF_051989625.1). NCBI lineage: Eukaryota > Metazoa > Chordata > Actinopteri > Syngnathiformes > Syngnathidae > Stigmatopora > Stigmatopora argus. Next base: position 5,040,623 of record NC_135402.1, read on the forward strand.
CCTACGTAAGAACAACACCTGCAAGGGGGGACACACTGTATGCAGAAAGAGCCAAAGCTTGGTTGGTTTTACCCTCCGATCAGTACGAAGTCACCCAGTTCACCCGCATGGTCTGTAAGTGAAGACAATGTAGCTTTCTTCAGTCATCCTCTCTGTGAACGTTACACAAGTGTGCTTCTCCCAGTGACGCATGGCCTGTCGGAAAATGCCCCGCTGACTACCTGCAAAGAAAATGGGAATTAGCGTCTGTGCTTCAAGATGCGATGGTCAATTTTTGTTGGAACCTACCACTGAAATTACCGCTGATCACATACGGAATGATGCCGTCGGGCCAAATTCGCTCTGATTTGGAGGTGGCTGCCCTCTTCCTCCTCTTGCTATTATGGCGCCGATAACTCCAGCTATCTGCAGATCTCCTTCTGACTGTTTGGGAGGGAGTGAAGATGTTAACATGATGGATCAGACGGACATGGTTGGCAACAATATGTTGTGATGTGGCGTTACGATGATCAATTGGTACTAAGGAGCTAAAAGTGTGCCAAGCAGTTGGACAGGTTTGCCCAATATAGTAAGTGTAGGAATGTGGCACATGAGTCCAAATTGCAGACCCAGCAAAAGTTAGAGCATTTAAATTTGATGACACATTAATAGTGTGAACCAATTCTTTAAAATGCTACAAGGTCTTTTAATGGTAATCAAAAAGCATGTTGTTCTAAACAAATATTTGCAAAAACAACTTATCTGGTATAAGCATGGATATGGTATAAGACATTTTTTTTCATACCTGAGGTTGTTTGATTCATTGGTGGACTTCTGATTTTGAAAGGGTCTTTAAACATGAGGAGTTCTTCTTCATCCAAAGCAATGTCCCCCAAAAAGGCTGCTGTAGGTTATATGTAGTAATTTTATTTTAGAGATACCCGTGTAAGGAAATTGAAATATTTTTTTCATGTATTTTATGGATTATAAGAGCATGCCTAAAATCCTTAATTTCGCCCCAAAACAAGAGTTGTTTTATGTAAGAATGATTAACTGATTGATTGTGTCAAGGTTAATATTTTTGTACAACTAGTCAAAATTAACTCAATTTGGCACAAATACTTCTTTTTCATTGAGTGTAGTATCAAATCCACATATAATGGCAGTAAAAATTAAACAAACTGAAGCATCAATTGCTGTCTTTAAAATATAAACATGTATTAATTGCCAATAACTACTATTTTCTGAATGTCAGTCAGAAATACCAAATATATTTTTAGTACAATTCTCGTATCAGACACTTGTCCCTAACAGAAGGTTCCACGCTTACGTGTATACTTTGTGATAACTAAAAATGGTTGTAAAAGACTTGATTTTTTTCAGTTGAATTCAGTCATGCAAATGGTGAGTGCAAATGACTTGTCAATCCTGCAGTGTGCATGCACCCCACGACTTTGATGCCAGAGGGATTTTTAAAGGAAACCACCGCTGCTCCAGCTTGCCCTCGGTGACCTCCTGTCACTTACCACTACCGTGGAGAAAAGTGCCGGTATGTTTTGATTTGACAGGAAGTCACGAGTGGAAAGGAATCCCAAATGATTTGATATTCCAAAACTAACTTATGATTTGGGCCTATAAAAAATTACCTTAAAATTAGCAATGGCAATTTTATACACTTAGTTACATGATTCTTCGAGCCGCATCTTCAGCATTAATGAGCTTTTAGTTAACACAAAATCAACTACATGTTTAAAAGAGTAGATTTTGTATCACACTGGTTATATTAGAAAATTAAATCAATGAAGAGACAAATATTAGTCAGCTTTTTGCGAGATGCAGTGTAGTTTTATACCATTTGAACCACAATTTGAAACCCTCCTACCCTTAATGTACAATAATGTCCATCAAAACCGAGTATAATCATTGTACGTAAATAATTTCAGAGTGCTTAATGCCAGGCATCTCAACAAATTGTGCAAAAGCACAATGTAAACCACATATATATTTAAAGAACAAATTCTACACTTTCAAAAAATGTTTGATAGTGCCTCCGTAACCGGTGACCAATAACCGCAATATCTAAGCAAAAGGTGGAACCTTTTCTCAATATATTAGACTGCGTATGTCCAAATCATAAACATTTGACCCAAAAAGGAGATGAATAGCAATTACCAGCTTTGCAGGGATCCTTGTAGTCAATCTCATCCTCCAAGTATTGATCTTTAGGCTCTGCGTAATTCCAATCGGCCGTATGACAGACCTGCAAAGTGCACAAAAATAGGTATGTAGAAGCAAGCCGCATCCTTTTAAAATGAAAAATCAACAAGTGATACAATAAAATAGCGATTGCAGGAGAACGAGAATTGACGGCAGAAGTTCCCCGACAGTGGAATTTTTGAAAGTGCTGTGTTTTTTTCTCTTTCAGGTCTCCATTCTGCTGCAGAGATTAGTGGACATTCACGACCCAGTGTGCGCACACACAGCCTTCACAGCAAAAGCACACATCTAATGTCACTCACCTACTGTCAGATGAAAAGTAAGCAGAGATTTTTTTTTTTTTACCCCAAAATGATATCAAACATTTCATAATATTTAACATGGAAAAAAAGGTATGAATATAATATTGAGCATCTGTGACTGTGTCAGTCAAATGTTTCAATCAGTATAATATATTTGATGTTGAATAGTCACTACTGCATAGTGCTAAACTCTTTTTAGGGATTTATACAATAATGAATTTAGGGAATTTGAGATGGTTGTTCGATATAAATGTTAGTAATTGTATTTATTTTAAGAGAGTCAGCTTGTCAACTCTCAAGGTGACAATATAAGGAATTTGATTTTTAATGTGTGTGGTTTTAAAATAGTGGAGCTCATGTAGATAGCTTCCTATTTATTTTGTTGGCCGTGCCTTTCTTTTGAGTTGTGTGGTCTTTACTACAGTATATTTGAAGTAGCAAAGGCAAATAAATTCCTCCAGCTTGTTTGAAATCTTATAAAAGAGTTCACAGAATAAAGTATGTGAGTAAATGTGTGTTATATTTTAAACTTGGTTATTTTCATCTGGATCCAGTAAAAAAAAAATCAAATAATATTTAGAACAAGTTAGATTCTGAAATTAAGAACATTTCTGACACAATTTCTGTTTCCATGCAAATTTAAATCTTATTGGTTTTTGCCTTTTTTAAACGCTTGAATATTCTTAAATTGATGCTTAAAGTAGGTGTTTTTTATTATTATTATATGGAAAACGTTATGCCATTTAGAGCGTAAAGGTTCTTTTTTTAAGACTTAATACTCTTATTAATATAATTAAGTTTAGTTATTGCTTGAAATAAATTTGTCATGCTTTTTGTCACAATTTCCCTTATTTCTAGTAGATTTACACTGAATACAAGGGAATTTGTTTTAATTTGGTGTGCTGATATTCATTGTTTTTCTTATCAACTTTTTCCTCCTGGTCCACTAACAATTTATTTCTCTGCAAGACTTGCAACATTTGTTGACATCAGACATGATGTTTTTTTGTAGGCCATAATCAGTTTCATCCCTTTTGGCTGGACTTGAAATTCAATTTTTTTTTAGGAAGTAATCATCTTCACATCCTGCATAAATAAAGACACCCTGTTGCTTTAGTCAAGCAGAGTAACTCAGTGGTCTTTCCTTTCCAAATATATATCATTTGCAGTGTCCCGTAACAGACTTGAAAGGTGGACCGTCACAATGGAGGGAGAAAAAAAAATCTAATGGGCCATTTTTTAAGCGAATTCACTCATGCAAATGGTGTTTGCAAATGAATGTCGACTCAGCAGTGTTCTTTTGAAGCCAAAGGCATTTTCCAGGGCACCCACCACTGCTTCAGCCTGGCCTCAGTGACCCCCAGTCTCCAGGCAACTACCGTGAAAAAGGGTGGTTTTGTGCGTTGGAATCTACAGGAAGCCACAAATCACAAATGGAAAGGAACTTATTTACTTAGTTCTTAATTGACAAACTAATTTTTTGACCTATGGCATAGCTCTGTGAGGATCATGGATTTACAACAGCCGCCTAAGCAGGGTACATGAATGAGATTTTAACATCTTAAACAAACATCTGGGAGACCGCAACTGACAACAGTTAAATGATCAATATAGGTGGGCAAATTATTTTTACTAGGAGTCAAAATGTCTGTTTCAGTCACCATTATATTTGATATTTTACAGCACAGTAATTGCTTGGGACAAGTTTAGCCCAGCTGGCTTCCTACCTGATTTCCAGCTGTCAATTGGCCATCTGGCCACTACTTTTGCTACTAGCCATGAGTTAATCCTTACAGGGCACAAGCAATTTTCCTCCCTGTGAGCCTACATAAAATGGTTGAATTTAAACTAAAGCATTTAAAAATCCACACTAGAACTCCTAATACAGTTTACTGAGTGGTGCTATTGTGATGAGTGGGGCGAAAATCTCTTTTTGTACACATTTATCATAAATCCATCAATGTTGTAGAGTCAAAGTGGCCTTAAAACTGATAGATATCATCATTTTTGGAACCATTCAGCCATGCCTACGCTGTCACACACATTGGGACTAGCTGTTACAATACGCAGCGGAAGGAGCAACACCTTGGTGCCGCCGGGGATTCGGAGCTGGACAATAGTGCCGGGAGAAGAGGCAACGCTTCTGACCAACCATTCCATCGTGGGATAAGATGGAAGAGCTGTCAGCGCTTACCAGCAACGGAGTCGAGGAGTTCTGCCCTGCTGCTGTTTTCTTCAGCTCCAGACTACTGAGGAACTGTGCGGATAAGCTTGGAAGAGTGACTCTGCATATTCTCTACCTCGGTCACAGTCTGCAGAAATTCCCCATCTTGTGGAAGACTTCCTGTGTGTGGTTCCAGTTTTGGTTTCCATTTACTTTGATTTGCTTTGTACTTTTTGCTTTTGCTTTGTTGTTGTGCGGCCTTTGCGACTGTACTGTCTAACTTATAACTATGCCTTTTCTTGCTACTGTCACAATGAAATTTCCCGAATATGGGATGAATAAAGTTATCCAATCCAATCCAATATCAGAATGCATCAGCATCAATTGTTTTAGTTTGATGATTTCATTCACCACTAGGGACAGACTATGATGTGAATTGCAATTTAAAGTGCCCACCACAAAGAGGTGCTAACAGCAAAGGATGATTCAAGTAGACAACTTGGTTGAACTTTTTCACTTCTACAGACCATGATAAGCATCCAATCGTGTGCTCTCCTTCTCCATCTGCTGTAAATTGAAATTGAATTCATCTCTAGTATAGACTTTCAATCCATTTAAACTGGGAGCCTGGCAGCGAATAAAAGGGATAAAAGGTCATCCAGTAAAACTGCTTGGACGTCCACTATCGTGACCACTGTCCCTGAAAGGGGGTTTTAGTTTAAAAAAAAAAAACTACTTTTCCAATCGGGTCGGATGATGGATGGAATGTGTGTTACTGTTATTTATTATGTAATGTGGTGTGAGGTTATGGCTGGGGTTTGTTGACAGGATGGTGTGTGGAGAGAGGGAAGGACAGCCATGGCTTTGCTCCCCCTTCTTCCTACTGACATCTGTTGCTGAGGAGATGGGAGTCTGCTTCCAGACGCTTTCATACCTTCACAACATGACGGGCCGCGACTGTGCTTGCAGCTGATTTAGGTTGAGAGACAAAAGCTGGCAGGCACTCATGTTTACATTCTCCTAAAGTCATACATAGGACGAGGATTTTTTTTTTTAGATTCCGAGGAATGTCCCGGTGCTGGTGCAGGCAGGTCCTGCTTGGCGTGGAAGTGGGAATTGTGGTGGTGGCCCTGGTGGTCGGCACTGCGGGACAGAGCTACGACGCCAGAGAAGCTGGGTCATCCTGCTATGGAGGATTTGACCTGTACTTTGTTTTAGACAAGTGAGTGCTGCACTTTTCTTTTTACTTACTGATAAGGGGATAAGTCTGCTTTGACATTGCACTAACCTTCATTTTAAGAGTGTATTACTGTATTTCGAGAAGAACAAAATGCAGAAATCTGAGGTGTTAATTGATGTAAAGCTAATCAGTTGCAGATTTAGTCAATATCATTATTGTAAAAAAATGGCTTTGTTGTTTATAGATTGTTATCATCTGTGTAAACCGCAGAGCTGACAGCTTTTCACTTTTACTGTCCATTAAGCTGTCAGCCATTCACTGTCATGTAAACAATCACATGACAGCGTCCTTTAGTTTGGTTACTTAGGTCATCTCGACATTCTCTGCATTGAAAAGTAAGGCTTTATAGGGATCTATCATCTAAAAAATGGTGGTCGATTATCATCAATACCTTTCCCGATTACTCGAACTCTGAAAATATTTAAAGTACCCAAATGGATTTCTTTAGAGAATTGAGAATTAGTAAAGATGTGCTCTCTTTTGGTCTGTTGGTGACATCAACACTACACTTTCAACTAAAACTCTTTGTCAGAAGACAACATCTCAGATTTTTAGTTCTGAGCCAAAACTGACAGTCGAAATGCAAGTCAAAAGTATTACCTTTCTTTTGTTCTTCTTTGCTTGAGCGCCATTTTTTCCCCTTTTCTCCTTGAAGTCACTCTTTATTGCTGGTAGTGGAACTCCAAACTGCAACCAAATCTCTTAATCTTCAATGCTGGTGTGGCTGATGTGCCAATAAAGCAGTTTTATGGTCATCCCAGAATGTGGCTGTAAGGAAGAAAATATTGTTAGACTTATTCCAAATTGACCGTGACAAATCCTAATGCGCATTCTCAGCACAGAAAAATCAAACAGTCCGACATTGAAAACTTTAGATGTGTGTAATCCATCCCTTTAAATCAGCAGGAATAAATTCCTCATGTCAAATAAACACATCCAATCACTTCTGTGAATAAACACTGTTGTCTGAGGGGATGTCACGCAAAACAGTCAACACCGCTGGAAGTAGAATCTTAGAAAGCAAGGGAGGCAACGAGATTCAAAGATGCTCTTTTGATAATAAAAAAACACACTGCAGGGATTTGTGTTGTCAAGCTGTAGCCACGCGTCACTTACAGAATCCAGCAGCTGCAGCCCAAGTCTTTGTCCCAGCATCAGAACCCTTTCTCCATGAGAGCCAGCTGTTCCAAAGAGCATTTGGCTGCGCCGGCAGGAAGATGAATGAAAACAGAAGCGGAAAAAAGAGGCTTCTTTTGATTTACTTGCTTATTCTCCTCTTGAGCTTTCAGTTTCTGCAAAATAAGATCTACTTAAGCAGGACTTTAACATTTTATGTCATCTCAAGGAACCTGGTGGGTCCAAGATTTGTTGGAGTTTCTTCTACATTAGTGGTAACATGGTTTTGAAGTACTTTTTCACCCCTATTCAGCTTTTGGTTGAAAATGGAGAATGACTCTTGGACTTCCAAGTTTGATTTCTAAACTTTTGACTGTCAAACTGGCCAGAATTACGACAGCTGTGCTTACGGCTATGTGTTAGTGGGTACTCGGCCGTTTGGTCGCCGGACGTTTGGTCGCCGGACGTTTGGTCGCCCGGAAGGTTATTGATAATTACCATTTAAAATTGTTGCTCAAATTCCCTAAATACAAACTGTGAATTATTATTTAGTCATACTTAATGCCCTATTAATTATTAGGCTAAAGAAAAGCTCCACATTTCCCATACTTTTATTGTGTTTTGTTGGAGAACTTGTTAAGACCCTGACTGACGTCCCTTCCTAAAAGGGACAACTCATGTACATACAAACTCTTATACACTCACACGTCGGCTCAGTGAAACTGCTCAGGGCCATTGATGCGTAGACAATGTTGTTTTACCTTGTTTTGTCGCCGGTCTTTTGGTCGCCCGTTGTTTGGGTCCGGGCGACCAAACGTCCGCGACCAAACGTCCGGTGACCAAAAGTCTGGCGACCAAAAGTCCGGCGACCAAAAGTCCGGCGACCAAAAGTCCGGCGACCAAACGTCCGGCGACCAAACGTCCGGCGACCAAACGTCCGGTCACGGTGTGAGGGATGTCTACTCTTTACAAACTCGTTGCGGCAGAACGATGAAAATAACGCCACAATTGGACGTTTTTTCTCTATGTCAGTGCCACTGAAAAGTTTAAAAACACTGAAAAATGTCTTTGATTTTCAGATCCGGTAGTGTGCAACATTACTGGAATGAAATTTATTACTTTGTGGATCGCCTGGCTTACAGGTTTATCAGGTGGGTCACACACAGTTTGCTAGGATTCAACAAGAGCAAAAATCAAATGAAGCCTTTAACCATCTCTTGCTCTTAATTTAGTCCTCAGCTACGGATGTCCTTTATCGTCTTTTCAACAGAAGGTCGGATTCTCATGCCACTAACGGAAGACAGGTGCCAACAACAACTGATGCCATCCCGTCTTTTTGCTTTACGTCCTAATGTCTCTATCTTTATGTTCCTTCTAGAGAAGAAATACGAGCCGGGTTAGAAAAGCTCAGCATGGTCCACCCGGGTGGAGACACCAACATGGACCGTGGTTTATCAAAGGTGACTCATCCGTTAGTATTTTCAATAAGTCAAACAATCCAATTGTAAATGAGTTTTAATGTATTCTTGCCAATTTAACTTGCAGGCCAGTGAGCAAATTTACTACGGCACAGGAGACGGTGAGTTTTGCCTTGTCACACTCCATCATGCATTTTCATTTTCGCTCACGATCTTTGTCTCCATTCATTTCAACTTAGTTCACACATATGGCATAATACTCAGTTGGGGCCAAATAACCTGAAAACACAGCTGTCTGTTTTCTCACAAGTATACAGTATCATATTAAATATACGAGGGTGAAAGTCCAGTATTTTTTTTTTCAGCTATAAACTTTGACTGACAGTGAACCTTGCACACGACACTTTAAAAACCACGGTAACCCTTAACATTCTAGCTTAATTGTTTTCCAGCTACTGTACAAGCTATAGAGAACAACTGGCATTGAATGTCATCATAGTAATTGGATATGTATAGTTGAATAAACAAGACTAGCTGCTTTTATTTTAATGAGCATATTTGTCCTTTTTTTCTGTCTTCAGGCTACCGGACAGCCAGTGTCATAATTGCTTTGACAGATGGTGAATTGAGGGAAAATCAATTTGATCGGGCTCAAAGAGAGGCAAGAACCTTTTATTCTTAAGACGTCAGTAAATGCTTATATTGATCGAGTCTGTCATTAGCAACATCATTCACAAACACTTGTTCAAAACAGAAGGAATGGCTTATCTATCTGTGCTAATGCTTTTTTTTAATGTGCGATGGTAACTATTGCCTTATATGGCGACTACGCTGTTGATAGATTATTGGGCTTTTTTGTTAGCCTTGAAGTTCGTATTTTACAACCAATCACTCCTCTATTTGGCTGTTTACGAGGGACCATCTGGGAAATATTTCAGACTTACCTCTCTCAAACACAACGGAAGCTCTCTCAATTAAAATAGACACTACTGAAATTCTTAAACAGAGTACACGACTGCAAAGCTTTCATACCCACTTTTGGATTTTTTCCCCCCACATTCATACAAAAAACCTTCGCAGAAAACTGAAAAACTCTAGCAAACTACAAAATCATCTAAAGATTTTTTTTCTCTCGCAGTCATCACTTTAACGCTTTCACACAAAACTGCAATTCTCTTAAAGACTACTTGACACTGTCACATAAATATGAAACTCACACACTACTTGACGACTAGATGACTGAAATCTGATCCTCAATAACTACTGAAATGCTCTCACATTTAGCTTAAAAAAATCCTAGACACACTACTACTGTTATTCTTTACCGATATACACTATGAAAATGCTTCCATACAAGCTCATGTGTGTGAGAGCAAGTCACTTTACTAAAGGTGGATGTTCACAAACAGTGTGATTATCTTTGTGTGACCACGTCTTAATACTGAGGTTTACTCCATCAATAAAAAGGTGTGGTTACACGAAACAATACTACAGCTGCATTTTTTTGTGAACTGAACTTTGAAGACCTTTTTTTGTTATTTATTTTCTCAAACTCAGGCCGGCAGAGCGCGCCAGTTGGGGGCCACCGTTTACTGTGTGGGAGTAAAGGACTTCAATGAAACCCAGGTGAGCAAGTCCGAAAATATAAAGCGCAAAAAAAAGCTACTAGAAGATACTAACGATCTTTCCACAGCTGTCAACCATCGCCGACAGCCAGGACCACGTCTTCCCAGTGACCGATGGTTTTCACGCACTGCACGTGGTCATTGACTCGGTACGAGTCATATCCGACTCCCCCATCCGGACAAAAATATTTCCACTTAAATTCCTTATTGTATTCTTTCATCTGTTATTACAGATCCTAAAAAGGTCATGCATTGAGATTCTAGCTGTTGAACCCTCCAGCATCTGTTCAGGAGGTAACGCTTGAATTCTTTTTACGATTCAACAATTCACTAATAATATTGTTCCCGTCGTCTGGATCGCCACAAAGTCAAACCCTCTGCGTTGCATGAGCTTGCAGATTGAGAACGAGCTAATTCGTGCCAACAGAATGACATACAATGAAAATATAACCCGTTTGAACTGGGTGAATCCACTTGTACCTTTAAAAATAAATCACTTCAACCCTATTTCAGAATCTTTCCAGGTGGTAATCAGGGGAAATGGATTCTTTCACGCCCGAGATGTTCAGAAAGTCCTTTGCAGTTTCCGCATCAACGACACTGTCACTGTTAGTAAGTACTGTACTCATTCTAATGCTCCAGCTGATATACCGATGTCTGGATTGTATTGAATATATTGTTTATATGGCAGGGGTGTCATACTCATGTCTCATATGCTTTCGTTATAGAGGGCCATTATGTTTTTTTTATTATCTATAGCTGGCATGACTAATCCAGTATCTATATAAATAGACAGGTATTTTTATAGTCAGTGAATGAGTTGGAGATATCGTCCATAAAATGAGCCAAACTCTCTTTTTTGAGCCTCTAATACGACATACGAGTGCCCCAACATACGAGCAATTTGAGATACGAGTAAAATTCTGAGCAAATATTTGCCATGAGATACAAGACAAATTTTGAGATACGAGCATACGAGATTTGACCACACTGTCTTTCTCGTCGCATCTCTCTCCTGCAAAGATATCTACGAGCACTGGGCGGAGCGTTGCATTTTTTCCGTGTTTTTTTGCGTTAGTCAGTGCAGAATTAAGGGGAAAAACAATGGGGCCAAAACAAGCCGGTGCAATGAAGGATAGTGCGAAGAAAAGGCATATGATGACAATTGATATTAAGCACGAAATAATTGAAAGTGTGTATAGGAATTTAAGTTCATTTAAGTTAAATTTATAGTAGCTACAATGATTATTTTCTTTTTTTTTCATTTGCATTTTTTTCCATTCCATTATATTATATTTAGTTTAAAAAAAAACATGTATACAAAACAAAAAAAATGCATAAAAAACATGGGAAAAAAATCCTTTTTGCGGGCCAGACAAAATGAGACAGAGGGCTGAATCTGGCCCCCGGGCCTTGGGTTTGACACCTGTTTTGTAGGGCGTCAGGCCAGAGGGTTTAGAATATACATAAAAGTGCCAAATGGTTTGGCTCATAAAGTTCGTGTGGCAGGGGGGGTGTTGGGTTGTGAATTAAGATGGCTTCTTATATAAATCTCAGCAATGCCGAGCCAAACCAAGCCAAAGTTCCCAGCATAGTTGTCGTCGGGTAAAGTGGTCAAAAAAAAGAAGCAAAGTGCTAGATATATTTCCCAGGAGTTTGGCGAGACACTTTCAAGTCTCAAACGGTCTATTTATTATGCAGATGTGTGATTCCACTTTAGTGGGCAAATAAGATAATAGAAAACTGAGAACGCGGCGTGCTGCTGTTGTGTTTGTAAGCCAAAGGGCGTGAGGAGGAAGTGGCAATAAATCATATATAGACAGTAAAATATGTGAGCAATAGAATAAATTGAGCCAAGACTTGTCTTGAAAGGAGGATGATCAGAAACGGGTGTCTGGGAGATATTCAGAGAAATTAATCAATAAAATTACTTTTAGAATGCAGTCAAAATCCTGGCAATTAAAACAAAACAAAAAAATTCCGCCACTCTGATTCTTTCGCCCACAATGCCTCTAACCCCTGTCTCTCTACCCTAAAAAAAAAAAGACCACATGCTCTGCTTAGGATCAGCTGGTATAACGCTCAGGTCTTCTCAGATATCCAAGGAGGGACCCCTCGTCCCGTCATGGAGGCGCGGCGGCGGCTTTGCGCGCACATTATACACTGGCCTTGTTGGCCAGTGTAAATAAACCGCGGCCCTGCTCATTGGCCTCGTGTCTCACTCGCAAGTGAGGAAATGCTGGAATTTATTTCTCCGCAAATTTCTGAAGCTTGAAACGTGCGATGGCTTCATGACTTTTGATGAGTTATCTTTTTTTTTTTTAAACTTGTCTAAAGATATCCTAATCTTTGCGTTCGGAAGTCAAATTAAACCTGCCATGCACGATTTATGACTTTTTTTTTACTCTTATGGGGCACTTATTTAATTCACTGGCTGCCATTGACGGGACTAGACGTGCAATCCGTTTGGAATGGATGGGAACAAATAAATATTCTTTCAAACAGAAAACAATTGCTAAAAATATAAATAATATAATATATTTTAATGATTGAAAGTAGTCACTTGCCATATAAGGATTTCAAGATCATAAGTGTCAACATTTGAATAGCTCAAGGGTTAAAGTCCTCTAGAGAATCAGATTATGGTGGAAGGGGTTTTGGTAATATGAATTTATGCCTATATATTTTATTTTTCTTATCAATTTTCTATAACGGTTGCTCTCATTAGGTTTTATAGTTGAGATGAAATCTATCTATCCAGCTGATTTTGGGAACCACCTTTGTAAATATGGATCATACTTTCAAACAAAACTATACATGCTGACAAATTTATAGCACTTTCTTTCACACCTTGTTAAGAAACTAGGGACAATAAATGAATATATTCATGCTAATCACCTCTAGTTCAGTTCATGCTAATTCACTCTTTGTTTTCCTTTTAGGAATGACAATTAAAGAGCAAAGCAACTGTAATAGTTTTAACAGTCAGCATTATAATGCTATAAAAAGACCCATTAGTAGTTTGATTTTGTATTTGAGTGCCTCTTTAAATGCTGCTGGAATTGTTATTCCCAATAAAAGGAAAGTCTGACATGTCATGCATGTCAAATATTTTACGGCTACTGCTTTTTATTGGCCCTACATATGATAAAATCTAATAAAAGTCAGTAAAAATGTCATGTGTTGTGTTCTATAATTCTTCATATAAGTGTATTTCTTTACCAAACAACATGTTTGTCCTTGCACAGTGAAACGACCTTTAATGGTGAGAGACACCTACCTTTTGTGCCCGGCTCCTGTTTTGGAAAAAGAAGGAACGTGAGTCAAAAAAATGCAAGCACTACAGCATATCCAAGATAAAAATCACAGGCTGCTCATTATAGTGCCAGATTTTTTGGAAAATGTCATTAATCGTATTCACATGACACCCGCGCGCTTTTCTCTGCAGGGCTGCCACGCTTCACGTCAGCATGAACAATGGGCTGAGTTTCATATCCAGCTCGGTCACAATTACTGCTGTCACTTGTGTGAGTACAACGTTTAAGTCTGTCAATGGCAGCCCATGTGTTCATTACTGCATAACCGTGACTGGACGATTCGCCAAAAGACGTTTGGCCGACGGACAGTTCGCCGGACGGACGTTTCGCCGAAACGGGATTCGCGCGCTCGCCCCGCCCCCGGATCGTGCGTGTACATGTTTTTCAACCTCGGCCCGCGGGCCATATATGGCCAGTTACAGATAACATTCATTTAGGAATAACAAGGGCACTGCCCCCAGCGGGACATATTTCTAAATACAAGTACGTACTACAATGTGCTGCCAATTTTTTTTACTTTTTATTTTATTTTATCCTTGTGTTTAAAGTAGTAGCCATTTGGACACGCAATGTAATTTATCAAAGCTGGGAATTGATGTCTGACACTGAGAAAAAAACAACACTAGAAGAATTATGTGAAATTCTAAGTGCCTTGGACAGACTAGAGGGCTTAGAGAACAATACCTGAAAATGCCATGGAACACACTTACTTCTAGTTTAATTTTAAATAATTTCCCTTTGCTGAGAACCTTAATTCAAAGATTAATCTCAACGTTTTCTATGCTGGTGTAAATTTTCTGGAGTGGGATTTCTGGATTTACAATTTCATTACAGTAGTACTTACTGTTACTACTACTTTATTTTTTCTATTTGTTCTGTCACGTACTGTTCTGCGTGATCTCCAAATGGCTACTACTTTAAACGCAAGGATAAAATAAAAAACATAAAAAATTGGCAGCACATTGTAGTACTTACTTGTATTTAGAAATATGTCCAGCGGGGGGCATTACATGCCCTTGTTATTCCTAAATGAATGTTATCTGTAACTTGCCGTATATGGCCCGCGGGCCGAGGTTGAAAAACATGTACACACACGATCCGGGGGCGGGGCGACCGAATGAATCTCGTTTCGCCAAAACGTGCGTTCGGCAAACTGTCCGTCGGCCAAACGTCCGTCGGCGAAACGTCCGTCGGCCAAACATCTTTCGGCGAATCGTCCGAGTACCCTGCATAACGTACATATCGTGTCGTGCATTAACACAGCACAAAGCATTTCTACGTATCAGTGAAGTTTGCTTCTGCTGATCATAACATCTAGCATATGAAAAACATCTGTCACATATACTGTCAACCATACCTTCTTCTTCTGTGACCGCATTCCCTCAGCAAGTTCAACCTACAAAAATAAAGGAAAGTATTATTTTAGTGTTAGTTTTAGAGCACGCACAACTCCAAAATGTGCTTTTCTGTATGTACATCAAACATACAGGAAATTTGCACCCCCAGGACCAAAGCTTAGCTGTCACGGTGAGTGCCAAATCCAATGAAGAAATATTTTTATGATCAATTGCAGGAACCCACTGTAATTCTCTGTGTACGTTTCTGCTCTCAATTATACACGTGACTTTGTGAAAACACTTTTTCTCCAAGTTGACAACATCAGCATTCTCTAGTTTTGCTGGCGGGTTAAGGCCTGAATCCACAACATCCTTCTCACTATCCTCCATGGATATAAAAAGATGGACGCTTTGTTTTGAGGAACAAAATGAGGCCAACTGACGGCAGGGAAAAAAATGGAGTATGCAGTGAAAAAGTTTTTGTCGCATTGTCAAATCCTTTTTTTCCCCCTTGCATATCTCCCCCACCACTGAACTGTTTGCCATTCAAGTACAGTACAGTCATTTCTTGTCATGATTTCTATTTAGAATTTTCTACTTTTTGTTGTCTTTTTCCATTTTTGGCCATTTTATTAATTCAAAAAAATGACTATTCAAAGCTACCTGAACCAGTAGGAAAAAAGTCACTGCCTCTGTCGTTAAATCCCGCATTCTCACTGTGGCTGATCGCATTTCTTGGAATGCCGAGTTCATTTTCTTTGACCACACCCATGCGAGATGACTTCCAGACCTGTTCAATTAAGAAATAACTTAAATAAAAGCTGTCTGGCAAGATGAAGTTTTCCGAAAGCTTTTGAAAAGGGGCAGCAAAATTCCACGAGCCAAAGACATTCAAGAACAAATGAGAAATTAAGTGATTTCTAACTTTAAGACTCCAATGAGAGCTACAATATTAGCCACAAAAAGAGTTGCTGGCTTATAAAAACAGTCAAGCCAAAAAATATTCAGGAAGTCACCAAAGAACCGTAAAGTGGGGAAACTATGGGGTATGTGATAACTTAAAAAGGGGCAAATACTTATTTCATAGGTACTGTTAAGTATAAATCACTGAAATACATGACAAGAATATATATATATATTTTTTTATGGACAAGTCTGACGGTACCTTTGTGGCCATTGCTCTCCTCATCCTACTGCTCCTGCTCATCCTTCTTCTGCTGTGGTGGTTCTGGCCTCTCTGCTGCACTGTGGTAAGACAATATTCAATTACACAAAATACATGAATAAATATAAAAACGTAGAATACGCGGTTCGCTGATACAAAGTCACAACAGATTGGACGTGCATTGATGTCAATGGCACTGAAAAAGATTAGCAGTCAGTTCTCCTAGTTCAAACAAATGGGATGTCAATGGCAGTTAATGAATTAGACACATACTGTGAAATGTATTCAAACAAAAACAATAATTTAATTAATTTGTAATTCATGTTGCATCATGATTTTTGGTTATGTAAGGGACAATCATAATCCGAATGTTATTATCATGAGGTACATGAGCCAAATTGTGATGTCTATGTAACAGGACGGCATGTCTTTATGCAGTTAAGGTTTTGTTTTGGTTTTTTTAACCATCAGAGACTTTTAAATTGCCATCGTAAATCTAAAAAAATCTGAACACCCATTTTAAAACATGCAAAATTCAATTGTTGGATATTATCATTATCATTGCCATTCAGGTCATACATGAGCCACCTCCACCACCGACAGAAGAGGACTTTACTGTAAGTGATTTTTCAACAATACTCCTCACAACACTGACAAAAATTGCCTTAAAAATGGCATACTTATCCAATAATGACGATTCAAGGTTTTCTCTAAATATTGCCATCAATCAGCCAATACATGACAATAACGAGACTATGTTGCTAGGACGACGAGGACGATTTTCACAAGAAAAAATGGCCCACTGTAGACGCCTCATACTACGGAGGCAGAGGAGTTGGAGGCATCAAAAGGATGGAGGTAGGTTGATTTCCAATACGTTTATCCAACATCTGTCAGCATTTACCAAAAGAAATGATGCACATATCAGTTCAGGTCGGGGTGGAATTGAATGCCCTGCGCCTTATAGAGAATGACAGCAAGGGTTTTACTTAATAGCGGAGCACCAGAGGTTAAGAGGGTTCATGTCTAGCGTGATGAAAGTCAAGGAGATAGCGGTTTAAAGCACGTGTGAAGAGAAGAGTCGGCAGTCTGGCCTGGTGGAAGCTTGCAAAGAGAGCAATGGAAAATATGCACGTCTCGGTTTGAAAGCTTCACTGCCAAGTTGAAGCTTTCATGACTTGTTAGCGGCAGCGGTAGAAGACTACGTTTGTCTAATGGACCGCCAAGGTCACGTTGATATCAGCGCTTACGCCATCAACGTGCTGTATCCTTTTTAGGTCTCTCCTTGTAATCACAACTGTGTGGGGGTTGAGTTGGAATATGAGAAAGAATGTCAATTATATTGGCATTTTATGACTTCCAGTTACGCACGCACATACGAACGCACATACTTACGCACATACGCACGCTCGCACATACGCACGCACGCACATACGCACGCACGCACACACATACGCACGCACGCACGCACATACGCACGCACGCACGCACGCACGCACGCACGCATATACACACGCGCGCACGCGCACACACACATATATACATACACATACATACATGTAGACATACACATACATATATACATGTATACACATATACATTATATATATATAATATACATGTATACACATATACATTATATATATAATATACATGTATACACATATACATTATATATATATAATATACATGTATACACATATACATTATATATATAATATACATGTATACACATATACATTATATATATATATATATTATATATATAATGTATATGTGTAGACATGTATATTATATATTATATAATATACATGTATACACATATACTTTATATATATATATATATATATATATATATATATATATATATATATATATATATATATATATATATATATATATACGTATACATAGTTATATATGTTTTAGTATTTTGTATGTGAATTAGATAAAACTTGAAGGATGGAATGCGAAATGTCACGGAACTTTGGAACAATTGTATTTTTTTTTGCTATGGAATTAAATCAGCTTGTCACTGAATGGATTAAGTTAAAAGAAGTTGGATTGTTTTTCCATTTTAGGTCCGATGGGGTGATAAGGGCTCCACTGAGGAGGGGGCAAAGCTGGAAAAAGCCAAGAACGCTCGGGTGGTGATGCCCGAAGAGGAAGACGACGAGTTCACTCCGCCCCGGCTGCATTACCACGTCAGAAAATCCGTTAACCCTAACAAGTGGTATTCGCCCATCAAGGTATCAATATAATCAAATATTCATAATGAGCTGTTTTTTTTTTGCTTATCAATGCACTGGAGAGCAAAATGTATTTTCAGTACATCATTGTTTTTAACCGAAAAGAAGCGAGATACCTTTTAATGTACGCAATGTTTATGAGTTGCCAGGAAATATTTAAATACTGTCCTTTCTAATTTATCAGTCAGTTTTAATGAGAAGCAGACGTGAACTGAGGTCACTTTTAAATGATGGAATCTTTTTCAACAGGTGTCATTATGCCTAACATAAATAACAATTCTTCCGTCAAAATTTGCCATGTGAGACATCGGGAATGTGAAGCAGATGGCAATTAGAACCTGAGTCATGTCAGCAGTGCACAGAGTGATTTTCAACTTAACTCTTTATAGGGCACTCAATTAATTGGTTGTCATGGACGACGCTATACGTCCAATCCATTTGGGATTGAATTTATTCATTAAAATAATAAACTATATAACTGGAAGGACTGCCCATTTTGGGTCATGTTGACCATGAGACCAAAAACTTGATAAGCAAATACACTATGTAAACTCCAGGTCTTAATTGGGGTTAGATTTTTTATGAAATTATCAAAAATAGTCACTTGCTCTATATAATGGTGTTAAAAACTTGTTTTGGACAACTTCTTAGTATGGATTATTTACTTTGCTGTATAGGGCAAACTGGATGCTTTGTGGGTTTTCCTTAGAAGAGGTTATGACAGGGTTTCCATCATGCGACCTCATCCTGGAGATAAGGTAAGATTTACACTATGTTAAACACACAAAAAATTGACCCTCCAAATTTTTACTGTTGGTGAAAAAGGAAAAAAAAACACTAACAAATACTACTTGTATGAGCTAATGGTACCTTAGTGCAATGTCAGCATATAAAAAATACTGTTTGTTTTTACGATATGAGGAAATTAATGGCATTTCAATGGACTGATTTGAACAAGGGGAATATGCAAAAGCTATTTGCAAGCCTTAAATGTATTTCCAATGTTCTGTAAAATAAAAATGATGAAAACAATGAAATGGTGCAAATGATCCTATTGTTGTTGTGATTAAAGGGCAAGTGTATTAACTGGACTCGAAGCAAATCCTACCCCGCTCCTCGCTACCCCATCTACAAGCACCCCTCTGCTCACATCTACACGTTGCCCTACAACCCGCGCCGCCGCTCCTCGCTCGACTCCTCGGACTTGCCCCCCTCGCCGACGTCCACGCTGCCCCCCCTGCCCAGCTCGCCTCCACCGCCCCTGGTTTGCACCCCCCCTCTTGACAGATCTTCCTCCATCTCCATGCCGCAACCCTGTAGGGCCCCACCTCCATCCCGGCCCCCGCCACGCCCCAATCACGAGGACTGCTAATGCACCCAAGTCGCAAGGAAAACTCCTCCTGGGAAAAATGTTTGTACTTTTTTGATAATACAGGGGCTGATGTGCAATGAATTACTTTTTGTATTAAGTTGACCAAGTGCCTTAAATTGTACTTGTAAAATCCTAAAACATTTTTTTTCATTAAGTGATATCAATCATTAAATTTTCCGCTGAAAAAAGTAATTAAAATCTAAATGAAAAGCCTTGAAATTAAATCAACAAAAACAAACAAAGAACAGATAACTGATTGAACTTTTTTAAGAATGTGCAAGAGTGGGCCAATAATTTAAGCAGAAGGAAAATAACATTCACTTCAATTAACTGTCATATGCAGTCAATATTTTAGCTTAAAAATGGGAGTTTAGTGATGTAAAGTGGGAATTTTATTTATTTGCTTGAGCTCCTTTTCTAAAAAAAAAAAAAAGGTGGTTACTTTTGGGTGTTTAGATGTCAGGAATCCCCTAACACAGTTATAATGAGAGGTTTCAAGAAAACATCCTTGTGGTTTTCGGCAAACTAAAACCCCCCAAAAAGGTGTCAATGACTAATAATTAATTATATTTGCATTATTTTCATTGAACCTGACCACCAACGAGGGAGGACAATCATTCAAATTCTCCAAAGCTGTCATGAAGTGCTTTGAAAAACAAATGGTTTTTTGGCTAGCGTGTTTGACGTCACAAGATTTTTGCGGTTTGTTGGTCTGGAAAAATCAGCGTGCGGCTCATTTTTTTTTGCCCTTTACGTCTGGTAGTAGCTGGTAGTGATAGATGACTGAAAATTGAAATACTTCTCTACCCGTTTACAATCGTCTGTCTTAAAGCGATGATAGATGATTTTGTTTTTGTTTTTTTGCACTTTATTTGAATGCAGGAGAAATGCCAAATTTATGAGTAAATCATTTTTTTTGGAACAGTCGGAAAAATGAATCCAAAGAAGATAGAGCTTACGTGACAGTTGCCAAAAGAAAAACGAAGCCCATTGCAAAATATGAGAAAATATTAGACTTGGGTAGCAAATGGGAACAGTTATATTTCCGAATCAGGAAGACGTGACATAAGAAGTCTGAATTCCACAAAACTGACAGGAAAAATTTGTTTTTCTGGGTCAGTGTTCAAATATTGAACAGTGAGTGCAGACTGTGTTGAATAAAAATACTACTGTATGATCTAATTCATCAAAAAGATATTCAAGAATTTCCAGAATGTTAATTCTTAATTTGGATGAAAATGACATACCAACAAACAGCAAAAAATAGACAAGAGCTAAACTAAAAAATGATTTTTTTTTCCCTCCTGCACTTTTATGATTGCAATGTATAGCAGCTGTAGATGCTCGTGGGACAAATCATACAAAAGGTGGAGTAGATAGTAAACCCTAAAACTGCATATATCTTTTCCACATGCGTTTTTTCATTATTTTGGAAAGTCCGGTGCAATTTTACCTCATCTTAGGCGTGTATCTGGTTGAATGCAGGAAATGGGCGATAAAAGTCGAGTCCAGCGTCGATGCCATGGAGATGAGAAAATATAGCAAAGGCCCTGAAAACATGGTCAATGATAATAAAATGATCAACGACTAAATGGTACTGGAGTGACTTGGGCCAAGATGGCAAAGATAGGAAACAGAAATTTCAATTTTATAGATCAACATGGCTGCTTTTTGGGTTTTCTCGTATGAAACTTGGAAATAAAGTATTTTCAACATAAAATAGTAAAAAAAAGTAATCTTGAAACAGCATCTTGAATTTTCATGTATTTGTCCCCACCCAAACATGAGAGAATTTCTTTTTCGGCAAATAGAAACTGGTAAGTGTAAAATCACAATGACATTGGAAGCTTGGGTGTGTGTTTGAAAATGTCCCTTTTAATACAATACAAAATGTAACATGGAAACTACCCCTAAGCACATTTTGCATAGATAACGTATACTTATATTGTCTAATATTTGTGCATTATTAGGCTTTGTTTGTCAATGGCATGGTTTCAAAAGTGAAATAAAACAATTTGAAAACAGCTGTAACAATCTTCAAATTATTGATAAAGTTCCAGTTTGCATCATAGAATAGGAATGAATTCAACTTCTTGAAAATGTGCCATTTTGGGGATATTACATTTCTTTGGTGCAGCCACAACTACAAAAAAACCCCAAAAAGAACAAAAACAATTTCTCATATGCACTGTTATGTGACAGGTAATATACAGTAACTTACCTTTTAGAGTACAGTAACATTTATTTCCCTTTTAGTGAAATGTAACTGTTGTGTTGTGCTCAAATTCTGATGCACAAATGACAACAAGAGCGAGGTAGCGAGCTGACTTTGTTGGTGTAAAGCATTAGTTTGCCTCAGAAATACTGCTAAAAAACTCCAAATGATGAGTAATAATTAGAAAGAAAAAAACGATAGCTTATATAATATAACTATATAGCTTTCTAGGGCAGAGTCCAAACTGTATGGTGATCAAGGCCGTTTTGGGGAACATTTAGGCCGAAACGGCGCGGCGCCGAACGGGTCGTCCGGACTCCGCCCCCCGATGGTCCAAGAGTGCAGCGGACCTACGGCCACCGAGCCCACGGCGGCTCGTTGCCCCACTCGAGACACCACGCGGTGCACGGCGACCGGCTGCTGGGGCAGAGGTGTGCCTCGGACCGTCGGGGGGCGTCGTCCGCCCAGGAGCGCGTGCTCCCCGATTTTGACGAAGGGGGCCTGGAGGAAAACGTCGGGGGGGGACTCGGGTTCTTCGCGGGTAAAGAATGTGTTGCTCACCGCCAGCTTGTTCTTGAAGGGAGCCAGGAGGAAGATGTCGGGCGTGGGGGGGCTCATTGGGGCGCAAGTCGTGCATTCCATGGTGTCCTCTTGCGTCTTATTGGCGATCCACGTCGATGTTGCGATCCCATCAGCATCTTCTTGTGGGTCACTACATAGCGCTACCTGCTGGTCTGTGTGTGGAAATATGCAGAGTTGGCATTTTTTTCTGATAAATGTCTGACACTTGTAAAGACAAAGCAAAAAGAGAGCAAAATGAAATGAGCCAGAAATTAAAGTGGACTTTTTTGACACTTTAAGAGGTCTTAATGTTTGTTCTTACCTCATTAGAATGTACCAGCTCTATGGATAGAATAAAATGGTTATTAGTACATTGGACACTATAATATTGGATTGTTTTTTTTTAACTATTTTTCCATTTTGTTTAAAAGTGACCATCCCAAAAGCTAAGATAATGTAAAAAGCCATTTGAAATACAGAATACAGAATGCAGAATATGAAGATATACCATGAATATACTGTAAATCTTTTGCATTTTCGAGAGTTTGATAAAAAGATACTACATATCTTAGAAGTATCTCAATTTTAGGTTTTTTATTTTACTGACTATTTTTAAATGAATTGCCTGCCATTGATGGTGATAGAAATCCAACACATTCAAACTGGTTGAGTTGACAGTGATGAAAACTTTTTAAATAAAATTCACAATCAAATGGTAAAAAAAAGACCCATAATTGGACCTCTATTACCATCGATGGTATTGAAGACACGGCTATTAAAAAAGTATAGTAATGAATGTTAATCAATCACCAGTCCCACACACTGATGTTCACACTTGCATTTTATTTGGCCACCCCTTTAGAACGATGTCACAAAAATAGAAGGATCACGAGAGAAGAGAGCACAGCTGACGACTTTGTGGGCCATGATCACAAATGAGGGGACTTGGGGAAAAAAAAACATCAGCTCTACATCGAAGGGGATTTCTGCTTCGGCGTGAATTGCACTGCCTGCTTGTCACTTGCGTGCTTCAAGTGCCATGCTCGGGAGTTGCATAGGTTTGAACTGCCAATGATTCTTGACAAAATGGAGGGCAATGAACAAGGTCTCTGCGTTTTGGATTCAAAAACTTGGGGTACAAACATTTTGCATTTCCAAATATGGAGGAGTCTTCTCGAAACAAGAAAACGGATACTGAACAACAAAGACACTATACAAAGAGGACAATTGTATGCTTTCAACATCGATTGCCTTCTCATCCAATGGACTATTCTATCTTCGCACATTAGACTTGTTTTAACCAGCCATTTTGATTTGACGCAGCCAGTTTGGGGTAATTGTAGCCATTTTCAACTGTTTTTCCAAGTCAAGATTGCGTGATTTCTAGAAAACTGGAACAACACACTTGCCTGATTGCTAACAAATTGGAATGACGCACTACAGACGGCGAGACGAATTATGGGGGCATTTTGGTCAAATGTGATCGCGTGATGCATGGCATCTAAAGTGGACGGCTATCCATAGAATATGAAACTAATAAGTTGAAGAAAGTGACCCACCTAATTCAAAAGGCACCCATGCCGGCAGGAAACTATAAAGGAAATGTACTCTTGCCAACTTTTGCAATGGTGCAAAGGACATATTTGTTTATCTTTCCAGGGATTCAAGTTCTAGGTCTAGGCTCAGTTATAAGTCACATTTTTGGGGTCCATAAAATTCCCTAAATTTGATTGGGGAGAACAGGGTTGGTTGTCATACTTATTCTGTAACTCAACCACCAGAAGGCAGTGTTGTGCAGTATCAGTAATGAATTGGGTGCTGCTCTCCCTTATAATAAACATACGCAAGGGAATCCATGCGTTTTTCCCCATATTCCAAACCAGCGGATGTTTTAATTGTTTTTTTGTTTTAATGGCGGCACTCTTGGTGCAAACTACCGTTGCCCGGCAAATGAGATAATTTTCTCCTCTGAGTGCACATTGACCAAACTTATCTTACTTTTTTTTCCACCTGAGGCAATTCTGTGCTTTCAGGAGCGACCCTCTCACAATATTTTAAGCAAACAACAACACAGGTATTAAAAATTCACACATCCACGCACAGACCACACACAAAAACTGGACAGCTACAAAACACCCAAAGACACCGCCATGCTTTTCCAAAACAATTAAAATCAGCAAAGCTAAACTAAAAACTTTACCGAAGCCAATGTTTTCCCTCCCAAGCAGGTTGGCAGAAGAAATGAAACGGGACAAGCACACACGCACAAAAAAATAAAAAATAAAAAGGATCTCACTGGCAAGGAAACAGTTTTTTTTTGGAATAAAAATATAGTCCTTCATATCAGTCCATGTAAACACATGAAATCACTGTACAAAGGAAGAGAGGAGATTGAACAGGAGTCGCACAGTTAACATACCGTATTAGAGAAAAACAAAAACAACTTCCCCAAAACACACACACACAGCCCACAAAGAGGAATGAAATATTGATATTCTTTCAATATTATCTATTGTATAGATTTCTTTATAGATATTTTTAAGCCTAATATGCATTTCTTACATTCATTCTCTAACACTCTATTCATATTAACATTTATGGACAGGAAACAAAGTCATATATCATATATGTATATATCAACAAGTAAAGCTATATGACAGTGATGTCATTATGTACATGGGCAGGGGCTGACTACTGTATTTACACTAATGGGGCAGGATGTCATGAATGGGTTGAATGAGTAAAAAGAAAGAGGAGTAGATGGAGGAAAAAAAATGAAAGTGTCAAGTCTGGTCTCATGAGGATTTAGTAGGAGTCAGGAAAAGGTGGCCACTGAATTTCCACATAATTTTGCATTAGTTTCTTTTTTGTTTAAACTACATCATGTTAGAGACATATACATTGATTACCACTTGTGGAAGTGTATTAACAGTTTAGTAGCCCAACCTAGTGGGGAATTTGGTCCATAACCTGGCACATTCAATAATTTCATTTTCATCCTGTTTTACAGTACTGGTTGTTTGAAAATAAGTGCCTTATAGACTTTTAAGCATGATTGAATCAAAGTTCTACTTAAGTTGTTGGTGACAGAAGGCAATTTTCAGTCCCACAGGTTTTTACATTGGGCCATTTTATGTCATTATTTGAATGATTTCCTACTAAATTGTCAGGAGAGCAAGTAAACTGCAAAAAAAAATCAATATCAACAGCTGCTCTATTTATGCACTGTTTTATAATTTTTTTTAATCTATTAGCATATATGCAGAAACATGCATTTTTAATTGATATGGCACACTGCTAAATGCTCCTAAGAGCTTCTTATAAATGCTGTCTGTAATTAACCTATTGCTAACTTCAAAACAGACTGCTTTAGGGATTTTTTTTTCTGCACAATGTCCCATGTGAATTACATATCATTTAATGGCACGAGGAAAAGACTTTTTACAGTAACTTTACAAATGAAAGCAGCTTTATTTAACCTTAAACCCATCAGCAGCCGGCACTTGGATATTTTTCAGCTTTCCTTTTACTGATCAAAATGATGAATTACCTTATTATATAATTTCATTTCATAATGGAACATTAGGGCCAGATGAAAGAAAACTATGTTAGTGGCGCTTTTGAGTGAAGCAGTAGATGTGAGGCTTTTAAATGTGACATTAATTGGGGTAGTTTCCTTTTTTTGTAAGTCTGGATGCTTGACAGACAAGCTAAGGTGCAAAAGAAGGCTTGTTCGTGAAGACTTGACTTTAAATGTTGCCTTCTGATTATAGAACATTTATTGCTTCTCCTTGGTGTAAATAAGTGGGTTTACTACCATTCATTCATTATTGGAAAGCAAATGTCGTCTTTTCCCTTCTTACTAGATGTGTTTTTTTGATAAATATAACTTTTAAGCTCTTAACATATGCAAATAAACCAGGGTGGAAGGGGAATCTGATCAAGGCAAACAACAACAAATTCACTTGTGCACAATGAACTACAACCACTTAGCACTAGGCCTATTGTACATGACCACAATGTTCTATTGTTTTTGCTACCAGACATCATGTAATATTCAAAGGTTAAGCTTGAGAAAGGATGAAGATGGAGAGGGGAAAAAAGTGAGAGAACGGTGAAGTGGTGAAGCCGATAAAGTGGCGAAGATGGCAAAGGAGCGAATGGCGAGGGGTAGAAGATGCACAAGAATGATGATGGTAGCCCTATGCGAGCTATGACATGATTCCAATTCAGTATACAGCTTCTATGGGGGGGGCGGGCGGCGGGGAAGGGGGTTACGGTTTACAAGTCGATGAGCTGGTCCACCAGCAGAAGGGAGCGGGCCAAGCTGGGCAGGCTGGATTCAGAGCCGCCACTGTTACTGCGCGAGTGGCCTCCTGAAACTGGCCGGAAGAAACAGGGGGGAGGGCGGGTCGGAAGGGGGGGCGGGCGTGAGGCAGTTGAGCAAATGAGTTTGGGAAGGGAAAGCCGAAAGGGTTAAGGGAAAAGGACGGAGAAGAGAGAGAGAGAATTGAGCTTTTATAGAGCAAATGGTTCTCTTGGTCATTCTTAGCTTGATGGTGTGAGAAAAGCACAAGGGATCCTGTCATTTTTTTTTGTATGGCTCTTTGTAGTAACATACCTTGGGAGTTCTTTCGCCCGGTTACGGGGATGGGGTCAAACTCATCCCCTGTGGCCGCTTCGGTTTGCTGGGGCTCCAAGTCTGAGATGAGGATGGAAGAGTCTGCAGAAAATGAGTGCTCATTTAAAAAAGGGACAAACAGCACAAATACCCTTCAAGTGAAAGACTGTAGCTTAAAGGATTTATTTAAGGGACCATTTTTAACCAATAAAATAAAACTCAATCCCATTAAGTACCCACGTAGACAATTAGCATATTATAAACCATTTAAAATATTTTTTAATGATTAAATACCATTATAAATTAGGAATATGTTCATTAAAAACTAAATGAATCAAATTCAAATGAAAAAAAAAGCACCAACCTTCAATAACACGCAATAACAACCCCCTACAAAATTTCATAGTAGATAACTCATTTGTCTCCCATAGGCCCTTGACAGACATTCTATCCATTTAAACTAGGAGGACTGGCTGTGTATGTTCATATTTCTGTATCTAATCCATTTTGAGTGGCAGAGTTGTCAGCCATCATTTGCTGCTGCTAGCTTCTCCCAGTTAAATGCATTGGAGACCTAGCGCCATCAGTGGCAGCCCATGAGTTAAATGAGTGCCCTGGCTTGATGAGGCCTTGCCATGGCACAGCCCCTGCAGCACATTGACTTAACATTACGCAGCAGGTGGCCAGACACTCTGCTCTGATTCACAGTCGCCTCAGACAGCGACAGTCAAACACTTTCGTTCAGCGGGCCGACAACTAAAGGGCAGCTGCAATTGTGCCACTCCGATGATTCTCCTCCAATTGCACGTGACACACGCCACAACTCATAATGATGACATTTAGGCTGGATTTACATCGAGGATTCACATACCATATCCTATTCACGTGGAGCTAACATATACATTAAACACCTGTGACTTCCAAATTAGTATCATTAGCATTAACACAGTGCATTAACCAATGTCAAATTTAATCAGTACTTTAACAGACTTTCAAATAATTGTACTATATTTCTATGAGGCGACTAGTCGTCATTTAGTTATCCTCTGCAGAAAACATAATGCTCTGGAGTACCTGCTAGGGGAATTTCACACACCTACCTGATGGATTTGGCTGTGCAGAATCTCCAGACAGCAAACCGAAATCGTCTAAAGCAGACGTAGCGGAGGACACTGAGGAGGAGGCTGCGCTGCTTGCGGCTACCGGAGGCGCGGGTATACCGGAGATCAGAGAACATCCCAGCAAGGAGGTATCTGCAGTGATGTGATCTATGGCAAGAATAACACCATTAAAGTGTCTCCTCAAATAGTTACAAAAAAGTACCAAAACCTGGGTTGATAAAAAAAAGCTACCTTTTGCAGAGTCCTCAACAGATCCACCAAAAGGATCCGACAGAGACAGCAGATCGGGAAGCACGAGTGAAGATACGTCTGGAGATTTTAGTCCTTCGATAAGCTTCTCTGAGGAACGGCAAGGAGTTTACACAAAAAAAACTTAATAAAAACTACGATAAATGATAATCATACGATGTATCGTTTTTCTATGGCGCTCTTTAAAATGTTTTTTTACCGTACTCCTTAGGGTCACAAGCACACAAAAGAACATGTGCACGACATATGAACTCATGTTTAAATTCATATTCCAAAGCAGTTTCTTTACTCTGAGGTGGACATGTCAACCACCAGGTGTGTTAGTGTATATAAAGCAAAGTTACCTGGTGCGTTAGACAGTTCAAGGGTGTGGAATGGATCCGGGACGATCAACAGTGACGCACCTGAATCCACATCAACGATTGTGGACGGTCTTTCAGCTAAAATATAGTAACAATGTCAAATGCAAAAATGTAGAAGTAGAAGTGCTTTATCATCTGAAATGAATACCTTTAGAGTCCGGTTCTGCATTCTCCAAATCTGATGGCTGCAAGCCTGGTATCAACTCCCCACAGACAATTTCACACTCTGAGGGCGGTTCTATAAAACATCAGCCTTTCAGAATGTAACAATCCCCGTCAGCCCATTCAAAATTGATTGGACGTTTAGTGCCTTCAATGAAAGCCAATGTATTAATGATCCAAAAAAAGCCACGTGGGAATCAGTACAGATGCTTTACCAGTAGGCTTTGCTTCCTTGGGTTTGATTTCCTCGGCGGTGAAGCTGGAGAAGCTGTCATTGTCATCAAACGGGTTCCACGTGGGCGGCACGGTGGTGTCGTCGCTGGAGGCAGGGACATTGTTTTGGTCCTGGACTAGATCAGTTTGAGGCTGGGTGGAGCCAACTTGAGTGCTGCTGACAGAACATAAATAAAAGTGTAAGTGACTAGGATCTCTTGCAATTTTCCAGACTTAAAGTGACAGTACTTACTGGACAGCGTCTTCCTCAGCTGCCAATGAGGCCCCTCCGTTGCCTCCATTGGTGGCGCTCGCTGTGACATCACTTGGGACATGTTTGGGGCTCTGCAACCCCCCAGTCTTAGGGGATGCAGGAGGAGTCTGAATTGAGAGATAAACACTGATAAGCACAGAGTTCTGAATTGACAGTGTTGAGGCAATACACATGTTTAACCACAAACAGTGTTTATAGAGTAAAAATCCCAACTTAACACCCGCTACTCGGGATCATAGTGGCCAAAAGATCTATTATAAGAAACACAAATTATAGTTAAATATAATCCTCACGGTCTCAGCTGCTGTTTGCTTGACCTCCGCTGCGGCCGACTGAGCCTGGTTGACCGATGGCTGACTCGTCGGCCGTGGATGCTGCTCGGTTGTTGATTGGCCGGCGGCTGATTTGTTGGGAGACGCCTGAGAGGCAGGTGTCTGAGCCTGGACGGGCAACTTGCGTCTAGCTGGACGCTGAGGTGCGGCCGGGCTGGACGGACACTGCCCCGCCTGCTGTGAGGTGGCGTGAGCCGCGGAGGGCGGCGGGGCCGTTTGCTGTACTGTGGACGGCTGTGCTTGGGTATCTGTCTTGGACACGGGCGCCACCACGTTGGCGGTAGCTTCTGCTCCGGCAGGAGGCTGTGTAGCATAAAGGGGAAATTTAATTGCTTGCACGGGCGGTCAGCTACGTAACACAGCTAGGTAAAGGTTTGCCATTTCTATGTACCTGCTTCTGGGCCACTGTGGCTGGGCAGGAATTGTTTTGTGACTGGAGGAGAGGCAAAGCACAAGTCTGTGCCTTCTGTGACTGGAGCGCCGCAGCTGGCTGCGAGAGGTTCAAGCTCACACCTGTGGGAGGTCACAGATAACATGGTCATGTTGCTCGCAAACTTTTGAAGTACAATATGCTTTTCGTGTTACTCAAAACAGTAGCACTGACTGCAACCCAAGGTTACTATTGTTAATGAAAACAAAACGACCAAAAAAAACCTAGAATTGGAAAAACAAAAATGATACACCAAGTAAATATATACAAATTAAAGATGATAAAAAGCAATATTTACAAAATTACAGCAATCAAAAAATACAACTTTTCTTCTACTGCATTAATTTATTTTTTTAAACCATCCACCTGAACACAAACTCTAAAAAAAATTCCACCTAAAACTAATAACCATGCTTCTTGTACAGTCACAATGAAAATGGTCACATGGTGCACCCTTATACAATGTGATATACTCAAGCCCTTGATAGCGTACGTAATATCAACTGAAAGTATCATTTAAGGGCATGAGTTTAAGAGACTTTAATTTCGAATACTACTTTTGATGCTAGCTTCTTGTGCGTTCTTGATCTGCTTCTCTTGAGAATGGTGACATTCACCGCACATTACGGATTAAAGGGATTGTGGCCTTTCCACACATTGCCATTTGAACACCTGGCAATGGATTGCAGTAAAAGTGAGCCACGTACCAACAGGCTGAGCTGCCCCACCTGGGAGATTAGCCCGCTTGCGAGGGGTGAGGGCAACGGGCTGGATGGGAAGGATGCCGGCAGCGGTCTGAGTATGAGCTGCTTTGGGCCTCTGGCGAGGAGTGATGGAAGTTTCAGTGGTGGGGATCGGGTCTGTCAGCCTACTGACAAAGATGAGTGTTACACTACTTAAAGACTATGACACGACTGAGACCTTATAATTATAAACTTGGTGCTTATTACAACGATTAGCACGAGCTCAATGGTAATTTCATGAGGTGAGACTTACCTGGGCTTGGCTTGACTCTTCTTGGCTGCAGCTGCTTCGCTCGCTTTGATTGGCTCAGGAAGTTTAGAAGGAATTGAAGAATTCTTGAATCAAGCAGAGAAAGGACATTAAATCATAAGAACATAATTTAAAGAGGCCACACAGCCTATAATGTTATCAGGTTGTTGGATTGGTGTTGGTATTGTTATTGAAATATTTGCTGTAATGGCTCAGAGACAATAACAGGATAAAAATAAAATGGTGACTGACCTTCATATTCTGAACAGGACAAGTGCGTTGTGCCAGTTTAAAAGCAAAGTGGGACACCTGGTAGATATCTGGCCTTTTGTCTGGGTCAGGCTCGAGCATGTAGCCTGCAGAAATAACAAAGAGCCAATAAATCAGGCTATTACAAGACAGGGGGGGCTACTAGATTACTAAACCACAAGTCCATGCTTTTGTTAAAGAGCACGACTTGGAAAATATTAGCTTCATAAAAGTGTTAAGAGGGACTAACGAATGAGGCAGTGGAGATCGTAAGAGTAGCGGGAGTTGTCCGGAATGGTGAAACTGCCATCGCAAATGGCCACCTGGCTTTCACCAAAGGGCAGGGTGAAGAAGCACAATTTGTAGAGCAAACAACCCAGCGCCTGGGGAAAGGAACACCACATGCACGCCCCGTCACAACAAAAACACCAAACCCATATCAAAACACCACAGCAAAAACAGGCCATGTTATTTTCAGCTTCCAACCACACTCGTTTCAATACAATGCATTTTTTATTAATAACAAATCACTATGTTTAAGAACTGTCAAGAGGAATTCAGGCTTCATATGTTATTTGAACATTCTTAATGAAGCCTTTGTGTTTAATAATGTGAAACAAGAGCCTGCCTTTGGCTGTCCAGAAGGGGGGGAAATTTCAGGTCCAATTGCATAGATGTCTAAAAATAGAGTATACCGTGCCTGCTCTCAATGCATGGCTCCCTTATGAGTGGCACAATGCAAGCAGAGCAATCTTTCATAAGAGGGAATTATGTAACTTAATGTCTGCATCTAAAGCAGTGTAGACACAAACAAATCACCTAAAATGACCATGCTTTTCCTTTATTGTAATCAAGGTTAGGAAAGGCATGCATTATTGTTTCTAAAACATTATCTAGGGGGTTGTTTGCAGACAATAAAGGTAACATTCATGGATGCCAAAAACACAAATTGGGCAGATTGGGCACTCAATTTAAATTAAATTAAATCAAACATACGGTTTGGGAGCCAATTGAAGCCCACGAGACAATGTTTTTCTGGTCCCTTATTGCACATTAAATTGTAATCTTATTATGGCCTGCGTGTATTTTCCTATGGGCAATGAAAAAACATAAAAATAATTCTCTAATAATTAGAAAAAACTTATACTTAAAACCAATTAGCAAATACACGTTCACATTTGAGATCTCTTTTACAATCAGTTGATGTTCTCAGACAATAAATGACATCATTACTTACCCAGACATCCGCTTTGGTGGTAATGATCTTGTTGTTGTAAAGGTTTACCATTTCAGGTGCACGATATGACAAAGTAGTGTACCTGAAGTAAACCGATAACAAGTCAATACAAACTCAGACATAAAAAAGAAATATTTATTTTTGAATCAAGTCCAGTTGTGTAACCAACATGAAAAATGGACACACTCACTTCTTAATCTCTTCCTCCACAGCGGCAACGCCTTCATTCTGTGGACTCAGGGATCTGTTAGTGGCGCTGCCAAAGTCACAGAGCACATAATGACCTTTATCGTGCAGGAGAATGTTCTCCACCTATGGACATAAAACAGACGACATGAACATTTTAGAGGCAAATGTCTCCAAGTGGTGCAAAGATGAACCATCACTAGCACTCTGCATGATGAACCTGATTAAAAATTTGCAACAGAAATAGTCCGTTTTGACGTATTAGAACAATTTGCTTGTTTACGTGTCACCTTTAGGTCCCTGTGGACGATGGGCGTCTTGCGCTGGTGCAAGCGAGACACGGCGTCACAGGTGTCGCAAAAGATCTGAAGCACCTCCACCTCTGTGAAGCCTGTTTGCAGCCTTTGATTCATCAAATTAACAACCTGCCCACCTGTGAAATCATCATAAACAAGTTGAAAGAGCGCATATACCTATTGTCCATTGTATAATCTTCCAGGCGACTTAAAAGTGTGTACGTGTGAGTCACGCTGGTAAAAATATTCGCTTTACGCTTCATTAGGTACCCCCACCACCTTCTAACACCAGAGCTGGATCAAAGATAACTCCTATAGAATTAAAGGGCTCATTCATTCAAGTAGATGAAAGCAGAGCAGTTTTTTTAAATACATTAAAAACACAAGAGGAAATTACAGGGAGAGTAATGAACTGTGATATATTTTCTATGCGGCCGCGAAAAAAGATAAATTCGACAGCCCTGGACTACAGGATTAGAGAATTGAGTTTGCTAAGGAAACAACAAACCAGCAAAGATTGATTTCCCAGATTACATTAAGTTTTCCGGAGTTTGCATCTTAACAAATGCCCCCCCTAGCCTTGTCTCTTGTTGTTATGGAAACAAAAGCCATCCTCTGCATTAAGACGCTTTCACACTAGGGAGTTGCTCAGTGTGAAGAACCACACAGGGGCGTGGAATGAACATGGCGCCCCTAAATCAGCGTGCTAACATTCAGAAGTGCTTGTCTTAACAGCCAATCAGGAAGTGGCAAGGCTTTTCATAAATGATACGGCAATCCGCAACAAAATGTAATATTTAGTGTTGCAAAAGACAGCAAAGTGAGAAAAAACACCTAGTAAAACGCAGTACAAATAATTATACCCTTGTTTTGTTGTCGTCTGAACTCTACCACTCAAATTAATTCCACGGACAATGTTACCCTATTACAGCATCACCCTTTTACTTGAGGGCACTTACCCTTGCAATAGTCCATCAGTATAAAGACTTCCCACACGTCCCTTGACCCCATAGCGGTGATGCTGGAGTCTAGGTAGCCCACAATATTTTTGTGGCCCATAAGATCTTTCTGTAAGGGCGCAGACAAAAAGATCAGGATCAAAATTAACATGCTTAAAATGTCGGGAGGGAGAATACAGGAATGGAAACCATCACTTGGTTAAAATGGACAATAGCCTGAATTATGTCTACTAAGTACTCATTTGAGAACGCTTTTGTGTAACTCTCGCTCTACCATTTTTTTTTGTGTGAAGTAGAAGTACTAATTAAATTTTGTAAATCAAACAATTATGGTAATTTTTGCTTTTCTCCTTTTTTGTCATGATATGGATGCTCGATGGCAACATTCTGCCCATCACACGAGAATCTTTATATCTATGAGATTAACCTAAAAATGAAGAACATTTCTGTGTTTCATATAATTAAAAACATTTGAAAATTAACACCTCTTGAACTCAGCATCCATCCAATAAAAGAAACCTGATATTTGCAGCTGTGAAAAACAACACCTTTACATGCATATATGGTAGCTCTATTTATGTATGGGCTTCATGTCAAATGCAAGTGATGGAAAGAAGGTAGTATTGCATTTTTAGCTACTCACCATTATTTGAATCTCGCATTTGCAAACCTGCAGGTCATACTCGTTGTTGACGTACATCCTCTTCAGGGCGCAACGCACACCCTGGTTAGTTTTCACCAGGAATACAATGGCAAAGCCACCTGTTATGTTAAAATACACAATAAAACAGTCACATTTAAATATAAAAAATAAAAAATAAAGCCTGTGCATGTCCAATCTCATTTATCAGGTTTTCATCATGGAATACAAACCGTACACGAAATACAAGCAAAATGATAAGGAGAAATAAATGGTTGAAGCCCTCATAATGCATTAGTCATGTCTTTGCTCTGGGGTTTATGTACTGTAAAGGCCTACATGGCGGCCTTGCCATCTGCTGCAGCTCAGACCACAAATTCACTGGGCGCACTTTGGTCCCGATTGTTCGTCTTCAATTTCAAGCTGATGTTACCTGCTCAGCCTGGCGTACAATAGTGAATTGAATTTGAAAAAAATATTCGTGGCTATATGGGAATGTTAATACCGTTAATCTTATAAACAGCCAAAGTCCCATCTCAGTCAAGCAAAATGAAATGATCTCACTAGTCCAATTTTAATTGAGTTTTTCCCCCTTCAAATTCAATGATGGAGCTTGATGGACAACATAGTCAGTTTTCATCTTTGGATCTACTAAAACAAGGGCAGAGAAACTAAGATCCCCCCAAAGCATCATTCCAGCTACCACTGCAGTTCTATAAACAATTCACACAAACGTCTACGGACAATCATCATAAGCATGTTATTAGAACTATGACTAATGCTGGCAGAAAGAAGGGGGGAACTCCTAGTTCCAAAAAAGATTCCAAAGCAGCTTTCCTGACTGTGAAGCAAACTTTGACAGTTTTTTTCATCCTAGTAAGGATTAAGCACCAACAATAAACATCTTTAAAGATATTGCACTGTTTTTAAACCAAGTTGTTAGTTATACATGCACAGCAATTTAGACTAAATCCAATCGCATTGAGGCAGATGTGCCACACATTAAAAACCCCACCAGCCCCTCTAAAAAGTATTCCATAAACTAAAAACAAAAAACTGTGTGTGTACTTGTCAAAGATGCAGCTTTGGAGTATTGATGCTGGTCAATTAGTCAACTAATACCATAGGAGATTACTTATTTACACACCTTTGTTATTACCATTAAATACCCACATTTCACACCAAATGAATGTGCAAATATTCACATTTCATTGGCCAAGCAAAGTGCATTGGGTAGGCTTTCAGGAAACTGTCAAGACGACTGTGTTGAAACTGTCAACACGACTGTCAGTATGCTGGAGAGGATGCAAAAGAGATGAAGTGATGCTCTTCATCATGAAAATGTTTGGGTATTTTGATGGTGAAAAAAATATCTATTAAAAAAATTCACTGGGTTTGGGGTGCATGGGGGGGTTGGGGCAGAAGGGTTAGTGCGTTTGCCTCATAGTTCTGGGGTCAATGGTTCAATCTCAGTGTGGTCATCACTGTGCTGAGTTTGCATGTTAGCTG
Organism: Stigmatopora argus; assembly: GCF_051989625.1. Classification (NCBI taxonomy): domain Eukaryota; kingdom Metazoa; phylum Chordata; class Actinopteri; order Syngnathiformes; family Syngnathidae; genus Stigmatopora; species Stigmatopora argus. The sequence goes on from NC_135402.1 coordinate 5,076,733, forward strand.
GGATAGGCTCCATCACCCCTCGCAACCCTTGTGAGGATAAGTGGTTCAGAAAATGAAAGATCACTGCAGTTAGAAATTAATATTCAAGATGCTCTTTAAAGACTTGTCTTTCTAGCTTTAGCTGATGATGTGCAATGAATTTTTTGTTTAAATATCAAATATTATTCATTGATAAATAACGGTTGGGGAAACAACACTGCTTTACACTGACAACACGAGTAGACGATAGAACAAATGCTCCCATTCACCTTCGGCGATGATCTCCTCCACGGTGACTTGGTGGCGGCCCACAGTGAAGGCTCGTCCGATGAAGTTTCCTCCGGCATGGCTGGACCCGGAGCTGCTGCCACCTCCTCCAGAACCTGGTCCGGAGCTGACCAACTCACGCCGGGAATCGAAGAACTTCCTCATGGCGTCCAAAACGACAGGATACCAAATTTGAAGCTTAATCGAGATGTTTTGGCTGAGTGTCTATTTGCAGCATCCAAACACGGAAATTTGTGTCGATGACGCCGAAACATGAGATTTTGATTCGAAATAATGAAAACGGGCTGCTTCTAGCTGTTCATGTGAATGAATGACACCCCATCGATGATGCTATAATAGCATTCTTCGGGTAGTCCTCTTTTGTACCTATTTAGCGGCTTTATTCCGATGAAAACACATCGGTGCTCTGTTCCATCTCTCGTTGCAGCTAGCTAGAGGCTAGCTCTTCACACGCTATGACATTTCGTATTTAAGCTTATCTGTTTATCCCCTGACGTTGTGGGGCTTCGATCGCAGTGGAAAGCAGCCTCGCTGTTCCAGTATTCCCATCCTCAGTCGAGCTGTGTGGCCGTTCGGTGGCACGTAGTCGCTCGGGAAGCCATTTAATCACAGCAGCTGACGATAACCAGATTTAAAATAAAAACGATTTTACCATGCATTACGCAAATCAGACCATCGTCGGCCACACAATTTAAAATAAAGCACAAAACGTGACACGTTTTTTAAATATGAAAGGGTGATCGGAGGATTTTGAAAGCGTTCTGCTCCAACCACGGCGTTCTTACACAGGCTGCCAAATCAATCGCAACATCCCTTCGCACTTCCCGTCAAAGCGCGCAAGGAATTGTGGGTCATGTAGTTCAGAGAATGCAGCTGCAGATCTCCTCTATCGTCAAGTATTACGTGGTCATCTGTGGCGTTCGCGGAGACTGGATGATAACATAATCAACGCTATCTAACTAGTTTGTTTTATTTGTCACCTACGTTAAATCATGGTATTGTTTAAAAAGTAAAATATTATACACATGGTTGTAACATCCATACTCTGTCAGAAAGAAAATCATTCGAAAGGTTTGTCGGCAATTTGAAATGGAATAGGGTGGGATTTCCGCGTTCCTCTTGTAATTGAACGCATCTGCACATCGTGAGGTTGAAGGCGGAAAAAATGCATTGAGGGGAGGGACTTGGTGCAGTTGACATTTGACTGTGGAGGAGAAAAAGCCCGAGTTTTCGAGTTTACACTGTCTTTTGGTCTCCGATTACATTGCAGTCAACGGCACAGGTAGGGATTTTGTTGCATTAACGACGAGACATGGTTTGCGAAGTATAGGATTGTCTTTTTTGTATATTAATTTGACGCAATGAGTTGAGACTGCAGCTCTGTGGGTTACTCAGTCACTTCTGGGTGTGCCCAACTTTACAATAAGTTAACGGAGACGTTTTAATCCTTCTTTTTTTGGTTCAACAGTCTCAGCCAACATATTAAAAACTAATCCATAACAATGTCTTTTAGTGGTGGAACTTTTACTATAAATGTATGCAAATATGTTCTGCATAAATTTTTCCAAATCTACTATTGCACAATCTTAATCTTATAAAATTGTCACATGTCTGTCTCAGTCTGGGGGGTTTATATTATTAAATATTTAACTAATTTACCTGTGATATCCATTGAATCGTGCTGTTTCTTTTGTCTAAAAGTTCCAGATTAATTTTGGTTTGATGTTTAATAACTAGTAATAAATATCTGCTAAACTCTATTTAAACACAAAATATTTTCACAAAATACACTGCTCCAACAAAGCTCACATGATTCAAGCCAAAAAAAAGAGAAATCATCATCTCGTACATTTAATTAATTTAAAACCTAAATTAAAAAGATAAATCCTAATTGAATTTAATAATCTCCTGTGGTTGAGTGGAGACATTGCCATCAGGATAATGAATTTCCATAAATGAAATGAAAGATGAAAAACTATGCAACTATCTGAGTGCCACATGCTGGAGAAAATTGATACATGGATAAAATGGCTGAATTAAATTGAATTACATTTACAAGTGTAAATATTTTGCACCTCATGTAGACATGTCATCTTGTAAAATGAGCCACGCAGGATGAGAACAATGAGCCCTTCAGCACTATTGATTTAATTACAGGTGTGTCCCAGCAAAATAGCTCTTAATGGAATTACCTGGAACACAAGGGATCTTATCCATAGGCAGGCACGTACGAGTGAAAAGATCCATTGGATGATGAGAAGCATGCATTATTAAGTTGGAGGTTAATGAGGTTCATCATGGACAATGCTACCTGATGCTTCCGTTTTATTAATTGAGTCACATTATTTTGCAGCCTTCCCTTAACTCCGATAAAGAAACTTCAACTCATCTCACGATGGCAGCGGTAAGTTTAGCTCTATTTTTGAAGCAGCACTTTTACAGATATTGTGGTGAACTGGGCTCAACATTATTAAAATGTTATTCTGATCCAGCCTACCATTGTTTGAACATTCATAGCCACTGCTATGACATTGTAAAAAATAAATAAAAATAAAACACTAACACAGACAAAATTGATATGATCAACATTTTTTCCTCTGAATTATTATGTTTTTACTGATATCACATTATTTATATCGTAATGGTGATATAAAATCATCCAGCACTAGAGACATTTTCAATAAATGTTCTCTTTTAATAAAACATGCTATACAAACTGATTATTATTTTCATTATTAGAATAATTTTTCTTCTGCATACTTTGAGATTCTAAAGGAAGAATACGATTGAAAAAAATATCCTATTCCGACTGCAAAATCTTATTTGAAGAGTACACTGTGATTACAGATTTCTGCACCACTACACTCCACCCACATTTTTGACTTAACTTTTTTTCACTTTTTTTTTAATGACTAGATCGGAAACCGTGGAACAGTCACCGAGGCATCTGGGTTCGACCCAGAGGCGGACATGCAGAAACTTCGTGGGGCGATGAAGGGAGCGGGTAAGTCTCGCAAAATAGAGTCTCCATGGAAAAACAAACAACTCCTCCTACTCTTCAGGAAAGTCAAAAATTCCATTTTGTTCAGCTTTTCTATAGTCCATTCATTCTGAATAGCATACTTCTTATTCAGAATTCAGACCTGCATAGCAGCCAAGACCATGTTTCTATCTGTCCCTATATAAGAGGGAATGTTGATTTTATTAGAAAGCTTAATCCTCCCCTGACTCAATCCCAAACAAATGCGTTCTGTGGTGAGGTTAACTCACTTTTCCTGATTCTGTGAGCAAATCATGTGACAGAGGCTTCCCCGAGCGGAGTGCGGAAAGCACAATTGTTCTATTTTTTGAATGGAAAAATGTCTCACAGGCACTGACGAATCCGCCATCATCGAAGTATTAGCACATCGTACAATCGCCCAGAGGCAGCGCATCAAGGAGGCCTTCAAACAGGCAGTGGGGAAGGTGAGAATTAACAAAATGGTGTTTTCGCCCCATTCTACTGATGCAAAGGGATGAAATGAACCAGCTGGAGGGTTGAAAAAGCAGATGTTGTCCTTTTTTCTGTGCACAAAGCAGGCTTGGGCTTTGTTGCCATGGTACTTATAGTGTCTATTAATCATTAGGGCAAAAAAGCAGAAATGGATACTCGAAAAGAAACGAGAACAGTGAGAGCTTTGTAATCAACAGGAAAGAGTGACGCGCCACGTTATCAGATAGATAAAGTATGCGGTCATTCGCCAATTTTTATGTGTTTTGACAGATCAGATGTTAATTAAATGAGAAGTTGGATGTGTACCATCCTGACAGTGAGATTGTGATTAGACTGACATGCTGTGGCAAGATTGGTGATGTTTAAAAAAGGATTTTTATCATGTAGAAATAACAAGTACTTTTGGATTTATTGTGTTCAAGTGTATAAGTCGTTGTAGTCGGGCTAAAATGTTAATGAGATGTTGAGATAATAAGGGAGAATTGGTTCAATATAAAAAATGGAATAGCCATTTGTAAATGGGCATTGAATTACTGTTGATATATATGGAATTTTGCATGGTTAAAACACTCTGGAATCGCAACCCCAGTACATTTGAAGCCATGCAAATCAGAAATATGGGTCAGGATTTGAATATATTTGTCTCCCACCTTATCAGGACCTGGCCGATGAACTGTCCTCAGAGCTGAGTGGGAATGTCCGCAGCGTGGTGCTGGGACTGCTCATGCTGGCACCCATGTACGACGCCTCTGAGCTAAGAAACGCCATTAAGGTCAGAATTATACTCCACCTTTAGACTTTTTATGCCCCTAGAAAAAAACTGAATAGTCTCATTGCAATTCTGGAATGTTTGTATTATTGCAACATGTCTGTGGGTTATGTCATAACTGTGTGTGTATATAAATATATACACACACGCACACCCACTTACACACTTATTATCACCACAGGGGGCCGGAACAGAGGAGGCGTGTCTCATCGATATTTTGGCGTCCAGATCTAATGATGAGATTACAACCATCAATGAAGTTTACAAAAAGCGTGAGTGTCAATTTTCCTGTCACCTAACTGGTTTCGTAGTATGACAACATTAAAACAATAAAAAATAATATTTATAGTCCATATATCTGCAACAATAGGTACTAACAATATGAATAGGCTACGAGGGGGAAAAAACAGTTCTACACTTACAAAATACAACCATATCACTTTTATAGTTGTACATTCATATAATTTTTTATCACATCACAGTACCGTATTTCTTTTATAAGTGTCTCTATCAAAAAACAAGCAGTGCAGATGTCCTAAATCTAATTCAAGTTGGCTGTCCTCAGAATACGGGAAGAAGCTGGAAGACGATGTGATTGGTGACACATCAGGAATGTTCCAGAGGGTTTTGGTCTCTTTACTAACGGTGAGCTATCCAAAGCGCATATGAAAACTTTCATTCTTCTTCTTTTGAGGTTGGTCTCAGCAGGGTGAGATAGAGCCTTTAGAATCATTTGAGATTTGCAAAATGTGTATTTGTATCACCATTTTTCCATCTTGTTGTTCCTCACTCAGGCTGGACGCGAAGAAGGCGACCAAGTCAACGAGGCCCAGGCTTTGCAGGATGCCAAGGTAAAGATTTACTCAGTTCTAGACAAAATGTATGAAAAATGACGTTGATATAATATTAAAAGTCAAACACGTGTCGATCTTATGCTTGCAGGAAATCTATGAGGCAGGCGAAGCTCGCTGGGGCACGGATGAGGTGAAATTCCTGACAGTGCTCTGTGTCAGGAACCACAAGCATCTGTTACGGGGTATTCCTGCACTAACATAAACATGATAAAAAGATAGGTGTATAGTACCTGTGTCACTATTTTCGGAAAAATACGACCTCTTTCCTCATTTCTTTTTAAAAACAACAATCTTTTCACTATTTGCCAAACCAAGATACCGCCCAAATTAATAATAGTATTGTTTTGGCACCATCTATAGCAGGGGTCGGGAACCTTTTTGAAAGAGAGAGCCATAAACAATTCCCATTTTCAAATGTTATTCCTTGAGAGCCATACTCCCAATTTAAAAGTCAAAAAACATGAAAATGTGCGAATTTTTTGAGTCATTTTCCCACTTTTAAAGTACAAAAAGACTCTGAATTCTTTTGACAACATTGTTACGCTGTTGCTAATCAATGAATATCAATGAGTTCAATGAGTATCAATGAGAGAATGAATGCAGACGATTCAAATCAATGCCACAGTTCCGACATGACGTTCCTATTGGTCCGTTCTGGACTCGGCTCCCTCACCAGCAGTTTCCATATTTTAGCTCAGAGCCATATGCACCCATCAAAAGAGCCACATGTGGCTCCCGAGCCATAGGTTCCCTACCCCTGATCTATAGTCAGCCACATGAAATTATTGATGGGTTGCTTAAGTTACTTTCAGACAGGTTTTTAATACTGAATTAGCGATATTATTTAATATATTGCTTGTCTCATTCCTCAACTTCCTTTGCTTTTTGTTTAGTATTCGAAGAATACCAGAAGATTTCTGGCAGAGACATCGAGGAGAGCATCAAGAGGGAGATGTCAGGTTCTCTGGAGGGTGTCTTCCTGGCCATAGGTTAGTTCAGGAGTGGGCAAACTTTTTGACTTGTGGGCCAGAATGGATACTAAAATTTGACAGAGGGGCCGGGCCAGGAGCATTTGGACATGCAATGTAATTTATCAAACCTGGGGATTGAAATATAAGAAAAAAGACACAATTGAAGGTGAAAATTTATTTTCAAATTTACTTTCAACATTAAGAACATATTATTATTCAACGGAAGAAAGCAGTCTTTAAATTGAGAGTGATGAGCGGCATGTTAATTAAGCTACTGTACTGCTCCTGTGCGTACATGTGCAAGTTGCTATTTTTAACACAGTAGAGAAACTCACATTTCAGTGGGAACTGTGTTGTTGTTCTCCCTTTTTTGCCAGTGCATCAAAATGTGGAGTTAGTGTGCTATCTATCGGGGAAATGAGGGTATTGCAGTGGAAAGGGAATGAGGTTATTGATTTTTACTATAATTTGGACAACGTCGGCGGGCCGGATTAAAAAGCCTAACGGGCCGGATATGGCCCGCGGGCCGTAGTTTGCCCATGTCTGGGTTAGTTAGTACTTAGTTGCAGGTTACCATGGCGGCTGGCATAAACATCCAACTTCTCTTTTCTTTCTCCAGTCAAATGCATAAGGAACAAGCAAGCCTTCTTCGCTGAACGCCTGTACAAATCAATGAAGGTTCATAGTTCATTCTTCAACTGAAACGTTAAAAAGTCCACTTGACATGTTTGCTGATGTGTGTTTGGACAGGGTCTGGGCACCACGGACACCGTGCTCATAAGGATCATGGTTTCCAGGGCTGAGATTGACATGTTGGACATCAAGGCGCAGTTCCTGAAGATGTATGGCAAGACTCTACACTCGTTCATTAAGGTGAGGCTCTAAATCAGACATCAATCCATCAAGCCGTAATGCTGTTAGAAATGTCTTTCCGTCAAGTCTGTTTTTTATCCTGTTCATTCATGATTTAGAACTTGAGGTGAACATTTGATAGGTGGGCTGGCACTCCTAACAACTGTTTTTAGACAAGCCATTCAAAGATACATTACGTTTTCTTCTATACTAGCCTACCCTTTAAATTTCTGTATTTTGAAAATCATTTACCAGTTGGGTGCATTTCCCTTTTCTTTACTGCTTTTCCTTCTTTCCAAAGGGAGATACATCTGGAGACTACCGCAATATCCTGCTGAAGTTATGTGGAGGAGAGTAAAACGACACGCAAGAAGCGAGAAATCCCATCCAGATCAGCATCCCCGCGTTGGATGAACATGGATGACGCACTTTTCCAAACCTCTTTCGTCTATTCCTTTCAATTTCAAATCACCACTTTACCTTGTTTTACTATATCTATGACCAATTAAACCAAAGACCAGTGACCTTTTACACGTGTCAGGGTTTTCCTCATCGATCCCATCTACAAAGATTTACACGTGGTAATAGTTCTAATATGTCCTTCCGCATCTTTACTGACGCATAAGACGAATGTTAGCGGGCCTTTACTCTTGTTACCGCCCATCAAGTCCATTTGTTTAATTGGGAGTCGTTCTTCATGTGTTGAGTCAGGCCCTCAATTACATTAACAGGAACCTAGTTTCAATTTTCGGCTGAAAAACGGGCTGTAATCAAGTTGACGAGGAGGTCCCTAAGCTCAAGCTTACATCTCAGGCAGGAAATACGCTGTAGTTGTTGCCATCTCCGCCACTGAGGCACAAGTAGAACTCAGAATAGTAAAGCAAGCACATTAAAAAAATAAAAAAGTGGTAATATTCTGTTTGGCAGATAAACACACTCAATTTTGTGACTCGCCTGTATCCTTGAAAGTTAGTGCACGTGTTGCTTTGTAAAGGTAGTTGCAAAATAGTCAACGTGCTCGCACAGAAAAAATAAAAACCTGCACATGTCAAGTATTACATTATACCATGCTCTGCTATAAATAACCCAAATATCATATCTTTCCTTTGTTTTGGTGTAAAGAAGCACAAGAACATTAGGAAAATATTGAAATTTAATGAACTATTCCTTTTCCATGTCACCGCAATGTTCATAATGTGCAATATTGTATCTTAAAGTATTAAAGCCCAACCAAAAAGTATTTACAGTACGTTATTATGAAAACAATGTATTTGTTTTGAAGTATTAATGCCCAACCTAAAAGTATTTGCAGCCCCAGCCCCCTGACTAATGCACTCTATGATGAAAACGATATCTTTTTTTTGTGTCTATGTGTAATAGGCGTGGCCGAGGCGTGGAGTTCAAAAGACCGCCGCCATCGCCGCCATTTTTCAAAATGGCGGATGAGCCGGAGGCTGGGCGCGTTGAACTGCTGAGCTGCTCAGAATTGACGATTTCCCGAAGAAAGACCCGACAAACTTCTTCCAGGACAATGCAGCGCGTTCGGTACTTCGTCTTTTGGGGATTTCGTAGCCCCAGTTCTCATTTCAAGAGTGCTTTTTGACGGGAACGTGCTTCATTGGCGTGATGTGGCCCCGACGTGGATGCAAACAAATGTTTGCTAGCAAGTTGGCTACATTGCGTCACCTATTGCTCTTAATGTTTAAAAAGAAACCCTTCCATTGTGTGTTTCAGTCCCTCAACGAGGACAGACTGCTGGGAAACATCAAGAATGTGGCCATAACGGCCAAAAAGGAGCAGTTTGTCGGCAAAGTGAGTCTTTTTTTAATAGCTTCTAATTCCTCTACCCGTGTAATTGGATTGGATAACTTTATTCATCCCGTATTCGGGAAATTTTGTTGTCACAGTAATGTTTAGATATCAGCGACCAGTGTTCACGGCTTTTCTAAATTAGCTTGTTTAGCATCATGATACACTCCAATTTTGAATGAAGACACTTTAACTGGGTTGGCGTTGATTTTTAATAGCAAGTTCCTGTGTGGGTAACTCACACTCACACTAGTGCCATCAAGTGGAGTTGTAAGGAATAAACAGTACACTTCTAGAATACGTATATACCTTTTCCCTTCCCTTTCCTAAAGGAAGACTAAAGGGCTTGGACCTTTTGATTTTTTATTGTGGTTTTGACAAAACCTAAGCGAGACATTCATTCAGCCGTAGCGCAGGGGTCATTTTTGACTCGTTTAAACAACCATTTTTCCTCCGTCTAAGAGCTTTGTGAGACGTATTTTATTTTTTTGATTGAATGGGAGTCATTTGTGCATCAAAATGGTTAAATAAGCAATGACATAATCATGCTGTGGTGTTTTGCAGAGATTTAAAGCGACAGAGATGGTGGAAGCTGTCCAAATCTACAAGACCAAAGAAGGCGTGTGACGTAAGACCTGTTTTTCAGGTTATTTGATTTATTATTTTCATGTCATGTGTACTAAAAATACTCTATTTTGCTTCTCTTCAAGGTCCACCCAAGTTTACCAAATCAACGTGCCTTTGACACCAACATCTTGAGGGCCCCTATCCAGTATGTTTTCCATATCTCCCACCACATCTGAAAAGAGAGATGGGCCTTTCTCATGTTGGTAAAACCTAACTTAGTGTTGTTTTTTGGTCAAATCTTTTGACCTAACTGGCCTCCAGTTTATTTATTTTTTTAAATGTTGGACTTAGTGTTTTGTGCTTTGACCCTCTTTTTTTCCTCCCCAGAATTCCATCCAGTGCCAAGAAAAGATTCATCAATGGAAATAGTCTCATCTTTAAATGCTGGAAGACTTGTGAACTTCTCAATTACCCCATTGTGGGAAAATAAAACCTCTGAAATATATTCATGTATTTTTCTTTGCTAGTTATATAAAGGAATGCACACAACATGACATTTTAGAATTTTTATTCAAAGAAAAACATTTGCACACTTAAGATCAGATCAATTGATGTACTCAACCTGTAGACAAAAGTAAAAACACTTAGAAAAATTTCAACAGGCTAAAAAAACCGTTTTTTAAATTATAAAACACTTAGAATATAAACACCAAAAAAAAAGGAAAAAAAAGACCATTGAGGGCCTTGGGTCTTTTTTCTCCAAGTGTTTTAACAAAGACAAATGACACTCAAATCTCTTTTATTGCAATTTCTGATTGAAAAAAAGAAAAGAAATCCTCCTCACCTTAGGAATCGGGACATCACCTATAAAATAAGAGGGGGTTAGTAAATTGCAACTTTAGTCAATAAAATAATGTGAGATTGGAATGTTTTGACTTGGATACATTACAATATAATCCGGTAGCCAGCGCTATCGCATTTCGATCTTAATCCATATGAAATACATATGCGTCTGACGAAATAGTGCGTGCTTTGTGTGTCTAAAATACAGAAATAGCACTCGTTACTGACACTGCGGCGTAAGAAACGATGCGCCAAATACGGTATTAACCTCAGAGCAGAGTTAAGAGACGATGCATCATCTTCAAGTGGGCAACCTGGGAAGATCACCTGGTCCTCCAGGGTCTGGACATCACCATGGACCTGGTGCATGCAAAAAAATTGAGCAAAAGTTATCATATACAGAGACTGGAGATTCAACAGATGTGTTTAGGTGGGTTTTTTGGGTCATTAGTATTACCTTGATACCTTGGCCCAGTCTCCTTTCCCCTCAAGGGTGTGCATGGTTCTGGACACACGGGAACAGCTTCATCTTGATTTAACCAAGCTATTTGGGAAGTGCAAACAATTATTACAGGAAAGAGAAATCTTAAACTAAATGATCAAGATAAAGAATGAAAATAAGTTAGTGCTCGGTGCTAATTTCCCATTTCCAGACAAAGCGATTCAATATACAGACTGATGTAAAAAAACTAGGAGAAAGTCGTCTTAACCATTTTGGTATCAATGATTTTTGTTTAAAACAGAATTACAAATTGGAAAAGGGCGTTTAGTTATCGCAGTGAAAACTATCATTACATTCAACACACCTTCACCTGGCAAACTGACCGTTGATATCTCGGCTTTGTTTGATAAAATGAAGTCTTCCCCCACGACTCAATAATGGAGAGAATACGGACAAAATACTTTTGAAGTCAAATGTCGTGAGGCTAATGCTAAGCTAGCTAGTGACATGCCAAGGAGCCCATACTTCAAATGTCGACGGTGTGTTCGACCTGGCAATAAACTAACAGATTTGTTGGCGTTTTGGCTCAATTGATTCCTAAAAAAATCTCCCGGTAGGGTGTTAAAAATGCACATAGGCCAGTAAATTGCTCTAGTCTAGGGCTTACCTCGTTTGGGTGCTAGTCGTTCGACCGACGGCATGGAAATGGCTGCGCTAAAGGGCGAGATGCTGCGCAGGTGCATAATTTAAGCACCTGCGTCACCAATGGGCGTAACCACGCCCATAGGAGGTGATTTGTCCTCCCGACTCAATGACCATGTTTGGAAGATGACGTACTATAGTCGCCATTTTTGTAGTCTTGATGCTGTAAAAGAGTGTGTTCGTTTTTTTTTTTTAATATAAAAAGCCTTACTTTGCATGGTCATTTAAAAAAAATAAAAAGCCTTACTATACATGGTCATTTTTACAAATTAAAAAGCCTTACTATATATTATGTCGTATTTTAAGAAAAAAAGCCTTACTATACTATGTCGTTTTTTTTAAAGAAAAAAAGCCTTACTATATACACTATGTCGTTTTTTAGGAAAAAAACCTTACTATACTATGTTGTTTTTTAGGAAAAAAGCCTTACTATACTATGTCGTTTTTTAGGAAAAAAAGCCTTTCTATACTATGTCGTTTTTTAAAGAAAAAAAAGCCTTACTATATACACTATGTCGCTTTCAAGCTACTGCCGCATAATATAGTCTAGCTTAAAGTATAACCAATACTTTATATGAGAAAGAAAAAAATGAATCAAACAGCTGACAACCGCTTCATCAGTGAACAACAAACTGAAGACTTCAGGATTAACGTCAGGATGTCACATGCACCTTCAAAGTCATCTGTCGTCATCTTATTGGCTCGCTGTCATTCCCATAGACTCCCTCCCTCCTTTTCCTCTCCTCCACTCCTTTCTACATGTTCTCTCAGAGTGAACCGGGCAGCATCCTTTTTATTCACGGAGGAGTGAGCGCTGAATAAATGCACTTTACAGTTAATGCATCACAGGTAAGTTACTGAGCTTTATATTCTGAAGTGGAAAACCTCCTACAATGCCATTAACTTGTTATCAACAAATATATATATTTTTTGGGACTAATATCAGACAGTCAGCTGGGTAAAATTTGAATCTATCATTTCGATGACATGGTTAAATTAAACTGAGTAGTTATTCATATACTGTCAATAAATGTACTGTAAACAGGTGCATATGCATATTTACTGTAATTGACATATTTACATATCAGCCCCTTCTAACATGATAATTGATCGCCTAAGTCATTTTTTAATTTTTTTCAGGAAACAAAAAAAACTGAAAATTTGTTGCATCTTTGATCATCATATTTTTTTGTAAAAAAAACAAGTATTTTAATATATATATAAAAATTAAAATATATATTCGTACTATAGTACATACCTTTCTTTGGCTGGAGACCATCAATACTATTTAAGTACTTTATGAGTATGAAAACAAAGAGCACAGTATTAAAAAAAATTCGGAGTAATTGTTTACACATAAATAGATTAACTATTTCCTTTTTTTCCAGAATTGTTTATAGTATCAGCCTCCATTACATCTAGTTTCAGTATTTTATTACAGTTGATGCTCTTAGATATATATAATAGGGTGAACATATAGTTGTGCTTTAAATATGCGGAATTTCTTAACTTGAAAAGTAACCACAAGGAAAAGTAACCACAAGGAACTGCTTGTCAATGTCAATTTACGTGTCATAGCTCAATACAATTCGTCTTTTTCATCTTCCTTGTCAAATTGCCAAAATAGAAAAACCTGACTTGATATCCTGATTTTGTGGCTAGAACTGTACTGTATTACCCGGTTGTTCAAATAAAAAGAATGTATGAGTCTGTATGATGAAAGCACTAAAACACTTGACATTTAAAAAACAAAGTGTTGACTAAAGTCATGCTGTCATTTCAATTTGAAAACGTTAAAGAATGACTCCAATTTACTGCACTTAGCAACGGTCTCTTTTTTGACAATAAGACGTGAAGTATATTTTATGATCTTTCAACCAAGAAGGGTGTGATTGTTTGGATTTGACGTTTTTGTTCCTACTTACCCAGACCCTGACGTTGCCACAGTGCGCCCCCATCATGCAGACCAATGGCAGTGATGTACTCCAAGACCTTTATGAAGTAGCGGTCAATGACAAATCCAGCAACCGCAGCTCGCAGTTTGCTGACGTAGCCATGCTCCAGACGTTCAAACCCCTCATCATCCCGTGCTACGCTCTCGTAGTGGCGGTGGGCGTTTTCGGCAACTACCTGCTCCTTTACGTCATCTGCCGAACACGAAAGATGCACAACGTCACCAATTTTTTCATCGGTAACCTGGCCTTTTCCGACATGCTCATGTGCGTGACGTGCGTGCCGTTCACCCTGGCCTATGCCTTCAATCCTCACGGTTGGGTGTTTGGCCGCTTCATGTGCTACCTGGTCTACCTTATCCAGCCGGTCACTGTTTATGTTTCGGTCTTCACGCTCACTGCCATCGCTGTGGACAGGTGAGTGATTAAAATGATACATCCCTTTCAGATAGACATGCTTTAAAGTAGATTGCGGTAGGTTGGCTCATTGAAAAGTAGATCTAGAAGTGAGTCTGGATGGGCAAAGGATGTTTTAAACACCAATGGTGGAGCAACATATGTAGACATTGTTTTTTAATTGTTTATAAGGAACCACAAATAATACTTTGGCTGAAAAAGCGAATGTTTCATCTGTGTTTGTGTTCTTAATAGGTATTCAAGTCATTCATGCTTGCATTTAGCTTTGCTAGTTGACCAATTTCTATCAGTAAAATAGCCTTCCGCTGAGATAGACTGGTACCCTACAGCGCTTCGCATGAAAAAGTGTCTTGAAAATGGATGGAAGAACATCTGTTCTTGTTCAATGTTGAATCCTCACTCACTTCCTATGGTGATATTGACTTAAGGTTCTGAATGGATGGTCGCATTGATGTTCTATATAAGACTCAAACAGTAAATCAATACATAGTATATGGGTTTTTATTTGACTTACTGTATGTTCTATCCTTTTCTTCAATCCCAAACCAACAGCTGTGCAAAAGTCCATTTCTGCTAAAGATAAAGTATGTGCATAAAATGTACAGAATGTTTTCAATAAGATTTCCCTGCGGTCAAGTCACATTGTGTACTTCTGCAGAGCAAAGCAGCAGCTTTTAGGAGCCTTAAGAGGAGTAACATCAGGGAAGAAAGAAAGAAATCGCTCGCCTCCACTAATTATACGTTACAAACACGCTCAGCTTTTGTACTTGGCACATGCATATTTAGACAAAATGAGCAATCCTTTTAAATGCTCAGCTTGTCATGTTGTAAATCACAGCACAAGCTCTACATGTACTCACCCAAATTCGAACATATTTTTATTATCCAGGCAAGAAAACAAGGCATGTTTAATTCTGCCTTAGTGTGAATCCTCCAAGCTTCACCGTGATCCATTCCATGACCTCAGTCAATTTCTGTTTAAAAATTTAAAAAAAGTTCAGTTAATGAGTGGACCGATTCTCAATTAACATTTCAATTTAACACTTCAGCACAATTTAACTGATTTAAATTCATCTGACTTTATCACAATACAGTAGAGAGGCCAAAAAGTAAAGAAATTTTAGAAGGTCAAATAAAAATGTTAAACTCATATTCATTATATGGAATGGAAAATATTTTTCAGAAGGAAAATTGCAAATATTTTTTTTTTTACAAATTCCCATATTTGTGCATCCCTTTGAGAAAAAGAAGCATACTATAGTTTAATATTCATGAATGTTGATATACTTCGAGTTTGTCCTAATTCCTCAAATAGGCGCAAAATTAAACATTTTGGGGGTGCCATACAATTGGATTCCATATATACGCTATAATATCAGAATCACCACCACTATTTGATGGTTTGCTCATGTTGTAGCAATACAATGTTACCTTTTTTTATTTGAAGTAGTCTCTGCAAATCATAAGGCAATTTCCCACCTTTGTAGATATTATGTGACAGTGCACCCTTTGAAGAAGCGCACCTCCGTGACCACCTGCGTTTGGGTCCTCGTCGGGATCTGGCTGCTGTCCTGCGGCCTGGTCACGCCAGCGGTGAGCCACACGTACCACGTGGAGTTCAAGGAAGAAGGCTTCACCATCTGCGAGGAGTTTTGGCTAGGCCAGGAGAAGGAGCGACGGGCTTACGCATACAGCACCTTGCTGATCACCTACGTCTTGCCCCTCTCCGCCGTTTTCGTCTCCTACTTTTGCATCACGGTCAAGCTCAAGAAATGCGTGGCGCCCGGTCACCGAACCCAGGAGAAAGCCAACGCCCAGCAAGCCCGCAAGAGGAAGATTTTCCGCCTCATCGCCCTTCTCGTGTCAGCCTTTGCCGTTTGCTGGCTGCCCATTCACGTTTTCAACATGCTGCGAGATATCGACATTCACCTGATTAACAAGCGCTTTTTCCTTCTCATTCAGCTGCTCTGCCACCTGTGCGCCATGAGCTCATCTTGCTGCAACCCTTTCCTCTACGCATGGCTGCACGACCGATTCCGCTCGGAGCTGAGGAAGATGCTCAAGGGCCCCAACCGTGTCGGAGCGCCGCTCAACCGCTACCCCGCTGGCGTGGCCTTGTAATCAATCGCTCGCTATGGCCACCTTGCATTGGATGGTCCTCATTTTACTCTACAGTTAACCTGGCACTCCGTACACGGCTTATCCTGTTTTGTGACCGGACGTTTGGTCGCCCGGACGTTTGGTCGCCCGGACGTTTGGTCGCCGGACATTTGGTCACCCGGGTGAATACAATTTTGAGAGCTGGTTTCAACAGTAGATATTTAGATATATTAAACTCTCTCTCATGAATATAATTTTGAGAGCTGGTTTTAACAGTAAACTCTCTGTCATGTTGTCAAACATCCGGCGACCAAACGTCCGGCGACCAAACGTCCGATTACCATCTTGTTCAGGGTGGCAGAATCCGATTTTGCTGATACTATCTGTAGAGTGAATGAAAACGGATAAAATGAATGTTGCATTAACCAGAGCGGAAATTTGCTTTGCGTTTAACATCAAAATGCAATAGAACACACCACAAGATGTGCTCAAATCATTTTAATGAAAAACATAATTACAGTTTCAGCCATTCAAACAAAACGATACGCAGAAGTCCACTGGCTGCATTCTTCGTCAACATTTGCCCTTCTCGCTGTGTAACTCCAAAGCTTTCTGCATCAAAACAAATTCCTTAACCTCCCGCGGGGTGCGAATGTAAGACTCAATTTCGCTGTCTGAGATCTCCTCATCCTCAGCCACGTCTTTGATTGCTTCTAGCACCACTTTCCTTCTCTTGGGCTGAATCACACAGGGTGGCGCAAAAAGCATCCTCTTACCCCAATTGGGTTCACAATTTTGATTAAAATCTTCATCATCTACTGCTGCCCGATCACCCTCCTCGGAATTTGGGACGGATGTGCATTGTGTCTGATCTTCGGGGTCGGATGGATTTTCCATTTCAGAGCTGGGTTGACTCTCCACCTGCGTGGTCTCTTCGTGCCTTTTCAAAGCCCTTTGTAATAGCGCGTATCTATTCTTGACAACATCAGCCACGTGCCAGGCCACATTGTCCATTGTCACCGAACCTGTTAGCCAAGGGATCTCTTGGCCCAGTTTACAGAGCACGCTCTTGATCTCGCCCACTCTTTTGGCAGCAGTTTGGTTCTTTCGGACTTTGGCGATGGCACAGAACCTATCCAGGGACATTTTCAGGCGAATTTTGTTGGGGTTTAAAGACTGCCAGGCCAAGTAGACCGCCGCCATCATTAAGGGGAGGGGTTTGCGTCCAGTCACGATCCAGGAGTCGGCGGCCATCTCTAGCAAGGACAAGGCTCGTTTGTTTAAGTCCTTGCAGTTTTCGGCAAAGTTTTCGTGGACGTCGAGGGAGCTGATTTTGTACCTGTCATTGATGATCAAAGAGGGGAGGGGGAGTATTAATATTGCCGCAGAGACACCCCTGCTGGAGTTATGATTCTACAGTTATAACTGTAAAAGTAAAACATAAATTAAAATACATACTACATAGGACACATTAGACGAGATTGCACATTTACAGAAATGGACAGCTTTCAAAGAGCATAACGTACAATAAAAATTAGCAGGATTATTAATATAATTGGCAGCAAAATTTGACTTAACATCTTTCAAAGCACGGATATCAACAATTAAGGAACAGATTTTGCTTACTCTTGACAATGAGCCTCCATCATATCACTAATATTGACCAGCGGCGCTTGGATCTTGAGAACCTGCACCATCTCTAAGTAGATGGCTCCCAGGGTCGCTATGTCGGCATCCAATAGGCAGGCGACGGTGCCGATGGTGATGGGCCAGTTGAGTTGCCGGCAACTCACTAGCACGCAGCAGCCGGCTAAGTTGTCCTTCTTCTGCAGGCTCACGTTCAGAAAACTTTCGTGCTCGTAAGCCTGGCCGAAATACGTGCTCGCCTGTGTCTCAATTTCCGAGTTGACTCGTAGGACTCTACAGAGAGTAGTTAGCCGCTGCTGGCCTGTGCGGGTATGATATAGGCACATGGTTAACATAAGTCCATCCACATGAACTGGCATTGCAGGCAGTGAATAACATGGATTTATTTATTTTACCCTTGTGACTAATTGTGGGGGGAAAAAGCTGGCATCCTCATACATGGACATCACATTTTAGGTCATGTATGCCCCAATATTAACAGTTGGAATACAAATCTCAAAAAAATGTGATGTTCACTTATGTGGGTGCCAGATTATGGTTATACATAATTTGATCATTACAAATAAACAATGCATTTTTCCTATAAATATACATACACGTGTATATACGAATATATGCATACATATGTATATATCTTTAAATAAAACAATTAAAAGGGATAATAAAAATATACTCCAGGTGCGGTGAATGAATATTCCAGTCTAAATGGAACTATCTAACGTGGTATGGTAGGACATGAGTTCAATTCAGGGCAAAAAAAAACCTACGGTGCAAAATCGGAGATCATGTTTTTGGACCATATCGCCCATCCCTAATTACACCCAACGATTTATCCTAAAGACAAAGTGTAAAGAGAATATCTCACCTTTGATCTGGTTTAAACATGGCCTTTTAGCCACGGCAGTTGTGCGGTTGTAACTGACGGCTGAAAATGAAAGAGGAAAAATTCAATGTAATTCCAATTCATGGCACAGTTAAACCTCATAAAGAGAAAAATATCTCAAGATTACCAGCTCCTTCGAACTGATCGTGGATGAGAGCCCCTTCGGACACAACCGTGCCGCAATCTGCACAGACCACTTGACGCTGAGCGTGGTGGTCGTCTTCGACAAGGCTGGACGAGCCGCATAAAGGACATTTTGATGCCCCTGCGGACATGTTGCGTGCAAAGATCACTCAATAATACGAAGAAATCATCACCGAAGGTGGACTGGAAGTACTGCCCGGCATTTGTTATTGCACGTAGTTATAATACTTCCGGGGGGAAACAATATACGGAATAAATAGTTCCTGATGAGTACGAAAATAAAGTCGTATTTAAAAATGATATCATATTTCTTCATATTAAATACATTGCTGTAATATTATTTCATGTATTTTTTTGTGGATTTTGGGGAGAAAAATCATTAGGGAAAACAGGGCTAGTTGTCACCCATGTTATAACTCGACCGAATGGGGGTGGTGTTGCGCAATATCACTATTGAAATAATGATAATGTGCACATTTGCTATAAAGAAACATCACTTGCCTTTAATGAAACAATTTTATATTGATTTTTTTTGGTGGTTCAGAGTTTAAAGATATACTATTTAAAGTATTTACAGAATATTATAAGGAAGCTAAAGCTCTAGTACTTAATTATCAGTATCATGATGGTGAAACATTTGTGTCTGTTGTATACAAAGAATACCGCAAGGTGCTGAAAATAGACTTTATTTTTTTTTAAACATTCATCCTGTTACTGGACACGTGACAAATTCAAAGAATACACACAAAGGGGTATTTTACACTTTAAGAAATGTATGCAAATGCAAAGAGGAAGAAGTGAAAAACAAAATTTGGCATTTGAGATTTAGTAGTTTTGCATCAGTAAATTGCAATCACTGTAGAAAATCTAATGTAAGCTGAGTAAAGTGCTTTTTCATCATTATGTAAACATTCCATCAGTGCAAGATGTGTAAATGTAACAAATGCATAGCTCAAATCCTAAAAAGACAGACCAAATGGAGCAGTTATGTTGGAAATATAAAGAGGAATGTCTTGAACATTAAGAAAATGTATGATTATCTTTGCGTGTGGAGGAAAACAAAAAGGAAAAGGCCAGCTAGACGAGTTTTTTCATAGACATGAGGATGCTTGGTTGCTCCTCCATAACACGCAAGAGTAAGTTGTCGATGTATTGCTCTAGCTCTGCTATCCTTTTGTCCTTGTTTTGCAGCTGCTTCTCCTGCTTTTTCGCCAGAGAGATGAGTTCCTCCCGGGTGAGCATAGAGTACGGCCCCTTCTCTTTGTTGACACTCACCTACAAATGGGACATAATATAAGTGAGTAAATCTTACCTTGAAAATTAACAAAAAAATTAAAATGGCATATATGCTATATCCATTTCGGGATTAAAAATGTGACGCACCGTCTTCTCAGAGTTACCAAGAGGTGATATCCCTTTTTCATCTTGGGTCTCTGTGGGAGGATACGGCTCCTGGCTGAGCGGTTTCACAGGCTGAAGTCTTCAGTCAGCAATACAGAAATATGAATTATTTAAACAAATCGTGATGAAAATGATAAAAGAAAACTGGTGTGATAATACCATATCATGCATATCAGCCAAAATGGTAGCATGGCTACTCATTGCCAGATAAAAAGGTAAATATAAATACATTCTAAAAAATAAGATGACAAAAAATCATTTTAAATGGTTACTCCTTGTTCAGGACCCCAAATTGCAAAAAAATAAAAATGTTAAAAGACTATACAAGACAAATAGAAAAAGATGAGGACCTTGCCTGACCATAAAAAAAACACAAAATCAATAAGATATTTAGCTTTAAAGTGAAAATTCAGGATGAGCCAAAAATGCATTTCTACAGGCACGGTTAAGATTTGTTGTCAATCGATATTATCCAAATTAATTTCCCTAAATACATTGTAAAAAAATAAGATGACAAAAATCATTTTAAATGGTTCTTCCTTGTTCAGGACCCCAAATTGCAAAAAAAAAAATGTTAAGACTATACAAGACAAATAGAAAAAAAGATGAGGACCCTGCCTGACCATAAAAAAAACACAATCAATAAGATATTTAGCTTTAAAGTGAAAATTCAGTATGAGCCAAAAATGCATTTTAACAGGCATGGATTAAGATTTGTTGTCAATCGATATTATCCAAATTAATTTCCCTCGTTTACCGAATACCAAAACACATACTCCAGACTTTGACTTTGAAAAGCATCAGCTCACCTGCGGGCAGGTGCTGGAGGCGGGTCCTTTTTTTCACCTGCACCTTGCCCATTTTGCAGCGTCTTCGGCTTGGACTCCTTTGATAGATTTTCCTGGCTTTCCAAAACCTTACCAGCCACAGATGCCTGAATTTCAACGCCACCGCTTTGTAGGGTCGGCGGTCTTGACGCGACGACGGCGCTTTTTGCAGGGGGGACCGGTGCACGGGCCACTTTCATCGACTTGACTTTGCTCTGCGAGGCGGCGTTCAGATTGGGAATTTGTGAAACAGGTGGAGCCCGTGACACAAAACCGGGATCTTGTGTGGCACGCTCATTCCCACCGTCATCGTCATCGTCGAATGGATTTAAAGTGTGTGTGGCTGGGAGGGGCTTGGAGTCAGCACTAGGTATGGATGGAGCAAGACGTTTAGCGGGTTTGGGGGGGAAAGCTTTTTGCTCAGGAGAGGTCGCCGGGGAAGCGTTTTTCGACTGTATGTCTTTGAGAGGCTCCATACTAGGCTTTGAAGGCACTGTTGGGTCAGCAGGGATGTTGGATCGAGTCTTTCCCGGAGGTTGAGGAGCTGCTCGCTTCTCACGTTGATTGAGCGGAGTGTTCTTTTTATCAGTGGCAGTATTGTTGCTTCCCAATGACGCTTCAGATGATGCGCAACTGCAAATAAATTGGCAAGACCAACAAATAAAATTGCAGATAAATGGAGGAATTCAAATGAAAAAGTCCTTATTCATTTTGTTCAAATCCCCCAAAAGCTTTTTTTTAATGTCAATGTAAAAAAAAACTGTCTTGTCTTCTATTTTTCTCATTAAGGACTTTCCAATGTTTACTTGTATTATTCAATTGAATTTTCTATGCATGTTATTATCACTTCTACTGATCTGTGTATTTCTACCAATGTTTATTTTGTATACTTGTTACATGTAAATGTACACATGAATAAGGCATGGCGTAAATAAGGAATAAGATCAGGCTAACAGAGGAACATGTCATCCTGGCTATGCAATTTTCACGAAGTCACCAAGCTTCGTTTACATCCTGGGAGCCCGTTGTCACGGCAACTCAGGACATAAACCAAACGAGGAAGTCACCGACACTCTTTGCACATCTCACTGACACTGACCTTGTCTATCTTTTTTTGCATCTGCCACTCACTACTACTTCCTCATCATGTTCCTCTCTCTGAGATACATCAACTAGATTAAAGGCGCTTTTTTCCAGATTAAACAATTACACTACCCGACATAAACATCAAACCTTTACTAACGTTCTAATACGCGACACATGATCCAATTTAAGTGAAGAACTGACCTTTTCGGGAAGGTTTGATCCGAAGTTCTGTTTTTGGACCTGAAAAATGGGTTGGGAAGATCGTCGTCAAAAGGATTATTGGTCAAGCCTTCGTCAAAGGGATTGGAGGAATCCATTTGTGTATCCTGAAGAACAGTTTTGGCCTTTTGGTTGCTTTTCTCCTCACATGCTTCATCCATCTTGTCCTCATCCTTCAACTTCTTTGGCACTTCTTTCCTCACATCATCATCATCATCATCAATCCTTCTGTCTTCTTCCTTTTCCACATGCTCTCTCGTTTCCGATTCCTTCTTTTCTTCATTCATCTTTGCTTCTTGAGCTTTCTCCTCCATCTTCCTCTTCTCTTCTGCTACTTGTGCTTCTTGCCGTTTCATTTCCTGCTCTTCTTTTCTCAGTCGCTCCTCTTCCTCTTTTCTCCTCTTCTCTTCCTCCCTTTTCCTCTCCTCCTCGGCCATCCGTTCTCGCTCTTCTTCCTCCTTTTCCTCGTTCCTCCTCCTTTCTTCTTCTTCAAGTCGCCGCTGTTCCTCCTCAAAGAGTTTCTGCTCTTCTCGTCTTCTCACTCGCTCCTCTTCCTTCTTTCTCGCCTGCTCTTCGACTCTTCTCTTCTCTTCCTCCAGCCTCATCTTTTCCTTCTTCAATCTTTCAAGTTCAAGTTGTTGGATCCGCTGCTGCTCTTCTGCCAATCGTTGCTTCTCCTCGGCCCTCCGTCTCTCTTCCTCTTTCTCCTGCCGCTTCTTCTCTACCTCCAATCTTTCCACTTCATGTCTTCTCAATCGCTCTGCTTCTTCTCTTTTCTTCTCTTCTTCCTCCTCCTGTCTCTTCACCAGCGCTAATTGTTCCTCCTCGTCTTGCCTTCTCTTCTCTTCTTCCGCCAGCCTCACCTTCTTGGCTTCCAATCTTTCCAGTGCCAGTCTTCTCGTCTGCTCCGCTTCTTCTCTTTTCCTCTCCTCTTCCTCCAATCTCTTTTCCAATGCTAATCGTTCCTGCTCTTCTCTCTTTCGCTCCTGCTCCTCTTCTTCCTGTCTTGCTCTCTCTTCAGCCCTTCTCTTCTCATCCTCCAGTGCCAATCGTTTCTGCTCCTCCTCCTCCTCCTCCATTCTTGCTCTCTCTTCATCCCTTCTCTTCTCTTCCTGCAGTCTCTTTTCCACAGCCAATCGTTCCTGCTCCTCTTCCTCCTGTCTTGCTCTCTCTTCCTCCCTCCTCTTCTCTTCCTCCAGTTTCTTTTCCATTGCCAATCGTTCCTGCTCCTCTTCCTCCTGTCTTGCTCTCTCTTCATCCCTTCTCTTTTCTTCCTCTTTTCTCCACTTTTCTGCTTCTAACCGTTCTAGTTCAAGGTTTCTCAACCTCTCCACTTCTTCGTTATGTTCCCTCTCTTTTTGCCTCGTCAGCTCATCTTCTCGTTCCTTCTCTTCATCCAGCCTCATCCTTTCCTCTTCTAACCTTTGAAGCTCTTGCTTTCTCAACATCTCATCTTCCTCCTCCTCCTCCTGCTTTTCAACTCCTTCCTGTTCTTGCTTTCTCGCATCTTCTTGGCTCTCCTCCCTTTCCTGCTCTTCTTCCAACCGCTTCAACGTGTGTTCCTCCGTCCTCTCTTGTATATCGGTTAACCCGTCAAACTCGGTTTTCTCCTGCTCTTCCTCCTCCTCCTCCTCCTCCTCCCACGGGGTGTACTGCCTTATGACGGGGAGCAAGTCAACCGGCGGCGGGGAGTTTTCGGGCACATCCTCCATAGATCCGAGTCCCGAGCTGGCCAGACTGAAGTTGGAGCCCACCCGAGACACGCGAAGCGGAGGCTCCTCGCAGTAAACGTGACTCCCGTTGATGCACAGGTTGCTTTTCTCCAGGGCGGCGTGCTTCTGAGATGACCCTTTGGGGTCTGAACTGTCAGAGTGTTTGTGTTTCAGGAATCTGAACTTCTTCTTACCTAGAGAAACATCAAAAAAAAAAAGTCCACTTTGATGTCAATTTCAGACCGTCATTCAGTCATGTCCTATTCGATTTTTAAAGGCAGGGGCTTGCTTTAACCAAGGTAGATCACAGAAAGTTTTAATTAAGCTCATTCACAAGCTATTCCCCAAAAAGTGAGAACCCAATGTGAGCCAGTCTCTTCATTTTATTCCGCTAGGAACCCCCCTTTCCTGTTTCATTGTTTCCAGATTTAAGTCACAATGGAATGCCACCCTCTACCCCGGAGTCAAATCAAATTTGGCACGCTGCTTTTTCTTCTTCTTCTTAACATGAGGCAAAGAATGGCCTAATCACACTCCAATTTCTAATTTATCTACGACACTGGTGTCAAACTGGCGGCCCAGGGGCCCGAGAAAGTAAATCATGAGTGGTGAATTTCTGTTTTAGGATCAAATTAAAATGAAGAGTATCGATGTATATTACATTTCCTGATTTTCACCCTTTAACATCAATAATTGTAATTTTTTAATCATTTTTTCTGTGTTTTTAGTTCAAAAATCCTTTTGTAAAATCTAAAAATACATTTAAAAAAAAAAGCTAAAATAAACATTGTTTTAGATCTATAAAAAACTGAATATTCAGGGCTTTTAATCCAGTCCATTTAATCCATTTATTAAAAAAAATCTTATTATATCTAAAATGGTCTGGCCCACATGAAATCGAGTTGACGTTAAATCGGCCCGCGAACCAACCCGAGTCTGACACCCTTGATCTACGATGAATATACGTTTTAATTTTTTCACCATCAATGGCAGCCATTGAGTGAGAAAAAAACAAACCTACTCCTCAATTTGAATGTAAAACAAAGCCCAAATATGAATTTAAACATGCCCACTGACCTTCAGAGGTATCTACATTAAGTCCAGACGACAAGCTGCCACTGAGAGCGGAGTTCTTGTCAGGTAAGACTGTCATGGATTGTGACAAGTTCCTCTGCAGGTTGGACTTGTGAGAAAATATAGACTTGATTTTAAGCCGCTTCTTCTCTTTGCTCATCGGCGCCTTGCCTTCATCCACCTCATCTTCTTCCTCACTCTCTGTGAGAACCTGCGTGATGGACGGAGACGCCGCATCCGGTTCTTTTTTCTTGCCCCGAACTTTGTCCTTGAGCTTGCCCAGGCGGGATCGAGATTTGCCCACGGCAGAGAGGTCGAACATGCTGGCCGTCATGTTATTTTTCATAAACTGGATGTCCACCAGGACCTCACCTCGGTCTTTGTCCGCCTTGCCGTTCTTGTCCAGTAACTTGAACCACCTGTGTGGGACAGACGCTTAAAATAAAATAGCTGACAGGTTAAAAAAAAAAAACATCTATATATATATCTCATGCAATAGAAGTCATCAATAGGACAACTACTCGAATTCAGCAGGCAGTGATGTCACACTCTTAAATACGACACGGCTTTAGTAGCAAATGACACGATACTAAATGATGTCATAAAAGCTTGAAGGTCTTTGATGAACCTCTTTAAGACAATGATGGATCAAAAGGTAAACTTTTTTTCACTTTCACTTCTGGATTTAGATTTGTGTTCATTGTGACAAATTGATGTTTCAATTTTAATTATAACATCAAGAACAACAGCTTTGAAATTAAGATTACACTCAAAAAGAAGAGTGAATAATGCAAATAACATGCATTGCACAAGTTTTAAAAAATCGTAAATATTAAAAAAAACTAGAATGGATTGAAAAGTTACAACTTAACTGTAATAGTGAGTTGCTAGGGGGGCATATAAATAGGACTCTTGTTTATACATGTTATTCATGGAAATGATTACTCGCCTAGCAAATGGAAAGTGATTTCATAGGAAAGTTTCCAAAAGGAAAAAAGGAGAAGTAATTTGGATTCACGTCCATGCATGAATGCTTTTACTGAGAATATGAATTGATGAAACTTTTCCGTGTGCCAACCAAGTTAAAAATAAGTGCTTTTCTTCCTCCTATAACAGGAATAATAATAAGTCTGACATGACAAAACACCAGTAAGACAATGCTGGTTATGAAGGGTCTCAAGGAAAAAACAGTCAGAAAATACCTCCGAGTCAGCGTAAAATGTGCTTATCACGCATAAATCTGAGGTCAGCACTGAAAAAACAACTCCAACTGAAATCTGGATTCCTGGGGAAATGAGGAAGGCACTTTTGTGTGTGCGCGTATGGCCATGCAGGGGTCTCTCTGGTATTTCACTGCAACAAGCCACTGGATTGCCTAATGTGGACCGTAATAAAGTATTCTTAAAAACTAACAGATGTGTCCCAATCATATTAACCCCACAGTGGGAGCCATGTCATGAATTTATAAAGATCCATAACAGCTAGAATGCTATTGCTATCTAAAAGGTGCTGAGGAAAATAGCACATTAACGTGCAACATGCACAATGCACTGAATGTATCAGTTGAAAGAGACGCAACATGAGAAACCAACAAAAAAAGAGGAAATTATACAATAATTTGGAGTATAAATCGCACCACAGCCCCAAAAAGGCGCCTTATAGTCCGGAAAATACGCTACGTTCCGGGAAAAAAATGCCATTGTGACAGGCTTAGCCACGTGTCAAAAAATATTTACTGACATATAGCAATAAAATGTGCTACTTTCTCTTTCGCTGCCACCCTCCCCCTTCAAATGGATTGGAGGTCTACCAGTGATAAACTCCCTTTTACTAACAAGCAATAATAGTTCAGCAGAGTAACGCAAAGATCACTTTATAGATCATTCGAAAAAGCGCAACAAAGCCAAGTTAAAAAAAAATGAAATAAAAGAGAAGTAAGCGACTCCCAATTGCAACACAAGGGAAGTTACAGAAATATCAGGAAGGTCTTCACTTCATGCTTGAGTGACGATAATGGCTTTAAACTGACTAATCTGACACTTGTGCGCCAAGTGGAGGGCCGGCTCATGACTCGACCTTGTCAACAAGCATTTTCCTATTTGTGCGCACACACACATACACACACATCCTTCCCAGTGCAGCGTGTTCTCAAGATAAGACACTGGTTGCTCTGGTAGAGAGCAAGCTCTTTTATCACGGCGCACAGCCGAGAGAAGAGCCGGCTCAGCATTGATAAGTGTCCATGCAGCACAAGTGGACGGATTATCAAGGAAGACCATCAGGGTGCCCTGTACAGGATTTGGACATCAGAGACAAGGTGGAGCTGTAAAGAACTTTGAGCTTCTCAAAGCCTGGGATGACTGATGTCTTCTCTTTTGGAACACACCCTAAACAACCCGCAAGTGTTGATAAGCAGCAGGATGCTTTGCATTTTTAGACCATTACATCAAGTACCCACTAAAAAAAATATTGTAGCATTTTAAATATTAACCTCACCCACAAAAATTGTCAAGAAAACAGTATTTATTCATATAAATCGCACTGGACTATGAAGCGCTTAAAAATTGATAAATATCCTAAGAAAGTACTGTATTTTCTGCACTATAAGGCGCACCAGAGTTCATTCATTCATTAAATGGCTAATCTTAACATTTGTTTTTTTTTATCTAAGGTGCACCAGATGATAAAAGGCAGTAGTAGTAGGGGGTTGTGTTATACATCCACTAGATGGAGCTGTAGTAATCGCAATAGTGGTTAGCAGCTGTGTTAAACGTCAACTATAGATGGAGGAGCTGTGTGTAAATTTCAGACAATGATTAATCAATATTGATTCATATAAGGCCCACTGCCGGCTGTAATTTGCAGCTTATAGTGCGGCAAATACGGTGTGAAGAGTGCATACATCTCTACAAGAAATAATCACGTTACAAAAAACCACCACATGTATCATATTTATATGATACATCCGTTTTTAATCAGGGAAAAAGAATCACATTGCTCAAAATGAATGTACCAAATATGATACACAGGGCTTTTGACGATTAGAAATGTCGTACAATGTAGCTCTTAAAAACTAAATCAGCATTCTTTAAATGATGGAACGATCGCTGCCAGCCCTCCCAGTCAAAGTTGATTGGGTGTATATACACGAGTTAAGATCTAGTGAGGGCAAAACTAGGTAATAGTTTTTTTGCAAACGAGCGTTGTACGCCTGCCAATCCACACAAAGGCATACTCAAGTGGTAATAAAACCGATAGTTGGCACAGTCCATGCAATTGCTTACCAGTCAAAGGCCAGCTTTGAGTTGTTTTGCTTCACGGATCAAGCAAACTGAGCAGAATGCAACGTGCCTTTTCTGAGTATTATTAAATTATGCTTCATTTAAATAGTGTTGGATTTTTACACAAGCTTTAAAAGCTTTTTTGTCAAAAAAAAAGAAAAGAAAATGACCCCGTGGGCAATTCAGTGTTTATTTTTCACTGATAAAGCAGCCAGGAATGTAAGGCCACCGACAGATGAAACCTCACAAGCAAAGTGCATTCTCTACACTTGTGAGAAGTTTGCCCACAAAAAATGCATTTATATTCCACAATAAGAATGAACGGGAATGATAACGATCATAGAAAAGGGTGGTGATGTAAACATACATGCTGATTAGAAATAAGGAGGGAAGCTGGTATGCAGTGGGTCACATGGCGGAAGAGTAAACTACTTACGAGCAGCTTAGCACAGCACAACACAACGCTTTCCAGGGCGCACACTCATAGTATGAAGTATTCACGTGACTAAATGATTAATTTACAACACATGACAGAAACAATTAGATCAATCTCTTGATAGTGTAATAGTGGACTCCTTGAATGACTCATGATACATGGGCTACATGGAAAAGTTCCATACAAGAATAGAAGCCTGGATTTGAACCCTCAACCTCTGATTTGGTCCAAATTTGGTTACATTACCTGCAGATTGCAGGATTATGTTCTAAAAATAGCTCACCAGTGATTGGACATTGTCATTTTATAGGAATGACGTAAGAAAGTATCATTTGAAAATGAAAACACTGCCAGTGATTGATAGATATGAATTGTTGCATTTTTTTTAATTAATGTAGAAATTCACTAACTGAATAAGGATGCAATTAATTTGAGGAAAATGTGTAGGTGGCTACTTAAGTCTTGGCTCCCATTAAAGTCACTAGATATTAAAACCATTTTGAATAGGGAGAGGGACGAATGACTGCTGCCAACCCTCCCAGTCAAAATGAAGTGGACATCTAGCGCCATCAATGGCACTTAAAAGATCAGATGCAATCAATGTGCAATGAGCATCAAATGCAATCAAATTAACAAGAATAAATTAACTTGAGAATTGTATTGTGGGCGAGCAAAGGGATTTTTATTTCATTTATTTTTGTAATTTAGAGTTTTTTTAAAAATCCTAACCGGTTAAAAAGGGTTAAACTAGTAGCTCTGACTTTCCAAATATTGGTAGGCTCTTGCTTGACTTTATATTATTCATATTGCATTTATAATATACAGTTCTGTCCAGATCAAAGTTTTCATGATTGTATGAATTAAACTTGAACATTAAAAAATGCATTTCATTTAATGACAGTTTTAAACATTACAGTGAGAATGGATCAAATGATTTCAATAAAAAATACTATAACAAAACCTGAAAGTATAACTAGTTTTATGTAAACTAAAAAGTCAACTTGGACGCCTAAACACGTCCTTTATTTTTTAAAATCCCTCAAACAAATGTTAGACCCTTTCTTATTCTCTTCATGCAGTAGTAGTACTGCCTTAAATCATTAGTTTTCCATGAAAACCCCATTGTAGTATCATATTATATGTTCCCTGTGTATGTCATGGACTTACTCGCTTTTGCTGCGGTTCTTATCCTGAGCGAGCAACTGCAGATCGATGACTGCCTGCCCCAGCAGCTTGTCCAGACCCACCAGGGCTCGATGGAGGACGTGGACGTGCAGCGTGCCTCTCCCCCCAGCGGCGCCCTGCTGGGGCAGCTCGAAGGCGGCCTCCTCCTTCCAGACGGGGGCCACGCTCTTCTCCACCACGGACGTCTGGTACTTATCTTTGCCCACTTGCATGAGCGCGTAGGCGTCATTGGTGCCGCCTTTGCCCTTCGCTCTGAGGCCGCGGGCTTGAAGCACGGTCACCTGGACGCTGGTGGGAGACCACGGTTGATCCAGAAACGACATCCCGGCTTCGGTGCTCGCTGAACGGCCGACGAGTGACCGATCATCCGTTCGACCAAAAGTTGCACTGCAACAAGTATACTATTGCAGTGCGGCATATGCGACCGGACATTAGGATTCAGCGGGGTGGGCGTGGTTTAGAGGCGTCGGGGGTGGGGTCAAACGAGGTCCCGCCCACAGATTAACGGACTACTACTACTACTGTTGATGGTACACATCTGAGGTTGATCAATAGTATAATTAGTTAATTAAATAAAGACAAAAATGGGGGTCAATTCTCAAAAGTACATGACCATGTCTGAGAGGATAGTTTGTATTTTCCACCAGTTTTCCATTTATGAATGTGAAAATTGAATAACTATATATAGGAGACAAATGTGAAATGCTTTCAATTTTGGTTTTAAATCAAGAAAAAGAGGGTAAATAAAAGATCAGATGGCATTAAAAAACTGCTGTTTTTAACTCTTTCAATCATGTGGCTCTATTTATCTTTCTGCATTGAATTAAAATGAGTTTTCCTTAGTAGCCCTCCAATTAATTTGAACTTGGAGTGGCAGCAAATGAACAAATCAAAACTATTGGACGTCTAGAGTAGTCAATGGCAATATGATCAATGCCCTACTCCAAATAATCTCCCCAAAACAAGCCACCCGGGGTGCAAAAATGGCCCCTGCAACAATTTTAAAGTGAAGAGGAGAAATGTTTGAACAAGAAATTCAATGATTGAGGAAGTTTAGTTTGATCATTTTTATCATGAAATGCTTTTGTCATTCATTCCAAAAACAAATGATGCACTGTGTTTTAAGCTCTTTGTCACCAGTCCACTTTCTGCAGCCCGCTTCAGATGCTTATATATAGAATCCCGAGCCAATTACTGAAGTGATGTAAGAGTCCAGCGACTGCACTTCATTTGTCTTTTGACAACACAATAGGACCGGAGAATGCCAAACTTCTTACGCACTCTAACAAACTCATCATTAATTATTCCTAGTACAACCAGCAATGGTCAATTGATCAATATACGGGGCACAACATTCATTACATGGCAGGTTTAATTAAAATGGTTCTGTTTAGGGGTGAGCTGTAGTCTATCCCAGCTAACTTGTGGCAAGAAGTGAGGAAAGCCATGCAATAGTAACACGCAAATAAAACCATTTCCTTGTAAAATGTGAGTCAAAGGAGTAAATGATTACATAGAAGTGAGATTTTCTGTGTTCCAGAGAATAATATTCATAATTCCAAAATCTAAATCTAAATTTCAAGTCATTTTGAAATGTGCTAATAGATCAAATCTCTTTCAAAGTGCATGTCACCCCACACAAAAAGGCCAAACACAGTTTAAAAACATGAATATTACCACATGTTGTTCATACCTGTGTTGTTGTAGTTTTACTAAGTGGCCAGTAGATGTCTGCCTCTTATTTCTGATATCTGATACTGCCTGGATTATTCCCATTAATATGTACAGTGCTACAGTGTTAAGAAAGTACATTTACCACTCACAATTATTTTTAAAAAAATCAGGTTTCAACTATCATGGGCTAGTTCTCAAAAAGATTCAAAGTACCAAATGCACCTAACAAATTTGAGAAAATGCTTATCATTTTCACCCAGAGGGCAAAAGGGCTGCTTTTTTCCACTAAGGCTTAAACTGTTACCTCAATATAAAGTCTTTAAAATACAGACTCTCTTCCCTCCCTGGTGTGTTAACATCACAGATGGCTCTCTCGTGGGCAAAGAGCAAAATTGCGTCCCAAGAGCATCACCAAGCTTAAGCCCCTTCAGGCTGGGGGTTGTTATTTAGCAAGATGGACAATGAGTATAACGGGACAACATAGCATAACATAAGTCAGGGGTCCCAGTGGAGGGATTTATACAGATTTGGCAGTGGGTGGTCTCTCTGGATTTGAACAGGCATCAGACAGTAAATGTTTAAAAAGCAATTTAAAGTCAACATAGTGACACAGTTCAGCGATTTGTTAAAACATTTAGCGAGCAGGAAAATGTATAATGTGCAAATGGGATTGATTTAAAGTTCATATTCAACAACAACAACAACAAAATCCATTCTTTACTCTTCATCTTTCATTGTAAGACATGGAAATAGATACATTTTAGTGGATTATAGGGTTTTTATGACAGAGAAACTTAAAGATGTAGCGTATTTTAGCGGGTTGAGACATAAACAAACACTCATCAAACTCTGCATGTCATAAAAACTTTTATTCTACCATAAAACCTGCTACAAATTGCTTTTGGCATGCATAGGTTTCACACAGTTATGACATGTATGAGAATTCCCTTTAGATCTTCACTTTTCGCCATGCACGTTTATGAAGTCCCTTTTTATTTTGAATGAATGACATTAAATATATGCATACCTTTTTTTTGTATTCAATGTCAAATGATACTTTCTTTGGCTTTCGTGCATAAAGAAACAAACAGCTTCTTTTGTTGTTGTTGATATGTATAGAACACTTCATTTAAATAACAGATTATCTAGCAAACAGAGCCACTTGATGAGCGAGGTCAATTTTCCAAATTACATACATGGACAATATAAAAAAAATTAATTCATTGATGGCGATAGACGTGCAATTTATTAAATGCGGGAGAAATGCTCATGTTTTCAGGGCCGTTGATTTTCATCATTTTGAGTGAACAAACTTTCATTCGACCCACCAATGCAGTCTAAAAGATTTGGACATCTAACGCAGTCAATGGCAGCCAATGTGTCAAATGAGTTCCCTTGAAGGGTTTAAAAAAAGCATAATTCTTCTCGTCCATGTGTGTATTTTGAGGTATTTAAGTTCATATAAATGCATTCAGGGACACAAACTACAATACAATAAATCAGTCTTCCTTTGGGAATGTCATCAAAAAATATACGTGCACAATGATATTAAGAATCAGTATGGAATGTTTAAAATGTCTACACACCCTGTTCAAATGTCATTTTTTTGCGTGTGTGTATATATATATATGTGTATATTATAAACTGTTGAACTTGTGTCAAGAATATTTGCATCAGCACTTCTTAAAATATACAAAAAAAACACAGATTCCACAATATGAGGACTTTTTAAAACCCAGAGGAATGATTTCCTACTACATGGCAGTTCACTACAAACTTAGGACTACAAGACAAACTTACAGCAAAGTGTGTACAATGAGAGCACAATGGGAAAATATCAAAAGTCTGGAGGAGAAATAACAATATGCACAAAAAAACCACAAAGACACAGATATGCCCATATTGCCATATAAGTTAGTTTACTTTCAGCCAATAAGATTTCTCCCCTCTTCATTAGCATTTTATCCGTACCACTCGGGGAGTGGAACACATAACCTATTTAAAAAAAAAAAAAGCAACCCTGAGATAACATCCATAGTTTTATCTAGTAGTTGAGGAAGTTCATATGATCTCATAGGGATGACATCGTCTAAATCGCTACATATTGTATGGTACAGTCAAAGTAATTAACCAAACAAGCATGTTAGCACCAACCATATACCAGGAGAAATTGTGCTTTTTTGTTATATATAAAAAAATGGTTTCTGGTCCAGACATATAGGATGTGTTGAAAGAAACAGCAGGAAAATGGAGTCGTCAGTATTGACTGGTTGCGCTTGCCGGTCTAGTGTTGCAGTTTCGGGGTCAGGGTTGATATGATTTTTCGCTCCATCTCGTCTTAAATCATCGAGACATCATCCGCACAAATTCTGCCAATTAAAAGCCACAGAAGCACAAGTCAATGTTTGAGTTTCCATAACCCCTATGGAGATAATCTGACAGACACGCTTGCTCCGCTCATCCCTTCGAATGTGGGTGCATTTAAAATTTAAGCGCGGTAGGAAGGATCAGAGTGTATATACTTGTATATATACGGTATTCTCACAGGTTTATCTCAGTAAACCAAAATACGGTGGAAAAGGTTAAATTCCAGTAGCCAATCATACAGGCAGAGTGAAATATTTCAAGATTTTTAGTATAGAATACAATAATTGGACCAGCCAATTGCATGCATGCCTTTAGGTGCATCTGTTTTGAATTCAAATGACTATATCATCAGTAGATGTCCAATCCATTTGGAGTGGAAAAACCAATTCAGTGCCCCTCGCCTCTGGCCCAAAGTCAGCTGGGATAGGCTCCAGCACCCCCCACAACCCTAATGAGGATAAAGGGGGTCAGAAAACGAGATGAGATGAGACTGCTGATGTTATACCAGTAGTGTATTAAAATGTATATTGTGTCACATACCTTCAAAATCCACATGTCCATCTCCATTGAGATCTATGTCACGTAATATGTCCTCCAGATCTCTGTGCCCTACCTAATAAAATAAAAAAATATAGAGGTTAAAAAAAGTACATGAACTGTAAATAATGTAGTTTTGACTGATGCTGTCAGAATGATATCCCGGTAGTAACAATGGCTTGGAGACGCAATGCATTATGGCAGCAATTTCAAATATTTGGGCAATCATTATGAGGTAGACCTGATAAAGTGGCCTTTGAAACTAATACCTGCTGTCCTAATAGTTTTTTCATGGCTTCTCTGAGCTCTGCTGTGCTTATTTGACCATCACCGTTGGTGTCAAACTGAAAAAGATGAGATTATCATTTTTAAACGCAAAGGAGAATTGACAGAATGTTGTTGGTGAGGCTGTAAAAATGTGAATGAATTGATGAGTACTACACGGTTGAAATGTCCTCACCTCCTTAAAAGCATCACGTAACTCCTTCACCCCGATCATGTCAGCCGTCTCCGCTAGAAGTTTAGGACCCATGAGCTCAACAAAGTCTTCAAAGTCGACATGTCCACCCACTGTTAGGCAAAAAAAGAAGTTCATGGGTTAAATCAGGCCAGTTGCTATCAAAACAGGTCACTCCTGGGGTAAGCAGGATATTTATCTTATCTTTTAAACAATAACAAATGACTGCACTTACAATTCATGTTTATCTGCTGGCTTAGTTCGATCAGCTCCATCTCCGTAGGCATGTATCCCATCGTCCTCATGCAGTTGCCCAAATCTTTACAGCCGATGAAGCCATCTTTGTCCTTGTCGAACTCCTTGAATGCCTCACGCAACTCTGCCAGCACGTCGTCAGAGGGTAATTATTACGTGATTCTATTTAAACTAGAGGGATATTTGATCTGGGCACTGTCGCTTACCATCCATTTCTTCTGGCCGCAGCTCCCGGTCCTGTAAAGAATCAGGGGGGAGGGTTAGAAGCCCGAAAACTATGCCAGATCACAGCACTCCTCACACAGCATGAGAAGTAAACAGATGAATACATAAGTGAACATGTGCTTCTTCTGGAACTAGATGAAGAGATTCCTGGCAAAATTAAGATCTGCTGCTTGAAAATATATGCATAGAAGATAATGGAAAAGAAATAAAATTTATTTCTACCATTATGTTTTAGTGCTGTATGATATGACAATATATAGTGCTGAAATGATTTTAACTTTTGTTTGACATTTTACATGTTTCTCGTCATTACACCTATCAATATACCTCTTCCTAATATGCAAAATTTGGCCAGCAGATAACGCCCTATTTGCATCTACATGCCACATTAGTACCATCAATCCGCCTGAAGATGGCCCTATCGCCAATCAATGGTAAGCAAACTGGTTGCCCCTGCCAACCATACATTGTTAATGCATGCAAGACAATTGGAAATAGCAACACATGACCCATGCAGAACACAGACAACACAATTAGTTCCTATATCAATGTTAATATGTTATTTATGATATTATGCTAACTTAATGAATAGCAGTCTTTAATGTCAACAAAAAGTAACAAGCATTACTTGAGTAATCAAATATCTTTGCATTCTGTTTACACTGGATTGTTTTAGGTTGCAGCACTTGTTAAACGTCATAATTTTTGAATAATTTTTCACCAACAATTTAAAGATTTATTGTCTTGTGGTCTATCGATATCATAAAATAAAATGTTTTTCACACATAATTATTATATGTATAGAATAATCCAATTTCTAGTTATTTTTAGTCAGTATTTCACAATTTTTTTTCCCAAAATCTTGAGTATTTGTAAATTTAAAGTGACTTGTATTGCCAGACTTGACACTTTCTGTACACATATACTTGTGACAAGTGTGCCTAGGCGAACGAACGTGGTTAGACAACCACCGCTTCCAAAAAGGAACAGCCATCTACAGCTCATCATCGCAGCGATCACTCAGTAGGCAGTCGCGCTCATTT
This sequence comes from Stigmatopora argus, assembly GCF_051989625.1. NCBI lineage: Eukaryota > Metazoa > Chordata > Actinopteri > Syngnathiformes > Syngnathidae > Stigmatopora > Stigmatopora argus. The sequence goes on from NC_135402.1 coordinate 5,113,224, forward strand.
CTCCTGACGGGTATGATTTGTTTAAGAAAGAAAAAAAGGTCTGACGAGGGATGTCACTGCTGCTGAACGACATTGTAAAATAATCGCCGTTCAACTTGCTTTGGCTAGTTTATCCTTAAAAATGACTGAATGACGGTGATAGATGTCCAATCCTGTGTCTCTTTTTAATTTTCTGCTGTGAGGTTAAATGAGTTCATGGACATTTTAATTCAATAAACTGTATCTCAGCAGTGAATCAAATATCAATGCTTCTGTTGTGACTTTTGCTGTTGTCATCTCACACCATCATATCAACAAAAACAAAATATTTAGATTTTTTTAATAAATGGATTAAAAGAACTGGATTAAAAACCCTGAATATCCAGTTTTTTTTAATAGATCTAAAACAATGTTTATTTTCGCTTTATTTATATATTTTTAGATTGTACAAAATTATTTTTGAACTAAAAACACAGAAAAAATGGATTAAAAAATTACAATTATTGATTTAAAAAGGGGAAAAATCAGGAAATGTAATATACATCTATACTTTTCATTTTAATTTGATCCTAAAACAGAAAGTCGGCACTCATGATTTACTTTCCCGGGCCACACAAAATGATGCAGCGGGCCAAATTTGGCCCGCGGGCCGCCACTTTGACACACTTTGGACTACGACGTCCATGAGCATGAGCGCTAAAATTCATTTATTCCAGAGAATAATAATATAGCAGAAGAAAGGCTACCACCTGTTTTCATTTAGGGTGTTGCAAATTCAAATGTTCCACCCCCCGGTGTGATGCCTCAATAAGATAATATGAATATTTAGTTTTGCTGTCTCTAAGGTGTCCTTGAACGCACTTTCAACCCAGTCTGTGATGCTGATATGCCTGCCTTGACATTGTTTTGATAGTGTGTATTAAATATGCATCAGTATCGAGTTTAAATAACAAGACAATACTATGTGATTTTAACATGACGATACACAATGAGAAAAATCTGATTTATGAACACTGCAGTAGGGCTCTGTATTGGAATAACTTAACTATACGTATATCCCATATTAACTTCACTAAAGAGAAATCAGATTTTCATATTTCTAGGTCACACTTATGTTTGTGCTAAGGTGGCGACATGATGTCGAGTAAGCGTTGGCGTGCTTATCTCTCAGCATGCGTGCAGATGCGAGAAATTCTGGACTTACGTACAGCCTGCCGGTTCTCGGCGAAGCCCTTGCGCAGAAAGATACACGCGGGCCCCAATACGTTGTGCATGTTGGCGCCGTTCTGGGCCAGGGCCACTAGTGGCTCCAAATGGGCCCCCCCTGATCCCCCCTCCTCACAGGACTGCACCGCTTTGTATTTCTTCTTCTGGTCCTGGCGAAATCAGTCAAGGAGCGGCTTGGTAAATAAATATGAGAGATTTTAAGGCGCTGGGTCGAGGGGAAGGAGGGAGGGATGTGGTCAGGTCATTCAGTCATTTGCCAAGTAGGAGTCAGTCACGGTGGAACGTGAATGTAAACCCTAAATCTAAAATGCAAAAGTACATCCAATACATAGGTTGCCATTGACAATGACAGATGTCCATACCTGTCAACCTCTGCCGATAACTGCCCTTATAAATGATTATGATTCCCCTTACAAACCCCCAAAAAACCTTACAAACACCGTACGAGTCGTACGGTGTTTGTAAGGTTTTTTGGGGGTTTGTAAGGGGAATCATAATCATTTATAAGGGCAGTTATCGGCAGAGGTTGACAGGTATGGATGTCCAATGTTGAATATTGCTTTCTCCTTTTCCATTTTTAAAATGGCAGCCAAAAAGAGACCTCTCTGAGACACTTCCCCTTCCTTTTTTTGTGTTAAAAAGCACAATTCTTGACCTAAAAGATGCTTCTGAAACTCACAGGCAGTTCAGAAGACGCCTTTTATGTGCAGCCAGCCTTTTATTTATAATCACCAATTAAGCTCATCAAGCCGAGGGCGAAAGAGGCTCCCGTGCAAAGTCGGCCCAATTACAGAGCAAGCTACAGGTTAATTAAAAGCAGGCGGTTCCTTGCTAGCGTCGGATGCAAGCCAAGCGTAGCCATAAAAAGACTGAAAATAGAATGTGACATCACCGATCACATCTTCAGATAGTGTGACTGTCACAGTGAATTACCAAGAGATCGCCGCCTGCATCTTTGCACAAGTATACAAATATGAAAGCACGTATACAAAATATATACTGTCCACCTCTTAAAATGACCTTCTCATTCCATCTGCTACCATGTCAGCCCAAATGCAGCCACTTTGTGCATTTTCTGCAATAGCCAAGCATGGAGTGGGGGGATCCATGCCCACTGGCTAATTTAAGCAAGTGATGCATGGCGCAGGGCTGTTTGCGGATACATCGTGCCAGAAAATTACTACCAAGCCACACGCGGACAGTTATATAACAAAAAAAAAGCATAACAAAAGAATAAATAAAATAATGAATAAAAATCTGGATAAAAAGGCACAGGTAAGAAGTCATCCAATGTGGCACAATTGCTTGAATTGTTTTGTTTGTTGGTTTTTGAAATTGTCTAATTGACCACTTTTAGAGTGATACAATTTTATTGAAATAGTGAATCAGCTTTCCTTCAATGCTTTGACTCAAACTGATGCAAAACACCCAACGTTGAACTTTTATGACTTTTGTTTTTTCTTTTCATTCATTCGTTCTTTTTTATTTTAGTTGCTTGTAACTGCAATTTAGCAGAATGTTTTATAGATTGACTTAACTTCTTAAGTTTTGCAAATGTTCAAGTGGTATTTGGACCCAAAAGGTTACCAGATGGTTTGAAATGTTATCATTTTATGTGCCAAAATCGACATCTGACAAGAAATAGTAAAGTTTTTTTGCCTATCATTGACAATGGCAGCGAGTGAGTTAAACTATATACATATAAGAAAAATCAACTTCCATGACATTGGACATATCTATATTTATTATATTTTTCGTGAATATAATATTTTTTTAAAGTATTCCTTCAAATCAATCTCAAAATCTCAACATTTAAACTTAGGGTAAAACTATATATAAAATAATAATTTTCTAACAATATTGATTAATATTTGTATTAATGATAATGTTTTTAAGTTTAAAAACCTTTCTTTCAGATTTAGAAAGGATGATATTCCATTTCCATGATATTATTCCAGTATGAAGTACATTGGACTTTGGAAGTTCCAAATGTAGTGAGAAAACCCTGTTTCTTGCCTGGTGAGGTGTCATTTATCCATTAGATGCCTTAAAGGCACATTAACCAAGTCTCCACAATTCTGAAACACTGAAGCCACTATTTAAAAAGAAAAAAATGACATCAAAAACCAAATCCAATCCTTTGACAGTTCTCCCCCAAAGCCAAGACGACGTGCAAGTCAAAGTCAGACAAAGTCCAGTCGCTCCAGGTGCAGTCGGGTCACCTTCGAGGTCGCCGGAGGTGGAGTCGGGGTGATCGAACATGCAAAAAACGCCGGGCGAGAACGCGGGCTTACCTTCTTGTTGAAAATTTTGAGCGACTTTACAGAGTTGCCCATCCTAAAAAGTCCCAAAAGGCCACGTTCTGACCTTATGTTTTCCCCCTAAGTATGTGTGACGGGGGCGCGTGCATGTGCATCCGCGTACGTCTCCTGGCATGCATCGGAATGGGGAGTGATTGGAAAAGGGTAGAAGGTCTCACGGGCTCATTGACTGACGGAAGAGGACATTTGGGGAGAAACGGAGAAGGGAAGGGATGTGAACGAGGGGGAGGAGGGCCCACGAGTAAGACAAAGGAGAGCAAAATGACGGATGGGAAGAACACGGGGACGAGTGAAGAGATGCGAGCGGCGGGAGCGGAAAAGACGGCTTAATGGTTCCATCCTCTCTCCGACCGTCTTTGCATCCCTCCCCTAACCCGGTCTCCTTCCCTCACTCGCTCTTACTTTCTCTCCTTTCTCCTCCCCCCTCTCTCCCTCTCTCTCTTTTTCCTCACTCTTCTACGCTTTCCCCCAAAATCTATGCAAATTCCACAGAAGAGACTCTTCTGGACAAGCGTATTACCTTGCCAGGAGCAAGACGCCGCAGAGGCTAATCCAAAAGCAACGGATACATACAAGCGCACACACTAGTGAAGCTCTCCATCTAAAAATAAACCAATCTCCTGCTCCTTCTCCCCAGGATTCATCCATCCGTCCATCATCCATGCAAACATACACAACAAAGTCATTTTAAGCTAGAAGGGCTTGGATTTAGGCCCAAACGTGCACAAAACCAGCTGCAGCTGCTCCGAGTGTAAACATACGCAACAGAGATGGCAATAGATGTCCAATCCATTTGAACCGGGAGGGATGGCAGCTCCGGTTCAAGTGGATTGGATGTCTCCTGGTGATGAACTCCTTTGAATTAACAGTTATATGTCTCTGAAAATGCTGAATTAAATATGCAGCAGAGCCCACATTTGAATTGTAAAAAAGTTCATTTAATCAAAGCTGCAACAATCGTAATTAAATCCCAATTAGCGGTGTAGCCCAAATAGTTTCAGGGGGTGGCGTACTCTAGACATTTCAAGTATTTGCGGAAGACAACAAGCATGATTATAAAAATGCAAATCCAAAGAAACAGCATAACTTCACCAAGAGCAAAGATTTGAACATAAAAACTGTGATAAGGGTGGGCTCACCTTTTGAAGCTTGATTTTTGCCGAGCTTGCACTTTATATTTGAGGCATGACTAAATATCTTCATGGTTAAAATACATTCCAAGCCAACTGCTGAAGACTGACATCTGCTGCAGTCAACTCCAATCCAAAGTCAACATCTTTACAGTATGAAAAAAATGTAGCTGTCTTAATGCTAAAACACGAAGGGGCTACAGCAGGGGTGGGCAAACTAATTCACAAAGGGCCGCAGTGGGTGCGGGTTTTCATTCCAACCCATAAAGAGGACACCTTTTCACCAATCTGGTGTCCTACAAGTGCAATCAGAGGATTGCAGTCAGGTGCTTCTTGTTTTCTGTAGAAATCTCATTGGTTAAACTCTCTGTGCTGGACCGGTTGGAACAAAAACCTGCACCCACGATGGCCCTCGAGTACCAGTTTGACCACCCTTGGGCTACACAATACACAAGCATCGACCATTTTACATTATGATCATCTTACATTCAATTGTGCTTGATAAATCATAAAATTACTTAATGGGATTCCCGTCTAATTGAAAGGGGCAATGTTGACTTGAGATATGCATGTTTTTACCTACACGTTAATGTCACAAGTCGAGGCACCATCGTATTTACTTTTCATGTTTATTTTCTGCTAATGTGTTTGCAATTCATTTTAACACTCAAGACATTTTGACTGGCTCTGCCATTCAATGCAATATTGTTCATTGGGCTCGTGCATGTGTGTGTGTGTGTGTGTTGCTCACTGGATGATTCATACAGCCTCGCACCGCAGGCTCATTGTGAACTTCAGAACTCATTGGACATCACACACACGAGCCGTCAGATTCCATCAAGTCATGGCAATGCATGTGTGCGTGTGTGTGTGTGTGTGTGTGTTTGTGTGCAACTTCAATTCCATGGTTTTTCCTCCCCTTTCACGTCCTTGTCTTACTATCATTTACATAACTCTGTATCAATGCGTTCAGTATATATTTTTTTAACATACGTAACCTCAATGAAACAGGAGGCTTAATAGGATTTGTTACCTGAGAGTAGAACATATGATGAAATTCAATTTGAATTAAAATGAAATTCAAGCTAAAAAAAAACTACGAAAGTGACCAGAAATTAAAGTTAAAATTGAATTCAATCCAAAAACTATTATTATCATATTTTTGAGGGTATTTATTTTCAATTAGACATAGTAAATAGAACAATAGTACTGCTATACGCAATGAGGTAGGTAGCATGGCATGAAGTGATCTTTTTTTAAGGCATTGGTTTATTGCCTTGAGAGGGCACAAGTGGATAAGCCATACTGTAAATTGAGTTATTTCAATTCCAATATGCCTCTGCAAATGTAGCCAGTTGAAAGCAATGACCATGAGACGCTCATGAATGCATGTGGGCATCGGCCTCCTCATCTTTATCCAAGCCAACAATTGTTGCTATGACATCACCAGGCACATAAAGGGCAAAATTCCCTCCAATTGGCCTCATGTGTCGTCTCATTTTCTGCCTTCCGCATTCCGCATAAATATTTAGCATCATTCGTAATCACGTGCAGTCGGGCGTTTCACGGATTAATTCTCATGTGAGGGGGAAAAAAAGGAGGATTGGCGCCAAGTGAGAATTTTTGTGTGCCAAGCGCGGATACAAAAATATCCACGGGCTTCTAAAAATAGAACCTGACACTCGAGACATATGCTGTGCTCGCTGTGCTGATTCACGCCACTTTTCTTTACATCAACACACAACACCCAGCTCCGTCTATTGTGGTGTTCTAACACCTCACAAAAATGATCATCAAGAATGTGAATCTCCAATTTCAAAATGCTATGATATCAATTATTCAGAGAACTATATTAAAATAATTGATTTGATTGGATCTTGACTTAACCAAATGAGCTTTCGAGCTGGATCGATGCACTCTAGACATCATACTTTTAAAAAAACAAACAAACACAGATATAGTATCCATTAATACATCCATGTCGATGGCAGTTATCGTGGTTAAAACGGCATTTTATGTCTCCATCTCTAGCAAATGAGCAATTCTGTGAGGTCCTTGACCCATCTGCACAGTCACATGAGGCCATCTTTGTCAATCCATTGCTTCCAGGACTTTTATCCCAAATGAATTGGACATTTATTGCTGTCAAACACAGGCAATGTATTAAATCATTCAAGTCTTTGCAGCAATAGGAAGGTTGTTAGTGTATTTCCATAGTTTTAGTTTTGCCAGTGGTCATGAATTGACGTGACGATGCTGACGATGTAAGAAATGTTGATTTTTAAAGCAACTCTGGATTGTCGATCATCGTTAAAGGCAGTCAATCTGTTAAAACGAATCAGACATAATTGCTCTCAATGTTGGTGAATGATTTAAAGACAAATGGCTTAAACAGCTAAAATCATTAAAATATATGATTCTTTTTCATCAGTAAATATTCATCTTTTGTGAATTTTGAATTGAATTGAACACTTTTGTTGTCATTATACAAGTGTAATGTGATTTAAACCTTCACCATGAAATGCACAAATAACAACAACAACAAACAAACAAAGAAATAAATTGCTCTCTGTAATAGGGGCGAGCGAGCAAGACAAATGCATCTGGCGTCCTCTTCTGGTAAATATGTCAAACACATGCTACTAGACTTATTTTCTTGCTTGAATTTTGGCCAATATGATATTTTTTTTCCTTGATAAAAACTGATGTCTCCTTTAAATACAATATATATTTGTGACAAATTTACTTCTATTTGAGATTTTGTAGTCTTTTTGTTCAGAAAGACCATCAAAGGCTCAGAGTTCATAGCATTATAAATTTTATAAAGTTTGATTCACATGCAGAGAATATATTTTATGCATTTATCTAATCATATAAAATATTTTAGGGTTTCAATATAGAATAATATACTCTTTTTTTACTGTATTTTTAATCATTGGGTATTTTATGACATTATTCTATCATTGCTACTACCGATCGTATTCTTTTGATTTTTTTATGACTAATGAAATGATAAATCATGATTAAATACATACTAGTGCAGCTCCAATCGTAATGTTTTCATGCAAATGTACCATCGTTTGAGAGCGTTTGAACATTCAAGCACATTTCCCAATATTTCCAAATAGTGAAGCAAAATAAACCCATTTTGTCGTTCACTTTTGAATGACATTGGATGTTCAAAACACATTTGGAAAAATATGCCCTGATTTCTATTGAATTGAATCCCTTGCATTTGAATGAAAGCCCCCATGAAGAGCTCCCCCTTTTTTTCCCTTTAGAGCAGAGAACACAAACACACAAAAAAAACTGCGCCGCCTCCAGTCTTTGAAATTCAGGTCTTGATGCTCTATTTTTAGCCTCTCCTCCCTCCACTGGCTGCTCTCGGTTGGCCTCGTATGTATGCATGCAGATCTTGGTGTTATGTAACAAATTATTTCATGAAAAGAAAGTTTGTTGCAGTGCATCGCATCACCCTGTCGTGTTCACTTTACAGGAGATCTGGACATGAGTGGGAATCTACTTTGAATTAAGGTCGACGCACGGACAGTCAAGTTAACTGTTGACACTTGTAATGTCAGCTCAGAACTTTCTAAAAGTTGTAAGCACAGTATCATTGTGTCTTTATTGTGCTCCTTACACACACGCTATTTATACTAGTATGTACACTAACTACTAGTACTATAAATATGCACATTAAGTCAGCCTGAAAAAGGTATTTTCTTTAGTAGCTCGTTTGTTAATGTGCCATTAAAATAATAGAATGGGTTGAATAATTTGTGAGTGTTAACATGTTAACTCTCATAGGCTTAGTTACATCTACATGAATACTTTTCTATTCTCAAATTCAGGTCATGTAAACACACAATGAAGACAGCCTCTTTTTTTGTAAAGCACATTCTCCATTCACAGGGAATTTGGGGCTTTTGAGTATAGGAAATAACTGTTGCTGTCTAATATTTGGAGAAGAAACCCAGGAATTCATCAGACTGAGTAAAATATTTGATTCATGGCATGCTGAATTTAATGTTAGCACATCAATTTATTGTTAGCACACTCATAACGAGGACCTTAAGAAAACTAACTTTTTGCTAATAAAACAGCCATAGGAAGATATAACGTTCAATGATATTCGGTTGGTACTTAAATGGAAGATTGATCAGCGGTCGCTATTGGGATGGAGTTTACGAAAGATCAATTTGCAACAGGAATATGTCAAATGATGGACATATGCATGTTAACAAAATTCCAAATGAAATACTAATAAAAACAACAGACCTTTGACCGCTCAAGTAGTCATTGTCTCTTGACTTGGTGTTACATTCTGTAAAGATTTCTTCCATTCATTATTATATACCAAAAATCATTAATTGCTGTATTTTTTTCAATTGTGTTTTTGATTTTTCTTGTTGTTTCTATATTTATGGATCCCCATGTGCTTTCACAAAATTAACTACACTAGTCCTTACTATACTACATACATTCTTAACCTAATAAGAGGTACTGGTAATATAAACATCATCATATTCCTCTTTGAGTAGATTAAAAATGCAACTAATGTGCCAATTCTCGCTGGTTACGCGAATATTTCTGCATGAACCTCGGAGACTGATTGAAGCTCTGGCCTGAATTGAGTGCTTCGCGAGATGAGTTATTTCTGGAACACATTAGTGAGCACGGAGGTAATTGTCTCTTCTACAGTTTTTTTCTTTTTTTAAATCATCCACCCAGAAGGCGGCGGATTGGAAGAAAATGGATAGATTTTGGAAAGCAATCAGACAGCAAGGGCACTAAGGGGGCTTCATACAAAGAACATGTTGAAAGGTCAGAGAAGGAAAAGATCTTAAACCAAACGTCAAAGTGATGGAAGAAATGCTCAAAAGGAGCCTTGAATTGGCGAAACACGACGCAACATTATTTTTTAGAGCATTTCAAGCTAAGATGTCATCATGTTTAGGCATTTCATTTTGGTTGGTAATTTGAAAAGGTTGTATTTCAGGACTGAATTGTTTTCACGCTTCCCCCTCCCAGCTGTTTTGGGGGATGTTTCTTTAAATGATGCTCCCTTGCTAATTTCCTCACTATCCCCAATGGACATTTTGATTTTTTTCCCCTCACTGCCTCGCTGTATTATCCTTTTCCAGGCAGCTTTTAGAGCATTTAGGAAAATGTAAAAGGTGACCACACAGGATGGGTAGATGAACAGAATTTTTTCATAGATCTTTTTGGAATCTGATTAATATTTTTACCAGGTTATCTAAAATTCAAACATTTTCCTTAACCATTGATCTCATTTGGAAGACTCTTTAAATCCTATGTCAGATAACGAGATTTCCTTAAGGATGTAGCTTGGAGATTTGAGCTTTAAGGAAGATCCATTTTTTAACCAACTATTCTATTTTCATTCTTATATTATACATGACCATTTTTTCCCTTTTTCTTAAAGGAATAACCAAAAAGGCTGTCATCGATGAATGAAATTACAGATGGTGGGTATGAAAGTGTGCAGTTTTCTATAGGTCGGCTTATCGCGCTATGTTGATAACACCAAAACGTACGGATATAGCAATCATATGGCAAATATGACAAGACCATTTCTACTGATTAGTGTACTCAGCTTCTTAATTTAAGTTTAAGCATTTTGGAAAGAGTGGATGGAAGTACTTGACAAAAACTGAGATTGGAACCCCGCATCGATCGACTGTGAGACCGGCATGCAGACCACGAACCCACTACCCAATGAAACCAACTATTAACACCTGCAGGCTTTTAGAATGATCAATAAAACTAACATGCATGTTTTATGTGGTGTGTAAAATGCTCTGGGATTGAACCCAGAATCTCCCAATTTAATGGCAGGCATGATAACGACTTGTGCTGACTTAAGCCTCGACGGGGGTCTCAAAAGATAGAAATAATTTTGATGAAAATGATTGAATAATTAGAGAATCTGGGGGTTAATTAGTAAAAAAAGAATAAAAATTAACATTTAAAAAATAATCAATATAATTGAAAATAACATTAAAAAAAAAATCAATAACTGCAAATAACATTTAAAAAAATAATCAATAATTGCAAATAACATTTAAAATGTTTAAAAAATAAATTAATTATAATTAAGTATGGTCCTTGTCTATTTTACTCTTTTTTTTACCTCCCATAGCTGCCATTGACGCCAAGAGAAGTCCAATCCATTTCAACTGGGAATGCTTTCAATATGAATTTCCCTTTTTTCACTAACTAAGACAACACATACTGACTCAGTCAAGATAATGAAAACTTTTGGGCAGATGTTTGCAGTATTTCTTTGGGTTAGGTGAGCAAAAAACAACTAGAATGCGAAATAAAAAGTACTATACTTACTTGTCCAAAGACAGACTTGACGATGGGGTGCAAGCTTGCATCATAGTCCGAAACGGTGCTCAACCTCTTGGACCTCCGACCGGTAGCGGGCCGACTCGTAGCCGGACCGGCGGCGTCCAAGCTCAGGCTGGAGGCGGAACCGCTCGCCTTCTTCCCGCTGGTCTCGAACAAGGAGTCCGCTTCATCTTTGCCCCTAGCCGCGGATCCCTTGGCGACCCCCGCGGACGGCTTGGACCTGACGGATTTGGGGCGCGTTTTGCGCTTGACGTCCTCCTCGGCGCCCTTCTCTGCGTGCCCGGGGCGGCACAGGGGTCTCCTGGCGCTCGCCTCCTCCATCCGGCCGGCGTGGACTCCTTCCCGGCCGCGCTGGTTCCGCGGAGTGCCTTCCGATTGCCTGCTTCTACGCTAAAAAGCCCCCTTTGGGCAACGATGAGCTCATGGTTCCCCCTTACCCAGACCTCGTGGAGGATGCTGCGGGTGCGCGGAGAGCATCATCCAGGTCCGCAGAAGTCGGGTGGAGGTCCGGGGCAGCTGCCACCTGCTGGGAAGAATGTCAAAGGAACTGTTCCCTCACACTTTGTCCAAGTTGGAATGGGAGAGCACACAGTGTCCACGATGCAAGTTCACCCACCAAAGAGACCCCGTCGTGCACGTCACCGCGGATTAACACGCGCGTAATTTGTCACAAGAGTGAAGAAGAATCCCGCTGCTGCAGTTTTTAGCGCAGTGGGAGGATGCTATCAGTCCTCCACTGTGAGAAGGATTTCAGCACTTTTCACTTGTGCAATATATATATAGAAACAGTGCGAGAACATTGCATGATGTCTTGGTGAAGATCATCTTTCTGGTTTGGCTGTTTTAGATAGTAAGTCAAGATTGAAGTGAGCGGTCGCTGCAGTGGACATCTATTCAAAAGGTGACGATTTGGACCACCGGTGTCAAACTTGCGGCCCGAGGGCTGTCGCATCACTTTGTGAGGGAGGGGCACAAAAGTAAATCCACCCAGCCAAATTCAGGCAGCACAATGTTTTATTGGCCTGTTGCACCAGATACTATCACACTGTGCATTGAAATAGTTTGCTATATATTCACATATATAAATAAAAATGTAATCATACGGAACACATTTGCTTAGTTCACATTGTTCTAACAAGGCAGTCGGGCTGGCAGTTACGTTCGGCGCAAAAGGTGCCCTTTTTCCGCCCTGGGCAATTGCCCACCCCAAATTGTCTGTGCACGCCTCTCACTGTGGTGCTATGAACGACGACTGAAACGGACTTCAAGATGATAGCAGATGTATGATAGATATATGATAGACACCAATACATCCATAAAAGAAACAGAAAGGGCTTAATAATATAAAAAATATCCTAATAAATCTTTTTTTTTCTTCGCTCAGACTTTTGCAGGCTGCTAGTTTTCTATTATTTTGTTGCCGTGCGCCCATTGTTTTTTTGTTAACATATACTAGCTAGCACACCACGAAAAAGCTAGAAAGGATCCCTGTTTACTTTGATTTGTTTTGTACTTTGTGCTTTTGCTATGTTGTTCTGTCTAATCACCCTCTTGCTACTGCCACAATGAAATTTCCCGAATACGGAATGAACAAAGTTATCCAATCCAATCCAATCCAATTCTGGTTGTAATGTCACAATTGTAATTGCCAAAATATGGCCCATCGCAAAGTAGCCAGTTTGTTTACAACGATGCAAATCTTCGGTCACAGAACTGTTGACATTCAATATTTATTCTACACATTCTTACAGCATTGGAAACCATTAAGAATCTTTGCGTCATGTTTCTCTCCCCCATTTTAGAACATTTTGGAAAAAGCTCCAAGGAACATGCTAAAACCTACGGTTGCCGACCCCCAATGAAATGATGTCAAGTGCGAGCAAAGTGTGCCTTTTTTTGCTACTAAACATGAGCACATTTGCCAAGGAGCATTGCATGAGGATGAGCCATGTTTACACCCGGGGTCGTGGAGGCCTCGCAGCAGATGTCCACCAAGACAAGAATTTTTTTTTTAAAGTGTGGGTGTAGATTCATGTACGCGGCCAATTATAACTTGAGCTTGATAGTGTAAAACTGTGAAAAAAGCACACTTTGCTCAGAGTTCCCTGGAGCACGTGTGTGTGTGTGTGTGTGTGTGTGTGTGTGTGTGTGTGTGTGTGTGTGTTCTGACATCTGTGCCTCCTGCGCTGCAGGGAATGCACGACTATCTCCCCTGCATCAACTTTCATATTAGCCTACATTAGCTCATCTGCTCCTTTGCCATTCTTATCGCACTTAACCCCCTCGCAGCCATTCATCTCACTATGCCATCCATCTTAGCTTCATCCTAACAATTTTGATTTTAACAAAAAACAAATACAATTATAGTGTGAGGCATTTAACAAAAAATACATTTTCTTTTGGAGATACCTTCGGATGAACCTTCACTTTTTTCCCCAACAACGACTTAGCCAAAGTATTGTGTTTCTTGACTATGCCATTCGGGTCCTGGTCACGCTCACTAAAATATTAATAAGCAAATATTAAATATTTAACCCCACTACAGCTGGAAGACAAGGTGACCACTGTCGTCCGGCAGAATGAAACTGAATGGAAAGCTCGGATGAAGCGCATCCAATTATGGAGTAATTGATAACGAAGCCTATTGTTGAGTGCACCGTTATTAGAAACAAAAGGCCTTCTATGGTGTGTCCCATCAAGAATGCGCTTGAGTGACAGATGCCAAAACCTGTCAAAGGTGCAGGCAGCGCTCATAGAAATGGAGTGAATAGAGAGGCACGGGTGGGTGGGCATGACGCAGGCTAGGAAATATTAATGTGCACTATTAATAGGCACGGAGCAGGCAGGGGTGGTGAATAAGCTCCTGTGATGCCCTCTCAAAAAGGTGGAACGTTTGAAGGAGAGCAAGAAAAATGATATCAATGATTCTTTCAAGAATGAATTTCTTGTGGTTGCAAGAATTAAAACGTTAATTAATTAGATAGAGTAGTTATATCAAAATAGTATATCTTGAACATCTTTGGAATTATATTTAATACTATTAAGAATAAATGTAAATGCTATTACAAGTGATAAGATAATCAGTGGTATTGACATTACATTTTGCTCAATGTCTCCCTCTTCGGGCAAGCGGTGGAATATTCAAGTTGAAGGTTGCAGAAATATGGAAAAAAAGGGGAAAACAACTGAAAAATAAAGAAATATTTTTGATAACTAGACCCTCTGTAGATGGCATTTGAAAAAGGGCAGAAACTACCAGAGAAAAAAAATATAAAAATGAAAATAATTGTTCTTATTAAATTAAAAACGACACGAACTAATTGACATGGCGATAAGAAACCAGACGTATACAAACACAACATAAAACATCACTTGTAATAAAATGACGATAATAATTCCACAGCTAGCACGTCTTTTCTGATTATTTTCTCCATACCCGCATAAAGTCCACTAAAATGGCAAATCATAAACACACCATTTAAAAACGTCATTAGATGTTTTTTAGACTATAATACTAACAAGAATGTGCACAACATCTATCACCATTACAACTGCATGCAAAATAATCTTCTTTGCTTATATCTTGTAGCAAATGCATAACTTTGTGGTACTTTTGTTGCATTTTGCAAGTGTTTTCTTGAAAATGAAATAAAAAAATCACTGGGAAAAACTGCTGAAAATGTTTTCCAACTTTCGGAGCAACATTGCAACTGTTTAAGTGAGTTTGTTGACACCCGTGTTACCTTTTAAGGATACAGCAATGTGGGCCCCATACGTGGATGGCCATAAGAAGGCTTGAGTCACTTGTGAAGTTTATACAAGCCCATCTGGAGAAAGAGGACATCAGCGAGGGGGAGATAAGGGGGATCTTTGAGGGAGCGTCATCAAATCATAGCTGATTCCAACTGGCCTACAATACCATAGGTCATTATTAAATTAAAGGCAGAGAGGTTGCACTAGGATGGTTTATTAGGACCAAGGAGTAAAACAAGATTTAGTATTACGAGATTAAAGACTTAATACTTCAAGTATTAAGTCGGTCGTTGTAATAGCAGAATAAAGTTGCAGTATTATGAGGGGAAAAAAGTTGGAATATGGTAACAATAATGTCATACTTTGTATTTTGAGATGATTTAAAGATTACCACTTTAATATTGTCATTTTCCCATTTTGGGGGGGTAATATTACAACTTTCATCATGTAGTATTTTCTAACTTTTTGCCTTTTTTTCTCGTATTAACTTTAATCTCAAAATATTGCAACATTTTTTTCCGCTGGGTAATATAATGACTTTAATCGTGTAATTTTACCGCATTCATAAAATATTATGACTTTTTTCCCTCTTAATGTTGTGCCATTTCCCCTAATGTATTACAACATATGACTTTAATCTCTTAGTCCTATTTTTTTCTTTCCTTAATACGCCACCCACACTTATTCAGGTGAAAAGGTTTAACGAGGGGCAGCCCGGCGGCTGAGTGGGAGACATGGGTTCAAATCCAGGTCGGTCCACCTGTGTGGAGTTTGCATGTTCTCCCCGGGCCTGCGTGGGTTTTCTCCGGGTACTCCGGTTTCCTCTCACATTCCAAATACATGCATGGTAGGCTGATTGGACATTTAAATTGGCCCTAGGTAGGAGTGTGAGCGTGAATGGTTGTTTGTCACCTTGTGCCCTGCGATTGGCTGCCCACCAATTCAGGGTGTCCCCCGCCTCTGGCCCGAAGTGAGTTGGGATAAGCTCCAGCACCCCCAGCGACCCTAGTGAGGATAAAGCGGTTCAGAAAATGAGATGAGGTTTAACAAGCACACTTAAGCCCCAAGATGGTAATACCCAAGGGGGGGGTTAGTATTCATGTGCATCTATGGTAAAACAATTGAGTCATTTGTGGACTGTCCCTAAGTGTCGGAGCCAGGCAGTGCTTGCGGGGCGCGTTCCCGTGGGATACTGAAAGTGAATTCAGCCATGCCGGCCGCACAATGATGCTGGCTTTCTACTTGCTGGGCGCGTGACCCCGAGTGGCCCCTGACTCAGATGGACAAGTCCAAGTGGTGCTGCTGCCTGACGTGTGCGTCGTTGTGCACGCTGGTTCTACTGTGCTTGTGCCTGGGCACTCTGCTGTCTCCGTCGTGTTCCAGCGCCGATGAATTTCGGCGAGCCGCCGTTGCCGCCGACTCGCAACTTTGCTCGCAGGTCGGCAGGTGAGTCCGTCCGTCCCAACCTATCAGATGCCGCTTTTCTCAGGTTATTTCATCGCTGGGGATGTGGATTCATTTGCATTTGTTGATGAATCGGCAATTGAAATTGAGCACGGTGATAAGCAGTTTAAGAGATTGAAGAAGATCTACTTGGATGACATAGACGCAGTCATGGGCTATAAGTCTTCTTACTACATATGGAGTCAATATTGTGCTCATTAATGTTGTAATTTTGCTTAGTGTTTGGACGCTTTGAATGCTGCTTGTGTTTTGCGGTGGATAAAAAAAAGTATACATGCAAATGCCTGTTTTTTTTTGTGATTCCTCCAAAAAAATGCTCATTTGATACCATCCTTCCCAGTTCAAATGGATTGGACATATAGCGCCCTCAATGGAAGCCAATGAGTTAACGTGTAGACTTGAAAGGTGCTATGAAATGAAACAAGTGATAAAATAATAGAAGTCCATATTTAGGAGAGAAATACACTAAAAAGTTTAAAAAAAAGGCTAAATAATGACAGAAATGTCTAGATAATCTTTCTCATCATCTGCCCACAAAAAATCCAATTATATTTAACGTCTCATCTAGCGTCAGCTGCACATTTTTGCAGTTTTCTGGCATGCTATCCATCAATCATCAGTGATGTTAGAACCAGAATTACTGAAAAAAGGTAGGCGTTCCCTCATGCATTTTATAGGATGCAATAACTATGAATTTGTAATAAAATATTTAAGATATTGAACCATTTGAGTGTCAAATGTATTTTCTACATGAAAAAACGACTTTGGCATATTTCACTTTTTGACAGGTACCATTTTTTAGGATGTTTAAGCTTTGGTAAGACATTACTCAATGCACAGAAATCTTCCTCACATACCTAAAATACGTTCTTGTCCCAGGAGGACGCTGCAACGGGGCGGCACGGCAGTCGACGGCGCCATCGCGGCGCTCTTGTGCACGGCCGTGGTCTTCCCTCAGAGCATGGGGCTCGGCGGGGGCTCTGTCGTAACTGTTAGAAATAAAACAGGTTTGTTTTTCGAGAGTTGAATGTTTTCCACAAAGCCCGTTTTCAACGTGGTTGTTGTTTTTCTCACCACCAGGCAAGGTGACAGTCTACAACTTCAGAGAGACCGTCCCTCGGAAATTTAAAAGCAACTTGTTAGACGATTGTGCAGATTCATTTAAAAATTCGCCAGGTAATTACATCATTTACGTCAGTGAGTCGTTCCAGAATTGGGGGAGTTGACGTCCAAACCTTCAGATTTTTAATCATCTAAATGATTTTTTTAATGCAGCTTTTGAGAAAATGTACTTGTACTGACCAATTATCTATGTAAAAGAGAAAAAAATGGTTGTAATTATTTTTTTAAAACACCAAACAAGTCTGTTATACTCCCTAAAATGCCATTTTCATCTAAAAAAATTGAAACTTATTTTGAAGATTTTTTAAGCCAATTCTGCTATGACTCAAATATGCATAAGAAAGAAAGAATTACCATTTTTGTGAGCCTATCTCGTTCTCCTAGGCAGTCAGTGGATCGGCGTTCCCGGGGAGCTGAGGGGCTACGAAGCCCTCCACAAGCAATACGGCAGGCTGCCGTGGTCCAAGCTCTTTGAGGAGCCTATAAGGCTTGCCAAGGAGGGCATCCCAGTTCCTCCTCATCTGGGGAAGATTCTTTCCATAGCCTCTGTGAAAAGAAGAATACAAAATTCTTCACTTTGGTACAAAATCCATCCGATTTCATAACAGTGTATAGCGAACTTACCAATTTCTGCTCTTTTTTTCCAATCCCCAACAGTGAAATCTTTTGCAAGGGCAACAATGGTGTTTTGGAGACAGGAGACATCATGAAATTTCCTCAACTTGCTGAAAGTATGCAAATCATTGCGGAGAACGGCGCCGATGCCTTTTACGTGGGCCAAGTGGCTTCGGATTTAATACATGACATCCAAGCTGCAGGTATCCACGTACAGATGCTACTATCTGGTCTGTCAAGATTATTTGAGTGGGCGGGGCCATACCTGTCAACCTCTGCCGATAACTGCCCTTATAAATGATTATGATTCCCCTTAAAAACCCCCAAAAAACCTGACAAACACCGTACGAGTCGTACGGTGTTTGTCAGGTTTTTTGGGGGGTTGTAAGGGGAATCATAATCATTTATAAGGGCAGTTATCGGCAGAGGTTGACAGGTATGGGGCGGGGCCAAGTTCAACGTTGAGGGTAAGCGTGCTACTACCCGCTAAACCTGAATACTTTAATATCGCTCTTCTAGGTGGGACGTTGGAAATGGAGGATCTGAGATCCTACCAGGTGAGGGTGATGGACCCGTGGACAGTTCCTCTAGGGGAAACGGTGATGCACATTCCTCCACCACCTAGTGGTGGCGCCCTGCTTGCCTTTATCCTCAAAATCATGCAAGGTTGTTGTCTTTTTCCCATCATTCAATTCCATTTCTATGAAAAATGAACTGTCCAAATACTGTTCATGGTTTTCCAGGTTTCTCCTTGACACCACAGTCAATAGAGAAGGAGCAAAAAACCCAGTTTTACCATCATTACATCGAGGCAGCCAAATTTGCTAAAGGCCAGCGAAGAAACATTCGTGATCCTTTCTTCAACAGTAAGACGGTTAGGATTTGGCAACTGTCACTTAAATATGAGGTCAGGTCAAAGGTTACAAGGTCAGTGTCAGAAAGATGCTTTTTAAAATCAACATTTAGCGAGCAGACCACCTGTTGGATGCGGAGTTCATCGATCGCATCAGAGCGATGATTTCCCCCAACGGCACCCACCCGGCCGCCTACTACTCCGACTTGACGGCGGCGCCCGACCACACGGGAACGTCGCAAGTTTCCGTGCTGGATGAAGACGGGCTGGCCGTCTCGGCCACCAGCACCATCAACCATTTGTGAGGAGAGCCTTTGAGCAAATGTTCTCAATTGAAAGGTTGTCATCTTGGCGTCTCTTGGCGTAGATTCGGAGGAGGCGTCTACTCCCCGCGGACTGGGATCATTCTTAATAACGAGCTGGCGGACTTCTGTGGGAGAGCAGACATATTGACACATGGTATACTTTTTACTTAGGCGACAATAGTTGTAATTTGTGGATGAAAAAGTCGAACAAAAACCTGTGGAGTCTTGCAAATATGTTCTGTAGGTGAGCAGCCCCCCTCCTCGATGACGCCAGCTATCCTGGTGTCCAAGACCGGAGGACTTTTTGTGATCGGTGGCGCAGGAGGAAGCATGATTACAACCTCGGTCGCTCTGGTAGTCAGCCAAACTACGATTTGTCCACTTTTCCGAGGCTACATTTGTTTACATCCCTTCTCTCCGCAGTCTATAATTAATCATTTGTGGCTGGGCATGAGTCTGAAGGAGGCCATCGATGCCCCCATCGTGTTTGTCGACTCCAAGAATAAAGTGAATTTCCCGCCCAACTTTGATCAGGTGACCAATCGAAACATAATGGTTAAAAAATGATTAGAGCGAATAGGGAAAATATTATTTCATTTCTGCCTTCAGTCTGTCATCGACGGCCTCAAAGCTCTCGGACACCAGGTCGGACAAATGGAATATTTTTTTAATGTCGTGAACGCTGTGGAGAAAAAGGACAGCTGCATCGTGGCTGTATCAGACAAGAGGAAGAAAGGGATGGCGGACGGGTACTGATAAGGAACGGACAATATTCTCACTTTACTTTTCAAAAATCTGCAAAGGACAACTTTTAAAGTTTTTTTTTATGCTATATTAAGTCAGTGAACAGCTCTCGTTTAGCACTGGACTGAAATCTAACACATTGTAGAAATGGCTGCAATGTAGTATATCAATAAAGAATATGTAATTGTTTGAGGAAATCACCTGTCTTTGACAACTGCAGACATCCAATTCATTTAAAGTGGCAGTACTCGCAATGAATATTTCAGTGGCATTGACGGCTATTTTTGCTTAAAGTGTTGCTATATAAAAAAAATACATATTTATACCACATTATAAATGATATTCTAATAAATACATCAGTAAAAAACATCCTATTTTTTTTAACATGTTTTTTTCCTATTTTCTTGAGAGCTTTGATTAATTAAGCTATCTTGGTTTTGATTTGATTTTTATTAATTTAGACATAAATAATACAGTATAGTATGACGGCTATTTTTGCTGAAAGTGTTGCTATATTTTAAAAGAAATAATCAAACACATTTATACCATCTTATAAATGATATTCTAATAAATACATCAGTAATAAACATCCTATTTTTTTAAAATGTTTTTCTCCTATTTTCTTGAGAGCTATAATTAATTGAGCTATCTTGGTTTTGATTTGATTTTAATTAGTCTACACATAAATAATACAGTATAGTATAGTATAGAATTTCACTATATATTTAACTGTATATATATTTAATTATACATACACATGTAAATACATCTATGCATGCAACATGCATTTTGTCAAAAATAATCATAAAATAAATAGTCGACCTGACAAAAGCAAATTGAGCAATTTGTTGTTGACTGTTGTTTTTAAATTTTTGGCTTCTTGTCTAATTATATCATTAATATAAAAAAAGGAGACAAACTCCTAAATCGGTCTGAATAATTAAAATGTATCCAGTTTAATTTTCAAGAGATGAATATGTACACATTTATCATTTACCTTCAGGCAGCGAGCGAAGCAAATACTGACATAGTATTCTGTCGAGGCAAGTTACAGCATCGAAGAAAAACAAATACGATTCAAAAATAGTCTTAAGTATGTTCCACGTACAATATATCATCATCATTGGTCCATTTGTGTAATCCTTTGATCTGGAAAATAAAACACTAGTGTTCTCTTATAGGCCGATATAAGAAATACAATCAGCAGTTCTCATCATCGCGCAAGGGTACGTACGGGTAGCAGCCAAAAGGAAGAGAACTTGGAAAAAAAAAAGCAAATATACAATAAAAATATAAATTTCTTTAAAAAGAACATACACTCACGGTGCGTGCGGGGGGTGGGGTGATATTTACGATATTTTTAAACCAGGTTTTCAGATTTGGCATTTTCTGCTGGTGTCTACTGACTATCCTGAGATGTTTTTCTCGTCTTGAAGGCATTCCAGCACGTAATGGATAACCCGGTAGCAGAAGATATACTGGTCCTGGAAGGCATAAGACAAAACTTGTCTAGACTTGTACTTTTTAAGTCATTGGTCTCTTAGTATTACCTCAGTCTGGACCATTCCCTTTCGCTGAAGTCTCATGTTTCGTACCACGTCTGAAATGTCAAACTGAGCAGAAATAAAAAACATCAGCATGCGGCCTTGTTAACACCTTTTATATTTATGTGAAAAAAAAAATCCTGGGTTTTTGCATGCCGACGTCGAATGTAAACGACGTGACAAAATCCATTCGCTTATGGCAGCATGAAAATGAAGTGTTGAACCATACTAAACCAACTAAAATATGTATTTAAGACATGTACCAATTACTATGAGTCCGATTCACACATTTATCCATCCATAAATCTGTCTGCAATATAACTATGGAATATTTTGTGGCTTATTCTCGACATTAAATCCATTGAAACCGGGAAGACTAGCATTGACTAATGCACATGTGTCAAAGTGGCGGCCCAGGGGCCAAATATGGCCCGCCGCATCATCTTGTGTGGCCAAGGAAAGCAAATCATGAGTGCCGACTTTCTGTTTTAGGATCAAATTAATATGAACAGTATAGATGTATATTAAATTTGGATAGTTTTTAGTTGAAAAATCATTTTGTAAAATCGAAAAACATATAAAATGAAGCTAAAATAAACAATGTTTTAGATCTATAAAAAATGAATATTCAGGGATTTTAATCCAGTTCTTTTAATCCATTTATAAAAAAACAAACAAAAAACAAATATTAAATCTAAAATGGTCCGGCCCACGTGAAATCAAGTTGACGTTAAAGCGGCCCGCGAACCAACCCGAGTCTGACACCCTTGGACTAATGTTTGACTGCCATTTGACGGCGATAGACGTCCAATCAATTTTGACTGGGCGGGCTGGCTACGATCAAATGATTCAGCGACCGCCTTAAAAATGAATGTAATTATTCTAAGACCTTCTCTTTCGATTTAAATAACCCAACTTCACTATTTTAAATCAGTATATCCTTACAAGTTTGAAAAATGGGAATCCTCCAGTCAAATTGGATTGGACAATTTAAGCTATTACAATTAGCAGAGTCTACTTACATCGGCGTCTTTGCTGATGAGGCCGAGAACCACGTCGATGCAAATGAGCGTTCCGGAGCGGCCGATGCCGGCGCTGCAGTGAGTGATGATGGGGCCCGAACGGTGGGCGTGCCTCATGTAGGAGATAAAGGTGAGCAGCTGCTCGGGCTGCGACGGCGTCCCGTGGTCGGGCCAGCCCGTGTAGTTCAGGTGCGTCACCAGCTGAGTCTCGTCCGTCTAAACGACAAGAGGTCGTCAGGCCAGGTCACGTCTTTCCGCGCTTACCATTGGACGAGCTCCTTACGGTCACGTCTTTGACCTCCATGAGTCGGATGACAAAATGGTCCAGGTATTGATCTTTGAGCAGCTTGATCTGCAGGCGCTCGTCCACCATCTCGGTGGTGCCGGGCGAGTCGGGCCAGTAGCGCTGGCACTTGACCTTTCCGCCTTCGATCTCCTGGGTCATCATGGCTACCACGTTGGACTTTTGCTCCAACACCATCTGCCAGAAATCACCCATGGTGGTGGGCAAGGGTCCCTGGCAGGCGATGTAAGTGAAGTCCTCGTCCTTGACAGGCATCTTGATGTGGTTGGCGTTGATGTAGCCACCGTTTGTGCCCAGCACCACCCGTGTCGTGTCGACTGCAAGAAGACATGTACGGGGAATATGTTAACTGTTAACGCCGTGCCTGCCATTGATGGTGAGAAATGAACCAGATCTGCTTTAAAAAATGAGCTGTTTTTAAATGAAGTAGCACATGCTACTGCCTCGACGCTTAAGGCAAAAAAGCTGCAAACTCACAGGGGACAATGTTCTTGTAGCGGTTCTTCCTCTTGTTCTCCTTCGTCTGGCCCACCAAACAGTCGTCCAGAGGTTGAAGATTTTGAAGATTCTATGAGGAAATTGTCAGGATGAGA
Source organism: Stigmatopora argus (assembly GCF_051989625.1). NCBI lineage: Eukaryota > Metazoa > Chordata > Actinopteri > Syngnathiformes > Syngnathidae > Stigmatopora > Stigmatopora argus. The sequence continues at coordinate 5,136,578 of NC_135402.1, forward strand.
GCAAGTGTAAATGCGCAACTGAAAATAATGAATGGGTTTAACCTCAAACTCCTGCTGCGGGACTTTCTGGTCCAAGAGTCCCTTCATCATGCGCACAATGCCATTGAGCTTTACATCCGTGTACTGGCCATCAGGGATCACTTCTACTAGCGGTAAGGAGGTCAGCTCGTCCTCGGTGATGATGGGTCCAGCTGTGAAAAAAACCCACCATCAAATTATACTATATTATAAATTGGATTATACTGTTTTTCATGAATTAATAAATATCCTCAAAATTGTCACAAAACACCTCCCCTATTTTGTGATTTTAAATTAACGTAGCATATTTTGGTTTTATTTGGTAACATACAAATGGTCATATGAATTCATATGTATTGACGTTTTTTTTAAAGAAAAAAAATACCATTTCTGTTTTCATTGGGCATCTCATCGCTTCCCCACGTGATGACATCATCTTCTTCTGGCTGGCCGGCGCTCATTTGAAGATAACTGTCCAATGAACAACATCAAACAGCATATTTACAAAAAAGCACTTTCTTTTGTAAATTCAACAAGAAATAAGTTTTACTTTTCATTGCTGGGGGCGTCCACATTCTCCTCTATCCATTCAACTTTACGGGAACTCTAAAGAATGAAAGAATCTCAGTTAAAATGTTTTAGTTGTAATATATATAAGTGTGAGGGCTTTGTATCGTACCTCGGGTGAGTCGTCAGGTAACGAGGAGCCATCGTAGTCCGTGTCCTCGGAGAGTTCCGCGCTGTGCTCCCTTTCGGGGTGGTGGGAACCTTCATCATAGTCGGGTGGCGGTAAGGGTGGGCAGCCAGATTTTGCCAGGTTATGGGGGCTACACAATTTAGTCTTCACACCGCTATCCTCACTGAGATCTGAGAACAACAATGGCGATTACAAACAATTGTTTCTAATAAGGCGTCAGAAATAATCTCAACATTTTAGAGCGAGTGATTATTTTTGGGCATTAAAAAAATCCAGATACAATAATAATAACAAAAAAAATCCAGATACAATAATAATTTTTAAACAAATCCAGATACAATAATAATAATTAAAAAAAATGCTACATAACTGAGGGCTATACTTATTATTTATGAATAAATAAAATATAGTAATGAAATGTTAATAAATACAGATTTATTTTAGGGATGCTTATGTAGTACCTGCAATTCCATTGCACTTATCATTTATGGGCAGGTAATCCAGGTAGGTGTTGGGGTTCTGATCAGGTGGCCTGGAAACCATGAGGCGTACCAAACCTTTGGCTTTGCGGATGGTGGTTACAGCTTTGGTGTGCGAGACGCCCGTCATCGTCTCCTCGTTCACCTGCACGAGAAAGACAAACAGCTCTAAGAAAATACTTTTCAAAGCGGTGCAATGTGAACATTTAAAAATGGCTCACTTTCAGCAGCCTGTCGCCCACTTGCAGTTGGCCCGAAGCCTCGGCCACTCCGCCCGCCGTGATGGATTTGACGAAGATCCCTCGCTCACCGCCAATAACAGAGAAACCGAGCCCACCCGATTGCGGTTTCTCCAGCTCCATTTTCATCACCTCCTCCTGTATTTTATTTAATTAGTAAACAAAAGTCTGTATTGTTCACCACGTAAAACAAATACATTGGGATTGAGTTTACCTCTAAAGAAGACAGGGCTGTGAAAAACTCAGTCTCCATTGGATCATCTGCTGTGAGGAACCCTGAAATAATAAACAATGCTTGTAAATAAGTAGTGTTTATAAAGTGTATATTATAAGTGCTTCCTTTGATGTTGATTAGATAAAGAAGAGTTGCCGCAATGATGCTTCATTTTGGCGCCCTTTGTTGGTAATAAGACACGTCTCAGCTACCTTTTCTCCCAACTCAGTTTTTTTATATGATTATTTTTACACTAGATTTAAAAACTAACAGTAATGGGTATTTAAACAACTACCTTGGTTAGGTGCCAAAGCTACGCATAAACAATTAACAAAAAGGAATAGTCCAGTTTTCTACTGTATTGGATTTCATTACAATGGGATTGCATAATTACTGGCAGATGTACCATTAATGTTAGATGATACGTTGGAGCCCATGTTGGTGTTGAGGGAAGACACGCTTTTCCCGGGGAAAACAGGTTCACCGTCCCTTTAAGAAAGAGACAAAATTAGAATAGATGATTTTGTTCTCAAACTTTTTGGCTGCGGTTAACAAAGAATTCGCTAACGAATGTATCATACTACCTGGTGGCTTTGAGAGACAGGTTGCCGCGAGAAAGCTCCAGCAGTCTAGCACTTTCGCCGAGGGTGAGGTCCTGGGTGGGCACGCCGTTAATGTAATGGATGAGGTCCAGTGGTCTTAGGCTGCCTTCTTCAAAGACCGCCGATCCGGCGAGGACATCTTTCACAAACACGAGACCATACGCGCTGTCCCGACCGCCATCCAACACTAAACCTGCAGGAAAAAAGTTGCAATCACCTTTTCACTAAAGACAATTCTGCTTGATGTGAACACTGTGGATTTTACCCAGTGGTTTGTTGGTGTCGCCAAAGCAGATGTCTGGAAGCAGGTGGGCATCAATGTAAGGTTTTGGTCCATCCAAGACCCTGCCCACCACCAATTTCACCAGCCGAGGTTCTGCACGCACCAAGTCAACCACCTCAGTGTGGCCCATGTTGCTCACATCCGTTTGGTTCACCTGAAAGTAAAAATCACACATACTTATAATACTTACACACTGGGTTGCTCAAGAAAAAAAAGCGCTTTCTTCACATTTTAAGTGGTGTTAAATAAACAACATATTCTCTTTACGTTTAGATATACATTTGAAGTGTGAAAAAGCTTGAGGCTTGTTTTTCTACCCGTTAAAAAAGCTGGCATGCGTGTTGTACCTTAATCATTCTGTCACCCGGTCTGAGGCGTCCATCGCTTTTGGCTGGATCCTGAACAATGTCATGGATGTAACAACCATGATCACTGCCTTTGGTCAGCGTGAAACCCAGGCTGCCCTTTTCTGACTTTATGAGAGAGACTTTCAGCTCCACTTCCTGTTACCACAAACAAGGATCCAATAGAAAAGGCTTAAGACAGAGTGGAAAAATGACCATAGGAATGAATGCCCATTGTTCGCCAAGGACAATCATGAAGTAAAGCTCTTCTTCGCAAAGTTTTATTTAACAGCAGCTAACAAAATAAACAAAATAGAATCACGTACATTTGGTTTGAGCCTTACCGGGACAAGTTCATCCATCTCCGGTCCATTTGTAGGCATAGAGAGATTTAAAGGCATGGGCAGAGGGGGAGGAAGGGGGTCTGGACTTGGTGCTGACTGGGAGGATTCCAGGCGGAGTGAAGATTCTTGATTCCTGGGAGGCAGGGGTATATTAAATGGCGCACAAACGGGAAGGTACGATCCACTACGCACTCTTCATGCCGTGACGGGGTGCATCAACGTTTTGTAGACTAAAACTACTTACTGCTCAAGTTAAAACTACTTAATGCTGAATAAAGTCTGACTTGGAATTTTAATGAAGTTAAGTATCTACAATTATGCCCCCATGAAAATACCCATACAAATCTTGCCAAAAGAGCCGAGTTGCCAGTTAAATATAGTATATAGTATATTAAACGGCAGGGGTATATTAAATGGCGCACAAAGGGGAGGCTCAAAAAAGCAAAAATCATTTAATATACCCAGGTATATTAAACGGCAAAATACGGTAAGTCTCAAGTCCTATCTTAGCAATATCCATAGTGAAGACGAAGGAGTTTACCTCTTGCTTTGTTCCAGTCTTGTCATGGCCACGTGTGGCGAGTAGAAGCCAGAGTTGACGCTTTCCTCCAACTGACCGCTGTTGTTGTGGGATCCGAGTCCCAGGCTCCCACTGGGGGTCTGGTAGACGCTGCGCTCCCACGTCTGCCCGCTGTTCTCCAAGGCGCTCGGGCTAAACGCCTCCTCCACCTCCTCGTCACCGTCCGTGCTGTCGCTGTAGCTGTTGCGTCTGCCGGAGCTTTTGACTTGCAGTCTGTCCAGCAGGTTTTCTACGCTGCTGGAGTTCTTAAGAATCGACGCCTCCTGCGGGTCTTCGAAGCTGCCGTTGGATTTGAGCCGCAGTCTCTCCAAGGCTTCTTCCACGCTACTCTGACTCTTCTTGTCATCCGGTTCAGGACAAGATTTGGTTCTTAGCAGATCAGGCTTGGGTGGTGGAAGAAGGTCTTTGAGAGGAGATGGATTGGGTGTCTGAGAAGAAAAACAAATGCAGAATGTACTTTAAATGGTGCATGGGTCAAAGACAGAAAAATTCCACTCAAAAAAAATTGGTGACAAGGAACAATTGTTGGGGATTCTCACCAAAATTGAGGATTCCATCTCTGGAAGAACGCCCCTTTCTAGTCTACAGAGACGTAACATTACTTCTTGTCCCGTCCCTCGCAAGGCTGAGATGACCTCCTAAATGCAAAAATGACAACAATTAATTTTTGCTGGTGTTCCAGAAGAATCAAAGCGGCATATTTAACATACGTGCTGCGAAAGTCCTTTGAGGGGGGTTTGATTAACGCGCATGATGACGTCGCCCACGTTGATGCGACCGCTCTCGGCAGCCGGCTGACCGGGGAACAGCTTTTTTACACGTACCATACTGGAAAGCGGAGCATCCTCTGCCAGGTACTCCTCCCGACTGAAGCTGAAGCCCAGTCCCGAGGCGTTCTTCACCAGGCGCACGTCAAATACGTTGTCTAGTATAAAAAAAAAGTATGGAAAATTGTTACTCTTAGCTTGAATCTCTCATACCTCTGTTTGTCCTATTTTATATCGGAATGACACTTAATTGTTTATTTAATTCTTTCAGTGGCACTGAAGATGACAAATGTCCAATGGTGTGTCTTTTTTTCTGTGAATTTAAATGAGTTCATCACTAGTAGATGTCCAATTCATTTGTACTGGAAGGGTTGGCAATAATTAAATAAATATTGTATGCAATGACAGCTTATGTTTTAAAATGACATAATACAGAGTATAAATAAAACAAAATAGTCCAGTTTTGACAGCTTAGAATTTAAACAGAAAAAAGGGAAAAATATACAGTATTTAATAATAAAGAGGATAAAAGAAAAAGAACATTGAAAACAAAGCTGCTGAAACATTGCATGTATTCAACAAGAGTTTTATCATAGCACTGGTCATTCTAATTATTATTTTTTTATATGGAAGATATTTTTAAAGTGTGTTTTCAAATCCAAACAAACTAACCATTGTGCCAGATTGGCCTTTTCCAACACAAATTCCACTCAACCTCTAATTTCTCTTCTTTCTGTTCTATTTGTGTCCATTTTGCTACCTTACCCGGCGTCAAAAAGCTGTACTCCAGTTTTTCTTTGAGCTTCCTTGATGTCAGTTTATTCTTGCTCAATTCCCTCAAGCTGTTATTACTGGAGTGGAGCGGTGTGCACTGAGGGGTGATGGGTACATGAACCTTTTCTGTGGGTGGGTAACCCCTCTCCAACAACAAATTCACCGTCTGATAAGAAAGAATGACATTTTAATCCAACTGAAATAAAAATGCAGCAGACGTGGTCACTCACTTGTCCCGTGTCTCTAAGAACGTCAACCGCTTGCTGATGAGAGGCACCCTCGAGAGATTTTCCGTTGACCGCAACTACGCGGTCCCCTGAGAAAAGTGAGAAAATAACTTAACATGCTACCAGGCTCAATGTTATTTATTTATGATTTTAAAAAATTAACATACCTCTATGTATCCTTCCATCAAGCTCTGCAGCTCCTTGCGGAAGAATGGCCTTCACGTAAATTCCGCCATGCTGAATGGTTGTGTTGACCCCTCCCTGTGAAATGACATCATAGTTAACGTCAAGCCTAAAAGAGACGTTGGTAATATTTTTGTTTGGGGATGATGGGCGTATGGAATTATTTTTTTATATAGGAACTTCTATTATCATTACTAGCGTATCTGGGGCATGCTAAATTAATGAATTTAAGAGACCTTTTTTTTAAAATTACATAATAAATGAATGTGGAATATTTTCTCAAAAAGGGCATATTTAGGTTGACGCAAGATTTTTGCAGCATTTGGAGAACAAAAAACTTAGGCCAAATCGGTCCAATGTGCAACAATATAAACTACAGCTACCCTGTTGTCCAATAAATTATGATTTTTTATTTAATTTTATTTATTTTTTAAAGTGTGACAGAATGAGAAGTCCTGAAAAAAACATGGATCCCTACGGTGTATATTTGGAAAATCTAAAAATATAATTTGTGGTTGAATGTTTTCTCCGTTGTCATTACGTTGTTCTATAGTACAAAAAGTTTAAAAAAAAATTAAAATGTGAATAATTTCTAATATGCTACCATTTTGTGACTTGTTTAGTACTTTTTAATGTATTGACACGCTAACTGTGTTACATACAAAAATGAGCCCAGGCCAATAATATGGACATATACAAATAACAGTAAATCTCTGGTAACAATGCAACAACAAATATGTTAGTTCAAAACTGATTTTTTTTTTAAAGTAGCATGCAAAGTGACAGTCCAAAGTGTTTTCAAATTAGACCAGATACACCGACAGGGAAGCAAGGCAAACCCGGTAAATGAACAGCACCAATTTGAGTTAGTGTTGAGGGATGGAGGGTGGGAGGGGAAAGGGAGATTTAAGAAAGAGATGGTCAAAACCTTGCCGAACAGTACCGTGACACTTATGCCCAGGCTGCTGTCCTTTTTGGACAGCTCAATGTCAAATAACTCTCCAGGCCGGAGGCTACTGACGCCTGAGGCATTACCATTTAATTGTTCCCTGTGGTAGTCCTGCGAACACAAGAAGAAGAAGAGGGCATGACGGTGAATGCGCGCAAGCTGGGACATGCAGAAGGAAAGGTTGAGCTGGTGTTGGGGTAGGAAAAAGCTTACATGCAATTTGGAACCAAACCGCCTCGCATTGAAAGTCAATGAGAGGCACAGGTTATAATTAGTGAAGGCAGGCAATGAAAGGAGTGAATATGCGGATTTTTTTCCGTCAATTCCACACACATTTAATGATAATCACATATTATGACAAATTAGTACCTTAGTGACCTTTTGTTTCTCTTGAGTTTTAGACTGACTTTCCTCATCCATGTCAGAATCCCCACTGAAATACTCGGAAAGCTTTGGAGCTTCTAAGAGTTTTGTCTTCCGGGTTTTGGGGGGCAACGCCGGCGGAGGAGGTTCCAGGGAGGAATCTTTGGACTCTGGCGCGGTATTTGCCCTTTCGAGGCAGTTTTGGACTTGGCTCGATACTGGCAGCATGAATGTTGGAATGGTGCTCGTCATGTCTTGTGCGGGTTGAGAATTCAACTGGGTGGGCAAGGTGGGTGAAGGCTGGCGACAGGAAGTCGGAGCGCTAAATCTCACTGTTGATGTGTGATCCGTTGAAGGAACTTCCATTTTTTGTTGAGTGGACTTTAATGCCGCTAACAAAGACTCGGTCTTTTCTGGAGAAGATTCAGGTGAAGAATCTGGATAAGTCATGAAAATATCATAACAAGGAAAAAAATAAAAAACAGATTTCTGCCAAAGCAGACAAATTCAAAGCACTGTCATAGTTATGACATTTAGACCCTTTCTTTTCTCGCCATATAATATGGATAGAAATTGAATAGGCTAATCCATTATAAAGTTATCATGAAATTTCTTTTGCGACCGCCAGATTTAATCACCTATGCAAGAATTCCTTGAAGTACTCTTTGAGGTGCTACTTGTTTCAACCCGTCTTATAAACAAATGTTACCTTTACAGAGACTCTCTTTAGGCTGTGACACCACTAGCATGACATCATCCAGAGCATTCTGAAGTACTTCGATGGCAGTGGCATGGGAAAGTCCTTCCAGGTTCAGGTCATTGACAGCAATCAGGCGATCACCTGCAATGACGCACATGAATAAAAGTATGACAAAACATGTACCTGCACTGCAGAACGAAGAGAGAACGTAAACTGGGTATACCAGGTTTCAGATAACCATTAACATCAGCAGGACCCCCGGGCATGACAGAACTGATGATGGTCCCCATATCAGTGGGACCAGAGTTCTCCTCAGCTACCACCTGGAAACCTGCACACACACACACACTGGTGTCAAGCAAAGAATGTAAAGAAAAAAAAGAAAAAAATGTCTTTACCGAGGCCATATTTATCATCTTTCTTCAGATTTACAAATGTGATTTGTCTCTCAGGAGATGGCAAAGCGTTCACTCTTTTCTTGAGGGAATCTATTAAAGAAAAAAATAGGTGATTGTTTATACTTGAATTTACAGTATATGCATGCACCAAACAATGCCGACATTGTATTGAAAGTATTGATCATTTGGAGAATAGGATTAAAAGAAATATTGATGAAATATGAACTACTCATACATCACATTTGTATCCTGACTAAACATACCGTTAGCAGATGTTGGAGTGGAGGGTAGTCCTGAAGAATTGTGCATACTAACCCCTAAAAAAAGATTATTTTTTTTTAAATTACAAAAAAATTGAGTCTTTGAACAAAAACTTTATATCATATTTTGTTAAATTTACCCATCACATAAGCCTGGCCTGCATCTTCGATAGAAGAAGAGTCCGATTCTCTTTTGGACTCCAAATGACTCCAAGCTGGACTGTTGTGAGAAAAATAGAAACGGTTAACGGTCTCACTTCTACGCCACTAGGGGTCACTGTACGCAATAGAGACGTGTGGGACTGTGGAGTCATCATTCATCAATTGGTTCATCATTCATCAATTGGTTATGTCATACATAAATCCAGTGAAGTAGCACTGGCTTTGATAAGAAACAAAGCACAGAGCATTCATGAAAACAAGCTGTTGTTCTCAGTAGTTGTTTTTTTTCAGTTATCCACACTTTTACTGAAAATCTCGTAATAGACTTATCACGTTCTTCCTCCTAAGCACAAACTCACGTGTTGGTCTGTTGAGAGAGCGAATCCATGTCTGAACTGGCGAGCTGACCGTGTAGAATCCGCATCAGTGCTGCGCTACGAGCTTCCGTCGCACCCTGCACGGGGGCTTCCAGTGTCTGCCCAAGATTGTGCAGGGAGCGGCTGATAGCCCGAGGTTTAGCAGCCCCCTTTGTCGGTTGGAGTCCGGGAAAGTTAAGGTGGTCCTGAATCAAAATGGAACTAGACGATGCCTTGTTGAGGGCCACCTCGGAATTAGAGATTCTCTTCAAGTGCTCTGGGTTGGAGTGTGTGGACAGAGCGGGGGCCAGGCTGCCTGAACTCAATGTTCTGCTCACTGCGGGTGGACGTTCAGTGGGGCACTGCAATCCAGTTAAGGGGCTGTTTGCTAGGGAAAAAAAGTAAACGATTGGTCGCCGGTCTTTTGGTCGCCCGGAAGGTTATTGATAATTACCATTTAAATTGTTGCTCAAATTCCCTAAATACAAACTGCGAATTACTATTTAGTCATACTTAATGCCCTATTAATTATTAGGCTAAAGAAAAGCGCCAAATTTCCCATACTTTTATTGTTTTTTGTTGGAGAACTAGTTATGACCCTGACTGACGTACCTAGAGGGACAATGCATGTACATACAAACTCATACACTCACACATCCGCTCAGTGAAACTGCCCAGGGCCATTGTTGGCTTTTATTGATGTGTAGACCGTCTTATTTTACCTTGTTTTGTCGCCGGTCTTTTGGTCGCCCGTTGTTTGGGTCCGGGCGACCAAAAGACCGGCGACCAAACGACTGCACACGCATTATAACCGAGAGATTGGTTGTCACATCCAAGCTTTTCTCAAATTTAACCACACGGGAAAAAAGACACTAATGAATCAAAAAGTCATAGTGATAGATTACCCTGCCCCCCCAAAAAAGAAATAATTCCTACCAATGTCCTTGAGTTCCTGCTGGCTTTGTTGGGCTCTCATCTGCAGGTGAAATTTGTAATGGTCAGAGCAGAGCTGGAGCAGATACTGACACGTGTTGCTGCTGTCCGTCTGGAACACGTGCTTGATTCCGTCAGATGCGTTTTGAAGGCATATCTTCTTTTTCTGTCGAATGAGTGAAATTGGGTTTAAAGCAGCGGGAATTTACATGAAAAAGGAAATGTCGTCTCACTGTGAAGGAAATCTTTTTGGTCTCCCTCCAGGGGAATATAAGCACTGGGGTTCGGTTTCCATTTAGGACTTCAAAAATAAGGACTCCCTTGGTGTATACACCCAGCATGATTCCCGTCTGCGACCTCTTCTCTGGAAGAACGCGGTGGAAATGAACTCCGTACTCGGTCAGCCTCTGGCTCATCTTTAGGAAAAAAAGCAAAAAAACTTTGCATTAACGTGACAACATTATGGATTTATTTCATTGTGTTTAGAAAAAAACTTAAAAGGTCAAAAGCTTCCATTGTATTGGCATATTTCCTCTGACAGACCTTGAGAAATTCAAACTCTGCATCCGACTCAGGTGCTCCAAAGTAGTTGCTGTGAAGTTTTGGCAGCTCTTCCTTGATTGTCGTCTGGTCTATCTTGTCCAAAACTGACACAGGCAGATAGTGTTCCACTCGAAAATATGTCTTTCCGTGGATCTGTAGCACAGAGAGGCACATTTGTTATTTTGTGCCTGACAAGTTAAAAGGAGCATGATATAACCCCCACGGGCAGATATTGGACAAGAAAATAAGGCTGTTTTGGCCTCATTTCTGCTCCTGTAATAATTTTCACCACATTTTTAGGTATTAACTGGATCAAGAAAGTGAATTACCTCAGGTTGATAGTCACCGTATTCCGCCTGAAGCCCCAGCGAGGCCAACAGAAGGGCATTTTCCATGTCGCAGCGTAGCCTCTCCTCCAAAATGTCTTTCCTCAGCTGTAGATAGTACTGATGTCTAGTCATCGCGTGTCTGTTATCCAAAGAGAATGAAATTATTCAAATATACAGTTTTCTCCTGCAAAGAAACCTCAATTCATTAAAAAAACCCTCACTGAATTAGGTTGATGTCATCGACAAAAAACTTGATGCGCAGGAAAAGGTTAAAAGGCACGTCAGGTTTCTTCTTCCAAGTCTCAGGCGCAACTTTGGACAGCTTGACATCAGGATTAACAAAGAAATACTCGTTATCTGTGTTGAAGGAGGGAGATGATATCAAAGTGAGTACAATTCATGCAATTTTATCCCAACAACGCACACAGAAGCGAGTGTCGTACCTGTCATGTAGGCCAGGCCAAAGAGATGGCGTTCTACCAGGCCCACGTGGGCGATCACCATATCCAAAGCGTCTTTACACGAGGCCTTGATATCACAGGTCAGATCCAACTTCTGGCCGTTCAGCAGCACGACACCCACCTTCCTCTGTACTTCCTCACACTTCCGCTTCTAAAATCAGAAATAATAATGATATCCCCGAAGAACAAAAGTGTCAGTTTTAACAACATAACGATGCATTCCCACCATTATGGAAGAGGAAACGTTGAGTGCAACACTGGGCTCACTGGCCATCTTCACAAATTCTGGCCCACGAAACAGCTGTGAGGTTAAAACAAAACATTAAAAATACAGTATTATGATTGGATACGTAGTCTTCAAACAACTTGACATAAGCCAAGTGAGTACGTTCCGTCCCATATTTTTGGCATTGGCTACAATTTCAACGGGCTTTCTGCCTAGGATTTAGCTCTGACATAACCGCCAAAAAAGGGAAAATTGCCAGCCTGACCTTCCATTCCCTGTGCCATTTATAAAGAAACGTTGGAGAAGAAACAGGACAAATCCAAGACCAAGCAAGTATGCCAATTTACTCTAAAACTGTCCTTCCAGGCTCTTGAACAAAAAAATGTCTGAGTGTTAAGACCTACCGTATGCATGCATGTACATCTATGTGTATGTATATATATATATGTCTGTACACGTGTGTATATGTATATGTGTGTGTGTATATATATATATATATATATTTCAGCGACACGCTTATTTATTTATATATTAATTCATGTATTTATTTATTAACTTAGGTACTTATTACCTATCTATTTAGGTCTAAAATGCCTTTCCTATTTCTGCATCCTCACCCTCTTGCTACTGTGACAACGAAATTTCCCAAATACGGGATGAATAAAGTTATCCAATCCAATCCAATCCAATCCGATCCAACTCATTCACTCCCACCGAGATTTGGGTTTTCTTGATCACATTTTTTTTTCAGATTTTAGCCGTCATTAAATAGGAAATAAGGACCTTAGCTCTACGCAGTGGCATTGAAGACGTGTACAGAGGGTCCCGGAGTTCCAACAAGGACGTGTGAGGAGCAGCCAAGGCATCATCCAAGGAGTACAAATTGGCCCGGGACAACCTGTTGGCCAGGTGAGCCTGCAGACGCTGCACTTCCTCCTCTTGCTTCTGTAGGAGAAGCTCGGTTCCTTCCAGACCTTCATCCGTTGTTCCTTCATATAGCCTGCATGGAAGGTAATAAAAAGGATAATGAGAATAAGAAGGGAATGCACGTTTGTCAGTCATTTGTAGCTGATGTATTGATGAATTTGAATTGAATTCAATTTGCATTTAATTTTTCTGATGTGAACACCTTTACATGTCACTTAACTAGCAACTACAGTAAAACTGCATTTTTAAAATTGATTTAAGTTGGTATAAAAATGAAAACAATTATTAGAATTTAAAAAAAAAAAATGATTGTGACTGGATGCCTTGGAAGAAAAAGATCATTAAAAATTCAAGTTCAAATAATAATAACAATGACATGTAAATGAATGTATTTTATTTTTTTAATCAATGATAAAATTGTGAATCCTAAGAGGGTGGTGCAAACCAATTAACAAAAACAAAACAAGCAACAAAAAAAAAACCTGTCAAACTTTTACGACGCCTGTGAAAGAATTGTTGTGCTCTGTGACAAAATGTTAACATTGTTTCCCCGGAAGCAACAGACAGATCTGCTCTCTAATACCCATAGATTAGCGAGATAGAGGTTTCTCAATGCGGAAGCCCCAGTACATCCGATGACCTCACTGTCCAAGCATGGGGGCTGACCCCGCTTTGCAACACCCGCTGTGTTTTCTACTCTTATCTGCCACTTATCAGCCCCACAGAGCTCTCGTAGCTCAGGTATTAAAAAAAAAAATCTTACGCAAGACAGCTTAACTTGCAACATCGGTGACGTTCTATATAGTAGTTGGAATTTGATAGTCATTCTCAAGGAAAATATGCCTCTCAAGTCAAATTGAAATAGACATCACCATCATTTGATGTGAACTGATAAACTTCTTTATATACTTGTATGTTAAAGACGTAAAAGTAGTGGGGGTTTGCATACCACATTGTATTTTGGGTGGTCGTGGGGGTGCTGGAGTCTATCAGGGGACTCCCTAAATTGTTTTCCAGCCAATCACAGGGCACAAGGACACAAACCACAATTCACCCATACCTGTGGGCAATTTTAGTGTTCAACAATGTATGTAAGCATGTTTTTGGGATTAGGGAGGAAACTGGAGTACTCGGGAAAAAAACCCACGCAAGGCACGGGGGAACATGCAAACTTTACATGGGAAATTCGGACCCCAAAGGGGGTTGAAACTTGATCTCAGAACTGTGAGGCGGACGTGCTAAACACCGTGGCGTCTGACTTTAAAACAATCTTTTGATATCTTTTTTAAAGAATTGTTCATGTTCCAAGTATAAGTACTGTGTGTATTGTGGCAAGTCATTTGTTAGCTGATCTCACCTGTGCCTCTGGGCGTTATGGCTGGTGAGGGACAGGGAATCGTGCTCCGAAGCGAGTCCTAGCTGAGAGCCAAATCGTTTCGCGTCAGACGTTTTCTTCCCTGTGGATGACACGGCAGAAAAACTATGGGCACCCGCATCGCATTATGCGGCTGACCGACATCAACATCTGATGAAATAATAGGCACACTAATGCGAGCTGAGAACAAGAATGGCCTCGGATATTAACAATATGGACATTTTACCTTGCCTGTAGTCAGGGTCAGAGGACGTAACTGAGGGGCTTTCACTGGAGGAACTGTAATCACTGTGGTGCCTGTGGTGGGTGAGATTCGGTTCTAGGAAGAGAGGGAAAGGGACCAGAGTTAAGTGGAATCCTGTAAAAGACGAGTTGAGCTTTTTGGGATCTTTTTGGTGTTCAACAGGGGACGTTTTGTGTTTTGATAATATTCCTCATTCACAATGGTTGAGGTTTGTTCATCAGTGTGATGGTAAACAGTCAAAAATGGATTAGATGTTCAAGAATACATGCTTGTCATGTGTTGTCATGGCCCGCTGGCTGAACATGTAGTACATGATGAAGTGAAACGAATTCTACTCTGATGACTTAGTCAAAACTTGAAAGTCCTGCTCCTCAGTATCACTCCGGGCTCACATAACTTAAATGCATGGTATTCCGATGTCATTGCTCAAGATTAGTATTTTTTTTTACTCCTGACATTTCCAAATGATGTTACAGTTTCATTATTCACATACTCCTCACTATCATCCCTAATAACATTAACCCAAGCATCACAAATACTTCCAATACGACTACTATAAGTGTTACTACTGGCACGGCTACGTTCTACTTTTTTTTTTACCACTTAGTACTACTACAAGTAATACTTTCAACACATAAACCTACACTAATATTACCAACACTACTGATTTTACTTGCCACCGCTCTCACTGCAACTTAATGTATTCCTAGCACCAACACTTGCTTCTATATTGCATAATAGCCAAGCCAGATGGTATGACTAAAAGTGGAGACAATAATTAGTTGTACTTAATTCACATCCCAACAAAAGAAAATTGCAGACCACAAATTTTGCTAATTAAGTCACAGTAATGCACTGCAATAAGTGCTCTACTAAACCCTATCACATGTATTCAGTTATAAATATTCTCCGTATTTGTTGGCCAGCTGTGAGAAAACCAGAAAATACACACATTGAAGCCCCGTAATGTTTACGAAGGGCTTGGTTGCAAAATGCTTAGGGATTTCTCCCAAAAATATATTGAAGCCATTATAAGAAAATCTAAAGTCCAGCAGTGATTGGACTTGTCAATTATTCAGTAACTTGAGATGAACGGTATTTCCCAAACACTGGGTAAGTAGTTGCATTTTTCATTTCCAGAGAAGTTTAACATTCAAGGCCAATTGCAATCAACAGACAAACACACATATGACCTTCACATTTAACCACATCACACACTCATTTTGATCTAGAAATGGAGTTAGACTCAAACGCTAATGCCAATGTTCAACTACAACCAGCTTTTTTTGTAGATCGGACACATGCAGACGTACTAAAAACTAGTGGTCTAGTTCAGGGGTGGGCAAACCGGTCCTCGAGGGCCACTGTAGGTGCAAGTTTTTGTTCGAAATGATCCAACACAGACAGTTTAATCAACAAGTTTTCAACTGAAACAAGAATCATCTGACGTCAATCCATTGTTTGCAGATACCAGATTGGTGGGAAGATTTCCTCTAATGGGTTTTTGTGCAATAGTTTGCCCACCCCTGATCCAGTTGGATTCTTTGCAGCAGTAATTGGGTAAATTCAACGACCATTGCACATTAGCCAAATGGAAAACAAAGTACCAGTAAAGCATGATGCCCAAATCCAATCTATAACCATGATTGCAGATTGGTAAAATGTATACATGTTCAACTTTAGGTTGGGTACTGTAAAGGTAAACATAGCTAATAGCATCATGGCAAAAATCTTACGACGCATCTGTTTCGAAGCACGAATACAGAAACCCTTTAATCTTTCATTGGAGTCAGCATGCCAAAGTGCCAACAATTAGGACAATTTGAGTGGTTGTACCTTCACTCATATTGTTTTGTTAATTGGACCAACCGCTGGTCTAAGACACATGACTTGCTGCCAAGAGCCGGAAAAATCCAATAACGTTTGGAATTCCCTCATCCGCAACACATGACTGCAATTATAGGCTCCAGATTTACTTTCAATAGGATCTACTGATTGAAACACCTTGTGGTGACGAGTGCGTAATACGGTGGTGGGGGGTAAGATGAAAGCAACCAGATATAAACATGCCCGTGCACACACACACAGTTTAGTCCAGTGAGACTGAGACACACACACACACATTCACAGAGAGACTCCATGCACTGTGCATGTGGGCGAAACCTGAGAGCACTGACCACTGCTGCGCCATCAATTTCCTGCAGGAAACAAGAGAAAGCAGTGAGAGGAGGAGAACGAAGGAAGAAGAAAAAGAAGAAGCCAAAGAACACATCTCCTGCGAAAGCCCCATTCACACCACGCTCAAGATGGAAAATGACATATTTGAGCTAGGCCAATCCACGTTTATCACATTAGTGTCATTTGGCCGGCCAGAAGACAAAACCGTTTCCTCAAAGTGGGAGTTTTCTTCAGCTTGTCACTGGGATATTTTTGCACGCTTAACACTGATGTAGTCGCATCGATAAAGTTCCCTATAGATTTAGTTTGATCAGGTTTGCAAGATATTCGGTTTTGAGAATTCTCAGAATGTCTTTTCCAAAGGAAGATATGGTTTAAAATTGCTACACTATCATGCTTATGCATTTTACAGGGATGTGGTTGCCTTGTCAAGCACCCTTGAAAGCTAATTCTTGTAAAATCAGCCTTCATAAGATTTACCCATTTTGGCCGCATCGTCTTTATGCTGTAATGTAAGGTTAGCATTGTTCAAATGCAATACTTTTCAGGACTGAAGGGTGGCATGCAAATAATTTCGGAACAATGGTTGGCAATGCGTACTTGAAACCAAGGCCACAATTATCAGGCAAACCACAATCCTGTGAAATATTTTTTGTGTTCCTCCAAAAAAAATTGGTCAACCAGATTACCAGAAGAAATAACAATGTGGTCAAAAATTAAACAATACAATTTACAATTAGTCCTCTACAATATTCTTAAAATTACAAATGTACATAATCATTAGTCAAAGACTATGATTGTGGAGCGCAATGCAAAAGAATGTTGGCTTCCCTTTACCTGCTGCAATTTGGTTTGTATAATGCAATCTAGCAAAGTGTAGGTTAGTATGTATTCTGTTTTGACTCCTCTCGTGCAATTAAAAAAATAAATAAATCAACGAAAACATTGTTGGCCAAGGGAGAATAAGTAGAGAGGAGAGTGGGAGAGACCCACAAAAATTGAGGGAGAAAAGAACTGTGTTGCTCTGTGGCACAAGTACACTGAAAATAACTGGAAAAAGAGGAGGAGTAAAGTCAAAGGAACCAAAATGGCTGTTTATGTTATTATGAAAGAGCGTCGAATAAAACCAGCAAATGCGCAGGAGACCTCTGGGTCAACAGAAACAGAAACTTGACAAAGAACTACTGCTAAAATGTGGAGAAAAACAAAAAATAATACTGGTTCAACTATTGGGTTTGTGTTGGGGGCGAAGATGGCGTCCAATCTTTACTATTCTCGGTAATATGCAGTGCTGATGTAACAGACGTAAGGACAGAGTGGCGACTGGCGAGGATGAGTTTTCATGTATGACAGAGCGCTGTAGTCTAAAATTAAGCAAGTCTGTAATTAG
Source organism: Stigmatopora argus (assembly GCF_051989625.1). Lineage (NCBI taxonomy): Eukaryota > Metazoa > Chordata > Actinopteri > Syngnathiformes > Syngnathidae > Stigmatopora > Stigmatopora argus. The sequence continues at coordinate 5,154,123 of NC_135402.1, forward strand.
TGTGACTCAAACTCAAGGCTGCATCGAAAAGCCCCCCCAAAAAACACAAAAAGCGTGCGCGTGGGAGTTGTCATTTTCAGCTCCTTATCAGCAGCGCTGCCACGCAGCCTCTTTTTATTTTTACAACCTGGTGAAAGGGATTTTTTTTAGCCTGGTCTGGATGTTTTTTGTGTGTTTTATGACAAGACGAGAAGAGCACACGTATGAACTCAACTACTACTACTAGCTTTGTTACGTTTTTTTTGTTTTTACCCAATGACTGCCATTAATTGTGATAAACATCTACCTGCAAGGGCTGAAACTGAATAACACACAAGTTGACATGACGGGTTTTGTGAGACTCCCATCATTAGCCCACGAGACTTTCGCAATTATGGAGCTTTTTTCTTTTTAAATTGAGCAACATTCTCGGTCCCGTTTCTTTGTTGTGACGCATATAATTGCACTTCATATAGTGAGCCATTATATTTATTATGATGACAACGATTGCGTATCGTTTCAAGCTGCTGATGTCAAACGCTATGCGGAAAGACCTGATCTTAGAGCTTAGGAACTAAGTACAACCACAAAGATTGAGGGAAATTTGCCATCTAGTTCGCACCGAGGTCAGGCAAATAAACCAGTACATCATTGAGTGGATTCTGCGAAGAGCCCATTATAATATGAACTTTCCACATTTTTGGCTATAAATAAAAATAAAATAGTGATTAGACGTCTAATACGTGTAATCTGATGAAAACAAAGTAAGTAGTTGTTAACGAAAATTAGACAATACATTTTTGAGTAGAAGTCGACAAAAACTAGACACATTTTGAAATGACTAATACATGACTAAGACTAAAAGTATTTTAAGATGAGAATTAATAGTGTTGCCAAAAACAATACTAAATGACAGGTATTAAATGTTCTACTTTCTGACTTGGCATCGATTACTGAGACTGCTTTAGTTTTGGTCATGATAGACAGGCCTCCCAAATTCCACTTTGTTAAACTGAATCAGCTTCTAGAGCTCATTTTTTTCTCAATTCTGGAAGTAAAGTGTCACCAAATGGCTTTTTATTCATTTAAGAGAAACCTTGTTTGCTCTTTACTTTTCTTCGCAAGCATATTTTTTTTAGTAGCGACATCGTGTGAAGATTAAACTGGACAGACTCACCATCCACCGCCTGCCGTAACATCTGCAGCTTCCTTTGTCGCTCCTTGATCCGGTCATAAGCACCGGGCAAGCCTGAAACTACCGACGGGGTAGAGAGGTGATGGGCGTTCCGCAACTTCAGTCCACCAAACTCAAAATAGCGAGAGTCCCTCTCTTTAGATGTGCCGAATGCCGATTTGATCCTGCCGATAGTCTGCGTACTTAACGCGCTGCTGCCTCGACGTGCATCCTCCAAGGCTCCGAAGCGAAGGGCCTCGGGGTCGATGCAGGCCAAGTCCACGGACGAAGCCCAGGACTTTCTAGTCTGCGCCACTCTCAGGTCTGCGCTGTGAAAGGGCAAAGACCTGCGGTCCAGTTCGACCGGTCGGCCCTTTTGCTGGGGGTGAAGGGGGTGCAGGTAAGGGTAGGAGTGCTGGTGATCGAAAGAGACGAGTGTGGGGCCCATTTCCCCGGGGAATTCAGAGTCGGGATGATAGTCAAACTGGGGAAACTGGAGGGCGGCCCCTTCATCCTCTTGCCTGGTGTCATGCACTGACAGGGACCCCATGGAGCGACTGAGACCCCGGTTGAGAGAGCTCTGTTCCTGAGACCTGGCACGATAGCGCTCCAGCACCCTGGGGGCAGCACTCCTTCCTGGAAAGACATCAAAACAAAAGTTCTATTTAGAAATCTAGTGGCTTATCAAGAAGAAGAAAAATCACATGCTCAATATGGATAAGTTTAGAATCAAAAGATCACATTTTGGGGGGGTAAAACCAAATTTCCTGGAGTTGTAGATTAGGGTCGGAAATAAAAGAATTGCTGCAATTATGTAAGTGCTCTAAAATGTGTTTAGAGTTGGTGAAGAAAACAAAAAAAAGGCCTCTGGTAATTTATGAGAGTACAGGAATATGAATTATTTTCCTTTCATGGATATTGACAAAAATTTGAATGCCAATTGCTGGCGGAGGTCCACGTCTAAAACCCACTGAGACTTTCCAAGAATAAGAAAGTTCACAAGGACCCCAAAGCACATTTATTTCTGTTTATTGACATCCATAAAAACACTACTTGAAATTAAAAAGTGCAATTTTCCCCCTCAACGAGAGACAATCAACAACGCCATGGGACTATTTCCCCTGCGGCTGCCTGTTACTCATTCACAAAAACAAAACATGGGCACCCAAAGCTCCAGGGCTGTCTGAAATATGCATCTTTAATCATTGCCATCCCACTCTTACATAATCGGGATGGGAGCCATGTTTTTTGCGCTCTTTCTCCCTTTTCTGTGGGTCTGGAAACAAATTCTCAGAAAACCACCAGGAGGATTTGGTCATACTTTCCAAAACTAATGACCGATTTGATATGTTCCTCAACAACTTTCACTCTTCTGACAGAGAAAATGAGCTATGATACAAATGGATATCCAACAGTAAAGGATAAAATAATTTCAGATAGACTAAATGTCTGTCAAAGTGGCTGTTTTTATGATCGCTTTTACCTGATGGTAATCCTTTCCCTCTTAGCCTTTCCCGTATTTCTTTACTCCGCTCAGGAAGAGACTCTCTGTCAGTCAGCAGACCATCCAGCTGAGGAGAACACAAGAATGTATGCTCATCCTTCCTTTATTGTTTATTTAGATTGACATACAGGTATGAACAAGCTTTAACGGAAGAACCAACATCAAAGATTAATACCTAAAATGCAGTTGGTATGCTACTTTACCAAATACCAGACCCAGGAAAGGTTGCCAAAGGGTCAATACCTGAAATCTAATGTACAGGAGGTGCTACTTCACCAAGAAACATACCTGGGAAAGACTGCCGAGGACCAAGCGAACCAGCTTTCGAACATAAGAGAAGGGAGGATCACAGCTGGAGTTTCGGATGTGTTTGCTGCAGATGTCCAGCACCGTGCGCAGCGACATTCGACTCAACGTGACATCGTCGCACATGTTGAGGAGGAGGCTGTTTAGGTGTTCCCCCAACTTCATGGGCTTTGCGGAGGGACAAACGTTAGAACACCAGAAAAAAAAAGTCGCACAAGTTTTTAGCCGCCCTTGATTCACCTGGCTTTGGGGTATTTCGTAGTCTGCTCCCCAGAAGAGGGTCATCCCCAAAGAGTACATGTGCATCTGCCCCGTAAAAAAAGATATGTTTTGAAGTACAAGAGTAAACATGGACCACGCAAACATGAATGATTTCATTATTTCAAACTAAAAGGCTCTTCAAAATGGATTCTTTCCTACTTTCTCCTGTTACTGGTCGCCAGGAAGAAAATTTACTTCCCCTCAGTGTTGGTTTTGGTAAGGAAAAGGATAACTGTGTGATAGCCAAGAAATGCAACATAACTTCAAGGTCACAGCACACGTTTAAAGCCGCCCACACACTTTCTGAAAATATTACCATTTGATAAAAACAACAATGTGAAAAGTGCAGTGAGGGGAAAAAAAGAACTCTAGTCGAGGGAGAGTTTTAATGAGGATTGTGGGGGTTAAAATTTCAAAGCCTGAAATAACGTTTCTAGGGGCTAGCAGAGATGGGACTAGTGGTGGAACACTGACTCAGCACTAAAGTGTGTTGAGGTTTGCGGGACTGTGCAAGAGAGGGGAATGTAGTCATACACGCTTTCAGCGTTTCTACCGGAGGTAAATGCTCTAATAGTGGGGGTGTGGTTTGGAAAAAAAACATTGGCACTCAATTCAGCGCTTTATTTAAAGAGGAAACACGTTTGTAAAAATAAGACAGTAGAACTATTGTGTTTCTTCGAACAATTACAATGACTTTGTGATGGGTAAATGAACAAAAAAATGGAAGGAAAAGGTAATGATGCGATAAATGAACAAAATGTATTGTTTTTACAATTGTCCACCACATTCTATCTAAGGAAAAACCTTAGAGGTTCTGTCTAGATGACTGACACTGTGCCAGGGGAAGTCAAGGGTGACTTCCAGACTCTGTCTAGCTTTGGTTCTGGCCCCACTTTGAGTTCCCAGATGTGTCTACCAAACACGTCCAGGAATGGCGAGGTGACGAATATCGGCTATATTCCAAAAACCACCCAACATCTACGAACCCACCGAGGGTTTTTATGAGATCCATTACAGGAGTCGACAGCTGTATACTAGAAAGCACGCATGATGCACCATAGCCAAGGTGGTCATAGTCTTTAGTTCAGAGACACTGAGTAGGCCCAAAGGAATGCACCTTCTTGAAGGTCAATAGCTAGAGGCACCAAACCCTTTTAATAGCTGGTGAATCTCAAAGCTCCCTTTGAAATATGATATGTCTGTACTGGCACGTGCCAATTGGTTGTTCATAGTGTTTGTTTTGGTGTCTGACACAATTGCTGAAATACAAAATACCAAATCGCTTGTAGGGGAAAATGTTTTTGTACCTTCTCGATGTCAGAAACAGACGTCAGGGTGTTCCCCTCGAGGACTTCGGGGGCTGTGAAGGCTCTTAGGTCCTGTTGGGTCAGATACTCATCGGTGAAGGAGATGTTGCCTGAGGGCATGAGCAGGAGCGACCATGGGGAAATGATAAAACCCATCGCTGAGGGGTCTGAGGAAGGTGAAAAGACACAATTGAAGATAATGACATGGAAGATAAGATAAGAAAGACAAACAACTACATCCTACTTGGTAAAATCCCAGCTATTGTAACAATGATAAGGGGAAAATCACTGTAACAAAGCGCAGAGATTTGGTCATGTTTCATGTAAACATTGGTAGCTCAGTTGTAACTGTTGAGGAAATTTAAATTGGAGAAAGTAAACAAACAAGCTGGGAAAAAATAACTGTTGCGGCACAAAGGCACAGAGGAATGGCCTTTCGGAGAAATGTACTTTTTCCGACCAGGCCGCAGCAGCCAACGCCACGGTTGGAGTGCGCTTTAAAAATATACAAAGGAATGTTTGAGCAGCGCTGCAAAATTCTTTTCTTCCAAGTGATATGAAAACCCCAGAGAAAGAGAAAAAAAGCAGAAGAAAAAGCACACAGATGAACTGGAAAACATTTTCCTCCCAAAAGCTGGAATTTGCTGTGTAAATAAGACTTTCCTGTTTAAAGGAATTGCCGTAGTTATTGGTGTAGGCACTTCTTTGTGCTCATCCTAAGACAATGCACTGTCATCAGATGAGAGGATACTTGAGCGATAATTTCTAATATAGAACAAGTCAGTCGAGGAAAGGAACATTAAATACATAAAAAAAGCGCAGTAAAACAAATTGAAGATCAAGAGGGAATCAGAAATGGTCATGAGAAAAGTGGAATAGGAAAAAAAATAAACAAGATCTTGATCAACATTACCAAATATGACCATTCTGTCGAACCACAATGAATAATTTTAAATAAACCGCTAACAAATCTCATGGAGGAATTTTTGTGTTGAAAACAGATTATGATCAACTAGAAAGTCATTCTTGTGTAAACATTTCCATCAACTACTGTTGTTTACACACAAAGCAATACAAATAGAACAGTGTTTAAAAAAAAATGTATTCATAGATTCGAAAGGAGCGTGAAGCAACTGTCACGAGTTATGAAAGAATGGAATCAAACTTGAAAATGAATAAGACCGTGGGATACAGTGTGAGCTGTTGCTATGGTGCCATATTTCATATACCTGAATTCCTGCAACTGGCGAAGAGCACTAACTTTATTATCCTAGTAATTGTACTTGTACACTTGAGCGGGTGTCAGATTCTGTTGACTCTCAGTGGCAGTAAAACTGAACATTCAGCATGCTGTGTGAAAGCACGCTGTTTAAAAGTTCATGTTCAAAACGGATTCTTATACCCGTCACAATTACTACGATTTTTATCGGGAGAATTTGGTTTGTGTTGGGGTTATTCTGGATAATATTATAGATGTATGCATTTTAATCACTTTTGTATAAGAGTGTCTTTAATTTGAGACTGGGGCAAACTCGAGGTCACCCTCCAGGACAGCTGGCTCCAGCTTGTTGACGTAACACCTCACCGTATCCGGCTCGAAGGACCAAATGATGGATTTATTATTAATACAATTTAATCAAACACGGAGACATCTTTAAACATACACTGTCTACAACTTGCAAGGAGAATCCTCTTGAACGAAGGCGAGTTGGGAGTGATTCTCCTTGCAAGTTGTAGCCAGTGTATGTTTAAAGATGTCTCCATGTTTGATTAAATTGTATTAATAATAAATCCATCAGTTTGTTCATAATATTTTTCTTATTCAAAATGTGAATTCTAATCACATCCCGAAAGAGCCATGTGGCAGCACCCTTATCAGAGAAGTCCAAAATGTGAGCGCCTGTCCTAAAACACTACCTCAGCATAAACCAGGCCTCACTGATAAGACCAGCGTGGAAAAAAAGTATTTAAAAAATCCACGATACTCAGCAAAAAGTACTGTACTAATTGTACCGTATGTCTGAAGGGGAGTCAGGGTGGTTATGGCAGACGTAGACATTACAGAATGGCTGCCAACCCTTTAAAAAGAGGACTAGTGTAATCAGGTGCAAGAGTTTCACGACTTGACAGGTTAGCACCACCTCATTTTTTTTCTCAAACAACAACAGAAAGAGGAGAGTCCTGTAGTGCCCGCTGACTCACATCCTGCAATGTCTACAGACTGAAAACTTTCCTTAAGTCAGTGTTTTCCCTCCAACCCTGTTGAACAATTTAGTGGGGGCCATTTCAATGTAGTTGTCATACTGAATTTAACACTAAAATACAAAAGAAAATTGGCAAAGATGTATTTTTATACAAGCAACCCATCTGAATAGAGCAGAAAAGTTCATTTTAATTGGAATAATTCAGTGATCAACCAGATGTTTTGTTCTTTAACATAAGGTAACACTGTTTTATATCACAGGTATCAAAGTGGCGGCCCGTGGGCTAAATCTGGCCCACCGCATCATTTTGTGTGGCCCGAGAAAGTAAATGATCAGTGCCAACTTTCTGTTTTATGATGAAATTCAAATGAAGATTGTAGATTATTTCCTGTGTTTCCTCATTTTACCTCAATAATTGCAAAAATTTGTACTAATTTGAATGTACAAAAATGATCCATCGATTAGCACGATCGAGAAAGCTGTCAATTTATTAATCGATTAATTTTGGCAGCCTAGTTGGAAGACATAACGGCCCTCCGGATTTAATCGAAACTACCATGTGGCTCGCAACAAAAAATGTGTTTGACACCCCTGTTTTATATGATAACATAAATATTACATCATTTAATTCCACCTGTTCAAAATAGTATTGCAAAATAGCAAAGACTCCAAGTTCATATTCATTCCCTTATTTCTATCTTTTGAGTATTTTTTTGCTGAAATAACATGCCATAGATGTGGAACTTTGTTTTAATTGCGTAAACAAAAGTATAGCATATTTTTACAGTGTCAAACATTGCCTGGATGTCTTGAATTGATAGCTAAATTTAATTTGTTTTGACATGAGAACAAGTAGGTCAACCAAGAATGTATGGAGGTCTCCATTGTAATATAATGAATTCATTTAATTCATTTATTCATATTGAAAATAAGTGACTAACTGGCTGCGCATACAGGATATCACTTTCATCCTATTTTTGGCAGTCTGTAATTATGTCAGTCAGCATGCGGCGGTTTTACTCAAACTAACTCCAAAGAAGTCGGGCGAGGACTGAGAAAACTTGCGCTGGAAATTATGACTCAAATATGATAAGAGAATAAAGCCAAAAACGGTGCGGTGAACATAGCAAATAGTACGGTTTGAATGTTGGAACTGGATTTTGCAACGTTCATACCTTTGTGAAAGAGTTCCTGGAGACTCTCGGCGCTCTGGCTCAGCACCGCCCAAACCTCCTCCTCCTGGAGCGGACCTCCTCGGACCTCCAAGGCTTCTGCCAGTGACACGTGCATCTTTCCTGTAGGAGCAGAGATAGTCAGCATCGGTGATTTCACGGGCAAAAAAAAAATGCATTTCCTTTGCTTTGTGGTATGATGTGCAAGGAAGGAAGGAATTTCACTTTGTGCCAGTGGCAGTTTTAAATGCTGGAAATGGAACGACCACAAGCAGATGATGGATCATTAAAGAGAGATTATAGTTTTGGAAAAGAGACCCCTTGAATGTCACAGTTCAAACCACAATGATAGGACGCCAGACAATCTCACAGGACTTCAGCAAGCAGTGTGCAGCAGATACAGATGTATATTTATCATCAAAATTAGTCTAAATGTGAAGTTTTTGTGACTATTGACTGGTTTTAGAATGATATTAGCGACATGACTTCAATTTCTTTCACAACCCTTGTTGGTAGTCATAGAAGGAGTCATAAAAAGCCTATTTACTTACAATAATCCATCCCAGAAGACATGCCACAACAAGCTTGAACTCCTATCATAAAATCTTTGAAGTTTCAAAGAAATGTCCCCAGGAAAAGTACATCTTTTGGCTTTTCATCATTTGTTGTCTCATATAGAAAGATTTCAATTCATGTTTTTTTTGACAAAATGGGAATAGGTCTCTGTCGAGGATTACGACTTTGCGTTAAAAAAACAAACAAACAAAAAAAATGACGTGTCAGAGTGAAAATACATGGCACCTCCCACTTTACTTGAAACTTGCTACACTGGTTGCCAATCTTTCTTTTCACGGCAGGTTTTGAGAAAGGTTGCTAAGAATGTGTGACAGTATATATATTCCCCTTCCACATAGCGTTACTTGGAAATGACATTCCGACAAGTACCTAACATTGCTCATTCACTTGGGCAAACGTGTTGACAAACCCTGCCAAAAATGTTTCATAAGGCTGAGTTATAGTAGCTGCTACTACAAATTTAGAAGTGCACAACACAGCACTTTGAAGTTTAGACCTCCTCTTTAAATGAAATCACTACTTTTTGCAGCCTGAAATAGAAACATACCTGACCACGAGGGACTTTTAAGAGCAACACACCCACATTCACACAGATGGGTACAACATGGGCAGGAAAATATGGACCGCCTCCATTTAAAACCAGCAGCAATTTTTAAGCTTTACAATCCATTAGAAAGCACTTGGGGCATTCTGAATGTCTACCTAGGGGCAATTTAGAGTGTCCAATCAGCCTATCATGTTTTTTTTGGAATGTGGGAGGAAACCGGAGTACCCGGAGAAAACCCACGCAGGCCCGGGGCGAACATGCAAACTCCACACAGGTGCACGTGACCTGGATTTGACCCCGGGTCCCCCCACTGTGAGGCCGACGCGCTAACCACTCAGTCGGTGGGCTGCCTTGATTGCATTTTATTTTTCATATTAACGTTGTATTTGTATTATTCTTTCTACAATAATTAAATGTAGGGTTTAAGTAGCAAGTAAACCTACTGTTAATTGCTCTTTATTTATTTAAATGAATTGGGAATGGTTTATTGTTCTTTATTGATCAAACCTTGTCTTCCTGTACAAAGGATAACACGAATATTGGAAACCTAAACTGATGTGTACTTTTCAGATTATTATTTGAAAGTCTCACTCACATTTCTAGATAAAATATTACGGAATCAATTCCAAGGAATTCATTGGTCTTGGCTCGAGTCAAGAAAAAGGAACTCATATCTTCCTCAAATCAAATCAGCAACCACAATTCCTGATATGCACCGAATCGCCTAACTTAAGACTAGTTTAGCATCGACTTTTGTTTGTGTTTTGTTTGTGTAAAGAAAACATAGCATGAATGGAAGGAACGTCAACGCCGGACAAAATTTAGGACGTCTGCTTCCAAACCCTTCATTCCATCATGAGCAGGGCCGCGGTCCAATGAGAGCAAAGCTGGCCTCCACTGCGGCCAGGGGCCGGATAAAAACATTCCAGTGTGTTGAAACAACAAGGGCCGTCAAACAATCAGTCTTCACAGCGCTCGCCATTCTCACGGCTAATGAGCGAGATGGCGAGGAACCCGCTCGCCTCTCGTTCTGCAAGAGAATGGATAACCTGCATTCCTGCATAAACACGGTACTAGTCCTATTACAGGCGTACTCATTAACTCTTTTCTCTAAAGCGGGATTCTGAGAAAGGACGCTGCTTGACAGATATCCCCACTACTAATTTGTCTGCTGACCCACTTCTGGCATTCAATGCTACGCTTTAAAATCTTCCCAGAATGCACTGAACTTTTTTGTACTCAATAATGTCTCATGTTCTTATTTAACCAACAATAGGCATGTTTGTGCAGGGGTATGACAACTTTACTTGATGGAGACGATGGGGAAATTATTTTTGTTTGAAATTATCAAGTAGATAAGAAAATGTCTCATTTTTCTCATGCTTTGCGGAATACATAATACAGTCTCAAATGGTTTAGGATAATTTTAGCTATAGACTATAGCATCAATTGTGCACTTTATTTCTAAATATTTACAATTATAAATTTTTAATCTAAGCTATAAACACAATCTGTGCATGTGTTCCAGCATTTTTTTAAAGGTTCCCTTTCAGCTCACATTGCATACAGATACTTTAAATTGAGAATTGTAAGATGACAACTGTCATATCGTAAAGTACATGTGTCAAAGTGGCGGCCCAGGGGCGAAATCTGGCCCGCCGCATCATTTTGTGTGGCCCGGGAAAGTAAATCATGAGTGCCTGCTTTTTGTTTTAGGATCAAATTAAAATAGAGTATAGATGTATATTAAATTTCCTGATTTTCCCCCTTTTAAATCAATTATTGTAATTTTTTAATCCATTTTTTCTGTGTTTTTAGTTCAAAAATAATTTTGTAAAATCTAAAAATATATATAAAAGCTAAAATAAACATTGTTTTAGATCTATAAAAAAAAACTGAATATTCAGGGTTTTTAATCCAGTACTTTTAATCCATTTATTTAAAAAAAATCTAAAAATTATATCTAAAATGGTCCGGCCCACGTGAAATCAAGTTGACGTTAAAGCGGCCCGCGAACCTACCCGAGTCTGACACCCCTGGTCTAGGATAATTTTCGCTATAGCATCAAGTGTGCACTTTATTTCTAAATGTTTACAATCAATTATACATTTTTAATCTAAGCTATAAACAGCATTTTTTTAAACGTTCCCTTTCAGCTCACATTGCAAACAGATGCATTAAATTGAGAACTGTCATATCCTAAAGGAATATACAAAATTCCTGGTAATTAACGTGGGAAAGTGATTTTCAAAGATTTGGATTATTAGGCTTCCAAAATAATATCCTTATTATTATTATTTGTTTGTTTATTGAAAAACAGCCTGAGGGTAAAGGCCCCTAAATCCAGTGCTTTCAAATGCTTGGCTACGGTCACAAGGCCTTCAAGTAAAGTAATCCTGGAAACGTGATAGCGCCTTTTACCCTGTACTTAGTGTGAAGCTTTTCCTTTCCGCCGGCCGTCCTGCCAATGACAGCTCTGCTTTACAGATGAACATGAAAACGCTTCATTTCTCTTTTTGCAACCGCCCTAAAAAGTACAATTTTCGATTGTTCACACCCCCAACTCTTGCCAAAAACACAACAATTCACAAATGATCTAAAACACAATTCTTCACACAGCAGACCAAAGAGGAAATGAGTTCATATCGTCCGAATATCAAAAGTGTGGTCTCTTCTGGCAAAGAAATTTACGGAGATATTTTTTTTTCTTGAACGTGGCCCACGCCAGGAAAACAAGAGCAAACTCCGAATGAACCGCTTTTCCGAGGGGGACGTTGGAACAAAGCAGGGTTGAAATTCGGATGCAGAACATGCATGTGATGATGGAAGAGGCTTCCAAGGGATGATGCAAGGACTGTTTTTGTAATATAAACATGAGGGAATTCAAGAATGCACACTCTTGTGAATAAAACGGTGCTTTCTACACTTGACATTTTGTTGCTAAGAGTATGCACAGCTGTGCTGTGTGAGGTCAGGGTACTTGTGAAGAAAACAGTAGCGGGAATCTTAAAAAAAGGAAAAAATGAAGAAAGAAGTTGTGACTCATAGAAATAAATAAGGGAGGGGAAACAAGCTACTTTGCATTAATCATCGCCAACTGTATTTTATTTTTAGAGGTGTGACAATATATTGATGTGGTGATAATGATGTTATTTTAATAGGATGTCACCGTTGTACTCATTGGCTGCCATGGTGGATGCAAGATGTCCAATTAGTTTTGACTAGGAGGGGTGAATGAAGTCGCTGTCGCTGTCTTTATGATTTTTGCATGTCCTAATTTTTTTTAAATATATTTTTGCAAGTTTTTTTCTATTTTCTTTTCATGATTTATATGTTTTTAACTTAGTGATTTTTTTTTTCCATTATTAGTTTTTTCAAAGTTTTTTTGTGTTTTTGTGTGAGGCATTATTACAATTTCTGGTGACTTTCTAATTAATTAATTTTCAGGGATTTTTGGGACACTTCCTTGCTAACACAATGTTTTGTATGTATGTATTGAATTCATCCTAAATGAATTGGACATTTAGCACTGTCCATGGGACTCAAACATGAGAATTCAAACCCAGTCCTCCCAGTATGTCACCTATCAAATGAAGTCCTTTCAGATTCATGAGTTTACAGGCCAGAAAAAGAAATCTAATTTGACGTCATATGGCACCGTTCCAATCTTTTTACGGTGAAAAGGCACATTTTGGATTTCTTTGGCTCTGAAGTGGCATGATTGTGGTACTTATTGTGGCAATTTGAAAATATGAAACGGGGCATAACTGGATCAGAATAAGGCTTCTTTCAAATGTGGCTGAAAATGTGTCACTTATGCACAACTTGAATGTGCCGTGTAAATGCAAGCGTATCATGAAAATGCTGTTCTTTATAAAAAAAAGCAGAGTTTTCCTGATGTGTGAGCCTTTGCATCATTGAGTTCCTTCTCAGTGTTGCAGGGCAAAACCTAAAAAAAAATACAAGTGATTTAATCCCATCACATCAATCATCTGAGATAACTTCCACTTTACCTGTAACCCTAATGAACACAAGTGATGGATGGATGTTTAGTCTTTGATACCATTATCACAAAAGGGCAGTTGCACCGCTGTATAGCGTAGATAGCGCTTCTTAACACACTAAATTTTGTGGACTTATTTTGAAGGGGAATAGGTTATCTAGGATATGGGAGCAGATTCTTTTCGCCCCCAATACAACTCTATCTTCCTTTCCATATTTATTCTAGACCTCAAGCACTTCATTTGCACTAATTACAGGGTTGCTATGTTGCACACAACCACCAACACAAACAAAAACCTACCTCATCTCTTCCGTCAGCATTCGATACGGGAATTTACATCAATCGCATCCCTCTGCCTGGTTGACAAGTATTGCAAAAACTGGCGAACTCTGACCTGGCCAATTGTAGCAGTTGAATGGCAATGAATTGCTGAATACTAATGAAGGGGGAAGGGAATATATGGCAACAAACAATTGGAAAGCAAACTTGTAATATGCTCATTTCCTATACACTACTACTCATTGTATGCAAAATATTCCTAATGATACAAGCAAAACACCTTGATGTCATGTTTTAATTGTATTAATTCATTGACTGCCACTGACAAGATTGATTTTTTACATTTACTGCACCATAATTTGGTCAAATGACAACTCATAACAATGAAACTGAGGAAATACATCACCAAGCTTTCTAATGTCAGATCAGCTTTTAATGAACATTGTCTGCCATTGACGCCAATGGACGTCCAATCTGTTTGGACTGGGAGAGGCTGGCAGAGAACGATCTCCCATCCCTCCCAGTCCAAATAGATTGGACGTTCATCACCGTCAATGGCAAACAAAACACGATCATTCAACATCAGCCATGCCAGTTCAAATGGCTTTGACGTCTATGGCTGTCAATGGCAGGAAATGCGCAAAAATATCGTCCAAAATCGCCTCTTTTAGTAGATCCGCAACCTATTAGCTCAACAGAAGCTAGCAAGACGCTTCAGTGGGAGGAAAAAAACTTTGGAAGTCGCGATCGGAGAAAAGTAGCAGGAAAATAAACTTACCCGGAGTTCAGAAACGCTACCAACGAGACACCAAAAGTGGTTAAAGTTGCTTCGAGGGCGACCAGACGCCATCCCATCCACAAAGCAACATCTTGGCGAGAGAGGACAGTCTGGCAAGCGGCAACAGGTTGCTCTCGTTCGGCTTTCGAGATGAGTAAATCCTTCAAAACCCGTGCGTGGTTCCTGCTTCCCGGATTTCACCTCGGCGGTGACGAAGTAAAAAAAAAAAAAGCCGTGTGTTTTGGCGTGGAGCTGGAACCACCCCGCGTCACTCGCTCGCAGGCGGCCAAGTTATCATTACTGCTGGGGGACGCCAGCGGACTAAACTAACCCCTCCCTTCAACCAAACTCGCGTGGGCTGACCGGGAGTAACCAGACACCTCCATTGGCCCTCCTGGTTCGTTTTAAAGCGTCGCCATGACGACACGTATGCCATAACTAGCGCTCAGAACTTAACGCTACCATCTAACATGATTGCCATATTTTTTTCTCTTTTAACCTTGTTTATTTTTGAACACATAACAAATTCGGTGACTATTGCTTCCATTTAAAAGGAGCGATGCACTAAGGAAGCAATTGATGCCAAGTACTTCCTTCCTCGCAAGCGCCACGCTACCACTGGTGTAAAAACTACGGGTTGTCGCCATCTACTGACAAGAACATGTAATTACAGCCGCCCTTGAATGTGCAACCAACAGGAACACATGATGTATACAATAGCAGTACATGCATATATATTGTAGGATATTAAGAAAGCCAATTAATTGGACATAGTTGTGATTTAACTTTTGTAACCCAAGTGTTTTATTAGTTTTTGTCTTAGCTTGCTAACTACCCTTTAGATTCCCTCCCCCAACTTTATAGTTTTCTATCTCTTTCTTGCAACTGTTATCCATATAAAACTTCATCGCGCAACATCTTTTGAAATATTTTGCCTTGTAATAAAGCATCATGCCAATTTTAGATGACACTTTTGGCCTCTCCTCTCCTTGTGAAACACGAACTCTGTTTTAAAGTGTTACCATAACCCGGACGGTGCATTTGTGCAGAACGCCCACACTAAAATGAGGCAAGCACTGCTTTTACTACTTTTTTTTTAAAGCAGCTTATCTCCCTGCAAAGAAGTCTGGATGCAGACGGCGCAGTTGCTAATACAGCACATTCTCAGGAAGCTGACAGGATTCATGCAAGAGAATACGGGGTGCACAAATGGAGGCCCAATTCAACGCCATTGATAATAATAAATGTACAATCGTATTCAACTAGTAATGAGTGGGAGACATTACATCTGCAAAACTAAAATTTATGGTGATGTTTATTTTCAATGCAGAAATTAAACATCAGTAAATAAAGCTGTCCCTTAAAAAATTCCAACCCCATGAATGCCTTGTCTTATTGTGGATAGGTTTTATGTTGCAAGATGGGAATGTTATGATGAATGATTAGTCTTGGAAGAATTATAATTGCAGAGCAGCAATTGAATTACATTTGTCTTCTGAAAAACAGTAGAAAAAGAACAGGTGGATGGAATTTGTACTTACCAATACATTGACATAGAGGGAGGGATTGAAAGACTGCGCATTATACAACTGAATGGGAGCAGTCTGGCTGTGTACCTCCCTCTCACACTCTGTTCAGCTTTGACGTCACGTGAGCTCCTCTCCAGTTGCCATGGCAACTACTCCCCTCTACCTCCCCCTTTCCTCTCCCTCCTCTGCTCCCCCGATGCACAATGGTACAGCCAGCATCTTGCCGCACAATGGTTGCAAGGTGTCAGTGAGCTGAAGAGTGAATCAGCATCAGCCAATTTTTGCTTCTTGATTTAGGCTTTTTTAAAAATTATTGTTTTCATTTAGAGTTTCTCCAAGTGGTTTCCATCTTCCCTTTTAGGGATCCTGCAGCCATGATCACCGCAATGCTTTCTGTCGGGATGTTTTGAACTGGACTGGGTTTGTCATCAGCTGGCACGGAATGGTAAGCGCATAAATACAATATGAACTACGAGAGAAGGTCAAATAAAAAAATAAAAAAATACATTCAATCAGTCTCCAATTAAATTGATCATAGATTTGAATTGGAAAAATTACTTGGGAGCATATCATTGATTAAATGTTGCCCCTCCGCCCTGCCAAGGCAAAACAAGGCTATCCGAATGTGTTAGTGCATGGCATCAGGTGTTGTTATTTGCTATGAAATCCTATTAAATCACTGTATAAATGAATTTTGGCATTTAGGGCGAATTGTCTTGCATTTTTGATGCATCCATGCAAATGGCCGCTAAATAGAGAGATGGATGGATGAGCTTCTGTGTAGGCCCGCATGCAGTTTGTGCCCCCCCTCCACCCACCTCCTCACTGTCTCTTTCTCACACACAAGTCAGCTGCATACCTTGTGCATTATTCAGAATATCAGTGGACTTCAGCAAGGGAGGAGGCAGATGTCCCAGATCCCACTAGAAGTGTGTGTACATAAAGTGGACAGCATTGTATTTAGTGTGTTGATGTTGATTTATGCATAGATGGGAGTCTTCTTTAAGTGCGGGTTGGTAGTAAAACTCCACTTGAAAAGCCAAGGGTCCAGAATACTGTATTGTCCTTTAATTATCATGTTTAAAAACAGCATCATTCTCATGATGTTCCTCTCAATGTTTTTGATTTATTATATATTGTTTTGTTAGTATTTCAATACACCAGCATGACATATGAATAATATTCGAATAGAACGCCCAGTCCATGACACCTATGATCTTGTGCTTTTTCATACTATTGTTTAGTGTAATACAACTAAAGAAACATTTTCAACTATCAATAACCTTGCACTCACTGTACCAGAAAACCTTTGTATCATGCATAATAGCATTATGTATCACATTATTTGGTTGCTTCAAGGGCATAGAACATTAGACGTGCTATAATTCATATCATAATGCAAACATGACATATCATACTACTAGATGAATATGCTAACTCTGAGACGAATGACATTTTTTCTGCATAAACAAAACATTTAAAGTAATTAGACATATTTTAAATCAGCTTTATCCTGATAACAGCTCTATCAATGGCAGACTATGAAACTGTATCATATAGAAACAACATTCTTTCATGTTATACTTGTTTTTTGTGGCAACATTTAATACCAAATTAGTTACTTACATTAGGTGATGTCGTTTATATATCACTTAGCCTTGTATTTTTGTATACAAAAGGTGATGTAACTGAAAAAAATATTATTGCAGTGTTTTGAGACACTAGTAGGCTTTCTGTCATAAGGTCATTCATTATGTGACATATGGAACAAATAGATTCACCGTTGATACGCTCCATGTTGATACTATTTTGTATGTTATGCGACCCCCCAAGCAGTACCGTAAACTTATGCCACTGTAAATATGATCTTGTTTGTTTGTTTTACGCTGGCACTGATAATTATAAACTTTCCAATCAGAACACTCTCCTCAACTCACTTCTGAAATGTTGCCTGTTTGTAGCACACTGCTTAACATAAATGAGGAGACAGAGGTGGGGACTGTCCTCAGAACATAATTTTAAGGAATGGGAATTCACAAATAAATGCTAAAAAGTTAACAGAAATATTGCTGTAGATTTGGCTGTTATGTTATCCATAGTCCCTTTGTTGTGATAATCATGCACAGCATCTTGCATCAGATTTATTGCTATAAATGTTGTCGTTCATTGTCACAGGAGACCTTGGACGACAATGTCATTGTCTCAAAAACATTGTGTATGAGCTTGAATATTGGAAACGTAATGTTTCATGAGAAATGAAGACCAAATTATCCGTTCAATATATTATAAAAGGGCGAAATCCGCAATTAAAATGGACTGAATGATAAATCAGACTGCATGCATGTCGTCCATGTTGCTTATATGCAGTGGTGAGGCCTCTTTGTGCCAATGTTTGTAGTATTGCCATTATGTTGCAATGATGTGAGCCAAGCTGAAATTCTTTGGGATGTCACAACAAATCTTCCATGTTGACGAAAACAGAGAAAGAGCCAAAGAGAGCACCAGAGAGGATTCAGTGGCTCCGACCTTGTATTGATGAATTATTCAGAAGTGTGCTTTCATGCTTCACGTGAAAGTGCTGCAGGGAACACGATTCACCATTAAACTAAGCTTACGATCACTCTGCGCATTATCTAGTTGTGCAACAATGTCTGTGTGTTGTAAACATTGAGAATTTCACCATAACATCTTAGTTACTTGTTAACCTTTCACAACATAGGCGTACCGGCACAGCAAGGGTGTGTCCCATGCAAGTGATAACTTGAAAACAACTTGATTTCTGTTTATATTTCCAAATAGTAAGCGGCCATTGTGTTGCTTTTCCATTCAGCAAACCGATTTTGAGGCAGAAAACGATTGGTGTAACTGCCACTTTCCAAAGCAAATGTCTGCAGCCATCTAAAATTAAAAAAAAGACCAAACCTGTTCTAAAAAGCCACTTTCCTTGTCAGGAAAAAGAACACTTATCTCAAAATACTCCAACTCCGCATATGAGGAGTCCCAAATTGATTTCCCTTTAACCACATTATCGCAGTGCACCAGGATTGTTAAAGTCCTCATTTGTACTGGTCTCTAACAGAGTTCCAGCAGGGGTGAGACTTAAGTTCAATTTGGAGATAAGACCCCACACCTCTGACATTTCCATATAAAACAAAAAATCCATAGTAACTCTATAAGAAGTGGTTTGGTTATCATCACCAAGTTGACTATCTTTGAGGAAGGCTTCATTTATTCACAGTGTGACTACATTTAAGTATTCTTTTTACAGCTTTTTTACCCAAAACAATCAGTTACATAAGTGGATTGGCTCCTGCGAACATGCAGCTTTATTTCTCTTGTACATTGCAGCTTTCACTACAAATTTAAAGCGGCAACACATCTGCAACGTTCTGTTCAGAGTCCACACTTTAGACATCATATTATGTTAAAATCCAGGCTTTTCATCATCTTAAGTAATTATGCTTGCCTTGTTTGTTTGTTCTTATTTTTGCATCATTTTGGCATTGTGTCTAATGGCTTCGTTAATTATCTGTATCATTAGAAACCAATAGATGTAATATCTGCTATTGTACTTCTGTAAATATCATTATAATGAATTACCAGTTATGGCAGTTGTGGTGCTTTGACAAGGCAAAGTGTGCCCTTGAACGTGTTAGTGTAAAAAAGGACAAAATACATCACATCTCCATGCAACAGACTGCGCAAATCTCATTTACATGCCAGTGGCTTGTGCGTTTAATTTTTAAACTGTACGATCAGCACGCTTTTTCCCCCACCTTTAAAAAAATAAAAACTGTTATGAGGCATAGGAGATGCTAAAATGCATTTCATCTGTGATGAAATCAATAAATTGTCGAGCAGCGTTGAAGATTCCATGCATGAGTCAGTGCTGTTTTCTTTCCCAGACTCTGTGGGTGCTTCCCCCCCCTCCCACCACTGTGCTCTCTGCGTTACTGCAAGGAGAGGCTGCTGAAGCCAGAACTCACAATGGAGCTTTGAAGGCTGGGAGGGAGCAGGGGGGAGGGTAAAGTAGATGTACGCAGCCAGGCCAGTAGCCTGGGAGCGAGGGGAGGGACAAAAGGGATGGTTGAGGATGAGGGGAGACATTTGTGATGACTCAAAGTGCAATGAGTCTGACAGGGAGAACAATAAAAACCTACATTTTGATTCCATTGTGGGCTGATCATCCCATAATTGAGTCCAAACGAGCAGTCATTATGAATGCCACTCCATTGCACTGTGCTGAGTCAGAAAGAGTGCGTGCGTCCAAAGCAGAGCCATTAGCCGGGTCTCTTATTGATGTCCTTTAGGGAAGATGCATGGCGCAGTCATTATTGACTCCTGCGTGTTTGGACCAGTCTTGCCGCATTCGCGGTGTTAGAAGACATTCAATTATTGGGTTAGCTGGACTGAAAATGGTCTTTTAAGAGAAATAATGCTTTCAAATTAGATTGGGGGTAATCACATTTCTACTGAGTGAGGAAAAAAATTCAACCGGATCTGTTTACTTAAACTATGAGACAAAACATACGTATAAGATTGCTTTTTAGATCAATTTTCCTTATCAAACATTCATCAAAACCTCTGGATTTGGTTTAAAGGTTCAATTTTTGAATAATATTTAATCTAATATACTAATCACTATGACTATAAAACATTGGGAAGTCTTAAAAAATCATATTTTGTAATCGTAAAGGGTGCACAAATGAGACGTCAGAAAAAGTTACCAAAACAATTGATCATTTTGTCACCTTTTTTGTAAATATCTACCCCAGGAAAGCCCTTTTTATAGGTATTAAAATTTGGTTGAAATCACCTTCTTCCTTTATTCAGGATCTTTTATCTGTCTTTTTTGATTTTCAAGTGTTTATCTGGTGTTCGTCCAAAAAAATGGAATGCCAAGCTACTTTTCCACCTGTGTTATTAAACCTCTCAAGCCACTGCACTCTGGGTGATGTATTGCTACTTTATGGTACGGCGCAGAGTGTCGTCTTTGATGAAACCGGAGCGGCGCTTGAGACTCAATCTGGTCAGAGAGCTGAGTTAGCAAGCCCACGACCCTCCGTTTGCTAGAAGGCAAATATTGGGAGCCTTGTGTAAAGGTTTTAAAAAAAATCATGTATACACAGATGGCTAAAGATTAACGTCGCACAAATACGGATTTAATAGATGACGTAAAGCCAGTCTTTGCCCAGCTTTTTGCAAATCACTGTTGCAATGTTCAAAAGGCATCCCAATGAAATGGATGTAGGAAGTTGACGCACTATAAGAAGCAGTTCCATTTTTCATAGTTGGTCAAAGTCGCAATTCTGTAGAAAAGGCACTGCGCAAAACAAGGGAATGAACCCCCATAGCAATTCTGTTTTGTTACATAACTCTAAACTATCATCAGGTTTCTGTAAGTAACAGACTCCCACAACGTTGCGCTTGGACCACCCCATCGAAGACCATGACAAGTCTTTTGGGAGTCGAAACAGAAATGAGGCCAAGACCAGATTTATTTTTAAGACCGCCTGGATTCCAACTGACGCAGGAAAAATGTGGTTTTAGCTGAAGCTAAACAGCTCGTCATTCCCCTGGAATATATATACATTTACCCAAATACAATACCGTTGCAGAACTTCAAACTAAAAATTTGGTAGATCAATACCGAGTTAATGCTTTGACTCTTTCTTTTGTGTTTTTTGCAGGTATTTATGAGTAGACATTTCTTATACAACTGCAGCCAACCGATCCTGGATGTGAAGATAGCCTTTTGTCAGGTGTGTGTCCCTTACAGGTAAAATATTAAAAAGGTACAGTACTCATTCTGTTAAATTAACCCTTTTGATAACTAGTCTACAGGCTGCATAGTAGTTCAACACCAAAATTGTCCGTAACTCTTTCACTGCCATTTAAAATGATTGACGTCCAATTATGGGGCTCTTTTTATCCATTTGCTGTGAATTTCAATGAGTTTATTGCTAGTAGACGTCTGATCCATTTGAAGTCATTTTAAATGGATTAGACTTTTCACGTTGTCAATGGCAGCTAATGAGTTATAAAAATAAAAATCTTGGCATGCAGCGTAAATGTCAACTTCACAGAGGCTACATTGAATGTGCATGCTGTGTTAAAAATGAAAATGTTCATTGTGGTTGCATGAGAAAAGCATAATAGTATTCGTAAGGTGGCTCATTTAGTTAAGTTTAACTGAGGAGGAATTTATTTGAAAAAATATGGTATATTTTGACATATTATTTGTGAATGTTAGTGCAACTGTTAGCATGTAATGTCCTGATGATGCAATGAATGCCTCAAGCTTTCTTTTTAATTGCCATCACTGATATGATAAAGGGCAGAAGTTCAGTCGATTGAAATAATTACGTCAAAGGTTTGGTTGGATTGACACTAACGGAAATGTTTGATCCATTCATTATGTCATCCTCCAGGTTGTGATGCCGGTGAGGGCAATAATACACTAATAAACATACTTTCTTTGTTTTGTTTTTATTAAAATGAAAAACATGCATCTATTTTAAAAAGAAAAAATTAAAATTGAGACCTTTGGTGTCTGTGTTCTGAATTTCGAACTTGGAAAAAAAATTAATAATCATCTGTTTCAATCACTTAAGTATTGTTGCCTTCATCAGGACATGTGATGTTGCTCTTTTTTTAGCTTTTAACATACAGAATTTTCCTTTTAGCTTTAAGACACAACTAACATTTTTTCCATCTGTTTTGCTTTCACTATGCAGGGTTTCGGAAAACAAGTGGATGTGTCATATATTGCCAAGCATTACAACATGAGCAAAAGCAAAGTAGACAACCAGTTCTACAGTGTGGAAGTGGGAGACTCCACCTTCACAGTTCTAAAACGCTACCAGAATCTAAAGCCCATCGGCTCCGGTGCTCAGGGGATTGTCTGGTAGGTCGTTTCCACTTTTGCTTTTAACGGTTCTCATTTACACTTTTATTTAGATGGGATTTCATTTTGGTTAATTGTTCTTTTTAGATGACAACATTTTTGTGAATGTGTTTTAGCATCAGTGACTTTCCAACTATTCCATTTTTAGTAACATTTATTATGATAGTCTCTAACTCAAAAATATTTGAAACCATCTAAATTTCTCATCAAAAGTGACAGAAATTAATAAATAACACTTAATGTGATGGAATTTATTCCTAATCATAACAGGTGTCATGTCATGATTATCACAGCATTCAAATCCAATACAACCTAATCCACTACTTTGCCAAATTAACGTGCAACATGTTGTTAAGCAAAAACAACACCGTTTTTTAGCACAGTATTTAAGCTTGGATAAACGGTTGAGACACAGTGACATTTAAATTCTCGGCACTAAAATGTTGCTCTGTTTCGAATAATACATGAGTGAAGAGAAATCGAACAGCAAAGCTGTAGAGCGTGCTTGTTCATTGTAATTCAATGCACAACCTCTGCTTTAAGGGAAGTGCAAAATCTGCATTGTCGGACAAACACGGAGGGCTGTGGCCTACTTGCTTAAATAACAACTTACTGCTGGACGCTTGCCCATTTGAAGGAGGTCGTAGGTGATCTGTGTCAGAGAGTCAGGGCAGCAACTGTCATTAAGTTATATGGTGTCATATGGTGCCAGTATTATCGCGGCCAAATCCCCCTCCCTGACTGAAAACTGCTTTAATAACGGGCTGCCTGTTGAAAGCAAATGGGATACACTGTGCTAGTAATCTTATTTAGATTCTATTGCGCTTCATTATGCTAGTACATAGTAATCCCCCTCGTATTAGTGATCCAATTCACTAATTATTTCTTGTTTGCGTTTTCTCCAGCTACTGCCAGTAAAAATCAGCTATTTGTTTTTGTCATATTAAATGCTAACATGTTGTTTTATGTCATTTTTTTGTCAACAGTGCAGGTTATGATGCCGTTCTCGATAGAAACGTAGCCATCAAGAAGCTAAGTAGACCTTTCCAGAACCAGACGCATGCCAAGAGAGCGTACCGCGAGTTGGTACTAATGAAATGTGTCAATCACAAAAATGTAAGTGACAACTACACACTTGGACTTTTTAATTTAAAAAAAAAGTTAGACATAAGCGACATTTGTGCTGTTCCTGTCCTTAATAACTCACATTTTGTATGAGAACTTCTTGAAATATGATAAAACATTCTTTTGAAAGGTTCCTTTTGTACGACGCGTTGCATATTCCCATCTTTTTGACACACATTATTTTCTGTTTTCCAGATTATCAGCTTATTAAATGTCTTCACATCGCAAAAATCATTAGAAGAGTTCCAGGATGTGTAAGTACAGTTTGCACCTTTATCAACACATCCCTGAAAAGTCATGTCCGAAAGTGGGTGGAATGTAATGTAATGGGATTGGCTGCATCTATTATATTTACATAGTGATTGATGGATAAGTTTATGTTATAGGGAGGGATAATTTCTTCATTTGAAATTTTAAATATGATATATAACACATGATTTATCCCATTTTAACTCTCAAGACCGGACCGTTTCATTCCACACTTGAAACATTTTCTCTACAATGCTGAGCCATTTGCAGCCAATGAACAAGCACCTTTGCATTCCCTTTAAATGTGGCACAGTTAAGGCAACAGGGTGTATTATTTGTCAGAGTCTGGGAGCGTAAAGAGTGCAAAGTATACAGAACTGTAAGCACACCTTCAAGAAAAGAAGACATTAATTTGTATATTTCCCAGGTACCTAGTGATGGAGCTGATGGACGCCAATCTGTGCCAGGTGATCCAGATGGAGCTGGACCACGAGAGAATGTCTTACCTGCTCTACCAGATGTTATGCGGGATCAAGCACCTACATTCAGCGGGCATTATTCACAGAGTAGGACAACGTGTTTTTCTATCCTAGCCAACTTGATGCCATTCTGCTTTGTTTGGGATTCATGGGCCTCCCCATACAACCCTTTTAATCGTTTGCTAACATTCAACTTTAAAATTTTACAACTAATGTTTTTCTCCCATCATTTAGGATCTAAAACCAAGCAATATTGTGGTGAAATCTGACTGCACTCTCAAGATCCTGGACTTTGGACTGGCTCGGACAGCCGGCACTAGCTTTATGATGACCCCTTATGTGGTTACGAGATATTACAGAGCACCCGAAGTTATTTTGGGAATGGGTTACAAAGAGAATGGTAAGAACTCGCAGTATTTGGGCACAGATCTCTTTTTTTTATATTTAATTCAGTGCAGGGAACTCATTTGCAACTTGCCCCAAGATACCACATATTTTGCTCTTGTTTTGAATTGCAAATAGGCTCAAAAAGTAACATTTACATATCTGTATGAACAATAGTGTCTATGATTTGAGGTACCTTCAATTAATACAGAAATTGAATTACATTCTTTAGCTGTAACGTTTAAGCAAACCATGATAAATGCAAAAGAAAAATATATCAAGTCTAAGGACTGCAGCAATCACTCGTCCCTAAGCAGGTTATAAATCTTGTTAAAAATGACATTACAGATGTGATTTAATCAACGAAAGGCTTAATTTAAAGCAGCGGTATGTTTGCCAGGCACCATTAATATATTCATTACAACAGCGGGATACAAAACAAAAGCCCTTGTGACTGAAAGCATATCATTTATAATTGTCCTTGTAGTCAACATAAAGCCTTAGTGAACATTGACCTGTTGGAAAAACAACATTATGACTTATTGTCAGATTGATAGAGTGCATATTCTTTGACGTTTTAATCCCACTGAAGCTCTACTTTACAACTTTTGCTCTTTAACAAAACAAAATAATATTTTACTAACACTACAGTGGGAGATCTCGCACTTTGTTCACTGCTTTCTAATGTCTGTTTTATTTCCTAGATGGATTTCACACTAATCTTTTGCTTTTTCCTTTCTTTTCCTCTCACATTGTTGTATGCAGTGGACATATGGTCGGTGGGATGCATTATGGGAGAAATGGTGCGCCACAAAATCCTTTTCCCTGGGCGGGACTGTATCCTTGTTCTAAATGTGCTTTTTCTTTAATGGCATCAAGAAACAAACAAAAATTGGACTAAATTGGACATAACAAACAAAAAAAACTGAAGTCTCACATATATTTATGTAGTAATTCTACATTTTTATGTTGAATGCATCACATACAAATATTATATCATTAGATAAAATGTAACTATTTAAGTTTCTTTTTAAATGACCTTATATCAAATGCAGAAAACAGAAGACCAACATTTTTTAATATAATAAATACAAATTCAAAAGTTAAAATTCATTCCTTTGTGGGTTAGTTTGTTGAATATTTTGTAAATCCTTACATATAACATATTATAGACATTGTAACTTATTAGTTATGATGGCAATTTTCAGGTAAAAATTTAAGTCAATTTATGTTTTAAAACAGTTTAATGGTTAGTTAGTTAAGACTTTTGGGGAATATTAATTAATGTCTATTAAATCAATATGTTCATAATACATTTGTATTTAGTCATTTTATATAAACTCATACATGAACATAAGGATGTATGTTTAATCAATACTAATTAGTAAATACATTTCCAATGTATCTTTTTTAATATTAAAATATATTCTAGAAATTTTTTGTGGATATATTTTATATTAAACATACAAATTGATTTAGTAGTGCACACACATTTTCTAGTGTCCAATTTCTGAAGTGCAAACTAACCCATTGACCCTTAAGCAATGCTTTTTTTCCTTCTCCGATTAACTTTGCAGCACTGACAAAAAGAGTCAATTGTCGGCGAGTATTTTGTATTCCATATAAATATTTCAACATGTGCGTGTCGAAGGGAGTGCTTACCTGGAGTGATGCATCCCCTGTGGGGCATCTTTAATTGCATTTTTAAGAAGGCAAAAGTCTGCTTGAGACTGCCCTGCATGCAGTGTGTGAGTCACAGCACTTGAATAAATTATGCTACTATGCTACGAGGTAGCTTCTAAGGCACACCTGAAAACTGCGGATTTGTACATTTAAAACAGACTTGCAAATTGGCCCACTCCATTTCCCCTCAATTGTTTGACGATGCAATTATTCGAAAATCAATTCCGCCCAACTGAAAGAATGAGTGTTTAATGGGCCTATAATAAAATAATGATCAAATATAACATAGTATGTGTAATGTAAAATATGGAAATTTCACATAGGAAGGCCCAAATGAAGATATAAACCCTGAATCTTAGTTGGGAGATAGTAGTTGTGCCATGCCATATCTCTTGGCAGTAATTGGAATGTGTGTGTTTTTTTGGGTGAACCCAGTGGACATGTGGTCAGTGGGCTGCATCTTTGGAGAGGTGATTAAAGGCATAGTGCTCTTCCCCGGAACGGACCGTATCCTTCTGACGTCCACCCTTTCCCGTTGAAGTCGATAAAGCCTCGCTCAACGTGGTTTGGACGTTACACTAATTTAATGCGCCAAGCATGATGACATAAATATGGGATGTCTGGTCTTGTGAACAAGGGGTGTGCATGAGATCAACTGGAAAGTAACTATAATTCCCATCATTTAAAAAAAAGTTTTTAGTTGCAATAAATAAAAAGTATTGACAGAGTTGTCGAAACGAAACAAAACTCATTTTATTGTGACGAATTAATTGTTCACTTACAGCACAAAACGTGTTAATTTTGAGGTTTGCAGGGAAAAACTGTCAAGCAAAATAAGAACTAGGTTTATTCTGTATTTTCTCGAATATTTCCAGTGCGTGTATGTGTGTGTTTGCCTTAATCCCACATCAGATATCGACCAATGGAACAAAGTGATCGAGCAGCTCGGTACACCGTCGCCAGAATTCATGAAGAAACTGCAGCCCACTGTGAGGAACTATGTGGAAAACCGGCCCAAATACGCCGGTCTCACTTTTCCCAAACTTTTCCCGGACTGCCTTTTCCCCGCTGACTCCGAGCACAACAAACTCAAAGGTGACAACAAAGCATAGCTCTTTTTATACTTTTTTACTTTCAGATAGATTGCACTATATAACACTAAAAATTCACTGTTCCAGCGATTTACTGACGTCACACACTTGATGCGTTGAAAGAAAATTTGTTCCACTCTTACAGCGTTTCCCTGCATTTTATTTTCTTGCTCGCTCTCTGCTGTGACATTGAAGCTTCCCCCTGCTAAAATATTAATCAGCCTAGAAGGGGGAGATCACAGTGTCACAGACAGGAAGCAAGAGAATTTCCCATGAGCTAAAGTTGAATGCATAGATTGAGTGATGCATGGATAGAAAGGGGAATGAAATAGAAAGCATCCAAAGATATCATCTGACAAATTTTTCATCCGTTCCATAAGAGGAATACGTGGGTGGAATTTCTTTCGTACTTATTTCCGCTGTGTTAATGCAGTTATTTATAGTGAATGTTAAGGGAGCCACAGTGATGAGTGATCCTTGTGCTATTTTTTTCATTTTTATTGTCATTTTTCCATAATTTACAGCAAGCCAAGCCAGAGATCTGCTGTCCAAAATGCTGATAATTGACCCCGCCAAGCGGATATCAGTGGATGAAGCCTTGCAGCATCCCTATATTAACGTGTGGTACGATCCGGCTGAGGTGGAAGCAGTGAGTAGGCCTTTCCTCTAGTATTCATTTTTTTTAATCCTAGGTTTAAAATGTACTCCATTTTTCCTAAGAATAATGTTGCAGGTTCAATCTATGGATAGTATGAAAACAAATGACTGTAAATTGTGTGTTACTTTAGGCCAAATGTCATGCTGAGATGTAAACAATAGTCAACTGAACTGGTAGCTTAACATATATTCATCATGGAGTGTAACCGCACAGAAATGTTAACCTTTTGTTTTTCGTATTTTAGGAAGATTACCCTTAATTAATCCCTCCAAAAACGTATGACTGCAGAAAAAAAAACATTATCAATGGCCACGAAAATCCCAGCAATAACAATAATCCAGTATCAAATACCAAACAATAACGCAATCAAGAAAATGCTGTCAAAAATTACGATTTTTAAAAATATTTATGCTCCTGTAAACACAATTTGCGTAAACTTAAACTGATTTTCTGATGACTTATTGGTGTGCTGTTTTGTGTCGATCTTCATCATCAGCGCCTCATTTGTGTGAGGTGACAGCGAGATTGGGAAAAAGCCTAAAGATTTGGAGATTTTCTTTTGTTTCTGTTAATATCCGTGCCATGAAATGCGCTTGCCTGATGTTAACTGACTGTATATACTATTTGAGTGGCCTTGTTCAACACATGTTCTGCTGTTTTCCCCTTTCTCTAATGTCACCTCATGCTGATGAAGGCCAGGGATCTCATCCAAATATCCATGGTAAATGACCACCACCACTTCTGCAAAACTCTCCCTCCCTTCACCTGACAAAATATGCTGAATAGATTTCACTTGGACCCTCAGACGTGACTATTTAGTGGAGGAAGGAAAAAAAGGGGTCGGAAATCCAATGAATTCGATGGAATGAGCCACGGGAACTTTTTTCTAATTGAGTTTTCATAACAGTGATTTGTATATTTCCCTTCTTTTTGTGTAAATCAATGCAGTTATAAACAGAGTAATTCTGATGCCAGCATGTTTTTGTGTGCATCGTTTACATGCTAAAAAGCTCTGATGTTTTGTATATGTTCGTTTATGAAGCCTGCAAGTATGTGCAATCAGTTAAAGCGCTCGTTCGCAAAAGCACACCTTGGAGGAATTTTTTTTTTTTACCCTGAAAACTGAATATATAGTGTGTGTTTTGGCAAACAACTTCAAGTGTTGCATAGAGACTGTGCTCTAGCAAACTAACGGCATCCAATGACTGAAGTTTCTGTGCTTTCTTTTTAACTTGCAGCCTCCGCCTCAAATCTATGACAAGCAGCTCGATGAGAGAGAACACTCCATTGATGAGTGGAAAGGTGGGATACGTTCACTCTTACATCCAATTGGCTCATCTTGTTCTTATTCTAATATATGTTTTGTTTATCTATCACCTTATTGAGTTACATTGTGTAGGATTTTTTTTAATGTACCCTATAATTTCATGATACAAAACAACTACCTAATAGCAAATCATCGGTGTACAAACATATTCTTAATTCATTAGCTGCCATTGACAGCGCCATGCGTTCAATCAATTTAAATGGATTGGAGGTCTATTAGTCATAAACTCATTTTAATTCAGTTGATGAATTTCTCTTTTTAAAAACAAGAAGCAGTGTATTATAATTTAGACTACTACCTAATTTTGTAAGACGACACATTTTATATTCATCATATTAAAATACATCCAAACATTCTTTATCTATGTACAATGACACTTATTACTGGTAGTAGTGGTGGAAGTAGTATAGTGGGCAAATTGTTTACATTCTGGTATGCATTTCCTTTTTTTGTAGAGTTGATCTACAAAGAAGTGATGAATTTTGAGGAGAGAACGAAGAATGGCGTAGTGAAGGGACAACCTTCACCTTCAGGTACTCTCAGTGCATAAGCCTAATCGCTCTGTAAGTCAATTTTATATACAACCTTACTGGACCCTCAAATATTCACATACCCCATTGTCTTGTCCATTTGTCTTCTCTCATTTGAAGCTAAGTGATAACTTATGATCAAAATGTGTTGATGTATCATTTATAATATAGACGGTATTTTCTATGTTACTTGACTTAAGTTCTTTGGGAAACAATGACAGGCCTATTGGGTACAGTGCATGTTAAAATGGTCACTTATCTATAAGGACTCTGAGCAATTTTGCACGTTTTAAGGGTTTAGAAAATCCTTATCATTTGCATTTCTGCATTGAAAAAACAGTATTGTCAAGCGAGCAATAGTGCAGTCGCTATTTGTGCAAGTGGTTTAGTTCACAGGTATTAAAGTGGCGGCCGCATGATTTTGTGTGGCCCGAGAAAGTAAATCATGAGTGCCGACTTTCTGTTTTAGGATCAAATTAAAATGAAGAGTATAGATGTATATTACATTTCCCGATTTTCCCCCTTTTAAATCAATAATTGTAATTTTTTAATATTTTTTTTCTGTGTTTTTAGTTCAAAAATCAATTTGTAAAATCTAAAAATATGTTTTAAAAAAGCTAAAATAAACATTGTTTTAGATCTATAAAAAACGGAATAGTCAGGGCTTTTAATCCAGTTCTTTTAATCCTTTTATTAAAAAGAAATCTAAATATTATATCAAAAATGGTCCGGCCCATATGAAACCGAGTTGACGTTAATGCGTCCCGCGAACCAACCCGAGTCTGACACCCTTGGTTTAGTTGATGCACAATCTAACACGACACATTTTGATTATTATTCCCCAAACCAACAAATGTGGGTTTAATGTGTCAGAGTAGTGTTTGGTGGTGAGGAGGAGTGTAAAATAGTAAAATTGTGAGGCTACAACATTGAATACAGTAGTAAAGCCATAACAGAGATGTGCAAAAATTGGTAAAGGTGACACTTTGTCAATACTAGATGGAATATTCTTGAGTAAAAACAGCCGTTAAGGCTGTCCAAAGAGAGAAGTGAACAGTGTCAGCATTTTTAGGACAGCCCTCAATTACTTGCATTTACTTGCTATTTGTGACAAGTCCCTATCCTCCAAGCCTAGATGGATTTTGCTATAGGGATTTTTAGAGTAGCACTCAGATCCATTTTTTTTCTTGTTTTGCCCATACCAATCTAATCCCTTTATATATAGACCATGAGAAATACTCCAAACAACAATAATATAGTCACCAGTACTTTGGGGGCCTCCAAAATGACGATATCTCATCCGAAAACATGATCAAGCAGTGGCGGTCCGTGCATTTTCTCGTAGCGCCTTCAACAATATTTTGTGCATATATACTTGTGCAGCTCGCTACAGATACAGTTTAGTAGCTCTGGCTAATCACTAGCCAATCATAGTTGGTGAAAGCGATGACGTATCCCTATGCCTGCGACAAGGCAATGACGTATCCCTACGCCCGCGACAAGGCATTGTGGTGTTGCCAACTCGAAATCTGATTGGTTAAAGCAACAGTCTTATTGACGGTTGTTTAATGCAGCAGAGCCTGCAGAACTGATTGTGAAGGCCTTGGGGCAGATTTCTGACCCTGGCAACAAATAATGGCTGGAATGTGATTGGTTAAATGCTTCAATATGAAAACACATCTGGAAGAAGTGCAACCAGGGGGAAGGGAAGCTAACAGACAATTTGGAATTATTTAATAAGTATTGATGGACAAAATATAATATATGATTCAGATATTTCTTAGGCCAGCAGAGAAGGCCTTAATCCAACTCAGTTGTCCCAAAGAAATGAAAATATCCTCAAACAATTCCATTTGAGGTTACTGAAAAATGAATTGGCCCTGATCTGGTGACTTCATTTCCTGCGGCCTTTGGTTTCCCAGCGAACCAAAGTCCCAATAGCCACGTTGTGATGTGTACTCGTCCAACACCTCGTAACCTTTCCCCGTGCTTTCCCCACTTACCTATTTGGCACGATTGGTCCCAGCGCCGGCGTGGGCGCTCTGGTACGTTGTAACCCCGGCGCCGCCGTTGCTTCCCTCAGCGCAGGTGCAGCAATGAACAGCAGCGAGAGCCTCCCTCCTTCCTCGTCCATCAACGACATCTCGTCCATGTCCACCGACCAGACCCTGGCCTCAGACACCGACAGCAGCTTGGAGACCTCGGCGGGACCGCTGGGGTGCTGCAGGTGACTAGCCGCCTGCCTGCGCAACCCCGCCTTCTTCCGCCGCTGAGGAAGACGGAGAAAGGCGAGGGGAAGGGGGCGCTATTGTGAAAACAAAAAGGGAAAAAATGGGAAACAATCAATAGGAGACCACCGAGTCTGCGCGTTGTCATGCTGAACAAAAAACAGCAGTGGTATGTCAAGTTATCTAATGTGGATGATCCTCTAGTTGCTTTGCTTATATTAGCCCACATGTATTGCAAAACAAAAAGCGGCTTTGACTTGCATCTCCTTTAAGTGTAAATGCATCACAATCTGGCTGGCTGCTGCTCCCCCTGCGCCCCCTCTCAAATGGCCGCCCCCAAAAAGCATTTATGCGCTCCTGTCTTTGTCCTTCTCATGTGGCATCTGCTGTAGTTTCTCCAAAATTAACCCCTGAAATGTGTACGTGTGTTAAAAACACACCTGGGCCTCCTGTAAATAATGTAATTGTGTATAGCTGACGGGAATACAGTGGGACTAACGGCCAGTATGCTGGAAGCTTCTTGTTTTTCATCGGAATTTATTTCAGCAAGATGCAATTTATTTTATTTACTTTGGAAAAATTTTATTTGACTCTATTACACAAAAATAAAAATATTCTGGCAACCTAAGATCACTCCGTTGCCATTTTCTAGACATATTAATTTGTCGTTTACGTTGAAATAAACAATAAACCAACACAAAAATCTCAGTTAAATCAAATACGTATATTTTTGGTGATTAAATTTGGTTGACTTAAACATGGAAAAAAATCAGTACAATAAAGTCAAATAAAATAGGAAAAATAAATCTAAAATAAATTACATTTTACTCAAAATAAAATAGTGTTAATTCCTTTTTTTCCTCATTATTTCCACTGTTGATGCACCGTGCAGACTTAATTGCTCCTGCACTCGTGCATGAGTTCACATAACATTTACAGTCACTGTAAATGCAAAATGCCAAATGTATATGGCTCAAATCCACCAACACTGTGACACATGTCAGCTGTCGTCCCTCCTGACAATTAGGCTTAAATTTCTACTATTTATCAAAAAGGTTTTGTCAAACTTTTTCATTTTGGCCAACCCAACAATAAAG
This sequence comes from Stigmatopora argus, assembly GCF_051989625.1. Taxonomy (NCBI): domain Eukaryota; kingdom Metazoa; phylum Chordata; class Actinopteri; order Syngnathiformes; family Syngnathidae; genus Stigmatopora; species Stigmatopora argus. The sequence continues at coordinate 5,187,500 of NC_135402.1, forward strand.
CAAACCAAGAGCGAACAGCCACCTGTCAAAGGCTTGATTGAAATATAAAATGGCATGGATTTTTGACCAAAAATGTAAACAGTGCTAAACGCCATGGGAAAAACTTTACTTGACACTTACCTGAGCTCCTCTTTCAAAAATGGCCGTTTTGATTTACACCTGTAGTATCTTGGGTGGCCAGCTAGAGGGGACTGTCCCCCAAATAAATTGCAGTCTGGCTTGATGTTATGTTCAGGGTCTGCTGGGTCGAGGCAACTACTTTCTCTCTTTAAACAGGGTTACAATGATTTTTTTTTTCTTCTACTGTATTTTTTCCCCAAAACCATCAAGCACGTATAATTATGTATCTTCATAAGTTCTGTACCACTTTCCTTTTATTTAATTTTTTCATTTTCTCGGTGAGAGTTCCTCACTTTGTTGTTGTTATTGGAATGTGTTTTACTCCAAAAAGCAATTAATTTAAATTTGTTAACATCATATAGTCAAGTGAATATGTTCTCATTTTAAAAACACACAAAAATAAGGCTTAACATTAAAATTCAATTGACGGTGGACATTTCTTCACATGGAAATTTGTTTTTGTAAATCTACACCTTTTTATTCAAATGAAAAACATATTTTAATGATCTATCCATGATTCCATTTGGATTGAAATCACTTTGGCAGCAACAACAACAAAACCATCTCTATATATAAGACAAGACATTTTGGGTCCTTGCCAGCACTGAATGTAATATTAGAAACTAATCATTTGTCATTTGTATGATTTTTGGATGTGCGCTTGTGAATGGAATGTGTGTGTGTATGTGTCTTTTGAAATAAACCAGCTAGTCAACACAATCGGAACTGAAAACACAACTTTTTAAAAATCTTGTGCTGATTTGCTTTCCTTTTGGGAATAATGAATGCGTGTGTGGATGCATGTGTGAGGTAAAAAAAACTGATGTGTAATCACATTGAAATGTAGGATAAATTTGAAAAGCAACTTTGGCCCATATGGAGCCCGAAGAGAGCACTTGATGCGGCTAGCCTTCCATTTACAAAATTTAACTATTATAAAGACAAAAAGGTTCCCAAGACCTTTTTCGGGACAAGCACTTTTGTTATCATATTGTAAATAATAACAATCCAATAATGCAATAAAAGCTGACACAAGAACGGCAACACGAGTATCTTAATTGAAAGTTGAAATAATTTAACGACACATGAATATAGGTCATCTGTACCAAGGGATTTTCTTCAGTTTTCCCTCTTTTACTGTTTTCATACACCATTTTGTTGGGTTGACAATAAATGAAAAAAGAAGAAAAAAAAAGTTTCCTGCTGATGATCTCAAAGCTTAAGGCAAACAAAAGCCCGAAACCATTGCAAAATATAAAATAAAAAGAGAGCTGAAAGTGAGAGCTGTTACTCCAAACACATTTTAAAGGAACTGTGTATGTAAAAACAAAACAATACTATGTAATGTATGTGATTGAAAATAAACAATCTTTGATCTTAGACAATTGACTGTTTTTTTGGCTTTTGCAGGAAAAAACTGATTTTTTTCAACATATAGAAGGAAGAGTATCCATTTGTTTGATGCATTTTTATTTTAACATTTGTACAATCACTTCTTTAAGTATCAAGTATCACATGTGGATTATTCCACAGTAGTCCAAGTTTTTCACTCACTGTTAAAAAGTCTTTAGGTGAGGGTGATGATCATGCGCAATGACATTTGATGATTCATCGGGGCACGCCGATTAACGAAGGCAAATGCGGTCAATACAGAACATAGCAATGCAACTTAGCATGCACCTGCAATGACCAGCAGCAGGTTTAAAATGACCATCTCGTACCGAGATTTTTTTGGTTTAATGCAATAATAAAATAAGTCCATTTAATATTGCATCGACACTTGCTACACACTAGCTGCTGTTTGGGTATTTTTTTTGGTCATGAGCCCATTGCGCACTGACAACAAGACACAAGTAAGTGCAAGCACATGTACAGTGTGAACATGTATGTACATTTAAATAGCACAGTTAAGCTTTTATGCCTCTTTTTTAGATAAGACGTGTGTTTCGCCACACTTTTTTTTAAGCACGAGTCTTTGGAGGATTTAAATAGTATCCTATTTACATAAAGTCTCACCCTGTCGTCACCATAGGTGACGTTGTAGTAGGTGTTCAATAAAGTTTTCACTATCACATCAGCAATTCAGCTAATATGCAGGTGAGTTAACTCATTCACTGCCAGTGACAGCGATAGAAGTCGAAATCATTTGAACTGGGATGGCTGAGGTTGAATGATCATCTTTCAGTTACGTTGACGACGGTCCAGTCCAAATGGACAAAGCGTTGATGACCTTAAATGACCAATAATAATTTAATAATTTAAGAAACACTAAAGCTGATCCGACTCTATGAAGGTTTTTGATCCGTACCTTTTTAATTTCAGTGTTGTAAATGGTTTTAAAAATCAACTAGCCACTAACTTAATATTGGAGCTGCTAGCCATTTTCCAGATTTTAAAACAAAAAATAGCAAAAGTTAAAATGTGAGTTGTTGCTTTTCCGTTCATGTACCGTAAATGTTGGTTCCTTAGAATACTAAGATAATAATGAGGCTAAGAACCATAAATCTAGACCAAACTTAATTGGAGCTGCCAAATTCAAAATACTTATACTGTGTTTTCATGTTTAGACAATAGTGATAGTAAATGTGCTTAGTGCTTTTGCTGTCTGTGGAAGCATCTACCAAGCTTCTTTTCTAGCTCCTTGCCGTTATAACACTCCTAATGGAAAGAGTTCCTCACCCAAACCAGCTGCCAAATCCCGCTTGGAGCTTCACAATAAACTTTATAGTCTTTCTGGGTGTTTTCGCCCTCCCCCTTCACTGTATCCAGATAGGGTTGCTGCGATCGGGCCGTCGGGTGTCGGCAGATGTGGAGTTGCCTCCGCCAATGGTGAGGTCGCTAAAAGTGGAAAAGAACTGCTCCATCTCCTTCTGAAGCATGTTGTTCCGGCGCTCCGCGTCATCCTTGGCGCGCTCGGCATTGCGCAGCTTGATCTCGGCCATGGTGTACTTCTTTCGCTCCTGGTCCAGCTCCTCGTGCAGGCTCACCATCTCCGACTCCAAGTCCAGGTTGCGTTGTTCCAAGCTGGGAAAATGAGAGTGGTTGGTCAACAAGGAACCGTGTTGTAAGGCCCAACCTTTTGTACCCTTACACTGTGAAATATGGTTTGGTTAGTTACTTCATTTGGTTCTTCTATTATTTAGAGCAGGGGTGTTAGACCCGGGTTGGTTCGTGGGCCATTTTAACGTCAACTTGATTTCACGTGGGCCGGATCATTTTAGATATAATATTTAGATATATTTTTTTATAAATGGATTAAAAGAACTGGATTAAAATCCCTGAATATTCAGTTGTTTTATAGATCTAAAACAATGTTTATTTTAGCTTTTTGTTATATATTTTTAGATTTTACAAAATGATTTTTGAACTAAAAACATAAAAAAAAGATTAAAAAATTACAATTATTGATTTGAAAGGGGGAAAATCATGAAATGTAATATACATCTATACTCTTTATTTTAATTTGATCCTAAAACAGAAAGTGGGCACTCATGATTTACTTTCCCGGGCCACACAAAATGATGTGGCGGGCCAGATTTGGCCCCCGTGCCGCCACTTTGACACATCTGATTTAGAGAATGTATATATTTGGTATTAATGTCACCTCTTTATCCTGGCCTCATAATCTGCCTTTTGCTTGAGCATCTCATGCTTGAGACTGGCCACCAGGCTGTGCAGCGCACTGTGTCCTCCAGCCGCGCCGAACTTGCCGCCTTGCTCGCTGTCGTTCCTCACCGTCCCGTCTCCTCCCGTTGCCTCCCTTCCGCTATCCCGTCCCTCGTCCCCGCCGCCACCACCGGCGCCAGCCTCCTGGTTGGGAGCGTCCAGGTCCTGGTAGTGGCAGCCGTAGAAGTCCTGCTCGGGACAGGTGGTCGTGGAGGAGCGACAGGAGGTGGAGTTCTCCGGCAGGGAGATCTCGCAGGAGGACGTGGACCAGGTGGCGCTGTCCACGCTCTGCTTGTCCTCGCAACTGCTGCTGAGACACGGTACGTGGTTGTGTTGCTGGAGGTTCTGATGGTTCAAGTGTACGTTGTCGTACGTGGACAAACGATTCTGGTTGCATAGTTGATCCCCGTTAGGATAGTCGCAAAGGCTTTTATTCGCCTCCCGTAAAGTGACGCATCCATTAGGTACCCAAAAACCACCGCGGCCGTTCAAGACCGCCGCCACCGCGTCAGAGCCGGAGACTCCCATGCGAAGAACCCCGTTGGCGTTGCCTCCTCCCGGAATGCCACTTGTTCCCATTTTTGTGCCCTTCAGTGCCCCGTTTCGGCGCCGCGGTAAGCTTCCGCCACTCAAAATCGGACACTTGTCCTGGTTTAGATCCGAAGATGGAGGCGAGGAGCTAAAGGAGCCATTGGTGACGATCCCGCTTCCTTTACTGAATGCAGGGTTCTTTTTAACCGTCAGTGGAGGACTACGGCTTTTGTCCAAGTGTCCCGGAATGTTCCGAGGGCTGGTGGAGCGCGGGGATCCTCGGTCGTCATCTAAAGCCTCCCACACGCACTGACGGACCGCCTGGACGTTGTTGTTCTCGGCATTCTGGGCCGCGGCTCGACGGGGCGAGTCCACGTTGTTGTTGGCGGGTAGCAGCTGGCTGGCCGGACTTTCCTCGTCTTGTGGGAAGAGAGCGTCGTGCCGGCCAATCAAGACGGCCATGAGCTGCTGGACCAGAGACGTTCCTGCAGAGTGTGTACACGAGAACTGTCTTCAGCTTGGATTTGCGTGGAAACCACTGGTGCGCGTTCAATACCAACCTTCCATGATGGTGACGGGATCCTCCACTTTTGGCCGGAGGATGTTTGGCCCAAATACCGTGGCCAAATTGTGCACACTCATTTTATTCACGCCGGAATATGACTGCACTTCATCAAGAAATCTTTCAAGGAGACACAAATGGATTCATTTCAATTTACAATTGATTCCTAGGGTTTGTTTCTGTTTCTAAAAATGTTAATTAGCCCAAAACCTGCTACCTGCAGATGTACTTGAGAAGGTTATAGTTGACAAGTGGTAGACCTCCCACCAGCTTTTTCAGCTCCTTCATACCCTGCTAATGATAAAAAAGACAACTTAGTCATGTGGGTACGCATGGATGGAAAGCACCCTCTTTACGACGGACAACTTGTCTCACCGTCTCATCGTCCTTGCCAAGCAATTTCGTACAGGCCAGGAAGTCGTCGTACTTGTGGAAAGGGACGACGGGCTCGGGGAGTTCTCGGAGATAGAGCTTTAGCAGTGATGCTACTGTGTGCACGTCTGTGTTACTGAAAATGCACAAAATGAGATTTAAAAAAATGAGGCTTTAATGACGGATTATTAAGGATACGCAATTATCTCCCACCAGTCAAAGAGGGGCTTCTCGCCGCAGTCAAACGCCTCCTGCAGCTCTTTAACCAGATTGGCTTGCCCGGGCAGCCTGAAAAGTCCTTCTTCGCAAAGCCCTCGCTGGCGGATGAAATCCACACACTGCTCTACCAGCACTGGTGCCATTTTGTTCCCATAGCGACGCTCGTACCGCACTGTTTCTTCCAGCTTCTGGCCAAAGATCCCTACAATGTGGTAATAGCACAAGGACAAACATATAGTTTAAAAAAAGGAGCACACAGAGCAGAATTCAGCCTAACCAGTCAAAGTCAAAGTGGATGATGCATTTCAAAATTCCTGCCTACAACAACAAATAATGAATTTTTTGTACTATATATATCACACAGACAGTCAGTCTGGGTGGGAGTATTCTGTTATGATCACCTTCGCCTGAGAAGGGGAGTGAGACCCAGGGGAGCAGGAAGCAGGCAACAAAACAGAGTGCTGGTGCACAAAACTCAAGGCTTTAATGAAAAATAACAGAAAAAAACCTTATAAACTTAAAAATGGGTAAAATTAATAAAGGAACAAACTTATTGGGAGATGACACATACTCACACCGACAAAAAGATGACATAACCCAAACGAAACAACAATCCCACACAGGGTTTAAATACATGGGCAGGGGATGATAAGACCATTACAAACACCTGGGTCACACGAGGGAAGGGGCACCAGAAAAACACAGCAGGTGGAACGTATTTATAATCACACGGACAGCACACATAAGGAAAACACACCCATCCAAACCCAAACAAAATGTAACAAAAACCCAGTCTATTGTAAAAAAAATTGCATTTATTTATTTATTTTAAAACTAATGCATAATTACTTTTATTATTTGGAATATATTATTCTAACACAGATTTAGCCTGACACAAAGTCTTGTTGTTGCCATCATACTTACCGGTCTTGAAGCTGATACACTTTGTCAATGTCAGCAGGAAGCGTTTGTTGATGAATTTACGAAAAAGAAACACACTAGACCTGCCCAGATTAGACTGCCAACATTCCACCATTTTGATTGAAAAACAAAAGAGCTAAAGTCGATTAAAGAATCTAGCTCTCAATGAGAGAATTACAACTATTCCTCTTGAGTTCCATCTTTCTCAGGTTCATGAAAGTCAAGGATAATTAGAGTTATGAGTCTTCAATGAGTTGTAATGCTTACAAAGCGCATACGTCCAGCCAACTGAAAAGTGAGGAATGTTGTGAGCATTTAAAGAGGTCATCTTTGCAGACGTCCTAGTCACGAGTTTCAAAATATTTCCCCAAGTCACATGTGACTTGACAGTAGACTGACTGTGGAAACACAGTACAAAAGTATAATTCATATTTTATTTGGCAATGCTAATGTATGAAATGACATTATCATGCACAAGTTCAAGACCAACAACTTTGAATTAGGTCACAGAACCAGAACACCGACTGAAAAACCATAATATCTGTAAGGTTAATTTAAAGCATAGTGGCATATAAAGTACATATGATACACTTGTAAGAAGTTCTAGACGACCAATTTTTTATAATAAATTGCTCAAAGACAGCCCTCCCTTTTAAATGAACTGGATGTCTATTGTCTAACAAATATTATCGTCTATATTTCCACATTTCCCAAGAGTAAATAAAATGTGATACATAATAGGAGCATTTATTAACAACAACAAAAAAGCAGCAAGGCATGAACTCAGTCTAATTTAACCACATGTTGTAAACAAGTTCCCTGTACAGCATTTTAGATGACTTCACGTTATGTGAACCTGGTCAACTTTGCAATGTGGCCATTCTAAAATGTCATGCATGTTCCGCCCAGTCTGGTTCTTGCTCTTTTTTTCCCCTGCATTTCTCCATAATGGTCCATTTCAGTTTGTTTTCAACTCCACCCCTCACCAAAATCCTCGCCCAATCTGCAACTGAGTACTAATTAAGGCCTTCCTGGGCCACTATTACAGTGCAGTAGCATCTTAAAAGTCACATTAAGAGGCATTGCTGTGTTTCTTTTAATTGAAAGGCCAGTTCAGATGAACACGCGAAGCCCAATGTTCAAAGTTAACATGCAAACGTTCCCAAAAGGACAACGCGACCGCTAATTACCGTGCAGTAAATCGGGAAGGATCCACAAGGAGAGGCCACGGCAGCACATCCCAGAGAGCCTAAATTCAGACCGCGAGCTGGCCCACGAGCTAGAGCGACATGACAGCCAACCGCCGCGATCAGTCACTCCCAATTGCACCGGGAGGCCCCTGAGTGGCCAATCGGGCCTCAATCTGCTGCTGCAGCACAATGGGGAAAGGCTGGATTGGCCCTGAACGCGAATGTGTGTGTGTGTGAGTGTGTGAGTATTGGGGGAATAACAAGGGGGGCAGAGGAAGGGCACCTTTCGAGTGGCATCTTTGACAAATGGCTCGTCCCTTTCAAGAGCAGTCAACTGTGATAGACGTCAAAATCCAATTGTGAGGGGCCAACGTGGCCTCCAGTGTTCGCTGCGATCCGCCCACGCATTCAGCACGTGCGCCCCATTACATGCACCCCATGTACAGGCCAAAGTAAAAAAAAAAGTTTCATAAAATCTCCACATACCAGTTCAAATGCCATTTTTTGGTGTGTAAAATGAGTACCCGATAAATCTCCTACTAATGAAATTTGCGATATAATGTTAAAAAATGCATCACAAAAATGTATACATTTCATTACATACTATTTTAATTCCCCGTAGATTTAAGATCATAAAATTTGCAGTTGTACAAATGGAAGAATATTATTGTTTGAAATATGACTAGTAAAATGGGAATACTTATGAACATGTGTGAATTATCTATTCACATTTTATGTGTAGTGAATAAATGTTGTGTATTATATTGTATGTTTTTGAGTCAGTCATTAATATTTAGAGCAAGAGTCAGACTTTGGATCATATGTGACTGCATGAACTGGGTATTTATGTACTGACCTCCACCAAAAGGCGCCCATATGACCCTGCGGATGGTCTTCACCCAATCCTCCATGTCATTCTGGGTGCTGGCCATAAGTAGGTAGGTCTCATGGTTGGCTGTCATCCGCTCTCTGTCTCCCCCTGTTGTAAAAATAAGTAAATAAAAAATGGTTATTAGCTCATCATTTCAAAACTGTCAAGGAATACAATTGTTGGCCTTTTATTTCATTTTGAAAAAGCATAACAATAGTGTCCGAATCCATCAAAACTTACAATTTACTGGAAAAACAAACAACAACAAAAATGGTTAAAAACATTTATCCCAATTTGAAAGAAAGTGTACGGAATCTACAGTCTGAAGTGATTTTTTCTTTAATGTACTGACCATATATAATAGCTAACACTCAACAACAATACAACAAAAACACAATGCATGAATTACTTCTCAAATGTCTGAGTAAGCACTGGTGGAATTATTTCAAATTTCAACAGTGTGTCTAATGACAATCAGGAGAACAAGTGGATTAAAAATAATATAACATTGCAAAAAGAACAATAGAGAAGATGGATTATGCACCAGCAGCATCCAATGAAGAAACTCGCAGTACCTGATGCTGAAGATATCAAGTGAGGCAATCCATAGACAGGCAAACTACAAACAGTTGGGTGTATCATCTCCATTCCTTCACTTCCGCTCCCGGTAATCCCGAGAGGGTTATTAAAGAGTGTCAACTTTTTAAGAGAGAATCCCTAATTTACGGACGGTGGCTCCGCACCGAAGACTGAGCACAGCTGAGAGGGTGTGAAAGAGAAAGGCAAGGAGGCAAGGTTTGTAGAGGGGGTTGGTGAGCACACACACAACACAAACACACACACAGCACACACACCAGCGCACGCCTCTCTTTAGCACAGTAACGGGAACAATGGGACGATCTCGGCCGCGACCCCATAAACAAACAAGGAAGGCCCATTCACACTGTGATGCTTCTCCAAACACTATCTTAAATACCATGATGTCATCGATAGACTTTCCCAGGTTTCATTCAATAATAAATCTTGTATTCTGTAACACAGTTCTAAAACAAGTTGTATTCAGTTACACTATGAAACAATTATTTTTTATCTAAACCCATCCATTTTTTTGAGTCCATTTCTGGATATAAAGTACATCTACACGATTGTGCGAAGTCCAGATGATCCATTAGAACTGGGAGGGTGGGTTGCCATCCTTCCTAGTTCAAACGGATTGGACGTCGACTCATTTCAGTTCACAGCAGAGGATAAAAAGAGGCACACGATAGGACATCTATCATTGTCAATGAAAGAGTTAACTTTTCAGTGTCCACTTTTCTCCCTGCTGAGCATAAATTCCCATCTAATAGCAGACCCCCCTTTCACCCGACCCCCCACGTGGATGGTATCAATAGTCGACAATATTGCTATCAACTATCATGTGAACATTACCAGAGTCCCCCAAGAATCTTTCTGTTGGAGAACACAGACCCCATAGAGCGACAATGGCTATCCATTACCATCTGATCCTAAATGAGTACCAAAAAGGGGGGGAACGGGCCTGCGGGGTGTCTGCTTGACTGACCCTAAAGAGTAAAAACGCAATCACGGCGCCTAAAAATGGTGAATAATTGTCTCCTCTGGCAAACATGATAGCCAAGCTTAGAATGTATACAAGTGCGGTTTGCCTACGTATGCAGCTGTGAGAGGGGGGGGTGACGGGGTCATCACGTTCAAGAGTGGTCAACGGGCTGTCCGGGCAGCATCCGTTCTGTTTTCATGCTGAGCAAATAACAGACTGTGTGTGTTCTGCCAAGGCTGCTGTAAATACACTATTATGTAAGCACAACTTCAGCAATAGGAACTGTCTGGTCGGAAGCTTGTGAGGGAATCAGATGACTACATTCAGACACTCAAAAGCGCTTGTTTGTTGATGTTTCTATGGGATTGACGGCGATCATGTTCCATAAAAATGTACACATTAAATCATTGCTAGGATTGCTACAATGTTAATGACTGACTGTTGCCTAAAAAGTGAAAGCGTGGTAGGTAATATGCAAACAAGGAAAACAAATACATTACGTACTCTAACTTTAAAATTCATACTGTTAAAAATGAAAACGCTTAATGGGGAAAAAGACTATTTTTGGTTATTTTAAAAAAAGTTATAGACATCACATTTTGGGTCATTGTATGTCATTAATGATTTTTTGGTACATTTTTCTACAATAAAGAATATTATAAATGAATGTATTGTTATTAAAAACAAAACTAAAAATAGAGATACAGTCTCACTGTGACTCGCATAACAGTTATTTCTTTGGCTATTTGTGTCTTTTTTAGGACACAGTGAAACTGTCACCACTATTAATTCAACAAAAATGTCAGCACCCAGGCTTGCAAGAAGCAGAAACAAGCAGTTGAGTTACTCACTAATATTAGTTAATATCACCTTTCAGCACTTGTGACTGCCCGGGGGCCAATGAACACCTGTACTGCTCAAAGGCGAAATTGAGCCCTTTTTGGAAGCCTTTTGAAGCCTTTTTCAAGTGGAAACCCCAAAGCCCTTGATTTATTGCGACAAATTGCAGTACAAAAGCACAACACTCGGGCTCTCCTCTAGGGAAATCAGAAAAAGAATTGCTGGATGATCAATTTCACAGTTTTGTTGATAAATGCCAAACTCAGGCGATGTGTTTTGGGATTGTAGATCAACATCCCTTTCATCCACTGGCTTGATTTCATTTACTAAAGAACCTGTCAGCAAGGCACATTATTGTGATAGAAAGAGATATAAATCTGACGTTCATTACTCAACAGGCTCCATCACTTTATATTGCCACGTAGTGACTGACACATGGATTACGCTGAAGCTCCGCACGCATCCTCGTCGTTTTCTTTGACAAAGCTGACCAAAAGTGTTGTTGGCTGGATCCGAGCGTTAAAAAAAAGGGTCAATGTGGGGTTATAATCAGGATACAGACACTAATGACAACAAAAATGCTAGCGCTTGTGTCGGGCAGCCAAAATGGGCGTTGGACTCCAGCAACAGTTGACTTTTAAGGTCATGTGTTTTAGATGTGGAAAGGAGGAAAGTACGCCAGCTGGATGGCTGTTTTTCTCGCTTTTTTTATACTTGGGATGAATTTTTATTCCTTCGGGTTAGACTTCTAAAAGCTACATACTTGGATTTCACATGTGCGGTTTAGGACCTTATAGTTGTAAACTTCTGTGATGAGAAACTTCTCCTTATGTTATTTTAAAGTACAAAATGCATAGAAACAAATGAAAGACTTCATAAACAACTGTGCAGACAACTCACACCTCAACAGAGGAAACCCCCAGGGCAGTTTGCTTAACCGATTGATGTTCATGATGTACACCAGAGTCCACTTCCCTGACATTGAAATAATGTCCAAATAATGTTTGGAATTTTGCAGAGAACCTGGGGCTCCGCAACGACACAGGAATTCTCAAATTACGGCAAGTTTGTATATGAAAGTGAAGCCTGATGATGTGTCACTGAACACAATCACCTTGAGCAAGGCACTAGCTGTGTGTAAAAGTACAATCTAGAATGACCCGCTATAAACCAAGATAGGGCTATAAGACTTTTCTGTTTCAGTTTTCTCATCAAACCACCATTCAATGTATCAAAGCTGTCAACATTACACAGAAAAGGCAACTCCACTGACAATTATCTATATTTCCACAATACAACCTTTGCAGATGTCTGCTGCAGGGAGGCCATTGACATCCCAGTGGGACAATTACAAAACTGATGCATTAAAGATGCAAACCTGCAATAAAATCAAGCTATAGAATTAACCATTTCCAGACATAACCTGGAGGAGAAAGTATCAAAAACTGTTTTAAGATAAGAACACCACAGAATCTCCGAAACCGCCCTCAGAGATGGCACGACGCCTTCCGCTCATCAGTCTGCTTCTAACTTTAAATAGTCCAAAGTCTAATTATATGAGCAATAAAACAGCCTCAGCTGGATGTAAAACTGTCTGCGGGCATAACTCAAAAAGACAGACCTGAGTTGCAGTTAAAGTCCATGGGCTGCAGACATGGACGAGGCCCGTCGCTGCAGTTTCTGACCCCCGGCCGGTCGGTCGCACTTCTTCATCGGATCCTGTCCTGGACCACAAATGGACCCAAAGCCTTCCGTCCCCACCAGAAAACTCACACTGCTTCCTTTCCTTGCAAATTGACGTCTTCAAACTTCATTGCAGCGCTCTGCTTCCTCAAGGTCAGGCTGAGGGTTAGTCTGCCTTCCCCTCAGGAAGTCATTCCTTCCACCAGAAACTTTTTTTTCTGTCCCGAGAGCGGAGAGAATGAACGAAAGTGCCGTACGTCGCTGGTCTCTGCGAGAAGTTGAAGGGGCGGGGAGGCTGGAAGCCGGTGCGGGGAAAGAGGAGGGTGGGAACGAGGGCTGCAGGGAGGGAGTCATGTCGTAAATCAAATAGCCCTCCCCAAAGTGCAGACCTGTAAGTCTGGCAGGCCAAGAGCAGGCATTTGGCCAAATGACTCATCCGCTGTGCTCTATAAATACAGACATGTGGGGTTCCGAAGCTGCAGCTTCTGCTACCGGCGGAAGAAATTGAGCTTTCTTGCTCTCGGAGGAATCCTCTGGGTGACCTACTTACCCCTTTTTCAATTTCCTCGAACACCCTTCGTCACCTTCGTCTGGCCTTCAGAGATGTTCCCATTTAAGAGAAATACAGTGTAGCGCAGACCTCCGCCAAGGACCAATCATAATTTGGATTGACACCAAATTGGAGATATGTACTAATATCCTTCATATGACTGACTTCTGCGTTTAACTTATTGATGACGACAGAAAAAAACGGAGTTGCTTTTAAAAACTTGGTCAAAGTAGGTTTTACAGCCCCAAAATTAAGGAAACATTAAAAACCTTTGCATGGCTTAACCTGCTTTAACGCCATTTATTCATTCATTTTCACAAAGTAACTCATTTTCTGCCATTCCCAGCACTATTTGTCCAGTGACAGCGATTATTTGACCATGACAGGTTGTTTGGGTTGTGATTAGTGCAATACTACCACTAACAAACCTTGATGAAACATTTCATTTTCCCTTAGGGCACATGTGTCAAAGTGGCAGCCCGCGGGCCAAATCTGGCCCACCGCATCATTTTGTGTGGCCCGAGAAAGTAAATGATGAGTGCCAACTTTCTGTTTTATGATGAAATTCAAACGAAGATTGTAGATTATTTCCTGTGTTTCCTCATTTTAAATCAATAATTGCAAACAATTTGTACTAATTTGAATGTCCAAAAATGATCTATCGAGTAGCACGATCGAGAAAGCTGTCAATTTATTAATCGATTAATTTTGGCAGCCTAGTTGGAAGACATAACGGCCCTCCGGATGTAATCAAAACTACCACATAGCCCGCGACAAAAAATGAGTTTGACACCCTTGCCTTAGGGGGTGAAATACCAACAACAACCAACGACAAAACGGAGACTGTCCCTAAAGCAAACCAACATTTTTCACACAACCCTCTAACAAACAACAACCAAAAAAACAACCTCCTCATTAGTATTAATACTGTTGGCATTCGGACGTAAAAAGGAAACAGGGAGACGTCCAAATATTTATGTAGTGAGTTTACATATCGTCGGTGTAAACATTCAAGTGTCAGAGAAACATACCCAGATATGCGGGTGCAGTAAAAATGTGGAGGGGGAATACAGAGAGGGTCAAAGTATGAGGGGAACTGTCAAGACCTATTAAAACATTTTAAATCTGGATGAAAAATAGCATTAAAAATATACATGAACAGATATGTTCAGCTTTTCCAATCAGTGTCCTCTGTTCTGTAAACAAATCAAGCAATAGTAAGTGGAAACATACAAACATTACTAATAGCAGAGCAAAGTGAGGAAATATATTATTTTTTTAGCAGTTTAATGAATGACAGGTTGTGAGTGAGCGTATATTAATAAGACTGCAATAGAGTATACTATAATTACATGTGTGATGAAGTTAACTAGAAGCCATGTCTGCTTTGTTAATCAGTAGCGGCTGATGCTACAAAACTGTTGCCGCCAGATATACTGTATGTCTGAATCCTCCCCCAGAATGCCGGCTTGTAAATTTCATTCGTGCACCACACACATCTATACGAGAAAACATTCCACCCCCAAAATCAACTTCACAACTTGTCACCTTGGCTCATATTCAGCCTTCTGGATTTACAACTTGCTAATTAAATCCCTTCATCACTCCGTCTTCCTGCAAACACGTAGTTGCTGACTCCCAAAATGCTTGTGTATACTTGTACTGTATGCAAACGTGTACTATATGGATTGGTATGTTATAAATTTACTGTAGGACATGGAATGCTGTCTTTAAGATTAATGCATACAATCTTTCATCGTCACTGACTACTGTACAGTATGTCTGCATGTAGTTCTGGGTTTGAAGTGGCTTGCCTTAAAATATATGTAATCATATTGAAACATTTTTCTAAGCTTACCACACAGTGATCTGGGCAGGAGATAATAAGTGCATGCAGACTTTCTAGGAAAATATGAAATTTTGCTTATTTGAGTGTGTCCAATCTTATAAATAAAATTCAGTGGTGGCATGTGAGCTATTTAAAGTGACTTATTTATTCATCCATACTTGTGGTGTGACACTGAAACGTCCGTGGCACACACTGATTGATATGCTTGACTGATTACAACACTGGGACTTTAATCCATTACTCTGAGCTGGACACATTTTATTACCCAGGAAGAGTTTCTAACGTGATTGAATTGTAAAAATCAAAGCATTTGCCATAGGGATACGAGAGGATGTTCCTGAAAATAAACATGGAAAATGTTGTTGTCTTCCTAAATAAACCAAGTACAGTCATTAGCTAGTTTGTGTATTCTACACTTGCATTAAAAATGCAAAAACCCTCTTTTGTGGACTCTTTCAGTAAGGATTTGCTTTTCTTTAATTCTCAAGGTCAAATTAGTAGTACCAAATCTGTCCACAGAGCGACACCCTAGGCTTTACTTCCCCCTTTACTGAATCACTCCAACACAGGCCACAACTCTGAGAAAATGATGCTTATTACTTACTTACTTTGACCGACCTATAAGTTGGAACGAACACTCTGAGGGGACTTGTAACTTTCCAACCTCTCCCTGTAAACAGATTTTTACTGCTCGCCTACGCACAGCAATGTGCCCCACAAAGGCCTCTCATGGATCGAGGAATGGGAAAGGAATGGCGAGGAGGGTTTGGGGGTGCTTTGGGACACAGTGAACTCACAGGCACAAATTAAAAAAAAATACTTATCGTCAAACACAACAGGGAAAAGTTCCTTTTTTGATGAATCGCATCTTGGGATTTGCATTTGGATATTGACTAAACATGGCCAAATAATGGAAAATGTATGTTATTTTTTTAACCATCAACTTTGTAATGAGACAACCAGGTAAATTTATGTTATCTATAGTGGAGCTAAAAAAATACTGTCATGCAAACTCATGCAAATGCACAGATGGATGAAAATAGCCACACTATTTGATGTTTAACAGTGTCACTGGCAAATAAAGAGTTAAAATGATAGATAAAACTGCCACTGGTTCGTGTTTTCTCAAGTTCAGAGATACCTGACATTCCTAGATGGATGAACTAGATAAAATGACTGACTAGCCCCAATGCTCCTCAGCAGACAGTTTCAGTGGGGGACTCAGATACATTACATTTATGCACCAAGATGGATCCAATCATGCCTCTTTAACACCGAGAGTTCACCTGTGACAGAGCCTAGTCAAGCCAGCGTGTCATTAAGGCACCCAACAGTTAGGTCAATGTATAAAATACTTAAGCTTTAAATACTTGACATACCTTGACAAAGGATTTCAACATGACAAGATGAGAGAAGTTAGTGTCGAGTGTAAAATATCACTTCTGTTTTAGCGATATTCCATTACACATAGGTGAGGGCTATTATAGATTTGACTCACTTTCACTGTTGTTCAGACACTGCAAAAATGCTAAAAAGAGTTCCAACAGCACCTTTGTCGGTAGCACAAAAATGGCCAAAAATGACTACTGAACAACCTTTCCAACAATTTTTTGAAAATTGATTTCATGGGTTGGAGAAAAAGCATTTGGAATAAGATGTGTGTCAAGTTTGGTATTATGTAAAGATAATGTAAACATTCAATGTCTTTCCCCTTCAGATCAACATCTGGCTAACGTGTTCCAACATGAATAGAATGTCACAGTTGCCCCGGATGCCCCGCAGACAGTTACCGACGGGATTGACTCTTCAATTGGAATATAATCAAAATATTTGTTTCATGGGAACCCCGTTATCCTGCCTTGAACTGTGCACGTATTCAACACATAACCAGAAGTAGAGAAAAGATTAGAGAAATATGCACAGTGGGAACAAAAGTATGTGCAGGTGCATTTCCTAAACTTTTTCGAAACTTTGCTAAAAGAGACAGAAATTCAGAGCCGAGTGATTCCAGCCCTAAGGCGACATCAGGCTGCCAGACAACAGACGTCTCTGTACGACTTTCTCCCTTTTCCTCGGAAAGTCATCAACATACACCCCCGCCGCCCTCATCACTTCCAGCTCTGTGTTCAGCACGGCAGCAGAGCAGTGGAATAAATGTGTTGTGCATTTTCCTTTCGTTCCCACTTCTCTAAGACTTCTTTATTCACCTCCTCATAACAAGACGTATTTTCCGGATTTGGAATGGCGTAAACAGCCGTGGGTAGTTTGCTGAGGGAGGAGGAACTGAAAGTGGGCACGCAATGCAAAAAAAACAAAAAACTGAATCATCAAAAATACTACATGACACCAGAGGCGGGGCTAACAGACAGGCTTGTGGCCCTTGCTAGTAAAAGGGCCCCAAAAGACTGCCAAATTGTACAAGAATTGGCAATTTGAAATGACACCCTTGTGGGACTCCACCCAAATTTAGGTTTATTTTGTTTGGTGTCATTCATTCATCAAATTAAATGTTATTCTTTTGAAATATGCCTACCAACTTTATCTTTCTTCCAATGTCATCTTACACATTATTCACTTATTTATTGTGAATTCATCCCCAGGGATTTATTGCTTGGAGCCCTTAGTGACCCCTGCAAGGCCACTGCATGACACATCGGAATGATGGGGCTTAATCTCATTCTTGTCTTGCTTATTGGCTCGTTCTGACTGACATGTTCAATGTACCATGGCACCAAGGTGGTATTGTGCTGGGTAAAACGGTCAGGTTTCAGAAAGGTATGAAATTCAGAGGCCACAAAATTCAATAAGCACCATGGAAGACAGAATTGAGGCTGACGATGTCCGTTTTTTTGCTGGTTTGTTGAGTTATATCCTCAGTAGCTTTCTCACAATGTTTAAAGCATGTGTCTAACAGTACTGGTCACAAAGATTTTAGGTGTGGCCTTGTGCAGTTTCACTTCTCTTACCAAAAGCAATAAACAGAGTAGAAACACAGAAAACTGAGAATTTAAAGGTTTGAAGAAGACATTGTTGCCCATACTATAAAGCAAAATGACTTATTGTTTTGTTAAATAAAAAATAAAAAACTACCTATCCTTTATAATAACATTTTATACAATGGAAAATATGTTTTAATCATTTGCTGCCAAGCCCTCCCAGTCAAAATAATGATGACATTCCCTGATCTAAACCCTTGCAAAGTTGACCCAATGATTTTTGGCTTGAAAAACAGCACTCTTTGTTTGAGGAAATGTAGCAATACTAGGACAGGGATGTGAAGTTTAACACTTGACACTCACTTCTCCCACACTGTTGTCCTGAAATCTATAGGACAGTCGAGCATAACATTATGTGTTCTTCTGAGTGACAAAAGATGGCTCTTTATTCAACCGGTATTTGCAATTCAAATATTCTGTCTATCCTATTTAGCTGGGATATCTGTATACTGGACAAAAGGAGACCTTGTCCATTTGTCAATAAATGCAATCTTTAACCAATTTTATAAAATGACTTGGATGGTTTTGTCCTACCTGGAATGACCTCAAAGAGATATTTTCCTGCTTCATCGCCGCTGCTTGGATGCTCTATAACTTTGTTGCCAGGTAGGAAAATGGCTCCCTGCGGAAGAAGAACAAAACAGAACTTTTCAATCCCACGCTGTGAGTGTTTTCAACCCAAACAGTCAGGATTAAGTTCTGGTCTACTTTATAGTCATTTGGACTGAAGTGTGAGTTGTTTAAAGACTCCGTGGTGTCAAATAGATAGAGGTCATTAGCAGGGTTCATGGTAATGCAGACAAGCTGTGGGTCAGTGACAGCATTAATGGGATCAGAGGGGAGGCAGAGTTTCAGACACTTTAATAGGCTGTAACTGTGACAACAAGGAAGTGGTGGAAATTGTACCTGAGGTTACAGATGAGGTGAATTTAGAATAAAGGGCCTGTAAAGGGGTTAGGGGAGAAGTGGTAGGTTTCATGTAGCCCGTCATCTACAAAAATGAGCTGATGAACAGAAGTGATGTTTTTTTGCATTTAACTTTCATCGTGGCTGCTCTGTTAACAAGCAGGAATCAAGAGATGGCTTCAATGCATTCACGAGTGTGTCTTTGAGTCCTAGTTTAGCTATAGTTTTAAACCACAGTGCCCACTGAAATCCTCCGTGGTGGCCTTTTGTTCACGGATTTTAAGCCGGACCACGAAGACCAAGCTTTTATTTTAAATGTCTGTATATTGTTCCAAAGTTGGGAACAGTCATTTAAAGGGGAATGTTGTAATGACAATGTCCCGAAATACAAATGCGGGAGACAAAACTTGTGTTTAAGGGATGTTCTGTATTGTAACGTGGGAATTTTGGGAGGATAAGTGCGAAATGAATCTGGCTGAGTCATCCCAAAGAAGGAATTATTTTCTTACGAATCCTTAAATATCCATAACATGTTAGGAAAATAGCCACACGAAACCAAGATTATCAGGATGAAAAAAAATGACGCGTCAGACATTCTACAGTATAATATTGACTTGGATGATATGGCTAATGTTACACCTACTTTGGGATATGTTTTCAGGATGTAGTCCCGCCAAGGACATTTTTTTAATTACAAGTTGCAAACAGAAACGTATTACTAGGCGTGCTTGAAATGCGAGTCATTGGTAATTAGTTACTGGCTGGTTGATCGCCACTAAGGGCCTTTACTTCCACTAATTACTGGTGTCCAAACTCAGTGGTGTTGCAGTGTCAGGAAGTCAAACCCACTGGGAGCTCTGGAGATGTCAGTGAGTCGCTGATTTTCCCGTAAATAGTCCTTGGCAAAGTAGTACTCAAAATGTGGTCAAAGAGTGTTTCTCCTTTAGTTGTCATTGACTGTCAGAACTCAGAATGCAAAAGGGGTAATGATGAGTTTTGGTCCAATATTCTTGTGCACTGTGGAAAGTGAAAATCCTTGTATTCATCCCTTTTTAAAGAAAATGTGTCTTTGATGTATTTAATGAGACCTCTTTGAGTGCCTTATGTCGCTCAGTGTCTTATTTAACCTTGTTAAAAGTAGAGAAGAAAATAAACTCATTAAGTCTTAGAGTGCTCTTTTGACTTTACTGTTTTATGGATTCACTTCGTTGTAAGGCCAATGTAGGATAAAAGAGGGTTCGACACAGGTGTCTTTGCAGAAGACAAGATGCTCGCTCAAGCAGAGAGAAATTTCAAAGGATAAAGGATAAGTAGCAAGATATTGTAGGATTTTGGCTAAAGAAATAGTAGGTGGGTGGTTGGCACTTTAAAATCCAAAGGGAGAAAAAGTCCTGATTGAAAATCCGTAACAGGATTAGAAGTAAAAAACAAGATCTGTGGGAAAAAAAGGTTACAATTCAGAAGAAAGCAACTGTTCAAAGATTCCATTAGCTGAGCTGTTCCTACCCGAGCCCATGAAAATTTATTTAGAAAACAGAACACGAGGGAATCTGAGTCATAGTTTATGGGATGCGGAGACCTTTTTACAGTGGTGAAAGTCTGCATTTGGGCTACGTGCGTGGAATAATGCGGAAATAAAATGTAAGTCTGTGCGCTTATGCAAACTGATGCGATGATGGATCAAGTGGCACCTTGCCATGTCATACACCCTGACATTGTATTAATGGGACCCTATGTTGTAGTATCCACTGATGACAAGCTCACTGAAGGTCGAAAAGTGGTTTTATCATTTCGTTGTGCAACACAGAATAGCATTGAGTGCAGCAAAATGTCAAGGTCAATCAGAAGATTTTCGCCACACGAGACACTGTCGTGTTGTGTTGTCTTTTCAATTGAAATGTATAATTTAACTAACTTATTTCATAACAGTAGGGCAATTCATTGGTGAGAACACACTACAATATTTTATATGCAATCATCCGGGCAGCTGATAAAAGCTACCATTGTTTATGCCCTGCATACGATGAAATTTGAGTGTAAGTGACGCCAATTCGGCGGACGAGTGAGGGCAGGCAGATGGCATGTTGATGCTAAACCCACACGTGCCGTTGCCCTACGCATGCTTGTGACCTCGCGCTTCCATCAGACTGCCATTCTTGGGATTCCTCGCGTTGCTCTGAGAGGTTTGGCTGAGTATGCGGGACACTACACGACCCCTTGCAGTGACAATGGCTTCTCGCCATTTGTTATTGTCAAACACCTGAGTGCTATGGGTGATTCCCCAAGTCACGTCAGTGCGTAGACTGTTAGTCATTGTTTATCTTTAGGTCGTGAGTCTATACCCAACAAGATTATGTAAAAGCTGCAACACCAGTTTTGGCATGAAAAAAAATATTGCTTTGTGATTGATGGATTGGTGATCAGCATGGCGTCAAGACAGGTAACTATATACATAGCTAGATACTAAATATGGCTTATGCTCTTGCATCAGTCAAAGAAGCATGTCAAGAAAAAGTTTTGTTGAAATAAGCAAGTGGAAAGAAGTATCGAGTCTTTTCTTTTCACATTTTGCTTTGTTACAAAAACCAAAAACAAGCTGTCTGTTTCGGTGTTCAGTCTTTGCATGCTTGCTGAAAGTGGCTGCCTAGTTACAGTCACTAAAGAGATTGCCTCGCTGCTGTCTGTGTGAGTAACTGGGCTCTTGGCTCAAAAATTCACTGATAGTCCAACAATCGTTTGAATGCGAGTCTGAGACACGACCTCGCACAAAATGTTTTATAGCTCACGTATTTGAAAGCAGCTAATTTCAGCAGCATCCTCTACAAGTGCGATTCATGCCAATGGCAATGCCATGCAATTTATTCCTATTAGAATGCCACATGACACTCTCACTCTGAAGCAATACCCATTCCGATCTGAAACACCAGATGTTTAAAGAAGCAAACTAAGAACCAGACTGCCTGAATTATTGAGTTAGCGACCATACCAGGGATTTGCTCTCGTCCTCGTCCTTGTAATAGATGAGCTGGTCACCTCGCAGGACAAACCAGCGGCTGTGCCACGTCTTGACGAAACCACCTTGCTTCCTTAGCCACCCACACCTGATGACACCGTTCCTCCCATGGTGGTCCTCTGCATTGGTCTGACACCCGCTTTGCTGGGGTCCGCCGTGGGACTGATCGTCCATCACAGCAACTGTAACCTGCCGAGAATCCATCATACGTAAATATGAGTGACAGAAGGTGAAAACATCCCCAGAAAGTACATTTCTGATACATCCCACAAACATTTGATCACTTTGTGTTTCTAGACTCATTTAGTCAAAGTTCCAAATCTCTCACGCTCATTTTAAATCAACACATTGTTGCATTTATTTAGCGAAACCTGCTGAAAGTCTGCTGACATCGGCATTAAAGTCTCTGTGACTGCGGCTGAGCTGCATTTGGGGAGCGTCCAAGCAAACCACAAGGCCAGATGACGACCAGATGCAGAAGCCCAGCAGTGCTTTCAAATTGCAGTGGAACAAGTGGAGCAAATAAAAAGACAAATGCAATAATATTAAAAGTGCAGTATTGGTTGCTGTGGTAACGACCAAACCAAAGCGTGATATTTTTTTCCCATCTAATGAATGTTAATAGCATCCTGCTGACGGAAAAGAAGAAAATCAAATACGAGGAACTTTTTTTTAATTAACTGGGAAAAAGGAATATACTATGCTTGAAAAAAGTAAAAAAATAGCGTACAAAAGATCTCACATATAAATGTATTCAATGTTGACATTGGGCACTTACTGTGTCTTGAAAAAGCTTGTAATTTCAAAATTATTTCCACAAGATTATGCTTTAAAGTATTTGAATTATTAAATAAAGACATGACTAAAAATGCATTGCTCGCATCTGCAATAGTAAATTATATGCTAAATTTGGGGCTTTTTTTCCAGAACAAAAATATCCTTTAAAAAAAAAGAAAAGGCTTGTATGAAATTAAATACACTGTGGCAACACTACCAAAACACTATTTGTCATTTATGACGTTTAGAATAACAAAAAACATGTTGTTGTTTTTGCTAAAGATGGATCTGAATCAAAAACGCAACATACATTCCAAGGACTCCAGTAAAATGTCAAATACAAGTCGCAAAGCTCTCCTATTTCTTGTAAAAGATTTATGATTCAGATTACAAGGGCTCTTCCTGGTAATAGATTTATCAATCAGAACACAATGCGACACATCTCTTTGCTGAATTATTTATCAAAGTCACAGGCTTTTCTTTCTGCGAATATTTATGCTTGAAAAAGATCCTGGTGGTTTAAACAGTATTTTTTCTAAAACCGCTCATAAGTGAAAATGTGACAAAAAGGAAGAATGGAATGTGTGACCACAGGAAGTTGCTGTGAGGAGGGAAAGTTGTATACAAAAAAGCCTTTTCCAGACCATGAGGTTGAAGGTGCAATTTGAAAGGGGCTAATTTGGACTCAATTTAGCTTCGTGCAGTGGGCTCTTCCGTCACGTCTCGTTTCTTGAGAGAAGATGACTGTGAGACAGTTTGTGTTCAGCAGAGTCTGGTCTACACTCAGCTGTGGTGAGGAAAATGCAACGAGCCCTTTGACATTCCAAAAGGTCTCGTTTGAGGAAGAAAAGGCCCACACATGCTGCCCTATAAACTGTCCAAAACAAGCACTGCACATACATTGCAGTACATACAAAGATGTTGATTCACATTGAGCACTGGCACCTATCCAAGTTGACTAATGGCAGTTTTACATTTAAGAAAAAATCAATTTCTTCCTTATATATTCATTCCCACCACTAACCTGTACATAGGAGACAGAGGTGTCAAATTTGGAGTCAATTCAAATAAGAATAGTTTGGCTCAAGGTCACTTAATAGCAAAACCTGTATTGGAAACATTGCTTGCCAGTGCTGTAACCCCTTCAAATATCCCTCCTCCCACTTTGGAGTCTTGCACATAGGGCCCCTGTGACCCACATGTGTTAAAGACAAATATAACCCCCGGTTACCAAAGCTGCAAGCTTGGAGAACAGTTTGCTCCTCCTGGGTTAGAGAGAAGGCAGTTCTTCTCAGAGGATGTAAAAGAGGAACTGGCTCGGTGTGGAATTATCGCACAAGTAACGCCACCTCGGTCAGCACAGACAATTAGATTCTTGCATGATTTAACGTCCGATGGGAGAACTTATTATGGATTTATCGTGTTGGTCTGAGATCAGTCACTACAACCCACGCTGTGAGTCACCGCGTGATTGCAAACAGCACACGATGTGATGTGAGAACTCATAAGGTTTGAGTCTTTTCGGGGATAAATGTTAGCTTGTGTGATGAATCACATGTGGCTCCCCCGCCATAGTCTAAGAGACAGATGTTTTTTTGTAATGATGCAAGCAATCACTACTCTACTACGATTAGGTCTCTGGCCACAAAAACGAGTATTGAAAACATCCTAGAGAGTAAAATGTATAATTATATCTAGATCCCAGATTGTGTGTAAATAGTTAGAAGGCAAACTATGGAGCAATACTCCCAAAATTCAAATAGCACTACAAGTCTTCAAAATGTCAACAATAAAGAAAGTGGAAGAAAGTTATGGCAGAACTTGCAGCTGCCATTGATGAGGCAGAGGTCTCCGAGTCAGGTCAAGCTCAAAATACTTGCCATTGCCACAAACGACTTTGCTAACTATCAAACGACCCAACACAGATATCTGATCAAAAAGGCATTGGTCACATTTGTAACATTATCTTCCTCAAGGAAAAATGTAGCAACAAAACTACCACAAAAAAAGGTTCAAAAATAGTTACTTGTTCGATATGTTCCACACACCTAATCCCGGTTTCCAACTTTGCCGCAGTTTCCGTGACCTGGCTAATAAACAGCTATCGCGGACCCCGGAACAGCCGAGTACAGCAGCTGACGCGGGCAACCCGATCCTGCAGCTTTCTAGCAGCAACTTGTAAGCACTGCACGCATATTCCGGGCACTGCGGGGTCACCACGTCGCATGTACCTTTCTTTTTTTTGTGAACATGCAGGGTAAAATGATTGACATAGGGTCTTATTGGGCCTATATAACTCTTATAACAAACCATTTTGATGAAAGCGACCAGGAAAATGCCCTGGGAAATTGCTAATTGCCAGGGAAAACGTGCCAGGTTTGTTTTACTGACTCCCAGCAGGCCCACCCACACCCAGGCAAGACAAATGAAAAAGTCTCACTTGCTGTGAAAATTGTTGTATAGTCGTTTTAGTGTACATTTCACATAACAATGGGTATGTGGATAAAGAACAGACGCCCAATTAAGAAAGTTAAAGATGACCAATTGAGAGAGATTATTAGACCGGCATGAGGAAATCTCTTTGTAATCCACCCTCAAGAGGAATCAGTGTCAAGAATACATACTTTGGATGACTAGACAGTTCAGTGGAGGAACATCATTGAAAAAGGACTCGCACTCTCAAACACGCTCTGGAATCTTAGTATTTTTTAATATAAACACAAATGTTTGTGTTTCATTATTAATGAGTTCCATGACTTTACTATTTGTTTACAAGTTTTGGTTGGATAGAAAAATGAATCATGATGATGATTTATAAATCATGATGGAGCATAATTTCCCTAATAGAAATAGAAACATGTTCTATTCCAGAGCAGCAATGGTCTCACGTCATCAAGTGACTCCAGTAGATCGGGCTATTTTGGTGGAGGTATTCACACGTATGAGCATAAGGACTATGAAAGAAACCTTCATAAATGCACTTTTGGGAGTTTTCTGAGCTTTTGAACTGTCAAAAAGAGGCTATCAAACTTCTTTTGGCTCAGTCTATATGATATCTGGAAAGAGTTTAGGTACAACTGTTGTACATTTCTTGTCCACCAATTAATAATGGACAGACGAAAGTCATCATAAAGCTATGCTCTATACTTTTTGAAATGTTGCTATGTCAGCACTTCCACTACAATTGGGTCATGTTGGTGAGCAGGTTGCCCGTTTTTTTGCCTGTTGTAACCACATTTCTTCATGCTAGGATGCCACTGTTGTGAAAAGGCCTGGAGGCTTGAGCACCCCTGTGATCCTCATGAGGATAAGGGGAAGGGATATTGAATGAATCATGATAAATACATTAAATCATTGAATGATTTGGTTGATTTTATTCAAATTATTAACACTACTAAAAATGGTTCTACTGTATACATACATCTAAATATAGTTACTATACTATATCATTTACATTTGTAGTTCAACCAATTGCATTAATTATTATTAATTTTTTGTGTTTTTATTTTAAAGCATAAATGAGCGCTACCCAAATTGTCTAATACATTACATAAATATAACTTGCAAAAAATCATTTATACTTTTTGTCAATACAATGATAATATAGAAAGAATCACAAAAAAATAATAACACAAATTGTCAAAATAAATTTTAAAATGTTATTGATGATTGAATCACAGTTGATTGTACCCCATAAAAATCTGCCTAGCAACAAATGGCTATAAAACATTTGACTTTGTAAAATTAAAAAAAAGTCTTTACAATCAAAGTTGTGTTCCCTTCCTTAACAATCTAGCTCTCATTGTGATGCATTGCAGTCTAAACTACAACCACAATAATTATTATGCCATACCTCCAAAATGAATGATGATTATGTTTGCTAGGCATCTGAATAAAATGTCTACCTTTATTACTCCCACACTAAAAGAGGAATGACACACCACTGAATCCCCTCAATAAAAACAGAGCATATCACTCACCTATCTGATAACCAACCAGGTGTCGCTCTCCAAATAAATCCAGTGCGGAATGACAGCCGGTGACAAGAAGATAAGCGGAAGAAGGGGGAGGAAAAAGAAAATGGAGATGATGTTCAATAGCCTACAGTTGTCGAGTTGCCTAGACTCACTGTGTGGAGTAATGTGTCCACAAGTTCAACTCTCACAACGAGTGCATGCTGAACCACTCTCTCTCTCTCTCCAAGAGGAGGAGTTCACTCTTACACACACATGTACACACTCACACACTCACACTGCGGCCTGACACTTGTGTAATCCTGACATCAGCATCCAAAGGCAATAGTCTATTTTCTTAAAATAAGCAACTTTGGGGCAATATAATGTCATTCTTAAATTCAACTTGCATATCTTTTGTGGTCATCTTAGAAATCAATATAAAGTAAAGGTATGCAGCGAAGCCAACATTTATTGGATGACCTCGTGGACACTTTGGTGTGAGTTTGCTGAATACACAGAAAAGGGAAGAGGACATATTTTGTTTACTCGTGATCTGTCTGAATAAAAGCGCATGTAAACTGTCCATATTATTTTAGTAGGCAATGTTAAAAAGCTTGATTGGCAATTATTAGACCAGTGCAGTCTAATTAGGTCTGAGAAACAGGTCTAAGTTGTTGGAATTTGCCACACTTATGGATTTTCATGCAAGAACTCCCATTTTAATGCCATGCCAGAGAACATAGGACATGGGCCACTAAAAAGTCAAATGACAGGTTACAATGAAAAATATCATTCACATTTTAGGCGGAAATTTGGAATTTTGTAAACTAAAGTAAGGGTAGAGACTAAATTTAGACAGGCCAAAGACATAAAGAGCCTGTCTTTATCTTTTAAGGTTGTAATTTGAATAAACCTTGGTTTTGGGGGTGGAGGTCCAAATTCATCTCTCCACACGTTTTCATTTTATTATCAAGATGTTGGATGTTCAGCATAAGACTCTGACCTTGTGCATAACAAGCTGTAAACTAAATGGAGATGCATGCAGCGACTCCCATGAGGGCCGCCTGTGAGATTGGGGATAGTGCATAAGATTAGACGAAAGGAATCTTCACAGATGGCGGATATGGGAATTAAAACGGGCTCTACGGTTCTTCTGTTCTCATGGCCCTTCAAGTAAATGGGTTGGACCCTGGGTGACATCTGTGGGGGTCTTTAGACAGGACTGGAATGAAACATAAGCAGTAGAAAAACTGATTGTTTTTCCAAGTCACTGTCCTTGGAAAAAAAACACTGCTATTTTCCCATTTTTTATTTAATTGCAAAGTCCAATCCAAATTGACTGGAGAATTGGCGGCGATTGAAAAAAGGCCTTAGCAAAACATCCTGTTTACAATTTTGAATCACCAAGTCTATTTTATTTTGCTATCAACTTGTGTGCATTATTTAATATGTATGAATTGTGTTTGGAAGAATCAGATAAAATATCTTACTATACTACTACTAAGTATTAGGGTTCTTTCTTCTGCTTTGTACATGTAAATATTCAAATTAAAATTTTTCTCATGGCTAGGCAGTGAAAATTAGTTCATAAAGGTTAAATATTTCTCTGTCAGTTCAACATTGCCTCTTGGTGGCAACATCTAATATTACATTGAAACTTAATAGGTGCTCAATTTTTTAAGTTTTAAAGGCTACTGGCTGTTTGCCATCAAATAC
This sequence comes from Stigmatopora argus, assembly GCF_051989625.1. Classification (NCBI taxonomy): domain Eukaryota; kingdom Metazoa; phylum Chordata; class Actinopteri; order Syngnathiformes; family Syngnathidae; genus Stigmatopora; species Stigmatopora argus. The sequence goes on from NC_135402.1 coordinate 5,215,799, forward strand.
AGACAAAGTTAATCTGAAAATGATCTGAAAAGAACATTATTTTGTGGTTTTATATCATTTCTAAATATTAATACAATTATAGCGAGGACACTGCTCCAGATGTCCAGTAGATAGCAGTATATTGTAAACTAAAAATATTGCATGTGTTTTGAGTTTCTACGATTACTACTAGTGGGATAAAGAACTTTGTATTAGTTATCTGAATTATTACATGTTGACTAAACCAACAGATTTGCATCACAAAGTGGAACACAATTCATTAGTCATTTTCATGATTTTTTTCTCAATACATGAATTATGTTTCAGGACAAGCGCTGAAAAGATCCATTGACTGAGAAGACATTAGTCCTAAAATTATGAGATATGCAGTAATATTACTATTTATAATGCTGGATTTGGAATGCAATCTGGATTTTTTTTCATAAGAACAAAGACATGATTATTTACTTTGAACAATCATCCTGCCCAATACTGAAACCTTCATTTGTATTCTCCCCTTTATACCTTTTTCATTCACACTCAACTAAGTTGTTAACTAATTTAAATTGTTTTACTTTCCTTTTATCTTTATCTTATCTAACTTCATTTCCTGGGGCCACAGGGTTCACTAATGAGAACAAATACTTGCTCTCATAATAGTGTTTGCTGTTGGTAAAAACAGCTCATGCAGGCGGGGCAAGACTGTAAATAGCAGGACATGTATTTGCAGTAAATCAGTGTTATTTACACCTTTGTTTTAGCGCAGGCGGAGGGAGGTGTGACGTGCTCGGGGAGTCACATAAAGGGTATTTCTCACCAACGCTTTCCTGTTATTTTCCTTCCTTGTTATGCTCCTTTTGTTTGTTTGGATGCGAGACCTCGGAATGTTGTCTCTCAGGGGAACGGACGGGAACGTTCCAAACGTTCCGGTCGGTGCACTGCCCTTGAATATCTGTAAACGTATTCGACACCTTACAGGTAGCGGTTATTTTAGTCCAAACATATCCAAAACCAAAGTAGTACCTTAACTAAAACTGAGATGAGTTTATCCAGTTGCAAGATGTCGCTTAGAATATATATAAATATGTTTTTTTAATCTTAGTTTGTGGATTCAAATTGTAATATGATGCTTTTGGGGACTTCTACTGTTAGCAGTAAATGCGCTATACAGTAGCAGTGCGTTCTAGTACACATTTGACATTTACGTTTAATGAACCATGGGCCAGTTTTGGCCCACGGGCCTCAGGTTGATATTTGCGATTTAAATGCTCACTGAACTGAATACTTCCCCAAAATGTTTTTTTAGCGCCCAAATATCTCATACATTTGGAATTTTCTTTTTCATTGAAGTGAAAGGTCATTGAAAATGTCCTTTTGTGACTTTCACAGCCCGGCAGGGGACATTTTTTAGTGTGTGCGTATTTGACCCCCTAAAATTCCAACGCTTTTTCAAAGTGTCATTTGCTCTTGAATTCCCAGCCAAAGCAGACACAACAACAACAGGAAGAAGGGCCATTTTCACAGGTGTCAGGAAGTCCAGGAAATAAACACGCCAAATGCGACACAAACATTTTGGTAAGTGTTTCAAGAGTCTGAGGTCAGGCTCAAATGCTGTTATTGTGAGATTCAACATTTTTTCATATTATTCAAATAATTTTTTTTGCACCAGTCACACATAGTATTTCATATAGTATTCTCACTAATATTTTCTTCACGGAATACAAATTGAACGGAATCATTCATCAATGGTTTGTGTAGTGTCTACACCATTAGTGACTGCTAAATTTTAAATGACCATACATATTCAAGATCAGTTTACCATAATCCATAACATATTTGCCAAGTTTAAATCTTTAAAAAATCATGAAACATTATGAAAATATGAAATGTGTCAGGGATTTCCTTTTACTTGTTAAACGATACAGGTATTGATGAGTCAATAACAACACATCTTTGTTCGTGGGTGGAATCACGTCTGACCCGCATCTCGGCTGTTTTTGGATTGTTCAAGTTGTTATCATACTTTATACCTTACTGCTGTACAACCAAATGAACTTTGAAGTAATTTAAAATTTTAAGGAATTAGCACACTTATATTTGTATTTGCCATCCTGGCCCAGATGCCCATTTTTAATACACCAGGTTTAAAAATACAACATTAGAATCATAAGGGACACTCCTGACATAGTTCAATTCAGCACCATGGCTGCAGAAATCCTCTTCTAATGCATTGTCATAAGTACAGATTCACAACATTATATTTGAAGTTCTTCTAAAGTCCGTATTGGTTCAGGCATATATATCTTTTTCTCTCATGAACACTATCTTGTCAACTAATTTACAGGTATATCTGGTCTGTAAGGAATTTTTGTGTGTGGCCACAATGCAGAGTGCTCAGTTGGGATTAAGTGCGCTAGTGGTGTAATTGTGATGTACTGAAGCAAAAGACTCCACCAGAAAACGATAAAAAAATGACAAAACAGTCACTGATAACTTTGGTTTATTTAGTTTTACCACAGTTTTTTTTCATATGTACATCTTTTATACTGTACAGTACAAATACAATTGCGATGAATGACATATATTACTGTGACACTATGAAAAAGTATACACCTTATTCTCTCAAGTAAAGGCTCACTATACATTTGGAAAATGAGTATAAAAAAGATATTAACTGTATAAATAAAAATCAACATGCAGTCAAGAAGTTAATAAAAAAATTAGAGCTGTCTGTTGACTTATAAGTTAACGCTACATTTCCACTGACTGAGTGATTAAATGAGTGAATTATGGAATGTACTCTCAGCGTGGGTTAAGTTGCCTGGGTGCATTGGGAATGTTTGCTGCCAAATCTTGAACTTCTCCAGAGCCTTCCTCTTCACCTTGGGGCTCCGTCTTGAGATGACTGGCCAGTTTAGTGATGAATTGAAGGGTTAGACAAGCGCCTGTCTCCCTGTCGCACAGGCCACCTTTGCAGCTGCATGTTTTGCGGCACTCCATGCCGTAGGTGCCAAAGTGGCAGTCTGGAAAGAAAGAAAAACATAATGATGAAATCCTAATATTATACTTGTCTTTGTATTTAGAGTAAAATATTTGGATTTGAATTTATAGTAATGGGATAGGCTGCAGCACACTTGGCAACCTTGTGAGTATAAGCGGTACGGATAATGAATGAATGCACAATCTATATATAAATGTTATTTTAAACAGCTGTTTTTTTCACTCTGGGATAGAATATATGGCATTTGTAATATTTGAATGCCATGTTTAAAAATATAACACATATATAGAGAGAGAGATAAATATGTATATACTATTTATGGTTGTAATATGAACTAAACAATGATTTTTGAATTCACTGTTAAACAAATACATCTCTCACTGTGGCATAGGTAGATTGTTGGGTCATGACATTTCTATGCCTTTCTACCAAAGTGACTTTTGCGCGTTAAATGACCAATATCTCTAAAGTTGGTGGATCAATTTCACCCCAAATTGGAATTTTCTTGCATGAATAGGAATCTAAGACCGTGAATAGCAACGTGTTCCCGTTCAACGTTACCTCTGCAAACGCCGTATTCGTCTCCGTAGTCATCCTCATCTTTATAGAACTCGCAAAAGAGGCCCGGTCCGCACTTGACGCCGTGCATGCCCGACACGGTGCGGTAACAGTGCTCCCCTCTGCCGGCAGTGCACACCGGGCAGCATCCGCAATCGTCCATCACGGTGCGCGCGCAGCCGGCCGTGGGGCCGCATCGCTCCGCGTCGCACCTGTCCGGACAGTTGACGGCGTACTTGACGCCGGAGCCCCACGCCTGGGCGCCGTGGGCTAGTAGTGAAGACAGCACCGTGAGGAGCAGCAGAGACATGGCGGACGGCGATGGAGGGGAGATCGGCGGTGAGTATCAGAGGAGGATCAGGTGAGGAGAGGCGAGGTTCGTGCGGTGCGGACCCAAGCGGGAGTGAGGAGGCGAGCATCGACCGGAGAGCTTTTCATGGCATCCCAACAAGTTTGTTTTGCACTTGGCTTTCGTCAATTTCCTCATTCCGCGACTGTTTTTAGAGATCCGGCGTGGAAGTGCTTGGGATTAGCAACGAGTCACCATCCAGGAACTGAACTCATGCCACAAGTTATCTTTGTTTTCTTTTTTTTGTGGGGGGAGTAGGGGGGGTCGAAGGAACCGAGTCGCCAGCCAACGTCATCAGTCATCAGGTCACATGAGTTTTTGACACTGACTGTGTTGCAACGAGATGGTTCAATTTTTTCCTTGTAAATAGATTATTTTGTTATGATTTGTTTGCATTTAACAGCCATTTCCTATTGTTACTTAATTTGTCATGCTGAAGGAAAGCATTATTTAGAGGTGTGATGCCACTAAATGAACAATATTTCTTCCAGTTCTGCAGGTAACGTGTCACAAAACTGTTGTTTTGATTATCCAGCTGCATCCGGTCACAAAAAAATACCCCTTTTGATATACAATGAATAACAAGTAAGCAGTGGGGAAGAGGAATAATGTCACTTAACTATTTAGAATTTCATAAATGGGGGCTTTCATAATGATATGAACTCTGATCATTGTCAGTACTATGGCTGGGCAACTCCAGAAATAGTTTCTTTTTCTAAAGGCACTTTGGGCAACTCCAGAAATAGTTTCTTTTTCTAAAGGCACTTTGTTCTTTATTTGCACATTGTTTATACTGAGTCCTGACTTCCACATGATGGAAATGCTGCTCTCACTTGCAAATTAATTTGGCTGAACTACTACAGTTTTGTAAAGTGGAAGGGTACAAAATATATCTTGATAGTTTAGTTACAAAAGTCTGATTTCCAATGCAGAAAACATTTGGTTCGGATTACTGTATTGCTGCGAAATGAGGCTTGCATATGAGTTTTATGAAAACTCTGCCTGTCTTCATGGTTTTGATGATTATAACACACTTGAGAAACTTATGCAAAAATTTACAAGAGTTGTCATAATTTCTCCTCTGTTAAAGCTGGACTGATAAATGCAAGAAACAGTAAATGGAATATATAATTGTGGATTTTTGTGAATATTGCAGAAAGAGTAGCCCCCAAATGTTAGATAACCTTTTCATGTGCATGAGTGTGTGAAAAAAAAAAAATAAACAAACAAACAAACAAAAACAATGCACATGAGAGACATTGTACCAATTACCACCTGCTGTGCCTGAAAAATTCCACCGTTTCAACACGTGTCAACGAGCTATGAATTCATAAGGAAGAAATCCAAAAAAATTAACGGACTCACAAGCATGCTGATGATCATGACGACCATTATTGATGATGCTGAAGATGAGCTGGAGTTCGACACTTTGAGACACAAGATGGCGATAAGGTAGCCATCCGACGCCGTTCGTCTTCAGCCGATACAACCCCAGAAGAAGACTAGGAAGCGAAGGAGGTGGTGAAGGTGGAGGAGCAGAAGGAGGGGAAAGCCGGGAAACGATGATCTTTTTGTCCGAGTAAGAGCTCGATCTCACCGGGACAGGTACGCTGACAACAAGCTAACTCTGCCCCCGAGCATGTGAGCATGCTTACGGCTCCCAGCTACAAAATGTCCGAAATCTATTGCAGCTAATATACATGTCAGCGCTTGTTGTTCTCCATCGTCACACGCCCGCCTGGACGCCACCGAGCAGCGGGGCTTGTTTTACGGCCAGCTGTCATCGACCCACCGAACCGAAGTGTGTGTGTATGTGTTTGGGGGGGCTTGTTCGGGAAGTGTAGCCAACCCTGGACCCGAGCTTACTCGGGGGAAGCGAGGACTGCGAGTTATTCGTTCCGTCGCTGAGGTGAGTCGCCGCAATGTCACCGGTGCCTTTGGCGATGGGGATGAGGATGGGGATGGGGATGGGGATGGGGATGGGGGTAGCGTCCCCTCCGGAAGCGGCTGGCTCAGAGGACCACCAAGCCGGCTAATGTCATCAGTATTGATATAACCCTATTTTTCAGTGATGCATCTTTGGTTGAAAATGAATGAGGATTTAGTCCACTTCGATGCTGCTTCATTTTTTTTAAACCCATAGGCTGCCATTGACGACAATAGACGTCCAATTCATATGCACTGGGGCGTTGGCAGCATCAATGGCACTGAAGCTATTGCTGTCAATGGCAAGATGTTAAATTGTGGTTGTCCTGGGAATAGAGAAAACCCTTCCCCCCGTTCTTCTGACATCCACATATTTTGCCCACGTGTTTTATTTCATTCATTCATTTTTTTTCTCCATGGTGCTTTCTTTCACAAGGGTCGCAGGGGTGCTGAAGGTCAGTAGGTAGGGTACACTATATATTAATGCTATTAAAAATTTACATTTGAAAATGGGTTAATCATAGTATTATGCCTTGTAACAATTTACAAAAAAGGGTTTGATTTTTTTAATGATGATTAAAACACAAAAATGGCTTGTTGATTCCAAAATTGCAGTAATCCCCTAATATGGTATCCTTTTTTCTTCCACCGATTATTCTGCAGAAAACTATTGTTAAAGCATTAGATGCAATAGTCCTCAAATTCATCACTCGAGAAATAGACACAAATGCACATTTTTGGCATAATTACTTTCACAGAATCACATGTGTACAATTACAGTATTCATTTCATTTATAATACATAATTGAGTTTTTAACACTGATTCATAATTATGTATTTAATTCATAATTCTATTTCAAATTGTTCATAAAACAAGCGCATATCATTTAGTAGGTAATGTAACATATTCTTTAGGAAAACAGATTTTAAAAAAGTTCAAAAACCAAATTCAATTTTTGATTCTGCACCTAAAAATAGTTAGAAACAGTTGTCACTTTTAACTCAACAACTACTGTCTGCTATTGTGCAAATTAGTCAAATCTACTTTGGTATCCTTGATAGAGGATGTGGGCATTTAAAATAGTGGCCAAGCTCTTAGGCTATTCCTTAGTGCACTCATATTACATTTAATGACATATTGCAATAGTTGTTTGAAGCTCAGATGTAGCTGGACAGTGGTATATATATTAGGTTTGCACTTAGTCATGCCAATGTGCCTAAACAGTAAAAAAAACAACCTCATATACTGTTAAAATAATCCCCATGATTTATTTAAAAGATCTCATTTAACTCAGAAAATTGTATAAACTTTTCAAACATTTAATAATAAAATATTTGGTGGTTTCACATCCGACAAAATGTATTTTTTATGCGCCTTATTTAATTTGGTTTAACGGTATTATTCAATCACTTATGGAACAGTTTAAAGAAGTCCCTCTGTGCTTTTGCTTTATTTCAAGACTAGAATGTTAGTAGCTGGTTGCTGCCAGCTGACCTGACTGCTCCGCTGATAGTTATTTTTGTCCAGAGTGGAAACCATATAGCCCTAGCTTTGCGGTTATTGTGCGCACATGCATGGCGTTTCTTTGAATCTCCTCAGCTTGTGTAGCATAGAAAGTTGGTCCTGTGAAGCAATGTCTCAATACCTCATTGTTTAGCTAAACTCAGTAAGAGCTAAAGTAAAGAGAAAAAAATGTTTTCTACATTTGATATTGAAGGGATGGAGGAAATGAAATAGTCAATCAAATTTATACTAGAGAAAGTGTCTGGAGTTTGCGTAAAAGAGAAACTAATTCTGGAGTTGCTGTAAAAAGTTCAAGTATCTGTGTCTTCAAAATGCTGAGGAGCAAAAATGCATTGCAGACAAGGAAAGGAGAATAGAGGACTCCAGACAGAATTAAGTACTTGTTTATTGTGGATTGAAGTCATGTTGAAATTGTGCCATGGAAATTCTAGTCCTGGTCCAGTCTTTAAAAGCAAAAACTAATCTATACTTGTCATTGGGTTCAATCTCAACTTTTGTCTCATCCTTTCCAATGTCAGGTTTGCTTGGTTATTCACTGCAACTTGATGTTGTTCTTCATTTTCAGGTGCTCGTCAGGGTGAAGATAATGCTCAGATATGATGCCCTGTGAGGCCCATGTGTTGCTCAAATGGCAGGAACACCTCAACAGCTCCTGGGCGGCGGAGGACAGCTTGCAGACGGCCACCAGACATGGGGCATCCAAGCTTTACGGCAGGCTCCTCCACAACAAGGAGGTGGTGAGTCTGGCCCAGCCCGTCCATGAACTCGTGAGCCCTCGACTGCCCGACTTTGAGTGCGAGTCCTGCTCGGCCGCAGAGAAACAAGAATATCTTTTGTCTCTGCTGCAAAGTCAACGATGGCTTGCTCGGCGCTTGCTGACGCAGACCCGATACACGCAGGGCCTTCACCAGAAACTGGTAGCCCTGCAAAGGATCTTTTATGCTATTCACACCAAGTATCACGACAACTTCCGCTCGCAGCTTCCCTCGCACGCCGCGCACAGCGGTGCGGATTGTGGGCATCTCGAGCTAGCATCTGATCCTTGCGTGGTAGGCGCGCTGCCCAGGGTCAAGTCGGGCTCGGATGTTCTGATCGAGATGGGCGTGAGGACAGGTTTGAGCCTCCTCTTTTCACTGCTGCAGCAGAACTGGATGTACGCCGCTTCCGTACACCCAGAGTCCATGCTTTGTAACGACGTACTGGCCACCGCCTCCTCCGTGCTGGCGTCCCTCCCGCCGCTCTCCCTGGCCAATGAGAGCAAGATACCATCAGTTGGGCTGGACTGCCTTGCACAGGTGGCTGATTTCCTAAAGAAGACGTCGGTGAACAGCGGGAGCGGCAGTGCCGATGTGACGGGGAGAAGGCTGGCCCTGGAACTGCTGCTCGGCCTGGCCATGCAGAGAGGCTCGCTCAAGTTTCTCCTGGAGTGGGTAGAGGTGGCTTTGGCAGCCTCCATGTCTTCACGCCCATCTGGGCCATCTTCCTCCTCCACACTGAGCTCCAAGCAAGCTGCCGGTGTGGGATTCGACGTCATCCATCAAACTCTACTTCAGATGAGACAGTTTTCGGTAAGTTATGAATTTGAGATCATTGGAGAGTATTGTTGAAAACATTTGCATGGTAACATCATTTGATAAAGTTCAAAAGGGAACAATTGCTTAAAAAGTAGAAAATAAAGATATCTATTTTTTGGTGATACAACTATATAGAAAAAAAAATAACGTACAGATACCAGCAGGCTTTTTTTTTACTGCATCAAGTATTTTAACTTTCTTACTTGTTTCCACCTCTGACAAATATTGATCAATTTCTTGCACTGTACAAATGATAAAGTACTTTACTTTCACATTATCCTTAAGGGTTTAAATGGAGAGACCATCAACACTCCAGTCCTCCAGAAGGACACAGACGGAATTTGCCGACTCTCCCAGGCGGCGCTCTGTCTCTTCGAGGAGGTAAAATAGTCTTTATTTTGAAACAACTCCTTCAAGAAGAACTCACTCTATTCCATTCTTTTGCAGATCTGTAACTTGGCGTCTTTTTGCCTGTGCTCCTGCAATGCCGACGCAGAGGCACCCAGCGCTGACGGCGATGCCGTGGTGGTGTACGTGTGGGGTAGCAACAGCAGTCATCAGCTAGCAGAAGGAACGCTGGAGAAAATCTTGCTGCCCAAACCAACGCAGGGCTTCAACGATGCACAAATGGTGGGAGCCACTGTTAAAGCCAAAAGAATCATAACCTGACTCATATACTGTATTTTCTGCACTATAAGGCGCAACTAAAAACACTTCAATTTTCTCAAACGCCAGTAGTGCGCTTTTTAGTCTCATACACCTTCATAACGATCAATATTGATTAGTCATTGTATGAAATTCTCTTCTCAATTTGGGGTGTCCCACGTCCAGTGCCTATAGATGGCTGCGATAGGCGACCATTGTGAGGATAAGCGACACGAAAAATGAACGAATTCATTGCAATACGAATGAATGTTGAGAGATTAAATGCCACTATTTGGGGAAATAAAGAGATCCCCTCTAATGCCCTTTCAGATCGAGGCCGGCCAATACTGTACCTTCTCCGTGTCGGCGGATGGTGCAGTAAAGGCATGTGGTAAAGGGAGCTATGGCCGCTTAGGCCTGGGCGACTCCAACAACCAGTCCATGCCCAAGAAACTGGTGCTTGAGCCCCACAGGAATATGAAGAAGGTGTCCTCCTCTAAGGGATCGGACGGTCATACCTTGGCCATCACCACGGAGGGAGAGGTAAGTAGATATACTTCAAGTCGGATGTGTTTTTAGAGTTACAGTTGTTGCTTGTGTGGAATAAAGATTGGGGAAAAAAGAGAGAGTTTGTATTCATCATGAACTTTTTTTTAAATTCATACTTTAGGTGTTCAGCTGGGGTGATGGAGAATATGGAAAACTGGGCCACGGTAACAGTGCAACGCAGAAATATCCCAAAATCATCCTAGGGCCTCTATCAGGCAAAGTAAGGAAACAAGCGTTCTACCAAAATGCTTAAATGATTAATCCGAAACGCTAACTCACTGCCTCTATTTCAGGTTGTTCTGTGCGTGTCTGCTGGCTACAGACACAGTGCTGCCGTGACCAACGATGGCGAGCTTTACACGTGGGGCGAAGGGGACTTTGGTCGACTAGGTGCGGGACTTGATTTTTTCCATCTTGTCTTTTTACATATTATAAACAATCTTCTTGCTTTCTACACCCATCATACAGGGCATAGTGATAGCCAGAGCCGCAACATACCAACACTAGTAAAGGACATCAGCGGTGTCGGGCAAGTGGCGTGCGGCAGTTCGCATACCATTGCCGTGGCTCAGGACGGACGTGCCGTGTGGTCCTTTGGAGGAGGCGACAATGGTATGCTCCTTTAGCATGTGGTCTTTTGTGGAGTAACTTAGCTTCATCCCTTGCAGGTAAACTCGGCCACGGCGACACTAATCGTGTTTATCGGCCAAAGATCATCGAAGCTCTGCATGGATGTATTATCAGGAAAGTATGCGCTGGAAGTCAGTCATCTTTGGCGCTCACTTCTGCAGGACAGGTGAGCATATAGCTGAGAAATGGCTGAATTAATCATAGGGATGAAGAGAACATGCATACAAACCAGTGCAGCTAGAGATAGATGGGAATGGTCATCCCTTAGAATTTCCATCACAGGGTTGCAGAAATGGCGTCAACTGGAGTCACTGTTTTGACCGACTTAGTTAAAACAGGGTTGTGAATGAATGTCTAATAATGTGATTGATTTAAGGTGTTCGCGTGGGGCTGCGGCTCATGTTTAGGGTGTGGTTCGTCCGAGACCACATCCCTCAGACCCAGATTTATAGAGGACCTGAGCATCACAAAGGTCATCGACATCTCTTGTGGGGATAGCCACTGCTTGGCGCTGTCACATGGTGCGTGAAAGACTGGACAGGATTTTCCAATAATTTCTCTCCCCTTGCGCGAAGTCTATTGATGTTTTTATGCAGAGAATGAAGTATACGCCTGGGGGAACAACACGATGGGTCAATGTGGGCAAGGTCACACCTCAACACCAGTTTCCAAACCAAAGAAAGTACTTGGTCTGGAAGGGGTCTCCATTCAACAGATCACCGCCGGGACTTCCCACAGCTTGGCTTGGACTGCGGTGCCCACTGACAGGTAAATACAACAAATATTGGTGCTTGTTTTCTTGTGCTAGAGTAAGAAAATACATTCCTGCTGACAATATTCCGGCATCAAATGACTCGTTATTGGTTTAAAAACTCATTTTGTGCTAATAATACTGATAAAAACTAAACACGGAAATCAGAACTTACATTTTTGCATTGTTTTCTTAGGCTCTTAATATCACAGACTTTATTTAACTTTATCGAAAACTGTCTGAAACCATTCATCATCGTATTTTAATCACCTTAAGAGGACGCACAGTAATTTATTATTGGTTATGTGGAGAGTCAGTCACATTTTATAAATTGGTTAATGATATTAGAACAAACATGATTCATGTTCCCTACTTTTAGTGATGTGGATTTGTTAGTAAGTGATTTGTTTGTCTTGTCAGGCAGCTGGTGGCGTGGCACAGACCTTTCTGTGTGGACCTAGAAGAGAGTACCTTCACTTACTTGCGCGGCTTCCTCGAAAGCTACTGTGACGGCATTGGGGATGACACACCCCCGGCGCCTTTTTTGTCCCAACGGTAGGGATGTATTATTCTATTAATTGACATAGGGGTCAATTAAGGGTGACATATGCACATTTAGATCTTTTACTAGTCTTGTAGCACTAGAACTCAGGCTCACTGTCTATATTCCTGCAGGGAGCATCACCAGTTCATTTTGCTATGCATGAAGATGCTTTCTGTCCATCTATCCCTGGCTCATGCCGGGGGAACTGGTGCTATGGTGTTGGGGGCCCAAGGCAGGCCCCTCCGCAACTTGTTATTTAGACTTATTGACACCAACATGCCGGACTCCATACAACAAGTACGCTTGCTTGTCATGATTGCGTACGAATAAATATAGGGTGTACCGTATATCAGTTTTTTTTCTTTGTGTCCATGTGTGGAGGCGGTCATGAACACGCTCTCCATCGGCGCTTCGCTCCTGCTTCCTCCACTGAGGGAACGGACCGAGCTGCTACTCTCCCTTCTACCTCAGGGCCCACAAAGTCTAAATGTGCTCTCCAAAGGGCAAGTAAGTGCAATCGTGGGCTGTATGGATAAAGTATTGGAACAAATTGGACAATGCAAAGTTTTTTTTCTCCATATGTAGACTGCAGGAAATTAGTTAAACTCACTCCTTTGGCATTTATAAACAATATTAAGTCTTAGGGAGAAATTAGGGGAATTTGTGTTGCTTTGGGAGATAATTAAACAGTACAGTTACACTTTCAGTTTTGTTTTTGCAATAATGGGATTTAAAATCGGATTTTTCTTTTCAAGAAAACTTAAAATAATTATTTTTTTCAAACTAATTGCACTAACATGTTATTTTTGGACATTTTTTAGCGTCTTCAGTTGGACATGGTGCTTAGCAGCCTCCAGGAACAAAGTCACATGGCATCATTGCTGGGATACAGCAATTTCGGAGATGTGGCAAACCTGGCACCACCTCTGATGGCCGCCTCATCTGCCAGACCCTCCTCTTCTTCCTCATCCGATGCCTATGACCCTTTTCATTTAGCAGAGGTGCTACTAAGAACGCTTCTGCTCAGTATTGGCTTTTACACGGTATGAACACGCACCGCTCCGCAAGCAATGGGTGTTGGTTTCTTTTACTCACTTTATTATTGGTGTTCAAATAGGAGCAATCATTTGGGGAATTAGAGAAAAACTGTGATAAACTGCTATCAAGCAATGGCCAAGGAGAATCAGAGCCTCCTTTACACTTTCACCAGCTTCTCTCCGGACTCCACAAACACATGCTGGCTCACTGTTATATCCACTTCAGCCCTGAGGTAATGAAAACTACTAAATGTGTACTTTTGGAATTGCAGTCAACTTTTGCGTATTATTTCCGCCAAATTTGCTTTTCCTGTTCTCAACAATTGGCCAATTCTTGTACTCAGGTTATTGCATATTGGTACAATTTGTAAATATAAATAAATACATTTTAAAAGAGAAAAAAATATTTAAATAATTGGACTGATCTGAGAAGACGTTTTCTCCTTTCAAAAATATTATTTGACTTTTTGAAAAAGCTTTTAAACTTACTGCCCCTTCCTAATCAATTTCTCATTGCATTGTTTTGACTTCATACATTGAAGTGTTGCAGTAAATTTGAGCACCATTGCTGATCAAATTCCACACATTTCTGTAATTCCATACAACGCTGCAGTTGTTTTGATCACCTATGTCAACGCCTGCTGTTCTCCCTCCTGATAGGACGACAGCAGTGTAAAATTACTTGGTGAGCATCTTCACCTAATGATTTCCTGCGCCGCTGAGACGCTTAGAAGATCAGCCAAGTTGCTGAAGAAGAGCTTCATGGACAAGCAGATGATGAAAAAGCTGCATAGTAAGAACCCACTTGAAGCTATTAGAAATAAATATAACAATTTATATATTTGTTGCATATGTGTATACTATACCTTTCACTTTTCCATGCCCTATCACACTTTGTCCATTAATTTGTAACCTTTTCTTTCGGTACAGAGGTGTTGTACAACTCTATGGCAGGTAGCCTGCTGTGTCAGGTCATGTACTCCCTACTGCTGCTACCCCTCACCTTGGTCCAACCTCTGCTTGGCCATTTGTTGGACTTGCTCCAGGACCTGGACAGTTTCAACAGGTTGTTGCCAGAGACGGGTCTGATTGAAGAGCAGGAGTTAGAGGTAGAGGTAGAAGCCTCAACACTTCCCTCAGGTATTTGCAGTTCTCGCTAATATGTTACAGAATTCATTATTTAATCACCTTTGGTGAACGGAGACTTATCACTTAGATAAAAAAGAACACCAGGAGGTAGAAGAGGAGGAATGCCCATGGCTTTGGATTTTGGATCTTGAGCGCTCTGTAGCACTGGCAGTGGGTCGTTGCCTTGGCGGGATGATGCAAGGCCTTCCATCCAGCCCTCAAGAAAGAACGTCTGAATTCTGGCTATCCAGTCTTCTTCTCCGGAATGGCCTGGAGATGGACTATGAGGAGCTGGGTAAGCTAAATAGGCAGATTCCTCCATCAAAGTTGTTCATGTCATTGTGACGCTTGTTGTTTAGACTCAAGCATGTCTTGGCTGACTGAGGCGGTGGTGCTGGGGGGCAGTGATGCAAGGCTGACAGAATTGAGCCTGAACCAGGAATCTTTGGCTTTACTGGAGGTGGCGCTGGGTTCCTCCAGAGGAATTGCTGGCTGCCTGTTGCAGAAGATGGAAGAGTTCACCCTCAGTAGAGGTAGAGTACTTTGTGCTTTGTAACTTTTTCCTGACTCTGGCAATGTCTTATTTTACCATGAGATAACACGTACTTTCGTTTTTTTTTTAAAACTCAAATGGATTTAAAGTCAGCATGCTTTAATTTTTTTGCTCTGAGAATAGAGTGGGAAAGCGGAGGAACTTTGGGTGACTCTTTGCTGGAAGCTGTCTGTCGCTGCAGCTTGGCGGCCCTTCTCAAGCACACAGGGATTCCAGATAAAGCTTGCTGGCATGAGAGGTCCGTGAGACAATTTCTTCATATCATTTAGTAGTTTTTTTTGTAATATGTGCGCATATGTTGCGTACTATCGTCTGCAAAGCAGAGCATTGCTAATTATCTGCTGTGTTTCAGGTATGAACCCTCCGAGATGCTGTTAGATGTCTTTGAACGTGTCTATAAAATCAGAATGTCTCTAGTGGTCCATAAAAACTCTCCAAGAACCTCACAGGTGTTTGCTGGTGCCAAACAGGTACAATTTCTTAGTTGAAAAAAGGTTGATCATGAACCCCCTCAAAAAACAAAAACAAAAAACACAACAAACCTTGGTCTGGTTGGTGGGTGATCTTTCATTGCCAGAGTCTGGGTGCAGAAGAGCCAGGACTTCGAGTCTTGAAAGATAGCGAGCGGGTGCCCGTAGGGCAGTGCAATCAGGAGGTGCAGGTGCCGGCGCCCCCTGAACCCAACCACAACCAGGACCAAGAAAACACAGAGGAACCGTTGGGAAGCAATTGCATGGATCTTACAGGTTAGTGGAAGCAGATCTCCTACTCCATTTATGAGCATTCAACACTTGGTGGTTGTAGGGGAGCGTACAATTTGCGGTAAAAGCGATATCATCTATCATATCAGTAAAATCCCTGTCTGTGTAGAAGTCCTGGAATCCTTCATGGCAACCCGTGAAGCCCTGCACATACACCAGGATGTGACGGTGTACGAGTCCTTTGGGACTTCTACACTTCCCGGCACAGTGGAAAGCCCAGTCAGCACCCACGGCGAGCTTGATCCCAGACAGCAATGGGACAATCGGAAAGAGGTGGTGGAGGAGAGCTTGCCTTTCCCCGCTGCCTGCCGGCTCCTCATTTCACGCTGCCTCTTTCTCCTGCTCGGGGTCCGTGCTGCCTGGGTGGAACCTGGTGATGGGGAAGTGAGTCAGGCACCTACTTCTGGCTCCAGGTAAAATTCTAATTAATGTTTAATTTGCTTTAAATACAATATTATAAACCTTTGTTCTCCTTCCTAAATATTGCAGGGCAGCAACTGACACTTTTGGCCTGAGACAAGAGGTAAAATTTATTTTCGTGAACTTTAATTGTTTTTTGACTGCTCTTATTTCATGTCATCTTTTTTTTTTATTCAGTCTGACCAAACAAAGACCTCCCTGGGATCATATACAAACAAAATTGGTATGCTTTATTCCATAGTAAATTGGTTCAGTTTGTAAATTGTAAGTTGTTTGTGAGTCTGTTTGTATTTTCCTTCTTCCAGGGTTGCCACTCTGCTCTTTGGATGTCATGAAAGACGCTTGGGATCGTTTGCGTCAGTGCATCAGCCCAAACTCCCCAGTCGCGGCCCCCTTTAGGGACAACACCCTGCCGATCCTTGATGAAGCTCTTCGTTTTGTTTGTGGGAACATGCTGAAGTTGACAGAGCCCAACCAGGTTTGTCATGAGGCGGACCCCAAAGCCATTGCCTTTGCCATCCTGCAGCAGCAACATAGGGCTGAGGTATGTACTCTGCATTATGTAATAAAGTAAGCCCCTCTCTACCCCCTGTTCACTCTTCAGACTTGTTTGTAGTTTTTCTGTGAAGCTTCATATATTTGCCAAATAGCTCACATAATAGCAAAAGAAACAAATCATTCTGTCTTAATCAAGTGTGTTGAGGTGAAAATTCCAATTTAAAGTCACTTGCCGTAGTATTTAATGAGACCAATTAGACCTTATGTGGGGCAGGAGCTAAATTTAGCATAGTTTGGTATAAGAGAGGAGTTGCCACAAGTGTTTTTGCTCGAATAAATGGAGATCAAATAGCTCAAGCAAACAAATACATTGTTTTTCTCCCATAAACATAAAAAAAGTGCAGGAAAGCCCTTTCTAATATATTGGAATCAAATGGAAAATGTGTTTATTACAACAAGAAATATGCTTATTTTTTAGGCTGTAGTACATGCAGCATTTTCTAGCTTGCTCTTGTGTGGTTTTGAATGCATTTCAATCCACTGTCTTTGTTTTGTTCAGCTGCGACTGGATGCCTTCCATCAGATGTCCTCTTTCCTTTCCAAGATGGAGGAGAAAAGCTCTTCTCCACACTCTCCTGCCCTGTTGCAGTCAGTGCAGCTCCAGTTTCTGTCTGGGTGCTTTGCCTTAGGAACTCAAATCATGGGCCCTCCCATGGGGGCCCCTTACGAGATGTGCCATTACACGGTATCCATTATACATACGGTCACGGTGAAGTCATTATTCCTTGCTGGTCCCTGCTGGATTAATACAGAACCTTTTGCATTTTCGCTATACAGGCTGGCACCCATTCAGCTACCATTGGCAAACGAAAGGAGTTACAATATGCAGCGCATGCTTTCTACCAACAAGTGGTGCACGTCCTCAGACAGAGGGTCCTGCTTGAAAGAAAACTTCCAGGTTTATTACCTCAGCCAAGAGAAATAATGTTTGTTTTACGTGAAAAAAATCTTTCATTGGACAGGTCACATTTATGTGCTAATATTTCAATACTATGTACCATCATTTCTATAGTATGACACAATGTAAAAATGCCACACAAGTGTCATGATGATGGGGGTGGGTATGTTTGAACCTAAATTGTTAATAATGGGATTGATAACACTTTTTTTGTCATATTGTTAAAGTTTATGGTCCCTGAAATATATCCCACAGAAATGTTGCTTTGCTTTCCAATCTAAAAAAATAGAGAATATCACAATAAGTACATCTAGAAGTTTAGATCTGTTTTAATAACGTGTATTAAGTCTTGCATGTAAAGAGCCACTTTAAAGTTGTGACTATTGCCATTCTCATTAACAATGTGTTTATTATCCTCCCTGGTCACGAATGTCAATTCATCTGTCATCAGGCTCGTGTCAGCACCTCCTGCTTGCCACCATGTTTGCGCTCAACTTCAACTACCAGCCAGCTGATTTGGTGCTGGTGGTCAAGCGCGGCATTCTGGAGCTGCTCTGCATGTTGACCGATAACAGCTGCTCCCTCATGAACCAGGGTTGGCTCACCGTCTCCACATCGGGATGCACGCTGCTCAGTGGCGCCGTCAAGCTGGCTTGTACGCGGCTCCTGCAGATCCTTGTAGTCGCTTCCAGGTCAGGCTTGAATTTTTTTCCCTTTGAGAGTGAGACCATGTGACCAAAACAACTGTGGGCTTTCAGCTCCTGCGAAGATCAATTGCCCCTCGATATTTCCCACGCACTCATGGAGGTTATGTGCCAACACCTCCAGAATGTACTTCATGCATTCCAACAACAGCGGGCGGCGGAGAGAGTGACAGAGGAGGAAATGATGAAGGAGGAAGATGGAAAGGGCTTAAAAGGTTTGGAATTTTTTTCCTTCTCCATCTAGCAGCCTCATTTACGCAAAACAGAGTGACCATCAGATTTTGTCAATTTTTGCCTTTTTTATTCATGTCATAAGTTTTTTCATTTTCTGTCTTGTTGAGTAAAAGAAAATATATGTTGGAATAATGCGTTTTAAGCTCGCTAATGAATTCATATAACCTACTAGAAAGTTTAATTGGTTAGTTTATGGTGAGTTAGTTGTTAGTTCACTTGTGCATATATTGGTAAACAAAAGTGTTTTTTGGACCGAATCAACATAATTAGAATGTCTATTACTGTTAATGGCACTAAAATATGATAATATAACACCTGGTCCAGTTCAAATGTTTGATTGTCTATCATCATCAATGGATCCCATTTAGTTAACTCGAAATTAACCAGTTAAACAGTTGATTCTTAAATTAGCTATACTTCCATGTGCAAATTTCTCTTAGTTTGTATGTTAATTTGATTTAGTTTGCTTAAAAAATGAATGTTAACTGACTTGATTATTTGTCTGTAGACATTAAAATACATTTTAAGACTTTTTTTTAAACCTAGAAGTCATTTAAGTGCGTAATTCTTTTAAATGTTGGTCTTTACCAGGATCAGAAAGCAGCCGAGTACTCGAATGTCGGCTTGCCGACTTCTTGGTATTCCTCAGACGGGTGTTGTCCTCACGAGTGATGAAAACATTCTCCTCCTTTATTAAGTGGGTTGATCCACTAATGGACATTATATCCTACAAGTGCACTTTAGGTAAATGTATTGGATGAACAAATTACTGTTATTGTTCCTTTTTTTATTAAATGTACCCTTTTTGATCACCAGGATCACCATGCTTCCAAAATCTTCGCACAAAGCTTTTGGCTTTCCATGTTTTGGAACGATTGTTGCCTGCTTGCTCTGAGCCTGAATATGTTCAAAAGGTAAGACATAAGAAGTAATATATTTGATTTTTTGAACATCCTTTTTCCCTTTTTTTGTAGATTGTCAAACAACTTTTCCAGCTGATGTCTGTTTACATGTGGGAGCAGCCTCTGGCTGACATGACCCACAAAGAGAGAGCTGTAAAGGATCCTGAGGTAAATTTCCTAAGATTTGGGAGTCAAGTTAACATCACTCACATTTTACTGTCCTTCTCTTTGTTACGATAGAATTCCAGCAGCAACGATGAATGTATTCCCATCGGCGATTTTTCCTTTGATCCGCATAAGATAACATGCTGTTCCCTGGAGAGTGGGGACGTCCTCTCACATGGTACTGGTGGAAAAGGTTATGGGCTGGCCACTACAGCCATCTCCTCTGGATGCTTTATATGGAAGGTAAATAGACTTTCAGTGCCCTGAAAAGCTTAGTCCTCCATCTCTTCCTTTCATTTTGTTTTTCCTAAACAATGTGGTCGGTGACTCGGTTGGTTTCTAACTTTCCCTGCCTCTCTTAGTTCCACATTGCCAAAGAGCACAGAGGCAATGAGGGTACGTGTGTAGGTGTGTCCCGCTGGCCAGTCCGTGACTATAACCACCACACCACCACCGACATGTGGCTTTACCGCGCCTACAGCGGTAACCTGTACCACGGCGGCGAATTGGTCCGCACGCTCCCTTCCTTCACACAGGGCGACACAATAACATGCATCCTGGACATGGAGGCTCACACTGTGTCATTTGCTAAAAATGACAAGGTATGCCTTAAATGTAGTTGGGAGCAGTTCTTTGGCAAATATTTATTTTTGCTGTATATTTTTATACAAGGAGCCTAAGTTGGCGTTTGAAGGTGTGGTTGCATCTGAGCTGTACCCTTGTGTGCTATTCTACAGCAGCAATCCTGGAGAAAAGGTACCTTATATAACTCTTGTTAGCATGTCGCTTAGATCAGGGGCGCTCACACTTTTTTGCTTCAAGACCTAGTTTTTAATGTGTGCTGTCCATTATTAAATAAATCAAACTCAAACTCAACATGTATGGAAGCGGCAGGGACTCTCCATTGATGCTAAAGCTTACTGTAGACATGCCAAATTCATAAGAGCCTAGCTAAGGATATAAACAGAGGGGAGGGATCAAAATGTTATTGTCGTGCGATCTACCAATAGTACCTTGGCGATCTACCGGTAGATCAGGATCTAAGTAATGGGCACCCTTATCTTCGATTAAAATAACTTACCGCATATTGAGATGGTGCTAGTAACATTCTGTATATTTTCTCAGTTTTGATTTGTTTTTTAGCCCCACCACCACCAAAAAAGAACAAGGCCGTTGTGGCTATTGAAATAACATTTTGAACAATTTGACCATGAGCAACAATAATTGGAACCCTAAAGTCAGAACACTTTTACAGATTTGATTAGAACAAGAACACTTAGTTCTAAGGTCAGACCAGAACATGACGACCTACATGTTTTTTTAGTTTAAATTAAACTAACTAAAAACTAATGCGTTCATCACAGGTAAAACTGGGGGACCTTCAGATGAGAGGTATGCCCTCCAGCCTACTACCTGGCGAGCCGCTTTGCAGCCCACGGAACACTGCTCTGATCGAGTCCACAGTGCAACTCCTGCGCCGGCTCCACCAATGCGACCAGTGGACACCACACATCAACCACTATATCCATACCCAGCTGGAGCTCATCGGTCCCATGCTAAAAGAGGAAAACCTGGGAGTTTTTGCCTCAGGTTGGTTACAAAATAAGCAAGTTTCCTTGCCCAGATTTAGCTATTTGTTTCATCACAAGAATTTGATAATAGGAAATGCATCGACAGACCTTGATTCATCCTACAAGGAAAGTGACTGTGGAGTTGCTCCATCCCAAGAAGACCCTCCTCAAAGCCTCCTATCCGAGTCCAAACTATCTGCTTTATGCACTAAAGTCTGGCCTGTACTGGCATTGATCGGAGGTGTGGATGGCGGTCTCCGGGCAGGAGGCTTGTGTCTACACAAGCCCAGTGGACGCAGGGCCGTCCTGCTGGGGGTCCTGAAAGAGAAGAGTTCTCTGGCCAAGCTTCAGTGGGAGGAGCCTGACCTCTCTATCAGGTATGTTAAATTCATGTAATTAGTCAGTATGAGCAAAGTTGTACTTACGAGTTATCTACGTGATCACCAATCCCCCCTCCCCTCCAAAAAAAACCCTCAGCCTTACGATATTTGTTTATAAATTGCATTTGGCTGAAATATGTCCCTCACGAAATGTATTTGTAATGTATTTACCTATTTTTTTTAAATACCTACTTAATAGCTACCTTTCCGATTAGTTTCGTGTCAATATTAAAACGGTTTCTACACGTGTCATTAACATTTTCTTGTGACCTTTCTGTTTCATTCTTTTCTGTTTCTTCCCCATTTGACTAATTTTCTTCTCCTTAATTTGTGAATCCACTAATCCATCCTGGTGTTGCTTGCTGTCTCTTTGGCTTCTTGCTAACCCTTTTCTGAATAACTAAGCTGCACAAATTCTTGGTCACCCAGCGACACACCTATTTCCTCGCTGGAGCCCTGCGATACGACCGGCTGCGACGCAGCACGGCTCGGAGTTATCAAACCGGCAGTACTTTTGGATCTCATTTATCTCATTGGGCTGCTAGAGGAGCGAGGCTGGCTAGGAGGTCGTGTGGCGATCGTCGAAAAACTGTCTCAAGAGAGTGAGGTGCATTATTGCCTGGACGAGATAGACAATCTCATTTCGTATGAAGAAGAAGGTTGGAAGAAGGCTGAAGACGATGGGAAGGCGTCTGCAAAAGACACGATGAAGATCCAAGAGGAGGTGACTGGCCCGCTGCAGACATCTCACACCAAATTCAATACCTTCGCCTTCGAGCTCAGAGCTGTCAAAGTCTCCTACCTTCTCACTGGGGCTTTGAAATCCCTCGCAGTCATTTTCAACAGTGAAAAATTGTCAGATTTGCTCTCTGGTTGTAAGACGAATGCCACCTCCACAAGTCCTAGACCTGACCGGGAAAAAGACGGAAGTTGTGGAAGTGAACAATGGGACGAGAGTGCCGAACTGAGTTCCGTGCTGCAGTATGTGGTGCAGAGCATGGTAAAGTGGGCAGTCCGGCCTTGTCCCATTAAGCAAAGGGTGTCATTGGCAGACCTTGAGAGGGCTCACATCATGATCTATAAAGGTGCATTGAGTGGGCTTCAAGATAAAGAATGCAAAGGTATAGTACATTTTCAATGTTGTTTTTTTCTTCACATTATCCCTTTGTTTTTGGTGGAGAGTTGTAGATTTGTTAAAAATGTATCTACACTTGAAGTGAAATAACTTTTTTTTTTATACAAATGTTACTTATTCGTTTACAATTGGATTCGCTACATATGCATTTGAACCCACATTTGGACATGACCTGCAAAAGTGTCAAATACTTGTAATCTATGTCTTCTGCTGCGTTTTGAGCCATTGTTTTTTTTTGCAGAATCAGGACATCACTCAGCCTCCCAACCCATCTCTAAGTCCTCCAGCTCCATCTCTTTATACAGCATCGGCTCAGAAGGCACCGCCATTTTTGGTCAGTCTAACCAAGCCTCCGCATCGTCTTCCAACTTGGAGCTGGCCTCATCACTACCGACAAACCTGCAGGCAGACAGTCTCGATCAATTCAATCCTTTCCTACCAATCAGCCTCCTTCAGTGAGTATTTAAGTCAGGGAGTCACAAAGTAAAATGCAACACTTGGCTTGCAACCATATCACGATACAACAAAGTAGTATGAGATCATACCAAAAAGAATAGAAGCATCAAGCTACTGTAATACATATTTTGAATCATTTTTATACTCTGTACATTTGCGAAAAATCAACATACTGTGATATGTCATAGTAAAGTGTGTTTTATTGTATTGGGACTAATTTCAGACACATGGTGCTAACCCGATTCCCCACGCTCACTGGATTGGTTAGTGCCCCTCCCTGTGCTGCATCTTCCTTTAGCCTGGCCAGTTCAGCCTCGTGTGATGCCTTCACAGAACAGCAGACTAGTTTCATGGAACCCGCTCCATGCAGCACGCAGGCTCGAAGCAGCTTAGGTAAGAGCTCAGCTTGCGAAAATTTCCATTTTTACACTGCGTGTTAAAAAAACATTCGTTTATTCTTTTTTAGACAATTTAAATCACTGTCACTGTTCTGTCCACAGCATTGTTACCATCTGTTCTGTAATGAGTCAAATCGGTCAACGATATAATCTTATTTGATTGTGTTTGTCCCTTGAAAAAAAAAGCATGTTCTCAACTCCACATTTTGCACTGTAGTCATAATTTTCCTTATCACTTTTTTTCTGTTGTATATTAAATCAAACACATTGCAAAGTTAAATTATGGCCACATTTTTCTTTTGTTTTTTTTGTGTCAGTCCACTTTTCTTTTTCTCCTTCGTCACCAGAGCGGACACAAATGTTTGTCACCAGCCGCTTGCTAGAAATGGGATTCACTATGAGACATATCTACTGTGCCATGGAGGCTGCAGGTACTGATGTAACTGTGTTGATGGTGCAAACACAGTCTCTGTTTTGCATGCTTTTTCATCTCAAATGTTGTACCCGTGTTTCTTTTGGGATCATGCAAATAAAATAATCCACAATATTTGCGGAAACCTTCCCATACCCCATCATCCACCTGGTGTTAATAAACTCCAACACCGTTCCCATAGACGTAGCGGGTGAGCTGGACTCTCGGACCATCGAGGTATTGGCCAGCTGGATGCTGGAGCACCCCCCGACAGAAGAGCAACAGATCGCTGAGTCACCCAGGCATGAGGTTGACCCCGACACACCGTCCTCCGATGGACCAGAGACGGTGCAGTGCCCTGAACGCCCTGCGAGTCAACCCACCGAGAGGTCTGCGATTTAATGCACATGTTTCATTATAAATAGAATCACAACATAATCCCACTTATTTTAACGACAGCTTTACAGCACGTCTTGACTGGATCGAGCGAGAGAACTTCTTAGATTTCCACCTGACAAGAAACAGACCTCCTCCCGCAAGGCGACGGCGTTCAGGTCCAATTCAAAGGACATCTTTTCGGAGGCCAGGTAATAGAAATCGAAACACAGAAATAAATGTATGATATGGAACCATTTTGAATAACTATGAAATGAAACAACAGAAAGAATAATTCAGGTTGCATTAAGTATGATTTTTATCAATTACTGCTAAGTTTTAACATATCCCATACCTTTTCTTTCAATCAAAAGGAGTTCCCATCTCTTCAGATTTGCCGTCACCCAACCCCATTCCGCAGCTTTATCATCAAAACACAACCGATTGGCCGGAATACGTGGAGTTTCATCCCTTCTCCACCGAGGAGGAGTCCGAGCTGGGATACATGGACGATGTCTACCATGAAGAGACGTATGAGGACATGCTCACTCCCTTTTTTAGCCTTGAGAGGGATACTCTTCAAATAACAGAGGTATATACACAAGGGGTTTTATCCATGCTTTACTCAAAGGGCGTCCAATCCATTTAGACTGGGTGTTCATTCACTGTCTTCCCGTTTCAATGACATGCAACTAAAATAAATCTATGCCCATGTTTTCGAATCAGAGCGGTGAAGAACACAATCCAATGGTGAAGTGTGAGCTATGCAGCACCCTCACCTTACAATTTAATAACCACATCAAGCGCCGACATCCCGGCTGTGGCCAGAGTGCGGCACGCAAAGGCTATGACAGCACCGGCGCCTACGTCGACGTCTGGTTTAAAGGGGAATGCGGCTCCAACTTTCCTTTCTACCTCCTCTGTACCTCATGCAGGGAAAAGTACCTTGCTGCCAACGCCAGTGATCCCAGTTCCAGGAGTGAAAGGTGTAGGAGATTTTCTCATATAGTACTTGTAGTAAGGGCTGCAGAAAGTATATTTAATAGTGCATGTGCTCATTTGGGTGGAACCGCAATGGGATACACTCTTGACTAGACCTCTAAGTCATTTAAACTGGGAGAACTGACTGTTAATGCTCATGTTTCAGTGTGGGACATGTTTACAAGTATGGAATTATATACAGTTGTCACTCAAACAAAGGCTGATCACAACTATTGCCATAATAGGCTCGTTTTCCAAAATCCAGAAGTGCCTCGATTTATTTCCCTTTTTAATATCTTAATACAATTGCCTGTTATTTTAGGATTAAAGGCCTGACGAGTGATCTGATTGGCCGTTTGGACAGTACCTCTGATGGTGAGTTTGGCTACGATTACTGAAATATTTTTATCATCACTCTTAGTATTCTGTTTGAGGTGAAACATTTGCTTTTCCTCAGACGACTGGGAAATTAACCTCCAAGAAGAGTGTGACGAAGACAGACTGACAGGACTGGAG
Organism: Stigmatopora argus; assembly: GCF_051989625.1. Lineage (NCBI taxonomy): Eukaryota > Metazoa > Chordata > Actinopteri > Syngnathiformes > Syngnathidae > Stigmatopora > Stigmatopora argus. Next base: position 5,241,414 of record NC_135402.1, read on the forward strand.
GACTTTGGGCTCTTGTTGAGACCGCTAGGACTAAATGAAAAGAAGTTGGTACCAGACCCCATTGCCTTCACAGAGCCTGATCCACTTGGAGCTTTGGTTTATACCTCGGCGGATCCCCTGAGGGGTAATTCCAAAGGTAGTTTGCCCATCGATACCCTCTCGTACTAGTTAACACAGTTTTTCACAAAGTAATGGCAGTAATAGCCGATAAACTGCCAATATTCCGGGGTTTACCGTACATCTTTTAACCACTAGGAAACGCTATTGTGGAGCAGAGGTTCACGCTGAGTCTCGGGCAACAGGCCTTATCTCTGAGAGACTCTCACGACCGACTGAAAGCTCTTAGACGAGTGACCTCCACAGCTCAGATCCTGCTGGCGTACGGCATGGTGATGCGAGCCCTTTCTACCACTGCTTGCAGGTAAATCTGCTAATACATTTCTAGTTTTTTTTCTCGTGTTGCTACTCCTCATTTCTCCATATTCGTTAGTCCGTCCAGCGGACTGGACTCATTGGGCCTGGCAGACATTCGCATTCTGGTGCGTCTAATGGCGCTCGCCACTGCGGGCAGGGCAAACACGTGTGCAGACAGACGGTTTAGTGGCGAAGAGTTTGCTTCTGAGCGTGGCAACTCCAGCTGCCTCAGCTTTCTGACAGCAGCCATAGCCAGTGTGGTGTCCCACAGCCCATTTGCCTACAGGCAACTGGTGGAAATATGCACTCAGGTCAGTAACATGATCACTTTGCTTCTTTATTGTTTGGTATGTTTCACAGGAATAATCAATTGTTGACATTAATATCACATTTTAAAATGTGTTTACTCTGCAAATTATTAATTATTTCTTCTTGTAGGATCTAATGGCAGCGGCTACAGGAGTACATACTGTATCCAGTAGTGTTACACAGCAACCAGCAGTATTAACAATCAGTCTGGCACCACCCGCAGCCCAGCAGCAGCAACAACAGCAGCAGCAGACCAGAGAATGTAGTGAGCACTCGGCATCCTTTTTGGTCACGCAGAGTCTTGTGGCTTTACTCACGGAGAAAGGTGCTTATTGCCAGAGTGCTGACAAGACTGAACATGAGGCTCATGGTGAGTCATACAGTATAAATTGTTGAATTATATTGGGAACTTTCGTAAAACCTTGTGTGCTTAAAAAAGGTTGCTTTCTGTGATCCTCAAGATTGAATTATGCAATGTTGCAGATATGGTGGCTAACATTCTGCAAAACCTTCAATGATATTGCAATACAAGCAGTCAATGCATACTGGAACAATACTCAAAAGCATGAAAATATGCCTTTTCTAGATGCAGAATGACATCAAATAATCAAATTACACTTCAACCCATTGAGGACAATATTATAGAAAATGGGTGAATGAATAAATGATAAATTAAAATTTGAATCTTTCTAATAAAGATCCAGGACACCAGGGGCTGTCTTCCTCTGGCCCCTCCACCCACCGTGGCGCACGAGTGGGCCCTCTGGAGCTGGCTAATGCCCTAGCTGCATGCGTCCTGTCCGCCATGCTGAGCAACGAGCACCGCCAGTGGGCGGCATGGCGTCTCGTGCAAGCCCTGGCCGCGACTGGGCGAGACGGACCTGGACGAGCCCAGACTTACAGCGACCTTGCAGGCGATCTGCGCAAATGTCCCGTCCGAAGGCTGGAAGGACATTACAATAAGGTGTGTCTGATGTTTGGGATGGTGCAAGCAAAGTGTGCAAAACTTATTTTTCGGCGTTGTTGTTTAGATTGCCACCTGTTCTTGGAATAGTGAGCAGAGTCTGCTAGCTACATGCTCCCAGGACAAAGTTGTGCAGCTGTGGAGTATCAGTGAGAACAGCGCCCAGTTGCACACCACCTTCTCCTGCATAACCAGGTAGTAATAGTTGCACTCTAAAATAAAACTTAGGTTCTATGATAATACTTTTTACCTTACAAATACCCTTTTCGGGTGTCATCTAAAGAAATAAAAACATAACATCCTTCTCCGTAGTAAAACACATAGAACAAGCTCCGAGAGGGCGACAAGATTTCATCACCTGTCATCGCCTGTGTACTGGAGCACGGGCGGAGACTTCCTAGCCGCCCCTGAGAACAAACACATCACCATAATGAACATCAGAGGTGAATGAAAACATTTAGCTTTATTTTTTCCCCCAAATGTGCAACATTATATATTTACATACATACTGTTGGTGCAAGGACAAGTGATTACAAAGCAAAAGTAGGATTTCATTGCATTGTTTGTCCTAATACTGGGTTTCTTTCTTTTTAGAAGAATAGTTAAAATGAATGAATATGGTGGAGACCTTGGTTACGTGTCCCCTTGTATGCATTTCCCATTGCTTGCAGGCTCTCACTGTCACACCGTAGCTCAGGCATCCCGGGTCACAGCATTGTGTTGGGCCGCTGCCTTCAGCTTATGGCTTCTCGATCAGCCTGAGGCGTACATAATACGACCTACCGAGAGTTTGTTGGTGGGACGGCTGGACGGCTCTCTGTGCTGGCTGCGTGTCACCATGCAGGAGCTCGATTTGCTCGTGAACGCCACAGAGCTTACCCACTGCTATAGGACGGAGGGTGAGGAGACACCAAAATATAGAGTATATGGATATGATGATGTGTAAAAATTCCTACATTATCTTTAGCGGGGCCTTCTCGTCCTCTGGTCTTTCCCAGCCCCGCAGTGCGTGGCCTGGCACAGTGAGGAAAAGCCATTTGCGGTGGGTTACCCAAGTGGAAAAATCCTTGTGGCGACAGCTGAGACCGATGAGAATGAGCCCTCCGTGGTGCTGCCCATGTACCAGGTCTGACTTCATTATGATGAATAATTAACATTTCACAGGGGTGGGAAATAATAGACGGAATTCCTAAAAACTGAAATATCTCCTGATGAGAATAAGGCTTCCCATAGCTAACTATTTTAATGCAAATTGACAATGAAAGAAGTCCAATAACGTTGCTCTTTAATTCCTTCTGCTGTGAATTTTAATTAGTTTGTCACTAATGGACGTCCAATCCATCTGGATTGAGTTCAAGTGGATTGGACGTCTATCACGGGCAATTGCAGCCAATTAGTTTAAGTGAAAAAAAATAAAGAGTGTGTTACTTTAACTGTTGCTGTATTCTTCATGCAGGATGGTGTAAGCTCCCTTAAATGGGATCCAACCGGAAATCTGCTGCTGATTCTGGGCAGGTCCGAGGTTGTGAAGATCCTCGGACACTCGGGCGGCAAATGGGTGATACTTCATTCCCTCGCAAATTCTGGTACGGTCAACGTTGCGGAGTGGTGCCCCCTGACTGGCCGAGCCCCAGACCCCATGCTTATGATGGCGGCGTGAGTTCTTTAACAGAGATCTACAGTTTACCATGTGACTTTTCCCCCCCAAATAGATTATTCACTATTATTCTTTCCCTTACAGAGGTTGTCAGAATGGCTTTGTGCATGTGTGGACGTTGCCTCAAGGAAATGCTACTGTGTTGCAGTCATCCATGCTGAACAGTCCCTTGAGAGAGCACAGAAAGGCCAATGCCTCGGTAGTTCCAGCCTTTTTGGTATTGCATCAAAATAAATCATTTTTAATATCAGGAGTTAAATAACAGGGTTGTTTTATTTCAGGAGAGTGCAAAGTGTATATTTGCCCTCCATGGCCACATCACAGCGGTGAAGTCACTCTCGTTTTGCCCAAGTGGTCTGGCTCTGGTTTCTGGAGGAATCGGGGGCCTACTCAACATCTGGTCTTTACAGGTTAAAGAGTAGTAGACATTGCTAAAGTTATATGATGAATAGATAGAGTACTCGAGCTATCGTTGCTGTTTTATGTGTTTGTTTACAGGACGGGTCAGTGTTGCAGACAGTTACTGGTTTGGGATCGGTCATCAGTACAACATGGATCCCCAAAATGGGTGTTTTCGCCTGTTTTGGAAGGTCCAAGGTTAGCATTCAAATTTAGGCTTGTTTCCCCGAATGTGTGTTTTTTAAGAAGTACTACATCTTCCTCCTGTTTTCCAAAAATACACATGTTGATTGAGGTTGTCTTAGAATTTCCCCCCCAAATTCTGTGCAATTCTAAATTTTACAACCTCAATGCAGTTTTACATTTGAGTTTTCGTGACGGTTGTCATTTAACCTTTTTGTCCCCTATTTTTCGCACACAGGATGTCTTGTTAATCGGCTGCACTCCCGACTGGATCGCTCAGAATCACGTTCTCGCTTCCTGCCGCATGGTCTTAAGAAGCCAGAGCATCCTGGGTCTGCATCGGGCTCCTTGTTTGGCAGTGCTACTGGAGAGGCTACCCCTGTTGTTGCAGGAGCAGTACTCCTACGAGCGGGTCAATAATTATTAATTGCTCTTTAATCTACATTATATGGAAGATATTTTAAATACAGGTTTCTAACTCATTAGTCCAAGTGATTTACCCCATCCCTCTTTACACAGGCTCATGTAGTCATCGGCGACCAACTAGTCCACAGTGCCTTCCTGCAAAGCCTAGCCTCCCTCGCCGTAGGTTTGTCCTTAGAGGACCACCTGTGTCGTTACCCGTGCCCGCCACATCATGCTGATCCTGCCAGCCAATCCTGCCCAGCTGAGTGGACCTGGCTCGCCACCTACGCCACCACCGTGCGTAGTGCCGAGGCCATCGCCAGTGGCATTGTCTTCCCAAAGTCATTTGCAGTTCCAGAATTGGAAGAGGAGGATGAGGATGAAATATCAAAGGCCCTGGTAGAGAGTGATTTGTTTTATTATAATACATGACCAAGAGGACAATATTGTCAAGTGAGTCTTTGACATGGATGTTGTTACACTTGTTGTGCCTCATAGGACAACAGTAAGTGGAGCTACAGGATGGACGAACAGCTAATGTCCTGGGCAACCACCCGACCAGAGGTAAATGCATAATTATAACCTATTTGAAAATTATAGTCAGAATTGGGAAGGAAAGCTTAGTTTAGACTAGTAAATTTCATACATGTTACAGCAAATACCACCTCATAGAATAACTGGCTCTCCCAGTACCACTATTTGGACTAACATTTTCTTCAAAATTATAAACAAGATTCTGGAATTCGCTTGGTTAAAACCTTGTCCTTGTCTTTACCTGTAAATTGACTGGGGAGTTCATGTGATTTTTCTTTTCCACAGGACTGGCAGCGAGGGGGAAAGAGTGAGGTGTACCTTTGGGGGAATGGCCGCTATGGACAGCTGGCGGGTATGGGAACCAACCCCACCACACCTATGTTGGCACCCTCTCTACTACAGACGCAACAGGTATGGTATGTCCAAGATGTAAAGTATCGAAGTCAGCTGTTCCTAATATTTCACTTTGATTGTCTTTTAGGTAGTGTGTGGTCAGAACTGCACGTTCCTGGTTCAGTCCAATGGGACCGTGCTAGCCGTTGGAGAAGGACAGTACGGAAGGCTGGGGCAAGGAAATTCCGATGATCTATATGTCCCTACTATTATCTGCGCTTTTCAGGGTGATAAAAAAATACACACACGCAGGATGAGTCCATTAAAAAATGACACTAGCCACAATAAATGGAAATTTCTCTATGTGACCAGGTTACGTAGTGACTCAACTGGTGACTTCCTGCGGGTCGGATGGACACTCCATGGCGCTGACCGAGACGGGAGAGGTATTCAGTTGGGGAGATGGTGATTTTGGAAAGTTGGGACATGGCAGCACTGAAAGGCAGAGGAGACCTAAACAAATTGATGCCTTGCAAGGGGAAGATGTAATCCAGGTATAGTAGAGCAATTACATATTTTTGTAGTGTTTTTTCCCCCTTTGACTCACCCCTCAATTATTCATCAATGGCTGCCAAAGGCAATGGAACATGAGCATTTACCTCCTGTTCTCCAAGTTTTAATGAAGTCTAAAGCTATCATGTTAATGGCAGGGAATGGGTTTATAATCTTGTTTTTCCCTTTTTGATACAGCTCGCCTGTGGTTTCCGACATTCCGCTGTGGTGACGTCTGACGGCAAACTATTCACTTTCGGTAGTGGTGAATCTGGACGTCTGGGTCAGCGGTCAACATCAAACAAGATGCTGCCAGAGAGGGTTGCTGCACTGGAGGCTTACCACGTAGGACAGGTAAAGACTCATTGCTAGATTCTAACAATTTCAGATCCATTCAGTGACTTGAATGATTTTTTTTTTCAGGTTTCCTGTGGTCTCAACCACACTTTGGTTTTGTCTGCGGACGGAACGACTGTATGGGCATTTGGAGATGGAGATTATGGAAAATTAGGAATTGGTTCCTCAACAGCCAAATATTACCCCCAGGTATGTTGATTAGGAGAGGTTGTATTTTAAATGACACAGAATAATGCCTTCATCCATTTAACACAATTAGATGCACAACCTATATAGTCATCTAAAATTGATTTTTTTTGTAAAATTAAGACACGAAATATATTTTTGCGGGTGTGTTGTTAATATACGTATCAATACAGAGACTGTGTGTGTGTGTCATACAACTGTTTTTTTGTTTGTTTTTTGGTTGTATTGGGATTCATTCGCCTTGTGGTCCATTATATTGGGATGCATTATATTGTGTCATGATTTTTTTTGTCAATATGCATAATCCTAATGGTGGTCTATTTGTTCAGAAAGTGGAGCAGCTGTGCAATAAAGGAATAAAAAAGGTCAGCTGCGGAACACAATTCTCTGTTGCCTTGGCCTGTGATGGACATGTGTACACTTTTGGACAAGGTACATCTCATGAAAAATGAAAATAATATCACGCGTACATTAGGATATGTTGTCATTGTTGTTTTATTTGTGTGTTTATCCCAAAAGAACGTCTCATTGGCTTGCCAGACTCGATGCTCAAGAACAAGTCATGTCCTCAGGTGGTTCCGGCTCTGACTAGCCATTTTATAGAGGACGTGGCCTTGGGCTGTGAACACGTCCTCGCATTGTCCTCCACAGGGGACGTTTTCGCCTGGGGGTGCAATAGTGATGCACAGGTAACATTTATGAGAGTTGTAAAGACCCTTGTATTGAGTAAAAATCCCCTTTGCAGCTTGGACTGGGGCATTCAAACCCAGTGAAGGAGCCCACACTGGTGACAACCCTCCAGGGGAAAAACATCAGGCAGATCTCAGCAGGCCGCTGCCACAGCTCAGCATGGACGACGCCCTCTCTTTCCGTTAAAACTTCAGGTTCTTGCACGCTTCCGCGCCTCCCAGAGTGTAACTTTAAAATGAACATAAAAATCCTCTCTAGGTGGTTGTGGAAATTACCAACTCGGTCTTCCTCAGTGTGTCCCTCCCCAATACAACACATTGAAAGGCTGCAGCCCTCATCTACTCAGCATGCGCCTCAGGGTGCTCCATCACTTCTCTGATCTCATGTACAAATCATGGCGGCTGCTGAACCTTGACGCCAAGAACATGGTAATCATATTCCACAAATCATATTAGACCTTTAACCCATTACAAGGCAAGTGGCTATTTTTGGTCATTTAAAAAAGAACAACCTGCCGTGAAAGCCGCATTAATAACATTTGGTACACAAGTCTGTCCAGGTCTCAATTATAATTTTGTAATAATTTATAAATAGGAAATGACAGCGTATGTATATCTATGTGCAAAAAAAAATCAAAAACCTCTTAAATTCCACACAAGTATAAATTCAGACACAGCAAAATTAAACTACAAGTGTGTTTATAATCTGTAAACTATGATACAAATGGTACACATCCATTTTGACTGATCAGTGTTGCAGTACTGATATTTTGCTCAACTTTTAACTAATCCATGGAAAATTTCGGCTCTGAAATATCTTGTTCGGGCCAAGTAACGTGATCTTGCTTAATTCGGCCAACTCCTGCTCTGCTGTATCCAATACTACCACCCCTTTATTCCAATCAGGTGTCTACTTCAAGGTACAGTTTAGGGACAACAGCTATTGTCCGGGGTGAGCTCAGAGGTCTTCTCTCCCCTAAAGTCAACACACTTCCACTGGTGCGCTCAATTGGTAGAACTATGATCCAAGGAAAGACATACGGGCCACAGATCACTGTGAAACGCATTTCCACAAGGTATGTGTATTGTCAGAAGATTAAAATACGGATATAGTGAATAACACAAGATGTTTTTAGTTTCTTGAAGACTCTATGTTTGTTCCAAATAACCTACAGAGGCCGCTCAAGCAAGCCCATCTTTGTGCAAATCGCTAAGCAAGTAGTGAACCTCAACCCTCTGGAGCTGCGACTGCCATCCCGAGCTTGGAAGGTTAAGCTCGTTGGGGAAGGAGCGGATGATGCCGGGGGAGTCTTTGATGACACCATCACGGAGATGTGCCAGGTAAAACAGAAAAAAACCCTTTTTTTTAATCTTTTTAATTGACCAACCCATCTATTTTAGCAGAAGTTTTGTGAGGGCAACCTTTAACTAGTTAATTTTGTTGCGCAGGAGTTGCAGTCCACCGTGGTGGACCTTTTAATTCGTACACCCAACAGCTTTGCCGATGTGGGCAGTCACACTGACAGGTGTGCATTTCGTTTATACGGCAAATCCAAGTCAAAAATTGCCAAGTATCCAATCTGAGGCTTTGCTTCTGTGTCCCACTTCCATCAGGTTTCTTCTCAACCCAGCGGCGCTCTCCAAAGATCACATGGTCCAGTTCCGCTTCCTTGGAATCCTCATGGCAGTAGCAATCCGCACCAAAAAGCCTCTGGACTTGCATCTGGCACCATGGGTGTGGAAGCAGCTCTGTTCCATGCCGTTGGGAGAGCCCGACTTGGAAGAAGTGGACCTTCTCACTTATCGCACTTTACATGGCATTCTTCATTTGGAGAACAGTGGCATTACAGAGGAGAATTTCCATGTGGTAAGATATCTGATTTCAGTATGTTCTTGCCATTACCTGTAAATGTGTTTTCTTTCATTTTATTATGTAATATCAAACAACAGTTAAGTGAAGAGGTGCTCACTTTTTGAGTTTGACAAATCATGCTGTCTCAACATTTTCTTTCCTTTTTTGTTGAATGAATGGCACCATGTCTGAAAAGATGATTCCCCTGGATTCCTTCATGGCCTACAGTGCAGATGGAAGGCTGGTGCCAGTGGTTCCTGGAGGCCAAAACATTTCCCTGAACTTTTCCAACCGAACGGAATATGTGGAAAGAGCCCTGCAGTACAGACTTCATGAAATGGACTCTCAGGTTTGAAGCCATGACCACATGGCAGTTTCTACTTTAACTCTCATTTTTATTTGATTTGACTGCATTCTCTACTTGAGCATGGCCAGATTTTTGTTTGTATGTTTCTACATGATATTTTGGAGAAAAAAAACTCATTTCGTGCTAAAAGCATCAAATATGTACTCATCCTTTTTTTTGTATTCACATTTTGTGTTAACATTTTTATAGTTTTCTGTATTTTCAAAAAATACCTCCCCCTTGTACTTTTGTGGTGTGTAGATAATTCTGTCCCAGAGGTATTTGTGCTTTGTTACTTATTACCATCGCTGGTGTTGACGAACAAAGCTGACCCAGTCGTTTTCCCAGGTGGCTTCGGTCAGAGAGGGCATGTCGGCCATCATTCCGGTGCCGCTCCTCTCCTTGCTGACTGCGCGGCAGCTGGAGCAGCTGGTGTGCGGCCTGCCCGAGGTGTCGGTGGAGACGCTGAAGAAGCTCGTGCGCTATCGCGACATTGCCGAGAGCCATCAATTGGTTGCCTGGTTCTGGCAGAGTTTGGAAGAGTTTACCAACGAGGAGCGCGTTCTTTTCCTGCGCTTCGTCTCCGGCAGGTCCCGGCTGCCGTCCAACCCGGCGGACATGACGCAGAAATTCCAGATCATCAAGGTGGATCGGGTGAGTGGAGGCTTTGAAAAAATGCTCCCATTTGTGGAATGATCTGATCTGGTCATTTTTGATCAATTTTCTGGCTATTTCCTTGTTAACTAACCAATTAGCTGACATTGTCTGTGCTAGACGTCCAATCCATTTTGACTAGAAGGGCTGAGTGAACGTGCGTTCCAGTCAAAATGGATTGCACAAGTGAGTGGAAAATTTTGAAGGAATGTGCCCTTGGAAATGAATGGCACTTTTATAAGCATGATTGTATGTTTTTGCCAAAAATTGGCTAATAACTTTGGTGCGCCTTGATTTTTCAAATGTTTTATTGTGTAAATTCAATTTGACAAAAACTGTAGAATAAGTAATACTTTTTTTTAATTGGGTCAAAAAAAAAACGAAAAAAAAAAATTTGGAATCACCGCGTTATTTTTAAATATTTCAAAGTTTGATTAGTGGTACTCGGACGTTTCGTCGAAAGAAGTTTGGTCCCCGGACGTTTGGTAGAACGGACGTTTGGTCGCCGGGTTGTTACTGTTGAAACCAGCTCTCAAAATTATAATCATGAGAGAGTGAGTTTAATATCTAAATATCTAATATCAACAGTAAACTCTGTCATAATTTGACAGCGAGCGAACCTGGCGACCAAACGTCCGTTCTACCAAACGTCCGTTCTACCAAACGTCCGTTCTACCAAACGTCCGTTCTACCAAACGTCCGGTCGACCAAACGTCCAGGGACCAAACGTCCGGGGACCAAACGTCTTTCGACGAAACGTCTTTCGACGAAACGTCCGGTCACGGTGCGAACCAATCAAATTTTAAAAAATGGACAAAAAAAACCACCAGACAATTTATGTAGCGAGTTCTGCTTTGCAACTCATCCCCGGAATTAAAGTGTGTTCACACTTATTTTATTTGTGCTCTTCCCCACCCCAGCCCGTCAACGGTCTGCCGACAGCTCAGACGTGTTTCTTTCTCCTACGTCTTCCACCTTACACGAGCCAGGCGGTGCTAGCCGAGCGGCTGCGCTACTCCATACACAACTGCCCCTCTATCGACATGGACAATTACATGCTGACGCACAACACGGAGCCCTTGGAGACCTCTGACACTGAAGAGTGATGCTGTTGTAATGCACTGACTTTTAATGTATTTTCAACCTGGATGAGTGTCATTGTTTCGCGCTTGTGTGAGCTGTTGTGTATTTATTGTAGTGCTTGATCAGAGAAGCTACTGGGATAATATAGACTATTATTTCTCAACATATAAGCCACTGAAACAATGTGCCTGTTTGTTTGAAACGCCCAAGGAGAGTATTACTCTAAAATAAAGAGTGCTTACTTGGAGTGTTTTTGGTTTTTTAATGACATTTTCCTTGAATTCCAGAATGAATTTTTGCCTATTGAAAAATAGACCCAAGCGACTAGTGGCCATTTATGAGGGAGAGCAGCAAGTTAGCCCCAATTTGTAAAGTAAGTATTTTACCTTGTGTTTACTATTTATACAGTATAGTTTTTGGTTTCCTATCTAGTCTGCCATTAGTCTATTACTAAAAGGATTTGATTAACGTTATTATGCCCCACAGACAGTGTAGAATTCTACCTGCAGTCAGCAAACCAGGCGAGAGAGAACGAGAGGAGGGACAAAAATAACATTCATATATCATCTTAACAAGGCTACACTTATCACAGGTAAAGGCCAATGTGGCAAAAATGCCAACATAGCCTAGTGATTAGTTGTTGTTTTTTTTTAGAATAGAAATGTATGCGTGTGAATTATGCTGCAATTTATACAAAAATAGAACAAAATCAGGAATTATATATTTTTTTTATTTCATTTCATCCTGTCTCTTAATAACCCAGGCATGTTTTGTACTTAAGTTCCACAGGGGGGCGTTCTGGTTGTTGGTTTGAAGTTTTCCTGAGTCAGTTTTCATATATTTTTTAAATCCTTTGAATTTCAGGGTCTCAACAGGAAATGTCTTATTTTTTCCCCTTTCTTTCTAGGATTTTTTTGTTCTATAGACTATGGAGCAAAACAGTTACTGAATCAAAATCTTTTTTATGACCCATCAATTCAAAATATTCTGTTCATGTTGCTGTACATGAGTCATTGTTTATTGACAAAAAAAATAATTTACAGATTTCATTATAAAATGGTTAGTTGCAGCTCTCGTTAATCATACATTCCCAAAATGTAAACAATGTGAACTTGGCCTCCTGTTTTAAGAAAATTTCCTTACTTTGTGCATTTCTAAACGCAAAATCTGTTCTCAGCAACGTTTGCAACCCAATATGTTTTATTTCAGATAACCTTATGTTTTTCTTGTGACCCCTCCAAAAATAGCAAAGCATTTGTCTCAATCCTGAATTTTTAATTAGTCAAAGGAGGATGCGAATTACAAAGTCCCACAATTAGAATATAACTGGTCACCTGATCTCATCACCCTTCCAAAATTCTCAGATTCCGCGTTGCGATTGGATGAACTCATGGAAACAAGGGCAACCTCAACACGTCGTTGAGGTAATGCGGCAATATGACGCGTGACCCGCATACCCCCGCGTCTGCCATCTCTGTTTACAGGACAGACGACATGTTGACCACATCGTCGACACTTTAGACTTCACACTAAAGTTTCAGCTGCTGATGTCATCCATTGCAAATTGACGTTCTGACGCCCATGAAAAAGGAGATCATTACTCAATGGCAGGCTTTGACGGTATTTAATGGTCTCAGTTTAATTTTTGATTTTTTCAAAATCACGTCACTTTAGCCAAAAATGCTCATGAAGTTCAGTTTAATTAATTTTAACATGCATTTGCTGTGATTGGATTGCTGATGAAATTGAGGCCTACTTTTGAATCATTCACCTCATTGTCCGTTCTAAGACAGAAAATTGCCATTTTAAATTCATGAGATAAAACGAAAAAAACACCCGAACCCTACATTTTTAAAGAAGGCATTGTCGTCTCCACAATTTGTAGCCTCGCCTATTTTCTTCGAGAAAAAAAAAGCTAGTTAAGTCCACACCGAGACGGCTTTAAGCTCAAGTCTCGCTCGACTGCTCCTTTCAAGCGAGTGACCTTTTTTGGGATGCGCAGTGTTGGTGGCGATTGGCACTGAATTGCCCCCTGGAGGGAAATGCTAAAATGTGTCTTGAGACTTAAGGGGGATTTAGGAGACATTCAGTGATTGTGGGGGGGGGCATCCTGTGAGACTGCTATAAATAATGCAGCTCCTGCAGCAGCAGCAGCGTCTGGAGCTGGAAGACAATCCCCAGATACCGCCGGACATTTCTTCCCTGAGCAATTGGATCAGGTTCACTTGTTCAACTTGTTAGATTTGAAAAGCCCCTTTGTTTTTCACCATGTTGGGGTTACCGAGGTTTCAATAATTTAGATTTCACGTCCCCAATCATCAATTAAGTAAATGAACATTAATTATTAACTTTTTTCTAAGCACTGGAGCTTCATGGGCTCACTATTTAATATCTTAATGATTAAATGGACATCAAAAGCAGCCATGTGATGATCCAATAAGGTTTTGGGATCCAGCAACATTATACATAAATTATAAACTGGAGTGTATGTTATTACCATAGACAGAAAATTTGTGCTAATTTGAACAGCGTTTTCAATTACAAGTTTGCATGAGCAGATGGGTTCAGAATTAAAAAAGTTTATTCACGCTTCACATTTTCGATGTGGATTCATATTGTTTTCTTATATTACCAACAGGCTTTATTAGAGCCAGTGTAGTTTGCAAGGATTAAAGTAACAGCTGCTGGAAAGCCCTCGGTTTCCCAGTTTCCCTCCAGTGTAAATTTTTGTGCTTAATTTTAAAGCAATGTTGCAATTGGTTTTTGCTAAAGTTTGTTCAGTTTAAGCCATGGGATCTATAAATGTATATGTGGTGAATCAGACGCATGTCAAATGTAGCTTTTTTTTTTACCCTGTATCTATTAGCATTATCTTCACATACACATCTGATGAATTGCTTTCTTTAAAGAAAAGTCTAAACCTTTACCAAAGTTATATATGCTTAAAATGATCCTTTTTCGAAAGAATTTGTCCTCATTAGGGTCATGACTGAGCTGGAATCTATTGCAGCTAATTTTGGTGAAAAGCCATAAACCACAAGGGCTAGACGAGAGAATCCAACTTATTGGCGGTAAGGAAAACCTCTCAAAGTTCTTGGACTCTGGGCTATGTTGTCTTTTGTTTAAAACAAAATTCATAGCCGTCACCAAGGAAGGACATGCATGCATGTAACTCTAATAAAAATAACGCTGACTGAGTCTTCACGGTGAGTAGCATTGTAATAAAATGGTATGTTTGCAGATTTAGCACATTTAGTAAGTTAATGGTGTATTTTGCCAAAATGACCAAATTGACCTTCAGCTAGCATTTGGAATTTGCTACACTTAAAAACACTCTTTCTTTGTAAACGTAAAATAGTATGTTCATGTTTAACAATGGTTACCTCTTTGTTCAATAAATTAATAATACTTCAACTAATGTATTCTTAGAATTAATCTTTAACAAGCCTCTCTGTTTTAACTCATGTCTAGCCCCCCCCCAGTGCCACTGAAACTTCCAGTTTAAAATAATTTGATGTCCATTGTTGGCCATGGTGGGAAAGTAAGGTAAGATGACTTGCCACCATTTTGTGGCATTTTTAGGTAATTAAAAATCTCCTGTAGTGGTGCTTGTCAAATATATTCAGAATTTTGCTGTGACTTTTGCAGGTTTACTGTCATCTCCATGAACCAGTCACATCTAATTAGCGTTTTGACAGAATATTCACATATATCCTGCAAAAGATGGTTGCTTGGAAAAGCAGAGGCAGGTAAATACTGGCTCTTCTAAGCCTTCATTTTACTGGGTGTTTGTTGTAAAAAGAAAAATAAATAAAGTCAAATCAGTACTTGATTAGAGAGTCTTCTCACGTTCAGGCACAGTGTTTATAAGACAGTTTTGAAAGTCAATGGAGAAACTTATGAAACAAGAGATTATTTATGATGCGTCATGTGAGGTCCTTTGGGAGTTGTCTTTGCCTCGGGCTTGTAAACATCCATCATGCTGCATCCAGACAGACCATTCTTTGGGAGTGCTGGTTAAGGATTTTCCTCCCTCTACTGGGAGTGGACATCACCTGAGCATTGAAGCCAATATAAAAAAAACGTTTTCAGTTTCAATGAGCTCTTATGCAACAACATCTGGACAAGGGACTTATGGAAAAACCAAACTATCAGTGATTACATCAACAGCAATCCCATCCAACCTCAATGGGATCAAAACATGAAGGGCATTCCTATGTACTTTGACTGGTATCCAAAAACAGGAATTTCTTCCCCCTCCCTTGCCATTTTCTATTTGCTAATGATGCTGGAATAAGCATTTTTCATTCCCAGTAATCATAAACATCTGGTGTGCACCATCTGTCCATGTTGTTGTTTAACTGTCATTAGGTGAGGGTTTACAGTGTCCTATCAATGGATATGTATTTAGCAGATTTTTTGTATGATTTATCATTTTTGTCATCCATTTAGCTTTACCAATGATTTGGAATTGTTTTCTTGTTTCACGGAGAGGCAGAAAAACTGTTTTTTATTCCAAAAGAATAAAAAACACAGTTTTTTTATTCCAAAAGAATAAAAAAAACAGTGTTTTTTATTCCAAAAGAATAAAAAAAACTGTGTTTTTTTATTCCAAAAGAATAAAAAACTGTGTTTTTATTCCAAAAGAATGGTACCATTCTTGGTTTGAGGATGTGCCGAACAAATTGCTTAGCTTTCCTTACTAAACCTTTGCAAAAAAGTAATCAATCCAGTTAATCTTAGAGGAATAACGTCTTCGGAGAAACCAAAGATCCCCGCTGTGATTCATTCAATGCCCAAGATATAAGGAATGACCTAATTAATAGAGGTTCTCTAATGATTCTTTAAAAAAAATTAGATGCCAAAGTAAATACCATTTCTACTCTTCTGTAGTATTTATTGAACCTTTGTTTATGCAGGTGAAACAACAATTGATTCATTCATTCATTTGGAACGCTGATCTGGCTATTATGTGTGTCACATGTACTCATTTATTTCATGGGTGAGTATTTCTTTTTTTTCATACCTGAACAACAGTGACTAAAGTTGAAAAAATATACAATTGCTTCATCCTAGAATATCATGGGCTTAATTTTGGGTGGGATCTCTGTAGTTAGTTAGGTTACTGTATGGTGTGTGGGGGTGTGCGTGTGAATGTGTGGTGCGTGCGTGTGCGTCCATCTTCTGATGTTTATTTTAAAGGCCTGAGAGAGCTTTTTTTTGCACCTGTGCTACTTCCACATCGCACATGCTGTTGGATGAGAGACGCATGATGATGGAGGCAGTATTGGCTAGGGACCAACTTTATGTTTGCATTTCAAATACCTACAAAAGTAGGCTCCTGAGGTATGGAATAAATGTGGAAAATGGCTGCTTTTAGAGCCACCCTTTCAAAATATTGAGAGTATTGTAATGATGTATATTATGCCATCACATTTTAACTAAAGGCAACTGCAAACTTATGCAAAGGGTAACTTGTTTTGTAAGTCAGAGAAGGAAAAAACATTTAGTTTGCACTATATCTATAAAATTACGCATTTTCTTACAGCAAAAATCTAGTTATGACACTGGGGGTAAAAAAGTAAGGGTGTTGATCTAAATGCATTGTTGAGCCAATTTCTTACGCTAATAGTTACATTAAACAACATAAAAGGATCTGTAAAACCTGTCGGATCCAAAAGTGGCGTCTGCATTAGGCTTAAGGATGTGGTGGGCAAGTGGGCTACAAATGGGTTGCAAATTCATTCAAGTAAGCGCTGTTGTTGCAATATACACTCACTAAATTATGTCAGTATATAGATAAGTGCCCAGAGACCTCAAGGATTCTTATTTCGAATTCAACCACACATTATCCCATTGCTAAGGTTAGTTTACCAATTTTAGCACTAAGCCACATTCATTATCTGACTGAATACTATATTAACTCACCATAAAAGAAGTAATGTTACAATTATTAAAAAATCGTAGCAGTGTTTTATGACTGACAAGTGAACATTGCCTTGTTGAATCAAATTCCGGTCACTAAATGACCAATTTTAAAAAGAAAATATATATTACCTCATTTTTTGTCAGGGAAATTGCGGTATGTTAGCGCTAAGTGAAAAGGTTCCGATGTCAGCGTGTATGAAAACAAAAACTTTACGTTTGTCCTCGTGTGACCTTACACAGGACGTCACGGAAGTGTAATTTGTTAACCTGACCTACATAAAAGTCCTTGTATACAGCTGCGTGCTGACGACAAAGCCGCCAAGATTATATTTTAAGCAGGGTGCTTGTGATTTATTCTTCCGCTACATGGTTAACGGCAGCATTAATCACGCCGTGAACTATGCCTCCCGTATAATTTACAAACAACTCTATAGGATACATCTTTTGTGTGTGGCTATGTTTAGTTCCAATTTTAGATATGTTCGCACCATGTTTCTATTGGTGATGCCATTTTTTGTCGGTGTGACATTCTAAAGAATCTGTCTAGAATTTCTTCTTAACATTGACTTGAATTTTCGTTTAGCACACAAAGCTCCTTCAGTGTATGGTAATTTGAATTATTTTTTTTACTTTGTCCTTTTCAACTGTGTAAACACAGAGAATGCCAAAACTGAATCTTTGATGGTTGAAAAGGTTTCAATGTGCAACATGGGGGTTTGGTGTTTATTCAGAGAATGCAGCTGGGCAGAAAAGGGTGGAGGCGGTAGAGAAAAAGAATGAACAGTTTGAATGATAATAGGAAAGAATCGTTAAGTATAGAGTACTGTATTCTACCTAATTTAAGTAGGGTAGTTGTCTTGATAGGACTACTCTTACTGAAGGCATATTGTTTTATGTGTAAGACCAAATTGATGTGTTTAGTGACACTTTGTGATGTATTTACTCACTTGTAATTTGTATTGACTTGTAACGTTGTATCGTCAGTCACTACTAACTACTACATTTTTATCCTCTCTTGAAATGTTACACCATGGCATGGACTTGCGCTCCAGATTCACTTCTCATGCAACTTGATACCACTCTGAAAGATGCCAGGTTGTTTAAGGACAACAGTTCCTTTGAATATATTCTATCTTTGCAAGCATGGTAAGAGGCATCTAAAATTTCATGCAAAGTATCAGGTGTGCCGGGTGTGGTTTGTAAACGCATCCAGGCTGTGGACGGAGGCCGAGTGACGCCACGAAATTCGAGTGCTGTCGCCGGCCCTCGTCATCATCACAACGGCGAATATAGGATCCTCAATCATTACATTTACATCACCAACACAAAGTCACACGTGAAAACATGCGTCATCTTTAGAACCACGTACTTGTGTACCCGCATTATTCCCATTTGAAATATGAACAAAGAATGAGACAAACTCATCAATCCAATTTAACGAATGTCAACATTATGAGATGTCAGCTGTCTCTAAAGTGCGTTTGTGGGGAAACATTTGCTGAAACAAAAATTGCATAATACGATTAGATCAGGGAACAGAACACGGAAAAAAATGGGTGGGGTGGAAGTAGCTATATTTAAAGCAGTTGCTCAGCCAGCTGTTTTGCGCGTGTTGCTCTGGCTACTTTATGATTACGAGGGAGGATGCCGTTAGGTAATCTATCATAGGATGAGTTTTTTGCCCTGTTGTGTAAGGGTTGAATCAGAGTCCTTCACTAAGGTGTCAAAATGACAGGAAGTGCAATGTCGTGTTGTCATTGGAAACAAGAAACTGTTCTTTAATGGCTTAGAAAATAAATGAAAAGAATGGGAACAAAGTGTTGTGAATTAGTGTTTTCGACATGGAGGATATTGAAAAGATAAGATCAATTAAAGACAAAATCATTGATGATGTAACGCTTGACAAAGATTAAAATCAAGACTAAAACTTTGTGACTGTAGGGCCAAGGCCAAGACATGTAGCCCAGACCAAGATAAACTACCTGGAGACCAAAACTCTGAGGAGTTAAAACCAAGGTCAAACCTTTAGTTTTCCAACATCAGAAAGTACGAACTTTTTCCTTCCCTAAAATCGTCTTAAAACCAAATCGAGTAAAACAATCAAGTCTCAGCAAAGCTGGGCTGTCCTGATGTCCTTCATTGCAGCAATGTTTGGGCTTATCAATCATGATTTAGTACTTTCCAGTTGACAGCCACACACTCACGTGTCCTACACAGCTGGTGCTGTTGCGCTCGGACGAACAATACCTAGGCTTTTTTAATGACTTTGTAGCAGAACCCTGCATGAAAACGATGTGCCAGCAAAAATGCGTATCTTTCATTACTGCTTCATCTCCTTAAAGGTGAAAAGCTGAAATCGTCCATCAAGCAACTCTTTGCTCGTATAGTGGGAAGCTCATTTTGTTGAAAGCTTCACCACGACCAGAACATCAGTCAGTGACGGGAAGCCGCCAGACACTTCTCTGTACTCATTGATGGATTTGCATCAATGACACAAGAACCGACCGGGCAGCTTTTGTGCATGTGTAGTCCACGTGACTGTTTGACGCAAGCCTATGAACAATTCTTCCCCACTCAGCATCACTGCAACGCGCTGCTGTAAATATAGTCTCCACAAAACATGGGTATAATCAGTGAGCTTGACGGAACTGCTCTCACCCGCTAATGCCAGACAGATTAATTATCAAAATGGCAATTGCACTACAATGCTGGCACAATTTGATAGAAATGTCCATATCCGGTCTGATGTTGTAAACACGTGTTCTTTTATTCATCGTGACCGGACGTTTCGTCGACGGACACTTGGTCGACGGACACTTGGTCGACGGACACTTCGTCCCCGGACGTTTTGTCGAACAGACGTTTGGTCGACGGACAGTTCGTCGAACGGACGTCCGTTCAAATGCAGTTCAAGTGCAGTTCAAATGCAGTTGCCAGACGACCAATCCATTTAAAGTGGAACCTCTGGTTGAAATGTACTGTTGACAAGTGTCCGTCGACGAAACGTCCGGGTACCTTTATTCCTTGCAGAACCACGCTTGAAAAAGAACGTTTTTGTCAAATTGACAATGGTTGGACTTTGTTTCCAATGATGTGGGCATTGGATTTTGTTTTCGACATTTACTTTGCTTGGAATTAAAATGCGCACTAAAAAGTGTCCGGGACATATCCACTCTCTTTTGGCAGCAATCACGACATTTGACGGCTCCGGGAAGTGAGCTCTAGAGATAGTGGGAATTGTGTGCATTAAAATGCCTGCGACACATGCACTCTTGCTAGGCAGCAATCACAGCACCAGTTAGTCGAAGTGAGCTCCAGCAAGAGCAGGGAAAAATGGCAAATCCCAATCGATCCTCATTTTTGCTAAGGACACTTCACATACCATTCGTACCCCCCAAAATACAAATGCTGAACTTACAAATATAGTTTTTAGCATTACACAACATTAGGTGCATCGGAAACACACCAAAATAGACTGAATCAATCGATGTGATTGGTGGATTTGACGTTAAGTTGCAGCATTAAGCAAACAGAGTGATGTCAATGTGTAGCTGCCACAATGTTTGTTTTTACCCTTGAGCTAAGTGAGTCATTAGTGCTCGATTCATTAGTGCAGTATCGAACTGGGGCACCTTGCCATTGTTAGCTTTTGTATTATTCATAAGGATGAACTCAAAGGACTCCCACCTGCATTTATTTAATGCTTTATCCAACAAATCCTTCGGTTTTACATGGAGTGATTTTGCTAATTTAACATGTTTAACTATCGACAATAACCACTGACCACAAGATTAGAATTAGACAAATAAAACGGATCTATTATGAGATTTACACGCTTGGCAGGATCAAATCAAAAAAGATTTACTGGCAGTTTTATGGGTGGTGAATATTTACTTTTATAATAAAGCCAAACATGACTTGATGTGTTGTCGATTATCACGCCTCATGAATTCTCCTTCGGAGCTCATAAAACCAAGAATACTAGTGTAAAAATATAGTTAAAGACTAGCCTAGGAGCCCCACAATAAAGCATTCCAAGCTGAAGGCAATCAGGAGAGACCCTGAAATCATTGGGATTATGGTCGGCTGGAGGGTCTTTATAAAAGCCGGGAGGCAATTAGAGTGGCTTTCTGATGACCTTCAAGCTTGATCTGTTTTTTAGCAGACACTTTTAACCTCACCGCTCATTGTTGTCAGTGCATTTTGGCAGCATCCTGCGATGATACTCTATTTTCCGACCCTGGATCGCCCTGTCATTTTCATCATTTTCTTTCTCTCTGAAATGTATAATCAAGCTGTGAAAAGTGTCACTCTGCCAAGGTGACGATGCTGTTTGTTGTAATGGGGTAGACCACAGGGGACTGCTTTTCTTTATTCAATGGTTTAAAAGACAAAACCGGTTTGACCTTGCCATACAGCTGAGGGCATCCATTTTTAAAAACTGGAAAATATTCCACATGCGACTGAACTGGAAAATGAGAGTCTCAGTTGTTGGCAAAAATGGAATCCAAATAAGAATCTTTACGATTAAAATTGAGTTCGGGCCATTCACGTTATAAATATTGATTACTATAGATGTAAAACTAATAAGGAAAAAATACAATTTCTTCCTTTAGGGTCATACTTTAATAGGATTATTTGTGAAAGTGAGTCAAAACAAATCCATCTGTAGTCTGATGAGTACAATTCTGAGAGATGGCTAGGAGAATCCTTACAGTGTCCTAATGTTATTTACAGGTACACACCGGTGTGTACTCCTATGACACTACTACCCATCATGGCATCAACGGACATTGAGTAAATCCATTGCTAAAAATACTTGCCAATCCTTTGGGATTACTATGCTTACCAAGTGGACACAAATCTGGAATTAGGCAGCAAAAGGCTGTCAACTTCCCTCCATCAACACCTGATCCACTCCCTAGGCATGAATGTTCGTGGGGCAAAGGTGAACTCAAACAAGTCAATCCACTTGCCCCTTGCCATATGGTAGCATGCATTTTCAGTTTTTCTTTACTTGAAATGTTGGAGGCAAAACTTCCTGGCAATTCATGATGACCGTACTTTGAGATCTAAAACATATCATGTGGTTGATCAAATATGTTATATGGACACCATTTTTGTTTGGAGGCAAATCTTCACTTTTTGCATTTTTACCTGTATTTCAGTAAAAGAGGCACGAAAAGCCCTGTTTGTGGGATCTCTGAAAATAGTTCCTGAGCAATTATTCGGTGATGTGAGGAGTGTAAATCCACCTCAATCGTCTTGGGGAAGCAGTCAGGGCATGTGCAAATGTCAAACCTGTTCAATATTGACTTTTGCAAATCCTCGTGTGAGGCGGACATCGAGTTCGACCGAGTCACACACTTTGAGACTGTGATGTGATAATCAATCTAGCAGTTAACCTCCTGATTCGTGTTTCTCCGTGTATTTTCTGTCTGTCTGGATATTCTAACACCAGTCTTTCTCTCATAACTCAGTTGTAGTTGTGCCTCCGCTGTAAATTCACTAGACATACCAATACTACTTTTGTTCCTCCTCAGGTTTGATGTCTTAGGCTTCTCAGAAGTAGGCATTTAATAGAGATTGCCGTTAGCCTCTGAAAGAGCCAGTCAGACATAAGTGTGTTGGCGTACTTCCTTTGTAAGCTGTAAATCGGACTTGCAACGGACGCACCCCCGCTCACTTAAATTCATAGATATCATAGATATACAGTAGGAGATCTATGTTTATATCAGTGTCTATTACTTTCAGATCTAATCACATCATGTAATTGATCAAGGAAATGCATTAGTTAAGGACTAATACATTTTTTGTTGTTGCCTGCAAATCTTCCTGTTCCATTAAGTATTGTCAATCAACCTTGGTAAAGGTTGATTATTTCCATGTACGATAATTATGACCTTCACATCCTGGACAAGTGGGTGATTTTTTTTCTTTTTTTTTTTAAATTCTTGATGAAGCCAACCTATTGTCCGGGTTGGTTGCCGTCCAGCATCATCCCCTGCGCTCTGCGATAGCCTGATCGCCTCGGCCTGGAGACGGCCCAAACCCGCAATCCCATTAGAACGCTACTCCTCCCAACCCCGATCACACTTTAATTAAAATAGTCAGTCCGGCATGGGCGGTAGTCCAAGAATTACTTGTCATGTGTAGCCTGAGGAAAAATGTGTTGTTGTTTTTTCCATCAAAGGCCCATTGAGGTCATAGTATGCAAGTTCAAATGTTTTAAACAACAGCTCAGTCTTTCCTTTAACCACCCTGACATCCAATGACTTGCAAAAAAATAACAAAATAAATGGAAGTGGTGTTTGGGGGGGGGGGGGGGGCTGTAACGCAATGCTGCCATTCTGTTGGCGGCTGATGCTATTTGTGGCATAAGTAATAGCTGCCAGTGCGGGCCTATGAAATGGTTCACGTCAAGATGAGCTATTGACCGTAAGCAGAGATGACTGGGATGTAATCTTAGAGACACAATGCAATTTTAGCCTGGCCAATCAGAGCGCAGCAGACGGAACATTGTGCTCGGTGGAAGACCACGTTTTCTTTCAATGTGTTTTCAGTTTTCAATATTTGCATTTGAAGCAAGAATGGCCATTTGACTACATTTTCTTGTTTGAAAATGGAGAAAATCACACATGAATTCAACTGAAATAATTCTCTATTTCCGTGTTTTGCGATATTTTGACTTTTCCCTACAAATCATTCATTGACAATACCAATGTTATCATTTTTTTTGTAACTTAACTTTGTGGATCAATGTTAATGTTTTAAAAAATATTTATTTGTGTTCAGTAGTCATTTAAAATAAACAAATAAAAAAAACTATTAGTCCTCCTGCCTGCTTTACAAATACAAGCTTGCAGTCCATCACTTCATGCAACTCTTTGACCCCCAAAATATATATTTCTTCTCCTCTGACATGTACTTTGGGGATTTGCACTTCTTTCAATATCAGTATTGCTTAAAGCCATAAATCTTATGCAATCTTTCTCTTTTAGTGACCCTCCTCCCACTCTGTCCTTTCCCTTGCCCTGGCACCACGAACTGCGGAAGTGAAGTTACACAAGGAGTTGAACAGTTGGCATATCAACTAATCCAACCCAATGCAAACGCAAATTGAAAAAAAAATACACACAGGAGGAAATAAATGAAAGGAAGTCTGTTTCAATTAGGGCAACATTTGGATCGTTACATAATAATCCAAAAGCAAACATGCAAAACATCTGAGCTAATATGCTGCCCGGTCATCTAGAAAGCCAGCTGCACTGAACTAGATGTTGCTGCTGTTATGAATATTATGATTATTTCTTATTAACCCAACTTTGAAAAATCCCTTTATAAACTTGATTTTCATAAAATTGCCAAGTTAAGTTTAAATATTTCATTTTTATTCTCCTTTTAACATGCTTATATTGTAAAAACTATATTTCTTTTGTAAAATTACCATTTAAATAATATTTTTTTGTCTTGTAAAATCAATACTTTTGGTTTTAAAATGAAAAGGAATTAAAGTATCACTTTACTCTGATATGTGAAACTTGTTTTTTATTTTTATTTACTGCTAAATGTCAAATCTATTTGAACTGGGAAAGCTGACATTGAAATTGTATGTTTTAATGTGAGTGTCAATTGTTAGCTGCCATCCCTCCCATGTCAAATTGATGCAAAACACCATTGCAAACTACCTCTAAGGCAGGGGTGGGCAAACTATTCCACAATACGGTTGTGGGTTTTCCTTCCAATCCATAAAGAAGACATCTTTCCACCAATCTGGTATCTTAGAAGTGCAATCAGTGGATTGCAGTCAGGTGCTTCTTGTTTCAACAGAAACCCCATTGGTTAAACTGTCTGTACTGGATCGGTTGGAACAAAAACCTGCACCCAGATTAGGCCTCGAGGACCGGTTTGCCCACCCCTGCTCTAAGGCCACTTTAATCACATTTATTTTCCATTAGATTCTAATTCATGCATACTCTCATTGATTAGCAACAATGTAACAATGTTGTCAAAACATTTCAGAGACTTTTCCTACTTTAAAACCACTGAAATGACTAAAATGCACACATTTCCATGTATTTCCTTTAAATCCTGAATATGGCTCTCAAGGAATTTGAAAATATGAATTGTTAATGTCTCTCTCTTTGTCCAAAAGGTCCCCGAACATTCTAGAATGGATCAAGTTCATTAAACGCACATGCCTTTTAGTTTGAAACTGGGTGCGAGTGGGAGGAGGCGTTTGACCAGCCTGATTATGTAAATAAGTTGCAGGCGCGTGTGCAGGTTGAAGCCGCAGTGAGACAGACCATCCTCGTGTGCGTGTGTGCGTGCTCGGACGTTTCGGGGCCGGCGCCCGTCGGTAGATGGCGGTAACCCAAGAAAAGTGATCCAGCGAGCAGGGGAGGGCTCTCGGCCACTCGGGCTCCGGTGTTTGCGGCAGCAGCAGCATCAGCAGCAGCAGCAGAGGCAACAGAGGCAGCAGCAGAACCAAAGCAGGGCCAGAAGAGCCAGCGCCGAAGAACTGTGAAGGACAACCGGTGGAGAGAGCAGCACCTCTCCGCTCTTCAGCCCCCCTCCCTCCACCTCCCCGGCCCCCCTTCTAGCGCACGCAGCCATGGAGGACAAACCCAACTCGTTCTCCGGCGCCAAGGAGGAGAAATCGGACGGGAATAACGCCTTCCAGAGGCAGGACTCCATCCAAAAGAACAACAGCACGGGCAGCAAGGACACCAAGGAGCACGCCAACTCGGTGGGCTTTAAGGGGGAGCGCGACGAGGCCATGGTGGGCTTCGACGACCTGGAGGCGGCGGCCAGGCAACACGGGTTCATGCAGAGGCAATTCGGGGCCATGATGCAGCCCGGAGTCAATAAGTTCTCCCTGCGGATGTTCGGCAGCCAGAAAGCGGTGGAGAAGGAGCAGGAGCGGGTGCAGACGGCCGGCTACTGGATCATTCACCCGTATAGCGATTTTAGGTAAAACACCTGAACGCACCACCTAGCGTACACCGCCCCCCTCTCCGATCACCCCTGGGGGGGTCTCTGCGAGCTTCCACGCGCGTCTTGCAATAAAGCACGCGTTTCATTGCGGCATTTTGCTGCATCGCACAAACGTCCTTGAACGCAACGCAAACGCGCACCGTCGCTCGGTGCGCGCGCGTGTCTGTCTGCCTGCGCGTGTCGTGTTTTTGTTGCGACATATTGCAGCTCGTGCGAGCGAGATTCGACCTGCCAATGCACCAACATAGTCATTATACCTGGTGACGGACAGGGGAGATTGGGAGGGGGCTTGAGACCAGTCTTTTTTAGTTGGAGCTCTCATCTGCCATTTTTTTGAGGGTGGGAAACCCATGGGGCGAGGGGCGGAATGGGGCTCGAGCGTGTAGTCTTGGAGAGACACCTGCTCGGCATGGTGTCCTAGTGGGTGGCGCTGGTGCCTCGCTTTCCTGAGTGTCAGGGTTTGAATGGGTCTGTGATTCTCTGTTTTTCGTCACGCTACTGTAGGTTCAATGAGGGCAATGTGGGGTGAATGTGGTGGTGAGTAGGGGTGCGACAGTATATTGATAGGGTGATATATCGCAATACTTTGGATACCCTTTGTACATCAAAATACTCTTGTCAAGAATAGATTTATGGATTAATATATTTTGTGATCATAAAATTTTTCACGAGGCCGTTAGGATAGCTGTCATTTTTTGCACCGCCTAGAAGGCAGTGCTACAAGAGAAAGTGGGAGAAGAAAAATATGACTTTTAATATATATATCCTTTAATGCCTGTATCACTTGCCTTTTATCATCAAGTCTATAGGCTTACAAAATTGATTTTGCAAAATAGGCTGAATTCTTTTTCAAAATCGGCCTTTGAAAATCCCATATCGTTTGAATTTCAAAACATTGTCATTGGCACTCAAACATGAGCATTCTAAATTAAGCCAACCAGTTTAAATGAATTGGACGTCTCACGTTGGCAATGTTTTAAGAGACTCGTTTGTTGATACAGGAATTTTTCAATTGTATAGTATTGCTGTATTTCTATACTGAAATATTCCCTTTTGTAATTGACAAAAATGCTCCTTCATTCCATAACAAATTAAAATCGACTAATGTAAAAAATCCGGAAAAGAGCAAAAGGTCTGTAATGTGATGGAAAACAATCTCACGGTGTGACGATGGATGCTCTGGTGGTTGGACCGCCTCATCTAATTCCACCAGTGAAATCAGGTGCAGTTTGGCGGCCAGCTCACGGTCCATTTCACCAATTAAGGCATCTCACTCATCCGGGCTCTCATCCTGCATGCTATAACCTGTGCAGCTTTTCCCTGGAGTTAGTAGAGATGTTCTAGGTTTTTAGAATGTTCTGGCTATTCTATTTTTCTCCCGTTAATACAGTTCTGAGATATGGACAGATTCACAAAATAAGAGGACTTGGACTCGATTTGCAGGCAAAAATATGTGATTCTACTATGGAGCCTTCTCCTAACCAAGAGAACTGTCCGTGGTCCTGAAATCAAAGCTAGCAAGCCCTGCAGCAATGATTCAAACCATGTTTACCAGTATACACTCTAGAATCTAATAACTGAGTGGCTCACATAGTATGCTAGGGTCCTTGTGTTTCCGTAGGTGTTGTTAGCAAGCGTTTCAAACTGTTGTTGACTGTCAAAACAAAACAAAATGACTGTGGCCTCCAATGTTCCCTCTAATTTTTCGTTGGTCTGAGCAGAAAGTCAACCTCCCTGAGCGCACTGAGTACCAGTGTGAGCGACATCATCGGTACTCGGATGATTCGCCTAAAGACGTTTCGCCGACGGACGTTTGACAGACGGGCAGGTCGCCGAATGGACGTTCCGCCGAACGTTCATTCGGCCGAACGGAGGTTTCGCCGAAACGGGATTCGCGCGCTTGCCCCGCCCCCGGATCGTGTGTGTACAAGTTTTTCAACCTCGGCCCGCGGGCCATATACGGCCCGTTAGGATTTTTAATCCGGCCCGCCGCCGGTGTTGTCCAAATTATAGTAAAAATCAATGTTCGTCTACCATCAATGGCAGCCCGGGAATAAGCACTCTTGGGCGGGCAGATGTAGCAGAACCGAGCCGTAAAATGACAGCAATCGGGTCAAATCCATCCTAAAACAGCATTTAATGATTAAATACAAATACTGGAGCTCTTTGGACATTAGAACCGAGCCCAGGGAAGTGAATTCCTCGGTAAAAAGTCGCGATGGAGGCAAAAAAATGTCCATATACGTCCATTCGCCAAACGGCTCAAAATGCTCTCAAATTCGGTCAAATCCAGCTGAAAACAGCGTTTAATGATTAAATACAAATACTAGTATTTGTATTTAATCATTAAACTATCAAATACTAGTATTTGTATTTAATCATTAAACTATCAAATACTAGTATTTGTATTTAATCATTAAACTAACAAATACTAGTATTTGTATTTAATCATTAAACGCTGTTTGAACGAACGTTCATTCGGCGACCTGTCCGTCTGTCAAACGTCTGTCGGCGAAACGTCTTTAGGCGAATCATCCGGTCACGACATCATCATTGCTCGCTATGGGCACACCAGTATCACACCTGCCACAAGCAGGTGCATGTCAATGTTCCCTCTAATTTTTCATGTAAAACATGCTGTAAAACACGAAAAACATAAGTGGACAGAGCTACTGCCACTGGCTGCCGCTCAACCGGCGCCATCATGAAGAAAGGGGTAAAAAAAAAAAAAAAAAAAAAAAAAAAAAAATCCGTTTTTTTTTTTTTACTGCGCGCCATAGGATTGCTGCTGCGCAGAGAAGACGAGAGTAGTGCGCAATTGCGCACGTGCGCAGCTTAGAGGGAACAGTGGTGGCCTCCATCTGCAGATTTGCATTGCAAATTCCGCATACACCGCTAGCCACATTTTTTTTAAATTGGATTTTTTGAGTGAAGATCTGTGCATCTATGTGTTTTGGGTTGACATAAACATTGATGCATAGGATAGATGTCCATAAAGCTTCAAGCTGAAATGCACGTGCACTGTATGCACAGTAATGGTGGTGGTCAAGGATTAGCAGTCAATGAGCTTAGGGGGTTCTGCATACCATTATGTAAGGAGATTGACCCTTGCTGCTTTAAAATGGCCAAAGTGTACAACTTGGCCAATTTTCTTTGTCATACTAAGCATTGCAGAAATCCATCAGAAATGTCCATTTCATGTTTGTTTACCTCCTAAAAATCAGAGCATTGGGGACATGAAGTTGTAACTGTGAATTTACTCTACAATGATGTATACCACCAGACCAGAGATTAGTAAATGATGTTTATATTCTGTTTAATTTTTTTTTAACATACGCAAAGGTTTTTTTTTTCTCGAAAAGCTAAACAAACGGATTAAGGACATGGCAAAAAAAATCCAGGAATCAGCTTGGACATTTTTTATTCCCCTTTTTGACTTACAGTGTGTACCATCGGCCTGACATATACCAAAGGGCATTTTATGAGAGGAAGTCGCCTGAGAAATTGCTTTACTCGACAAGCTAGCTTTCGTGTCGTCGCCAAGTGTGGATTGCTGTTGTCTCTTTTCGCATTCAGGGTGTCGCTTTCATCCTTTATGCCTACCTCCAAAAAACAAAACAAACCAAACAAAAAAAAGGCACACCTTCACGGTATTAGTAATGACTTGCAGTATATCCCTTCACTTGAAATGTAACAGCCACCATATTCTCTCCTACATCCTGGCTTCTTAAAGATTAATGGCAGGTTAGTAGTATACATTATTCATAGGTTTTTGGAGACGTCCCACATGCGGGGTCTCGTATACCTTTCCTCACGCTAAAGAGAGTGGCCTTTGTCGTCCTTTGAAAGGCATCCTAGTGCGTCAGTGTTTTTAGGCAAGTGTCCCATGGCCAATTTTCATGCTTTCTCACATTCACAGTTTAGTATGACTATTCACAGCTAAGCTACCGTCACTTGGCTTTGGCAAAAGGTGTTCCTGTGCCAATTTCGGAGACATTCAGCATGCATTTGCTCCCTCAGCAAAGGCTTCCTGCTAGTGACTCTATAAATAGCACAGTATTGATTCTTGTCTGTAAGAGGACTATAATGATGCTTTGGCAATTATCCATGAAAAGATGACCGATTCATCTGCGGGGATCAATGTAGATGTCAAAAGCAGGTGTTTGGTCGGCCTTGACTATTTGAACTCTTATGCCATCATGCTGTATTAGCCTAATTACAGTCTGTTTCACTTGGAGACTGTTAATTAAACCACCTGCAAAATAAATAAATAGAAATTGGCTAGAAATCAGGACTGGGATTTTATAGTACGGAAACACTTAATTAAAATATTTTATTAATATTACTGGTCATGTGAAAAACCCTGTGCACAGAAATGACATCTCACCCTTGGCTTTATTTCTGTCTTGACAAAAAGTGCTCAATTGACTTTGTCCCCACCATTTTATACACAAAAGCCCTATAAAAAGAAGGAAAAACAATAGATTTACTACCCTTTTAAAACACCTTTTACAACAATGTGTACCCATTCTGTTACACCACTAAAACTACCTCCTAAAGTGGGAATATTTTTTGGTTTATGGCATTTTTGAATTCCAAGCTATGCACTAACTGACTAAAAAAAGCTGTAAAATTGTGTCTTTGGCAGAATTGACAAACGTTTGGCTAGTTTAAGCGCTTTTATGCAGACCAGACACCCAAAAAAGCAGGTAGTAAAATGTCTTTAGCAGAGTCATCTGTGTTTTTTTTTCCAAAACTGTTACCAGGTGATGGTGTCTTTGGCCTCCCAAGATACTCTGGAAAGTTTTCATTTTGCGGCAATTAAACAGAGCAATTCAGACAGAGGTTGCGCTTTTACCATAGATTGATGAGGAATAGATTTTTGGTAAGGCTGCAGTCTGAACTGGGCACGTTGCACACTGGACTGCGCAGTGTGCCGTGCGTGGATATCAGCTGAAGTGTTAAAGCAAGCAAGCTTAATTCAATGATGTAGGGAGAGCTACGCGTGCTGTTAAGTGTGGCTGACTGCATCGTCACGCTTGGCGACCAGCTCTTGGAAACCAAACGGCCGTGTGCCAATCCGGCATGGGAGTCACAGAATCATATTGAACTCCATTGGCTGCCATTGCCAGTGCCCCTCCCAGTCAAAAAGTTGGCATTTAATGATGAGCATTTACAGCATTTTTTTTCCCAGTAAAAGTTTTTTTAAAAATTCATGCCAATGGAATGGAATTTAAAAACATTGTAATGGGTAATGCTGCAAATTGTCCGCTTGACTGATCTGTTGTGCTAATGAATAAATCTCCACTCCTTTTTACAGGATTTTTTTTTACATTTCAAATTTAACCCCATTGAAAACACAGTTGATTTTTACATTTGTCGCATAGTAACTTAATCAAATGACCACTTACAAGACTGAAACTTAGGAAAAACGAACTTCCTACTTCCCAAACAGATCAAATGTATTTCATCAGTTAAAATTGGTTGCCATTGACAATGATAGACATACCATCTAGCTAATCCAAATTGAACTTTAATCTATAGGAATCCTATATTTCTTCTTCTTTTGAAGTGACCTCTCACCTGCTATGTTCATGTTTAAGAAGAATAACAGAGTTGTCAGGCTCAAGGCCCATTTGGCTGCAGTCCGTCGTAAGAATAATGGCTCGGACGCACCGTCGAAGGTTCTCTGCCGAGTCAAGGCCAAACATACCATGTAAGAATAACCGCGCTGCTATTTTCCGCAGCGCCTGGAGGGCCGCTGTTTAGCTTTAATTGAAGACAATTATCGGACATGCGATCTGCGGGTATATTTATGAAGCAGAGGCCGCGGCTTAATTAATTCAAACAGATCCATTACTGCCGGTCCAGACTGCCAGCACAAGCGCAGGCGGCCTGCCAGTTTAGCAAGCCAGCTAGTCGATTTTCACCCTCGGAGGATGGCGTCAGAGGGGAGTTTTTAGTTGCCGCTAGATAGAATGCCTTGAAAGCATCTATTTTCAGATCTTATCGGCGGTCTGGGGATCCTCTGAGGGGTTGATGAATGGCTTGCAGGGGCCGTTAACACAGCCTGGACCAATGACTGGCTCTCCTACTACACAGCAGAGTTCATGTCTGTGAAAAATAGCTCAAAATAACATGATATCTGGACAGAAATTTGATGTATACGTATATTATTTTAGCAAGAAACATGAAATCGATGCACTTGGTTTACTGTTCCTGGCTGTGGCTTGTGTATTATTCAAGATACATTATGGCTGTGCAGGACATACAGTGCAATTTCACCCCTTAAATATTATTAGTCTTTTTTATATAAAATGCTTGGGGAGGGGGGCATCCCTTTATTTTGCAATAGTGATTAATGGAATTTTCGCTTTCAAAAGGCAGTTTTTCTGTTGCCAGATATTTGGAGTTGACCTGAAATATGAACACATGCCGTGTGTTTGTCTCCGCAGGTTCTACTGGGACTTGATAATGCTCATCATGATGATGGGGAATCTAATCATCATTCCTGTGGGAATAACCTTCTTCTCAGAGCAGACCACCACCACCTGGCTTATATTTAACGTGGCCTCGGACACCATCTTCCTAGTGGACCTGGTCATGAACTTCAGGACGGGAATAGTCAACGAGGAGAGCTCTGAAATTATCCTGGACCCCAAGGTCATCAAGATGAACTACCTGAAGAGCTGGTTCGTGGTGGACTTCCTCTCTTCCATTCCGGTGGATTATATCTTTTTGATTGTGGAGAAAGGCTTTGACTCGGAGGTGTACAAGACGGCGCGCGCGCTCCGCATCGTCCGTTTCACCAAGATTCTCAGCCTGCTGCGTCTGTTGAGACTGTCTCGACTCATCCGATACATCCACCAGTGGGAGGAGGTGAGTACGACGCCTTCGGGTCGATGTGGGGTGTACGGTGATAGGGTTTGGAGTTGGATTCTGCCGGCGTGGCGCGGTCGCAGCATATCGTGACGTAGCGGCGTCAAGTATCATGCTGAATTCACCATATCTTAAATCTTGATATATGTTGGATAGCTTAAGTATTGAGCCAGGCTGTTATAATTAGAATTAAAGTATTAGGGCTGCATTGCGAAACAATTAGGCACTATCAAAAGAATTTAAATCATTAATTCATAATAACTTTTTACATACCTTTTTAAATCCACCGCAAGGCATATAGGCAATTTAAGTGTCCATTTGAGTGTGATTTTTTTTTTCTTTGCTATTTCCCTTCTGAGTGATGCAACCGTAAACAATTTGCAGAAATAGCAGCAAAATCAGCACAGACACGAGAGGAGAAAACACATTTCCAAAATTGAAGAAGGGGAGAGTGACAATATTTGTAAACACATTTTTTTTAATATCCGTGTGTGAACGTTAATGTCTCTCATTTGAGGATATTAGTCAGATTTTTCCTAATAAGGAAGGGAGGAATTTATTTTTTTAAGGCGCAAGCGTCGGTCGTATTTGTTGAGGGCCAAATTGTAGTTATGGTTTCCTTTGGACGGCCATTATTTCTACCCTTTAGGGTTGCATTTATTATTCAATTAACAACTATTTTAATAGTCGAATCAATTGTTGTGCGAAAAATATTTTAAACCCTTATTTTGAACATTCTTTAGTGTATATACCTATTTATGCTGTATGAAGTAATAATGTATTTTTTAAACATTGATTTCTGACTAAAAAGGCCAGTACATTTTTTTGAAAATTTACTTATAATTTTTTAATTTTATTTACATATACTTGAATCATTAAAAAATTTAATACAATAGTAAATTAGATAGATTTTTTTTTTAAATCTGGAAATGCTTTATTCTTAGTCTTTCACCTAGGAGTGCCGAAATTTCATTTAAATTTTAATTTAACAAGAAAAAAGGTTGACGTACATAATTTGCAACATTAACAAAATAAGGACCAGATTTTAGCCCCTTGAGTTCGACACCTGCAATTTGAGACAACTTATTGTTAACAAGTGTGTATTTATAGTTCACCCTAGCCCCTCAGTGTCCTTGTCGGACCTTGTGCCTTGTTTGTTATTGTTGTTGGCGTCATGCGTATCACATCATCAATCGACATTCTTTGGGTGTGCACCTCGCGCTTGACCGAGCACTGCTGCAAGGGTCGGAATGGCTGCGGCTGGAGCCTTTTTCCAAGATAAATGTCGGCCGTAAATGAATCTGCGTAGATAAAAGTACTGGGCCGTGAGTTCAATTTCAAGCTCTTGTGACGCTGACCAATGAAGTAGAAAGTGTTCAAAAACCACTAAAGCAGCCCATTTCCACCATTTCCCAGCAGAAACTTTCCTCCAAGAGGGCTCTCATTTAGACGTTATAGTAGCCAGAGAGTCAGATAGACTGTATATTAAATTAACTACTACTATTTGCATTTTTTTTGCTTCCTCCAAACGTGCTGTTGCTATGTGTTCGGCATGCTGGCTATGTGGGAAGCTGATTAACATTCCAGATGAGCCACCCAGAGTCTGTGGGAGGACTGTGAGGTGATCCAGACCCCAACTAGAAACAAATTGCATGCGTAATAAACCAATGAATGAACGAATGTTCCGCCCGCTGGTGTTGTTTGTAAGCGCGGTAATGAAGAAATGCCATGACACGGAGGCGTTTGGGCCTCGGAAAAGCCCCCACCAACCCCCCCACGACCCATACGCCAACACAATAACAGAGTCGACACATCTTCAGGAGCTGCTGCGAGCGCGGAGAGTGTAAAAATTCCGGGCTGTCATATGAGGTTAGGTGTCAGATAAAGGACATGTGCTTATAAGGGGAGAACAAATGCATTCTCCAACGCCTTGAACCATCGTCATTTTCATTCAGTTAGTCAGCCAGCCATCCAGCCACTCTTAAGTGTCGGACTGACGAAGAGTCGTCATCCGGCATGCACGTCACTGTCCTTCACTGCTAACCCCCTCCTCACTTTGCCACCACCTCTTTGCTCCATCTGCCTCGTCAAGAGTCTCACAGAACTGGGATGAAACCCCTTCGTTATGCTACAATTACACCACCATAACATCCAAAAGGGAAAAGTCAAGTATTAGTACTCCAAAAGCAAGTATTGGATCGAGACATCACAAATTCAGACCACACCTATTTCCCATAGAATCACTTACCAAGAGGAAACCTCTCAAAATGCCATTTTGAGCATATCTTTCGATTTTCAATCCGTTTTGAAAGAGAAAGGCAAATCATTTGAAATGAATTACACATCCACTGCTGGCAGCGACACTGAAAGATGAGCACTCACAGCTATTCTTGCCAGTTCAAAAGAACTGGATGCATGTACAAGAAATGTCTTCTTTAACCCCTCTTAGACCCGTAGGTTTAATTAAATTGAGCACACATATATAGAAATATATACACTGTTTCCACGATTTAGATTTTATCTGAAAAGTACACTGAAAGCCCTCCAAGAAGACAGAACTGGAATTTCCCGTATATAACACAAATCTTCCATGCTTAATGATACCCTAGAGACAGATCAAGAAAAAAAAATCCTCTCTATCTTTCTGCCTGTCTTATTGCGCGGGGCGACTCCGACACATACAAGCACGCACACGTCTTCCCGCCAGCCCATCCCATTTCGTTAAGAGCTCATCAGTTTACTGTGACTGCAGCATCACGCAGCCTTCAAAAAAGGCGTTGCAGAGAGATGCTAACATGCCTCTTTTTTTTGTAAACTGGCTATCGTTTCTTTGCAAGGATGTTCTTGCTATTTTATATGAAGGAGTTAATATTGCATGCAACACAGCCTATATAAAAAGTCATGGTTCCCTGTGATTTTCACAGAACACTGAACACCCACATGCCTGCTATGAAACCGTTAGCTCACAGTTAATTGGAGAAAAATTGTATTAGTTTTGAATGCAAACAAACAATTGTTTGTAAACACTTCAAAATTATCCCCATGATGGAATTGTATAGTGATTGTTCGTGCTGTACAATAAGACGATATATATATATATATATATATATATATATATATATATATATATATATATATATATATATATATATATATATATATATATATATATATATATATATATATATATATATATATATATATATATATATATATATATATATATATATATATATATATATATATATATATATATATGTATATATGTATATATATATATATCTATCGCCAAAATGATAAAAAGCTTTTTATTGATATTTCACAGTTCTATTATAATTATCGCTATAAATAGATCAGTTCCTACAATTCACATTTCGGCCAATCGGTGCTGTTTTGCCACATATGCTTAGCATTTTGGTTCCCCCGCCAACTGGATTTGACTAATGCATGCAAAATAATTGAAAATAGCAACACATTCCACACAGAACACAGGCAACGCAATTATTAATATTATGATAATTCCAATATCAATATTATGCCATCTTAACATATAAGTCTTAAAAGTCAAAACAACTGGTCACAAGTAATTGTAGATAATTACATCTTAGCAAACATGTATGTGTGTATATATATATATATATATATATATATATATACACACACATATACACATATATACATATATACATATACACATACACATATATACATACACACGTATACACGTATACACGTATACACGTATACACGTATACACGTACACACGTACACACGTACACACGTACACACGTACACACGTACACACGTATACATGTATACACATTTACACGTATACACATATACATATATATATATATATATATATATATATACACATTTTTGTTCCTTCTGTTTACAATGTACTGAGAAAAATGGCTTTATCGTGATAGATTTTTTTCCATTATCGCACAGTACGAGTGTCCGTGTTCATGGATGTTGCTCAACTTCTTAAAGTCAGTCTTCTTTTAGAAAGCACTCCATTTGGACTCATCAAGACACGATTAATCAACAACTTACTATCGTTAATCGATTCTTGTGCCTGCCGCTGCTTTATACTGATGATACCCATTAGGTTAGGCCGTTAGGGCCAAGGCAGATGATGAGCTTCATTATTCAGGAATTCCTTGTCAATGCCTCCCGGAATAATGGTCGCTCTAGCTTGTAGTTCCCAGGCAGAGTGAAACCGGTAGGCTGGTGTTTGCAAGGGGCGCACCGCCGTGCGTACACGCGTGCGCTCAATCATTCATTCGTTTGTTTGCTGGCGCATAATTATGGCGATGTGCAGCGCTCAGGGAAATTGCAGCTTACGCAGAGAAGGTCGTGCCGAGCGGTTGACTGCTCATTTGCCGTGCCGAGCAAAACAAACAAGGCTTAAAAAAATGGGGGAGAGAGAGAGAAATGAGGGAGTGGAAACTTAAAACTGGGCTGATTTTGTTTATTTCATAAGGGCTTCAAAGGCGATACTGCGGCCTTCGGAGGACACGTTGGAACAGTGTTTCGTAACGTACATTCTCAGATGAGTCACACTTGGCTCCTCGCCATAAATCCTGGCTATCATCGCTAAACCTTTACTATCAATCCCACATTATCTGTCTTCATTGTTTTGAACTTGGATGGATTGTTTGGAATATTTAGGGAAAATAAACATCCATTTGAATTAAGCCGTCCAATTGCCGATGGAATCCATTACTCTTCATTATAATGACAATAATAATAGATTTCTACATATTGATATCAGGTGCCTTTTTTTTTAACTGATGGAGTTTATGGAGGGACTTTTTTTTTAGGAAACCACAAAGAAGAGAGTTACAGTCGTCCGATGCAGGAAGTGACGAGACTGTGGACAAGAATAGCCGTTGTGTGAGAGGTGGGGGAGGGACGGAGACGGTTGATGTCGCGGTGGTGAAAGTATGATGACTGGGTAACGTTATTTATGTGATAGAGAAATGACAGTGAGCTGCTGAGGATGACACACAGACTTAAGATGGAGGGAAGAGGAGAGTGAGGAATTGCCGATTGTTAGGGAGGAGAAGCTGTCAACTTTGGCGAGGTGGTTTTAGTTGAGGAAAATGTCACTTTTCCTGCTTAACTGCATTTTCTGGGAATTAGAAGTGACAGGATTTGGCTGTAGGGTTATCTTCAAAGTACTCAAAAGCTACGTTCACACTGCAGGTCAATTCTAATGTTTTTTTGCCTATTTGCGAGAAGTATCTGATTTTATTTCATGCAATATGAAGAATCCAATTGAGATTTATCCGTATGCGGAGAATATGATGTGTATCCGACACATCTGGAGTACGGACATAATCCTCATGAATACGATTCTTACATCATCAACAATGACATATGCCACCGCTGTTTGAGAAAATAAACAACAGATGCGGCCAGATGAATGGTACCGAGAATGGCACGCAATAAACATTTCCTTCTTGAGAATGCATGTAAGGCTATCAGGTTTGACAAATGTTGTTAGTGTGATACGATGCCAAGATGCATCATGGGAAACCTTTGCATATAGTCATGGCAGGAAAGCGTTAGTTCGCCTGCTGTTTTGCATTTTCCTTTGACTGGCATTCTGTGTTTTACAGTGTGTTTCTTGAACAAAGATGTAACTGCCGTGTAGCCGCTGCCATTTCTGGTTTATATCCAGCAACACTGGCGGCAAGAACAGCGGGCTGTCTGCCATACTCATCTCCGCCGATGGGCTCAGGTTGGGCGGGTGGCGGCAAAGTGGGCTCCCTTGGGAGAAGGTTTAGCCTTTTTTTGGTGCTCCAGACGCAATATGTCAGATTCTAATGTGCTCTAAATTGAATACATAACAGCTGTTTTTTTGCATGCTTAGAAATTTTCAAGGTCAAATTCAATCTTTTCTACGATGCTGTCCAACCTTAGTGGAACAATTGATCGCTGTTTATTTTAAAACCCAAAAATGCAAACTGCAGCAGCAATAATTCTTGGTGAAATAATCAGGACATTACATTAGGCAGCATTGAGAAAAAGGCTGACGAGTATAACTCCTTCTAATTTGATTTTATGTAGCACATCAAAGTAAAATTGAATACGTGAATGACTGCATAGATTCGTTCTGTTCTCGTTTCCGATAAATTTGTCCAGCATAACGATAAAAAGTGACAGATTAGTAGGTCGGTCATGGTGTATTTCTCATTTTTACATTAGTTGAAATTGCATTTGGCTCACTTCACCGGCTATGCAGATGATAGCTCGTTTCAATACTAAATCTAAACACAGGTTATAAAAATGACCAATTAGCCTTGCAACGTTCATGTTTTTTTAATTTTATAACACTTCTGAGTGCCACACATACCTATAAAATATCATTTCACAGTTTTATTTCCAATATTTACTCCCATTTTGCTTTGACATTCTCTCACCTCTCACTGCAGTAATCCATCACAATAATGTAATTGCTTGCATATGCGTTTTCCTTCTCCTTTACTCTGGAACTATTCAGACCATTGGTTGTAACTACAAACGAGGCAGTGGAGCATTCCGGTGTCAAATTCTTTCATAGTTTAGTAAAGGAGGATTGATTACCGTGGCCAATACGATGACTAATATACATATACAAAAGAAATTGTGTCAAATACAACATATATTATAGATAAATTCGCCTGTGTTTGATGAAGATGATGCAGATTTTTGGCTGTTATTGAAGAGATTTAGTCAATCAATTGATCCGCAAGTAGGGGAAAAGTGCGCCAGCTGAGCCAGGTACCTAAATGACTTCTAACTGCATTACTGCGACTGCATTTGCCCTCCACGGAAGTATTGTCTGTCTTATACACACGCACTAACACACACGCTAGCTTATGTAAACACACTGCTGAAGGTGCTGATTGTCTGTCTTACAATGACTCAGCGTGCTGTCAGTGCACAACAAACATAAAATGTCTGCAAGTAAAGTTGCCAAAGCACACACCCGTCGTAGTTTGGACTTCCGTAGCAGGATTATGCAAAATGCACCGCGCATTTGAGTTTGTTTGCTCAACCGTGCTGCATCAACACTTCAGAGGCTTGAGATTTGATAAAAACCGACAATAGACAGGGAGTCAAATAGATTAATACGACGAAAGGCATTACTTAACTCAACATAACACAGTTTGCCATGATATAAGATTCATCACATTTCCTCTCAGTGTCTGTATTTTTTTCGATTATAAATTGCAAAGCCAAAATATGCAGAATGACGAAAAAAAGTAAACACGAATCATATGAGGAGAGGGTAATTTATATAATCATAGACCAAGAAAAAACATACATTATGGTACTTACAATAAAATAGAGACATTCTACAGGCGGACCAAATGACTATTAATGTAACATATTAACAGTTATTTAGATTATTACAGTATAACTATGCTAAGACTCTCAATTTAACTCCAAATTTTATATAAAGTTGCAAGGCTAGCCAAACTATGGATTAAAAAACTTCAAGTTATAGTCCAAAAATAGGGTTCATTGCATTATGTAGACTGTAAATAGCAGTATTTTCGACAAAGTTGGCCGTAACGGTAAGTGGAATTGCTAAAATAAATTTAAGCCGATCTATTGTGCATTTTTTTGGGTCATACTTACTCATGAATGATACTTGGTATAATATAATTGGCATATTTTTCATCATAATGATTCATCATAAGGAAGTGTATAATTTTTATCTTGATTGATGTGCTCCTACAAGTTGTTATCTTCAATTACAGCTTGTAAAATCAAGCATATTGCAAACCTGACTCTATTTAAAGATGCAATTAATGCTGCGGTTGCACCAAAGCTGTGCAAGGGACCACAATGTATGGATCACAGATGCCAGCCTGTGACATTTAGAAGAAGAAGTCTGCCTTCATTAGTATGTCAGCTCAAATGCCATTTAGTGGCAGGACACACAGTGTGTGTTTCCTGCTGTGAGACGTGATTGGATGCGACGTCTCTCTGTGTGTTGTGTGTGAGAGTCTGCGATACGTCACGTTAGCGTGCGAATCTACCGAACCACGTCGCCTAAGGGTGGCATGAGCCGGCTCTCTTGCGCTACTGATATTTTGTCCCCTTTCACATAACGCACAACTTCATTTTAGCATCACACTAAATAGCACACTTACTTTTAGTCAGTTTAAAAAATAATAATAATAAATTCTAGCTGTTTATGTAGCTGTGTTATAAGAACCACAATGTGTTGAATAGTATGTTTTTTCTGAGGTTTAGATTAAAGTAAAGTGATTGATTTGTTTGTTTGAAAAAGTATTTTTAATTTATCCCGGGAGTGTTAATACATATTTTCTTTTTTGTAAAATATAATTGCCAGTCGTGTTGGGTTGTTATTCTGCGCAATAAATGTATGTTACATTTTAGTTCATATATTTAAGAAAACAAATCTAAATACTTTGTATTTGGACAATTTAATCTTCTAAGAGCTAATTTGTATATGTATTCCAATTTCCATTAGACTCTATTATCACATGATATACAAGTTCAGCCATATTGTCAAGCCTTATTTGGTACTCATGTTTATTACTTTGCCTACCTAAATTGCCTTGAGTTGCCTTTTCTGCAACAGCAGCATGCGATCCAACAACAACAAAGCTTTAGAATAGATGAAGTCGATTAAAAGGAAACATAAATCAATATAAACAACTTTTGAGTTCTCTTGAGGGACCACGCTACATCAAGTTGTCGTTTCTGAAATCGGCAGCATGTAACTTCTTTCAAGACCGAGGCAGTACATTAGAAAAAGTAGACTTAACATCAATATGACTCAACATAAATAACAAGGCGAACTCAATAACACGGCTGATTTCAGACAAGGAGTTACTTCCAGATGTGGTTAATCAACGCTGACTTCCACACAATTGGCAAAATTCTTAATCTCCATATACTAATCTCACGCCACAAAGTTTGCAGGTTGAGACGTCGTGCGTCACGGCAAACGTAAGGTTTGATTTAACGGGAAGGGTATAGCGAGGACGCAGTCGTGGAGGCAATGTGTGTTGATGCGATGGCGTGCTCATTTCTGATTACCACATTGTGGTCGCAAACTCTTTTTGTCATATTTACGTGGTGAATGACTCATTTCGCAAGCTCACAATGCGCATTCGTTTCACATCACAATCAGTTGGCGGATTTGCCCAACGTTTTTGTTTTGATTTGCCCCTGTAAGTATTTATCTTAAGCCTCCTCTGTTTCTGGCAGAAATAAATGCAGATCATTTTTACATGCCAGACACGACTCGTAAGACGGCTTCCAGTGAGCGAGGAGCTAAATTTAACTTGTAACCTATTCCACTTGTTTCTGAAAAGCTACACTTTTATACGTAAAGTGCAAAAAGGTCACTATTTCACAACCGCATGCATAGAAGCAAATGCGCTCGCTGTCCGAAGCTGCTGAGCACTCATCCATGCAGCAGTGACTTTAACGCTCAGTGCTTTTCACGCTTTGCTCTTCTATTTTTCATTAGCTTTGAGTCTCCTTCCTTAGACAAAGAAACAGTTTTGCTGACGTCATCTTGATACGATTTTTTCTATCTGTAATGTCAAAGTTATACTTTTGCTCAGTTTGCTTTTATGTGTGTCATTTTTACAAATGACTGACCCCTACAGTTTTGAACATGCCTTCTCTCTTGCTGGCTTGGGGGATGTAAATCTTTCTGTAGCCCCTCAACAATCAAACCCAATCAACATCTCTTGCATCGTTCACCTACAGTCATTTTATTTTTAGCATCAGCCGTGAATGTATTTTTAATTTCGTCTTTGCCCCTCCTTCTAAAGCATGCAATAGGATTTCTTCAAAATCATCCTATTGTTTTTTCTGAGCTTTTCCATTAACCTACCATGCATTTTCTTAGTGTAGGAAACAATCCAGAATAACTAGAAAAAGGAGAAGAACATGCTTAAAATGGAGCCCGGATTTGAAATCGTAACCTCTGAAGTATGAGAGAGATGTGCAAACCAATCGCCCGCTGCCAGATTGTGAAGAAGCAAAATTTATGTCGTTACATGTTGGCAGAGTCTTGCGGCAAGATTGATGACTCACCACCCTAAAAGACAGGGATTCGGGCTTGAAAGATATATTCATAACTTTTCACTTCAGGTGAATTTTGTTCCTTTCAGATGAGATTTTTGTCAGATTGCTTTCAAATTCAAAAGACTATACATAGACCAAATAATGACTTAATCAAACAACACAAACAGTGGACAGTCTTTCAAATGCTGCACACTGTCATTCAGTCTGCCCATTCTTTTATTTATTTATTTCTTAACAACAGTGACAGTGGGATATCCCCGCTCCCCCCCACCCAATCTGCTGCATAGTGTACACGCAACAGTAAGCAGACGGATGGCAGCTACGGTCTTGGGAGGTCGACTGAAGTGATAAGCATGGCGATTAGGCTAATCTGGTTTATTTTTGCTTGACGGGGTGGTTGGCCTATGTAGGCATTCGCGGGGCTACGCAGCCATCCTTGGGCACATGGTTACATTCTTTCTGCTATTTGCACTGTAAACAGATTGCAGCATTTAGTTGTTTTATTATAAGATTAAGACGAGTAGCACTGTTTTCAGCAGCCTACTGACTATTAGCGTTTTCACTTCCCAAGAGTTAATGTTGCGCTTGATTTGCGCAAGCAGCCTCTATTTATCTAACCAACATGGTCCCCGCGATAATCATCGTTTATTCTTTCTCGTTAGCTGTTTACTCCCGTCAAAACACCATTAAATTCCCTATTGTGAATGTAATGATTAAAATTTGCTAAACTGAAACTGTTTTAAAATTGATGACGCTAGATTACTTCAAACTACCACCACAGCTCTAATAGTCTTGGGAAGATATTCAGGAAAATATGTAGGCCACGTTGTACGTTGAAACACGTCAGAAAAAGCACAGAGTTCTCCTGTATTTTATCCAAGAAGAGATTGAGGTCAGCGACAGCATGCTGAAGACGGTGGATTATACAACCGAGTTTCCGATAACAATTTTTATCATTTCCTGCTATGTCAATTTGTTTAGTAGAGCCAAACCTAGCTAAACACTGAGTGACTCACAGTGATTTACATCTTACTCAATAGTCTGTGGTCACCACAGATGATGACACAACGTAAATGAAGACCAAGGTAGAGAGGGAAAGTTAGAACAGCCAGACCGTGCATCTTTAAGATTATGTCGATAGTTGGATCAGGTAGCCTGGGGGTATTTGTGGGATTGCAACATTTCACCAGCCTCTTCCACTACTGTTTCATGACAGGTGTTTGGCTGCCTCAGCTGGAACTGAGAATTGCCAAAAGGAACTGTTGACGGGGCTGGAGAAACTGAGCGCTTGCCAGATGGCCTGCAACTTGCAGAGTTCATTATCCTATTTTGCAGAGCATACATTTTCATTTTGCTAAAAATGTTGTCACCCCTGTTTACAGTCTCCTCTTTGTTAGTATAGAAGCTGAAGGCAAATGTCAGGCTGGTAAAGTTATTTCCAGGTTCCGGTATTGAAGCATTTGTTACATTTTTGTTAGTGCAGCTCTAGGGGCAAGGGGGTTGATGAACTGCACTTTTAGAACGCATACATAGGATTAGAATCATACTGTGGGACCCCTAAGTACTCTCCGAAGATGCATCCTCTGCTGTGTAAACAATCGTGGGGAGGGTTCATCTTCCTGATGTTAACATGAGCACAGCGGGTCATCCTTTGCAATCCAGTCAAATCCCTCCCGCTCTCACATGGGCATTAATCCACCACGACTGCCTTCTTAGCACAAACATAACTTGGGCTCAAACAGTTCCCTTCTTCTCTTGCTTCAGTGACAGACATATTTGCAGCAACAGCTGTTTTTTTCCGTCTTTCTGCATTTATTTAAGTTTGTTTGGCGAGACATTTTTAGGTCACCGGCAGCAAAATTCTGTGAGCAAATGGTAAATTTAAGCACAAATCTTACGTTGCGATGAGGTTTTTTTTTGCCTCATTGACTGCTCTAGACGTCCAGCCCATTTTTACTGGGAGGGTGGGCAGAATGATCTCTGCCAGACCTCCCAGTCAAAATTGGGGGTTGGATGGCTATCACGATCAATTCAGTGCAAAGTAATCAATCAATAACAGCCATTCCAGTTGAAAGGGGGTTGATGTCGATCTCATTTAATGGTACCTATGATACGACCACCATCAAACATTGCAATGGTCATCATTTGGGATT
The DNA here is from genome assembly GCF_051989625.1 of Stigmatopora argus. Classification (NCBI taxonomy): domain Eukaryota; kingdom Metazoa; phylum Chordata; class Actinopteri; order Syngnathiformes; family Syngnathidae; genus Stigmatopora; species Stigmatopora argus. The sequence goes on from NC_135402.1 coordinate 5,286,359, forward strand.
GACCATTGTGTTTTTTTGTTGATTTTTCTCAATTGGCAAGTCATTTTAGCATTGGTGGGTAGAATAAAATGATTTAAGGGACCACAGAGTCTGTTGTTCACTGGTGAGAAAACATTTACTTGACGTTTTAGCCCCTTTGGTGCATACAGTCAAAATCTGCAGTCCCCAGCCTCCTGAAATGACCTCCACACTGGGTTTTCTTTGCATGTGTCGGCAGCCCACCAGCATCCTAATGCGATCTGCTTCTTACACGGCATGCTAATGTTCCAGTCTTGCCATTGTTACCAATGCAACTGTTCCCAAACTACATGCCGACTATATGAATGTGAAAGCGCCACACATTATGAAGGCAGAGCAGAAGTGTTGAGGTTATCACGCTCGCAGGACCAAAATAGATGGCAAGCGGGCAAGTCCAGGGACAACAATTCTGCTGACGGCCACAGAAAAGGATAAAACGTGAAGAATTTGTTCCAACTCAATACAGCTGTTCCCAAGCAAGAACCCACTCATTTTGTTCCAGTTTTTAGCCATTTGTGAAATTTGAATTAATTTGAAATGTTATAAGAGGGGTGCTGGCAAAGATTTCAACACTTACGTAAACACTATAAAAACTCTAAGCATCGTTTCACTTAATTTTTAGCCCAAAAATCGACTTCAAATGGATTGGATGTCTACTAATGCTAAACTAATCCATCACCACCATTGATCAAATTCCAACGTTTTCCCTACAACAACATTTGATCGCTGGTAATTCACACTAAACATTTGTCCAAGCTTAGAAAGAAAACACGGATATGTTTTGCGCTTCTGTAGTTTTCACCCATAATGAATCCATCCATCACACATCTGCCTTCTAATGAAGTCTCTTTTTTCCTCTTTGTGCTGCGGGGCTTGATTGCTTCAACAACGCGGCTCAATATGCAGTTTGAACTCGGTGTCCTGTCTCCTTCCTTCTATCCCAGGCTTATTTGCATACTAAGTAGTTTCCTTAAGCAAACGGGAAGTTGCTTTGAACTTTTAAACCCTATTCATTGTAAATAACTGCGTGTAGGCAATACAACATGCTTATGGTTGGCATTTTTTGTACGTTATCAACCATGAAGCCTATTCCATACTAGCATATTCCAGATAAAATGCACTTAATACTAACGAGTAATGTATATTTTTGAAAAGAAAATTAACATTTGTGGTATTTGTTATGTTTATGCTCCAGAAAGCCTTTTTGTCATCTTTCAAGTCCAACGTAATAGCCAGTGATGGATTTAATCCCTTTTTGAATTTGTCCTTTACTAATCCCTAATAACCTGAAAAAGAGGTCTCTCTTATAACTGAAGATCCATAAACGAATGGCTAATTGTGTCTGATGAAAACCCCTTACAAAACAATTTCGTTTTGTTTTTCACAGAAATTTGGTGAAAAAAAATATTTGTAAAGCATATTTGCCCTTTAAACTAGTTCCTATATTTTACATAGTTTCCCCAATCTAATTTTGCAGATTTTAAACAAATGTCAATATCAGATATTGATAACCAAAGTAAGCTTCAAATGCTGTTTTTAAATAGTCATTTTGAACCAAACTGCTCAATAACTTAAAACCTACACTGCAACAATTCTGAAATGAATCGTCTTTTAAGACAATTTTTGTTACTTTATTAGCAGATTTTTTTCCTTGTCATTTTAAATAAATTTCTCCTCATTTCTTTTGGTATCTGACATTGAAGGTCAAAATATCCTAACATATTTTACCCCAATATGAAGAAATTCAACCAATTCCTACATGTGCAATGTGTGCAAATTCCCATTAAGAGTGTAGAGCAGGGGTGGCCAAACCGGTCCTCGAGGGCCGCTGTGGGTGCAGGTTTTTGTTCCAACCGATCCAGCCCAGGCACTTTGACCAATGAGATTTCTGCAGAAAACAAGAAGCACCTGACTGCAATCCACTGATTGCATTTGTAGGACACCAGATTGGTGAAAAGGTGTCCTCTTGATGGGTTGGAATGAAAACCCGCACCCACTGCGGCCCTTTGTGGAATAGTTTGGACAACCCTGGTGTAGAGGCACTGCAGCAGTTGTCGACTCGACCTATATGGTGACAATTCATTTCACTGGCGAAAAAGTCCCCCCGACGGGAATAGAGTGAGCTGGCTGTCCTGCAACGCCGTGTGACCCTTTGCTGCTATCACATCATATCTTGGCTCCTCGTCTCTTCTGTATTAGAGGATTATGTTGACCTCTGCCCTTGCCCCTGGTCAAACCAGAACTTGACGCAACATAAGCCTGTATTTTGCTGATGCCAGCACGAGGTGTTGCTTCCTTTTGGCTCCCTGTCACTACCACCTAGTTGCTATGTTTAAAAGTAGATCGCTTATGTAGCTCAATTTATCGTAAACGACTTTTGTTGGAATGCTATCACTTTCAGTGCCATTGTGATGGTCACAACTTCAGAATGACAAATGGATTAACTCACTGCCTGCTAGCGATGGCAATAGACATCCAATGGTGTACGTCTATTTATGAAAAAAGCTACATTTGGGAGTTACAAAGGTTTAGAGCAGCATAGTAGATCGTCTTTACATGGATTCAAGTTTTCTGTCGTGTCGACAGAATTCTGTCAGCTGATACTGTTACTATTTTGTATGTTATTTTTTTTAAACTCATTTACAATGATAACTTCATTTTACTCTTTCACTACATAGTTCTGTTTTGTAAGATGTGCTGCAGCAGGTGTTTAGTGTAGACTGAATGACTGGAAACAATGAGGAAATTTAAATATTCAAATTCGGTTCAGTCAGCCACACATGAATGAGAAGCCGTTGAGTTGAGATAAAAAGTAGAATGTATTGAAAAAGGACATTTATTTCTGGGCATTTCAAAATTGACTTTCCAACCTTATGTATATTAAAACTTATGTTTTGAAAAGGCGCCACATTTAAGAATTCTCTCTTCTGTGACATTTTAAATTGAGAAGACACCTTTGTCACTTTACCAATGCATCATTATGGGTTCCAAAATTACTACTTGGAAATTTGGTTTGCATCAAAACCGTTAGAAATTAACTTCTCTCTTTAGCTTACTTTTACAGTGAAAGTGCTGTTCCAGCTACCTGCTATTTTTTGGTTCACCACATTATTTTTTTTTTAACGATCCGATTCTCCGGCACTTTTGCAACATTAACATTTCTCCAAAAATAAGTGGATCTTTCCTTTCTAAAGTTAAAATTCTCGAATTGACGCTTCATCCAAATTAAGCTCGCTGAATCCACACCACAGTTCGAAAACCCTTGTTAGGCAGAACTTCTTCTATTATTAGATCTCAAGGAATAGCGAGTTCAACAAATTCCACACGGTGCTAATTAGTCTCCACATCTTTCCTCCGTGTCCTCGGGTAGGGATGACCCAGCGGTTGCGGAGGTTTCCCAGCAAAGCGATCTTTAGCAATTGTATGAAAAATGAAAAATCTTTCGAGAAGAAAAGCTTAGTCTTGCTCTCAATTCCCTCTTACTCGTGAACTACGGTTAAGAAAATAAACTGTGTATTTCTACATATAATGACAAATCACGATAATTAGTTTATCGGTATGCGCTCACCGATATATCGTTTAAAAAAAGTGTGGAGGTTTAATAAAGGAACCTTGAAGTTGCCCTTTTCACTATTAAAGTGTCTATGTTAACATAGACTAATTTAATTGTAAATGTTTATAACATTGTTGCAATAATACAGTGTTGCTGTGTCTATGTATGTTGCACTGAACTAAAAAATAGTTGCATTATCAATTTAATAGTTGTATCGTAGAATATTTTAGATTCATTTCACAATGTTGTGAACTCTGGCGTCACCTGACTATTTGTGCTTGGAGATATATCTTTGCACCAAAGATGTTTTTTTCCAAATGTGGTTTCTGCTGAAAACATTTCAATTCCAGCAAAATGATAAAAACCGAGTAGATTTTTAGCTGTCTGCTAATAATCCTCACTTTGCATCCAATGGAACCTTTCATCGACCTGTAAATCCTCCCAATTTGAGCTGCCACTTTTCTCTCATCTTTTAATGTATTTTAAGAAAACCCATTGCATCAGACATTTAAAGAAACAATCCTTTCAGCCAGTTGATGTTTTTTTTCCTGGCATGTGCTTACATTATGTAATAATGTAATATGCACTCCATTGACAATTATTTCTGCACTATCAAGCATCTGATTGATCAGTCAGATGGCCTTTTCGATAAAATAATGTACACTTCAACATTATTTTTTTGTTATTTAAGGGTTGGAAACACTTGTCATCTAAATAAACAACCATAATCAGCTCATTTCCCTAACCAGTTAAATCAGACAGGAATATCTGCTTTTATTCCCAACTGCTCCCTGTTTGTTTTCATTTTCCTACTTTCTCTGTGTCAGTTGTTCCGTCTCATTAAGTCATCATCCAATGATGAACGTGAAGGCAAGCAGAACCATTGCGCGAGGGAGAGAGGGTTCTGCTAAATTAAGAATAAAAGACAGTCAAAGAGATTCAGGGTGTGTTTGAGACGAGCGCTCTCCTCTGGCATATGCTTGTGGCTAATTTTAGCCTCGCAGGGCAGCGCACCGAATGTCCCAGTGGAGGAGTTGAACCATAGAGGGATCTGAGCATCAGCCCCGGCCGGCTTCTTTGCTCTCTCTTTCTCTCTGATGCAGGCTTTCTCTCCCTTTGTCATGTGTGCGTGGCTGCTGTCCTTTACAGTAGTTGCAGAAGGTTACAGGGATAATCACAATAGAGCACACTGAAAAAGGAATGACCATTCAAGGAGGCTTTTTTTGTTTTACATTTTCACTCTACAGATTTTGCATTTGTGAAGCACCATCCCTATAATTGATTATTCTCAGGCAATTCAATCATTTTTATGATCAAGTACATTGATATCTTAAGTTTTTGGAGATGTAAGCTGTTGTTAGTCTTTTATTTTTCTTTGTTTTGTTTTGAACATTCAGATGCTGGAATTACCACCATTTTATAAGGGTATAAAAGTTAAATAGATAAATATGGTGCTGCAACGCATGTGGAACGACAGTAAAAATATTTAGTATTTGATAAAAAAAGTTATGCCCTGACTTGTAAAATTTACAGTATTAAGTTTACCATTTTTTTTCATCTATACTTGTGCATCCATTAAGGATTGTCTTGTAGATTTTCTCTACAGTCTGCCAAATTTTAACCAAGTAGTGGGTACTAGACGGCTATCGTGGTGGGCGGATCATTGCTGCCAACTTTGATGACTCACAGCAAAGCGAATAACTATTATTCAGCAACTTAAGGTTAGACTTTGACCGAATGCCTTATACCTTTTTTTATTAGTGTTCATTATGAACTGTAGCTGGTAGTTTATCATCATTTCATAAAATTGCACAATTAAAAAGATTCACCAGTTGGTGTTTTGGGAACGAATATTAAATCTTGTTTTGTTTATGATTATGGGATAGTATATATTTTAATTAGTTACCCATTGGGTAAAATAGTTTTTTTTTTTACGATAGCAGGAGTGTGGTTCTATAGTCGTTTAGTTGTTTTGCGCCAATAGCTTTTCTAACTTCACATATTTATTTATCGTCCATCCAGTATCTTCTCCGCTTATCTTCGTAAAAACGGCGAACCAAAAAGGCTGTGGTTTGGCATTGATCTTTACTGTGAAGCGAACGTGACACCCTGCCATCCACCGAGCTGCCGGTTGATTCATCACTCCATGTGAATTAATGTTTTCGCACCGTTTCAGAGGTGAATGTGAAATTCTGCCACTTAACAGGCGAAATAGGCCCAATTAAGAGTCATTTCAGCCATGATTTATTAAAATGGGCGCTTTGAGGGGAAAATGGAGAAGCATCGACTTTAAAAATAGATCGCAATTAGATTAAATATTTCACTCGACAAATCCTGGAATACTAGGCTTTTATTACCCAATCAGCAATCATCACGTCTATATTTAATGGTTGCGGTCGGCGGAATTATGTAATATCAACCTGAAATTAAAAAATGGCTCCTAATTATGATATAGTTTTGCTGGAGCTCGCCAGATTGTATACGGAACCATAAATAACTTGGTTTAATGTTAAGTCATCTTCTTAATTATATTCCATCAAGAAAATTGAGTAGCACACTAATTAGCAGTCCAAAGACATTTAGTGCAGTATTACATAATTATACCTAATACGATGTATGTTTCTTAGAGCTTGTTTGTTTTGGAGTGCGTCCATGTTGAATTATGCACACCTCGACATCTGCGAGCGCGCAGCACAAAAAACAAGCAGCAGCGACCGCCGAGCCTAAAATGGAGCATTTTCTTTGCCTCAAAGAGGCTGAAATGATGGTTTCATTTTGCTCTGTTTTCTGCAGATCTTCCATATGACCTATGATCTGGCTAGTGCCGTGGTAAGAATATTTAACTTGATCGGCATGATGCTGCTGCTGTGTCACTGGGACGGCTGCCTTCAATACCTGGTGCCACTACTGCAAGACTTCCCCCCTGACTGCTGGGTGTCGCTAAACGGTATGGTTGTAAGTATCACCTTTTTACTATCTCATTCTTCGTTTTGGTAGATGCACGCTCCATAAGGATCAACGTATGTATCGACTGGTTAACTTTTTCAATTCATTCTGCCATTATTTAAAACGGGTTTTCTACTATTTGACGTCTGGTCCGTTTGAATTTAATTTCAGATGGATTAGGCGTCTGTAGACGTGAATGGCAGCCACTAAATTAAGCAGGATTAAATGGAAACAAGATCAAAACGCAAGGATAGGTGGTGACAATAGAGAGTGCCTTCTTACCCAAATCTGGAAATGTTCTGAATTTGGCTCTGAGAGGGGTTGTCTCATGTAATAACATGGTTTGAACCTCAGTATCTCTGGTTGCGCACCAAAATAGCATTGCTCTGTTGTGCTCAAGTAAAAGGGCTTTGCTACTTCTTAAAGTATAACAAATCTGCTTACGTGAACTCTTCATATAAACTGTTTTGGCGTTTTGTGATGCCCCATTTGGGATGTCACGCTTTTCTGCCTTCTGTTTGCTGGAGCGCCTCGTAGGGGAAGCGGAATGTAACAGCTGGCCTCAGGCCGTCCGCTGCCTCTTCGTCTAGCCTCTTCTTCCGACACACTCCCCACATGCAAAAACGACCGTTGCGAGGCATCGGGGGCTTGAGGTGCTAACGTCAGCCCTCCTTAGCGTCACCTCGCTTTACTTTTCGTGTCAAGCCGAGCCGACCGTGCGTGAGTCACTGCAAAACAAGCACAAGAGTGGTTTGTCTCCAAAAACCGCTCCGCTTCATCCCGATTATCAGTACTGAACTATGCAAAGACAGTCATTCCAATGGCCCCACATTATGAAAGTGTGACAAAGTCATCCAAAAAGCCTCACGAACTGACTAAATTTGCACTGTACCTCTCGTGCGGAATAATTGTCGCTTATTACTCTGCCGCCAATCAATATGAAATCATGAAAAAGAGTTAATTAGCTGCACCCTGCTGGGCTTCATTTGCATAAGGCGCTTTCGCCACAATAGGACGTTTTAGCAAGTTAAAATGGGTCTTTCTAAATAATTTTTTGATTCATTTTTTTAAATTTAGCATTCAGTTAATGGTGGCATTGATTGGAAATCCAACATTTGCATCAATGGTCCTGTTGACTTCGTGTGCGGTCGATTGGTCGCCGGTCGTTTGGACGCAGTCTTTTGGTTGCCCAATCGACCGTGTACCGACTTCGTGTGCGGTCGATTGGTCGCCGGTCTTTTGGTCGCGGTCTTTTGGTCGCTCCGACCGCGACAACGGGCGACCAAAAGACCGGCGACAAAACAAGGTAAAGCAACACGGTCTACGCATCAATAAAAGCCAACAATGGCCATGGGCAGTTTCACTGAGCCGACGTGTGAGTGTATAAGAGTTTGTATGTACATGCGTTGTCCCTTTTAAGAAGCTACGTCAGTCAGGGTCTTAACAAGTTCAGCAGTTTAACAAAAAACAATAAAAGTCCGGGAAATTTGGAGCTTTTCTTTAGCCTAATAATTACTAGGGCATTAAGTATGACTAAATAGTAATTCGCAGTTTGTATTTAGGGAATTTGAGCAACGATTTAATTGGTAATTATCACTTACCTTCCGGGCGACCAAAAGACCGGCGACCAATCGACCGTCTACCGTTGACTTGGTGCATCATGTTTTAGGACTAAGAGGAGTCCAGTAAGGACTGGTGATAGTGGCTTGTAGGCTACTTATCAGCTTGACTAATGGCCTTAGAGTAGCTTCTTACTTCCAAGCAGCCACATTGACTTAATCAGCAGACAAGATAATACTGCTGTCAGGTGAGAGGGTGATGGAGTCTGTTGGTGTGATTGTACAGAAAGCCAAGGGTTGATGGGAATTTGTAACTGAAGAGTTATACTATATATATATATGTTGTCTTTTGAGTGGTGTGAGTCAATGTGCGTATCTTTTTGCATTATTAAAAGAAAGTAGCAGCAACGTTAGTCGGCAGCAGACCGTAATTAATTGGAGGCCATATTCTTGGTGTGGCTATGACGTTGGAAGCAGTCATAAAGAATTTGCTTAACATCCCAAAAGATGGTTAACGTCGTCTGCAAGTGTGGCGCCTTTACTTCCCTCCCTCGGGGGTTCAAAGTCCGCTTTGCCTTCTGTGCACTGTCATTGAGAACAGCTTTTTTTTTTTTTTTCCATTTGCTTATGTAATTGGACAAATGCTTATTGTGCCGCACTTTTCCGTTTTATCCGCGAATGTGACAGCTTGCTGGATTTTAGCGAGTGATTTGATTGACTCATTAGAACAGTGGCGTGTGCGAATGCTCCATCAGGGGGAGAAGTTATTTGAAATGTTATTTTGTAATGCGTGCGATTAGTTACTTTAGTATTTTTCTGGTGGGTTCAAGTAAGTTATGTGAAAATGCATCCATATGACGATATCTAAGGTTAACAAATATCCCAGTTTAATTGGATTGCACGTGCATCATTGTCAAGAGTATACATTGAGATAAGAAATGTACATTTTTTGACCAATTGTCCATGACACAGCAAAAAATAGGCATTATTTTACTTGTTTTTTAGCTTGTGTTTGTCTTTTGTTGTACTGTAGTATAGTATATATTAGATTAATCAGTCACCCATTCATACTTAATTTTTTTAGTGGTTATATTGTGAGATGATTGTTAAAGTGAGCTTTTGGACGCAAATTAAAAAATATATGGGCACCTTTTAAGGGATTTCCTGGCTTAAATTCTGAGAGTGGTGGTCCCATTCAGACCACTCATGCAGATGATTGCAACACTTTGACAGTGATTGGGGATGAGAAGGTGTGATAACGCCAGCGCCCCACTTCTTTTAAAGAAATGTCGAGCGGCGGTATGAATATTAAACTAGTTGCCTATTTGGCAGCATGCATGTGGTGCTTAATTAGAACAAGTCGCTTGGAAACATTTTCTGCGTTGGGCTCATTTGGAGCAGCACCACTTCTAGCGGAAGCTGCATTTTTTTGTTTTTGCCTTTCTAATGGAGATGTGTTGATACCCTAATGAGTCAAACACACCCCTCCCTTCAGATGACTGAGCATTACATGACGAGACATTCTTTCAATCCGGGAGATGAGGATTCACGGATAGAAAATATAGGCTGGTGAAACAAAATCAATATGGATAATGCGTATGAGTGGCTTGCAGTGAGTGAGTCATGGAAGATAGAGGAAAAAAAGAAAGAGAAATCAAATTAGTTAAGAGGGTTGGTGTGAAAAAAAAAAAAGAACTGCATTTGTTTTTTTATGGCCCATGTAAGATGAGAGCGTTGCCAGATAATAATAGGTGTGACAAATGTTGAAGCTTTACAAATCAGAATTCCATCTTTCATGTACAAATTGTGTTTTTTGTGTACTCATTTAACTCACTGGCTGCCATTGCCAATGAGTTAAAACTGTGTTGGGCTCTCATTTGAGAATTTACAATAAACAAGACCTACCTGAATTAAGTTGTTACCAAAAAAAGATGACAATTTAATTCCCGGGGGCTGAAAAGTGACCCGCAGTGCAAACAACACAAAAATATGACATTGCACAACATGGTGCCGACGCAGCTCTCCTCCATCTGCGCGACAACGAGGCGAAAAGGTGCAGTGAGTCAGCTTTGAGGAGCAAAAAAAATAATATTTTGTCTCCACTGCTTCTCTAACCATGCATATCATGTGGCCAAAAACACCTGACATCCTCCTAAATGTCTTTTGTTACAGCAATATGGTTGACAGTTTTTTGTCTTCCCACAATTGTGCAAATTGGTATAGTGTGTGTTTCTGTTTTATGATATGAGCAAACTCATGATGTGAATGTGCTCGTATCATGAATGTATTTTCTCCATTAGAAACAACTGAATCCAAATTAATGTGTGCAACACTATTAATGATGATTAGCTATTGAATGTGTTCACTTGCAAATTTAAGAATTGGCTTAAACAGCATCCATTATTATTTTTTTTAAACATGTTTGGAGAAGATATTCCCCCGGTAATGACTAAGTATTGATTTTATAGTAGTGTAAGTGTGACAATACTCTCATTGTATGCCACCAGTAATTTTCCTTCTGGCTTAATGAACTGATTGGTGTGCTATTAAGCAGATAATGATTTTACAAAACAACTTTTAGAGGAAGATTTAACATAGCTATTTGCTTTTAGAAAGAGCATAATTTTGGGAGAGCTGTTGCGTTTATGTACATGGTAGCAGAATAATGAATGATACCAACTTGAACAAAACGTGTTTGGAAACTGGCAAGAAGTGGGGGACTCCATTCGCATGCCAGCTGGGTATACGGAGGTGTCGATTTTGGCTTTGTAAACTGGGCTTTCCAAGGGCAATTAGTTAGGCCTCCAAAAATAACGGTTAACCTCTATCAAAGAAAGTACAGTACCTCAAGGATCCACACCGCAACTGTGTACTACACCACAACAATCATTATACATGCATTCTTTGAACCCCCTCCCCCATTATTTGGTCTCTTATCATTCCACGTGGGCTCTGTGGCTGGTCTGGTCGCCAAGCATGTTTGCTCAGCTTTAGTCTGATAAATGGCGAGTCAACAAGACGATTAGAGAAAAAAAATCAGACGCAAAGCTGGACAGAGCACTGCAAATATCCACACCGGACGCGTGGTTATTATCATTCTATTTGCGGCACAGGAGGCAAATGACTGTCATGTTAAAATGCTCCAGGGTCATTTGTAAAAACAAGGTGACTCGTGAGTAAATGTTCAGTGGTGAAGCATAATGTCATGCACACTGATTGTGATCCATGATGGTCTTAGTAGTTTGAAAAACACTTTTAGGTACTGCAGGGCATGTCTATTTATTTGGAAACTCTTTTCAACCAGGTTTTGCCTGAGGAAAGGTTGATCATTTAATGATGGCTTGAATGTTAATGTAAAAGTCCAATAGAGGTAATGGCAATCTGTTTTTTTGGAATATATGTATGTTTGGGTCACGAATAAGAGAAATGCTGAATGGTAATGCGGGACTGAGCTCTTGAAAATGTGGTTTGAAATGAGTTGGCAAAAATAAACAGTGGGAGAGAAGGCTTTCTTTTGCTTCTCACCGGAGAAAGGATGTCTCAGATGTGTAAATAATGCAAGTTGAGCTTTTTTAGTACTGCTGTCGACATGAACTCTTTTTCACCCCTTCGGAAAATGGGGAAAGAATAAGAGCAGCTACAATAAAGCAGGAGAAGTATTCGTAAATGGTTCCGGCGAGGTTGTGGAGAATATGTTTTGTCTAAGGACGGTTCATCATCAAGAAGTCCGGCCTCCCTATGGCTTCTCCTCAGTCTCATCTGTCTGTCTCTCTCTCCCCACCCTGGCAGAACGTATCCTGGGGAAAGCAATACTCGTACGCCCTCTTCAAAGCAATGAGCCACATGCTGTGCATCGGCTATGGTGCCAGGGCGCCGGTCAGCATGTCGGACCTGTGGATCACCATGCTTAGTATGATCGTGGGTGCTACGTGCTACGCCATGTTTGTGGGCCACGCCACCGCGCTCATCCAGTCGCTGGACTCCTCTCGACGGCAGTACCAAGAGAAGGTAGGGTCAAAACATCCTGCAAGTTACATTAGTTTTATTTTTTTTCCACTTCTTGTCATTGACAATGCCAGACCTCCAATCATTTTTGACTGGGTTTAAATTAATCAGACCTTTGTTGTTGCCAATGGCAGGGAATGACAACAACAAAAAACTCCAATGTATGCACATACGGTATTTATTTTATTATTATGTGCATGAATTGTGCTCATGTAGAATTCCAGACAAGCCAACATCTGGCAATTCCTAGAACACGTGGTTGTTCCGGATGGGCTGCGTGCGCCACGCAACAATCAGATAACCCGCCTTATAAAGTACATCTTCAATGTACATGTGTAGTACTCTTATCCAGGATTATAGTCAGTATGGGTTTGAGATTATGATTGAATAACAATTATAAAACAAAGACCAGACCTTTATACAGATCATGCAAAAGCTATGTATTGACCAAATATTTTTGGGGATTTCCGCTTCAAAAAAATAGATAAGAAATGGAAATGTGATAAAGTCAATATAGAAATAAACAAAAATATTGCACACAGATAGTGAATGGCTGGTGTTTAAAAAAAATGTGGCCTGGCCATTATCTCTTTACAGACACACACAAATATACATTTGGACATAAAATATGCTTCAGAATGAACATTTTTGTATCATACAGTCAACAATTTGTCCATGGATTTGTTGCTTTGTCCATGAAAAATGTTAATCGGCTTCTTCTTCTTTTTTCTTTTTTCGGTTTGTGGTTTTTTTTTAGCTTCTACTTTCACAGAATAAATTGCTTTTTTTTGCACATCATTGGCGCGTTGCCTTCTAGTGAATATTAATGACAGCAGGTTGCCCACAGCAAACATTGAAAGTCACTGAATTAGTGGCATGCCTTTTACTCTGCATGGGCATACTGGACATCTGCTCTGCAAATCGGCTTCATCTACATCCCACTTCATCCTCCTGAAATGTCTTTCGGGGCTTTTGAAATGGCATTTTGAGTGATTTACCCAAAATTTGCAATTACAATAAAAAAAAACTATTTTTCACCTACTGGTGTATATAGGAGCAAATATACATTTAGACATTTATTTTTATATACATACCTTACATTTATACACTATGTTTTTAGTTTGAAGCAACATCTCAGTAATGCCTTCTACTATATGTGAAAACATACACTACCAATGACTTGAAATAACAATGAACCTTCACATTGAATTGCCTTGTGTTGAGTGACCAAGTATGTTCCAAATGACCTTTGGTGGAAAATGAAATTTTGTTGTGTTAACCATTGCATGACCCATGACTGCTAACAAAATTGCCACTTATAAGTACCATTACATTGCCAGAATTTGGATTCTCTCATGTGTAAATCTACAATACAGATGCTCTTACCTTTTAAGTGAGATATGTGCCAGGAGTGTCATTTTCTTGACTCACTACACTGCTAATGACCCAAATAGAAATGCAGTTATTTCAACCTTTGCACCATCTATAGAATTGAGTATGAATTGAAAGACTTCTATATCAACCATTACACTAACGGCCTTTGACTTTAGTTTCTGTAGAAAGTCCCATGTGCTTCTACCATGGATGTGAGCAATCTACAGTAACCTGAATATGTCAGTAGGATGTTGCACAGGCCGGTAGCTCACTACCTCATATTACCATCATGGCTCAACTGCCCAACAGCACTATGCTTCATGCCTGTTTGAAATAATGGCAAATACAACCTTGGGTAGATTTAGCCTAGGGGGCAACTTTACAACCACCCTACTTCCTCTCGTACATGCCTACCTTGGTCACATCTTGCATAGTTTTTTGTACTACAGTCAAAATCAAAGGTTTATTCAGTCGTCATCCCTCAAACTAAATTATTAACTGAAACGTATATGCTTCTGTCTCGTCTTTGCCTCCCACAGTACAAGCAAGTGGAGCAATACATGTCCTTCCACAAGCTTCCGGCAGACATGCGGCAAAAGATACACGACTACTATGAACATCGCTACCAGGGCAAGATCTTCGACGAGGATAACATCCTTAGCGAACTCAACGACCCACTCAAAGAGGTGAGAAAAGGTTGACTGATGAAAGATTGAAGGAATGTCTACCTTGAGAGCACCTGAAAAAAAATCTCAAGAACTAAAAAGATACAGAAAGTCTGGATTTTTTTTCTATTCAGTGACCATTTAAGGCTCATTGGATTTTGCCATGAGATATTGACCAGTTGCTACCAAGTTTTAACCACGTTTTTGTCAAAATTTAGTGCAAAAATCTTCCACACCTTCCATCCACTCTAGAAAAGCGTAACATTGCTTCTGAGTCTTTTTAATTGTGACCAAGCATTAACACACAGGAACTGAACATCTATAATCAATATTTCAATGTTTGGTATGAATAATATAGACAAGAATTGTCATAAAACCCATGCGAACGTAGCATACAGGACTGTCTCCCATTCAGACCCATTAACTGCGCTCAATCACCAGTTCTGCAGAGCCCAGACACTGGAAAGGAGGACGCAGAGTGGATTTATGATTATTACCTACGATGCGGAAAATCCTTACAGGCTTTTTGTCCACTCTGCAGAGTAGGCAAATCTGCCTAGTGACAATGACAATCCAATCTGCCCCGTGGGACTGGCGACTAAAGAAGAACTGAGTCCCACAAAAATACACATCTTCATTTTATTGTGAAGCAATAGTCATTTTATGGATGTGCGCAGTTTGAAAAACACTGGCTGTTTTTTTTGCTTTTTTATAATGAGGATTCTCTTGCCCCAGTGAAATACATCTAATCCAGACTTCCCGTGGTAACATCCAAGAGCTGAGCCGGGATCGTTGGCTGCCGGCCACCTGACTGTTGTTGGCACCTCGCCTTCCTAGCCAAATTTGGAAGGAAGCGTGAGGAGGTTTGGATGGGGTGGGAGTGGAGGGGGTCATCGTGGCAGCGAGGAGCCTCTCCACTCAGCAGACTATGTGCAAAATCTGGCATGTCGTTTTATCACAAGATTAAAGCCGACACTGCTGGCTCCGGCAAGTGTGACCACCTGGGAAGCATCAAAACTGCTAAGATGCCAATATTATGAATAAGCGTCTAAAAATGCATTGCTTAAGTAAATATGTAGGGTTTTGTTTTTTGCTTTTAGGTTTTTTTGTTTGTTGGTTGTTGGTTTGAAGCTGCTACGTTATAAATAGTCTACTACTCTTTGGGAAGATATGTTCAGATGTGGGTTAGATGGAAAGTATAATTTGGGGGGGCGGAGAAAATTGGGGGCAATCATTCATTCATCATTTTATTTCTTGCCTTCCTGAACATTCCGTTAATAGTAGTGCCAACCATTACAGCAGCTTCACCAGCCATATTTTTGTCTGAGTATCAAACTCCTTTTTGAATAATGTGTGTAGCGCGTTATGTAACATAATATCATGACTGTTCAAGTCCATGGCCATGTGACAACTCTTTAAAGAAGTATTGTATAAGCAAAGATTTTTCCCCGCTAAGAGGCTTCTTGAAGCATGAAAACTGATCACTATCCGATTTTTTAGTTCTGGTCCACGATTGAGGTCATCGTCCTTAGCATCTGGGTAGCCGTTCTGTAGGTTAATGTCCCATTATGTTGTATATAGAAGAGGTGAGGGAGTCAATCACTTGCCACGTGCTGAGCAACTTCCAATCTGTGCCCCATTGGGGGTCAACGGAAAATAAACACCTAATCTCTAGCTGGGCCACGAATTCTGGGATGATTGGGCAAAGCTCATCAGGATCTGAGACCCGTGCCAAAAAATGTTCTTCCAAGCAGTACTTTAGAGGTTTTAGGGATAAGGCAGCAATATGCGCCCCATTCATTTTGTGCTGAGCTGATAATAGCAGCTGGAGTGGTGCTGATTTTTTTCCATTTTTTTCCCCTCGCTGCAATATCTCCTGGGATCTCATTTGTTGTTGTTTTTGTTTCCCCCCAGGAAATTGTTAACTTCAACTGCCGTAAGCTGGTGGCCACCATGCCGCTGTTTGCCAACGCCGACCCCAACTTTGTGACGGGGATGCTGAGCAAGCTCAAGTTCGAGGTCTTCCAACCAAATGACTACATCATCCGCGAAGGCACCGTTGGCAAGAAGATGTACTTTATCCAACACGGTGTTGCCAGCGTCATCACTAAGTTCAACAAGGAGATGAAACTGACTGACGGGTCCTATTTTGGAGGTATGCCATCAGTCTTCCTTAACATCACAAATTTTTAGTCCATATTTATTCAGTCATTGGTCAAGGCTTCTGACAGATGAACTTTAAAGGGCCAAAGGCTAGCTTTCAGTCACCATCGATGCAGTTGTTGACCTGTCTACTTGTCAAGAATTTTCACAGTCACTTGCTTTTGTACCTCTCTTTTCTCCACTCTAATGATAGTTACTATACTTGCAGCCCACCATGCGATCTGTGTGTGTCAGCCATTTTACGCAAGCACTTCAGCTGGCTTACTTTCCTCATGTTTTGATCTCCTCCATTGGTTGAGTCTAAAGACTCACACACTACTTTTGTATGTTTACATGCACGCAAAAGGTGTAACAAGTAACTTTACGCGCTGCTTTGTTCTCCCCGTAATCATGGTCAAGCACTATATAGTGAGTGTACAGACTGATGCACGCTGAGTTGCACCCGAGGCGCTTCGTTGGATGCCTCTCGGAGTCAAATTAATGCAGATTCTCATTATGCAGCATTGGCCGCTTGTCAGCCCCGCTGCCGTTATGTAAGCGCTCATCTGGCCGCCGGAGGAGGCCAAGGCGTGGATCAGGCATCCCCGAGGACACAGAGGTTGCCCCCCCCGCCCCCGCTTGCTCAATCCTTCCCACCACCCCTGCTACACGGATACACATTGCATAAACTCTAGTAGCCCTTCCGCCCCCTACTCTATATGTTCCCACAAACACTCCAGGCAGTGACGAAAAGTGGATTGGACGTTCATTCGGTGGATAATCAGAAGCTTTTACTCTGCTTTTTTTTCTTTCTCTCCTCTCTCAGGATGGATAGCATCTATGCTTTAAATGTCAGATGCAAGCCCCCTGCCTCTCGTTTACTCAGACAAATCAGTGTCATCTCAGTGTGACGGAAAAGTTTCCTATTTTAAGACGCGCTTGCATATTTTATGCCTGTTCGACAGGCACCACAGAGGCGAGCAGAGGGTTCTAAGAATACTGCCATTTTGGCGTCTCGCAGGCAAGAATCAAATAACAAATTTGGCCGTCTTTTTTTTTTGCATCGCCGGCGTGTGTATAATACTAAGGGGGATGCTGTCACATAGCGTCTGTGCATTTGTTCATTTGTCAGTGTGCCGAGCTAGGAGATCTTCGTCGACACGTAGTGCAGAACAGCTCATTCAGACGAATCAATGTCTGGTTATGACGCTAGCGATCACAGTCCGGATATGAAGTTATGTGTAGTGAATGATTTTATAGATAGGTGTGTGTTTGGAAAGATGAGGTGATCTGAAGTTAAATAGTTTGATGGGATGAAAAACATGTACACACGACTATAATGAAAACCACTACAAACTAAATTCTAACTGTTTTTAAAACTTAAAAATAATTTAAAAAATGAGTTTGTTGCACTAATTTACAAAGTAGGAGCCTTGCTCTAGAAAAACCTAAATCAAAATGTTAAAAAATAATCAAAAAGGGTTTAAAACCATGGCTGAAACATAACTATTTAATACAGACCTCAAAGTATCTCTGGTGGGAGTTTATTTTCAAACCTTTAGAAAATATCAAAACCTCTTTTTTTAAGTTGAAACGTCCAAGTGAGGCAAATTCAAGATGGCAAATGAAAAAAAATGTTGCTGTCAAGCCTCCCAGTTTAAATGAATTGGACACCCGCTTTACACGCTCATGTATGCATTTGTCAAGAATAGTAAGAGTACAATAATGCGTTTTTGCTTTTCTTGGGTTGTGCCTGTAGCTAGCTACCAGCTGTTGCCCTGCCGTCCAGCTGGTAATGCCACCCGCCCACGTGTGCACTGGTGAGCCCTGAGTCGGTCGGCCGGTTGGGAGCAGATGGTTGTACGAAGCCGGGCACCGGTCTCCTTTAGTTTTCCATTTTTCCTTAATGATTCACATAAAGACGGAAAGTAGTGCGATGAGACGGGGGTGAGCAAGGATTAAAAAGCAGCCACAGGACACCATTAGCATATTAACGAGCTGAACTTGGGAAGACTCAAAGTCACAAAGCGACCCGGGCCAATGACGCAAGGGTCCAGCTCCTGAGGCAAGATTTGCAAGTGAGAAATGACTCCAGGGCCCGTAGAAAAGAAAGGTTTATAGTAAAGATACAATCCCCAATTCCAATAAATTGCCTTCAAGGTTATTATGCTTAACAAAAACTGGCATTGGAAAAACAAGGAGCTTTATTTCCATATCAAAATGATAAATACAGTGGACCATCATGATATGAGCACCTCGCTTACGGGTTTATTGTGATATGAGACACGGCACGAACGAAAATGAGTTTCAATGCATGAGCAAATTTTCATTCCACAAGCAAATTGCAGGAAAGACTTTCTATTATCGTGTCCGCGTGTATGAGCGTGGCATACGAACATCGTGGATCAACAGAATGCCCCATCTGCCACTCATTCTCATCGTCTAATTTTTATCAACGTGCATCCGGATCATTTGTGATCAACCAGGAAAAATGGCAACCAAAGAGTAGTAAGAAAATCATCATTGTCAATAGCATTGAAAGAGTTAACTGTCCAGTCTTGTAGCTTCGAAATAGGTGCCTGTTAAATCTGGCCTTCCCACATCATTTCAGCATTCACACCTCATTCACACCCCCAGCGTGATGGTGTTGCTCCAGCGTGGCACACACATTCAGTGCTGTTTTCATGACATGCTCCTACCGAAGATCACAGCTCAAGTCCAGAAGTAAAAGATTGAATCGCCAACAGATGAAAAAGGGCTGCTTTCTGTCAGATGTGGGGATGAAACGTGGGCAAAGCTTGCCATGGGGTTGTTATTTGGCTGGAGTTATTTCTGAATTGATTCTATTGATCAAAAGAAAGCTCTATAACACCAGAATTGTTTTACACTGCGAATGTAGAGTTGTAGGACAAATAGGGGTGAAATTTCTAGTGTTGATAATGCAATATGGCACAGGTGTCAAAGTGGCGGCCTGGGGGCCAAATCTGGCCCACCGCATTATTTTATGCGGCCCGAGAAAGTAAATCATGAGTGCCGACTTTCTGTTTTAGGATCAAATCCCAATGATTATAGGTGTATATTATATTTCCTAATTTTCCCATTTTTAAATCAATAATTGCAATTTTGTAATCCAATTTTGTGTTTTTAGTTCAAAAAGCATTTTGTAAAATCTAAAATCTAAATAAAAATATTTTGTTTCCTTTTGAAATGAAAAATTATTAAAAGACGTTTTCCCTTACTAAGAAAAAAAAGCTCATTATTTAAAAAAAAAAGGATATTTAGGGCTTTTTGATCAGTTTGTTTCAATCTTACTTAAAAAAATATATATATAAATATATATAGATCTCAATAGTATATCTAAAATGGTCCGGCCCACGTGAAATCGAGTTGACGTTAATGCGGCCCGCGAACCAACCCGAGTTCGACACCCTTGCAATATGGTAAATTCTCAAAATAATCATAAAAATGTGATCTTGTCTTCCAGGATCATTTGGCAACTCCTATGTACATACACTATTGTAGGCTCAACTTAAGCTTCTTGTGCGATCATATTCAATGATATTTTCTCAATTTACTGTGGTCCAAAAACACTTGGACAGTGGGCCACTGCCCCTAGTTTGGACACCACTGCACTATTCATTACTATTGTCCAAAGTAGAACATACGTTTGACACACAAAAAGGTCCTCATCTACAATTTGTGCATTGAAAAGAGTGATGAATTGTATGGACGTGCTGCTACGTGGTAGTGAGGTACGCAATGCAAAGCGGTTCAATCCCTTCATATCACGTAGGAATGACCAATGCTTGCAAAAGAGACAGCTGGGTTGGTGCAATGCAGCGATGCGGTGTGATGCTTGACAGGACACGACTGCATTGCATTAAGGGGCCATTAGCCGTGCGGCGGATGATAAATGGTCTCGACGTCGCAGAAGTGACAGAGTTTATTTACACTTGGTGTATGCGTCTCCTTTAGTACCTTCATGTTGAAGGTTCATCTACATGCTAATGTGTCACAGGCATTTAGTTAAACTGTAACGTGATCCAAAAAAGTGGAAAGAGATCAAGCGACGAGATTTGGGATGAATCGTCATATTTCGATTTAAATGCCGCCAGCTCGTCAAAATTGATTGGAAATCTATTGCCGTCAATCAGTTAATTTATGATTGCTCATGTAAGCCGATAGAACAAAAAAATACTTATTTTGAATGCAACCCCGCCCGGCCATAATTGAAACAAAAACTATAAATCATCCATGAAACAAGAGTCTTTCTTTTGTGATGCTGAAGATATTGTCTTTGCATTGAAGACAGCAGAAACATTTTTCCTTATTTTGTTTTGTTGCAGAGATCTGCCTTCTCACTAAGGGCAGACGGACGGCGAGCGTCCGGGCCGACACCTACTGCCGTCTCTTCTCGCTATCCGTGGACCACTTCAACGAGGTTCTAGAGGAGTACCCCATGATGCGACGGGCCTTCGAAACGGTCGCCATCGACCGATTGGATCGCATTGGTAAGGATCTTCGCAATGACTGAATCTTTTCCAAAATAGTTTTTCTGCCTGTCATTGTGCCCTGGTGTCATCATCTCTGGTCACACTTTTTGCCGTCTTCCCTCCATGAAAGCATCGTGTTCGCCATCTTGTGCCGCATGGCCTTGTTATGCTGTCATTTGTCCTGATTAATTAACACACGTGTTGGAACCAGTATTAATCCTTGTAAAAAAAAAAAAAAACAATCTTGATGGTTGGATTAACTGGGGTGGAAGCGCATGCCGCCGTCCCGGAGGGGGTCGGGGGAGGTATTGACCTCGCCCACCCTCACTGGACGCCAGCGTCTGGATGGAAGCTAACCTCACATGCATGCCTTGTGTGGCCCTCTCCCCACTCATCTGCACTCCTGGGTATGAGCAGCCCCCCCAACCTCGACTAAAAAAGGTTTTAAATCGGGAGTGGGGAACCTAAAATATCGTAAGAGCATTTGAATGCAATGCATAAAAGGCATACTGGTGTCAAATCAAAAGAATGCTGATAAAACAAATGTTTCTTTGACGTTGCATCATATCTGTTTTATCAATTTAGTCTGGCCCGAGGAGGATTTTCTGGCCCCTAATAGGGAAAAGGTTCCCCACCCCTGCTCTAAATCAACTTAATACTAAATGAAAGCCAGTGACAGGAAACAGGAAGTCGCTTCAGGCTGGAACATCCCCACTTTCTTTTCGGAACAACAAACAAAATCCAGTTGAGCTCAGCCAAAGCAGCGATTTTTAAAAATAGATTAACACAACTCGGCTCTTGAATAAGCAATGTATATGCATTTCAAAGGGGCACATGTATCAAGTAAAATGGGCAATCATTTTCGCTAATTTGTTATTTTAATATAGTTTCTATTGGCTACTCATGAAAAAATCTCACGTACAGTAGCACCTCTTCTTTAGTCATTGTTCATAAGGAAATAACGACAATTAAAAGGAATGAACGACCAAAAGAAGGCTATTTTTTCCACGCGATCGCACTCCAAAGTTTTTTTTTATGGTCAAATGACAAACATGGAGTGTTGCCTTCAGGCTTAAGAGGTTCCACTGTATTATAACAAACAATCCTTCACTTCTTGAATTCTTACCTTATTAAATATCACAGAAAAACAACATAAGACGGTTTGTTGTGGGGCGACGTCTGTTGCACTGATTACCCCCGAAAAACATGAAAGATTTTGCAGTTCTGCTCACTCGGCTGGGCGGCTGGAGCCGTGCCCGGCGTCTTTCGCCGACCATACGCTCAGCTCACCGTTCTTTTCAGCTAATTACACGCTCACGCAAGCAACCAAAGCACATTGTGTATCCGTGTTCTGTCATATAGCTTCCTGAGAAAAACGTTACGTTATTTCAGTCTTAAATGTTTGAATTTGCTGTATTTTATTTTTTTGCTTTCTTTTAAATTTTTATTTTTTTGCAAAGTTTGCAACTGTGCCTAATATGTGCTCAGTAATTAAGCTGCAGTATGTACCTCTTCCCCTTGCTTGCCTCTGTCATACCCATGTATTTGTGCGTCCTTTAAGCGCGTCAATACAGGCGATCGCGGTCTTATTACGACGAGTTAGTGTAACCGTGTCAGGACACTCTGCTCCAGTGCAACATAACACATTGATTAGCCGCGCTTTATCCAAGACGAGACCTGTTTTTCATGTGATGAAGGCAACCTTTTCTCCTCGGAGTGAAGTCCTCATTCAGGATGCGCCTCGTGTTGTCGTCAGTTATTCGATTTGGCGCGTGAACATTTTTGAACTATAAACTGTTTATGTTCAGTGGGTGTTTACCCTTTTTAAAATGCATGTGTTTACAAGGAAGCTTGTAAATATGGCAACCTACCTAGTTAACTCCTTCAGTGAAATTGACGATGATAGACATCCAATCATAGCTGTGTTCATGTTTCTGCTACGAATTGAAATTTGTGTCAATAGCGGATGTCCAACTATATGAACCAAATGGATTTGATGTCTTTCACCGTCAATGGCCGTGAATGAGTTATTTACCAAATTAGAAAATGTAGTGCTTTATACAAAAAACACATTATACGTAGCAGACAGCCAAAGAAAATAGCTATTGTGAATTTTGTGAATCATAAACACATACTCGGACTCCACCCTGACCGGTTCGGCAAATGCGTCGTCATTTTAATCAATACAAATTGGTCCACATGCTCAGCATCGATCTGTCCTCTCCGACAAAAATACGGAGCAGGTCTATTTTCTGCCTCATCAACCACCGGCCGTATCAAGTCTTGCAGTTGTTTCCGAAAAGGAATACTGTAAAACGGCAGCAATATCTGGTCCTTCAAAATATATAGTTTATAAAAATTTTACACATCTTATTATTATATTGAAGTTTTCACTAAACATAAGTTATTTTGCATGGAGCGTACAGGTGCTAGAATTCAGCATATGAGATGAACTCTAACCACAAAAATAGAGTTATAATAACATTACGTTGTTATTTAATGATGGAAGTCCAAGGAAATGGGGTTGCATTCTTCAATTAAATAAAAAAAGGCATGTCAATTTGTCCCTGTGCAGCATTTTACAACACGATGCCCTTGAATCTGAGCCAAAATATGCATTTGCCCTTTTTCTTGTTATATTTAAAAGACAGAATAGACAGCTGCGCACTCTGAGTGGCACATTTCAGAGTGGCTTCACTTCCTGTCTCTCCCACCATCACCAAACCGGGGAGTTGGTCTCATACAAGGGAAGACGCGTGCGTTGTCATGACTGTATCGTTTCTCTCTCTTTCTCTATTTATATTTGAACTGCATTTGGTTCCATGCTTGTCCTGCATTGATTCAAGAAAAAAAAAGCTAAAAAAGAAAGTATCGTGTTGCACATTTGACGTGATCTTTTATCTATCTAAAAATCACCTGACCAGGAGTCCGTCTTGAGACGAGCTCATCTCGTTTTCAAGAGTGTCCTGGCCGACGAGTAGGCACCAGGTAAACACTTCATTCCAGTTGCAACATTCAAACAGCGTCTTAAAAAAAAGGGGGAACCCGTAGAGGCTGGCTTAGTTGGACCTACTCGTAAATTCATCCTCCAAGAGCTTGTTTTCCCTTCCCCCTTCCCCCTACACATAATGACAATTCATCCACAACAGTGACTGGATGGACACATAACCAATGTCAACAAGGGAGACAATCCAGGAAACAAAGATACATTTACATGCCATTGTTTTCTATTTGTTTGCTTTCAAAGATTATTACGGCTCAGATTTTCTTTTTTTCCCTTTTTTTTTGTTCAAAGGAATCCAAATTTGTAGATGAACAAAACATTCTCACATTGTTGGGTTTGTTACCTTGAATTTGGATGGTTGACTAAAGTGGGACATTTCATTTGAATCCTATTCAAACTGAACTCATAGACTGCCATTGATGATGATATACATGCAATTTATTTGTATTTAGGGCCTTGCAGACAACCAATGTTTATCAGAGATCAAGTGTTAAAATTGCGAATTTAAATGAAATCGTTCTTTTTTGTTTGTTTTTTTATTTTTTTTAATTTATGAGAATATACTTAGCTTGTTTGTCCCAAGAAAAATCAATAAGATGCTTTGTTATTGAAGCCAATGGGTACAAACAATGGAAAAAAAGTAGGGGCTTATAGTCTGGAAAAAAACGTAGTTTGTTTTGAATTTGAAAAATGAACTTTTTACGCTTTGCTTTTTTATGTTACATAATTTGCAACCACAGATGCCAGGGTCACATGACTGGATGTATATGATCGTCAATGGCGCTAAAAGTCTTAATAGGAAAGCGGATAGGTGAATGGTTTCCCATCTGTGACTTTAAGGAATTCTTGTTAATGAAAATGACTCACCATTATTTATGATTTTGCTTGTTTCAATCATGTTTTTGTTGATGTTCATATTTGTGTTTATCTATTTTTGGGTCATTCATTGATATGTTTGTTTAATTGTATTTTTGTTTTATTTGCGTGATTTTTTTGGGGGGTGGTAATTTTAGTAGGTTGAGCTAATCACGTTACTTTTTTCTATTATAATTTTTGTCATTATTTAGTAAAACTTGAATTTTAGGTTGTTGGAAGGGCTAACTCATAATTGATTTTTTTACATCAACACGGTGTGTTTAATACAATCAAGAACTTAATCGTCTGTTTCAGAATCTTTAGCAATAATTTACGGTAAGTTCACAAATGATCCTTCCATGCAACATTGTGACATTTGCTTTTAAAAATAAGCATTTCTTTGAAACCTCAAATCTTCTTTAATTACTACACACTGCCTACTGCCTATTGCTGTAGTAAACAATCGCTCTATGGCTGATTGGACTGAAAAGAGTAGGTGTTTAATTAGGTGAAATGGAGTACATTAGTTCTCTGTAACCAGCAAAGGCACCACTGATTTACTCTAAATTAGTAGAAGAAGAAAACTAATAGAAATGTTATTTGGGGATGAGTGGAATGAAATTCATCTGAATTTGCTCAGAAAAAAAGCATCCCATTTTTTTAAATCTCCACAATTTAGTCCAAGAAGATAGTGAATAATATAAAAATGCATCTCCACAATGTTCTTGAACATTTTTCCTCTGGATAGGCACATTTTGTATTCATGACACTATGAATGAAAGATCAAATATCAAATACAGTCCTGTTGAATGAAAAGTTTTAGCTCCATAATTGATTAAAAAGAATCAATTCTTAAAGATAAAATACACTAGTATTCAACTTTAGTGTCCACAGTAATTAGGGAGTGATTTTTGCGTAATAGTGTGTACCATTAGCAGATGAAAAATTGCTAAGCAGACCCTTCTAATGTTCTCTTTTGGACACCAATCATTTATATGTTGTCAAAACAGCCTTGTGAGCGTAATATCATTTTTACTGTTCTTCCAATTCGCAGATCTAAACCCAGTCACCTTTAAAAATGCCATAAAAGAAGCATTGTAAGTCAACTGGTAGTCTGTGGTGCTAGTTTTAGCCTGTAGTGAGAAATCGTACATGGCAGAGCCAACATCAATCCTACTGAAAGCCGATGCGGGTTTGTTAACTCGCCGGCGGCCTCGAGAGTAAAAACGCCATCCAAGTGGAGAAGTGTTCATCCCCTCGAGGACGGACAAAGTCTACATGATGGAGTGACTCAGACTAAAGCCTTGAGTGTACTTGTAGTCCACTCCATCTTCTTTAGCCAGCAATGTCACGTCATTGGCTGTCAATATGCAAGAGGTGTCCAAACGCCTGTCCAGATTTTATTGGCCTAAAGCAAATGATGAAAGTCATTGAATATGGCCCGCACAAGAAGCTTAAATAGAGGCTACATTGCGGAAAATAGTTGGACTCTAAAAAAATCTAGTTAAATTGTCAACCAGTAAATTGTCTTTTTAACCCTATCGGACCAAACATATCGTCAATGATAAATACATTTTGAGCAATGTGACTTTTCGCCTTATAAAAACAGATATATTATATTTATGATAGGTCTTTATGACAAATTATATTTGAAATTTGGTTGTAGTTTTGTTCTGGGGGACTGTTAAATGCTCAAATCAGTGTAAACTCTCTCCAAAAATCGTACGTTTGCCAATACGCAAACAAATGGGTTCTACCCTATCAAGGCAAACTGCCATGATGCATATCCAAACTTTGTGTAAAAAAAAAAAAGGGAATTGCCTGCTGGCCCCTTAGGCGCAATGTGCCCTTTATGATGCATAATTAGGCTATTTTCAATTTGAATCTATTGTGTATATATAAGGCCCCAGGGGGGTCACTGTGGCGAGCTCCTTTTAAAAGGGGCATGGGAGAAAATATGCAATGTTCTAATTGAATTTTGCAGTACAGTTAGATGCATAACTCTACCAAGTGTAATTGCTTCACACATTATTATGAATGTCACCTCACAAGCACTTTGTGGTAATAGTGGTAGAATAGACTTTAAAAAAAAAAAGAAAAGTCTTACAAAGTGGATATTCTAGGTGTCCTTGTGTGATGTGCATTAGTCCTTGTGGTTTGAATAGACTGTGACTTTCAATTGCAGTACTTTAGATTTGCGTGTCGTCTTTGGGAGGGAAACTGTCCAGAGTGGTGATGCGTGGCTGCGACTCATTCGTATTCCGTGTTTCGTCAGCACTTTTCTGCCAGTCGACGCCACACGTAATCTTTGTCTCCTTTATGTGTCATTCACCCCTTCCTCCCAGACCCCTCTAGTCGCCACCATTGCCATTCAGTGTACCTCACGTTCCATAAGACTAAGTTTTAGTGGATGTGCAAGGTTGCAGCTTGAAGACATTAAAAATTAGCATGGCTGTCATTGTCCAGAGCTGCCAAAACTACAGAATACATTAAAAAAAAACTGAGATATAACTGAAATGTTTATATTAATGGAATATTTTAAACTTTGCTTATTAGAATTGGTCCATATGTGAAGTTGTTAAAGCATTATGTTCCCATTGACTCGTTAAGAGTCGTGAGCAGACTCACAAAAACAGGTATAAAAAATAAATATGAGCACTCGCCTCCCTCTACTGGCTAAGTTAGAACGTACAGGCAAAAATAAGTTCACTATCAATAAAATTAGCTCATTAGAAAGAGGCCTGCGAAGACCGATGCGTCAAAATGTACACACATGTTTTGTCTGGAGTGCGCACACACCCCGGGAAGAAGTCAGTCCCATTGGTTCCCAGTTATTTCCCACATTTGGTCAAGTCTTCAAGCTGCATCTTGAGATTGTTTGCCATTCTTGTTCCTGGTTTAGCTAGATCTTTTCCTGTGCGCGCCCTTTTGCCAGGCCAGCTCACCTCTCTCGACTGCTTCCCAACAGGGAAGAAGAACTCATTGCTGCTGCAGAAGTTCCAGAAGGATCTGAACGCCGGCGTTTTCAACACTCAGGAGAACGAGATATTGAAGCAGATCATTCGCCAGGACCGGGAGATGGTGATGATGGTGGACCGCAAGCAGTCGGTCAGCGGGGTGAACTCGACGCCAATGTCCGGCAACTCCATCATTAACTCGCCAGCGCAACCGCCCTTCTCCGCCGCCTTCGGGATGGGTCAATTCCAGCAGTCGTCGGTTCCTTTGACCTACAGCGCTTCAGCTATCGCCAACGCCTCCGCCGCCCGTATGCTGCCAGCCGCCGCCGCGGCGGCCCTCTACCCCACTGCCAGCGTCACCCACCTGGGTTCCTCCTCCGCCATCGCCCAGACGCCTCTCCAGGGGGCCATCATGTCGCCGTGCTCCTTCACGGCGGCCATGTGCAGCCCGCCGGTGCAGACGCCGCTGGCCGGAAGGAGCTTCCAGTACGGCTCTCCCACGGCATCCC
The DNA here is from genome assembly GCF_051989625.1 of Stigmatopora argus. NCBI lineage: Eukaryota > Metazoa > Chordata > Actinopteri > Syngnathiformes > Syngnathidae > Stigmatopora > Stigmatopora argus. The sequence continues at coordinate 5,314,439 of NC_135402.1, forward strand.
AGCTGTCGCTCATCCAGCAGCCCGTCAGCCAGCCGTCTCTCGGCGGCCAGCAGACGCAACTTAGCCAGCAGCAGCTGCCGACGTCGGCCGCGGGCGGTACCGGGACGCAGCAGCATTCCCCGCAACAGCATTCTCCCCAACAGCAGCAGCAGGTCCCTTCGCCCCAGCGAGGCGAAGTCCACAAGAGCACGCAGGCCCTGCAGTCGGGCAGCTTGAGTCGAGACGTGCGACACCTGTCGGCCTCGCAGCCGTCCCTGCCGCACGACACTTCGCTCGGGCAAAGGCCGCACCAGGCCTCGGGCGAATCGCTGGCCTCCATCGCACCGCCGGCGGCCACGGCGGCGCCGTCCATCCAGGCCATGAGTCTGCAGGGCGGCATCCGCACCACAGTGCCCCAGCGGGTCAATTTGTTCCGGCAGATGTCGTCGGGGGCCCTGCCACCCGTGCGCTCCACGTCGGCGGCCGTGGCGGCGGCGGCGGCCTCGTCGTCATCGGGCCAGCACAGGGAACCCCCTGGTTCTCGGAGAGATTCTGTCCTGAGCAGTACGGAGCCTGAGCAAGACAAAATGCGCTTTGCATCAAATTTATGATCCCGTTATTTTTTTTGTTTTCTTAATTATTTTTTTTCTTTTTTTTTTTCAACCATGGAGGACCTCGTAACTACTTCAGCATTGTTTTCTCCTTTTAGATCGCCTCATTGAAATAGTGTACATACAAAGCCCTTGTATTATATTTTAGACAAATTGTCTCCCTGCTTAAGAATGTATATTATACAGATAATCTCGTTTTCTTTTACAGTATGCCATATCTATGAATATGTACACATATCTGGTACATGGCCTGTGTGTGTGTGTGTGTGTGTGTATATATAGATCTGGTACGAATGGGAGCGTTGGGAAAATGCGCGAGTGCATGTGACTGCGTGTTGAAATCCAAGTAGGTATAATATATTTCGCAATGGCAATTGAAAAAAAGCTGTAGTGTAAAGAAAACATGAGTCTTCCTTTCTGAGAAATATAATGAATTATATCAAATGTATGAATTTTTTTGATTTCTATATTTATCATTTGATGGTTTGTTTTCTACCTGGAATGCATTATGGATCGTGACTTCCTTTTCCCACCAATGAGGAAGAGGAGAAGCAGCGTTTAGCGCCACTGTGGAACCATATGTGCAACGTAAAAACTTGCAAATCATCTTAAAAAAACAAAAAAACAAAGAAGAACTAACAAACAAAAAGCACACGCTCACTCGAAGGATTTTTACTGGCCCTACAGAACTCGACACCGCATTGAAAGTGTTTGCAACTTCGGTAGTGATAAGGGAATAAATATCGGAAAATTCTGCTTTAAGATGAGCGTGATGGATGGATAAAAGCACGGATGTGTGCCATTGTTTTCTATTCCTCATTTGGGATGGTTGAAATGTGACGTAACAATGAGAGCGGGGAAAAAATGAAACTGTGTATATTTATAATATTTATAAACTAAAGACTTATCACCATTATGCAATAGACTGTGACATAAAGATTACCTATATGTGTGCTGTAAATAGTTTTTGTAGAGCTAGTATTTACAGATACAGTGTGGTGCATTCTCTATCATAAACAAATGTCTTACTTCTGTCAGAGAACCTAACTTACCCACATGCAACTGACAAAGCTGACGAACGAACCTTAATGCAAAAGAAATAAGCACCGTTTTGACCAACAGGCTCAACAACACTCCAATTTTTCATGACAAAAGTTTACCGTTCTGCCATTTTTTATATATACTGTACTTTTTTTTAGAGGCGTTTCCCCTGTCATCGAGTCGTATTTGTGTGAAACTATCAGTTTTTTAAAAGACAGAATTGGTTTGTGGAAAAGTATGCCTTTTAACAGACTTAGTTGCGTAAAAAGGAAAACTGTGAGAGCATTGAAAATGGAGGTTTAATGTTGAAACGTCAGATTTGTGCCGACTTTAGCCAAAAAAATGCTTCAGTTCATACTAAGTGGGTTTCGCATCAGACCCATGTTCCCTACTTACTGTTATCGTTTTTCACGATGTTTGAAATTTTGAGTGTCCTAGAATTTGGGGTCCAATGATTGGGGTGGCAATCTGTTCTATTGTTTTTTTTGTTATTTTTTTATATTATGCTCAAGTTTAGTTAGCAAGCTTTGAAACTGCTCCAAACTGTCTCGATAGACTAAAACTCCAAAACTACGTTCCGGGTTTGATCTTTCAGGCTGTTGTTTTCCATAACGATCTTAAAAGTGACTCGCGTGTAATAATTCATTGATTGAATCTGTGGCCTACTTAAAATAGTGTTAAGGCTCTTCAGTTTTACAACTACGGTCAGACCAGGTTCCATTGGGAAAGATTAAGTCAAACCAATCAACAAAATGTACAATCTGCCAAGTCACCTTTGAATTCTCAAATACTATATTCGATTTTGTAACCGCAAATTGCTTAATAACAAGACAATCGTTAAACCACGGCTCTCCGTGTAGTCATATTTCTAGTAAGAACAGTAAAATCTAGCTTTCGCATCAGAAATCAACTGGAATACATCAAAGCCCGATATTAAAGCCAGCTACTGGAGTGATCTTGAGTGCATGGTGCATCAAAGTATGCCCACCTGGCACAATTCAGGACATAAGCTTTATCACAAAAAAAATGACAGATTGAAGGCTGCGTAGTGCTGTTGTTTGCATTAAGGTTCTCCGGCTCATGTAAATCCTTCCTTGTGGGCTCGAATATGCCAAACCAATTCCAAAGCAGACACGGAACTCTCTAAACAAGGTCACGATGGATCCAAAAGGCCGTTATTTTGGCTTCCCACGTAAAATGTTGTTAAGCATATCCGAGCCCTTCCAGGAATGAGCGTTCGGCTACCAGTTTGTGTCGATAGTGTAGCGATACGATCCTACCGCCGCCGTCAATGAAAGCATGCACTGTCACGACAAAGACAAAAAAATCAAAAAACAAATGTTGATGTTAAATGTTGATGTTTCTGTTCATTGTCCGTCCGACTCGATGTCGTCTGTGCGAGCATCGACTTTTCACATGGACATTCTTACGTATTTGTGCCTAAACTATAGCCATGTTCCGTCCTACTTCGGTTCCTCTTTTACACGTTTTTTTGTCCGTGTTTTTGTTGTCAGTTTCTTTCGACGGGAAGGTAGTTCATGAAGACGGCCAAATGTGTCACGACATCCAACGTTTTCAAGCAGCTTGTTTATTTTCTCTTAGATTCACGCTTTTATCTTCTTTTTTTTCATGCGGGGTAGAGTGCAATCTTAATGCAGTTATATCATGCATGACAAGATGTTGTAAAAATGCTGAGCACCTTTCTTATCTTTTCTTTTTTTGGGGAGGTAGCCACTGATGTTTGTTCACAGAAATCGCCCAAAGCAAGAAAAAGTAATTGTGTTTTAAGAATTGCACTTTTTGAAGTAGAAAACTGGACATATTGATGTTGGTGGACTTTCCAACAAACGGAGCTTTTGGGTGAACTGCCATTGTTACGTAGGAATGAGTGATGGCACATCGCAGGATTGTTGCGTTGTGCCATTTTTTTGTGTTTTTTGGTTTTTTTTTTCATACTTGCCTTCAGAGGGAGTGCGTCCCTTTTTTAAAATTATTATTCTTTCCCCACTCTACCGAATACAGCAGTCAGATGGGCATTATTGGCAAACTAACAAGCTTACACATTAGCAGTGTAGAGACCCTCTACAAACCAGCACATGCTGTATGCTTGTATGTGTATTTTCGTTTTTTTTCCCCCCCTTGATTTTTTTTTTCCTTTTCGTTCGTCAGACTGTTTGGTTAGGCGCAAGAAAAATAGAGATGCAAAAAGAATTTCCGCAGAGGACGAGAGCCACATTTTGGTTTACTGAGTTTTTCGCGGAGGACAAGAAAGATTAATGTAAACTTTCTTGCAACAATATGCAGACAAACAGTGTTTGTCAAAAATCCTTTTTATTTTTGTTTTATTTGGTTTGTAAATAATAAACCTTTAAGATATAGAAAATAAACGACATATTGTCATTTAAAAATGGAAAGTGTCTGTGTGTGTGGTCGACTTTTGGACCCAGGCCAGTCGAGCAGTCAGCATTTTCAACCGTGGGTGAAATATCAGAAATACCTTCAGGAGGGGATTTCCATTCATTAAAAATGAAGTTCCAGGACTGAAGTCTGAAAGCTGCTTGCCACAAAGACAGATTCCCTCCCTGCCAGGGCAAAGGACTTCTTTCTTTGTTCTGAGCATCGAAACCTTCCACGCAAACTTGTCCCGAATAAATCTTCTTCGGTCCCCTTTGGAACGATGGCATTGCTTTTGTGCCTGCCGCATTATCACAGCAACAACAGGGCCTCATTCGGCTTTGAAGAAATGTTATTAAATGCACGGGAAATTAATTCTGTTTTCCTCCTGACATTTTGTCCTTGTCATGGAGGAGTCTTTTCTTTTCCCAATAATGAGAAATTATTAGTTCCATTGGAACTGAGGGGATTGGCAATGAACGAACAGTCATTCGCTGCCAGCCCTCACACTTTAAACGGATTGGACGTTTATAGCCAGTGACAGGACCAATGAATTAACCAATCCAATGTGTATTTGATATGCATAGTTGACTTGAACACTGGTTAGCTGGGATTCCACTGCTTAAAATGTCAGTCTTGAACAATTAATTAACCAAGTGTTTGCAACATAAAAATCTAAGCTAAAGTACAGTGGGAACTTTTTAACTATCCAACAAAATCAAGAGTGATGGAAGAAACATACATTCATGTGATTGATTGCCTACTAGTTCGAGTGTATAGTCCTCATATTAAAAGTCTGCTCAGATTGGCACTCGTTTCCCTGTGACCTTGAACAGGCTATTCCCGAGAATACTGAAAAACTTACTTGCATTAGGAAATAATGACTGAGCTCAAAGTCTTTATGATCGATTATAGTTTGCAGTAGGCTGTACTGAAGAGACAGTGAGAAGATTGGGATTCACGAAGCAGGTCTTCACATTCAGAATGCAAATCTGACTGTCTTTTAAGGTATGTTTACTTACTTATCAATGAGATTTATTTACCATTTTGACTTGACTCAAAAAGTGCAAACCATTTATCGTCTAACAAGTCATTTTTCTAGTTCCTGCATCCAAATATGAGGGAAAAAAATGTTGATTAAACTAATTTATTATTGTTTTTTTGTCTTAGTAGTTGTAATTCTGATTGTTATGCTGCAGGACAAATCGGCTCCAACTATACCTCGGGATCCTGACAAGCACATGACGAAACTGCCCTGGTTTGACATTTTGCCAAAAAGTGACACAGCTTTCTCTGTGGGTTTCCAGGGACCATATGGCTCTCAGTCAGGACCAAGAACTGCAACCATGCTACCCTCCAGGGTCACTCCATTGTGCCATTTCTGCGTCCACAGAACCACAGGCGGACTTCAATATCATTCCCTCTAGAATTGTCTATTCAAATATAGCTGCGGAAAGTCAGAAGCAATTTGCGCTTGAGCTGGCGGATCCTCGCCTGGAATGCGTCCGATGAGCAAAAACCCGCGAGTGCCGGGGGGCTGCCCGAATAAGCACATGGTGCCGGAGCTCTGTCGGTTCCCCTTCTGCATATGAGAGCACTGAGGTAAAATGTTTAGCAGACTTTCTTCCCAAAACAGTATATACAACATGCATATTTGTTTATAAAGGTTTTTTGTTTTTTTTAAAGATTGACAATGTCACATTTTGAAAGGTTAAACCCATATACCTGCCCAAAATGTCTTTATTCTTTATCAACCACTTGACAGTTGGTGTACAAGACATGTTTCTGAACGATTCCAGGAGATAGGTCGGTGCAGGTTTTCCTAGCAACCAGTGAAGACGACACCGTTCCACCAATCAGTTGATTGCTGTCAGCTGAAGTCAGTTGGAATGAATTCCTGCACCCACATATCCCTTTGTGGAATTGGTTTGGAGACCTGTGGTGGACAAGAAGTCATTTGATGAGATGTCCTGTCTGCACTTTGGATTTGTGGGGCTCTTATCTGCCTTCAATGAGGACTTCAGAACAAGGTTAGAGAAACTACATACACATACACATGTACACATACACATATACACATACACAGTTACACATGCACATACATACACATACACATTCACACACATACACATACACATACACATACACATTCACATTCACACACACGCACACACACACACACATACACGTACACATACACATACACGTACACATTCACATACACATTCACATACACATTCACATACACATACACGTACACGTACACGTACACGTACACGTACACACACACACTTAGGAAGCACAGATAGGAACCTACTATTTGGGATCTAAGATGCAATAACATTTTAAATCATTTGCCCTGGAGGAAATTGTGATACTGACAATGCATACCGTTATTGTGAAAAAATAATGCTACAAGACTTAAATGAACAATAAAATCACTATTTGTTAAGGTAAATGTAGATAGTTTTCACGTCAATATACTCTTCACTATAATGATTCATGCAGTTGATGTTTATGTATTTCTATGTTGTTGTAGTCGATGAGAGCTTGAGTTTGTTGTAATCAGGTCCCGATGAATCCATGTTGTTGCTGTTTTCACCTTGTCCGACCTTGACGACCACTAAATTTTCTTGCCTTGTGATGATATCCTGTAAATTCAATTACCTGTGAGCACTCGTTACCACCGCCACCGTGCAGGGTCGGCCATCACGCGTGTTGTCGCGTCCTTGCCGTAATGACGCTTCATCGGCTTGGCGGCAAGGACGCGTGATGCATGTTGGTTTGCAATTCGGTGTGATCGTAGGATGACGCGCCCTCCACGGAGGCATTTTGGATCGACTTTTATCAGGATAATCAAATCAGGTGAAAATTTTCTTGAAGATATTACTACAATAGATTGACATTGCTTGACAGTTGCACAAAGGCCTTGTCAACCAGGAAGAGTTAAGTGGGGCGTTCCACAAGACCACTTTGCAGGTCCCCTCTATTTTCAAGTTTCATACTTGGTTTTAGCTCCTTTTATACCAGGCTTTACATTGAACTCGTTCACTGCCATTGACAGTCATGGACGTCCAATCTAATTTGACTTAACCTATCATGTTTAACTGTGCAAAATGCATTTTAAGATTATATTTTAAGGAATTTTCTACATTTACTTTTTTTTCTTTTAGGATTTTCCTTATTTCAACTATTTTGCCATAATTTTCCAATCAATACTATTTTACCAGTAAGCATGAAAGACATGATGACAGAAAAATGTTAGGTTGTACAGCAAGTGTATGCAAAGCATGAAACTGGATTGCTATAGTTATGAGATTATTTTGTAGTATCACTGCAGTGCTCAGATGCTCGTCAAGATTTGTTTGACCTTTCGCCCACATCAACCCATCTTCACATCGCGTTTAACTTGCCGTGCCAAGGCCTGACGTCTCTGCTGACCTCTACGCTGAGGTCGCAGGCTTCTTGTTATCTCGTGAACCTCAAACACAATACACACACATCACTATCTTTACAGCAGTGTAGGAAAGAGACAAGATTTTTCTTTGTTGTGAGATTCCAGATTATTAGCAATTAATTGGTGCTGTTAATTTATGATTTTCTGAGTGATGTGTTGCTGCCACAGTACAGGTTTGACACTGACTATAAAAACTGCAGATTATCATGGGTAGTTTTACCGAAACAATGCAGGGAGACACTTCGTTGCTGACGCCTCTTCCAACGAATACGCTTTTAAAGTTCACGAATGCGGCTGGCCAAGTTTAACTGTGGCTATAGAATAAATGTTAATGGTAAATTTATCACATTTGCCACCTTGACTGCTCAATCTCCAATCATTTCCTGTCCCCCGCGCCACAGCTACTGCTTCGGCCTCCATTGACGAGCTGTCAGTACACCTACTTCATCATCAGCTCCTTCATGCAATGCAACTTTCCATCAATTCCACACTGAGGATTCGTTTTCTGCCCCAGTGCTCATCCCTGCCAACTTTACTGCCAAATCCCTTCTGTATGAATCATTCCTGCTTTATCTTTATCATGCATAAAGCACAATCCGTCAATATTTTGCAAAGTGATAGCTTTGTTCATTAGAGCCCAGAGGAACCCTTAGAGAGCTTAGTGGTCCAATTTCCCTTTGACCTCTTTACTTGTTCATATTGTGGTCAGGCATTCCCGGGCAATCTTTAATCCCGTTTTATTGTGGTGGGAACAGATTAGAGGAAAGCTAGAGTATGAGGAGTCTTGTTGTTGTCCTTGATTGACTCATAAGATCATGCAGAGAGGATTTTTGACATTTTGACTTGTAGTTGATTGATGTTTTTTAGTCAAAATGTGATTCATATGATCCAAAAATGTTGGCTTTATCTCGTTATATGTTAGGCTTTGGCTAGCCATTCCTTGTCTTTGTTAAATGGGCTTTATCTTGTTAAATGTTAGGCTTTGGCTAACCATTCCTTGTCTTTGTTAAATGAATTAAGTGCGTGATATATTGTTTATGACACTTATGATCATTACCATTGCACTTTTATTTGTAAAACGTGTGCTCATTAAGAGGGTAAATGGATGTCACCAATACCAGCATCCACATACGCCCAGAGGCCCCCCACCCTCCCACACACACACACTCATATATGCCAGACTGCATAGTCATGTGACGCCGAAAGCCTCCTGCATAACAGTAAATAATCCCGCCATGGCTAAACCTACCAGATTAAAGAAAATCCCCCGTCCCGTCAATTCCATTTTTTTGTTGTACGATCCATAACTTTATTAACCATCTCATCATCATATGATAAAGTGTGGGTGGCGGAATGCATCCACATGTCGTTGCTGTTTGCCATCCGTCCACTTTGACATCGTTGAGGTGTTTGCATGCGTAGTCGCCGGGTGTTGTGAATGGAACGTGACCTCTGTCTAAGATTTGCAATCCCAAACCGTCTGTTACGCAGCATAAGCTTCCATTTCTGATTTTTTTTTATTATGATTATTCCTACCCAAAATAAAAACAATCTGAAAGGGATCAGCAGTAATTCCATTATATTGCGAGTTGCTACCAGCGACACACCATGTGCTTATTGATGTAATTCTTTTTTTTTTTAAAGTGATGGCTAGAAAAGTGTGCCTGTAAAATCTGCTGCGCAAAAAGTGACATTTAACCATTTTTCTAAGACACATTTACTATTGCAACATTATTTTTTTGAGTGCAATCGTCCAATTTTACCAAATTATACCACCATAATAATTCAAAAAGGTTGAATTGACACAACAGGACTGTTTGCGTATTGGAGACCTTCAGCTTTAGTACAAAAAGTTCAATATTTAGGTGTGTTTTTTGGTTTGTTTGTTGTTTTTTTATGCCTCGATAGCTGTGCTCCCTTGTAGTGGAGTAGGGTGTTGTTTTTTTCCGCTTGCCTTTGAATGAGGAAATTCCTCTATCAAGTAATTATTTAATAGAAGTTTATCCTTTCACCTTTGGTGGTTTAATTATTTGTGTTAGTATTACATTCACTCCTCCATTGTGTCCATTTTATTCTTGTTTCTCAATGGTTTGCATTGTAGTATCTGGTTTGGAGCTTCCCATCCAATTTATCTTGGCGAAATGACTCCTGAAGTCCTCCATCGTACAGTATTTCACTCTTTCTACAAAGCCCTTTGATGTATTCTATCCCTCACCCTTTTATTTTGTACTTGTTTAGTAGTCTCTGGCCTTGCTTGTCTTCAATCACTCCTTGTGGTGATGTGCCTCTCCTGCTGGTTGGTGTGCTTATTTCTATCACCTTTTTGTATGCAGCATCACTTCTCTTTGATTCCCTTGCATTCTAACCCAGCTTCTTTTGTTTCCCTCCATTTAGTTTACAATACAATCCACATTTTGCAAAATTGAAGTTCCTTTGTGGTTAGTATTAGTGAGGCTTGAGTGGGATGCTGCTCCTCGGTGCCGGGAAGAGTTTATTTGAAAGCTATTCCTCCTGTCTTGCATTCTCATTGTTAAAAAGTGAGAGAATTTGTTTAGGTGTAACATCATCTCTTTGCACTTTTTTTCTCTGGTTAGAGTACTAGAATTATGAGGTTTACTCTAAAAATAAGCATGCAAAACACATTTGGCTTACAAAGTGCTGCTTGTGCTGATAACATAGGATGCAAACTCAAATAAAAAGGATAACCATTGATGATTATAAGCCACATGTGTCAAAGTGGCGGCCCGGGGGCCAAATCTGGCCCGCTGCATCATTTTGTGTGGCCCGGGAAAGTAAATCATGAGTGCCGACTTTCTGTTTTAGAATCAAATTAAAATGAAGAGTATAGATGTATATTAAATGTCCTGATTTCCCCCCTTTTAAATCAATAATTGTAATTTTTTAATCATTTTTTTCTGTGTTTTTAGTTCAAAAATCATTTTGTAAAATCTAAAAATATATAAAAAAAAGCTAAAATAAACATTGTTTTAGATCTATAAAAAACTGAATATTCAGGGCTTTAATCCAGTTCTTTTAATCCATTTATTTAAAAAAATCTAAATATTATATCTAAAATGGTCAAGTTGACGTTAAAGCGGCCCGCGAACCAACCCGAGTCTGACACCCTTGTTATAAAAAATTGAACAATGTATATTTTTCTCACTTTAAATGGTGAGAAGTTCTGCTTGACTAGTTGTATTACATCAATTTTAATGTAATTTTTTTTCACATCTTAGCCACAGTGTGGTGTCTTTCATTGAAATCTATATTTGTAAATTAAATGTTATGACCATGTCGGGCTGTATTTCATCCATTATTTTTAAAATAATTTACCTCAATTCATTCCCCGTATTGACTCATTTCCCAAAACGTGTCAGGAAATGACTGAAAATGGAGTTAACTTTCATCCATTGTCCTTGTTTGACTTTCTTCTCCAAACAATTTTCCTACCCTTTCCACTTTAAAGACGTTTCAACACTTTGAATGACAGCTGAAAAGGCTGACTCAATCAAAAGGAGAAAAGTGCAAAGACTTGAAGGAGCTGTGGCTGATGATTGACAATAAGCCTGACATGGCTTAACGCAGCTATCATTTGTTGATTATGTTAAAGGTCACCACCTTTCCCCATTCTTACCTATTTAGACCTATCCATAATTATTTGGACACTTTCCAGTGGAGGGGAATTTTGACATGTAGACATTTAAATGGCTCTGGTTCGTTTTGAGATTCTGAAGAAAATAAGTGAACTGTGGGGTCGGAATTTACATTAGTTTGTCACTAGTCGACGTCTTATTCATTTGAACGGGGAGGGATGGCAGCAAGTGAAGGAAGTTTCCAGAAATTTCAATTCCAGTCTCTAAATTCTATGATATATTTCCTGTGATTCCTATTTATGGAGTCAAAAGTGACATGAATCGACACACTCCCAGTCGTTACCTGGACGTTTTTCATTTATCAGTTTTCTCTCTCCATCCGGGTTACTCCAGTCCAGCATCTGCCCTTGGGCGATAGCGGCAGCCTGGGCGGGAGTCACGAAACCCTGAAAGAAGACGTTAATCGCATGGGAAAGCCAAGACAAAAACAAAAACACTTTGGCGGAAAATCTGCTTACATAAGAGCAATGGGTTTTAATTTTTTCCTCCCTTACATGGTGGTTTGGTTGCGTTTTTTGGGATCTGTGGAATGTCACATTAGTTCGAAGAGGCCTACCGGAAAAAATCTCCTAATTCACATTTTCGCTGCATGGATTGCCCCATTGCAGCCATCTGCTCGCCAGCATCTCGATCCGCGGCCACATACTGCCCGTCCAAAAGAATTAAAGCTGGAAACTCGCTTCTGTTGATTTTTTTATTTTTTGTTGCAAAGGGCAAAAAGTCAGAATTGTACAAGAAATAAATTGTTGCTGCTATAAGGCGGAAAAATATTCTATTCATCCTTTCCACTGGAAACACAAATGTAGTTCAGGTACTTTACGACAGAAAAATTCAGTCTTCTGTGAAGCCAAAACACTATCATTCTTTTCACAGAAAACGGATAGTTACGTAGTGTTGCTTTAACGTTTTTGGCCAGATATTGAATTTAAAAAACTATAGGTATTTGGCACTTTTCACCTCATTTTTAGTCACCCAAATTTAGGCCAGTCTCACTACTTTTATTATGCATTTTGCTTGTTGACTAGTGGTACCTTACCAATCAGTACCAAATGCATGTACATCTATGTGTATATATGTGTGTGTATATGTGTGTGTATATATATATATATATATATATATATATATATATATATATATATATATATATATATATATATATATATATATATTTCAGCAACACACTTATTTATTTATATATTTATTCATGTATTTATGTATTAACGTACTTATTACCTATGAACCCATATTACTACCACTTTTAATGGAATTATAATGAGCATTAGTCAATTTTTTGCATCGTATTTTTCTTGACCATCTTTTTATCTGCCCTTTTTTTCTTTATTCATAACGTGATGCTAGCTGTTCTTTACTTGGACACAACAGCCTCCTGGAATTATTTTCTTTTATCTGATGTGATGTGGGCCGGAAGGATTATTTCAAAGCAGGCGATATTGTGTATGCGTGCAGCAATAAAAAGATAAAAGAAAGAAAAGAAAAAAAACATAACAGAGGGATGTGGCGATCCCAAGGACGTACGGAGGTTATTGATAATGATCAGAAGGCGTGCAGTTACGTGTAGGTAGTTTGCAATCTGGCACTAGATGTCGGCTGCTGATAGACTGTTAAATCGGCTTAGGGATTTTCTATTTTTTTCTTGTATGTACAACTGTGCTCCCATGTTCAACTTTAATGGCAATCTACATACAATGTCAGCATCATCAAAGCTTTATTGACTCTTTCGGTGCCTTTGAAAAAGGTGCACATTTTTCTTTTAACCATATATTCAAACAATTTTCAAACGTTATGACTTCATTGTCAAAAATAATACAAATGTATTTTTGCAATAATTTTTTTAAGGTGGAATATTAGTAGAATCAGGTCATAATTTTGTTCAACAGAAAAGTCATTCAATCTAGACAAAAAAATGAGTTATAATAAACTCTTATCTTGAAAGAAAGCCAAAAAAAGAAATGTATTTCAAGTAGAAGGTCACTACGTATTACAAAGATAGAGTCATAATTCTCTCTTTTGGGCAGAAGATATGTTACTGGTAGCACAGATGATGCCAGCGAATAGAGAGACAGTATCAGTCGACCTGCCGCAATGAAACCACTGAAGCGTTGAAATGACAGGAAGGAAATTGCTTATTAACCTACTGTCACACCAACGAAGAAGAAGCCAGCACACAATCGGTGGCTTCATTTGCTTGCAAAAAATTATAAGTCAGAAATACAGTGCAAATGCTGAGAGAGGAGATTTCAGTAAGTCATAAGTAGTACAAGTGTGTGGCACTTTATGAGGAACAGACATGGGTAATCTGATTGGACAGCATGATCTAGGTACAATGAGACATTTTCACTCAAATTTGACATTACATTTTAGCATTATTCTTGTCTTGCAGATCTTGTAACAGTTATTACAGTAAAATATAGGATCTTGGTTGAGTGAAATGACAATTTAATGGCCACATACAATACAAGTTGCATATTTTGTAATACTACACTGTGTCTTATGAAATTCAATGTTGTATATGTTATTTATATATGCTATGTTTTTATATTTTTATTTTATTATACACCAAGTACAATTCGTCATCGCAAGTGTTTTTGTTTTAGGCAATAATGACAGTAAAAAAACAATTGGGGAAGGAAATTTAAACGTTTTGACTCTTTCTATTCCAGTTTTAGAGACAAATATACAAATGTACACCATTTTAGCTTGCGTTTTATTGTCAAATTTCTGTCTTTTAGTCATGCAAAATGTCAACTATTCTTTTCCTCATACCCTCACAACTCAATCAGCGTGTCATCATGACTTTATAGTCTAACACTAAGAATGTATTGTCATAACATTACATGTTCCTTCCTCTATTTTATGACTGCTGCCAGCCATGTATGGGCTTTTGCATACTGATTAGTATGGATTGACTAATTAAATAGATGCATATGCATGTGCTTGCTTTAACACAGCTCGTGGTTTTAATTTAAAACCCATAAAGAGAGAAAGACAGAGGCAAGCATAACACGCTGTGATTTAAACCGCAGTAAGAGGATCATGAACGACGAACAAGGGCTGTCGTGTGCAAAGTTAGTCAAGGGTAATGAAAAAGGAATTAGTGGCTTTATTTGAGGGGGAAAAAAAGAAAGATAGAGAGACCCTAACATGAGTTCATGTGCTCTTGGCTGTGTTCTTTCCCACGTGGAGCAGCTTGCTTAAAAAAAAAGTCTCACTGACCTTGAGACCATAATGATATAATAAAAATACAGAGCGTCCCCCATTTTTTCCATCTTCTCAGCTCGATTGGGAGCCTCTTAACCCATCCGACAAGTTGAATGCAAAGAGGTGAAGCGGGCTATAATCGTCAGATGGCCACTTCTTGTGTGGGTTTGAGTAGCTGAATTGCTGCAGACGGCAACCCACACTTGGCTTTTTTTTTGGTTTTGGTCTTTATAATTTTTGTTAGATATTATTTACACAATACGAAAGCTATAAAATGTTGCATAAAGTCATGAAACTGGAAGAATCCTGAAAAAAAAGAATTAAGAATTCTAACTTTCCCAACTCTTAACAAGGTTTTTACCGTTAGAAGCATGATGCATGACAAAAAGTTAAACAGACTAATCCAAATGGAACATACCTATTCATATATGAGTAAGTAACGCATGGTTGGGGAAAAAAACTGACCAAACACTAAGAATATATTGCATCATAACATAATGACTGAAAGTGCTCATAATTAATTTCACAATTGCACTGCTTTTAAATATCTCACTGAAAGACAAACACTCCCGTCTACTGGTTCCGATGGGTCACTGTACCTTGCTGCCCATGAGAGGAAACTTAATATATGGTTGTGACTCATTCCTGCAGGCGAAGTAAATAGACACCATCTATTGAATCATATATACTGTCCATAGGCGTGGCAATAACGTACATGAACGTGTAAAAATGATTGCTCTGTTCTTATCCGGTGAGGCTAAATAAGGGCATGGCGACCAGTCCAGCCTCATTATTCCCCTATATGTGAGGCCTTGCAGCATCCCTCATTCTTCGGCAGGTCGGGTTGCTGAGGAATGGAAACAGGTGGAAGGTAAATGGCACAGCCTTTCCTTCAGTGCTGTGACGCACCCTGCTTGCACTAAAAGCTGTCATCCATTTTGTGGGCACCGATGACGAGGGTGCTGAAACAAGAGGAGGGATGGGGATGGAGGAGAGATACCTTTGTCTTGGTTAAAAGAGCCATCCAGTGGAGAGAAGAAGAACTTCCTAGTAGTCTCCTGCTAGAAGCATTTTTTGTCAATAGCAATGCCATTTTTGGCCAACTAGAATGCAGTCAGATGTAATAGTATAGAATATTTTACCAAAATGGTAACGCTACTTCTGCAAAGGAGTATGGTTTAATATAGTATTTGGCGGCAGATTATGAAATTCTAATAAAGACGTGCGTTAGAAATACAAGAGTTGAAAGTAAAAATGGTTGAAAGCTTTCCCTTTCAAACAGGCATTCCAATGCAATGTTTTCCTTTTTGGATTTTTTTGATACACATGGAATTTTTTAAAAACTGAATTAAAACCAATTCTATTTTTTTTTCATCTCAGTTTTGCAATTTTACTCTTTCTCTGTGGAGGATAAAGAACATTTAACTTTGATTACTGTTGCGCCAAATGGGATGCTGCATCGTTCGTGAAATAGTCACCAGTTGACAAAGTTCTACTTATTGTGAAGTAATAACCGAGTTGAGTTCTCTCGTAGCATACTGCACGTGTATTTCAAATTTGTCAGGCAAATGACGTCTCATATTTCAAGGCAATGTTGTAGTTAACATCTAGCAGTACACTAAGAATCATCCATACTAAATTTCAAGTTATGTCCTCTTATGAAATGTCCTGGTATAAGAAGGGTGCATTGTGACATCTGTAAAGAGACACCATCCACCTCTGGTTTCACACAGATATCTTTACAGACCGCAGTGGAACGCCACACGAGGGTCAGCCTGACTTGTGCCCAGCTCTTGTGTCCGGGACAGCTACCGAGGTCGCCCACAGTACAGGATAAGGCTTGGCATCTCATGTGTCGTCGCGACCAGGGTTAACCCCTAAACCCCAGTGCCCAGGTTAGTCTTTTGGAGTTCTTTACGTGGCCACAAATGGAAGATGAACTAGTTTAGAAGCCATTTGTAAAAGACCATAACTGTATTGCTTTTTTTATTTACTCCACAAACATTGTCAATGTCACAACACCTCAATGTCAGATTTCCCATTTCAAATGGGTTTTATGTCCATAACCTTAAATAGAAGAGAATGAGTCAAGAAAATCCCAACCGAGATAATTCAATGTATACCATTGGATTATTATTATTATTTACCACGTTGATTGCAACATGTTCAGATAATGGCACTGTTTAGGTGACAAAGTCCGACTAGTGTTTTGACTGAGAAGTGCAATACAATGTCAACTGGAGTTAAGATTCTTGTGCGGGCCATATTCAATGATACATTCATAATTTGCAGCGGGCCGATAAAAACTGAGCAATGGGCTGTTGTTTTGACAGCTATAATTTAGCTTTTGGGGGGGGAAATTTATGCTCCTGGTGTATGTACTTCATAAAATGACCTAATCTGTAGTTTTGGTTTACTGTTGCAATTTTATTGAGAGCCACCAGGTAGAAGCAGAGTTAAAATCCTGAAGTGCGCCCTACTGCTTCATGACGTCAAGAATTAGACGAGACGCACATACGTAAAATAATGAAAAATAGTCACTATAAATCGCCTCGATAGAATCCCTCATCTAAACCTAACGTGCGCATGGCGAGTGGGAGGGTCCGCTTGGCTGGCTGCGTGTCAGGTTTTGTCCACGCACGGCCCTGCGAGCACCACCACGGAGCTCATTCCACGAGCGGGTGGCTCGGTGACAGGAGTCCGACGGCGAGCCATGATCCCCGGACACCCTCGCAGTCTGCTCCGCGCTGTCACCCTGCTCTTTCTCCTCTCCGAAGCCTCCCCCTTGTCACGCTACCCGGAAGATGCCCGCTTCGGGTAACTTCCACACACCC
This sequence comes from Stigmatopora argus, assembly GCF_051989625.1. Lineage (NCBI taxonomy): Eukaryota > Metazoa > Chordata > Actinopteri > Syngnathiformes > Syngnathidae > Stigmatopora > Stigmatopora argus. The sequence goes on from NC_135402.1 coordinate 5,331,627, forward strand.
ACCGCGTCATTTTGAAGACAAATATTAAAAATATTATTTTGATATTGACAGAGAGGAGTGCTCAGAAAACAACATATCAACCACCAAGTACTCCTGTGTCAAATCCAGTGGAGAAGTTGCAACATGCTACAAGTAAGTCTTCTCTTGGCTGAAATAATTGCAATTTTTTTTTTATATAAAATTAGTATTTAATATATTTTCTTAAATATTTACTTTGCGATTAAATTAGAACCATGCACTCATGGATGTATCACCAGCATCATCATGGTTGTCATGGTAATGCATGTAAACTCATCAAAAAGCATATTTTACACCAATTTATTGCTTTTTTTTTAATTCTTGGCTATTTTATGTCTGTTATGCAAAGTGAATGGCAACAAAATTGGAAAAGTACATGTATACCAGTAAGAATATTTTCGCCTAATGCATTAACAAACAAAACATTTGACGTTTTACTCAAAAGTCTAACGCAAAGTTGTGTTGAAATCTGAAAATTTTGAGTAATCTTGTGAAACTACCAATGATTAAAAACAGAAAGACGGGAACTGTATTGTTATATAATAATTAGAGGGTATTGTTTTCCCACGTTTTCGAAGATGCTGACATCTAAGTAGGATTGAGAGGATGCTGGACATTGTGTAAACAATGTTTTGGATGGAATTTGAAAATCATTTTGCTTGCCAAACGTCCTTGTTAAAATGGATTTTATATATTTGATTTCACTATCATTGGCAGTAAAAACATACTGATTATTTCAATGTAAATTGAATACCACTAGAAACAAACAATCACATATTTTGCCTTTTACCCAAAAAATGGAAAATATGTATGAAAAGTTTTTTTGCACATAATCCGTTATGATCCCATTTAAGTCTCAATAAAAAGATGTCCTAAAGGGGGTTTGGGGGAAACATGGTTGCCATGGAGACTAGTTGTGCTACATAAGAACAGGCGTCTCAATCGATCATGTCAGATAAATAAAAATACACCTTTTTACATGCTTTATTTAAAATTATTAGTTTATGTTGAACAATATAAATGCAACTTTATGTGTAATCCTGTGCAAAAAAAGGAGAGGGGAATCAGACATTTCCCCTTTCACCCCCAAAGTCTTGTCTATTTCTTGCAAGCAGCAAATAACTGACAATGATTTAAAACACAGATAGCTCTTGTTTTGCATAATAATCAGTGGCTATTTTCCAAGAATTTTCAAAGATGAGCAAATACAAGTGGGAGGTTAGTTTATGAACTCATGTCAAATTTGTTTTAAGAGGTCGTCTTGGCTGCTAAATTTTCAACAACCATACACAAGTTTTTTTTCAAAGGGCCATGGCCAATCTCCCATCATTTTGGCATTTTAGATCCAAATTTAACAAAATGCATGTTTCTCTGCATGCTGAGTTGAATGTTTGGCTCAAAAATGGCTGTGAGAGACGGAGCCAGGTTTTTGGTCTACAATTGCTTCTAATTGCGATTATAAACCTAGTAGTTCAAATGGTGTGAGCATTACGTGCCAAGTTTGCAAGTAGTCAGGCTCTAAGTGGTCTTACGTTGCCACATATAAAGAAAATAACTCTTGGCTTCGCATTTTGCGGTTAGTTTTTTAAATTGTTTGTTAAGTGGTGTACATAGTTTTCTCCCTGCAAATTAGAGTACTATGTAATGAAAACCTTTGATCCACAATATAAATGCCCTAGAGTCTTGTTTTTCATTTACATTGGAGCCAAGTGATAGAACTTAGGAAAGAAAATGGAAGTACAGTATGTTTGAATTGGGGTATTTCTAGGACCACCAAAATTTTAGTGACCTTTACACTAAGAGTATTCCACTGTCTGCACTAGCAATGAGGCAACCAGCTGAACATGTTTTATTCTAAAGCACATGTGTCAAAGTGGCGGCCCGCGGGCCAAATCTGGCCCACCAGATCATTTTGTGTGGCCCGAGAAAGTAAATGATGAGTGCCAACTTTCTCTTTTATGATGAAATTCAAATGAAGATTATAGATTATTTCCTGTTTCCTCATTTTAAATCAATAATTGCAAACAATTTGTACTCATTTGAATGTCCAAAAATTATCTATCGATTAGCACGATCGAGAAAGCTGTCAATTTATTAATTGATTAATTTTGGCAGCCTAGTTGGAAGACATAACGGCCCTCCGGATGTAATCGAAACTACCACGTGGCGCGCGACAAAAAATTGAGTTTGACACCCCTGTTCTAAAGCCATAAGGTTCAAATTGGTGGTAAAATGTTGTGGATTGCAGTACATAAAATAAACATCTAAACAAAGAATTAACCACGTTTACAATTGTTACTAGGTTCAATAGCTGAATAACCGCGATGTCGGGACAATGTTTTTATGGAGTCGATTTAATATTGTTTTGACTTTTAAAACCCTCACTGTACTATTGTTATTTTTTTCTCGTGAAGATAGACACTGCCCCATAGTGGCCAGTGGAAGATTCTCCAATCGTTTTCCCTTAATTCATGTTTGTATTATTGTTCCTAGATAGTAGCCAGGTATTACTGTATTTCCACAGGTCAAATTTTATTGGCCGCTGAACATTTTAACACATCAAATGATAAACACTAAAGCCTCTGCTTAGCTAGCTAACGTACCATAGCAAACCGCCACGTATTTGCTCAAATAATCAGCGGATTTCATCAGCCATGCTCGCATTGTTGAATCGGTTTCAGCGTCGCCTCGCCGGCTATGCCAAGACAAAGGCCAGATTCCCCCTTTGCTATGCAACAATGGCGGGAACCAAAAAAAGGACACATTTATAATCTTTGTTTATAACTCGTCTTCAGTTGAGGCGCGCGAAAAGGATGATTGCACTGATTTATAGCGTGAGCGATGTTGGCTTAGCCCGGCCTGTAAAAAAAGACTTCCCCATAAAAGACGCTTTCCACTCTACAGCTGCAGCATAATTAATGTGCGGCATGTGCAGTGGTTGCGATGTTGTTTTTAAAAATAATTCTGCTGTTACAACGCTTTTTTTCTTTTTTTTTTTCTTGTACGCAATCGCTCCTCTTAATATACGCTAACTGTTATAATCATCAAAAGTTCATTCACTCTTAGCTTTCACTATAAACCTTTCATTAAAGTTGATGTTTAAAGCAATCACATAAAATAAATGTTTTTTGTAAATAAGAAAGAGAAGTCAGCATCGTGGTAAAAGAAACAAATGGCCGATTCCATTTTTGTTGTTGTTTTTGTTTTTTTTAAGACATCTGGAAATATTTGTCAGGTAGCCTATTTTTAACGACAGCATAATAAATTACTCAAATGGTTCCTTTTTTGTATGCTACTAATGCAGCTAAGAAAGGATGATGGAAGAAGTCCAAGTTGTTTCTCAACATCTCTTTGAGCAGATGTAGACGCAGCAATCATGCCAATCTGAAATGCCTGAAAGGCATTTATTCCGCCTGGCGGCCTTTCTCACCATTATAACAATGAAACAAAGTCTGCCGAGTAAAAGCCCAACTTATGACAGTTTGAATCCAATAAAGTCGTATGCTCTATTATGATCAAAGCCATAAAACTCAAGTGTCTGCAGTGTGTCAAAGCCTATTAGGACTTTGTTATTCTCAATTTACAACTATATTACAAGGAAATTTTAACTTGAGCAATCAGTTATTTCTTTGCTTGTAACATTACAACTTAGAGTTGAACTAATAGAGAGGGATACTTATTTTAACATTAATTCTACTAGCATCGGTCAAACTTTTCAGAGAAAAAATCTAACTTTTTTTCTTGTAACAGTGATTAATTTCCTTACAGCAGTAAATTAATGCTTATCTTTTCTTGTTAAATTATGATTTAATTCTAGATAGGGTCATCTTTAGTCTCCAGGATTGGCGTTTTTATGCACATGATATAATAATGTTAACTCATAAAAGACACCTTCCTTAATTTTAAGTTTTTTTTGTAACATTCCAGCTTTCATTTTACTTCAATATTTGTGTGGGTGTAAAATTGCCCTTATTTTCAGGAAAAAAATGACTTTTTTAATTAACAGAGTGAGTGGAACCACTCTAGCACTGCAAAAAGACAATGCAAAAAGTCCTTCAATCTGTATTAAATGCCAAAACGTGCCTGCCTTTAGCCTTGGTACGTGTCGAAAGGAAGGAAGTAAACATGTGTTTTCTATCCTGGTAAGAACAAGTGTGACCTGTCAAGCAAATGCACACAAAGTGTTGAGAAATTGACTTCTCCCGCAGAGTTCAGAGCTTGAAAGATCTTAATGGTAAAGTAGACTGTAAAAGAAAATGAAGAAAGTTGAGGACAAGGTCAGACTAGCAAATAATTCCCGCTTTCCTTCAAACACGGAGTGAGTCATTGTGATTGTTACAATTAATAACTAATGAAAACACTGTAAATTGCCGTAAGTAGTTTTTGTATTGTGATTGATGAAGAGTTTAGCAAAAGATACACAGAGAAATTAGATCATGCACACACTCAAAGCGCTACAGTGTAATTAATTAGAACTTGATATCGTCTGACATAGTATATAGTACGTACTATTTATACATTTGTCAACTTAGAATAAACATGCTGACTGAGGCAGATTTGTATTTCAATACTTCCTTTTATTATATGCAAATGTAGTGATTTTAATATTAATGAGTTGATTTATGTTAATTTTGTATGACATATACTAATTTGTTCATATCTTTTGGGTGATAATTTTGTTTGGATTTTCATGCACTAACACTGATTTAATTTTTGGAAGCCTAAATTATTCACTTCTACTCTCTTCCAAAACTATGAAGATGGGGGGGTGCTGAAAAAGGATTATTGAGTTAAGCAATGTTAATAGCGCACTGCAGCAATCCTATTGAATTAAACAAATCATACAAGAATTAATATGTTTTTCTGTATCACAGCATTTTGCTGCTGTATTATGAGCAAAAAGTAGCATATTTTTGCTTAATCTGCAATAACCCTCGTTTTTTTATTTGTCAAAAATGTCTTTTTTCACCCATTTCTTCTCATGACACTATTGTTGTAATCTATAATCGTGCATTATTTTTCATTGTCAGATAATGTGTAAGAACTAAGATAAGTTCTGATTATCAGTGAGTGGAGGATAATGTCGTGCTTGATTTGTATTTATTGCTGCTGCTGAGTGGCGAGGATAATAATTCGTACAAGTCAGGGCAAATTGTACTGTTAAAGTGAAGAAGCTGTAGGAATGCAAGCTATCACAAGGACAAGGGAGTACATGTTAGTATTAAAGAACATTCCTTAGTGTCAGATGTGGATATCATGTATCGTGGTGTTTGTTGCATCGTTTTTTCAGCTTGAAAACAAGCGACCACCACGCAACATTCCGTACTGGTTCCTCTTAAATTTGATTCTAAGCCTGAAGTGGATTTAACAGCTAACTTTGGGTAAGAAATAATTGACGGTTTGAAGGGGAAAAATAAGGCCACAACTCAGAATATGGAATGAAATACACACTGAATTGGTTGTCATTAATTGTACATCGTGGGAATTTATGGAGTTTGTGATTACCAACCTAAATTGTATCCTTTGTGAGCCATTTCCTAGAAATAATTCAGAACATAAATGTTCACTTTGACGATTAGAAAGGGACTATAAAGTGTGAATGAATCCAAATAATAGGCAGCCATGTCAATGACTATACCAGTGGCCCTGTAGAGGAAGTTGCGAACGCCTTACTTTGATTTACAATTTGAGGTTTTGTCCCAAGAGATCCTCTGAATTCGTCTTCCAAACTTGCTTTAATTCAGATGTCAGTTGACATGACAAAAAGCAAATACTCAAGATTCAGTGAATGGGCCATTGAATGTGAAGCCATCCAATGGCAGATGCCCAAGTTCGACTTTGAGGTTCTCCCAAGCCATTTCCTAAACTGACAAAGTCTGCGTCCGTTTTTTATTGTGTTGGCAGCCGAGTTCAAACAGCCCTTTTGGGTGCATTTGTCTCATTTAAGACGAAAATGCAGACTGCACAGTGGCTTGGTCAACAGTGAATTGCGGGATGATTATAAATACTCCATTCAATGTGAGTAGATCAAATTCTACGACAGCTACATTATGTGAATAATACCTTACTCTTCTTAAAGAGAAGGCTTTGCTCTTTAAAGCTATACTTCAATTTCCAGAAGTTTGGTCCCTGGAGTTCCTCGATACTAATTTCCCCTAAACTAAATTGTATGCTACGTGAGCCATTTTCCTTTTAAATTTTCTGGACGTTTGCTACGCCAAATGATCACTTCGACAATATATTTGAAGTCTGTTTTCTTAGAGGTCCTCAAGACTTTTGTTCAATAATATGTGAATAACGGCACTAGCAATAGTCTCTGACAATATATTTGCCTTGTTAAAGGCGTAAGGTACAGGATTGTTCCTATTAAGCGGAACATTACCATTTTTTTCCAATGTTTTGCTTGACAGACAACATGAATTTATCAAGGGTCTCCGTAAAGGGGAAATGCGATCCCAGGTGACTTTAGGCAAAAAGGCGCAGTTAAACTTCTTTTTTTATTCCTAAAAGATCTTGCATAGGCTTTTTTAAAATTAAATTGCTTGTAAAATAAGAAATTCAAGTCATTTTGGAAAGGATTTGAAACCAGTTTGTTGAATAAGAAAGCAGAATACATACTTTGTTAGTCTGGCATTATTTCGCCAACACAAAACAAAGCGCTCTTGAGATTCTGACTGATAGAGATCAAATGTCGCTTAGGTCACAGAGTCCTGTTGGTTTCAAAGCTAGACTTGTTTTTCCGAGTCGTCAAGTTTGCAAAATACGCTTTCAGTCACCTAGAGTGTTCTGGCTCCCTCCCTCTCGGCAGAAAGATATCATCTGCTGGAAAACAGCATTCTTTAGCAATGTTTTACCTTTTTTTTTTTGCACTTTAGAATCTATTTATTCTGGGAAATAATGGAGACATGGCTAAGAGAGCATCAGCATGTCGGTTATGGAGTAAAAACAGAGAAAATTGCACATGGTATTTTTAGATGAATCATTAACTTTTCACTTTGGTGGTTCCCAGTTTACTTAAATAATTATTTTAAATTTCCATTTAACTCCCTTTGTCCTTAGTTGTGTTTGCCCTGCACCTGGGCAAAACTGCAGCTAAATTCATTTAATCTGAGCCCCTAAAACGAGCCAGTTTATGGTAGTTGATACTACAAGGTTTACGTGTAAGTGACTCGATGCCAACTCCCGCCTGCGCAACAGCGTGAGCTACACATTGCTTCATCTGTTTACATTTTTACTCAAGTGTACGTAGAACTACCGAGACAGTTTATGGTGAAATCTTGATTTAGTACTGCATAGCATCATGTTCTTTACCAGTCGCGTAGGAGATTTATATCTAAGTGACATAATATGAACCCCCTGCAATCTAAACTGAACAAGTTGCAATTTACATCGGCCAAGATAGTTTATGGTGAAAGCTTGGTTTTATTGGATTTACATGCAAGTCGTATAAACATACTCAAAATTAGATATATTTTCATTCATATATCTGTAAAACAAAATAAATGTTCTGCACATGCTGAATTTATTGTCATACTTATATTGTCGTCATGTCAACACATTATGTAATTTTTTTTAAAAAACACTTAAATCTTTGTGGTACGCTGACTCATCCTTCTTTGGTGTGCGTGCCCCCCAAAGACAAAGTTTTAACATTTTGTCACTTACCTCATAGCCTCATCCGTGTTATTAATTTTTGTTCTACATGGGATATTAAAAAGATTTATTCATAGCAACTTTATGTTTTATAGTGTGCATGAACAAGGGAGTGCAGATGGAGTGCGAAATGTACCAGAGAGGTTTAGATGGACAGAATACCTGCAGAATCCATAAAAATACACCAGTTGGATGACTTCCACTATATAGGTTTTGGCTAAGAATTGAACTTCTATAAAAGAGGAGTGCACATTAGTAAATGCAGCATGGACAAAGTACAGACAGGGAAGAATGTACAGTACATGGATCTGGTTTTTAAGATCACTTTCAGGGACCGTCAATCAAAAGTGAGTATTCCATTATTTTAAAAGGTTGATTTTTTTATACGGTAATGGATCTCATCCACAGAATAACAAACAACAGCAAAATGTTGGAGAAGAAAATGGCAGCCATCACATTTGTGGAAATGATTCAATTACAGGTTTATTGGTTGTATATTTTATGTCACCTGTACACACATTCACAATGTGCAGGTTAATAAGGTGGCGGTTTCGTTAAGTTGTTTTAGTATGTTCGAAGTGTAAAATTCTTTGGCATCCATGAAATCCATGATTGGCCGCATCTATCAATTTTGTTTGAAGGAATCTTTTTTCTAGGATTTGGGCCATTTACAGAGATCATAGCCACAGTCAGCCCCCCCCCCCCCCCCCCCCCCGCATCCCCCAATTTACTGAACTCATGTCAGCAATGGTCCACACGAATCATTTCAAACAGAATCATTCATGAAGGAGAAAAAGATAATCTTGTCAAGTTGTTTTGGATGTTTCCTAACCCCGCTTGGATTTTCCAAAAGGGGCAACAAAGTATAATGTTGCAATGTGGGACCATTTTCCCTAATGCTAATTCAATAAAAGATGCACAGTTGAGGGAACAAGAACATGGATATGGATCTGGTTTCTCCTGTGATGGTGGGAGATGTTTGTTTTGACCGCCATCGTCCCAAAGACTGTTTGCTTATTCTCCTTTGAGTCACACAGGAAGTCCCCTTTGTGTCAACTCTCTCAGGGTATCCTCAAGTCTAATCCAAACTGTATTTTGTATTAATATAATATATTGTATTTTAGTCCAATGTAGCCGACTGGCGTATAGTCTAGTGAATCACCAATCTAGTCTATTCTGCCTATTCCATCAAAATCAGCAGTGTAGCCTCTTGAGTACACTATGTGGCGTATTGCTCATTTACAGTGAAGGCCAGGACAAATGTAGAAGTTCATCAAGTGCGATGGTAATGCTTTATTTAACAAGTTGGTGCCTCCAGTGCGCTGAGAGAAGTGGTCACCATGTCTGGTGAATAGTCCTGACGAGTGAGTTAGTATTATTTGCATTCTATTCCAGTGAGCATGTCTCGTGACGCACATTTTAAGAAAATATGCATTAAAAGTACATCGGCGAACTGAAATGATGTCTGTGTGCCAACACTGTGGTTTCTTGTCATGTGGATGAGTTATGGTTTTTCATCTGTGGGTTTCCTGAACAGAAAAAAAGTTATTTTCAGGGTTAACTTTCAGTGCCTTCTTAATATTTGTCATCTGCAAAATCATTGCTGAGTTAGGAACTACCCTTAATTAAGTATATTACCTCTAAAGTACAAATGTTTCAGATTATTTCTTTGACATCCATGCCTTTCTACATACGATAAATGGGAGTAAGTAAATGAAACCTTGAGTTCGTATTTTGTAGATGAACTATTACATTTTTAATTTATCAAGGTTTTGTTCAATAATCTTCATTTTTAATAAACAATGATTATCCAAAACAAATGTATTTGTATTTGAATAGACTAGCAATATATTCTGTCTTAATGTCATAGGAAGTTAAGATGTTGTCTTTTGTATTTACAAAATACAAGTTATATTCTAATTTAATTTTACTCCCCCAAAAAATGACTTTCTGCTATAATTTTAATGTTTTGGTTCTGCCTTTTCTTGTTTTACCTGGCAATAGTTTACTTGGTGATTATATGAATGACATCAATCATATTTGAACACAGGCAAGCATATAAAAAAAATAATTTAAAAAAGCAATGCCCCTGAACGGTGAATAAAAGCTGCAAGAATTACAAGGTCATCTTCTCGGAGTGAGTATGTTGTATTGCTGTGCTGACTTCATCGGGTAATTCAAATTTTTTTTGCTGTGTTTTTCCTGTTTGAGCGCAACACCTGGAAGCACTTTTTGCCGAGTGTGAGCCGTTGACGAATAACCATAAAATACTTTAGATCAGCACACAGCACTATACGAGGGAATCTGTCCAAGTCAGCAGGAAACCCGTCTGTCTGACCTGCAGATAGCCGCCCGCGTTTTATTAACATGACATGTCGTTAATAGACTTATTAAATAAGTTTAACATGTTTCCGCTTGGTATTTTACAGAAAGCAGTGTTGCCAGGGCTTCAGGTTCGTGTTGGGTCAGTGCATTCCCGAAGGTAGGCAAGAATAGTTAAAGCATGCTTAAGCAATTCATCTATTATTCAGAATTTTCACCACAAGGGAGAATTTACTGTCTCTAAATATAATAGGGAAGCATTATTCATTAGATAAAAATGGTTCATGTTGGGGAAATTCAAAAACACTACACGAACAAATGCATCAAGAGCAAGAAACTGGTTGCACCGTGGGAAATAAGTGAATTTATTTGGAGTGAAATAATTACCGTATTTTTCGGACTATAAGCCGCACCAGCAAAATAATGCACAATGAAGTTGCACTGAATTATAAATCAAAATCATTTTTGGTGAATTGTTTGCTGCGTGATGGATGAGAAATGAAGTGACTGCCTTATTGTCATGGCTGACTTTTCCTTGTGTTTTCAAGACTATGACGTGTGCGCTGACGCTCCCTGCGAGCAGCAGTGCAGCGATCACTTTGGCCGCGTGGTGTGCACCTGTTACGCCGGCTTCCGTTACCACCGCGAGCGCCACCGGAACCGTGAGAAACCCTACTGTCTAGGTGAGATTTTCCAATTTCACACAGCATGATTTCTTCTTCAGCCAATCACCTGACAGTACCCTATGATAGTATAAAGGGTGACCCCCCAAAAATAAGGCCACAGATTTGAATAGGCGTCACTTCTTAATTATTTTATTCCGGAATAAAAATAGAAAAATGATCTGTGCTGTGCTAGGAAAAATACAATACAGTTGTTTTAGAAGCTTCTGTCTCTTTTTATTTCGAAAAATAAATCAACAAATGACGCCTATTCCACATTGGGTTCTGTTTTTGGGGGGGTATCATCCTGTGCAGGTATTTTGACCTCTATGCATAATATTACTTTATTGTTTTCCATCCAGATATCGATGAATGTGCCGACACCAATATAACAACATGTTCTCAACTCTGCATCAACACAATGGGTAGCTTCCAGTGTGAGTGCATTGTGGGCTACTTCCTTGAAGAGGATGGACGAACATGTTCTAAACAAGAGAGAGGTCAGTTGCTTGTTGAGAGGTTGAATGTGTTGGGTACAGTTTATTCCATTTTCATTTTTTTAAGTGTCTTCTCTTATTTCTTGGCTGACATCGCAAGTTTAAAGTTTCAGTGCAATCTCTGTTCTCGATTGAATATAACTTTCATCCAGTATAGGAGTAAAATTGAAGGCCATGTTTCTATTGGCAAACAGTATTGGGTTTACTATATGGTATCACATAGACATTAATTAATCTATATTATTAGTAATCCATAAAATGAAAGAAAAACCCAAGCATCACCTGGGCACCAGGCACTGTCCCTCCACTTAATGCAGTACAAAAAAAATATTTAAAAGCTATATTGATGTGCATATGCATGTGTACACCTGGTAGTCATTACATATGGCACGTCAGAACAATTTTTTCCTCCCGAGTGTGAACTTTGAACCCTTGGACTCCGGTGTACTTCTCTGGTTTGTCTAGATGCTCTTGAGAAAAATAACACAAAGGACCATGAAGATTGGGAATAATAATAATAAAGATTGTCACGCCCCTTCCGTCGCCAATGAGGCGGTCCTTCCTCCCATGGGTGTCTCCTCGGTTTAGCCAAAGCAACGTGGTCCCGACACTGTCAATCTTCTTTTTAATGTATGCGGGAGGAAACAAAAGCCGCCTCTGTATTGCCCTCCTTTTTCACGATTGTTACACTGATTATCAAACCAGAGGAGTAAATGGGAATGATGGGGGGAAAATTCCCGCACACCGGTGGCCTCAAAGGTCCGACACGTGACTTGCGACCGGGTCGTGAGGTTTTTGATGTCACACGTCCAAACCTGTCAGCAAGGCGGCGCTATGCGGATGTCTGCTTCTGTAATTGTCCTACTTTAATTTGCATGGTTGGGGTCAGAAGATCTGTCACTGATCGTAAAGTGTGTTTCATTTATTCTTGAGTTTACAGTATGTTCACTGTAGGTCAGTGGTCAGACTTAAATCAGTGGCCTTTTGTGGTAAAACCTGCTTGTATGCTGTGAAAAATGAAATTCAAATACTAGTAAAGTGCTATCTTTAACAGTGCTGCAAAATGTCTTGGAGAAATCTGACAACGTCATGAACACGGGGACCTGCTCGGCCACGTGTGACGACTTCCAACAGATTAAGACTACTGTGTTGCAACTGAAACAGAAGGTGAACATGTTTTTTTATTGTTTCATGTTTTGTACCCTCACAGGTTTACATTCTCTGTATGTCTTCAGTGTGGAGATCTGCAGAAATAATATAACCCTACCTTTATTTGTTCTTACAGTCGTACGTGAATCTCACATTGAGTCCCTTGGAGGAACATTACATTACTTTATTTCCTTTAAAACAATGTTTTCACTTGATGTCTTTCTCCAAGTTTGAATTTGGGCAGCAAAAAACAGTCAAGCTCTTGTTTTTCCTCTTGGAATCCATCTGCCATCGTTGGCAATCTGGGTCACATGATTAATTGCTTTAAGTCATTTGGTCCACCGACTCCATACATACTTGGCATAATACTAAGAACTCTAGATGAGCTAATTTTGTTCTGTAATGAGAGATTTAGTTGGAGAGGTATTTATTTGACATGCATAATTTTATATAGTTGTGGTTGAAAATGTTGCCTGGGCAATGAATATTTTCGCGAAATGTTTGATATATATATTTTTTTTCAAGATGCTATTAAGCAATACTGATGTTCCAGAACAATGGACCAATGACAAAATCACAGCTGGCCTTTTGACAGGCCCCCCTGGCCTGCCTGGTCCACCAGGTAAACATCTTATTTTAGCATTTGAAGTCTCATTAATTGGAGTGTAAGGTCATCTTTGGCAACACAATTTAAGAAAAGATACACACATACTACAGCCCAAATGATAACTGATCATAATGATCAGATCAGATAATAATTTTGATTTTTGCATCCCTTTTTAAATGTATTTTAGTTGCCTAAAAACAAGCAAAACTTTGCAATTTTAAGTATTTGAGACAGATCCAGTGTAAAAGAAATGGTAATTGAGTCACGTTTCAGATTGTGATTTATCTTCAGCATAGAGTATAAATGTCCCAAAATGCCTCAGGGTTTTAAAGTAATTCAGTAGTAAAAACAGCAAGCGAGGAAGTCAAATGAACTTGATTTTTATTTGCTTCATTTTTTTAATTTTAGGAGATCCTGGACCAAAGGGACAGCTAGGTCTTGCAGGACTGACGGGAACCCCAGGCACTCCTGGACCAAGAGGCCTGATGGGTCCCATGGGTCCCACGCCAGACTTGTCTCACATCAAACGAGGCCCCCGTGGATCTGTGGTCAGTTGATTATTGCTCATCTTTTTTTTATTCTATCTCGGTAAAAGGATCACGTTTTAGTCATCATTTAGTCTTCTCTCTTGGTATTCTTTTCTGGTACCTTTCCATTTGGAATATGTTTCTGGCCAAGTGGTTCCATGCTGGGGAACTCATTCGTGGTTGTAGCATCATAAAGCAAAAAGTTAGAAAGCACCAATATTCTCCATAACAACAAAAAATATAGGGGTCAAGGCAATTGATGTGCAAAAGGCCCAGCATGACGCCAAATCTAAAATGAGAGAAGTAAATGAGCTGTTATAAACAGGCTGCAGATTAAGACACACACAGTAAGGTTTCAACAACTCTAAAAAAAGTATTTTTTTTTCATGTTGAACCCCTTTGCTCATTTAAAAAAAAAATACTTTTCAGCTACACTTTGTTTTTTGCGTCTCTTTTTTTCTTCCCCCTTCAACATTGCACTTCATTAGTCACTTAAAAAATGGTCACTGCATTCCAACTTAGTATGACTCATTTTTATTGTTACATGCACACCCGTGGAGTTGATTTATGATTTTTAATATAATCATTTAAAATGAGACTAAAAAGCCAAAAAGTTCACCTTTTGAGATAAGACGAACGGAAGGTTAATCCAGTGACGAGTAGTTTTCTTTGGCTCATCGGCTTTCTTTGCCCGCCAGCGTCATCTTTTCCTGTTAATTAGGGCGACCGGATCGTGGACCAAGAATGTGCAGGACGCGGTCATTGCATCGTTGATGAACGACGCTATCAAATCCTGCAATTAGACAAGCAGGCGGCCTTAACTGAGCCAAAAGCTTCGCGAAGCCCTTGAGGGAGCATTCGGGGATTTTTAAAGGAGCCAAACGTAAGATTGGTGGTCATGAATGGTACTGCAGCCAAGAGGAAACCTTTTGAAGAGCATCAATATCATCCCCTTTCACTTTGGGTTGCCAGATAAGCACTTCACAATGGAGAATCATACTGCTAATCATGCGGTCATTAATATTTTTTATTCGTTTTCAGTTGTCTCCAATGAGAAAAGGCATCTTTAATTCATATCCTTGTCTTATTTTGGATTTTACTCAATTGAAATTGGTAACGATTATTTTTCAATTGATAAGATTACATCATTAAATCAAAACGCGACCTTATATTAGGTAACCTACAGATTACTGAGCCCTGACAACTTGATCTCATGATTACTTTTATGGGTTGACAATCTCGGCTTTACTATTAAGAACAGTCTCAAAAATACGTAAAAACATGTTTCTTTAGTGTTTATTGAATTAGAAGCGATTTTTTTACATATTGTTATTTGTAAAATACTTGTTCGGAGTATTGATGATAGTCCACACACATTTAAAAGTATGTAAGTCATAAAAATGCATTCATGTAGCGTATAATCTTTGGGAAACGCAATTAAATCGCACAAGCTTGAATAAATACAAGTTGTTGTCTTTATTCAACAGGGGCCTCCAGGAGCGCCGGGAAAAGACGGACATAAGGTGAGATTACGTTTCGGAGTTCAAGCACGGTTAACATTGCAACAGAGGCTACACCGCGATGATTGTTAACAGTTGAAGTTGCTAAATCGAATTTGAAATGTGTTCCTGATGCCTAATGACGTATTGCGATCCCCTCTCGGGAAAACACGTTTCTTGCCCCCTGAAAATCAAAATGGGCCCCCATGGGGTTCGCAGTGTTCAGGATGCCATTAACATTTTCCCGATGGCTGTAAGGACCACTGAGCAGATTGAGTGTTTCATTTTTTTCCCGGCCGGGCTGCGTCACTTGTCTGGTCCAATTCAGGTGCCATAGCTTAACACAGAATCCTTCAATTTTCCGCACCGGGAATGTTTGTATGAATATATCGGAGGGTGATGCTAATCTGTCTCTCTGAGTAACAAATCCAAACCATCTGCCAAAACACTCACAGCCCCAACGTGACCCCCCTCCCCTTTGCAAGCCCACCGAACCACCTCAGTGGTCGGGCCAACCAGTGCTACCGTAGATCAACAGTACTTCCTCACAGTTTCTTTTACACTCGTTAAAAGAAAAAGGGGGAAAAAAGAAGACAATATTATGAATTCCACTCGTGCTCCCCTTTACTCAAATTCATCTAAACTAAATATTTGTTTCTTTACCCTCCAGGGGGAGCGAGGAGCACCCGGGCCCGTTGGACCTCCAGTAAGACAATCCTAGATCAACGTCACATGCTTATGAAATCTGTTGCTAAAATTTAGTGCTATTATATTAAGGCATTTAACAGATAGGGGGGTAAAGCGATATTGCCCAATGTTGAGAAGTTCTGACTAGCCAAAGCTCACCTTGGCACACAACTTGGCCAAAATAGATCACGATTTATTTGCTGATCAAATAGGCGATGGATTGAGGCCGTAATTTACCTGCCATTGTCGGCTAGACGTCCAAGCTATTTTGATGAGGAGGGGCGGCTGGTTCGTCCCCTCCCAGTAAGAATGGATTGAGCGTGCAGGCAAATGAGCTCAAAATTTATATGGGTTGGTCAATATAATAGAGACCCTCTTAAGAAAACCGTGAATACAATGTGGCCCAAGACAAAGATGAGTTTGACACTCTTATACTCCTAACATTTGATGTTATAATCAATCCTCAGGATCATTGGTGGATATAATTTAGTTTTTTTCCTTCTTTACTAATATGTTCTTTGTTGTTTACCTCAAGGGTCTTCCAGGCTCTTTCGACTTCCTGCTGCTGCTCATGGCCGACATCCGCAACGACATCACTGAACTGCAGAACAAAGTGTACGGCCAAACACCCCCCTATCTGGGGGAAGAGCTCCCCGCCCCGTCCGACGTGTGGCGGGACGGCCAGGACGCGGGTTCGGGCGAGGACTACCGAGAGATGCCGCCACCACACCCTAAAAGGACCCGGAAGAGGAAGCCACCACGAGGAAGAACGGACCACGATGGATTCTAAATACTCAATGGAAGTGTAAATATATTTTTATAATTTATCTTTTTTTATTAACGGAATATTTTCTATGCTTTTTCGATCACAGATATTTATTTTTGTATGAATTATGCAAGATAATAATTCTTTTTTTAAAGAAAAATATATATCATTCCCATTATATTAAAATGAAAAAAACAATCAATTTCTTTATTATTGTTATTAGTCATGACATAGGTTATTCTTTGAATATTTTTCAGTCGCTAAAGATTATAGAGAACGAATTATTATGCCAAAGAAATACAGTATTATTAATTTTGACAGCGCTCCTTCCTTAGATTTTTTTAGGCAAAAAAAATGAGAATTTATTAGAATACTAGGATTTTCCTCTTAAATGAATTGAAATTCAAGTTTTTTTCTCTATAAAACACTATGCCTTTTTTGGCAAATAGTGTCTTTTCTTATATGAATTAAGATTTGATTTGGATCAGATTATTTTACAATTTTTTGCCCTCATACCACTATATTAATACTTTTCTTGTCGTTGTGCTTTCAGGGTTAAGGACTTTTTTTCCCACTCTATAATAGCAGTTCATCTCGCATATAGTAATATTATTCTTTAACCAAACTGCATTTTTAGCTCCCAACTCATTCCACTGAATCGGCTCTTCATTCTGTTAATTTTATTTTCATTAAACATGTACAAAAGAGCGTTCAAACAATTAGTTTAGATAATCTCAAGATATTCATCTTATCAATGGATGCTATATGTAAGTAGAGTCCTTGGTGATGCTACCATCACCGTGGTAACAACATTACAACAGTTTAATGGAGTAAATAATCATTTTTACTAAAGCATGCCTCAACTTAACATATCTGATGATTAAAAAAAAAAAAAAAAAAAAGAGAAGATTACTTATAAAATATGATCACCTACAGTCCTACACTTTCTCTTTCCAGGTCCCAAGTTAAAAAAGTTACATTGTAACGGGCCTTCTTTGGACTTCCAGCTGCTTTGGGAGTCTGTAACGTTTTTTTTTCTTAACTCATAAAAGTTTGTTGTTGTAAAAAAAAAAAATTAGTTGTGACCTCGCTGACTTTTCGACAAAAGACAAAAAAACAGGTTTTAATCGCAGGAGGTAAATGTCATCGTTGTTTTCTGAAATAACAACCAGAGAACCTTTCAGAAAAGTGGAACGTGCCCCTTTGGTGTCGTTCATCACTTTTGTCTTGAGAAAAAAAAATGGAAGTTATCTCGGCCAGGGTCAAGCTGTCGCCATCATAAAAGCTTTATTAACTTCGCAGTGATTTTTTAACTCATTGGCTGCCAACCTTCTCCCAATCAAGATGTGATGGGCATCCAGTGCCATCAATGCCACTGAAAGATGAGCATTCGCAGCCTTTCCTTTTAAATTAATTCAACTATTTATTGTATATATTTGCAAATTTGAAGCCAGATTATTCTATTTCGTTACTAAGAACAATGCTGAGGGGAATTGGGGATCTTTTTTTCCAAGCAAAGTATAGTTGCTACCATTTTGTAGCATCTATAGCCAATTATATACTTTTCAGGGGAAAAGGTCAAGCTGTCATAACAATAATATTAATTGAATAGGGTTCTGTGTAGATGAATGCATTGAACATTTTGAAAGAATTTTAGGTATTTATTTACAAAGAAAGCAAGAATCGTCCTGAAACTGAAACAGCCTTTTCACTTAATTAAAAGTCCACAGTTTCTTGCCCTTTCCAGTAAACATAACAAGGTCATGCCAGTATGTCTCTTCCCTTTAAAATTATGAGCAAATCATGCTTTATGTGTTTTTTCAGCATTATATTTCTACTCTACAGCATGTTTTTTCTGTGTTTTATCATCTCAGACATTTCAACTTTGATTTAATCAATGTAAACTTCATCCTTTGTACTAACATCCAACCTAGTTTTAGTTGATGGGTTTACTGGTGCCTTGGCAACTAAATATACAATGTTTTAGGGTTTTGCCATGACGTCATTATAATGCACCCCAGTTGACCCCAAATAAATGGAGGGTCGCAGTACACAGTACTCCTCTGTAACCACTAGATAGCAGTACTTGCTTACTTCAAATTGTCAGGCTCGCTTAAAGCAATTCAAATTTTCTAACTGGTTTCCTTTGGGGGGAAAAAACAACTTTAAATTAGTATTTCCTACCCCAGATTTGGGTCATTAAACAGCCCTAAAACAATGTAGTAGTTGTTCCCCCTATAGTGGTCCATGAAGTATCACTGAAAACTGTTATATACTTCCAAATAATAGGAATGCCGTTTTTCTAGTAATATATAAAATCTTTCCACCGATTTCATGAGCCAACTTTTATTTTTTTTAAATGACATCTTCCTATTTTTTTTAAAAAAAATAGGCTTGTTATTCAGGCATGTACAATTGGATTTTCTAAGAAATCTTCATGGTAGTTTGAGTACAGCACAAACATCCCGCAACATAATTTTCTATTGAGACAATTTCATTTTTTTCTGCTCTGTGTGCCAGCGTGAAAGTCTTTTTATCTCAAGTTTTTTTCCCACTTCAATGTCATTTTAGTTGGTTTTACAATTTGGCAATCTGTTCTGGGTTGTCGACTGCCATTAACGCCACAATGGCATCAACGTAATGATCATGCCTAGCTGCCTTTTCCAAGTCTTTATTTGTGTAAACAAACGACAAAACATGACATCATCGTTTGCGCGTCGTACCTTTGTGTCGGTAATGAGCCCATTTTCTGTGCATGGGTTTGATTAAAATGGAGGCCCCACCGTATTGAAGAACTCCCACCCTAACAAGCTTATCTTGTTAGAGGAAAGTTGGCACTTCATTTCCCTCCGCGAAAATCTCTTGTGGAAGTAATTAATCGAGGGTAAGCCTTAAAAGATTCCAAATATTTACTGAAGTGGACCCTTGTATCCTAATTATATCTCCCCACCACCACCACCTCCCCTTATTATTTAGCCCCCTCTGAAAAAGATGCACTCCTGAATAGGAGAAAATTAGTGTTACCCAATTCATTAATGAATGTGTTTAGCGTGGGTGGCAGATTAAGCGCCCCAAAAATCCTCAATTCAGGAAAGATTGTGGAAAAAAAGAGGAAAAAGAAAGTACATTGTTGCGGCCAGACAGTACAAATGTGCTTCTAATGAGGTGAAAGGCACCCCCTTAACATCCATCCACCCCCCGTCCCTTGTTGAAGGAAGTATTGAAAGTAGATGCGGACAATAATAAGAGATTGCAAACAGGTAAAAGAGGATTGAATGGCTCTCTTTCTGGGACTCCTGGGGGGCCTGGGGCCTTGCCAGCACAACAACACTTGGCCCCGGAGAGAAAACCCCCCACCCCAATGCCCGCAACCCGCGTTGTGAATGAACTTTTGTAACACACAACACACACACACACTCTCTCTCATTGAGTTATCTTTACTCGGTCATTGTCTCGTCTAATTGGAGCTGATGAGGCCCCTAATTGGTCACTGCTTCACAAGGTCCGCCCACTTCAAGCCATGGCGAGCATGAGCGGAGTTAATGAGAGGCCTGCCGAGTAAAAAAGAAACCTGCCTGGGCGAATGGAAGAAAGGGAAAGTTGAGGGTATCTTTTTTTTTGTTGAAAAGACCAGGCAGGGCATGCTAAAAAGGGGGTAGAAGGGGGGCAGCCCCGCACCACACTTGTGCGCATAAAAAGGGGGCCCGTGTGCTATTGTCGCCATTGCTTAAATAATGAGAGAGAAGGTTGCTCCTCAAATGAATGCGCCCAAGTCCAATAAGTGGTCCAAGCCACTCCAAACTGGACTGTGTAGAAGTAAAGGCCCCTCCAAGGTGAGACCCAAGGGTATTGTGAGAATGGAGCATGTGCAATACTCACAGCCACTAATCCTCTTTTTCTTTTAAAATTTCTTTTTCTCTATTGAAGCACCATTTTTAAAAAAAAATGCAATTTCATAATTGGAGACAACCACATTGTAATGTACTTTGCCATACATTCCGATACAAAACGGCGACATTGAACGAGGGGGAAGGTGATTGTGGGGGGGCATAGGAGGGTAACGTGATGGTGATAGAATCGGAATCTTCTTTATTAGGGAAGCCAATCTTTTTTTATATAATTAGTGGCTATCTTGGTCAAAATATACATATGAACTATTTGTGATGTTTTTTTTCTAATGTTTATTGGAGTTAATACTTGCATTCTTACACTTATACAATGTTAATGAACGCTAGATGAATTCAATTTAAATAAATAAAAACAATCAATTTCTGGTTACGGCCCCCAAGTAACCCAATTTTGTTTTCGGCAAATATCATAACAGGAAAAACAACTTTTTAATGAGATTTCTTGCCTCATAACATTGTATTTTGGAAGTCTTTTCAGGTAAAACTGAACACTTACAAGAAAGGCAAAAAAAACGATACTAATGTCGATTGTTTCAGAATGCAACAATTGTGCACAAATTGATACATTTGGTAATATAATATCTATTTAATGGAACAGAGAAAACTTTGAGTCACTGAGAATACTAGATGGGAAAATATTATCAAGGCAGCAAAAACTCATATGTCACCTAGCGTAATGTATAGTATTTACAAAGTTTGTGCTATGGTAATTCGTAAAAGAAGAAGAAAATGTGTTAGTTTGATTAAAAACCCACATTGTCAGAGATGGACCTCCAATGCATTAGTTTTTGGGTACATGCATGACGTGTTGATGACAACAGCGCATAATTGATGGCCAAATATTTGTGCTGACTACTGAGCTAGGGCTTTTCACAGGCACCACTGACCCATTAACATCTCGCGTTGTCATTATGTGGCGCTCACTCGAGCATTAGCATGGCTTTTGTCATTTTAAATCCCACGTTTACACACAAAGAAGTGCAGCATTAACTTCCCAATAAGAACTTTGGCCACAAAGACACAGAGGACTTGTATTTATTTTATTTATTTAGATCTATTTAGGGCTTAATCGGTGTGCCATGAGGTGACAAATAATTCATGACATCCTATAATGTCAAGATGAATCTTCCTCTAAAAGTGTCCTCACTAGTGTACAACACCTTTTGAAAAAAATACAATGAAATCACCTTATTTATACTTTAAATACTAGTTTTGATGAGAAAAGCTATCTACTTTCATTCAAAATTATGTGAATTATATTTGGTAACTAAAATAATGCTAAAATATCTTTAATTTCATTCATTTATTTACACTTTGGTGGGGAAAAAGAGAATATTATCTACAGTTTTAATTAAAAACAATATAAAACATTAGTAATATATTTCTAAATTTGGTTTTTCCATTTAGAAAATGAAACGAATCGGAAATATCCAAAACACTAACTTGAAAATGTATTTTTTTCCATGTTTAATAGTCAGGATAATTTAAAAAATTATTTCTGCTAACATACATTATATAAATTTGAAGATAATAGAACAGTGAAAATAGAATATCAAATTGTGTTCTTTTATATCTCAACATAGAGGCAGTTATTGACCAATTTATCTTTTTTTTTAATCTCTGTCCAATTGTTGTCTTCCATTGTTGTGAACTCTAAGAAGGCCATGGGACAATCGCTTAAGTTTTATGATTTAATACACAAAAAAGCATATCTCCTCTCATTGTTGTTGGATTTTGTAGATAAATCCACAATGCAATGAGCCTGGCCCAGCGCATGAAAACTTATCAGAGAATAGCCTCTCAAATAATTTCTTGCCATTTGCTGATCATGCAACCGAAGAGCCAAAATCCCCAGATTAACGTTGCCATAATAGCCGAGTTTTGTTAGGGAATAGACCCATGCCGAGAGGAGGGTTGCTGGGGGTGCCTTGACCCATGAATGGGGGGGGTCACCAAGTGAAAGTCGATAGAAAGCAAGCCTCAATTGTGTCACCTCACAACTCCCACAGAGGCTTTCACAACCCACTGCTGATCCAAAACGTAAATCACAGCCAATCATTTCACTTGGAAGACTGCTTGCTGTCTACTTTTGACTGACATATCACCATGAATAGTATGATAATTTGATTACAATAATCCAGCTCAGCTTCACAAGAATTTATGAAGACAATCACAACATATTTTGTACTAAACTCAAATGGATGCTGGCACATCGGTATCATTCAAAATAGATAATTAACATTTGTTTTAAAGAAATCATGACTTAAGTGAGGACAGTGCATGAGAGGTGAGATGAGTTGAATAGTTGTTGGTTTGAAACTTTTGTCTTAGTATTCAAACTGCAAAAATATGAACACAATGGCTGCCATTAGTTGCCATTGATGGTGATAGGCGTCCGACACATTTTGACCGGGATGGGTGACATTGTCAATTCCCAGTGCTAAAGTTTTGGACATCTATTGACGTCAATGGTACTGAAAAATGGTCATCAATAGCAGTGATTGGTTTTTAGGAGTTTATTTTTTACAATTATAAGCATCAGAAACCCCCTGCAAGACTCAATTTGCACATATTTTAGGCTTTTAGAGTTTTTGTTGATATATTATTTATTTTTTGGTGTGTCGTGTCACAACCCCGGAGGTCCAACTCCACGTGTGTGTCACCAAGATGCCAGGACCAATGAGAAGGAGCCTTGTTGGCCTGCGGGCATCCCGTCATGCACCTGTAACTCAGCGCTACGTCAGCACTGACACGAAAACATGGCGGTGTCCGGAGGAGCAACACGGTGTCGGCGGCGACATCGGGCTTCGATCTCGGCAACAACAAGGATGTTCGTCGCTTTTGTAAGCACGCTTCTGTGCCAAAGCCTCGTTGTCAAAATGTCGGCCGCCGAAGACGCGGTCGTGAATACGCCGGCAGTTGCAGACGCAGACCCAGCGGACGCGGCTCCCCACCGCCGTTTCGAGTACAAACACAGCTTCAAGGGGCCCCATTTGGTCCAAGATGACGGCACAATACCTTTCTGGACATATTCCGGCAGTAAGTCCAGATAACAACGTTTTTTTCCGACATCTGACACTCACGGTGGTACACGTGACACTCATTAATACCTTCGCTAGAACCATCAAACATCAGACAAACAGATCTCAACTTTTACTTGTCACATTCGTAGATGCGTCATATAACTTATGATTGGTGTGTCACACCGGTGATTGTAGCCCGTTTTGGTATTAATTTAAAAGGGACAAAGACGATCTGAACTGCCATTGACAATGATCAACATGAATTCAATTTACAGCCAGGGGTGGGCAAACTATTCCACAAAGGGCCGCAGTGGGTGCAGGTTTTCATTCCAACCCATAAAGAGGACACCTTTTCACCAATCTGATTTCCTACACGTGCAATCAGTGGATTGCAGTCAGGTGCTTCTTTTTTTCTGCAGAAATCTCATTGGTCAAAGTGTCTGTGCTGGATCGTTTGGAACAAAAACCTGCACCCACAGTGGCCCCCGAGGACCGATTTGCCCACCCCTGATTTTTCCACTGTGATGGCCAGCAGAGTGATCCGTATTTACTAACATTGATAGACTATGGTTAAAATGGATTGGGCATCTATCGCACTCAATGGGGACCAATGTGTCAATAGATTTGAAAAAAAAACTGTATTAGATTTTTCTGATTTGTAATACTAGAGATAAATGAACAACAACCATTATTTTAAGGAATTCTCCACCCTTAATGCAGGCAGACATTTGTTCAATGCCCGTAGAATCTTAGCCAATTTACTGCAACTATCCCAGATTGGCCGCCTTCCTTCATGACATCAATAATACCCATGCACCCTAATGTTTGTATAATGTTTATGTGCATGCAATCATAGAGTGAGTTCATAAGGGGTGTCATTTTTTGTTTAAACATTATTTAACAAAGTAACGATGTGCATTCAAAAAAACGGGGGCAGAAACAGTCTTTGAAATGAAGGTCAACTAGTTATTGTCTGTCACTTGAATGGTATAAGATTTTTAAAATGTATTATCTCTACCCTAGATGCCATCCCAAGTGCGGATCAGGTGCGCATTGTCCCATCTCTCAAAAGTCAGCGAGGGTCTGTGTGGGCCAAAAACAAGGTGACCTTTAAACATTGGGAGGCTGAGGTCACCTTCCGTGTGTCTGGAAGAGGCCGAACGGGAGCAGATGGCTTGGTGAGAAATAGCTAACACTTTGCTATCAGGTTAATCCGTTTGTCTTTTGTTTTACAAAGGAACGTTGATGTTATTCTAATGTCGTCCTCAAATATGTTTGCCTGCTTCCAATTTAACCCTGAGGGCTCCATGTTGACTGTTGGCATCCCATTCACGTCACAGTTTCTCACTCAAACCAAACCATATAAAAGTTCATGCGACTATAACCTATTAGCTCAAAACTTGGATGTAATTGAAATGCCATAGTAGAAATAAAAGTCTATTTTAGGTCAAATGTGAATCGCACAACTGCGACTTTAACAAACAGGGTAGCAAAACAAATATTAAATTAGCCTGAAAATTAGAATGCATGTTAAATAGACTACCTCTCTCATATTGGAGTCGTGTAAAAAATGAAAATGGTCTCATGTTTGTGTATATCTTTTCGTAGCCGTCTGTTTCTCATGTATTTTATATGAATTAGATTGAATTTTTACGCATTTAAAACGTATTTGAGACCTCAGCGAGGATTAAAAGTGTTGTGTATTTCTTAAATTGTGACAAAGTGAGTACAATTAGTTTTTTTTTTTTCCCATTGTGCAACAACTACATACTTTTGTACGTGTGTTTAATTAAACTAATTGTTTGATTTTTTTTACCGACAGGCCATCTGGTACACTGCAACCGAAGGTCAACTGGGACCCGTGTATGGTGCCGCCGACAAGTGGGACGGAGTCGGGATTTTCTTCGACTCTTATGACAACGACGGAAAGGTCAGTGTCACATCAGCGTATTCATTTCCCATCAAAATATTGTCAAAATGATCAAAATCAAAGCATAAAATGAGTTATTTTAGTTGTTGTTTGTTAGTCAGTTGTAAAAGGCATAAATCAATGAATGTATTTTTAATTTACTTCCTGAAGATAATACAATCGTCAAATCCTGAGGATAAAACTAAATAAATATTGATTCATTCATACACCACCTATAATCCCATGTGACTTTATACCTTCCTAATGTTATTGTTTTTAAAGAGAGTTTCACATATTTCCAGTTGTTGTTTTTTTCCTTTTTTTTAATATTCGCAAAGGTGATTATTCAAGATTGTTTGCTTACACCATCGTGACAGTCAGCAGGTCATGTTTGATCATGTTCAGGTATGAGATTTGTGCGACTGTTTGTTCAAGATTAACATGTTTTGTGTCCTTTGCAGAAAAATAACCCAGTAGTCCTCCTGGTTGGAAACAACGGCAAACATGTTTATGACCACAAACAGTAAGTAAATACTTTCTTTGCATCTGACGTCACCGCTGCCACCTCACATTTCGTCAACTTAAAAGAAGATTAGGAAATATGATTATATTTGCTTGAGAGTAAATAATCCCCTATCTTTCCCTAATCTTGTGTGTGTGTGTCAGTGAAAGCTTGAAATTAGTTTTTCCCACAGTTTGTCGTGGAATTGGCTCCGTTTTTACTCGGATATACTTATCAATGTTTTTTTACGTACAGTATTTAATCAACGTAGGGGAATGTCCAAAAACTGTGTACAGTAGAGTTGCAAAGTGTTGCATCATAGATTAAAGTGACAGCCGTGCTTTTCAGTGTGAAAGTCAAAACAAGGTGTACCTTATCTCAGTAAAAAATAGTCATGGGAATAACTCATTAACTCATTTTAAGACAATATTTGGTCCAAAATAATTTCATACGAAACCAATTGTCCAGAAGGTTTCATAGTTCTCTGCAGTTACATTATAGCTATTTTGCTATTGACCCTAATAATGTTTTTTATTCATACAGTATGTATCTCAGAAATACCACGTGATGATTTTTCTTAAGATTTTCCCTTCAAAGTAACACATTTGTACTCCCTATTAAAACCATGAATATGGAGGTGGAAATTGTTAATCAGGGGGCGGCTTATACGCGAGAAATTGTAAACTTCAACAATTTTTAGGGTGTGTTTTATATGCACGGGTGGCTTACGGTATTTAATCAGGGACAGCACATACCAATGAACAGATTCATATTCATGTTAATGAACATATATGTAAATATGTAAAATTGTAGCCGAGGGCTAATTTCCATCTTTAGTTCCTTGTGTAGGTTGAAGATAAACAATGACACATACTTAATGTTGACTGTTTATATTGTTTTTAATAGCCGTTTAATTTTTTGGAATGTCACACAGCACATTTTAGGCAATTGGGTGGAGTCACAATGTATCCCAATCTTGTTCTTAACGTATCATAATATTACGGTAGTAACACTGTAAATTGTCTCGGCAGTGACGGCGGCACGCAAACTTTGGGCTCATGTTTGCGGGACTTCCGCAACAAACCGTATCCCATTCGAGCCAGGGTGACGTATTACAAAAAGACACTGACGGTACGTCCCGACACACTTTGCGTTTTGCTCAATACATGTCCATATCGAATTTTAAACCGATCCCCCGACTATCGGCAGGTGATGATCAATAACGGTTTCACTCCAGACAAGGACGACTTTGAGTTCTGCACCAAAGTGGACAACATGATTATTCCCCCCGAAGGTTTCTTTGGCGTCTCTGCTGCAACCGGTGGATTGGCAGGTATTATCCTGTAGTTTGGTGAGAAAAAAAAAGTCATTTGAAATGAGTAGGGTTTTTAATTTGGTTATTATAGTCTTGTTCTTTTTAAATATGGGATTTTCATGATTCAGGTGTTGTTCGCATCAGACTAAGTGTTAATTATTACAGTAAAACAGACCTTATTTGTCACTGTCATTAAATTCTCTACAAACACGTTTGAATTAATTTTCTCCCATTGATTTCCCTCTGCAACAGATGACCATGACGTGTTGTCATTCTTGTTGTTCCAACTCACGGAACCTGGCCAGACGCCGGTAAGTTAGATTTCCTGGAATTCCTTTTCCAAAAATGCTGTGGCTTGTCTGTGTGAATGAATCAGTCCAATCTGCTATTGAATTCATTCAAATGGTTTTTTTTCTTTTTGTCTCTGGTGGCCCTCTTGAAGCCCCAACCTGAAGCGGAGATTCCTAAAGAAGACAAGGACAAGTACCAGGAGGAATTCCACAACTTCCAGCAAGAGCTTGACAAAAAGAAAGAAGAGTTTCAGAAGGAGCACCCAGATGTCCAAGGAGAGCCAAGTTAGTGTTTTGGGGGGCTAACTAAGTGCCACATCTTTCCTTTGCTATGCCCAAAATTACAACTAGTATATATATATTTTTATGGTAAATTGATTTGTTTAATTATTATTATTATTATTAAACATAACAGGATTTTTTGTATCAGTACAATTTTGTAGACATTTTATTAATCTTAAATAAGAAGGCACACGTTATGTGTGGCAAAAATAAAGACATTCTAGTGAGATAACCTTATATTCTTAGCAAGCTTACTGGACTAGTTTCATAGATTCCCTCAGGCTGTTGGTAATGTCTTCCTAGTCATAAGGCTTTCTGATATTTATTTTAGATATAATTGGGAGTCATGCCTAATAATTTGTCACTTCATTTTGTTCTCTAAATTGGATATGCATATTTGTTTGTGTGTAAATATGTCATATACACAACTTTGCAATTTTATCGTAGAACAATAAGAAACTTACCCATGAATAGCCCGCCATTCTCTATATTGAATTTGTTCTTCCAGTTGACGAGTTGTACGAAAGCGTGAACGATCGGGAAATCCGTCAGGTGTTCGAGGGTCAGAACCGCATCCATCTGGAAATCAAGCAGATCAACCGTCAGCTGGCCATGATTCTGGACGAGCAACGCCGCTATGTGACCATTGTCACTGATGAGATCTCCAAAAGGGGATCCCACACTGATACTGGACCAGTAAGTTCCACTAGTTGTATAATATTACGTCTGCTTTTAAAATTGCCAATTATTTCTATTTTTTTGTCATTAACCTCATAATCTTAGTTACCCTTTTCCACAACTGTAATATTCCTTCAGTCTTTTAAAGTGTTATCTTAAAGTAACATAACATGATTGCTGTTTTTTGTAACGTCAAAATATAAGGGCAGTACTTAGGTTTTATACTGGCAGTCGCTTTTCCCTACTTAAATCCTAGCTTGCGCTCACATCTTTTTAAATAATGAGGACAAAGCTTATTTTATTTTTCAGATTCAAGCCTGTTGTTTTTTTCTCTCTTTAAGATCGATGTAGCAAACCAGCAGCTGGGTACTATTGTATCCTCCCAACAAGATCTGCTCAGAAATCTCAACGAGATGCGGTGAGTCTTGTTTTTTTGTGTTTTTTTTTTAAATCTGCTGAAAAACAAAACCAAGTGTAAATCAATCCCGGCAGTCAAACCCCAGAAATCATATTTAATCTCAGACTGCTCACATCTCAGGTGTCTGCCCGCCCGACTGCCAGCGCTGGTAATCCCATGATCATGCTTACATGACATACAGTACATGAGAAAGTAAGTCTGTTTTTAAAGGTACATGTACGAGGCATGATACGCACACTAATACCCACCCACTCATAATCTTCTTAAACTTAAAGGGTCATATAGTACAAAAACAAGTAAAAAAAAGTGATTTCCCCGCATTATCTTGAGCGCATCCCTGGTTTAAAAAAAAAAAGCTATAATATTGTATTAAGATCCGGACGGCTGCTGAATTTCTCAGTAAAATTAACGAATAACAAAATAGTACAAAAAATATCAGGCAAAAAGTAATGAATTGGGTAGTATGACTGGAATTTAATTAGCGCAAGGTTATTTCAAATATTAATCATAATTGGACACCTGCAGAATGTGGACTATTTTCCTAATGTAGAAAATGATTTTGAAGTTAAGTGCGTGTGGCCGAGACTAGTGAACTCAATAACACTCTTGTTTTTGAAAAATATAGCTTTCCTACTAATATTTTAGTGTACCATTGTAGCTTACAGTGTGAAACAACACTTCATGTAAAACTTTCTCTAAAAGTATTGAAATCATTGCCAAAGGACTTCAAATTTATTAAAACTGGAAAGATTGAATATAAATGTTCGTTTATTGCCATTGACATCCAATTCATTCACCCCTCCCGGTCCAATCAATGCTAGCTAATAAGTTAGTTTTCATACCATAACATTTTTTTTTTTTGGCTAATACATTGGATTCTGATAAAATTAAGATTTCCCCCCGCCCCCGTTTTTGGTATGATTTGCATTTTAGCACGTCCTTAATACTCTGTGTACGTTGCTGTTTTAATGATTATCTCTTTTCAGGTTTTGATTGTTTTTTAATTCGCACCTGCCATCTGCATTAGGAATTAATCAGAATGATATTAGATCTCACTTTATGCAACATTAATCTGTGTCTTGTATCATAAAAGAAGCAAGCTGTCCACGTGGCCTAAATCCTGAGCGCATATACATGATTTTTCTTCATCATTATGACGTTGACCCATAACTTTGGAGGTGTCACTGGGATCACTTGATTGACGGCAGTAAAAGGCCAGTCTAGCCTTGATCGTGCTAACTGATTTATGGTTGGTTTTAGGATTAGATGATAGGTCATAAATGGGACACTAGATAAAGATTAGATGTCGGCTTTATTATAAAACGTTCACTTTCTCAGGAGGTTTTTTTTTTCAGGGAGGGGGTTAAAAAATGAAAACAAATTAAATTTTTTGATTCACTAAGAAAAGGACACGTCTTAACGGCGCCCCCAGATTAGGCGTCTTTAAATACATCTGTCATACACGGTCTGCTGGACTTTCTTTCATTTGTCCATTTTTTTCTTCCTTCATCCTAATCGTATTAGTTGTGTTTTAAGACGATAAGAGAAAGTTAGTGCTTACTGCCTGGCACCGATCAGTGGAAGAAATGTCATTTTCTTTGGACTTATTGTATAAGCAAGGCGACGCAATTGAAATGAAAGTGTAAAGCCCTTTTCCCTTTTTAAATTAAAGTACGGGGACTGTAAATGAAATGAAAATGTCAATGTGGTAAGATGGAAATAGATATTTAGTCATTTCAAATTGCAGATGTGAACATTAAGGACAGTTAGGGAAATTCTATTAAAAAAATGTTTTAGCCTTCATTTAAAGCAGGGGTCTCGAACTCAATTTACCTGGGGGCCGCTAGAGGCCGAGTCTGGGTGAGACTGGGCCGCATCAGGATTTCCACAAGAAAAGCACTGATAAAACATTCCAACGTTATCAAATATCTTTATTTTTTAACAAAAAATAATGAATTAAATAAATTAACTTAAAGATGAACAAAAAATAAATCAATCAGTAATACAAAACCAAATAATACTAATGAGCATACAGTAGATATACACTGGCTGGCTAAGTAGAGAAAATGAATTATTTTTATTCCGTTTCAAATGTCTGTATTAACAGCTCTTTAACCTTAAACTTTCTGAACTTGAATGGAACATTGAACATGAAATATTCTGAACACGGCTTCTCTTGCCTACTCCTTGCTGCTAGAAACCTGGCAGCGCTTCTTCTCACATAGTCACATTTGGCTTGAGGGAGGAAGCAGTGGAGACCCTCAGTAGAGCTTGAAGATGCTCATCAGTAAGTCTGGACCTGTACTTGGACTTATTGAAGTTCAAGGTGGAGAAGAGCTTCTCACACAAGTATGTGCTCCCAAAAAGGCACATGGTCCGCTTGAACCTTCGGGAAAGTTCAGGGAAGCTGGGGGTCAACTCTCTCAAAAATTGCCCAAGCTTGTCTGCTTCTCCACTCACCTCCCTGAACTTGGCTTTGAGTGCAGAGTTGCACTGCAGGTCAATGAGCTCCATTTGAAGCTCAGGAGGGGCATCTTGCACATCAAAGGAGAAGGGGTCCGCAAAAATTTGAAATGTGGCTTTGTGTGTCTTGAAGTCTGCAAATCTGTGATCAAATTCCTCCTGTAGCTTCGAAATGGCCTCAACATACTTCTCACCACTGAATGGTGTGCCTGCATCCACGAGAGCCTTGCATGCTGGGAAATGGCAAAGGTTTGTCTGAGAGAGCTGGGCTTTCCATAACACAAGTTTAGTGCAAAATGCTCTCACGTTGTCATAGGCAGCACTGACAAGTTGCCCCTGGCCTTGTAGCTTCTTGTTCAGTACATTAAGCTCATGTGTGATATCAACAAGAAAAGCCAAGTCCATGAGCCATTTGGGATCACTTAGCACAGGATCAATCAACTCACAAACGGCGTAGCTAGCTTTGACTGCTGCATTACTGTCTTTGGTAGCCTTCTTGAAGAAATCCTGTTGCCTCAGAAGACGTGTTTTCAGACTGGCAACCTGGTTGGCTCTCTCATCTCCCTGGTATTTTTCGTACTCCTCAGCATGTCTCGTAGTACAATTACGTTTCAAATTGTATTCCTTGTGCACCGCAACTTTTTCAGTGTAAATGAGACACGTCGGGGTGCCCCTGTGTTCAACAAAGAAATATTGCACTCCCCACTTTTCTTGAAACTGTCTGTGCTCATCACCGACCTTTCTCTTCACGGCAGGCTTTGAAAGAGACATCTCTGGGGCTCTGTAATATGTTTTTCCACTTGGAATGAGTCTCGGGTTGATCTTTCACATTCAGTCGCGCGGGTTTGTGGCGCATGTGCACTTTCGCTCTCCGTTTCAATCGCGGAGATGGCTACAGACACTGACACAGGCTGGATCACGGATCATAGCGCCTCATTCAGTTCTATGCTGAGAGCAGCGGAGGAGTGTGCGCGCCGAGCGGAGTGATCGGCCTCACGGCTTCTCCTCCGCCCAGCTGATTGGAGGAATGAATGAGTGAGTGAGCGAGGCACTGGACAGCCCGGCCGATGTCCCGCCCTCCAGAGCCGTATACCTCACCGTGATTGGTTCATTCAGCTCCGAACCAAAGTTCCCTCTAATTTTTTGTTGGTCTGAGCAGAAAGACAACCTCCCTGAGCGCACTGAGTACCAGTGTGAGCGACATCATCGGTACTCGGATGATTCGCCTAAAGACGTTTCGCCGACGGACGTTTGACAGACGGGCAGGTCGCCGAATGGACGTTCCACCGAACGTTCATTCGGCCGAACGGAGGTTTCGCCGAAACGGGATTCGAACGCTCGCCCCGCCGGATCGTGTGTGTACAAGTTTTTCAACCTCGGCCCGCGGGCCATATACGGCCCGTTAGGATTTTTAATCCGGCCCGCCGCCGGTGTTGTCCAAATTATAGTAAAAATCAATGTTCGTCTACCATCAATGGCAGTCCGGGAGTAAGCACCCTTGGGCAGGCAGATGTAGCAGAACCGAGGGGTAAAATGACAGCAATCGGGTCAAATCCATCCTAAAACAGCATTTAATGATTAAATACAAATACTGGATGATATCGCGATGGAGGCAAAAAAACGTCTATAGACGTCCATTCGCCAAACGGCTCAAAATGCTCTCAAATTCGGTCAAATCCAGCTGAAAACAGCGTTTAATGATTAAATACAAATACTAGTATTTGTATTTAATCATTAAACTAACAAATACTAGTACGACCTGTCCGTCTGTCAAACGTCCGTCGGCGAAACGTCTTTAGGCGAATCATCCGGTCACGACATCATCATTGCTCGCTATCGGCACACCAGTATCACACCTGCAACAAGCAGGTGCATGTCAATGTTCCCTCTAATTTTTCATGTAAAACATGCTGTAAAACAAGAAAAACATGAGTGGACAGAGCTACTGCCACTGGCTGCCACTTAAACGGCGCCATCATGGGGAAAGGGGTAAAAAAAAAAAAAAAAAAAAAAAAAAAAAAAAAAAAAAAAAAAAAAAAAAAAAAATAAAAAAAAAAAAAAAAAAAAAAAATCGATCTTTCATATTAAGACGGGGGCCGCAAATTATCGTCCCGAGGGCCGCAGTTGGCCCGCGGGCCGCAAGTTTGAGACCCCTGATTTAAAGGAACTAATTTGCTCACTTGAGGTTATTTGCTCCACAGTTAATTAAGATTTTCAAGTCGGTCCTTTCACTTACCAGTTCCAGCAATGCTGTAATTTCATAATTAATGTAATATATGTTTGGTTTTGCTAAAATTATAGGTGATACTCAAAATATCGGATCACATGTCATAGTTGGGCTTACGGCATACTACCCTGCAAACTTATATTACATTAATTATGAAATTACAGCATTGATGGAACTGGTAAGTGAAAATGACAGACTTGAAAATCTTAACTGTGGAGCAAATAACCTTAAGTGATCAAATTAGTTCCTTTAAATGAAGGTTAAAACATTTTTATAGAATTTCCCTAGCTGTCCTTAATGTTCACATCTCCAATTTGAAATGACCAAATGTCTATTGCAGTCTTTCCTACCGTGCTTAGCTTCCAAGATCAGACGTAGTATGCCATAGCCATGACTAGGACATGAGATCAGATATTTTGAGTAGCACCTATGATTTTAGCAAAACAAAATTTTTACCGGTTTAGTGCACATTTATCATTGAGTTTGGACCCTGGTCTCAGCATTCTGGGTTAGCTGCACTATCCTGATTGGGTTTTTTTTAACTTTAAGACATCTATATGCGCTAATTGATACAATTTTCTGAAAATGCATACATGGAGATTTTTTTTTTCGTGTCTAACCGTGTGTTTGCTTTTTGTTTCTTGTCACACTTTTTCTCGCAATACGCCCAGCAAAATGTCCCGCTGTTATAATGTCAACGTACTAATTCTGTCTGCTAGCGTCACGGCTGGCCCTTTGCTTAACCCTTTCAGGCCTTGTAATCTGATGTTAGAACATGTTTTTATAAGGGATTCATTTGGCAATCATGACCTGCTTTATCAGATGGTAATTTTTCGGTTTTCAAACTTTGGCTATACAGATCCTCTGGTGAATAGGGATTAAAAGATTAGGTAGGAGACAATTTGAATCACACTTAAAAAAAGGGTGGGGTAAATAAATACTGTACGTCGTGTTTGCTAACGTGAAAAATCGGACTTGCAATCAATTTTAAGATTTTTTGGGGGGGCTGCTGATTTCTATTGGATTCTATTAGCTGAACATTCACAGTCAATCCTCCCAATTGTAATGAATTGGAAATGCTTACTTATCTCTGCAGGAATTCCTTTCACGAATCTTTAAGGCAGATGGGCACAGGCCAGCAGCAGAATCATCAGCAGGGCGGCGTGGCCACGTATGAGAGTGTTCAGCATTTCAATGACATCAAGGAGCACATACACACCGTCAGACGTGACCTGGAGCAATTGGTACAACGTGCCGTTCAGGTAAGAATTCTACGTTAGAATTGTGGTAGGATTTTCTTGTTTTGCGTACTAAAATATGGACTCACTGCAGAACCCCGGTGAGAAGGTCCAAAAGTGTCCCGAGGTTCCTCCAATGCCATCCTGCTTGTCTACTGTCCATTTTGTCATCTTCATTG
Source organism: Stigmatopora argus (assembly GCF_051989625.1). Taxonomy (NCBI): domain Eukaryota; kingdom Metazoa; phylum Chordata; class Actinopteri; order Syngnathiformes; family Syngnathidae; genus Stigmatopora; species Stigmatopora argus. Next base: position 5,366,446 of record NC_135402.1, read on the forward strand.
TGGTCCAGTCAGTTCTATTCTTGTGTTATATCATGTACAAGTAAGTCAATATTTTTGTAATTGAACAAAAATGAATTGATTTAGCTTCTAATGTATCATTTTTTTTCTACTGTAGAAGCCAACAGGAAGCAGCAGCCAAGAAGTTCTTTTGATGGTAAAAAAAAGAAAATATTGAAGTAAAAAATGTAATTTAGAGAATGCTTATTTTGGATGATTTTGTTTTCAAATTTTCTAACTTATTGTACCCTGAAGGAGAATTGATTTGTATGAAAAACTTAATTTAATTCATTCTTTTCCATTTCAATTTGATGCCGTTTACAAATGACACACAAAACTTCAGCTTGACAGTATTTTTGCCTTTGTATTATAGAAAAAAAGATTGCCTTAGGTGTTAACAGGCAGGTTGCTGACACCAAACCTGTCTTTTTTTTAAATGTACAATTTTCTAAAAATAAAGATGAAATTGTCACAATCTGACATATCTGCCTAATGACTAAAAATGTCACTGTGTAACTTTAAAATTGACCCAAATACCTTAATCAAAATTTGAAAAATCATTTATTTTTCCCTCCCAAAAATATAAGCGCAGTCATCTTGTGACGAACATACGCTCATTGAAACTGTTTTTAAAAATGTACCTCAGAATAGTGAATAGCCAATGCATGATGAGTAGGTGGGGCAAAGTCAGATACTTGAATTCGATTGGCTAAAATGGTGCATTCTTTTTACCTCTTTGGCTCCTATCAGTGGTGTGCCGTCAGCTATTATTTGTTGCCAGGGTCAGAAATCTGCTTCCAGGCCTTCACAATGACTTCTGCTGCATTAAACAAGCGTCAATAAGACTGTTGCTTTAACCAATCAGAATTCGATTTTGTGACATCAAGGCCTTCTCACAGGTGTAGGGATACGTCATTACCTTCTCACAGGCGTAGTATATATTTGCAGTCAAGACTTTCCAATAATGACAAAGTGAAGTATGTCTACTTCATGGTGTAGAGGTTTGCACACCTGCCTGCCATGTGGGCAGACAGGGTTCAAATCCCAGTTGGTAATCATTTTCCCTTAAATAAAAACATGTGTAGTCAAGACTTTCCAATAATGACAAAGTAAAGTGTTGCCACTTCATGGCGTAGAGGTTTGTTCACCTGACTGCCATGTGGGCAGCTGGGCTTCGAATCCCGATCGGGAAACATTTTCCCTTAGTTGTTTCCATATATTTGTGGTCAAGACCTTCCAATAATGTCAATGTAAAATGTGGTCAATTCGTGGTGTAGAGGTTTGTTCATCTGACTGCCATGTGGGAGGCTGGGGTTCGAATCCCAGTTGGGGAATATTTTCCGTTAGTTGTTTCTATATATTTGTAGTCAAGACCTTCCAATAATGACAAAGTAAAGTGTGGCCAATTCGTGGCGTAGAGGTTCACTCACCTGACTGCCATGTATGAGGCTTGGGTTCGAATCCCAGTCTGGAAACATTTTCCCTTAGTTGTTTCTATATATTTGTAGTCAAGACCTTCCAAAAATGACAAAGTAAAGTGTGGCCAATTCGTGGCGTAGAGGTTCGTTCACCTGACTGCCATGTGGGCAACTAGGGTTCGAATCCCGCTCTCATTTGACTGATCACTACACTATGTAGTTCATTAAATGGGTAATCCTTTTTTCATTACAATAAAGACTTAGTCATTTTTTTCAGCAAAACAATTATGTTCCGGTCAGCCTTCGGCTGACCGGAAGACAGTTGGGGGGGGGGGTTCCTGGTGGTGTTCGACAGTCGGCCTGCGGCCGACTGCCGACAACATACAGTCGTTGACTGGCGACACCGGGACGTGGGGTTCCTGGTGGTGTTCGACAGTCGGCCTGCGGCCGACTGCCGACAACATACAGTCGTTGACTGGCGACACCGGGACGTGAACCCTCGACACCCACATTGCAGGCAGGTGACTGACCCACTACACCACGAGGCGGCCCGCCTATATGTGGTCATTTGGTGCTTTTATTTAAGGAAAGACTGAATGACTTAGTCTTTTTTAATGGCAAAATGGTTCATCATCCACCGAGATTCGAACCCTGCCTGCCCACACGGCAGTCAGGTGAACAAACCTCTACACCATGATGCGGCCACACTTTACTTTGTCATTATTGGAAAGTCTTGACTACACAAGGTTGTTTCTATTTAAGGGAAAAAGGGTACCTACCTGGGATTCGAACCACAACTGCCCGCATGGCAAGCAGGTGACTGACCCACTACACCACAAGGTGGTCAGCCTATACATGGTCATTTGGTGCTTTTATTTGAGGAAAGACTGAATGACTTAGTCTTTTTTAATGGCAAAATGGTTCATCATCCACCGAGATTCGAACCCTGCCTGCCCACACGGCAGTCAGGTGAACAAACCTCTACACCATGATGCGGCCACACTTCACTTTGTCATTATTGGAAAGTCTTGACTACACAAGGTTGTTTCTATTTAAGGGAAAAAGGACTCCTACCTGGGATTCAAACCACAACTGCCCGCATGGCAGGCATACCTACCTGGGATTCGAACCACAACTGCCCGCATGTCAAGCAGGTGACTGACCCACTACACCACAAGGTGGTCAGCCTATACATGGTTATTTGGTGCTTTTATTTAAGGAAAGACTGAATGACTTAGTCTTTTTTAATGGCAAAATGGTTCATCATCCACCGAGATTCGAACCCTGCCTGCCCACACGGCAGTCAGGTGAACAAACCTCTACACCAGGGGTGTCAAACTCATTTGGCATCGTGAGCCACATACGGCCTAGGGAGATGTCAAGTGGGCCGGACCATTAAAATTATTCCATGCTCTGCTATAAATAACCCAAATATCATGTCTTTCCTTTGTTTTGGTGTAAAGAAGCACAAGAACATTAGGAAAATATTGAAATTGAATGAACTATCCTTTTACAAAACATTTCATCAAACACCTCATATTTCCTTAGACAAATGTGCAATGTGCAGTGATCTCAGTGATGCGGCTTGTCTTCTACTCTGATGGAAAGAGTGCGCCCTTATCGGATTATCCATGAATTGCAGCGAATTAAAAATATTAATTCCATGTCTTTTATGCATTTTTTTCCACTTTCAAATTATCCTGCGGGCCTGATCGAACCTCCTTGGGGGCCGGTTCCGGCCCGCGGGCCGTATGTTTGACACCGCTGCTTTAGCCAAATGAATCCCAATTGAAAAAGCATATCCAAGTATGTAACCTTAGAAGTCAAAAACAAACACTGAAGTGCATGTCACCGCAATGTTCATAATGTGCAATATTGTATCTTAAAGTATTAAAACCCAACCAAAAAGTATTTACAGTACGTTATTATGAAAACAATGTATTTGTTTTGAAGTATTAATGCCCAACCTAAAAGTATTTGCAGCCCCAGCCCCCTGACTAATGCACTCTATGATAAAAACGATCTCTTTTTTTGTGTCTATGTGTAATAGGCGTGGCCGAGGCGTGGCTGTGGTCAGAATTCAAAAGACCCGCCGCCACATTTTTGAAAAATGGCGGATGAGCCGGAGGCTGGGCGCGTTGGACTGCTGAGCTGCTCAGAATTGACGATTTCCCGAAGAAAGACCCGACAAACTTCTTCCAGGACAATGCAGCGCGTTCGGTACTTTGTCTTTTGGGGATTTCGTAGCCCCAGTTCTCATTTCAAGAGTGCTTTTTGACGGGAACGTGCTTCATTGGCGTGATGTAGCCCCGACGTGGATGCAAACACAAATGTTTGCTAGCAAGTTGGCTACATTGCATCACCTATTGTTCTTAATGTTTAAAAAGAAACCCTTCCATTGTGTGTTTCAGTCCCTCAACGAGGACAGACTGCTGGGAAACATCAAGAATGTGGCCATAACGGCCAAAAAGGAGCAGTTTGTCGGCAAAGTGAGTCTTTTTTTAATAGCTTCTAATTCCTCTACCCGTGTAATTGGATTGGATAACTTTATTCATCCCGTAATCAGGAAATTTTGTTGTCACAGTAATGTTTAGATATCAGCGACCAGTGTTCACGGCTTTCCTAAATTAGCTTGTTTAGCATCATGATACACTCCAATTTTGAATGAAGACACTTTAACTGGGTTGGCGTTGATTTTTAATAGCAAGTTCCTGTGTGGGTAACTCACACTCTCATTAGTGCCATCAAGTGGAGGTGTAAGGAATAAACAGTACACTTCTAGAATACGTATATACCTTTGCCCTTCCCTTTCCTAAAGGAAGACTTCAGGGCTTGGACCTTTTGATTTTTAATTGTGGTTTTGACAAAACCTAAGCGAGACATTCATTCAACCGTAGCGCAGGGGTCATTTTTCCTCCGTCTAAGAGCTTTGTGAGACGTATTTTATTTTTTTGATTGAATGGGAGTCATTTGTGCATCAAAATGGTTAAATAAGCAATGACATAACCATGCTGTGGTGTTTTGCAGAGATTTAAAGCGACGGAGATGGTGGAAGCTGTCCAAATCTACAAGACCAAAGAAGTCGTGTATGACGTAAGACCTGTTTTTCAGGTTATTTGATTTATTATTTTCATGTCATGTGTACTAAAAATACTCTATTTTGCTTCTCTTCAAGGTCCACCCAAGTTTACCAAATCAACGCTAAAGAAAGGTGACTTTGACACCAACATCTCCCACCACATCTTAAAAGAGAGATGGGTCTTTCTCATGTTGGTAAAACCTTACTTGGTGTTATTTTTTGGTCAAATCTTTTGACCTAACTGTCCCCCAGTTTATTTATTTATTTAAATGTTGGACTTAGTCTTTTTTTTCTCCCCAGAATTCCATCCAGTGCCAAGAGATTCATCAATGAAAATACCACATCTCTAAATGCTGGAAGACTTCTGAATTACCCCATTTTGTGGGAAAATAAAACCTCTGAAATATACTCATGTATTTTTCTTCATAGAAATAGCAAAGGAATGCAAGCAACATTTCATTTTATAAGTTTTTATTCAGAGAAACACACTTATCATCACATCAATTGGTAGACAAAAGTAAAATACACTTAGGATATAAACACCAAAAATTAAAAGGAAAAAAAAGACCATTGAGGGTCTTGGGTCTTTTTTCTCCAAGTGTTTTAACAAAGACAAATGACACTCAAATCTCTTTTATTGCAATTTCTGATTGAAAAAAAAAAAGATATCCTCCTCACCTTAGGGATCGGGACATCACCTATAAAATAAGGGGGGTTAGTAAATTGCAACTTTAGTCAATAAAATAATGTGAGATTGGAATGTTTTGACTTGGATACATTACAATATAATCCGGTAGCCAGCGCTATCGCATTTCGATCTTAATCCATATGAAATACATATGCGTCTGACGAAATAGTGCGTGCTTTGTGTCTAAAATACAGAAATAGCACTCGTTACTGACACTGCGGCATAAGAAACGATGCGCCAAATAGGCGTGTAAATACGGTATTAACCTCAGAGCAGAGTTAAGAGACAATGCATCATCTTCAAGTGGGCAACCTGGGAAGATCACCTGGTCCTCCAGGGTCTGGACATCACCATGGACCTGGTGCATGCAAAAAAATAGAGCAAAAGTTATCATATACAGAGACTGGAGATTCAACAGATGTGTTTAGGTGGTTTTTTTTTGGTCATTAGTATTACCTTGATACCTTGGCCCAGTCTCCTTTCCCCTCAAGGGTGTGCATGGTTCTGGACACACGGGAACAGCTTCATCTTGATTTAACCAAGCTATTTGGGAAGTGCAAACAATTATTACAGGAAAGAGAAATCTTAAAGTCAATGATCAAGATAAAGAATGAAAATAAGTTAGTGAGTGCTCGGTGCTAATTTCCCCTTTCCAGACAAAGCGATTCAATATACAGACTGATGTAAAAAAAACTAGGAGAAAGTCGGCTTAACCATTTTGGTATCAATGATTTTTGTTTAAAACAGAATTACAAATTGGAAAAGGGCGTTTAGTTATCGCAGTGAAAACTATCATTACATTCAACACACCTTCACCTGGCAAACTGACCGTTGATATCTCGGCTTTGTTTGATAAAATGAAGTCTTCCCCCACGACTCAATAATGGAGAGAATACGGACAAAATACTTTTGAAGTCAAATGTCGTGAGGCTAATGCTAAGCTAGCAAGGAGCCCATACTTCAAATGTCGACGGTGTGTTCGACCTGGCAATAAACTAACAGATTTGTTGGCGTTTTGGCTCAATTGATTCCTAAAAAAATCTCCCGGTAGGGTGTTAAAAATGCACATAGGCCAGTAAATTGCTCTAGTCTAGGGCTTACCTCGTTTGGGTGCTAGTCGTTCGACCGACGGCATGGAAATGGCCAAAGGGCGAGATGCTGCGCAGGTACATAATTTAAGCACCTGCGTCACCAATGGGCGTAACCACGCCCATAGGAGGTGATTTGTCCTCCCGACTCAATGACCATGTTTGGAAGATGACGTACTATAGTCGCCATTTTTGTAGTCTTGATGCTGTAAAAGAGTGTGTTCGTTTTTTTTAATATAAAAAGCCTTACTTTGCATGGTCATTTTTAAAAAATAAAAAGCCTTACTATACATGGTCATTTTTTAAAGAAAAAAGCCTTACTATACATGGTCATTTTTTACAAATTAAAAAGCCTTACTATATACTATGTCGTATTTTAAGAAAAAAAGCCTCACTATACTATGTCGTTTTTTTAAAGAAAAAAAGCCTTACTATATACACTATGTCGTTTTTTAGGAAAAAAACCTTACTATACTATGTCGTTTTTTAGGAAAAAAGCCTTACTATACTATGTCGTTTTTTAGGAAAAAAAGCCTTACTATACTATGTCGTTTTTTAAGAAAAAAAAGCCTTACCATACTATGTCGTTTTTTAAAGAAAAAAAGCCTTACTATATACCAGGGGTGTCAAACTCATTTCGCATCGTGGGCCACATACACCATGATGCAGCCACACTTTACTTTGTCATTATTGGAAAGTCTTGACTACACAAGGTTGTTTCTATTTAAGGGAAAAAGGATTCCTACCTGAGATTCGAACCACAACTGCCCGCATGGCAGGCAGGTGACTGACCCACTACACCACGAGGTGGTCAGCCTATATATGGTCATTTGGTGCTTTTATTTAAGGAGAGACTGAATGACTTAGTCTTTTTTAATGGCAAAATGGTTCATCATCCACCGAGATTTGAACCCTGCCTGCCCACACGGCAGTCAGGGGAACAAACCTCTACACCATGATGCGGCCACACTTTTCTTTGACATTATTGGAAAGTCTTGACTACACAAGGTTGTTTCTATTTAAGGGAAAAAGGATTCCTACCTGGGATTCGAACCACAACTGCCCGCATGGCAGTCAGGTGAACAAACCTCTGCACCACAAAGTGGCCACACTTACCTTTGTAATTTTTGGAAAGTCTTGACTACACGGTTGTTTTTAAGGGAAAAATTATTACCAACGGGGATTTGAGCCCTGTCTGCCCTCAAGGCAGGCAGGTAATAGAACCACTACACCATGAAGTGGCCACACTTCACCTCCCCATTATTGGAAAGTGTTGACAAATATATATACATATATACACGTACATATATACACGTACATCTATATATATATCTATATATATCTCTATATATATCTCTATATATATATCTCTATATATATATATCTCTATATATATATCTCTATATATATATCTCTCTATATATATCTCTATATATATATCTCTATATATATATCTCTATATATATCTCTATATCTTTATTGTCAATTTATCCTTCCATGCATAAATTATAATATTTCTTTTAACCCCCAATGGCACTGAGGTAACTGTTGCTTGCATTAACAGCCATCAATGGCATTGGAAGATGTGCACTCACAACCGGCCCTCCCAGTTTAAATAAATTGGACATGTATCTTTGCCTGGCGCTGAGTTAGGTACGCCCTACCTGTAATGATTATGGATGGTAACGTGTCGCAATGAAACGGTTTCCCTCCCATCCTCCCCCATTGAAGAATAGCATTACACGTCTTAATCCTGATGCCTTGCCACTTTGACGCTGCACGTTTTCACTTTTAGAGTAAAAATTCCATTTATGGTGTGTTGTTTTAAAAAAACTTGCTTTTTGCTGCCCAAATCAGCGAAAGTAAAAAGGACGGAAGCGCTGTGAAAGGCTTGTTTGATTTAAATATAGATAGGAAAGAGGCCATCTGTCTCTTACCATAGCGGTGGTAGGGAGGATTTAATCCAGATTATGGCCGAAACGCATTCACTTGTGCGTATGTGTGTGTGTGTGTGAGATTGTGTGTTTGTTGCCTGTCATCAGTGCGTCCTCGGCCGAATAGACAAGCAGCAGGTTAGCTCGTGAGCTACAGGGGTGCTAAGGGTACAGGAGCGGAGAAAGCGAGTCATTTTTCTCGTTCCTTGACCCCCCAAAAAACAAGCAAAAAGTCAACATGGCTTTTTTGATCAAGAGCATGATCGGGAACCCCTTGTCGGGAATTGGCCTTGGCGGCGGAGGAGACAAGGAGGAGGAGGCCACCCCCACGGACCCGGCCAAGGCGGCGGGCATGACCCGCGAGGAGTACGAGGAGTACCAGAAACAGGTGGTGGAGGAGAAGTAAGTGAGGGCCTCCATTTTGGATTAGCGTGGGACGACCTTGAAAAGATTTAATTCGAGTCCAATCTCACGTCAGATTGGAGCGATGTTGAAATGGTTGCGGTTTTACAGGAAGATTTCATGCAAAAAATAGACACTATTGGTATGTTAACATTGTCTAGGTTACATATTGGGGGTTTGTGGATCAATAATCAGATTTAATCCTATGTTTTACTCGATTTGAGTGAACAATCGCAGAATGGATTTGATTGTTGGTGATCCAAAAAATTTTTAAACATTAATTTGACAAAATTAGTGCCACATTAGGCCTGCACGCTTTTTGCTTCTTCCTGTTGTGACGGAATTCCATGTTAAGCCTTTCCTTGTAAACGATTTGCCCACTACCCCCCCCAAAAAATCAATTACTAGTTTAAAAATCAAAGCACAAATTAATTTGTGTAGTGTAGTGAAATTTCAAGTTACGTGACTACACAAAAAACGATGTGATGAGTATCAAATTTAGTTTAAAAAAAAGTTGTTTGAGGGAGAGAACCTGCATATAAGCACATTATCACCTAAAAACATTGTTAAGTACTGTAATTAGTTTTTTATGCTTTTTATGTAGTGGTGAGGAGAGGGATAGCAGCTGTGGGGGTGGTATTTGGCCCGCATGAAGTAAATCTCGTCATCCCGAATTACATAACGGGATTTATCGGCCTCCTTTGTTTTGTAGTTTGTTTTTTGCTTGTTTATCTTGGGCATGTTTAACACATGGGCTGCCATTGATGGCGGTAGCCGTCTGATCCATTTGAACTGGGAGGGCTGGCAGTAAATGAACGAATGTTCATTCAATTGTCTTGGACGTCTACTTGATCATTTGAATTCACAACCGATGGACTAAAAAAGCCTTCTGGTCTAAATATATAAAATGCAATAGCATTGCCAATTTCATGTGTGCTTTTACCTTTTGATTCTGAGACGCGAGTTACATTAAAGGCAGTTTTTTTGGGGGGTTTAAATATATAAAGCCAGTTGTGTATGGGTCATGATTTCGAAATGTGCCCCGCCCAGTCTGGTCTGGTAATCCTTACCTCTAAATAGCTTTAATTAAAACTACTCAACTCAAAGAAACTTGGCAGTTCACTTTTCTCTTATGGCCTCTCTCTGTAAAGACACAAAAATACATTTAATAAATTTGTCTAGTTTGCAACTCAGATGTTTTTAAAAAATCCACTACGGAGGCAAGGTTGATTTAGCAGAAAGACAATTAGTAGTCCTACAAAAAAAGTCTCAACAACCCTAAAATGACAGACAAAGGGAGCCACCTGTATTCATTTGAAGGTAATTTCTGACATTTCCAAGTACCCATTCATCCAAAAAAATTATGATTATGGGATGGATTGGACATACACCGCCATCGATAGCAGTAAAACATAAGCATTCACAGCCGTTCTCCCCACAATCAATGGCATGGAATTGGTTAAATACTCTCCAAAAAACCCTGTACTTATGTATTTCTGTTTTAGTGCATTTAAGTAATTTAGTTAATTTGAAAAATGTATTATTTTTAAAATGTATTCATAATTGTTAAACATAATATGAAAAAATAATGATGAATAATTTTAACATATTAATATATTAATATTGACCTGAAATAGTCGTTTGCTTTTAAGGGGTTAAAGGTCAATGTTTGAATAGCTGTCCACTCTGATGATCACTGTTAAAAACAACGATAAAACAAAATTAGAAAGTATTCTGTGTGTCACAACTATCCAGGTTAAAAGGTTAGGTTTCATTGTCAAATTTAGCAGTTGCAATTAATGGTGACTAATATTCATTGAATGTGTTTCAGAATGGAGAGAGATGCCGATTTCTTGCACAAGAAGGCTGAGAGGGCAACACTGAGGGTCTGCCTAAGGGAAAAGTACAGGCTGCCAAAGGTACACACACCACTCTCCAAGGTTGAAAAAAATAGACTAGAATAGTAAAGAAAAACGAAAAGTGCATCCCTGCATAGATGGTAAATCGTGTCATTTTTTTATGCTACAAAATTGTGATGAAATGATCGGGAGTGGGGGACCTGAGAATTGGAATATCTATCTTGCAGTGTTCATCAAAGAGCGAGATTGTATACGTAAGCCATTTGGTCATTGGGTGTTTCTAATATTGTCATGTTAAATGAGAATACAGTAAATTGGGCAAGTCAGGGTGCATGAGATAACTGGGCGGTGATTAGAGGAGATTAGACCGGAAGGTGTTGACCCATGTGAGCCTCGTGGAAGCCCAAAATCCACTGAGCAGAGATCCCGGGATCACTCGCTAATGCATCACTTCATGTGATCCAACTTCAACTAAGTCATTCTCATACTTCCTTTTTTTTTAAAGAACAATTTTGGAACATTTAGCAGGCATGGAGGGAGGACAAAAGGTATGTCGGCTAGCGTTTAATTGTTGCTTTTAATTAAGTGTCGACTACAAAATTCAAACTCTTATTTAAAAGTGGGTTTTTAATATACACTCATGACCTTGTCGGCTTTTGTGTGATGAAAAAAACAACAACAATGGCTCCTCTGTGGCCTTTTAAAGTATATCCATGTATACTGTAAATCTAATTATTCCGCTCTAATGATGTTTACGTTGTTCACGAACAAAAGCCGACTTGTCTTTAGTGGAAGAGAAATAGGTTTGTGGCATGGCGACAATGGTAAAATGTGTACAATGGTTTCTCTCTTGAATGCAGGGGGGGGAAGGGAACACTTTTAGCAAATAACAGCATGGAAACAGGAAGTTGTTGTCCCTCTTATGGCTTTAGCATCTCGTGCAAATACCATGGACGTTATCTTTAGAGCGCCGGCTGTGGATAATCTCCATGATTGGACGTTGAGCCCGACTGAAACGGTCATTGCAGGCATGACGATCAGAAATAGAATTGTTCATTAAAGTTGGAGATTGTGTTTTGAATCCCATATTTAATTTCATTAGTGTCATAATTGACTATCCCATTAACAGTAAATAAACATTAAATGATGATATTCAAGGTACATTTTTTTTTAATTAACAGGATTTGTTTAAATCTTTTATTTTAGTTTCTAGGGTCTATATTATGAGCTATTGAGTAGTTTGTAAATGTTTAATAGCGTGCAAATTATTTTTTGACGGACAATCTTATGAACTAAATGAGAGGATCTCTTTAAGAAACCAGATTTATGCCTAAACAGCCAAATTCAAAGCATTCCCATAATTCTGTCCTCTTTGACCTTTGACCCACCCTACAAATTTGAGTTGAATAGGTTTATCTGTTATCAAGTTAATCATATTATGTTATCAACATGTCATCGTGAAATTTATTTTCTGATGTCTGTGACATTTAAACCTGTTAAAAATGTAATCCCTTCTTCATATCAAAAACAAAACCTGCAAATTGATAATAATCCCCTTATTCATTCTAAAGTTACCCTGAACACAAACAAACAGTCAATAAACCAAACCGAATATACAAGCTCCACCTTCTGTAAATTGTGGTTGTGGTAAAACTATAGTTTCAAATGTTTGTGCTATTTTTTCAGGGGTTTTTAAGTAAAACCGAATTTTAAAAAATAATAGTTTCCTCTTTACAATGTACCTGCCCTTCGGAAAATACCAATAACCGGGATTAAGAACGATTCATCTGTTTGTTTACATTGTATCTAATCTTCCATTTAGGCAGTGGCCTCACTTCTGAAAAAAAAAACAAGATAATACTATGTGAAAAATGTGTTTACCATTTACTTTTGAACTCTTTTAGTGCTATCGACGACAATATTAGCCCAATCGTGGGCTCTTTTCATCCTTTTTACAGTAAATTTAGAGGAGTTTGTGACTAATAGACGAACTATCCCCCTCAAAATAACAACAGTAAACTATTTACAAACTTGTTTTCCTCCCTATTGTTGCCTTATTAATTTTATCTTGTGTTTTAACATTAACCTGCCAAAGGGACTAAAGATAGAAATGAGCCTTTTAATTATAATCCTACATATTTATAGGTGTATGTTCATTAATATGTATTCTCTCTATTTCAAAAAATAATAATTCAAATTCAAACAGCTATTTTATAGTAGCAAACCACCAACTTTTCATTGAAAAAGTGGAATGGAAGCATTTTACCGTTATGTTTGAATGCAGAGCGAACAGGACGAGAACATGATCGAGATGGCCGGCGATGACGTGGACGTACCTGAGGATCTGCTCAAGATGGTGGACGAGGACGCCACCGAGGAGGAGGGCAAGGACTCCCTCATGGGCCAGATTCAGAACTTGCAGAACATGGACATGGACCAGCTGAAGGAGAAGGCGTCGGCCACCGTCACCGAGATCAAGTCCAAAGCCGAGGAGAAGTGCGCCGTCATGTGAGATGAAGGCCGCCGCAAGATGGGTTGTTTTAAGAACGCCGACAAAGACCTCCGCCAGGGCTGTTAAGAACAAGGAGAGGTTTGTTTTCATGTCTGTTTATTAACTAAAAGGTTATTCCCCAATTTTTCAAACAGATGGGCGCAGCCCGGATGATTCAATCATCCAAAATCTCACCTAAATTGAAAGATTTTGTGGCTATTGTTTTTGTGTTTTTAGCTTAATCCCATTAACTATCTGTCCACTATTTCCCGCTGCGTTGTGAATGAAATGTTTTTTGTTTTCTTAATGGTATTGGAACAACAAAGCTCAAAACCTACGCGCAGGGGTGGATGTTTATTTACTAAATTAAAAGATTTTAAATGTATTGTTGAATTGTAACAGGATCATGGCTTTTAAGTCGACGCACGAAAAACCCTAAAGCTCCCCAAAAATGTACATATACAAATAATATCATGTAAATGAGTCAAACGTGCCCTAATTTATTCATTTTTTCATGTATTTTGCCTTTAGAGTAAAAACAGTGTATTATTTTTAATAAGTAAGGTGGAAAAAGTAAGGTTTTTTTTCAAACCATTTGGTTATTGACCCACACAAACCCATCTACAAATACAGATACAAAATATCATAGAATATGAATCAGAAACTGTATAAACAATCTAAAAATGAATGTATATTAATCCCTAACAGGTGGCTTGTCTTACTGAAGGAGATAAAAACATATCTGATTGAAACTAAAACACCAAACTTAAATTCATCCATTAAAATAATAAAACATTTAAATATTACAAGATGTTGACAACAAAAGAGCAAATGATATCCAGCCTCTGACTTCCGATAAAGACCTTTAAAAAAATCCCCTACCCGCCATCAAACCATATTCTTTGTCATACTAATTTATTTATTTTCGGTAAGCAACAAGACTATTGCTGTCCAGCTCTCATGAAAATGTTGAAAGCCAAATATATGTTTAAACTTCCCTTTTGCTTCAATGGTTATGCTAGTTTTTTTTTCTTTTTCTATTGTGCTGTTTGAGTTCATGGATATGTTTAGAAGTTCTCATGTTCATTGAAAAAATCAAAAGGAATATGTATAAATCTGAAATCTGAGGTTAATAGATAATGTATATATAAGAGTGTGGTGTTCAAATAAAAATGTGTATTATACAATTTATGTGTGACTGCTTGCTTTATGATCGCCTTCTTGCACCTTTTTTAATATAAAAAAACCCTTCCTATACATGGTCATTATTTTAAGAAAAAAGCCTTACTATACTATGTCGGGTTTTTTTAACGAAAAAGCCATACTATACTGTGTCGTTTTTTAAGAAAAAAAGCCTTACTATACTGTTGTTTTTTAAGAAAAAAGCCTACTAATCGATGTCGTTTTTTAAGAAAAAAGCCTTACTATACTATGTCGTTTTTTAAGAAAAAAGCCTTACTATACTATGTCGTTTTTTTAAGAAAAAAGCCTTACTATACTATGTCGTTTTTTTTAAGAAAAAAGCCGTACTATACATGGTCATTTTTAAGAAAAAAAGCCTTACTATTTATGGTCATTCTTTAAGAAAAAAGCCTTACTATACATTGTCATTTTTTAAATGCTTTACTATACATGATCATTTTTGAACAAATAAAATCCTTACTATACATGCCTTTAGAAAACTAAAAAGGAAGTTGCGCGTTGACTCGCTGGTGTTAATTAGCATCTCACCCCCCTCTTCCCTTGGCCTGTGACAAAGGATGAGGTCACCTTGTGCAATTAGGAAAAGCTAAATAGTTTTAGGGGGGGTTTAACTCTTTTGAGCAACATCATGTAATCTCCTTTAAGCGGGATTACCACACTGCTGTCAATCTTTGTTTGCTCTTAAGTGGTTATCGCTGAAAATTGTCTTTATTGTGCGCTTCCCAAAGGGGGCCGACCCCGCACTTAAAATGTAGGCTTGTTTAATAGATTAGAATGGAAACATTAAAGCTATTCCTGCACTGAGTGTTTACGCTCAGGAGGGCCAGAGATGACACTGCTGCCCACTGGGCATCTTCAAACACAAGTAAAAGTTACAAAAACTCATTCCAAATTTCATCAAGCCTAGCATCACTTTTTGTAGTTTAAGATGCAAACATTTATTCATTTTCTGAACGACGAAAAGTGTCGCACGGGGTGCTGGAGTCTATCCCAGCCATCAACGGGCACTAGGTGCGGGTAAACCTAGGGGCAATTCAGTGTTTAGCTAGCCTACCGTGCATGTTTTTGGGACTTGGGAGGAAACTAGAGTACCCAGAGAAAACCCATAAACGATGGGGAGAACATGCAAACTTCACACAGTGAGGACTCACCTAGGATCGAATCCTTGACCTCAGTACTGTGAGGCTGACGCGCAAACCACTCGATCCCCGTTGCCACTGAAATGCAGACAAATGCTGTTAGTATATTATAATCATAATTCGCAATTAGTTGAGTTAGTAGTGACTGACAACTTTACTACACAACTATTACACTTAATTATTCACTGCAGCCAAATGCATTACACTTCTGCTGCTGTCAATGGCAGCCAATTATTGAAAAAAAAATGATTTTTTTTCTTCCTCTGTCTAAGTTGCACACTTCCACCCATTACTTTATCACTAGGTGATGTCCAATCAATTTAAAGTGGGGGTGAAATGGATTGGACGTCTATTGCTGTCAATGGCAGTCAATGAGTAAAAAAAATCCACCAAGATACACTATTTATATAAGGAGTTTACCATCTTATATATATATATATATATATATATATATATATATATATATATATATATATATATATATATATATATATATATATAAAAATATTTATGTATAAAATATTTATATATATTATGTCTGAAGGAGGTCGGCCACCAAAAACCAACCAATAAGATTGCCATTCAGTTTGGCAACAATATTTGCACATTTTGATTAAATATTAAGCTGGCAATCCTGGCAAGAAATCGTATAATTATGATTTTGTTGTACCTTAATCTGCGAGCCTAATCTTTCTTCTTTTTCCCTCCTCTCAGACGGACATGAACATGACATCTGGAGGAGTGGAAAGATGGTTTTAAGATTGATGTAAGTAGGTTTTACACATGCACTGCTGCATATTTGCATCCCCTCCCCGTGACGTCGAAAAGCAAGCAGGTGGGGTGAAGGGTGTGTGGGTGGGTGTGTGGGTTGTGGTGGTGGGGGGGGCTTGAGTTTAAAAAGCGAAGATGCTCCAGGCGAGAAGACATCCATCCCATTTGTGTCAGTCCCTGCCGACCCATGTGGCTGCTTGGACCACCTTCCCAGAGGAGGAAGAGGATGCTGACAATGATGATGATGGAGGAGCGACTGCAGACCCCCTCGGCGCGCGCCCTCGTCAACCAGCAGCACCACCACCCGGGCACGGTGCACAGTATCGAGGCCATCCTGGGCTTTAAGGAGGACCTCCTGTTCCACAAATCGAGCGACTGCAGCCCGCCGGTCGAGGTTGGGGGCAAAGACGCGGAGGAGCGCAACGTCCAAGTCGGACACAAAAGTCGCTTTGCAGAAAGTTTGGACGGTAATTTGCTTTGGAATTTGCTTTACATGCGTTTGTTTCATTTGTTGCGCTGGATTTAGTTTGGGTTGATTTAAAAGTAGTTTGGCATTGTTACATGAAATTGGTAATTCTCCTTAGTATACTTCCAAGTTATTTCAGAGAGTCGAACATTTAAAGCAAGACGTCCCACTTAAATAATGCGTTTAAATTAAAATCTATTTCATTTATTTCGTTCAAAAACATCAATAAACAGAATGTATTGCTGTTTCTATTCAGTGTAATCCTTTTCATTTTGTTTTTATTGGCATTTCATGCACTTGAATTTGTATTTATTCATGAAGCTACGGGTAAAAATGATGATTGATAATGATAAATCTATAAATAAATAAGACACCCGTCTATAACATTTTGGCAATTGGCCACACTTCTATCCAAAATGTTATTATGTGGCAATATGTGGATGCCAGATCTTCATGAGTTCATCATTACTTTTTGTTATTATTATTATTATTATCATCACTAGACACTTTCCCCAAAGGATTTCGATTTAGTTCAAAACTACAATTTAGGCATGTCCACTTTAAATCGGATCTTATTTTATTTCTTTTTGTTTTACTAGCACATAGACTGATGGCCTTAATTTTTGCGATAAATGATAAAGATTCCCTTGTTTTAGAGCTCATATAAACATTTAAAAAAACAAGAATGAATAACTGAACTCTTTTTTTTCTCATGCAATCGTGCAGCTGCCACTGACGGTGCCGGTTTGGGTTTGGGTTTGGGGGACGCTCCGTGTCCCGATTCCCCCGAACGAGAGGGTTGCAAGTTATCGGACGACGAGAACCCCAAGAAAAAGCATCGGCGAAACCGGACCACTTTCACCACTTTCCAGCTGCACGAACTCGAGCGAGCTTTCGAAAAGTCGCACTACCCGGACGTGTACAGTCGAGAGGAGCTGGCCCTCAAAGTCAACCTTCCAGAAGTTCGAGTTCAGGTGTGGAAAGCAAACTGCATTTTTCTTTCTTTCATCTTTCAATGAAAGTTAAAAAACGTACAGGGATTTTTTAAATTTTTTTAAATCATGCATAGCAATTTGATGCACGCAGGAAATAAATAACCATGGCACCTAAATGATTGATAATGACATGGAATATTGATATTTTCAACTGCAGAAAAATATATATTTTATTACTGATTGATATTTCTATTTTTAAAACGTTCAGGGAGAGTCGCTACACTGGACAGCTTTTTAGAAAGTTTTAACCCTTTATGGGGAAAGTACCCATTTTTGGCCATATAAATATTGTTGAAATAGCTGCGATTATTTGTTTCAGCCATTCCTATTTATTGTATTTTTATGTTATTTTTATGATTATAAATAAATGTATGAATTAATACAATGTTAATTTAAAACAATAACTAATATTGTTTGCCATTGACAGCGATAGATGTGCAATTCACGTGGCAGCCCATCACTTAAAAGACAGTACCATTTTTTTAAAAAGTTATTGTCGATATTTTTGTAACCTCAATTTTACAAGGTTAAAAATATCACTGCTGACTACTGTACAACATTATTATCATTGAACCAAGACAGACAGGTGAGAAATCCAAAGTGCAATAGTAGGCTAAAATTGTAAATAATACACTTTGAATGATAATGCAATAAAGCACAGAAATAAAACTAAATAGATATATACGTATATAGTATTAGAACAAAGAACTTTTTTTGCAGATGTAAAATGATGTTGTGTTGGATAAGGAAATGCATTGTATATTTTGTCAGGTCTTACCTTGTGGATGTCAAATAAAGTTGGATCATCTTTGCCCTCAGGTTTGGTTCCAGAACCGTAGGGCCAAGTGGCGTCGACAAGAGAAGCTGGAAGTGAGTTCCATCAAGCTCCAGGAGAGCACGGCAGCCTCCTCCTTGCTCTCCTTCGGCCGCCCCACCGTGGCCACGGGGCTGCAGCTGGACCCCTGGTTCACCACCCCCATTGGGGCCTCCGCCAGCCTTCAGTCGCTCCCAGGGTTCATGGGTGGCGGAGCCTTCTCTGCCTCGCCTCCCCCTTCCGTGCCATCTTCCTTTCTCAACGTGCCCACCCTGGGGCACCCCTCTCACATGCCCCGGATGGGCTCCGTGTGCCCGGCGCCGTTGTCGGCTTACCAGTGCTCGTCAGACCCCAGGAACTCCAGCATTGCCTCGTTGAGGATGAAGGCCAAAGAACACATTCAGTCTATTGGCAAGACGTGGTGATGGATGCGGCTTCTGCTTATTTGGGGAAAACAGTTTGGATTGGAAAACAGTTGGGATTGGAAAGCCGGCGCTGCTATGGCAACAGCCCGACAGGCATAAACTGTCAAAATGTTTTCATACTTTTCAGATTTCTCTTCATTCCCTCTCATTTTTACATGTTGCAACAGGCATTATTTATTTGACTCTTTTACATGTACAGAAAACTTATTCTGTTTCTTCTTCCGTATAAAATCCATCTAATGTGAATATTTTCAAGACAATAAACTTATAAGTAAAACCAAAACAACAATGAAGTTGTAGAATTTGATATTGGGAACCCATGCTTAGAATGAAAACAGTCCAATTATGTGCACGTTTTGGTCACCAGGGGACACTACACCAAAGTCACATTAGGTTTTTATCGTAGAGGATAAAGAATACATGCATGGGAATAGTGTGTCTATGTGTTGGTGTACTTGCTCAAATCCAACGCCCAAAACTGGGGAAACAATCCTATTTAATATCCTGTTTTTTTTTGCTTCAACTAATGACAAAATGATGCGTTTGGTTGACATTCATATGCCATGCAATTGTGGACAATGGATTTAAATGCAAAATAAAATAGAAGCAGGAAAACACTGTAATAAAAGAGAAAAATTAATCTGCAATATCGTGCAACAACAACCCAGTAACCCACGTGGAAAGAAAATATTTTGACGTGCATTAATATGAAAGTGAGCAGAGAAAGGCCCCTTAGTGGTGGCATACCATGATAACAACAAATTGAAGGACTAATGCAAAAACTAATCTTTAACTTATTTCAAGACAAATAACATTTCTAATTTGATGATTCACAAAAAAGAAAAATTTAGCTTCTTTTGGCCAAATGCACCAATATTGGCTTTTCACAGTCCCCTGAAGCAAATAATAAATAAACATTGAGTGTCTTTCTTGGAGGAAGTAGTACACCTAAACCAGCTTAACCTGGCTGACTTCCTCCTGGACTCTCAGAGAATAACTTGTTTCCTCCTCATTAACTCCCGTAAACGTTATCCTGTGGTCTGGTGGGATTAGAGGCGTAATCATGGGGTGAAAGTGGCTTGTTGTCCCTTTGTTCACCAATAAACCGTGAAGCAAATGAGGGATGAGTACACAAGAGGAAACTTTTCCTTTTGACCTTAAGAGGGACGACATGTGCAACTAACTTGTTGCAATTAGTGCTCGCTATTGTCTGCAAACTCAAAGGGGCCCAAACACCGACCCCATCATTGTGTACCCCACTGTTTTATACATGCTGTGTAAGTAAGTGTGTGTCTGTGTGTGTGTGTTGGGGGTGTTTGTATGCAAGTGAGATGAGACAATGTTACAATATACAATAAAAAAGAATAAATATTGTCTTATGTATCTTTTAGTTTTCCCTCATTTTCTTTTTACATTTTATTTTAAATAGAAAAAATGTCATTTAATATTGAGATATTTTGGTCTTTCTTGAAAAAAATGAAAATAACTGAATATTTCTTCATTTAAAAACAAACTAAAGAGGAAACAAGGAAATATTCTCTCTTAGTGATTTATCTTAACGATATCGTTTAAAAAAATAGTTTCATTTATGATTGTTAATGATCCCTTCGACTTTTAATAGAGAAATAAAACCACTACAAGTGCAAAAAATCTGCTTTTAAAAGAACTAATTATATTGGTCAGTTTTAATTAAAATTTAGGTCTACAGTGACCATAAATAATGCCAAATTTAAAACAAAACGACCTCATTTTTTCACTCAACACTTTAAAACGGAGTGTTAGCGCCATCTATTGGGTAAGAAAATTAATCTAAGTGAGTGCACCATACTACATATACTATAGCCTTTTGAAGGAATGTTTTTTTATACCATGCACATACCTGATACTGAATCATGTTAAAATGAGAGGGAAATCAAAATATCCTCTGAGAGCCACTGTCAAAATCTTGATCATAACTGGATAGTTCTATTAGTTTCAGTTTTCAACCAGATGAAAATTGTGTTAAAATACATATGAATTCAGATGGAGCTCTTCCTAATGCAAAATGATGGTCTGATATCTATGCGCTTATGGCATTCTAAAAAGGTCAAATAAAGCTCAAGGACTAACCTCTCCTGGATTATTTGGTGATTGTTGATGGAATGTTCAGTTTTTGGCACTGAAGTTTCATCTTATCTTGCTAAAAAGAGTTTGGGGAGGGGGGGTTGAATCTTCCATCCATTCTCGTCTTTCCCAGCAAATGTCCTGAAATTGGTAATTGCAAGAATAACGATGAGAATGGGTAAATTTATAATATTCCCTGAATTTTCTTCTTCTGTGTTTTCACATTGTCAATACAGTTTTTCTCCAGTCAATTATATTTGCAACCAATATTTTAATTTCTTACTCAATTTTTTGTGACATGAATATTTGAGTGTATTATTCACTTCTTTCTCGTTGTCTTTTCATCTAATTTTATACTTTGCTGACAGTCATCATATCCTATCATATGTTGAAATATATTTCAATTTCTCTTATTCAACTACTGAATCGTCTCTGAGCACCTCGAACATTTTAGATTCTACTATAGTATTCAATTCCTTTATTGTCATTTCCATGTACATAAACCTTTAAAAGGCATTAAATGACTCTACGGTCTTTTTTGTGGTCATTCAAATGCTAATAATCATCAAAAAAGGGATATTTTACTTACCGACTGCCCAATGTCGATTGCGTCCATCCATCTTCCCAAGAGGGACTGCAAGAGAGTGAAAAAACTAAATGATTAAAAGCAGCCACAAAAAGCAGGCTCCCCTGCCCATGTTCAGTAAAGGTCAGACATTGGAAACTGTTGGATTTTGATCCCTGCTGTTAATCAACATGATCTTTGAGGGAAAATTAGACGCCCCTTCTGAAGCGGCTGGGCGTCAGTGCCGGGTGTTTTACATTTAAATTTTCAATACAAATAATTTCTCTTTCTGCCTGAAATTGCATAGACTGCAACTGAACTGCTTTGCTTGTCTGGGAATATAAAAAGGTCATTCCAGAAATGGAATGGGATTGATTGGTTAATAGTTGTTTTTTTTCTTAGGCTTGTCCCGTATGTTTAGATTTGGACAGAAACATACCGTGCCGATTTTGTTGTCTGTGATTGTACAATTAAAAAAAAAAGAATTGGAAGACATTTTGTCACATCCATAAAATTTTAGAACACCCAAATGCTAAATTCTACAACACGCATTTGTCTAAATGAATATGCTTGTCCTGAAACAAATCTAAACATTTATTTGAATAAACAACGTTAAAAACAGTATTTTCTTTCCTTATTTGGAGAAATTTTCTTGTTTGTCTTATTAAGCAGTGCAACCCTGTTGCTGTGATTTACCAAATATTGCAAAACTAAAACAGGGGCTAACCTAAATAGCCAAATTTTACACTAGGCGGCAATGTTGTACAACTTTAGCAAGCCAAGCCACTGCAAAATGCTTGTTTCTTGATTTATTTTATCATTAAAACCTGCTGTGCACGTTCAACTGTTAAGACTGGAAAAAGCAAAAGAATCATTTAGAGTTGTGTGAGGGTGGATATATTTAATAATTGTTAAAATAAGTGTTGTTAGGTTTGCATATATAAGGTTAAATGGTTGATTTATATCTCCCTGAAATTTTTTGGAACTTGGGATGTCTGCTGACATAAATGTCATTTTATTTTATTTATTTTTTGCATGTTTGAAATGAAAGAGTAAAAAAGGATGGCATGCACCAATGTGCATCAGTTAGAAGCCTTGCAAACTGAGAAACACAATTCACAATTTTTCCAATTTAAGGACAGCAATGTAAATACAAGAACGGTTGGATTTTCATAGTGACTTTCTCTTTGAGGCTTTTATTGTTGATCTTTATCTAATTATGACTCAAATACCTGTTAAAGCTATTTTTACCTATGTGATTCCTAAATTGTCCATTGAAAAAACCCACATTTTAGGGTTTATCCAGAGTTTATGAGAGCGCATAACTGGCATCATATTTTGTATTTACATCCTTCAGTTCTTGAACACAAAGGACATTGACTATCAATTTTAAAGCCTTACCATTTAAAATCAAATGTATAGGCCTACAAGTCTTACACTAGAAGAAAATAGGTGTAAAAATAGGCTTATAGCATAAAGCGCTAAAGAAAGACTGGGTGCAAAAATGTGCAAAACCAGTTATAGTATAAATATAACAGCTCAGGCCGTGCACAAAATAATAAATAATGTGTGGAAATGATCCCATTTGGAGTGAGACAAAAGGAAAGCTCAAACCAAGCATTGTCGTGCAAGGTGGTTAGAGAAAAGATGAATATCAGAAGCATTGAATTGTTCTTGTAATATATTACAGAGCATAATACCCTTGTATCAAGGGAAACATGACGTCACACTACATTGGGGGAGGGGAGCAGTACTGTGTGGTCTCCTCTGCACTGCTATGTCATAACATCGAAGGGCAGGAAAGACTATTCGGGCCTTTCCATTCACTGAAGTGAATTGCACATACAGCCTTGTTAAATGTGAAGATATGTGTCGCCTTAAAAATACATCCATCCTACCCCCGATCACACAATAAATGCTGGAAGATGTACAAGGCTGTCAAGTGCAACAAGGACTGATAAGCAAGGCCTAAAGAGGGACAGCCATTGGCATTTTCATCGTTTGGAAATTGCGTTTTCACCATGCATCCCCATACGGACACAAATATGAAAACGAAAGGAGAGTGGTACTGAAAACCTTTAAGAACCAAATCCCTGTCCAGAAAAGTATCCAGGCAGGGTGCCAACCTCATCGAGTACCGAGCCACTTTGTTTTATGACTGTAGGAGGACTAATGAAAAATTGACCATAGGGCTACCTCCACCCTACAAATACAATGCAATGCTAAAGGTCTATTAGAACATAAAAGCGGAGCTGGTAGTGGCACTCTTATTAGACATTCCTTGGTTATTTATTTCACTCCCGTCTCCCCCACCTCCATCTGCCTCCCTCTCTCTCTCTTCTTCCTCTGCACCAGCTGCTGCTCCAGAGCCAGAGTGGAGAGTCCCTTCCCCACCATCCCCACCAACACCCCCCTTCAACGACAAAGACAAAAGGCCTGATTCGCCTGCTGAACGAACACCCCCCACCCCTATCTCTATCCTTCCCTTCATGAATGCCCGCGAAGGTGGCGGCGGTGGCGGCGGCAGCCGAAGGCGGAAACGAGGCCCGGAATGGGAGGGAATCAGTCAAGCAGAGTGGGAGGAGGGGGGGAGGGGAGAAGGGGAAGAAGATGGAGGCTGGAATGGCTGGGTAAGACACCAAGGCAGGTGCTGAGGCCTCGAGAGGAAGACATCATTTTCCAATGTGGGGGGAAGATCTAACTTGGTATGCAATGTTTAGTTATATATTTGTATTTGCATGTTTACAAAAATGCATGTATCCGTGGGGCACGTGTGGAGCGATGGCATCTGATTGGTAGCAATATAGGATAGGTAGGGGCATGGATAAGCAGTGTTTGACTGGGCCACCATGTATTGGTATCTCAGAGGTCTAAGGTTGGTAGAGGGTGAAAGGACACCCAATGCATGCTCGTGCCAGCTTTTCTTTAATGTACAGGTCGGCGCATGCATACCACATATATTGTCATCCTGCCGTTTTTGGGCGACTGAGAGGAAAACTACGTGGTACGTGGATGCACAGTGTTTTTACTTGACGGGTGACGACGCTTAGGTTTTCGGCTATTTGAATGATGGGATGGTTTGATGAAACCTTCATTGAAGTACTTTATTGTATACCAATCCTTGAAGTATTGTTCCTTCCTTCCACTGCCATTCCAATATCCATACTTGACAACAACACTTGTTTACCAAACTTTCAATCTCAATACCAAATCCATTTAAGTCCGCATCTTCAATATCACAGAGGGCACGACTAGCAGTCTTTTTAAGGCTGTAAGCCTGGAAAAAAACCCACATAAGTCGCATCTGAGTATAAGTCGCAGGCCCAGCCAAACTACGAAAAAAATGTGACTTATGTCGTCTGGTTTACAGGTTTAATACTGCATATTTATTCATTCACTGGCCATAAAACGTGTCGGATCCGGACAATCTTTATCTGCATTTCCATAACGCATAAACAGGGAAGAAAAGGTCCCAAGAGTAGAGCATCCTGTCTGTTGCCTGTGTGCTCCTGAGGCCGCACTGCAGCTTTGGGCTTTATGTCAAGGGAGCAGAACTAGCTTAAACCAGTTTGAGGCAGACACTGAGCGAAAGGGAACAATACTGTGTGTGTGTGTGTGTGTCTTCTAAGAGATATAGGCGCTATTCCGCAGTAATCCAATGGCAGACTTTTGCATCTCGACCACCGGCTGCCACGGAACAAGTGTCAAGCCTGCAGCAGTTCGCTATGCGGCAAAGACTCGTGGAAAAGGGAGCAGGGAGATTTGGGAAGGGGGCAGAGGAGGGGAGGCTGCCTGGAAGTCTGTGAATCTGCAGCCCAGACACAGACACACACACACATAAACACACACACACACATAAGGGATGATCTATGTCTTGTTTGTATGTCTGTGTGCTGGATGAGAGGATTTTTTTTCCCAGGACCACCAGCACAGCTCTGGATGTAACCTGACCCTGGCTTCTGGGCCTTCCGTGAAGAGAGGCAGGATTTTTGTTGTTGTTGTTGTTGCTGTTGTCATTGCCAGGGTGGGGTGCATGGCTGTTTAAGGGTTAGCAGTGGGAGTGAGTATGTTTGTTGCAGGATGGGAAAAAATGAAAGGACGAAGGTTGGCTAGTGGCTCAAGAGGAACGAAGCGAGGGGGTGAGAAGTAGATGATTTTTCTTGCATGTTTGTATGACTACTCTTTTTACTCAAATGACGGTGATGATGATCTCAGTGTGTGTTGACGTGATTTGGCAGGGGTGCCGAAAGAGGTTATTATTTACGTTATTTAATTTTCATTTTCATGTGTATCAACATTGATTTTCAGCAGAAAGCGGCTCTGGCTTGCTGCTCCCACCAGGCCTCTCTTTCTGCTGCAGCAGCCATTTTCATCTTCTTTCATCGCTCGTCAGCCATTCCCTCCACCCGCTCTCTGACATATCTCCCTATTGTTTGGATTATGAAAGAATCTGAGGGCAAATAAATCTGTGCATGCAGATTGTGGCCATCAGAAATTGATTGAAATCGATTGTGCCAGGCTAGCCACACACGTGATCTTCCTTTTGTCTACAACAAGCATGACACATACATGCATTAAATATTCCACTTTGAAAAATGAGTGAGGACGATTGAGGATGAATTAAAATGGTGTGTACTCAGATTATTTTGATGGCTGACTTTCTTATACTTGTACTGGGAAACCGCAATAGAGATTTTTCTATTATTAGTTTCAACAAGTCCTGTACTTGTGTCAATAAATTCACCCATAAACATGCTTCCTTATGAGTTTGACCATTTTTGGGAGATGAAAAATTACAGCAAAATTCATTTGAGGTATATTTCATTGCAACTATTGTCCACATTTCAATCCAGTCTCATGTTTTGCCTTCTATTGCATATTTTCTCATTGATGAAAAACAATCGAATGATCTAGTGTGGTTAGTTGGTCTTAACAGTATAAAGGTGTTGGTTATATAACAAAAATGATATTGAGACTAAATTGTTTTGATTTGGGGGAATTATCAGGCAACATGGTTTTCCTGTCGAAATCTCTCTTAAAGAATGTTGTTTGTGTCAAAGAATGAGCTTTACCAACACACTGTGATGATCAGGTGATTGACTCCAATTAATGTATTTTCTGCCACTTATAGGATAGCTCCATAATAGAGCAGGGATAAAAACATGGCCGATATGAAGACACCAGACTTTGAGGACCTCCTTGCGGCTTTCGATATCCCCGACATGGTAGATCCTAAAGCTGCTATTGAAGCTGGCCTGCAAGATGAGCACGACAGCACAGTCAAGCAAGCAAAATGTGGGTCGACAACCAACGACGATGTCGGTGTGAGCGTCATAGTCAAGAATATTCGAAATATGGATTCAAGTCAGCATGATGGAACCCTTTCTGGCAAGGACCTGCAGTTCCACCCCATAGCTCATTCTTTACTTGGCAATAAACTTGAAAATGGTTTCTCGACTCCCATGGGTGGTGACTATGTCAAAAATGGATGGAATGAACTGACAGTTTGTAAACAGGCCTCAACCTATAATGAATTTAGTCCATTCTTCATTAGAGAGGAGCTGGAAGAGGAGAAGATTCGAGTTGGTGATCCAAATATCAACAAGATTGGACAGCCATTTGTAAAATCCGCCACCAAAAAAGAGAAACATCAATCTAAACATCCTTCCTCTGTGAAAAACCTTTTAAAATCCGAAGCAAAGGACTTCAAACCGGATCAGAATAACAATGAAAATATCACTCTTGAAAGCTCCATTTTCAACAGCACCACTCAATCGAGGTTGTTCCCAGAAGAACCCACGGAAACACTTCCTTCTTCACATTGCAAGGAGAATAATGTGCAAACATGCCAAATCCAGTCAAAGACCTCTGCAAAACTCTCTTGCATTGCAGCGATTGCCGCACTTAGCACTAAAAAGGAAAGCCTTGCCGACTACATTTTAGATTCTCCTATTTCACAGGCGGGCTCGAACCGTGACAATGAAAATTCCAGAGAACCGGGAAAGAAACGTGAGCAGGAATCAGCCTTGGAGATCGCCAAGCGCCTACTATCGGGACCACCGGATAGTCCCTCCAGCGTTCATAGTGAGAGTAGCGCCACTGACGACACACCAGTTATTCCAAAAGTCAGGATAAAAACAATCAAGACCTCTTCCGGACAGATCAAGCACACAGTCACACGAGTGGTCCCAGACTTGGATCTTGACAGGGCAACTCAAGATGAACATATTGCCAATGGCGTGACAGTCAAGGCTACCAGTGGCGCATTTCTTTCATCTGCAATTGCCTCTTTGCCAACTACTGTTGTTCCGACCCGCGGAGGACCATCAATTGAAATAACTAAGCAGATGACCATTAAACCAGTCGCCACAGCCTTCCTGCCAGTGTCCGCTGTAAAGACGGCCGGTTCCCAAGTCATTAACCTGAAGCTGTCGAATAACACCACAGTCAAAGCAACCGTCATTCCAGCTGCCTCGGTACAAAGTGCCGGTAGTGCCATCCTTAAAGCGGCAAATTCAATGCAGCAACAGACTGTCATGGTCCCTGCTTCCAGTCTGGCTAAAGCCAAACTACTACCAAAGGCAATCAATTTTAGTCATCTTAATCTTCTCACTAAGAATGTGTCCTCCAAGGGCAATGGTCTCCAAAAACCAATGTCCACCACCAAGCAATCACCAAAACAGCAAGGGTTTCTAACCAGACAGTCTTCAAAGAAACAGTCCAGAGTTCAAGTCTTCTCCAGCTCCCATAGCTCTGTAGTTGACGCTTTTAATAAAGTCTTGAGCAGCATAAATCCCATCCCCGTGTACGTCCCAAACCTTTCCCCGCCAACCGCGGCCTGCATTTCCATTCCCTCTCGTGGCTACAAGTGCCTGGAGTGCGGTGATTCCTTTGCTCTTGAGAAGAGCCTGACCCAACACTACGAACGTCGAAGTGTGCGGATTGAGGTTACTTGCAACCACTGTTCAAAGAGTCTGGTATTCTACAACAAATGCAGCCTTCTCTCTCATGCCAGAGGCCACAAGGACAAAGGGGTGGTCATGCAGTGCTCACATTTAATCTTAAAACCCATCCCTGCCGACCAGATGATACCGACGTGGCCCTTTTCTGGAGCAACCATCAACGCAGAAGGCATCGTCTCAGAATGTGCTACGCAGGCATTACCCGTTCTAACGGGAAAAGTTCCAAGTGGCGGGGCCCAAAGTGGGGTGATTTCAGTTCCAAGCAGCGCTCCTATCGAAGCAGCCATGCCTTTAGAGGATGATGCATCAAAGCTCTGCAGGCACAGCCTAAAGTGTTCAGAATGCAATGAAGCGTTTCAGGACGACAGCTCGCTAGCAACGCATTATCAACAAGTTATGGAGACCAGTGGGCAGGTATGGCACATGTACTGCTTTTAAAGAGGATATATTGCAGAAATTTTAGCTATCGAGAGACCATAGATGTCTGAGACATTTCTAAAAAATATATATATAATAATACAGTTTTACAGCTGCCACACACATTTATTTCTGTTGTAAACGTTTTTGCCTTTTATTATTGGTAGTGTTGTAGCACTGCCAATAACAGTAACGACATGGCTCTGAAATGATCCAATCATCCTTCTGCTATGAATTTAAATGACTTATGGGTAGAAGTTATCCAGCTATGGCAGCGAATGAATGCTTGTCCAATTTCAAGCAGGGAAACTTCTTGGATAACATTGCAATTATTTTGATCTCCCTTTTCCTTTCTCTGTTCTATCAGAAAATTTGCAGCATCTGCCAGATGCTTCTCCCAAATCACTGCAGTTTTCTATGCCATCAACGAATCCACCAGCAAAAGTCTCCATACACATGCCCTGAATGTGGAGCCAGCTGTCGTTCTGTCCACTTCCAGTCTCACCTCACCAAGAACTGCCTACATTACACCCGTAAAGTTGGCTACCGGTCAGTCTCCTGTATTCAGAATCATATTTCATTCGTCTTTGGGCGGCAGGCCAGATGTCTTTAAATACAACTTGTTAGACTGAACAAAAAATAGGAATATATTGCTTTGTTTTTTGCTTCGAATTGTCAAGACCTAAAAAAGTTTCAAGATTTTCAAGTAAAACAAAAGACCAATTTCTCTCACATCATGTTCACACCTCTAAATCGGTATTTTGGAGCTTTAAGTCTATCATTTAGCCACTTCACAGTTAACAGACATATCACTAGATAGATAAGTACAAGATAAACTTTTCCACTGGTTTTTAACTGGTGGTTGTCTTACGTTACTGAAAGAATCGTGTTCAGTTTGTTTTTTTTGTCCAAGTTTGACTTTCATCAACTCATTAACATTCTATTTATGCTCTCTCTCCAATTATCAGTTGTACCCACTGTAGTGTGATCTTCGCCGATGTTGCAACTCTGAAGTCGCACATCCAGAATACACACAGTGAGATCTTCTATAAATGCTCACTTTGTCCCATGGCCTTCAAGACCGCCCCAGCAACACACTCGCACACAAACACGCAACATCCTGGACTGAAAGCAGGCGAACCCAAGTGAGTCAAGAAAAGTGCCCCTAAAGCACTGAAAAGTACTTGCCATATGTTCCATTGAAATTGAATCTGCGGAGAGAAAATGTCACCCCTCATCGTCGACATACAAATTGGCCTTTTAAAAAATAATTGCCGCGACGACTACAACCCGAGAGCCTCGACTAATTCGAAGGAAATTTGAATTTTGCTTCGGCAGATGAAGGATTTGTAGGTTTTAGACAGGGTGGATTAATAGGTGTTATTGTTCCATATGGAAAGCTTTAGCTTGAATGTTTTCTCATTGGAGGTGTAACAAATTACTTCATGCAATTAAAAAGTATTTCTTCCATTCAACAGGCTTATATACAAGTGTTCCATGTGTGATACTGTATTCACCCTGCAGTCTCTGCTCTCCTCACACTTTGACCAGCATATTGTCAATCATAAAGTTCCTGTCTTCAAATGCCCTGATTGCTCATTGCACTATGCAAAAAAGCAGCTCATGCTGGACCACATAAAGGTAGGAATTCAATATTTTATGTACAAATGAATTCAATCGTGATACTCAGTGTATGCAACTTTGCCACCAGAGCGTCCATGGAACTGTGAAGATCATTGAAGGTCCACCAACCTTTGGACTCAACCTCCCTCTCAGCATTAAGACGACAAATTCCAACAATAATGGTGCGAGCAACAATAACAAAGAGGGTGGAAACGAAACTAAAGATGCACCTACATCGCTAAAAACGCCAAACAAAAGCACATCGGGGGAACTCAAGAACAACAATAGTTCAGGGTATACATGTAACGAATGCAACCTCATTTTCACATCCAAGGAACCCTTTGTGGCTCACATGAAAGGAGAACATGGCAAGGTAGAAGTCTGAAACCGTTCAGGAATCATCTGGCCATGAAATTATGCTATGTCACCCTCATACTCTCATACTTTAGAAACTGAAGAAGCACCCATGCCAACTGTGCGAAAAGTCCTTCAGTTCTACCCACAGTCTTTGCCGACACAACCGCTTCAAACACAAGGGGGTGCGCAAAGTCTACACATGCCCGTGAGTACAAGCTAATTGTAAAAAAATATATATATAAATGCAATTTGTGCATTTTGAATGAAGGACTGAATTATAGAAGTCTAGCGAAAGCAGTCTTGCTGACTAGATTAGCCTACTTGAAACCAATTGACAACAGTGAATGTGGATTATCGACAGTAAAGACAAGCTTGCATGCAAATAAAAGTAGGGGAATGACAATATTTCGATTTGGTGATACGTCACGATACTTTTACAAAAAATTTAACAGGCAATGTCCAGCTCTCGTCAAGTCGTTCACCAAGAGGGCGCTGCTGGATCAGCACATTCAGCTGGTGCACGGGACCTCGGAAGAAAAGACCGCAACCTCCGAAACCAGGCCCAATTTGCCAGTTAAGAAATCGGTACCACCCGGAATTTTTTTTTAATGTCTCTCCTTTTTGGTGTCTCCTAATATTTTTTTGGAATGTCTTTCACAGAATGTCAGCCCCAAAAGAAAGAAGGAAGAGGGGTCTCTGGGGTTAAACTCCAGGACTTTGGACATGCAGCCATTGAAGAGACTGAAGGTGAACATCCCCAAAGTTCATCGCTGCACCGTTTGCGGCTTCACCACGGAGGACGTCCCCGCCTTCCGCAAGCACATCCCCCAACACAAGTCAGACGGCTTGTCCTACCAATGCCAGGAGTGCGGCCTGTGCTACACTTCGCCCCGTTCCAAGGCCCGACACCTTTTTATCGTACACCGACTGAAGGACCAAGGTCTCAACCGACTCAGGGGCAAGGACGACGACGAGAACCAGCGAGAGAACCAAGCGGACGTTGCAGTGGATACCGATGACGGGACGCCAAAGACTAAATGCAAAGTGTGTGGGAAGCTGTTTGAGACTGAGGGAAACCTGAACACGCACATGAGGACACACGGCATGGCGTTTATCAAGGCCAAAAGACTCAATTCAGCAGAGAAATGAAACCATTCCACGATAACCAAAAGTCTTCATCTTATGTCTCGCAATCAACTTTCATAGTCCTACTGTACATGTACAAAAGACAGCAATATATATACAGTATAAACTATGTCCCGGTACTGTTCACAGAGTCAATTTCTGTTTTTAATGGAAAAAAATGTTTCTAAAGACTTTTATTTTATTTAAATAGGAGAGCATTTTATTTTAAACGGTTTTCACTGTCGTGATGAGCTAGTTCTACATCATGTACTGTATGGCTGTAGTGTAATGTTATTGTGACGGTCTCCATGTGAACACAGGTATTTTACAATACTGATATTTTCTATACATCGGTTTGGGGATAAATTATTTTTTCCGCCGTCTACGCTACAATGTTTTCACTACTACCCTGCATTAACTCAACTGTATTTTACTGAACGGGAATGTATTTAGATAACCAAACCAGACAGGACAAAACAAGGAAGGTGGCAAGAGCATATGTGTGTTATTGTCATTTTCTTATAATTAAATACCTGTGTATGTATGTGGATTTACAGTAGCCTTTTGGTCAAACATTCTTGTTTATTGCTATTTAGAGAGAATAAAAACTTGAATATTACACTGAAAAAACAACTAAAGAAGAACTTGCTGCCATGATTTGAAATGTGTAATGGGCAAACATCAATAAGCTGTTGGATAGAAGTAAACTACTTTTTAAGACTTTAGTTTCTCGCTGTTGAATTGCATGTGAGAACTAGTCTGTTTGAATGTTGTCTTGTTGCTGCTAATGTTGCTGCTGATTTGTATTTAGACATTTGGGATGCTGGAGTTTAGTGCAGATTTGATTTGTCAATAAAAAGTGAAAGTAAAGAAAGAGATTATGTTACCAACTTTTGTGGAAATGACTGTATTTTAATATCTGTTGAAAATATAAATGGTGAAATCAGGGTGCATGGGTTTTTAGAGCAGGCACTCTCTCTAGTGGTCAGAGTTGAATTGAATGTTCTTTTCTTTTTTTTCCCTTCTTGCATTTAAATGAACCCAATAGCATAAAGGCTTGAACTAGTTTGCTAATTTAACTCAAGAAAATTAGTGAGATGTTTTTTCTTTCCTCTCTTTTGAACCCAAATATTTATAGTTAACTTCTAATTGATTAACATGCATGTATCTTATGGTTAAAAGTAATAATCACAGTTGTTACATTTTTGTCGTAAATCAAATTTTCAAGCCTTACTCTTTTGGTGCTTTCTTTTATTTAGGACTCTATATTTAATTGACTATTTAAAAACGTATTATCATTTGTATTACCATGCGCCCCCTTATGCAGGCAGTCTCTCTTTCAACAACATAGACTTAAACATATTTTTTATGCATGTCGGAAAATATGAACATAGCCTATCACCTATGATGTACTGGAAATCCTTTATGGTAGCCAATGCAATAGGCCAAAAAAAACAGATGATGGCTGTTGAGCTTTTAACTTTTATCTTAAATGGCAACATGGTGGCAATGGTTAGCAACACGATAAGGAGATAGGGCCATCACAAGGTCACCATGGTTCACAAGTACAATAAATATTTGTAAACAATGAGTAAAAACATTTCTTAATTACTCTGTGGTTCTTACGAGAGTCGTCTTGTAGGAAAATTATGCTATAGTAATTCAAAGTAAATTCGCAACGCACCTATTATGATAGATCACTAATGTTTTGGAAATTAAACACCTTGAGCAACAATCAACTTTTGTGATTCTAAGGTGTTAATCGTGTTAATCCCACAATGACGTCGAGACACTCCAGATCATTTCCGTCAATGTCGCACGTAATCGAATCCTTTGCGCACCTGCCCTGGAAAGCCAGGTGTGGAAGTGTTACATTTGCCAAGGTAGCTCTTGAAACCCTCCCCCTTTAAATACCCAATTCTGTCAAAGATGCAGCTACTTCTAGAATGGCCCTTGGTTGGGTGAGGTTATTTCTTTTAGCGGGTTTAAATGTACTCCTAAAGACAACGCAGTCGCTGAACGTGTCTAAAAAATGTGCGATGGATACCAATACTTTCTTGGTAGAAATGAACCGAGACAAGCCCCAGGAATTTGCAGTTCTTAGTAAGTAGTATTTTGGTTTCATTTTATTTGTGCTTTTGTGGTAAGTTGAATTTATCCGTTTGAAATGAATAAGGTATTGTAATACTATCATTTTTTTCAATTTAATTGCAGTGTATGATGCTTTTGGGAAACAGGGTAGCAATGTAGAAGGAGGCAATGCGAACAGACCTGGTCTGCTTCAGCAGTGCCGCTCTGCCCACAGTCCTTCTTTCTCTGGGCAGTACTGCCAAGTGTTCCTCAAGCAAGTTAGGATGAATAATGCAAATTACAGAAAGTAAAAACTTTGCAGTGAATTAAAAAGCCAATTTTCATTTCATGCATAGGGAACAATACAGTACTTTGTGGGCATCTGTGTCCCGGATTCTTGTGAGGAAAAGGAAGTGCAAACGCTGGTGATCTACGGTGAGTATACATTTAAAGCTACTGTCTTCTACATTCATAACTATGATGTATTTATACTCTTTTCAATAGATGCATTTAAAATCGGACACACATCACTCATCCTGCCGTTACCCTCGATTCTGACTAATGAGTCTACTCAGGAGATGTTTATGACTCACTGCTTATCAGATACCGTTACCCCCGATGCATCGGATGTCACATGCATGTAAGAACACCCACCAACACTTAACTAACGCTTGCACCGATACAATTTTTGGGCTTCCGACACCCAGCTCAGGTCATTTGCTGCCAACCCTCCCACTTCCAATGGACTGGACGTCTACTAGTGATACAGTCATTTAAATTGACTGAAGAAAAATGATTTGATAGATAGGGTACTGCAACACTACTTTTGACCTTAATCAAATCTTAATCCTTTCTTTCTATTGTAGATTAGTATGTTTGACAATGCTGGCTTTGCCACTCCTCGCCACCCTGTTATCGGCAACAATGAGATGGCAACAGAACC
Organism: Stigmatopora argus; assembly: GCF_051989625.1. Taxonomy (NCBI): domain Eukaryota; kingdom Metazoa; phylum Chordata; class Actinopteri; order Syngnathiformes; family Syngnathidae; genus Stigmatopora; species Stigmatopora argus. Next base: position 5,401,380 of record NC_135402.1, read on the forward strand.
AAGCCTTGATGCCAAATACAGAGTCCATCTCTTTAGATGCTGGCTTTGACCAGTACGGCACACTTAAGACAAACGGTTCAACGGGTGGTGAAGTAAATGGTGGTATTACAGAGGGAACAAGTAAGTACAAAGACTGCACCCTCCAAAGTCATGTGAATTATGGAATCTGATAAGTCGCAGTGTTTCCTTCATACGCGCCGAAGAAAGCTTGTGTCACGTCTAACATGTTCATGTCCAGAACAAATTCAAAGATTCTTTTGGGTATTGTCTAAATAAAGTTAAAACTCACCCAAAAACTCAGTCACCAACAAAAACATACTCTAGTTAGCCAGCCCCATATTTTGGGAAGAAAACAGACTAAAATCTTTGACAAATTCAGTAAAATGTGATCCTGTCATGTCTCCCACAGACAGCACCAGAAATGGATCTTGGTATTTTCCCAAAAACTGCATATACCAGTGCCTCCAAGCCTTTTCCCTCCAGACAACCAGCAAGGGTATCTTTACCACTTCCTCAAGTTTGCCCACAACCGGCTACTCCTCCCTGAACGGCATCCGGATCCTTAGCCTCCTGTGGATCATGTGTGGACATTCTGCACAATTCCCTGTGATAAACAACCTCGGTGAGAATTGCAAGGCTCGTGGTTCTGTTTTCAGTTGTTTAAATGATGATATAATTCGCAGATAACTACAAAGACTGGAAGAAAACAGTAGAACGAAGCCCCCTGTATGTGTTTTCTCTAAGTGGACCAGTTTTTCTGGCTGTAGACACCTTCCTCCTGCTGGGGTGAGACTGCAGCTGCATTACAAAAACTGAAATGTCAGAACTTTGGTGTTCATGCCAAGTCGTAGATCCCACTTGTACAATGCAAGCATAGTATTGGTATGCAAAAACATTTTGTCTTTCAGGGGTCTACTGAGCGCCAGGTCTCTGTTGGGGTCCATCCAAGGAGCCGGAGATAAATTGAGTCCGGGTCTCTTGATGGTCTTCCTCTTCAGGAGGTTCAAAAGGTTATCTCTCACTGCCATGTTACAAATGATTATGAAACAAGAATGTGAAGGTTTTTTTTTCTCTATGACAGGGTCCAGCCACTGCACATATTTGTTATGTGTCTGACTATTGGCTTTATCTCATTAGTCCACGGTGGTCCTTACTGGTTTCCATTCATAGACAACCTGATGGATTGCAAGAGATACTGGTGGGGGAACTTGCTTCTGATGAGCAATCTACTCCCAGTTCATGAGATAGTAAGGTCGAACAGTAACTGCTAAAGTTTTGCATTTTCAAGATTGAAACAGCTGTTCACAAGAACCCAACTTCTCTGCAGTGTGTGCCTTGGACGTGGTACCTATCTTTGGACTTCCAGTGTTACGCCACCACACCCCTATTGATCTATTTGTACAGATTGTATGTCCAATCTCTTGACAATTTTAAGATAACAAGAGCACTTAACCAATCTCCTACATCCTCCAACAGAAATAGAAGTATCTTTGCTGCCGTGGCAGGAGGCCTCCTGCTGATGACCACTTTAGCGGGCTCTCTAGTAACAGGACTCCTGCAACTCCCTGTCTTCCAGCCATCTACGCTGTAAGCCCAAGAGACGGTGAATAGGTTCTGATGTTGTAAAGTCATACAGGTTTACATACTGCTAGTGCCAGATTAAAAAGGAGAAAAAAAATGATTTCATCGATTCAGTTGCTAGGTTTAAAGTCTGTTCCATCATTTTCACTCAAGTGTACAGTACTAATATTTCTCTTTTTTTTATTCCCAGGACGTCCGAGAATTATGTCCTATATTATTATGTGAAGCCCCACACCAGATACGGACCATTTTTAATAGGAATCGTAACCGGTATATACCTGACTACTAGAAAAGGGCAACTCTTAAAACATAAGGTTAAATCCATCCTCAAGAATAATAAAGGCACAAAGTCCAGTTAACATTGTTGTCTCTGCGGTTACGCTCACATGCTTACCTTGTGTTTGTACTTCAGTGGCAGGCGCTGCTTGGTTGGTTCTGTTGTCTGTTAATCTTGGCAGCGTTGATAGGACTAGCCTACGTCCTTCGTGGCATCCCAGTGCATCCATCCGTGCCACATGCGCTTTATCAAGGACTGCACAGGCCACTCTGGGCTTTGACCATCACTTGGATCATCCTGGCCTGCGAGGATGGCTATGGAGGTAGAAGAAAAATACACGTGTCGTTAGCAAAAGAAAAAGAAATGAAATTAATCTATCTAGATGTCTGTTTGTAGGCTTCATCAATAGGTTCTTGTCATTTTCTGTGTGGGTCCCCCTGGCCAGAATCAGTTTTGCGTGCTATTTAATACATCCTGTTTTCATCCTGGTCTACATCGCCCTGCAAGAGACGCCCATCCACTACACAGACATCACCTTTGTGAGTTTTTGGCTGCAGAATTGGCGACTGGCACTGTTGTACTGGATTTATGTAGGATGGCAATCTTCTTTAGATGTACCTGTTTCTGGGCCATGTGGCACTCACGGTGGGGACAAGCGTGGTTTTGACGGTGCTGATCGAAAGGCCTTACGTTCTTCTCAAGTGGAAATGGGAAGATGAGCCAGTTCAACAGTGATTTGAGACATACATTGACTTTACGAGTTTGGTCATGTAAGCTTTGAACTGCAAATAAACGATCCACAATTTTTGCGGCAAGGTTGTTTTTGTTGTTTGGTTGGCCACCAGGAATAGCAACTCAGCCTGTTGCCAATCATACAATTTGATTAAATGTATTTTCTTCATTGTCACTTTCAAATAATATTAGATGATTTAATTATTGTCTTTTTTATAATCCGCTGGAGTATTCCAGTTACATCAAAATCCATTTGAACTGAAAAGGTTGGCAGCAAAAGAATGTTCATTCGCTGCCATCCCTCTATCGCCATCAATGGCAGCCAATAAATTAATCCCAAGGTTTAGAATAGCTGGAGCTTGGCTCTGGACTTTCCCCTTGAAGTTAACGTTGCAGTAATTCCTCTGAGATTTACTGCTGTAATCCGATTGAGCATGTTGGCATCTCTGATTTGTTCACTGCATCTTCCATGACAGAAAGTCACAAGTGGTGGATGACGTCCATTCTCACCACTTAGATAAATCCTTTTTTAACTGGTCACGGTTCCTAACTACCAAACATTGCTGACTTATTTTACAACATTGTGATGTAGTGATGCCAGTTCCCGTTATTCATAAAAAAAGATCTGAAAAAATACATTCCAACAGTAGACATTCAATCATTTTCAATTGTGCCATAAAGGTATAGCTACGCACATAGGTATTACTCTTGATTAATAACTCAAGATTTTGAAGGAACACTACATTACATTTTCCAAGATTACTTGTGACATGACTTCATAGTTCCGCAAAAACTAAACCTTCGTTGTGCACTCATTGTAACGGATTGGTTGCCATTGATGTTATAAAGAGGATTGAAAGAATAGCAATGAAAGATGAGCATTCAGAGTCAGTCGTCCCAGTTTAAATGAATCAGACGTCTGTCATCGTCAATATCAGCCAATGAGTTAAGATGACTCTCCTCATAACAACGAAACTCGGCAGAGACGAATACCTTGGACATGCGCATCACTTGTCTGAGTTGTTGAGTTTCGTAAGGAGGGCAAATGACAGGCTGGACAACAACACGGGGTAAAAATATATCATCGTGTTGTAAGAGGACACTTGTCTCACTCTGCCTCATCGAGTGGATGAGTCCAATCTAACACGTCACAACATCAGTGCACATGGTGTAAATGTTCGTATGAGCATGGCTGCAGAACGTGTAGCTTCTATTTTTTGATCAACATTCCCATTCATATAGTTGCCAGAAAGATAGGGTGAAGTTTACCTATGAAGTTTAACTGTGTACCCCCCCCCCCCTACTTTTCTCACAATATTTTAGATGAGAATTTTAAGTTGATATTGATATCCTAAAAAAAAAAAAAAAAAAAAATTATACTGGATCACATTTTTTTTAAATCTTTACTAATTGTTTTTTAAATTACAATGACTTTTATTTAATTATTTTATTATTGTTTGGCTTTTTTGTAATTTTTTTTTGTCAATCCCATTTTTCAAACAACATATTCATTCATTAATTTATCTTCTGAACCACTGATTCTCACCAGGATCACAAGGGTGCTAGAGCTAATCTGGATACACCCTGGATTGGTTGTCAGCCAATTGCAGTTATACAGATAAACTTATTTTTTAAGTGAATGTTTCTCTACTCTTTCAGCACCATTGACGATAATAGACGTCCAATCACGTGACATCTAATTATCCATCTGCCATGAATTGAAAAAAATAAAAGATTGTTCAATTCAGCTAATTTTGACACTGGCGACAACTGTGTGCTTTCATCTTCGAGAAAACAGAAAAATGTTTATCGTGGAAAAAAATCTTTTCTGGGCATAACAATAAACAGAAGAACCAAATACCAAGAGATGATGCAAATATAACAAAATTCAGTTTTTGCATTCTTCTGCAAGTCAACAAACCAAAACAGTTCGTCGAAAGCACTGACTCTAATCGTTGTAAATATAGAAAAGCCTTTTAAATGCTGAACATCGACACTTGTCCTCACTATCAGGTAACTTTGCGTTCGTGAGGCGCCGGTGACGGTGTAGGGGGTTGCCTAAAAATAGACCCTCCTCACCCACTTGAAGGAGGGTTGACACTCAAGTGGTGCATCACAGCTTTAAATCGTCAAGTACGTCTATGAGAGAGGTACGTACTTTGCGGCCTATTCCTTTTTATTAGCCTTGAATCCATTCCACAGGCTTGTTGTCGGTTCCAGAATGTTCCACTGGGCCTTTCAAGTGGCAAATGATTTGAACTGTTGCATGAGTGATGGATGGACTTCCAATCCTATCCAGTTGCCGTTTAAATGTCATCTCCAGAGACTTTTGTGTGATGTGTTGTAGTAATGTGAAACTTTGCCAGATTTAGTTTTGAAACAAACAGTCTAATTATCAAGATATTAATTTAGTACATAATTGAATGCTTAAGCCAGAGTGAAATGTTACACATAACTCATTGGCCGTCTAATTAATTGTCTGGGAGATCTGGCAGCCATAGTTTGATCATTCAAATCAGATTGGACAGCTAACATTGTCACTCTCAATGTGAGTGAATGAGCTGGTTGGCAAAATGAAAACTGTCTGCGATTGGCTGGCAACCACTTCAGGATGTAACCCACCTCCTGCCAATAGTTAGCTGGGATAGGCTCCAGCACCCCCGTGACGCTTGTGAGGATAAGCGGTGCAGAAGATGAATGAATCAGAGAAAAAAATACTGCAAGAAAAAGTTCATCATTCAGAAAAACTAATTTTCAGGGTTTTTTTCTTCAATCAACAAATGTTTATAATAATTACTAAAGATAAAGTATTTCTCAAGAGTCAAATAAGACAAATGTTGTATTAAATGACTACAATAAAAATATGTTTAAAATGTACAGAATGCAGAAATAAATATCAACCCTTAATATAGTAAATTATTTCCCAGTATTTTTTCTTAATACATGAGTAAAAATCTGTATAAAATAATAACTAATCAACGTACAATTACTATTACATTTTTGACTGATCTGGGTTGATTAACTATTAAATGGGACTGAAGAGGAATTATAAAGTCACTTTCTGGAAAGGCAGGCCTCTTATTTTGTATAGTAAAGTGAAATAAATATTATTGTACTACATTTTATCTCATTCTAAATATTCAAAACCTTGGTAGGAAATCTCCTAGAAAGCCATAACCATGTCCTCACTAGGATTTCACATGCTTTGGTGTTGTTGTTGTCGCCGTGTAGCGTGAGGTGCCTGCCCTTCACCGAGTATGTGACCAATGCAGGCCATGGGTGAAGATGTCCTGGTATTTTTCCAGTCTGATCACCACTAGCACCCCTTCCAGCACTCATGTAAATCAACAGCGACACTTTCGACACTTTGTAGCCAGCTACAGCGACACTTGCTGTCCAACTCACAGAGTGATGCACTTTGTACCTAGATAGATTAACATTGAACAAATAAAACTAAATATTCAATTTATTTCAATAATATCCCAATGTTGCCAGCGTTGAAAATGAACAGATGAATATTCTAAATTCGGGGTGAGCATCAACTCATAAAATCATACTGACAGCTTTAACTATTTTGCAGGAACAGGAAACTGCAGTCGAAGGTATGCAGAAGGCATCAACATTTTTTAAACTGCATCAATGGACGTGACACCTATCTCAACAGACCATCAAAGACAATCACCATTGGAAAGCAACCAAGATTGTGGCTATTTTTCTCTTTTGGGCGGCTTCATGAACACACCGGAAGAGTTCCTACCCTTGCTACCTCACCTGTCCACTAGCCTTATCTCACCCAGGTGTGAGATTTACACACAGCCCGTCCTTATACCCGACACGAGACGCCCGTTCGGGGTGGAGTCGATCAACCTGGAAAATTTCAGGGCCTCCGATCTAAGTGCCGAGCACACTCTGACTGCGTGCGCTACGAGCTCGGACAGCTCGGAGGATGACTTTCCCACGGACCCGGTGTCAGACTTGTATATTTTTGAAGATGAGGCACAAGACTTTATACTAAATCCAACTAGCCGGGAGATTAAATTAGATCATAACAATGATGGCTCCCCCATTGGGTTTAGTGATGCAGCAAAGAGCATGACGCACAGCAATGCCCCAGACGAGTACTGGCTGGCGTTGGCGTCTAACTCAGCGCTGGAACCGCTCACTGAGCTCACCCGGATCACTCCCCAAAGACCGAGGAGTGTCAGTCCTGCCGAGCAGTGGTGTGACGCCTGCCAGTATTTGGATAACAAGGATGTTTTGCCCGCTTCCACCTCTAGCGACTTATCGTTGGAAGAGACGTGGGTGTCGGGTTACGCCAGAGAGGGGATTGGCTGGGGAGGGGATGACACCATAGGTTGGAGGCCGCCGGTGGAGAGGTGGTCCTCCGTGGAAAGCTGGGCCAGCGCCCTCTCGGACTGGAATGTCATCGGAACGCCGGCGCAGGAGTTTACAGCCACTTTCTCAGAGATCGGAGCCGAGATAGACGCCCTGACTGACGCGCTAGCGGATATTAAGCCTTACGACTCGGGAAAAGGGATGGGGCTTCAGGATCAGCCAGTCGGAGGAATCATCCAAGAAGTATCCATTCAGAGTGGGCAAGGATGCTTTGATTTCCAAAATCCAATGGGAGACATCATCCAATCTCCAGGCCATTTGACAGCTATCACGTCAACGCAAGTAGAAGAAACGCCAGTTATTAATCTTGTGTATGAAAAGCCATCCATTGTTTCATCCGATGAAGACAGAGAAGAAGACATAGACAGCCTAAACCCTGCATGGACTCACTTAAGGGATGTGGACCTTCCTCGATTTGTCCAATTTTTAGGGACAGAAAATTTGAAAGAAGAGGAAATCCTGCTGAAGATTGTGGAGGATGGACATGTGACAGAACAACCAGCTGATCTGACAAATGAACAGGTGGGAGGATTTTTAAATGCAGTCACAAACCAAGAAATTAAGTCAACAACACATTTGACAGCCCAAACTAGGTAACTTTTTTAACTGGCTTTTGAAGTACCAACTAGAAATATATTTTTTATACACATTTTTAGCGATTTTTTTCTTAACTTCTAAAAAACATCAATTGCAAACTAGAAAATGTTTCTTCTTCACCCAGGGAGTGTGATGATCTGTTTTAAAAAAGTATAATATAAATGAATAATAACCGTCACATAATTTTAATGGGTCACATAATTTTAATGGGTCACATAATTTGTAAAATGTAATTTGGCCAAATTTAAAATATTGTTAAGGAACATATATGTAAATTAAACAAACTTTTATTAAAGGATTACACAACTAAAAAGTATGTACGTATCTCATCAAGTAGGTTTACAATAATACAAACACTAATTTTGTATGTGGTCAATTTCTACAAAAATAAATTTGCAGGCCGCAAAAGTAATTGAAAGTAGAGTTACAAATGAAATAGCGTCAAGAGCAAATTAAATTACATTAAAGCAAATACACTTGGTCTGTTATTAGTTGTAGAACTTCTGAAACCGCCATGAATGAAAGTAGTTTGTAGTGTACGCAGTGTAATACTGTCCAAACAAGTAACGAATAGAAATGGTCACAACCAATAAAAGCACAAATAGCCACGCGTATGAACACAATGCACTGAATGGCAAACACGGGGGACTTAAGCAGCAGTCGTAACCGCTGGAGAAAAGGTTCCAGACGTTCTTATTCCGTTGACCGTATCGCGCTACAGTCGCAGAGATGAACACAATGTAAAGTGGCTACACAAATATTGTCACCCACCCATGCCAAGTTCCCGGGCGGGCCCACATTCTGCAGAACCAATTGTGAGTGACAGCTGAAGGAGAATGATGGGAGGGGCGAGAGAACGGCTGTTTAATAATAGCACAAGACAACGACGTTAATAGCATGCATCTCTTGTGCGTCAAGGCAATAGGGTTGAAGGTTTGCACAGCTGCTGATTGTAACACAACACCCCTTTTCCCCACACACGCGGAGCCGCTGTATCCCCGCTTTAAAAAGGCGAGGGCCAAAAACAGGTCCCTCATTGGTTGTTGTTGTTGTTGGGCTCAGATAAAGATCCGCTGTAGGCCGTTTTGTGGTTGCGTGGTCTTCTTATGGCTTTTGGAAGTAGAGGCATGGCACTTCGTGAGGGGGTTTCGGGATTGACGGGAAGGTAGGTGATTTTAGGAGAATAGAGAGAAGGTCTTTTGATGCTTTGGGCTTGAATGTGGTCGAGAAAGCAATGGACGTTGAGCCAGTCAAGTCAGAAAAAGGAGAAAGGTTATTCTGAGGTGTAGCGTCGTCAAAAGCGAATAGAAATGCTGTTTCTGGATATCATATTTGATTGCGAAGGTATTGATCCTTGGTACGTAGTAATTTGTTTTTGGGGGGGGACCACATGTCAATAGAAATGTGATTTTTCATTATTTCCTTGTGATTGTAATGGATTTTTTTGTATTTTCTTTTGGCTGCCATTGACAACACTATTTGGATGAACGATCATTCATTTGCATCTTCTATTCATCATGAATTAGACGTCTTTTGTCCTCAATAGCACAGAAAGCTGTGCATTCATCAGCTTGACTGCCCACTTGAAATGAATTATGTGTCTGTCCTTACAAATGAGCGGCTATGAATTAACATCCCTCTTTTCTTCTTTTACTCCGTGTCACCTCGGGTACATTTTGAGGCATTCTGGGGTCACCTGGGGAATATTTTGGTTCCGGGTCTTTTCTTCTTGATTTCATGTCACGTTTTGTTCACTGCAGGGTATTTACATGTCAAATTATGTACTTTAAATGAATAAAACCTATTTTGTCAATGAAAATGTCTCCAAAATAATCCTAACACTATATTTTTTTAAATTCCACAGCAGTCTGGAAACAGGTTGTTTAAGGTGACAGAAGATGACAGCATCCACCAGCTGGACTCTCCACAAAATCAGGAAACAGAAGCAGATCTGAGAGCTGGGTCAAGCAACATCGAACATTCCGGAACTTTTGCGGAAGAAAAAATGAATCTCTGCGTGCCAATGTTTAACAGTGGTGGCAACGTGCAATGTAATACTCTGACGGAACCTGATTTAGAAAGTCAGATGCACTCGCAGGTATCGTGCCCCACCTTTATTTTGCCCGTAGCTCCTCTTGAGATCAAGTCCACGTTGGAATATCGTAGAAGCAGCTTGGAAGGAGATCAACTAAGGACTTTAAATGATGCCCAGCCACGGATACGGACTCTTTGGCCGCTCTGCGACAAAGCGAGGCCTAGCGAGGAGGTTCAGGAACTCTGCAAAGAACCTCCCCCCATCCTCGAAATGAACTGCGCTATTCCAGATGAGCCACATGCGCCCAATTTGGCAAAACCGAACAACCGATTGGCCACGGGTAAACCGAAGCAGAATCAAGGGACCTTGGAAAAAACGCAACTCAAAACCGATGTCAACCCCCGCTGCAAGAAGGAAAAATCCGCCGCACACCATCACGGCGCTCCCGGTCCGAAGAAACTGGAGAACTCGCCGCAGCTCGTAAGTGGTAAACAAAAAGAAACTTTAGAAAATGACAGCAGCCAGCTTGTCAAAGAGACGATCCCACATATGGAGAATGCTAAACCGCACGGCAAGAAGAAAAAAAAGCACCACCACAATGCGCCCGGGACAGAAAACGATGCAAAGATGAAGGATACCAAAGGACGAATGGAAATGCCAAACATCAAAGTCCACAAGGACGCCAAGACGTCAGACCCAGTGGACAAAAAAACTCTAGCAAGTTTGAAACCCCCGCACGGGGAACACATTCGTCATAATACGGATGGCAAAAACAAGCACGTCCTAACCGGTGATGATACTGTTAAAAAGCGACGCTTGTCCAAGGATAAGTTTGCAAAATTTTTGGACTTAAAACCAAAGACGGAGGAGGGACCAAAGGTCGATGTCAGAGCGCCAAGTAAAAAGGCCTCCAGTGAGGTGGTCAAACAAAATACAAGCCCCCCAGCAGAAGGTAAAAATTATATTCATTTGTGCAGAATTTGTACTCTAATGCCTTTTAAGAAGAACAGTTGACAGGGAGATGGTAAAACTAACTGAAATTTTAAGATTTGACCAAAAATCTAAAATTCCATATTGGACTTTACTTTAAAATAATGACTAAATTTTATAATATAAAGTTTACTGTCTGAATAAAATGGTTATTTAACTCATTGGCTACCATTGATGGCACTAGATGTCCAATTCAGTTTGACTGGGAGAGTTGAATGAACTTTCATTTCAGTCAAAATTTTAAGTTTAAATGAATTCAACGTCTATAGATGTCAATGGCATGTAAACTTGTTACTTGGGGACTTAACCAGTGTGTAGTTTAGTCTTTGTTGACATCACATTATTTATAATGATGACTATAAGGTTTAACAATAAGAAATATAGTACATGATAATTGCTAATATATTTATGACTGTCCTTGAAAGGGTTAATTACAGAAAAAAAATCATGTCATGACTTACAGAACCGAAGGTGATGCAACCCATCCAGCCAGAATCCGTGAGCGGGGACCCCCAAAGTCTAAGTCTGTGTTGTCGTTTCGCCAGCGTCTTCACCAAGCACACCATAACTTGGAGGCATGAAGCTGTTGTCCTTCTGGAGATCAAACGAAGGTAGTCCAACTTGATGACCTCTGACCTTTAAAGAAGTTAAAATGTTTGCATTGCAATTCAAATGTGCGCACTCGGTCGTTTTTCAAGTGGGTACCTGATAGAAAGCAGATTTGGTCGATGAAACGATCCCTGCAAATGTGTCTTTATGACACTGTGTTTGTCTCTGAAGTGCAGGGGACGAGAGTCGAGCATCCTTGACCATCTCCAACGCGTCCCACAAGGACCTGGGAAAGTACCAATGTTGTATGAGTAGCTCACAAGGCTCCATCACGCTGGATTACCTGCTCACATATGAAGGTATGACTCACAACATAGCAATATATATAAAAAATATAACTATTAGGTCAAGCCATCTATTAACAGTCACAATTTTACAGTGCTGCGTGAGATTGTCATACTTCCATCTCCAAATATTGCAGGTGAGTTGCAATAGATTAGTTTAAAAAAATAAATAAATAAATCACCCTCACTCATTACCTTCTTCTTTTGTAGCCCCCCCGGTCGAGGCGGGCTACGAGGCGGAAGACGTCCAGTGTTCCCGGCTGCTTTTCAAGGAAGACTTCTTGTCCGAGCAGTACTTTGGCGAGAACCAGCCCGTCAGCGTGGTCACCGAGAAGGCCCACTTCGGCGAAGGCATGCACCGGCGGGCGTTTCGAACCAGGTTACGCCAAGGGTGGGTTCCTCTCCTGCTGGCGGGACCCTCGTGCGTGCTCAAGGTCCACACCGCCGTCACCTATGGGACTAAGAACAACGACGACCTCGTTCAAAGGAACTTCTCTTTGGCTGTGGAGGTATGTGCACAAACCACTTTTCAGCCAATGTTTAATAAAATGACTAAATAGTATTAATACGTTTTAAGTAAAAGTAGGAGGTGCAATGATACATCCAGCTGGACCTATACCATCGGTTAAGCAAAGTACTACCCAAATATTATTGTCCTTTTTTTGGAAAAAGAATAGCAATGATTTCTTTTACATTTGTTGCTTCGTAATATTGCCGTATGTCACATTTTTCTGACCCCAAAGCAGGCTACATACGAGGCAGTAGTACTATATAGATGAGGATTTTATTAGCTCAATTACAAGAGAGCCATGAGGTCTGTATATAGAGGTTAAGATGTAGGTACCATGCACGGGTCAGGCGAGGCAGAGGTCAAAAGCCATGAGGTCTGTAGAAGTAGCCAAGGTAAAAGTGTTCCGGGAAGGGCAGGAGGTTGATGACTATTTGCAAAAATAAGACTAAAATGGAAGAAAGCACTAAGAGATAAACACTAGGAACATTACAACAACATGGTGGAGAATCAGTAGGCTGGGGATCTTGATTGCAGGCAGCTGTCAATGCTCCACCCATTTGCTGCTGGGCCTCTAATTGGAATGTAGACACTCCTCCTGCAGGCCTCACCATTGTTGTCAAAAGAATCCATTGATATTGTGTCATATCGTCATGAAATTGCTGATTTACAATTAATGTTGCATCAATATTGGTACTGACACAGCACTAAAGTGAGGATTCTAACTGCATATTGCTCTACCCAATTAGGATGCAGGTTATGAACAATACCGTAAAAAAGGAGCGCTTGTTTACTAACTTTTTCAATGGTAGACATCCAGAGGATGCACAAATTTGAATTAATATTCATATATTTTGCAGATTTGATCAAAAAACACTTCATAGCCAATAATAAGAATAGTAAAAAGCACAAATAACAGCAACAAACAAAGAGACAAATACATTTATTGATTATATATTTGTATGTTTGTTTTTGTTGTTATTTGTGCACTATGTGGTGAAAGCTTTCAATTCAATTCAATTCAAATAGATAATTACTGGCATATTTTCAATGGTATATCTTTAGAAAGGAAGCCCAATGGTATAGTGGTTCGAACTTTGGCCTCACCGTTCTGAGATCGAGGGTTCAATCCCAGGTTTGGAAAATGAATGAAAAAATGTGCACGCAAGGTGACCCGGATGACCCGACAGCTATGGTTCTACACGTTTTTATTGCGACACATACTGTACATTTCACTTTCGACATTGCGCTAGAAATAAATCCAGGCTCTCACACGGTACATTAAAGTCAAAACGTGATATGATGCTTGATTTTACAAGCATGCTATAATTAGTATGTGCTAACATGTCACGCAGGAGTGTCACGTTCAGAACACGGCCCGGGAGTACATCAAGGAGTACAACGTCGCCACCCAGTCTCTCGACGCCTTCGGAGAAGTCCCGGAGTGAGTAAACTCAAGAAAATAGTCTTTTCTTCAACAAAATAAAGGAATTTACAATTGGCTGGCCACCAATTCAGGGTGTCCCCGCCTCGAAGTCAGCTGGGACAGGCTCCAGCACCCCTTGCGACCCTAAAGTGGTTCAGAAAATGAGATGAGATTGCATATCAAATATGAATGACACCCAATTTGGTGCTTTCTATTCCTGCAAAACAGCATCATTCCCATCTATCTGGTTCACCGGCCCTCCAGCGACATCCCGTACGCCACGTTGGAGGAGGAGCTAATTGGGGAATTTGTCAAGTATTCAGTGAAGGACGGCAAGGAGATCAACCTGATGAGACGGGACTCCGAGGCGGGTCGCAAGTGTTGCGCCTTCCAGCATTGGGTGTATCAACGGACGGACGGGAACCTGCTGGTCACCGACATGCAAGGTGGGTCGAGAAAATATCTGGAGTCCAATGAATTAGTTGAATGTTTCCATTTTTTCCAATGGTGTGTCTCTTAAAAACTAGATTAAAACTATTTTGATGAGTTTGCCTCTTAGTAGGCATCCAATCCATTTGAACTGGGAGGGTTGAAAGCAGTTGAACGTTTGTTAATTTGCTGCCAGACATCCCAGTTCAATTGGATTGGACGTTTATTGTAGTCAATGGCAGCTGAGGCGAAAAGAACTCATTTTACAAATGAATAACAAACGGTGGTGTTTTGCAGGAGTGGGAATGAAACTCACCGACGTGGGAATTGCCACGTGTAAAAAAGGGTGAGGTGATCATTGTATTTGTTGATTTCATTCATGCATTCATTTTCCTGGGCAGTTATCGTCCTGCATTTTGTTTATTTTTATTTTTAATATTGCTTTAGTATCTTTACGGTTTTTTTGTAACTTTTCTTCCGCTCTTTTTATAGTTACAAGGGCTTCAAGGGTAACTGTGCCACCTCCTTCATCGACCAGTTTAAAGTGCTGCACCAGTGCAACATGTACTGCGAGATTCTGGGCCTCACCTCCCTGCAGCCCAAAGCGAGCAAAAAGGCCGCCTATCCTCCCAGAATCAAAGCGCAACCTTCAGCTGGAACCAAAAAGAAAACTTTTGGGCCAACTGTGAAAGCCAAATCCTAACAGGAGGACATTTGTGTTGAACTCTCATGTCTTACATCGATTATTAGGTATATTAAATTTTTTTTTTTTACTTTGGTGAGGTTTCCAAATGCACATGTTCATTAAATTAATGAACTGGTTGATTAACTTATTGGAGGAAACATTGTTGACTATGAAATAGAGCAGAAGACTGATCTTACTGTATTTTTATTGAGAGACATTTATTGAATGTTTATTTACAGCAATACATTTGTTTATGACAAGAATGTCACAAAGGAAGTCGTATTTCAAATGAGTTGTAAGGCAATGGCACCGATACCGATTTATATAAATACTAGTATTTGGTAAAAGCATCGATATGGTAGTAAAATGACAAAATTGGTATCGGCGACCACTAGGAAATAATGTGCCAATGCTGTGAAATGTGTACTTTTAGATTTGGTTTCTCAAAATGATGACGTCTAATTGCCTGGCGTTGAATCTTTCTTCTGTGAATTGAAATGAGTTCGTCCTATTTTGCTTCATTTCGATGGACATTTTGCTGCTCTCTTTGGTGTGCACGCTTTGGCCACCAGGGGGCAGAATAACACATACAGGCAGATCAACTATAAGAAAGTTACAGTGGTATTTTGACATACACTTGACTTATGACTTTTTAATTAAAAACCCCCAAAAGGAAAAACAGCTCTTAGTTAATTTCTTTAATCTAAAATACTATCATCCATTTAAAAAATATGAAAATGCTATTATTCTTTTGTTTTTAAAGTTTTCATTCATTCATTTTCTGAATTGCTTATTTTCACAAGGGTCGTGGGGGGTGCTGGAGCCTATCCCAGCTGACTATTTGCTCAAAAAATATTTGTTAATGCTATTTTATTCATTATTTTATCCACTTTAGAGTGGTAGTATTGGGGTAATTGAGACCAGGCATTCACAGATGTGGACATCACATTTTGGGCCATGTGTGTTATTAATATTGTGGCCTACATGTCCCAAAATGTGATGTTCATGTATGGGGACACTAGGTCTTTATGAGGCCAGGTTTTTTTGTTGGACTTGTTTGTAATCAAGTAATATAAATAGCCGCTTGCCCTATAAAAAAGGTTAAACATCCTGAATGTCTTTGACAACTTGTGAATTTCCATATTTGTAAAAATGTACCTGAAAAAATCCCTGTGATTTCTCCATCCAGTAGCTATTTAGTGTGATGATGGCGTTTGATTGACAGGACACAAACACCATTGTCACACTCCAAAGCTCCAGAGGACAAAAACCGGACCTGGACACACCAGTCAAGAAGTTCAAAACTTGCCATCGGGCAACTGGGGAAACAAAAATAAACAGGGTCATCAAGAAAAGTGACCATTTTTGGTCCTATGGCTTTCCCTCACAAAATGAAAAAAAAAAAACAAGCTCACCTGCCCATCGTCCCCGGGCTCCTATTTCATATGCTCTGTCTTCCCATCTGGAACCTCTTCATATACCTTGTGACGGCTTCGGAAACGGTAAAAGTCCAGTAGCTGACCGGGCAGGCAGGCAGGCAGGCAGTTGAGAGGGAGGTCTGTGCCCTGTCCAAGTCTTTATGTAGACAAACAGCCGGTTGCGCATTAGTGATAAGCCACAGGCAAAGTATTGATCGACCCTGACCACAGCCAAGAGAGGGTGATCTCAGGTAGGACCAAATAAAGGCCCCACTAAGGCAACAGGGGTATTTTACACCAGAGGTCTTGTAACTTTTGTTTTTTTTTATGTATTTTAACTCATTGGCTACCATTGATGACGATACCAAATCCCTCTGGTCCTTGTTTTAAAAGTTTCGTAGTTTTGGATGGATGTCTTAACCGATATTATAATTGTATGAAGAAAGGACTGTTATGTAATTTCTATTCATCCTCACAGTTTGTCAGTTAAGTGGCCTGGGAAAATGAATGAATGAATAAATATAGAGCTATATGTTTGTTTTTTTGTCGATATACCTGAGGATTATTTTCTTGCACGCCCAATCCAGTTTGACTGGATTTGCCCTCCTAGTTAAAAATGGATTGGACGTCCATCGCCATCAATGATTTAACCTAATTTCTGCATGTGTACCTCAAATGGTATGTTGTTGGGTGCTGGCTTGTTTGTCAGCTTTTAGAGGCTAAGGGTGCTTTGATAAAATGTCCCCACGCTTGGCAGGCAGGCTTTTATTTGCTTGTCCTTGGAGCTGATAACCGTAGATTATGCATGTGAATGAACGGGAGTCCTTTCACAGCAACAAGTGCAACGCATTGACCAACGCTCCAAATCAAGAGACTAAAACAGCATCAATAGGTATATAACAGCATTACAGTTGCATTATTAGCTTAGCGAAGAAAATATTGAATTAAAGACATGGATTTATAGTTAAAGAACAATAATCCTTTAAAGGACACTCATTTTAACTCACTGGCTGCCATTGAGAGTGCCAGATGTCCAATACTTTTTGACTGGAGGGGAAAAATGAACATTTGTGCATTAATCCCTACCGGTGAAAATGGATTGGACGAAAAGTGGCATTAAAATATGGATACGTCTGAATGTATTTATTCATTTAAAAATAGTTGATACTATAATATGTCATTTATCTGTTAAATTTTAGGTCACTTGTCCATTTTAAAGTATTTACAGGTCACTTCCTATTGATTTTGGATCACTTGCTGCACATTTTGGGACATTCTGGGTCACTTCCTGTAGACTTTGGATCAGATTTTTCAGGTCACAGGTAGTTTTGATATCGTGTCCTTTTACTCTCAAAGAAATGAATGGGGATGTTTATTTCATTGTCACAATTTTCTAAATAAGATGAAGTAAAACAAGACAAAAGTATTGAGAGAAATGTCACTTTTATTGGACTTAAGTTAACCACAAGAAGTTGATAGGAGAGGCATACACACAGTATGTGTACGTCACCCGTAAGAAAATAAGCAAAGCATATACAAAGAATGGATAACTGACAAGGTGAGATGCAATAGAGGAAATGGATTTTTTTTTCTTTCATCCAAAACGTGATTTAGCAGCTTTAACCACATTAGTTTGGGGTTCTATCGCAGCCAATAAGCGCTGCATATGAAATAGAATCACATTCAAAAGTTGACGACGACGCAGGTGACCTCAGTGATGTATAAAGTGCCCTTTAGGTTCCATGGTGTTAGAAAAGAGAAAACTTTCGATTTTCTTTCGTAAGAAACATGCTGCTTATTAGATTCAAGATTTTTTAAATCACAGCTTTCTCGCGCGCTCACACACACTTCATTTTTTAGTGTTGATCATTAATACTTCTGTTAGATGTAATGCATACATACATTTATAGGTGGTCAAAAAAAAGGAACATTTACAGCATTATAAACAAGCCAGGACTATTCATGTGAAGATAGTCTGACAAACAGTAGCCCCACACGTCCAGATCACGAACCCACACGCGGCGTTTCGGCCAACTGCGGCCATTCAGAGTAGCGATAACAGTTAGTTTAACAATATATAAAAAAAAAGAAACATTTTAGTATTTCAACATGTTCTCAATTCACCGTCAAAAGAAATGATATGGAGTTGTTTTTGTGTGTTTTGCATTTCACTTAGCATGATCTTTGAGAAGTAAACATCAGTACAAAGACGTTATATTTCCTGAAGGAATTATACCAATATTTAAAAAAAAAAAGATCCCCTATAATGGAAAAAGGCTCCTGTGGCAACATAGGAGAAGGGAGCATGGCAGACTTCCTGAAGTGTAATTGGCTAGTTGTATCGCTAAGGTAATCCGGTGATGGGAGCCATGTTTAAGGCCTCGGATGCGTGCTGAAATGTTAATAGTTAGTAGTAGTGCTTCCACAGAATTTAGTGGTGACTTGGATGTTTTTCCATGCTCATGCCATAGGATAAAATATACACCCCTCGCTGCTGGGGGGCAAGCGTCCGAACGTAGCCCCTCGACTGTGTCGACAGTCGATTGTGGCTAACAGTTCGGCATTTTGCTAACCACATGCTACCCGTTTGGACACTTTTTTCCTTGTATTTCCCCTATGTCAATTCCGATAAATCGGGAGGTCGGCTTAGGATACCGGTTTTTCTTCTGGAGGTCCCCTCCCAACTGCCCCCGTCTTTAGTCAACTCCTTCAAAGCCCTGCGCGTTCTCCACGGCCATGAGAAGCTTCTCACGCAGGTCTTCGAATGAGTCGTAGGTGGGAAGGTCCAAGCGGTTGAAACTGGAGAAAGAGGTTGTGGGAAAAAAAAATTGACTGGGCTTCCAGATGTAAATGATTTACGTCAATACTGGATTCTGATGAATGTGTTTTTATAAATGCTTGTGGTAATATCATAATTTGAGCCACAATTTACAATCTGAGTTTAAATACAAAGATTTGGAAACAAGTATGAACTCATTTGACATTTTTGGAGTAATACCACATAAGGCAGTAATAGGCCACATTACAATATATAGTAATATTTATTTCAACAATCTAACACAAGTGTTGACCATTCATTGGTTTGAATTATTACGATTTCATTTTTTTAAAAAACAGATAGAATTGGAAATCCTGCCAGTGTCGTAGTTATTACGGTAAATAAGCCCCTGAATTGAATTTCCTTTCATTTGAAATATGATAAAAAATATTAAAGTGCGAGTGTCACATACCACGTGTGGGCTCTGGGCAGCTTATCCGGCGTTCCCCACTGCTCAATAGTGAACAACTGAGGTCCGTTCGAACCTGGATCAGGAACAAGTGTGTTAGAAAAATGCAAAGCAAATTCTGCATTTGTAAAGTAAAATAAACTCTTTGGCTGCCATTGACAGCGCTAGACGTCCAATCCCTTTGGAGGGGCGAATGTCTACAAATTGATTGGACGTGTCGCGCTGTCAATGACACTGAAACGTATGCATTCGCAGACAGTCCTCCTGCCGGTGCTATTAGATAAGAAAGAGAGGAAAGCGCACCATAAAGCTCGGCGAAGCCATTCATCGGCACACGCGATGTTCCGGTGACGAACTGAAGAAGTCGGATCCTCTTTTCGGCATCCATCAACAGGACGACCTGAAAAAGAATAAATATATTTACATTTAACTTAGGGTTTTATGTTTTTTGCGATCGCCTCCGATCGTGCAGTCACGAAAACAAAATGCTTAGCACCCAAATGTTAAAAATTAATAAAAAACGGAACAAAAACATCAACACTGAACTGATTTGAATCGCTAACTAAACACTCAAATTTGAAGTGACTACTAAAAATAAAAACATTAGGGATTGTCTCCATTCTTAGGGATCTTTTGTCTCTTTGATTTTTCTGTGAATATTTAAAAGAAATTAACCCTGATAAGCAGTTGACTTTCATCAGCGCAAACAAGGCTGTACTTCCAAATGGACTTTAATCTTTAAAGGTAGTGCCAGAAGAGCCATCGTGCTTTGAAATCAAACACAAAATAAATAAACAGCAGCTTAGTGGGACGTGCTGTGTTACAAACTAACGACTGACCTTCCAGAACCATTGAATGACCGGGTGATTGGGACAGTAGCCATTCTTGTAAACGGTGTGTTGGCGCCAGTCATTGACATCAACGTCACCTAGTCCGCACATGAGCAGCTGCACAAACACACCAAGAAAGCAGTCAGTTGAAAGTTTTGCATTAAAAATGCTTTTAACTCATTGGCTGCCATTGGCGGAGATAAACATCCATTCCAATTGGGGTTGGCAGGAAAGTTCCGAGTCGAAATGGATTGGACATCGTTCGATGACAAACTAATTCAAATTCACAGGAGGAGGAAAAGAGCCTGATTGAATGTCCATCATCGTCAATGGCGCGGAAAGGGTTAAAAGTCATCTGTTCATACCTCCAGTTCATTTTCATCAAAGATCTTGATCAGATCGATTTGGATGAGTTCGGTGAAGCCCTTTAAAGAAAGGAAACAGCAGTAATCGTCTTGGCCAAAGTCAACCAGGGGGAGGTTATAGTGCCTACTGGTGGCGACTTGGTAGTAGTGTCATAATACCTCCAGGAAGGCGTTCATCTGCTTCTGCACCCGATTGACAAAGCGCCACTGGATAACCAAACTGGGGGGAGAAGCGTGTCAGTATCAAAAGCATTGTATTGGCTTCATACTTGATTCAATTTCTTACTCGATGTATTCCTTCTTGTTGTCATTGGTGACCACCATGTCGGATCCGCTGGGCTTGAGGTCCACCTGGTATGTCTGGGGAGAAGAAAAACAAAAAACAAAGAATTAAAGGTAATCACAGAAATGCTGCCTGAAATTGGATGCTTCTGCTGTGAATTTGAAGTACTATATTATCATTAGTAAATGGATAATCCATTTGAAAAACCCAAGTACAAAAAGTTTTTAGCCACAGGCGTCCCTTGTTTCACAAACCTGTCCAAAATTGTCCTCATCAATGCAAAACCGCAAGTCCAGTTCCGTGGGATCATTCTCCAGAATCCACTTTAAGGAGTTGTAATATTCACTGTCCTATGGGGAAAATGCACACTTAAAACTAATTCACTAAATCAACCTAAAAGCTCTCAGGATTACATTGACTTACCACAGACTCCATATCTTTCAGGGAGATCTGTTTACCCAGCATCATCTTGTAGAATGGCCTGATAAAAAACCCTGTAGGGGGCGCAAGTCAGTTGCGTGTGAATCTCAGCAACTGAGGCGGTCTCAATAGAGTAGCCTCTCTCACCGTCCAGTAGCTTCCCATGAAAAACGGCCATGCCTGCCACCCGTCCAATGAACTTGAAATATGATAGGTGGTCCTCATTGCATAAGCCGGAGTTGGGGTTGATCTGAAGTGTGTAATTGTCGCTGCAAATAAAGCATTCGCCAATTATTAT
This sequence comes from Stigmatopora argus, assembly GCF_051989625.1. Classification (NCBI taxonomy): domain Eukaryota; kingdom Metazoa; phylum Chordata; class Actinopteri; order Syngnathiformes; family Syngnathidae; genus Stigmatopora; species Stigmatopora argus. Next base: position 5,422,769 of record NC_135402.1, read on the forward strand.
GGTAAAGCTTGAAATCTCATTGTGTACTAATACCAATAAATCCACTGATGAATTGTACTGTCAAATATCCTACGTATACACAGGCAAAGGTTATGTGTTACCGGCAGTTGCTAAGGAACAAGTGAAGCAGAATGTCTCTTTTGTACTAATTTTAAACCAATTCTAAGTGAAAAACTAATGGCTCCTAATGGCTCTTCAAGGATTTGATCGCAAGCCTGACTTTTTTTTTATAGCTTTGCTCTACAGGGCAAAAAAAAAAAAAGAATGCGAGCTGATTGCCGGCGCCAAGAAAAGCAGGCAATCAGGAGTCTTCTATTATATTCGCTCTGGCTGAATGTGGGAAAAGATTGCTTCAGGATGGATTTTTGAATGAGAGGAAGAGTTAGTCAAAATGAAAGGACATTTTAACAAGACCCTGGGGGAAACGGCACAACACCTCAGCTCAATGACGAGACGTTTTTCCTATTTCAAGGGGAAGGAAGTATTGCGTACTTACGTGGCAGAGTACTCAAAAAGGCCGTAGTAAGGATTAAACATCTCCTTGGACAGGAGGAAGAACCACTCGCGGGCCACGCCTCCGTAGTCCAACCCTTTCTCCGACTCAAACTCAATCCACAGGCGTGCTTTCAGGACGTCGGGCTTTTTGAGCGACATGATACGACGATAGGACTCCTCGAAAATGTTGTTGCGGTGGAGCTTCATCTCGAATCGGTTTGGGATGTCAGCCTATAAAAAAACAAAAAAACAAGTTCGATATCACATGTATACATTAAAATCGGTAATGTGACAGTATTACATATTGGTGAATTCGGAAGACCAGGTGTAAATGCTCATGTTACAGTGCCACTGCCAACATTAGATGTCCAATCCATTTTGACTAGGAAGGCTGGCAGCGATCATTCACTGCGGTACTCGGACGTTTGGTCGCCGGACGTTTGGTCGCCCGGACGTTTGGTTGCCCGGACGTTTGGTCGCCCGGACGTTTGGTAACATGACAGAGAGTTTACTGTTGCAACCAGCTCTCAAAATAATATTCATGAGAGTTTAATATCTAAATATCTACTGTTGAAACCAGCTCTCAAAATTATATTCACGCGGGCGACCAAACTTCCGGCGACCAAACGTCCGGGCGACCAAACGTCCGGGCGACCAAACGTCCGGGCGACCAAACGTCCGGGCGACCAAACGTCCGGTCACGATTCACTGCCAGCCTCTCCCAGTCAAAATGGATTGGCCATCCAGCAGTCAATTAGCAGTATCTCAAGGTATTAGTGTATTCAAAAAGTGTTTAAAAAAAAAAAACATCACACTGTAAGGTAGAACATAGCAGGAAAAGTCAGCAATCAAGCAATATTAAGAAAGTTTTCCATTGTAATAATGACTGCAGCATACTTACTGGTTTCTTCAGTTTTTTCCGAAAGTAGTCATATTTTTGCTTAAACTCTCTGGAATATGGAACAGCCTGCACAAGAGAGAAAACTATTTAAAAAAAAATAAATAAATTGCATGCTGGTGAATGGCCAGCCTTAAAATGTAGACCATTTAATACACGCACGCTGCCAATGTTGGGCAACAGAAATGGGACTATTTGTTGGAAGCATAAATTGAAGTACCATGTGAGGGGTGTAACACAAGATTGACACGGAGGTGTTGGAATGCCAAGTGACGGTTACAGTGTTGAAAGCGTAGGATGTGCCATTTCCAACGGGTGGAACACATCAGCATTGAATGGAAAACTACTCACGGGTCCGGTGATAGCAGGACTCTGAAGTCGGGGATCCTCCCATTGCGTGTTCTTTGTATCTAGATGAGACAAAATGAACATTGAATGATAAGTCAACTACACGGCACTGATTTGGTGGTTGAAGGTTTTTGTCCCAACAGTGGCAATGTGCTAAACTTGCTTTGTATGTTTTTCTTAAATAAAGGTTGAATGCCACGCATAATATTCTCATGACTTTGCCAAATAGTACACTTCACTACACCTAAATTGCTTTGAGCCAAGTGAACTATATCTAGGGGGAAAAAAATAATGCATTACCACCGCAATAAACCATTATCAATTGCTTAATAGGATTCACTCATTTTTAATGGAGGGATCTAACACTCTTGCCATTATTTTTACATCAATTGTAATTGTTTTGTTTTTGGAGATTAGTAAGCACCATGTGGTCCACTTAGGGATGGAAAACAAAGGTGTCATCTTACTGTGGTCAATGTAGAAAGTGCGTCCATCCGTGTGAATTCGCTCTTCCCACCCAGGCTACAAACACAACACACACACACAAAAAACATTGTTGAGAAGAATGACAGTGATAAAATCACCAAGGCTATACTTAAATTGTCATTCAAATCTATTCTTTATTCCAGGGTTGATTGATCTTGTTCCCGTCAATCAAACCCCATAAAAACAAACTCGTATGCATCTTTATTTTCTTATTTTTTGTGATAATCAGTCCTATTTGAGTCAGGTTAGGAAAGACTACATATACCACCAGACATGACACAGAAGGCCTGTTACCACCAATATCAAATCCGGCTTCCAGTTCTAACCAGAGAGCCATTGCTCAACAGTCACAGCTCACGCAAGCACGCACATAAACACCCACACACACATACACACACTCACTCAGCACACCGGCAGTCAGGCAATTCAAGTAGATAGATAAAGGGAAAAGGGATGGGGGGATTAAGAGGCCAAGACTACACTCCTCATCTGTAGACTCCACAAACATAAACATGGGCATTTTTATTCTAAGTTTGCTTCGCTTTGAACTTTCCATAGACCAAAATAATTACTTGTGACATGATATCTTTATGCCTCCTCATAGGGAATGTTGGTTTTAACTCTTTCAATGCCATTGACAATGAGAGACATCTGGTCATGTGGATCTTTTCACTTCAGCTGTGATTTAAATATGTTTTTCACTAGTAGACGTCTAATCCATTTGAACGGGAAGGAATGACCATTCGCTGCCAGCTCACTCAATCAATGCACATGGATTTGACGTCTATCATTGTCAGTGGCCTCCAATGAGTTAATTGGAACCAACTTGGAAGACCCTGTCTGAGGCACCACTGTGCAGTCATCGCCCTCCTTGCTAAAAACTGCACGGGGTGCTGTTGTCCCTCAGTGATACAGTTACACAGACATGGCGTAATCTTAGAAGCCCTGGGGGGGAGAGGCAAAGGGGGGTGCTGGTGCAGAGGGCGTGCAGAAAAAGAGGAAGCTGGAGGAAAAATTAGGACGGAGGTAAAAGCCATTCATGCTGGTCACGAGAGAGAAACAAGAGAGAAAGACCAGAACTAAACAAAACAATAAAGAAAGCGCAGTGCTGTCTGCAGGCATGATGTGACCACCGCGTAAGCAGACCAGACATGTAGGTAGGCAGGCAGAGGGAGGGAGCCGACCAACCTCCTCTGGTAGGTGCTGCCAAACAGACATGGCCCCGGTGGGGTGCAAGGGAAGTAGTGGACATTATTAGATCCACCAGAACAAAAGAGCAATAACACAACGTACACACTCATGCACGCGCCAACCACATACACCAGGAGAGTCATCTAGAAATCGACTTCAAACTAAATCCAATTATGCAATACGAAATCAACTGATCAGTGAACATGTATTGTATTTTCTGTATATTTTTGTGAAGCTAGAATTATATTAATAAATTGCCATAAACAATGGAAACATCAGATGTTAATCACATTAGTCATTAAGCTTTGACGACAACAACACTTGAAGACTGTAAGGCGTGTCATATTCATGGCAGTTCTTTCTATTTTAAGCAGTCTATACAGGATTTCGGGACAAAATTTACTCACAGGGAGAGGCCCAAGTTCACCGGGTTCCATGGAGTTCTTATTTCGCATATGGACCGGATACTTCAACCTGGGATCCTCCTATTTTGGAGCAGAAGAGACTGAATGAGGGACAGCATTCAAGTTAATATTTCAATTATTTAGTAGAACAGATTGTATTCTCATTATTTTCTAATTTGCAGCTATGCGAAGACAAGAACCGAGTTCCAGTTCATCATGAAACATTGTGTTTAAGAAATACACTTCATTAATTGACACTGAACTTGGCAACAGCCTTCAAAAAATAAAATATCGGTTAAAAGGAAGAAAGCGTCCAGCAGAATTATATATTGAATTCAGGCTTGATGTGAATAGACCAGTGATTCTCTCCCAGGGTCTTAACAAGTGAGAATCAATAGCATAGAAAAAGAAGTGGTACAGTGTTACTCACCCAGGTGGTGGCTCTGCTATTGTGGTCGATGAAAAATGGCCGTCCATTGGGAGCTATTCTCATTTCCCAGCCTGGCGGTAGGAAGCTCTGTTGGGTCTTATGTTGTGATTTGGGGGAGCTGTACGGGGACGGTTGCGGGGATTGAGGGTTGGAAAAGGTGTCCTTTACCGCACGCCTAGCCTGGATGTTGCTGGCCCCCTGGATAAACAAAGAAAGCAACAGTAATCCCAAATGTTTATTAACGTAAACATTGCCAGCGAATAATTGCAGCATGCTTTTATATTAGTGTCATCTAAAAACAATGGGAGTTAGAGAGGGTTTCCATGTTATAACAACTATGATACATCAAAACATTCAAACTTATTACAATGAGGCTTTTTCATGATTAATTTCACCCTCAATATTTTAACACTTTTTAGGTTAAACATCTACAAAAACAGAAACAATGAAAATGGTATTAATCTAACTATCATTCTATGACCAGCTGCAAAACAAATGCTTTACAGGGGTCATTTGAAAAAAGTCAATTTTATAACAACTTTTATTACAAAAAAAGACTACCTGAATAATCCACTGCATTTAGCTTTCCATAACTTTTAATAACTCAGTACTAAAAGTCACCCTGACCTTTTTGTTAACTTCTTGTGTTCTAAGAGGCTTTGTGCTGTAATAGGCTTTTTAAAGAACATAAGACATGGAGGCTAATAAGTGTTCCGTCATCACAATCACTCATTATTATGCACTGGTCTGAACTTTGAACAAGAAAAAAACAAGTGTTAATTAATGCAGACGAGTCTGGAAGTTCTAATTATGTTACTGTTTTTTTCTCACTTTGACTTTGGTGGTGTGTTATCACACACAACTCTTAATTAAATCACCATCAGGTCAGCTCTCTTGGTAATTAAGCAAGCGACAAAGAATTGCAGCTCTTAGTTTGCCTCATTTCTACACCATCAAAATGTCTTGCCAGATTTAATTGTCACAGCAAGAAGCTTTGTTTTACTGTTTAACCACTGATTGAAGTACAAAAAACCAAGAGTACTTCATTAGTTAAATGGAATAATTGATTATAGTTCATGCAAGCATCAGAGAAGAATTTGAGGTGTTTCTCAGTAGACGTGTGAACTCATTGTGAGAAAAGTACATTTCCGGTTAACTGGTTTGAACATAACAGTTTTCAACAACACAGATAATTTAGAAATGTGAGATACAAGCTAAATCATTTAAATTGGAGAAGAAAAAAACATTTCATATCATCGCACCCAAGTACCCAAACAGGAGGGGTAATTTGCTCCCAATCCTTCCAGTTCAAATGATTTGGGACTTCTACGAGTGACAAACTAGTTTAAATTCACAGGCTAAAAATGCCAGTACGTATATACAAATGTCTATCAATGGCAGTGAAAGACTGACTAACAAGATGAAGATTGACTTATTAATAAAACAGGTGATTAGGGTAGGGGTCATTGGTAAAAACAAGGGTGGAGCACCTTTTTTGTTTTTAAATCAGGGCCATTTTCCATTCTCTGTATGAGTCTATAATCAAATCATTGCCTATAAAGGCATAGTATACACTTCACATTGAGTCTGAGGTTCTCCACCCCTGTTCTAGAAGGATTGCGATGGATTGGAACACTATGGGTGACTACATCTCACCTCCAAGGGGGTCGACAGGGTGACAGTGGGGGAGCTGAGACTACGAGGTCGTCGGAGTTGGGGCTCAGGTAGGTGGTTGTTGGAGGCATTAGAGGAGGCATTGGAAGAGGGGGAGGGTATGGGGGCTGCACTCGACCCCGTTGCTGCGTTCGCACCATCTTCAGTCAGCTGTCAGGAAGAAAAGCACTTTGGAAGTTAAGATAGAGAAGCAAATGTGACATTCCTCCTCACTGAAAATTGCAGTGCGGAAGATAACCACAAAAACCACGGTGCATTTAAAGGATCAATCTGATAAAGAAATAGAGGAGCCACTTAAACACTGCATGTAAGAAGACAGCAATTTGCTGTTTTTCCTGTAGTTGCATCAACACAGAATAGGAAAATGTCAGCCTGGTTATTTTCCACTTTAGCAACAACAGAAGGGGATGCAGTCAGTTTATTCCAGTGCTGTGAAATATAACACTTATTCCGCCCCGTTGTTGCGTCAATATCCAAAGTTGCTTGGTTTTTGTAAAAAAAAAAAAAAAAAACAGGCTATTTGGGAGGGATTGTGGAAAAGAAAGACAAACTTTATCCAAGAGGAAAGAAAGCCCAGTCCCACTGCAACATAATGGAAATTTCCAAAAGCCCACCAACACTGTTGATGAGCTAAAGTGCAGCAACTGTGCTATAACAGTGTGCTTTTTTGGTAAACATGTTACAACCAATAGAATTAGCATTTTTCCTTTAGCAAGAATTTTTTTAAAAAGAATAATGTTTAAGCCTCAGCCAGGTGGGGAAACATTTTTTGCATCTTTTTAAATGCTGTTCAATATAAAAATAAGTAATTTATGCAATGATACGATGTTTGATAGTCCCTTACTATTTTTATCTTTATCGCTTTTGGAACCAATAGAACATTTTACTCAAGTCGTACAAAAAAAATTATATTGTGAGGATTGGTAAATTAAGAGTACGGATAATAGACTAATCTTCCCACAGTTGTCCTTGAAACAGCAAACTTTTTGTAAGTGAATCAACGCAATGGCGTACTTCTTCAGCAACCTATTTTCTACACTTAGGTAGTCCTATTTCACCCCTTAAAAAGTGCTGCTGAAATAAAATACCACCAGGAATGATCTATTTGCCATTCTGAGTCGATACCATGCAGTGGGTAAGGGGCACCGTTAGACTCTTTACCTTCGCCAAGAAAGTCTACTTTCCCTGGTCATTTTAATTTCTGTGATGGTTAGCATGACTATTCAAAAAGTACAGATTACACAAAAATTCCAAATTAAGGGACTATCCATCCTTGGCGGAGGTCTAACGAGCACCAATCTAGGTCTGCAATGCAATCCTTATGACAGGAATCCTCTCCTTCTGGTAATGGAGAGCGGGGTGGGAATCAGACAATGAGCGGTCAACAAATGCACAGGCAAGGACAGGTTACTAGGACATTATAGAGTAAAACAAGAGATTAGACGTCCAGCTCCAACTAGACTCGACAAAAAACACAGCGGAAAGACAAATATGGGAAAAGATGTGGCTCCGATCCAGTGTCAGAAAACGCTAAACAAGAGAGGATTGAAAGGGGAAAATACAAACTCAGTGCAGCCGCCTAAAAGGCCGCCAACACTGGGGCGAAAGGAGAATCGACGCCAACATGGTATGGAAGTACGCTTCGCTCCCGCCACCTTGACCTGCTGTACCTGCACAATGGGCCTAGTCCAGGTAGTGGTGCGGTTGTTATGGTTGACGTAATATGTTCTCCCTTTGGCGTCCTTCCGCTCCTCCCATCCAGGGGGCAGGCCCAAGGTGGTCAGGTTGAACGCGGTTGCTGTGGGAGACTGGAGACCCGCCCGTCGTGTGGAAAGAGCAAAAATAAACGCGTCAGAAGAACGGAAGGTGACGTCTCCAGGAGGGAAATGTCATGTTTGACTAGCATTCCAAACGGAGATTAGTTTATAGATATATTAAATATTATATATTTAAAATTGGAGTTCCTCAAATGTAGTTTTCGCAAACAGTTCCAATGGATGGGACATCTATGAGAGTTAAAGGCCTTCCAACCAAAACCATTTGACAGAAATCATTCTTTGCCTCTGTGTACCAATCTGGATGTTTCCTATTTATGACAGTATTAGAACCTCAAAAAGTAAATTTGCCTATCTTGAAGCAACATTCACATAACTGGGAGTGATAAACTGTATATTGCCCACCCCTAATCTTACTAATGTGCTGTTTTACTGATTGTTGTCTTCCTCATATGCATTCCATACATTAAAAGTAGGAGGCACTAGATGGTTTCAAGTAATCATAACAATTAAAAAGATGACAACTGCATGATAAATTGTAAACTAGAAAATCTAAGAAAATCCCTACATAAATAAGGTCCACAAATAAAGATGCAGGCAACAAAGCCACTAATATTGAAACACTTTCACAATTACCACTGAAGGCCTCCTATTCCTGTAATTTTTAGTACATATTTGTGCATGTATCTTTTATATAATTTTAAGAGTATGTTCTGGGGAAAAAAGCTTGTTTTCAAAGGGGTGACAAAGCTATAGTCAACTAGAGGGGATGTTATTGTGTGCTAAACAAGAGGAGAAAAGGGTTTGTATTTCATATGAACTGAGACATTACCGTGCTATCCTCACCACCTGAGACTGTTTGAGCCCTGGTTCTTCTGGAATGGGAACGCTGCTGGTGGCAGACAACAGTACTGTCAGGAGGGGGCATTAATACGGGGGCCAGGGGCATTATTTCAGAAGGGGTAGTGTAGTATAGTGAAGAGACACTGAAAGGACAAAAGTGTGGTGAAAGTGATTGTCTCAAAATCAATAGAGGGATTCTAGAATATTGATTGTGGGGTGGCATGAAGGTAGTGCAGTTGTGATTGGTAGAGTGGGATTATGCAAGGAAAAGGACCCAAGTTTTAAACAAAATTACAGGTGAATTGGATTTTTTTTATGGGGAATTGGATTTTAAAATGAAGATCAGATGAATTATCATGGACTAATATCGGGGACATGGCAAAAAAATTAAGGTAAACTACTGAGAACTCGCCGGAAGACCAAGATGGACACACAAAATAATGGGTGACCTTCTGGGACACTAATGACGCTGGCACATAAGTAGGTTATATATCAAAACTATGGTGTTGGTGTTGACTTGATGCACTCTGCAACAACATTGCTATTTTTCTGAACCAAATTCATCCAAAAAAAATCTAGCAGTTCAGCAAGTAAACACAGAGGTTTCACAGCAGTGTTATAAATATGCGCACCAGTAAATACTTTCAGGGATGAATGTCTCTTGCAAAACCCAATTACAAATGTGACTATAAAACCTCAATATGGCTGCAGGGACATTAAACCATTGGTTACTGGCTGAGGATAGCAAATGCCTGCCTGATACCGCCGCTCGACACTGGTTTGTCATCATTGCTGACATCAGCAGTGGTAGTATTCCTTTGTTCAACAGCTGTGTGACTCGCGTGTGCGACAAGCCTCGAGAGTCATGTGACAGTTTGGCATGGAGGTAATGATTCATGACATGTAAGGCTTTTCTAACTGGAATGGTCATAGTGCTGAAGAGTAAGTGTTTCCTTTCAAATCAGCTATAAGGAGAGGAAGGAAGCAATGCTATAATCTTAGTGAAGCAATAAAAATGAAAAGAATAGTCACAACCCGAAGAAGATGTGAAGAGTTAGTAACAACAGCGGTCTGGAATGGTGGAGGGGGTGGGGGTTGGGGGTGAATATGTTGTGCACCCACAGCACCGACAATAGAGATGTGAAGGAGAAGCCTAAAAGAAGGCTCAAGGAACAAATGTTTGAAAGTACCTAACTCAAGAGGAAGGGAGAAAGTAGCACAAGATAGGCACGGGACGGATGGAAATATGAGCATTGGGAAATATTTACCGCAAGAGGAGGAGGCTGGGCCTGATCGCTAACACCATCAGTCATACTGGAAGAGCGCAGTCGGTTGGACAACTGAGTCTGTTAAGAGGAAAAAAAGTATTTTAAACCATTTTCACAAATAATGAAACAGTTTTGGATTTTACAACTATAGTAAAACCCTGTGTCGGTTTTCCATATAGGTTAAAATCTGCAATAGAAGGGCATTTTAGCGTGATAATATTGCTTTTAAATCGCAAGGGGTTTTTATGTTGTTTTTTTATGCACTCAAAACACCTAACCCATTTTTTTGTTCCCAGTGACATTTCATTTTAAAGGTGACACCTAAAAAAAATTGTCCATTTCTCACCAGAACTGAGCTAGGCCCGGGAACTTCGCCGTTGGTGTCAGGGGTAAACGACAGCCTCAAGCTCAAATCATCGGAGAACTCTTGTGAGACGGGAGTCGGTGGGGGCTGTGGGGTCAGCATGGAGGACGTGCCAGGTTGGGACTGGGCGAGGGCGTCATTAGGGTCTTCCTCTGTGATCAGCTCCCAGGACTGAAAAGAGAAGAAACCGAATGTCTACTGAAAATCTTAAGCTTCAAGTGTCGTTCAGAGTTAAATATCCAAAATAAAATTTGCACAACACTGATACCTGGGTAAGATAAAAGAGATTCACTGATGTAACAAACTCAGGTTTTGTGCAATTACTGACTCAATATTTATGCCTGCTATTGTCATTAATGCTATCATTAAAATATTCTTTTTTGGTGTTTGAATGCTTAAAGTCTTCCTCACGTTGTCAATAACATCACGTGGCTCCATGTGCTCATTTTCCAGGTCCTCGCTGATGTGGCGTCTCGAACGGAAGACCCGATGCGCCTCCTGGTGTATCTGACGTTGCCGATTGTCGCTTTCTGTTTCCGAAATCACATCCCTTAAAATAAAAATTGCAGTTACTTTTAAGAAATCATGCAGATGTAGGTTAAGCACGGCACAAAATAAGAGGTAGCAGAAGCATACATGTTGGAGGGCCGTTTCCACTGTGTGGATCGGTTGTTGTGGTTGACGTAGTAGGTTCGTCCTAGGTTGTCCACCTTTTCTTCCCAGCCAGGGGGCAATGGTGGAAGAAGCTGCTGCGGTCGCTGCGACCCTGAATCTGCGGATTCCTCCCACCCCTGAAGTCAAAGGGAATATGCATACTATTTTTTGAATGCACTTCACTGCATGGTTTAAATTAATGATGAATTGAATTGATAATCATTCAAATGGCTGACGACCTCTGGAAAAGCCAATGCTGCTGAAGTTAAAAGCTTAAAAACTGTCAAGAGTTCAGGGAAACAAAAATAATTCAATAAAGCACTCCAATATGCTAGGGAGACTGTTTACTGACAGTTTGTTGTATAATACATTTATTCATGTGTATTAAATTTTAAAAAAGTAATTGTTTATGTTGATGCTTAGTGGTTAGAATAAGGGATCGGCAGACTAGTGATGATGAAGACAAATTAGTTGTCTAATTATTTGTTTAGATTTACTAGATTCTTTGTAACTGAATCTTTAATGCAATTAATTACCCAAGACGATAAGTAATGTCACGGGGGGGCTGAGCATGGCTGATCTTACCTCTACCTCCTCCCTCATGTCCCCAGCTTCTTCTTCTTGTCCCCCTTGTTTGGGCAGGTAAGCCATTTTCAGGCGGAGATAACCCTTCACCCTGGACTTATGGCTTGAAAATAACAATGAGAAGAAATAAAGTGCTAAGTAACTAAAATTTTGCTCTATAAAATGTGATTCATCATCGTTTTAATATGCTTTAATAGGATCACATCCACTTTGTTGTTTACTCTAAGTGGTACCAACCTCCTAGGTCGCAATAGGAAGTCCTTAAATGTGTAGGGCCGCTCCATGGCTGGGTCCTCAGTCTGCAAATTAATTAAGAGGAGGTATTTTATTTTGACAGGCATCATAATCGAGTCACGCCTCTGGATTGCATGACGCTGGGCGTCACGCTGGAACTGGGTTGTGCAACGCTTCTCCGGTTACCCATTGGAAAAACAGATACGTTTTTTTAAAGTCTCAGTCTGCCACACTGTTTTCAGTCAACAGTAAAAACCTAGCTAGTGAATAAGTATGTATGCATACATGACTCATCTACTAACATGTAACATATAATATAGTTCATTCATTAATTTAACCAGCTTCATTGTAACAGAAATCTTGGAAAAGAAATCTTGGAAAATCAGCTGACAATAACAAGCATTATTATACAAAGACACCAAACTTTGTAAATATTTTCTTTGCAACTACCTCAAACCCACTGCATCTTTGATTTTAGAACCGGTTATAATATCACCAAAGTCTGCATTTTCCCACTGAGAATATGTAAATTACACCAAAGTGTTATTTCTCTGCAGTTCCCAATCAAGGACAGTTGCCTTTTTGTTTACATTCTAGACGTCTCCCTGTCTTGCCAAAAAGGGATCGTCTGCTCGGCTATTGGAGCAACAACAACAAGCTACTTTTTGTATGCACTATCACACCAGAGACACTTTTGGCTTACCAAAAGCAGAAGTGTTGATAAGGACCACAATGGTATCACACAAAGCCTATGTGCTGCTCTGCGATTTAACGCCTGTACCTGATTAGTGTGTTATTTACACAAATGAAAAAAACCAAAAGACGTAATGTCTTTTTTGGCATGGGTTTTGATACATTGGTGTATATATTTTGTCTAGTATACTTAGCCTTCTTTAAGAGGAATGACAAACGACAGATTTATAAAATGTCATTTATGTTAAAGCTAAAGGACTGTCATATTTTGTCAACATCAGACTTAAACTGACCGAGTTAATCAAATCCATCTAAAATGCAGTCATACTCGCATATGCAATAGATTGACCATGTGTGGTCGAAGTCTTATTCTGATCATACATAATAAACATTGGAATTGAACCAAATATGTAGATCAAGATAAATGTGAATGAAGTCAACTCACCGGCAAATGACTAAGAGGTACATCCACTTGTCCCAAGAAATCATCTCTGGTCTAGAACACAACAACAACAAAATCAAAATCACAGCAGAAGTCACTTCTGCGCGACCCAAAAATTTCCAACAAGGAGAAAAGAGGGAAAAATACACAGTGATTGTTGAGGTACGGCAGTATCGCCAAGGAGTTCAAAAACCCAGCAACAGTTTGTCCAAGAGAAAGGTATTGATTTCAGGTCAAATGTAGAAATAACCACTGGCCTTATTTTATGAGCGTCTAGTACTGATGCAAAACAGCAGCAATTGTGTTTGAAATTTTATCATGTGACAGCACTCTGCCAAGAGCACAGAATCTATCATTTGTCAAAGACAGACGCTCAGTATAAGTTTAGCCAAAAGGTCAAACCTTTGGTATCAGAAAACCCTTACCCAGAGAAATAATCAACAACAAAACAAAAGCCACATTAGCCAGACAGAGGAGATATGACAACATGAGGAATAAAACCAGGAGAAGAAGGTTTATGAGTCAAATAAAAAGAAACCTGAAAATGTGTCCATCCCTTTGCTGTAATTAACGCAGACTAGAAAAAGGGGAAGGGGAAAAAAGCGAGGAAACAAAGGCGAATGATTGCATTGCACCACATTTGCGCCCCCTTAAAGAGGGCCAAAGATTACCTGTCCGATGTGGAAAAGCCCATTCTTGGAAGAGGCCTGTGTATTGGAAATAACTCATTTAAATGGCAGATGTCATAGAACGGTGAGCTGGATTTTGGACCCTTCAACCACATTGCAAGATGATTGGAAATCCTTTCTAAGTATTCATTTATTAGACTGCCTTTCTAAACACCACAAGCTTTAAACTACAGTTTAATGACATGATGATTGGAAGCACTTTGGTATTTGGAGGCTCAATGGTGACATTGAAAACAATTTGAGTGGTACCTGTCTCCTTTCATTGGGTTTTAACAACGCTAGAATGACGCGTTTTGGCCAATGTGGACAAAAAACTAATTATAGGCTGAAATAAATGCTTAAACGCATTGACGTCAGGGATATAGTAATTTGCATAACATTTCCGAGTTGGATTAAAGTACTCTTTCCAATATTTAACTCAAACATCGGTAAAATGGCCAGCGGGGCTATTGAAAATTGGAATGTACAGGATTATTTTGTATATAAAGAAATTCACAAGTGATGCCGAACATTGTTGAGAAGAAATAGGGGGGCAGGCATAACCAGCCTTATCTGTCTCAACTGTGGCAACACTCACTCTTGACAGATGTGGAATTCAATGGTGAAAGGTGAGTCAGACATTTGCTTGTAATTTTCTATTGTGCCGTTATGTCAGTGAAAGCAACAAACAACTAAACACACCTTCAGAAACCTCAATACGCCTACAGACAGCTGAATACACACCTATTGATACCCAAACACTAGATGACAACAGTGAAACAGTGTAGAAGACAGACAGTGTAACGATATCTGCTCTCATTTCATACACCAAGTGGAAAACCTTCTAAGTCGCTGACAAACTCCCAAAATGGTGAATCATGAATCCCATATTAACTCGGAATTGTCTGGCACGTGTTAATGCTGTCATCAGAATGCAGTGAAAACTTGTTTTGAAAAGCACCTAATTAACTAACATAACTGACACTCAGTATTGACGAAACCCTGGATTTACCCTTGACCTCGTCATCCTCTAGCTCGTTTACAAAGTAAGGCATTAAACTGTGAGTTTTGCTACGGCAATAAACAGCCAGCGCAACCATGCCGTGGGGAAATCGGGCTGTTTTCTTTGTCCTTTAATGCAGGGGATTTTAAGCTGTGGGTATGTGTATGCTGTGGTCTATAATTGCAGCGTCATCAAAGGGTCACAGTTGAGCCATGCAGCTGCCTCCATGGGCCAGGTTACACTCGGGGTTGGGGGTGTCGCCAATGGCCAACAAACAGCATGAGGGATGAGGGCCTAGAGGCAGCCAGCATATGAATTGTTTGGGACAGTCATATCAACCTTTGCCAGAAATCCTAACAGCATTTGTGCACCCCCTTTGCTACGCCTGTATTATCTGTTAAAAAGAAACTGTGAAGAAAATGCTCCTATTAAGTTAATATTTCATGGGAAAAATCTAATTATTCTACCAGAGCAACACTACAAATTTTACAGATGACACCAAATACAAGTGTATGCTTTCTTGAGCTAGTCACTCTGAATATTTCCAGACAGTAGTAATTGTTGATAGCACTGCCAGGAAAATAAAGGTGTCCACTAGTGTCTAGGATATTTTTTTCTACCTGCAAAAATAATTGGAATCACTTCTAGTCCCACAAAAAACTGCCCTTTTCACCCAATTATATTTAAGTGTGAGGGACAATTAAAGAAAGGCTGTTTTCTGTGAGGAATAATCTCACCCTAAATGTAGCAGATGTGACATAGATAAACATTACACATTAGGATCTTTCAGGTGGTATGGGAGCAGATTGGCAATATTTAATACTCACAACACTAAATATTAGGATTTAAAAGTTGAGAAATCGCAAAGCTACAATTATAAATGAAAAAAACATAACTGAACAGATGCCATTTTACCATTATGCAGAAACGTAATGCCATTAAAACAGATACTAAAATCCAGGAACATACTTACAGAAACTAATAGAAGACAGCTCATGCCTGATGTAACACTTGAGGTAGGCTAAAGATAGATCAAATTACACTTACCTAAATGCAATTAGCATACTAAAATGTTTGTGAAAGAAAAAAGTAAATGTGTAAAGATACATTAAGATTAAAATCCTAAAATGCATTTCTTTTGCACAAACGTCAAAAGAAAAAAACGTCACCCAACCGAATTTCTTCAATAGCATTTACCTTGGGAGTATTCGTTGCTGCATCAATCACTTCTTGATCTCCACCTCCGCCAGGTGTGAAGTAAATCTTGAGATGGGGCTGCCTTGGAGGGGGGTCCCCACTGACTTTAAAAGTACAACCATTAGATCTTGGATCCATCCTCCGATGATCCACATTTGGTTGACTGTCTGAACCAATTGCCTGGCTATCTGTTACATTTTCTGGTTCATTCTCTTGCACAAGTGGAGATGAACCTCGTTCCAATTTAATTCTTGGATAACGGAATATACGGCCACTGGTGGATCGAACAAATCCAACATTGTTGTGCTCCTCTTGCGATGAATCTGGTTGCTGCCAGCTATGGTTCAAATCTCGGTTCTGATTCTGTTGGAGCTGGAAGACAAGTCGCTGTGCTCCACTGCTACTAGAAGCAGGAGACTGCTGCTGAACAGTCCAAGCAGAACTACCATAAGGCAAAATTCTAAGATGCTGTACGTCAGAACCGTCGGTTGAGTTCCTCCGGATATGAATGCCACTGACGCTGATACCTGCAGGGTTTCTGCTGTACACGTTATGACCGTTGGAACCGATGCTGAAAACCCTACGCTTTGGAAAACGTGGGTCAGTCACAAATATTTGTTGGTTGGGAGACTCCGGGCCGCAGTAAGGAGGAGGTGGTTGTCGCGGAACATCAGATTGACCCGAAACTTCGGCGTACGTTGGCACAGGTCCCGGAGGAGTATAATGGGGTGGCAAGACATCATCAGGAAGGCTACAGGAATCCCCATTACTTGCTACGTCAGAGCGCTGAAGAGAGATGTGCATGGAGGAGCTTTTTGTAGGCCGCGGCTCGGCATAGGCTGTTAGCTGCGGTATGAACATAGAGGAACTGCGCTTAAGCAGTGCGTCCGCACGCGGCCCAGACGTAACTGGAGGAATTGGCTGCTGTGCTGCCTCCCGAGATGGACTCGGTCCTGCGGATGGTTGAGAGTGAAGGGCTGTTGCTACATCATTATCTTCTGTATCTCCTTCTAGTATGTCCGGGGCAGTGTTGCTACGGTTGGAGCCAAAATATAAACGCAGACGTGCCATTTTTTAGTCCCGTTCAAAAGCCTCCCTTCCCTACAAAGGGTTGCGCGGTAGTCCCATATGTCGTTCTTCTAACTGGCCAGATGACTGTTCCTCGTTTTTTCTTCCTTCCACTGTAGCCCCGCTCCCATTAGGTCCCACCCACCTCGAGTCCCTTTCCTCAACTTTCCTTCCACAAGTAAACGCCATAGAGGAAAAAGAAGAACATCACACCACCAAAACTTGGGGCGCAAACCACAGGACCGCTAAGAGTGACGAAAAATAAAAATACAGACAAAATATTGGTCTGTGTTCTCCTGGTTCTCGGCACTACTCGGCACTGTCGACGGACAGCAGAAATAGCCTGAGCTTAGTGACAGCCAGCATTCCTGACATGATTGGATAAGGGCGGCCGGCGTTTCTGGTTTCCAGGGTGACAGCGGGGTTGCCTGTCGCTCACGTGACAACAAAATGACCCCTTTCAACATGTGCCACTATGATTCAATGCTACCCCCAAGTGCCAGCGGGGTAGAGGGTTACTCCAGAAATGACACCCTAACCTGATCATACAGTAATCTTTCTTTTTCACCCAGCGAGTGCCATTAAAATGATAACTATAACAAGAAAACACCATAAAATTTCAAGCCGGTGATCTTTCTGTGTGTGTATGCGTTTTGGAGATGCGTAGGCAAGTTATGACTCAAAATAGTTGGAAAAGCAGCAGGAGCGCAAGAAGCAAAACTAACAGATCGAAGTTAAACCTATGTGGCGAGATAGATTTTCTAGGCTTCTCTGTTTACATCTGAACGCTTCTGAAGTTACAGGACATCTTTGATACTATTTTAGTCCACAATGCTAAAAACAGGCGTGCACACATAAGCATGAGACTGATAAGCAGCAACAGGAACTACACTATCTGCAAAAGAAAATTGCCAATTTAGGATGCCCATGATAAAAATGAACTTGGTGAGGTTCTCCGGAAAGGCTAAATTACCTAAAATGTCACAAACAGAAGAAAAGCAAGACCATTTCAGTGAGAAAATAGCAAAAAGAAATCATGTTGCGATGAGTTAACTTCATATCTTCAGGATATGGGAAATACTGACGGAGCCACGGAAACAGAAGAAGAGCCTGTCAATTATAGAACGACACTGCACACTGTGTTTGGCACTGTCAATATCTGATTGTGAGCAGGAAATGTTCAGAAGAACTGTGTGGAAAAGAAATGCAATGTGTGGTCCGATGGCACCAACCCAAGCTTGAAAATTACATAAGAGTAAAATTCACAAAAAAATAGAACACTAACCTATTCAATCTAGTGCTTCGATGCATTAACCCAAAAACTTTATGTATTTTTTTCAGAAGATGAAGCTGTTATGCAAAAAATCAAATCACAAAGGTGTCAGTTCAGGGTTCAAGTGTAGATTTCTCTTGGCAACAT
Organism: Stigmatopora argus; assembly: GCF_051989625.1. Taxonomy (NCBI): domain Eukaryota; kingdom Metazoa; phylum Chordata; class Actinopteri; order Syngnathiformes; family Syngnathidae; genus Stigmatopora; species Stigmatopora argus. Next base: position 5,440,909 of record NC_135402.1, read on the forward strand.
GAAGAAATAAATGGAAAACGAAGCCATCTAACTAAACCTGACTGATTCCTTTGAGGTTTAATATAAATCACTAAGATGCGCGAATATAAAGTGCTGTACAGTTTGTCCCTGCATGCACCGAGATATGGAAAAGCCCTCCTCAGACATATAAGGAGACAAACAGGTTTGAGCCTTCTCTTTCATGTGTCCCCCCCACTGCCACTACTTCACAACGCTTACGTTAGGGAAAATCTGAGCTGTGCCTTTTTTGGAAGGCCACTTGCCACCAATTCCAGTCTTCATTTGCAACACAGTACTAATAGATGCATGTGTTATATACACCTATGATTTAAGATTTTATGTAAACATATCAGTTCACTTTTTTTTTCCTGTGCAGCATCCACTAATTGTTATAACAAACATAAAAGGGGCTTTCCAAGAGATTAAGTTACAAAGAAACCATTGCAACAACCCTACACCTGCTACTAAGAAAGGTCTTTCCATAGAAAGCCTAGTCTGGTCATATCTTGGATCAGGATTTCTTGGATTTACAGAAAAATAGAGAGGAGTAAAGTAGTAGATTCATCATTAATTAAGAAGCCTCATGTTATTTTCAACTCTTTCAGTGTCATTGCTGTGAATTTAGATTAATGCACCCCTTTCAGTGACGGCCAATAAATTAATTGGATCACGTTTTGATATAATATCTAACAGCATGGTAACGGCAGACCACTTTTTACACATTAAAATAAACTTTGCATTCAATCAGACCAACATTTCTCTTTTGTGTTATTGATTTGACAATGTCCTTGGGCATTATGAAAAAATATGCAACCTTGAAGAATGAGTTGAGTAATACAAAATAATATAAAAACATGCATAAAAAAACAAATATATTCCAGAAGGCTAAGTGACCAATGTAACAAACATGCAGGAAAAAAATAGTTATCATCATGATCGTGACGTTACATTTTGAAAGGCTCTAATTCTAAAACATGTCCTTGAAAAATTCTCAAGTTAGCACAGTGGAAACACACATTCATAAATGGAAAATGGGGAAAAACATTATGCCCTAAGAATTTTAGTGGGTGCATTCAAATATAGGACTGACAATAGAAGCTGTCAAAATGGGAGTTTGAAGGTGATGAAGGAAGGGTAAGGAGGGAAGACACCTACCAATCTGTTTTCATCAAACACCTCAAAGAGAAGCCTGTGATTTTGTGGACACACCTGCATAAAAAACAAAAGGAGTGGTGTTAACTGCAGAAATGTACACACGAATGCAGCATCTTCTTCCACCTTCACACAGACAAAGCACACAAAACACTAGGTATAAAAAAAACCTATGTACAATGAAAGCAGCACCAAAGTTGTGATACTAAAAAGTTAATAACTGCTCTCTTTGTGTTACACAGAACAATACAATTTAAAGGGACGTCTTTTTGCAGTATATAAGAAAAAGGCTGTCGTAAGGGGTTAAACTGGGGAGAGAAAAAAATCAAACCCGATACATGACATAACAAGTAAAATATTCGAAGAAATTGATACTCACCCTGAAATAAAATTCTTCGTTCCATTTGGGATTAAGCGTCTGGAAAAATCAAGTATTCAAATGGTTAGACTAACAATGAAATAAATAGAGCGCACAGTGCATGTTTTTATTATGTTTTATGAAAAATTGCCATATAGACGTTCTCATCTAAAAGGCTACAAATTTATGACAAACAAACTAGATTTAAAAAAAACATTTCCCTCAAGCAACAGGTAAATTTAGATTGTTATGATTAAGGCATTAACAAAAAAATATTTGAATAATCGACTAATCTGTCAATTACATGAGGTGTAATAGGCGAAATCACCAAGAAAAGAACAAATAGAAAAATTATAAAGGCCAACAAAATAGGGCATTGTGGCTGCTGCTTACACACCAAACAGAACATTTTACACACCAACAGATTATAAATAATCATTGTCCGTGACACATCTGCAAAGCACTCAGTTATATTACTCACAACCTGTAAAAAAAAAAAAACGAACCCTGAGAAAACAAGCCAAGTTTGACAAAGAAAACAAATGAACAGGACAGTTTATTTTTTTGCCAAAAGCAAACCTTTTATCTCAGGAAAAAAAAAATGATGCCATGAAAAGGTGTCCCACTTAAAGACATAACGACCGAGGAAGATTCTTTTTTTTCTGCTCCAGATAGTGTGTTGTCAGCTATTCATAGCCTATACGGCATGAATGGGCACTGGCAGCATATGCGTACTTGCATGGGGAATTGCCTGACTGCCATCGGCCACTTTGTAAAATGAAGTCTCTCTTGTATATGAATATACAACTTGTGTAGTTATTTCTTTGTGAATTTAGTTTCAAAGTAAACTCCAGCTAGTGTGTCAATTACCATCTTATAACATACTCAGTAAGAGCAGACTAACATATGGCACAGATGAGTTTGATTTATTTAATAAAGGGACTATACATATTAATGAATATATACATCTCATCATTGTTTTTCCTTTGATCCAAATGTGATGATTGTGAGACACCAAATGGAAAAATAGAATAGATAGTCTTCATTGTCATTGTACAAGTACAAAAAAATTGAAAGTGCATTGATTTTTTTTTTAAAGCGCAAATATATGAACACAAAGCATCAACTTCAGTCATCAGTATTTCACAACTAATTACTGCACAGCTCTTTCAAAAACTTGCTTTATTATGTGTGATTATTGCACTCAAATTTTGACTCACCAAAATAAAACGTTGTTATGAAGGCAGAAAATTTAAAAAAACAGGTTTTGGTTGAGAGTAGAAGACTTTTCCAGATAACAAATGTATATAAAATTGAGGAGTGACAACATAATTATGATTTAGACGCAACGCAAAAGGCTATGTAACTCATTGGCTGCCATTGACAGCACTAGTACAAATTGATTACAGTTATAAACTCATTTAAATTCACAGCAGAAGATCCGGATAGGAAAAAAAATCCCTGCAAATTATTTAGATGGATAACCGACTATTTGCTGTCTATTAAAAAAGTAAGTAAATCGCTTTAGCTGTGTCTGCAGTGGCATGAGCAACACATTTCCTGAACAACTCGGGCAGGAAACTGCTATATTAGCAGGCACAAACATAAGTAGTTTGGGCAGAAATTGTGCAGGACATGATTAGACCGGGTGTGGCTAATCTGATGAGGTCAAAGCAAATTACAGATCACGCAAACCCAAGCAAAGAGGGAGAAAGAAATGGCAAATTGTCAGCTCCAGTTTGCTACTTACCTTTTTTATGGTTTTTGTTTGGACCAGGGCAAGCTCTCTGGTTTCATCTGTGACATAGAGGGACAGTTTGACGTAGGGGTCGCTGTGGACGAAAACATTGCAGATTTGTATGGGTGAATATTGTACCAAAAAGTATGTTCTGGTTGGTGTTTGTTCAATTTTTTTATTTGTCCATGTGAACATTTTAAACCTTTGCATACAACGGTCATAAAATATGGTTTGATAGTAATTCAAATAACAAGAATAAACAGAATTTGCCCAAACTAATATGAAATCTGTGATTTTCAATGTCAATAACGTAACTCACCTGGCTCCAATAATGTCTTTCTTGGCGAGATCAATTCCCGCAATGACCTTAACCCGCAATACTCTGGTTTCATGCTGAGGAAGAAAAAGACTTCTTAGTCAAACCAATGGGAAATAACATTTCAAATGATATTAAATGCTATCAGTATTGATTTTATGAGTTCTTTTACATTGTGTGACCCTAATTTTTCTTCAGGGTAAAAGGTAGTTAATTTAAAAAAAAAAAAAGGTTAAACTCTTAGGCTTATCATTATCAATAGTTTAATCAAATATTTTTATAAAAATAATAATATAATGAATGATTATAATATTAAACAATTTCTTCAAAAGTGAGGGATGCACCACGTTTCTCCTGGCCATCACAAGACAATTATCCCCTTTAAAATTAAAATACATTTTCAGTTCTCTGACAAATGAATGCTTACGCATTGCTGGTCCAAAAACTGATCTATATATATAAAAGGTTTGCAAATCCCCCCCCCCCCAAAAAAATACTCTTGACACAGTTGTAACCTAATAGACAACAATCAATGGAGCATTTACTTGGGACCGGTGTCACGTTACTGAACCCACAGAGAAGGATTTAACAGCCTCCGGCGTCAGGTGACAATTTGCCACGTTGTGGTTTTTGGCGCAGCATATGACTGAAGGTGAGCCAAACCATGTCTAGAGTTCACTACACTTCGGAATGAATGGCACGTCTACAACCTGCTACGTCCTTATAATGATTGACAGAAAAAGGGCGATGCTGAGCTTGTAGTCTTGAATAACATTTCATAGATGATGAAGCACACGTATCATGATGATCATAAGTCCCATATTGGGGACAACGTAGCTGCTGTTCAGTGGTCTTGTAGGAAGGAGAAACAAACAAAAAAACAGGGACTTTACAACAATGCTTTCATGACAAATTTGATTCCCCTGCAAATAAAATCTAAGAGCCAATTGGCAATCTAGTTTTCAATTTGTGTTCACTCCTGTGAGAAAACAAGCAGTCAGTAACAACATCAGAAGAATTTGTAGGCACACATCTTGTCATACAGATTTTAAATGAAGTAACTCTCGTCAAAGTGCTGTCATCGAATTGCGCTATAAGGTTCAAAGTTCAGACCTTCCCTCTAGGACAGTGGTTCTTAACCTGGGTTCGATCGAACCCTAGGGGTTCGGTGAGTCGGTCTCAGGGGTCTGCCGCAGAGGTCAAGACATATCGACTCATCAAGTCTATTCACGATAACATGTCCCGCTTGACCATCACTGGATGCAGATGATGACCTGACATTGCTTTGCCAATTAGTGCTGCGATGAATTTATATATCTTACATTGGAAAAAAATAATTATATCTTACACTAAAGTGGGGGTCGGTGGATCCTTATATTAAACTGGTGGGGTTCAGTAGCTCCAATCCAACAAGTTAAGGACTTTATGAAAAGATCTTCAGGTTCAGGACCCACTAGCCATATTTAGAGACTCGACCTGCAAGTCCACGAGAAAAGCCCCAAAAACCAAAGCTCTAGAAATAACAATCAGACGTTAAATGTCGACTCACTGCTTGTCTCATTTTCAAGAGGAGCGATCTGATGTTATGTCTAAAATGACGGCTGTATGCTTTATACTATTTTGTTCGCATCTTGGGGTCCGTCAGCGTTTTTGTAATGATCCTGATTATTATGGATGGCAAAATAAAGTGAAACACTCGTCAGAAAAAGTCAGACCTGTTGAATGCTTTGATACGATCATGGTTATACATTTATTATGTGGCTATATGCCATGTATTACATCAGTGTTTACCAAAATGGGGGTTCGCCTACCCCAATGTAAACAACAAGGTCTCCTCTACGTGGGCGAGTGGAAGAGTGATTTAAATTATTTGCATTGTGTATTTATTTATTTATTTATCTATTTATTTTTGCTCTAAATAAAAAGAATGGTGTTGCACAGGGAGGGGGGAATGTTGTCGGGGTAACAAGACAGCTGGCTGATCATTAGTACTAAGGTAAAGCTATGTGGGTGAGGGCTGTGTAGTAGCTATGGTTAGCATCGGCAGCATCTGTGCGGTTGTCTCGCCGTCAATCGGCACTACGATCGGGGCTTACCTCATCCTCCGACAGTCCGTAGATCGGCTCGTAATTCGTAGCCATATAGCCCGACTGTGGTCGCTAATCGCCGCTTGAAAAAGAGGAGGCGAGGCAGCGTTAGCTAGCTAGCCTCGAACAATTAAATCCCACTTTTTGGACCCCCGGGCTTCCTGTGTCGCGCCGTCGTGGTTAAATCCGTTAGTTTTGGATTTAGCTTCCAAGATCTCACTCCGATTCCACAAAATGATTATGTTTACACTGTCTGATGAGGTTTCACTGGAGATAGGATAGCTTTTGTCAAATACTGGGCACCCCCTCCACTCGAAACGTTGTGACACTTGACTTTCAAGGGGTTCGGCCAATCAGGTATCGGATAGGTGTGATTGCTGGTAGTGCCGACCAATCAAACGCGCCCTTCTGTTTCCCTCACGGACGCTGTCACCCCGCCTATCAAAACGTAAAGAGGAGTGTGGCTTTGAAATATGTATTCCAAGTTGTCTCTTGCGTATTATATATATTAAATACCACAGATTAATGATTGACAATTACAGGAAAATATTATATTTTATTACATGGCGAGAAGTCTGTCCCCGAGATGGACAGGTCGGGGGGTGGGGCTTAAACACTTGTCCAACAATAATATTTAACTATTTTCCTGCCATTGACGGCGTAAAACGTCCAATCCATTTGAACCAGGTGGGTTGGCACATTCATTAATCTGGTTCAAATGGATTAGACGTCTACTAATGACAATTTCAGTTAAATTCACAACAGGATGAAAAGAGACAGATATTTTTGACGTCTATAATCGTCAATGGCACTGAAAAAAATAATTAGGTGATGAGAAAGTTTAGAAAGTAGTGGGGGACAAAAAAATTTCTCTGATGCAGTTGAAGATTTACATTAATCATGTTTTCAGGTAGAAAATAAAGCCAACATGGTTTGGAAGTTAATTATATGTTTCTTGCTATTTTTTTTCACAGATTCACAAATGTCTCCGAATAAAGGCAACAAACATGCAAAGTTGCCCTCAAGCAGCCCAGTGCACTTTTTAAGTCTCTCACACAATGCATTCTTAAATAAATATAGTAATAAATACTATATGAATACATGTGTAATTAAATAAATCAACCATTCTGACATTTGGATTTCTCTTGCCGGTTTTTTTCTTCAAAATTGCACCACCAGAGGACAATGTCTCCTTGAATGTAATGTATTAATTTTGTGAAAAACTGACACATCATACACAAGATTAAATAAATAAACACCAACTAAGCTATGGTATGACAATCACATCCCTTTCCTTCAAAGAAAATGAATACAACACCAAGCTTAGTCTTATAATATTTATCCACAGATATAAGAGTCAAATTAACCCCCCACTTGACAAAACATGTTAACCACAGAGAGGAAATGAAATGGAAACTATTGACCATCAACTAGGGCACCGATGGGATCATACAGTGGCATCCAGTGTGACTCCGATGTTTACTTTTGGATGGGAAGAGCAGATGGCATTATTATATAACACTGTTGCTTCTAAGCACAGCTGAAGCAGAGATTGTTACAAAGCCATCTTTCGCTTTCGCTCAGTTGGTGAAAAGCTCCCTCATTTTTTTGTTATGATTTTCATTACATCTCGAATGAAATTTTGTAAACAAGGGAGAAATAAAAATCATTTTTTTTCTAACAAACAGATGCACTAATAGGATGCTCACTCAGAGGACTTAGTCAATTATTCCTAATTATGTATAATTACAGAGTGGGTTGTAATTCAGAATTCTTCTGGGTGTGTGGGTGTGTGTGGTGTGTGGGTGTGTGTGTGGTTTTTTTGTTAATCCCAGCATCATGTCATCTTTACAGATGCCAAAGGAAATACATCCTATTTGTTCCCTATAGGGGCAAAAAAAGTGCTTATTTGATTTTTATACTTAACTCATTAGCTGTTATTGATGGGAATTAAAGATCAATGCCATTCTTGCCTGTTGAAAATGATTTAGACATCTATCCCTATTAATGAGTTAATAATAATGAATCTAACGGTTCAAAATCATCATGGCATTAATTTTCTGATACTATTTTAATGACATCTTGGAACCACTACTGCAAGAAGTTTCATGGCATGTGTAAGTAAATACCTGTTGTTTACATCCAATGTTTATATTTGCATACCTGCTAAGTACTTATTTAGCCTGAATGAAACTTAAATTCAAGCAAGAGAACCTCATTCTTATATATTACACAAGACCATATTTGAATTGATGGACTTTTAAAATGGTGAATCCACAATATCGTGATTACAGTTACATCCCTAATGTAACAGTAGGGGAAAAAAAGACTTGCAATCCATTAGTTTTGACCTTGCTTTCATTCAGTAAATGTGGAATATCCCAGTTACAAAGGGGATTGTTCACCTCGGCCTTTTTGGCCATGAAAGGGCCGTCCGATACAGCGGCTCATACTCCCCTCCCTTGCTTGGAGGCGGAGAGCTGTTTCGATGCTTCCTCTTACTGAGGCTGAAACAGCCAGGCGGCTCAGCCAGTAATGTCTGTCTCACCTCAACTCCAAATCACTTGGACCATCCACTCTTGTGTGGGGAGCCAGCGCTGCCCTGCACGGACAACTTGAAAAGCTGACAGACGGGTGAGTTTATTTCTAATTTAGAAATATTCATATTTTATGTACATATTCTTTCTACCAACATAAGAGTGGACTTGTCCGTGGCTAGAAGGATCAATGCCCGAGCTCAATGTATATACTGAAATACAGTATTGTGAAATGATAGTAAAGCTTTTGAAACACTTGATAATTATTATTATTATAATATTTATATACTTAATAGGTTTATCTATATACCTGGCAAGAAATACTCATTTGTATAATATAACAGATTGTCAATAATTTCTCAAAATATTGTGCTAAATTCAATAAATGATGAATATTTTGTATTTTTTTTAGACTTTACTAAATTACATTTAAAAATTAAAATAGGACAGTTTTAAGGTAAACATCTATTGATACAAGTGTGGCAACCTGTTGGAAGATGACAACATTTACCAAGGAAGTCATATCTTGATGTTGTATAGAGTAAATTCACTCTTCTATTGCTAAACAACCAAAACATTAAATCAGTGTGATAGTGTTCGAATATGAGCAGTATTTTTCTTTTGTAAAAGGTGATTTGTCATTGTATTATGTGCTTAAAAGCCTAAGATCCCTAAGTAGGATTTCCGCCGGCACGGTCGACCTGTCCAATGGTGTTTGCTTGAGCCTGGTTCAAGCTGGTTAAGGGTGAAATAGGTGTTGGCCATTATAGTAACAAGCCGATCAAGTCAATACAGGATTATAACGTCAGAAACCTTGGACGCTGTTTTGTCACCTCTGAATAAAGTCCTAAACAACAGCACTCTAAACAAAGCATCTGTAAATGTATACCACATTTGACCACATTTTGTCATTTTACAGCCTCATTCCACTATGTCATGAATGAATTATTTTCCTTAAAAATAAAAAAGCAAAGGAGAATACTCTGTAACTCCAATAATATGAATTTATTTGCCAAAAAAGCACCTCTTAGATGATGAGAAATGAGAAAGGTAATTATCTGGTCTTTAGGCAAAACAATGCACTGCTCAATACCGGAGAGTACCATTCTTAAAGTGAAGATGGATGGTAACAGAAGCAGGCTGTGGGAATCATTTTCAGCACTAGATGTATGCATAGCCTGATGAAAGCCCTTAGGAACCTTTGATGTGAAGTAAAACGTAAACACACAATAGATATTCTAAGCACACGAGCAAAGCTAAGAAAACTAGGTTGTAATTTGCAGAATAAAACATTCATTCGCTTCCGTTGGTCAGTCACCCACAAATAAGAAGCGAATATAAGGATTTAAACCATAATTGTGATTGCACATTGATAATCAGTGACATTTAAAAAAAATGGATTTCACTCATTCACTAGCACCAATTTCCAGTTTGTGCTTTTACAACAAATGGGAGCTGCATTAACCCCAACCTTGGTAGATTGTTGATGCCGGCATCTATTTACAGTGCAAGCACAGTCTTAGGGCGTATGAACCTGTTCCAATATAGGTAAAATAAAATATCAAAGCAAAAAGGTTTGACCTTTGCACTGTAAAGGCAAGAGAAAAAAATGGCAATGATACAATATGTATAGAGACGCTAAATCACCATAATAATGGCTTTTAAGGGCAACCCTACTTCAGTACATTTCCAAGTTGTCATCACTCCCTCTCTCAGCTCTTATTTCTTCTTTTTTATTGTATGAGAAATTCTTAGTTGAAAAATGTGAAAAGTCCATCTTCTACAAGATGTGCTGATAATTTAGCACAATCTGACAAGGTAGAAGTGCTACAATTAAAGCTAAAACTAAGTTATGAATCTAAATTGACAATTATAATGAGGTAAATTCGGGTGATAGACACTGAATTAAAAAAAAAACAAGGGCATTCAGTTCTGAATGTTAAATTAAACAGGCCGCAACACGTCCCTGTACGTCATTGAAGGGATTCGCCGTTAACGCAGTTTCATGGCGCTTTCCTGTCTTCTTAGCAGCTTATTTAGAACGTGCCCTCTGATTATATAAACCCGGCTATATACAGCAGGAGGCTAATCCAGTGGCGTGACCTTAATGCCAATTAGAAGATCATGGTGACGTTATTGAAGCACCATCAGGATGGGCATTTAAGAAAACACTGTTCTGATATGGTGGAATTCAATAGGTATGACAGCACGGGACTACGATGTTAGCATTGGGGATTGCGAACCGCTTTTCATGGCGCCATGTCGCCAGATGTACTCTCCCCGTCAGTGAAATAGTTTTCGGGGTCAGCCGTCTTTGGCAGGTTCAGAGATGAGAAGGGTCGCGTCCTTTACTACCAATGCAAAAAAAAAGCTATCTGCTGCTGGATTATGCAATCGCTTGCGCCACATGTGCCAGCTGGTGGTAGTAGACAGAAATGGGGAGGATTGTATTTATTTTCCTGTTTAATCCATAGTGCAAACACCATGAAGAGGAAAATACAGTCGATGAATTCTTTAGTTAATCTTCTTTGGTTATATGGGATGATGACACTGCATCCAGACCTTTGTTGTATTGGTACAAAGAAAGGCATAGATTAATTTTAGGCAACATTAAAAATCAATAATTGCCTAGAAATGCAACAGTATAGCGATAAAATACTATATTTGGCAAAGTGAAGCGCCTCAACTCATTTCAACATAGGTGCTTAGTCTTTTTGATACTTCCACAAGATGGCAACAAAGCTCTCTTTCTCTTTTGTCCACTAGGTATCGTATATATTTAGAAAATTTAATACAGTTTAGACACAGACAAATTTATTCAACTTATAGATAGACCATTAAATCCCTCGTACAATGCTGTATTTCTAGAAAATGCTGCATGAAGACAAAATGACTTGACCAATCTCGTTTCGTTCTTCTGTAAATATAAAGGTGCACAGAAAAATATTGAAAATCCACCCTCCCTTCGTTTTATTTTAGAACACACTTCTCAAATGACCTGTGCAATACTGAGCTTTAAATCTGTAGCTCTAATAAATAAAAATGATAGATCTACTCTACTGTTTCCTAGCTTGGACAGAACATAACAACATCAGTGTATTTCTTATTGCAACCCGAATGAACAGTAATTGCAGAACAAAGTGGCCTGGTCCTCGTAATTTGAGTGATTGAAAAGCACTGCTGTTGTTGGCCAAATATTACATTTTCACCAAGTGCATTAATGTTTCCATCTATACCTTAAAAAAACCAATACAATTGCAAAGTCGCTAAAATTATAGGGGTTCTTACAATATTTAGAACCCCTAAAAATTTCCAGTAATAGATTGTAGCATTGATGTTGTCTTTCAAAAAATAATAGCTTCAAAGGAATTACGATTAGATTTACAAATACATGGCAATTTTTGCTGGAGAAATCATCTTTGTTTAATATGACTACCTTTTCATCACAATATTAGTATTCTTGTAAAATGTTGCTCCCACCTTACCCAAATAAAACTCCAACTTTATTCTAATAAAATAATGACCTTTTTTTTACACTTGCACTGAGAGAGAATAAGGAATTTCCATAACAAACAGTCATTTGTAAATGTCTGTTGATGTTTTCTGTCCCTCCAGCACTGAAATGTGTGGTGCCGCGATGAGGAATGCTTTGGAGTTGACCTGGTTGCTGTTTTTGGTCATCACACTACGTGCTAAAGGTACAATGTCAAAAAAAAACATTGTCCCTGTAACACCTACCCACAGAACATGCAGTCAGAACAAAATGTTCAATTTAAATATCCAAATCCAACCAAAATTATTAGAAAATGACATTCAATTTAGCATCTAGCACCGTCAATGGCAGCCAATGAGTTGAATGACCACCATGTTAGGGTTTGTCTTATATATATATATAGATATATATATCATAATTGGTGGATGACTGTGTCATAGGTGTTGGCTTGACTTTTGAACATGGGGGCAATTGGTATCCATCCGATCTAAAGTTTCCTTCCCATCTGCCTCAAAGGTCACAGTCGACCAGGGAAGCCCACACTGACCAGCTGCCGCTCACCTGAGAAAGAGACCTTTACCTGCTGGTGGCAGCCTGGCTCCGACGGAGGACAACCCACCACATATGCACTGTACTACCGCAAAGAAAGGTCAATAATTCCCTGATTGTGCTTACTATTCATATAATATCTAGGTTTATTTTTAGGGAAGGGCTCGGCCAAAAGTAACGTTAGTTTCTCGTGCCTTTAGCTCTGACATTGTGTACGAGTGCCCCGACTACTACACGGCAGGGGAGAACTCCTGCTTCTTCAACAAAAATAACACTTCGGTCTGGGTCAACTACAACATCACTGTGGTGGCCACCAACCGACTGGGAAGTACCTTCTCAGACCCAGCGGATATTGATGTGGCCTACATTGGTCATTTTTCCTTTTTTTGGGACAGGCAATGTCAATGTATCCCGATTCTTGTGATTGACTTATATGTATAAATGCATCTTACTTGACTTATTGTTTTTCCTATGCAGTCCAACCCAATCCCCCTGAGAACCTGTCACTGACCATCATGGAGGACAAAGCCTGGCCTTTCCTACGGGTAGCGTGGGAGCCCCCCCACAAAGCCGACACTCGCTCCGGCTGGATTACGCTCATCTATGAGCTTCGCATCCAGGTGGATGGCGAAAAGGACTGGGAGGTGCGTACGGGCAATATTATTGTCGGCTTCATCCATGTCAACGAGGAATCGTCAATATAGCGGCCGTTGTTTGAAACCTGATCTTGGGTGCCAGCTGCTCCCTCACATTAGGACACTGTATATAATCCTCACTTTACCTATATACACTGTTATCTGTTATCTTTACCTACCTAGGCTAAGTGGAATAGCGCAAATGTGGGATGTATAGTTTGAATGTTTTTTTTTTTTGGTGGATGGGTGTGTTTTGTTTGTGTGTCCTGCCTGTGTGATTGTATGAGTTTCACCTGCTGTGTCTCTTTTGACAGGTGTTTGTGATTGTCCTCAACCCCTGTCTGTGTACTTAAACCCTGTGTTATTGTAAATCCGTGTGGGAGTACTGTTTCCTGTCATGAGTTATGTTTGTCTGTTCGTCTGTGTGGACTCCAAAAGACACTGTTAAAACTAATCCAAATGATTCATTTGGAAACTGCTGAAAACAGAATTCCAAGGTTTATCAACCCAGCTCGAGCCCTTGAAAATTGCCTAGAGTGTCATTAGTGGTTCTGAAAGACTAATAAATACAACGGCGGTGCCTATTGTGCTTTTTCAGACTCACGTGGCTGGCCAGCAGAAGATATTCAACATTTTCAGTTTGCGTTCTGGTGGCTTGTACCTTGTACAGGTGCGCTGCAAGCCCGATCATGGCTTTTGGAGCGATTGGAGTACTGCCTCCTACATCCGTTTTCCTGAATGTAAGATAATCGCAACCATGCATTGAGTGTGCTAGCAGATTTGTGTGACATTGCTTATATTCTACATCTAGATTTCCATCAAGAAAAGTCGGCGTGGATCGTCATTGCAGTCGTTTGTGCCTTTTTCTTCTTCGGCATCACTTTGTTTCTGCAAATGACTTGTCACAGGTAAAAAAAAGGAAAGAATATTGTTTTGATTAAAATGACAAATATGAAGGTGTCAGGAAAGTGCGGTTTGGGATACCTTGTAGTAATTGTATCTGTCTTTTTTTTCATCTGAAAAGCTTGAAACACTTCCTCCTCCCACCCATCCCTGGTCCTAAAATAAAGGGATTTGATCAGCAGCTTCTCAAGGTAACGTCCCACTTTATTTTATCTAATTCTAATTTGTTGCAATCCTCCTCGGGTCAAAACAATAAATTATACCGAGATACATGGATCAAATGGTGGCAAAAACTATTATGTTGACAGACACCTATTTAGCCTA